>NC_092376.1:105148138-107548138 GCF_030028105.1 Mobula birostris
TGTATAATGACACCCAGGTCTCGTTGCACCTCCCCTTTTCCTAATCGGCCACCATTCAGATAATAATCTGTTTTCCTATTTTTGCCACCAAGGTGGATAACTTCACATTTATCCACATTAAATTGCATCTGCCATGAATTTGCCCACTCACCCAACCTATCCAAGTCACTCTGCATCCTCTTAGCATCCTCTTCACAGCTAACACTGCCACCCAGCTTCGTGTCATCTGCAAACTTGGAGATGCTGCATTTAATTCCCTCATCCAAGTCATTAATATATATTGTAAACAACTGGGGTCCCAGCACTGAGCCTTGCGGTACCCCACTAGTCACCGCCTGCCATTCTGAAAAGGTCCCGTTTATTCCCACTCTTTGCTTCCTGTCTGCTAACCAATTCTCTATCCACATCAATACATTACCCCCAATACCGTGTGCTTTAAGTTTGCACGCTAATCTCCTGTGTGGGACCTTGTCAAAAGCCTTTTGAAAATCCAAATATACCACATCCACTGGTTCTCCCCTATCCACTCTGCTAGATAGATCCTCAAAAAATTCTATGAGATTCGTCAGACATGATTTTCCTTTCACAAACCCATGCTGACTTTGTCCGATAATTTCACCGCTTTCCAAATGTGCTGTTATCACATCTTTGATAACTGACTCCAGCAGTTTCCCCACCACCGACGTTAGGCTAAGGAAACAGAAATGCTGGAGCAATTTCTTGGTGTCTACATGGTTGAACCATGACAAGCTATTTGCGATTTTTATACCCAGGAACTTGAAGCTCTCAACCAGCATCACCTCCATGTTATTGATACATACAGGGGTTTGTGCTCCACCCCACTCTCTTGTTTTGCTGACATTGAGGAAAAGGTTGTTCTTATGATAATGTCCCACTAGGATTTGTATTGCCTTCCTGTACTTCATCTCTTCATACTTTGAGACCTGGACTACTATAGTGATATCATCTGCAGACTTATATTTGGAGATAGAACAGAGTCTGGTCGCACAAGGACCAAAGGAAGGTGGCTGAAGATGCAACCTTACTGAGCATCAGCATTGAGGATAATCATGGTAGGGGTGTGGTTGTCTATCCTTACAGATGGCGGTCTGATGCTCAAAAAATCAAGGGTCCTATTGAGAGTGGGGTGCTAAGTCCTAGGTCTAGGACTTTGGAGATGAGTTTGTTTGAAAGTAAGGTATTGAAGGTGAGGCTGTGGTCAATAGATAGCTGATATTGTTATGGTCAAGTTGATGTGTGCTGTGACCAGCATCTCGAAGCATTTCTTGACGGTGGATGTCAGGGCCACCGGGTGGTCACTACTAAGGAACATTACTTTCCTTATTTTCTTTGGCATCGGTGTGTGATAGTGGTCTTCTTATAGCACGTAGGATCCTCAGATTAGAGTAAGTAGAGTTTTAAAAAATCTGCAAATACTCTGCTAGCTGATCCATGCAGGATCAAAAGACCTGACCAGGAACTCCATCTGCACAAGATGCTTTCTGTGGGTTCACTCTCTGGAAGACTGATTTGATGTCCACAACAGTGATTGTGGTTACAGGTCCTTAGGAGGCTGTCAGGGTGGCCAATACCAATCTCATTCTCCTCAAATGTGCATAGAATGCACTAAGCTCATTAAGGATAAATGTCTTGTTGTCAGTGATACTGCCAACTTTATTTCACAGCCGATTGTAGCATGCAAAAACCACTACAGATGACAACTGGTCAGGAACTCAAGTTTGGACAGGTACCGTCTCTTGGCAACACTGATAGGTATATGAAGGTCATAACCAGATATCTTGTATAGATAAGAGTCTCCTGGTGTGGGTGGACTGAAGTGATCTCCTGGTTCAGCCATGGTTTCTGGTTGGGGAACACTAGGATTGACCTCTTCAGTACACAGTCCCCTACACCCTGGCTGATGAAGTCTCTGATGGCATAGTCATTTAAATTGGCCACTGAGTTCTTGAACTTGCGCCAGTCCACCAACTCAACATAGTTACATAATAGCTTCTCTATTTTCTCAGAGTAGCACTATATGAATTTCTGTACCTGTTCTTCTCATTTCAATTTCCTGTTGAGACACAGAGAAAAAGAGCAGAGCCAAAGTTTGATCTGGTTTGCCAAAGTGCAGGGGAATGGATCGATAGGCATCTTTAAAGATTGGGTAGCAATGATTGATGGTGCTTGGACCCCTCTTGTGACAGGAATCATGCTGGTATTATTTTGGTAGCACCCTCTTGAAGTTGCCCTGGTTGAAGTCACTGGCCGTGATTAGGAGGGATTCAGGAAATCCCATTTCAAGGCTGTTGCCTGTGCAGTAGAGCTTTTGGGTACATACTTCTTATCGACCTAGGATGGGAATGTAGACTGTCATCGGGATTGCTGTAGTAAACTGCTCTGGCAGGTCGTATTGGTGGCACTTCTCCGTTAGATATTCCAAGTCATGTAAGCAGGAACTCAGTAGAACAATCACATCAATTAGTAAGTAGACCTCTCCACCTCTTCCTTTACCCAAGGAAGCTGTACAGTCCATCCAATGAAATGAGAGGCCATCGTGTTGTATTCTTGTTTTGAAAAGGGAGTGGTGAGCCACTTCATGAACTTCTGCCTTCCTTCAGATACAGGAACTCTGATCATCAGGGGAAGGAAGCTTCAGGATTTAGACTCAGCAGCAATGAAGGATTGACAAAGTATTTCCAAGTTTGGATTGTGGTTTGAGGGGGGATAATGCAGGTGGTGGCTTGCTGCCCCTGTCCATATTGATGGTAGAGATCACATGTTTGGGACTTCTCTCAGAGAAGCTCAGGCAACTAACTGCTGTGTATTTTGTAGATAATACACAGTGCAGCCAGTTACCCTAGTGATGGAGGAAATGAAAGTTTCAGACAGTTGATGGAGAGCCAGTCAAATAGGTTGGTTTGTCCTGGATGGTGTCAAGAATTGGAGACTGTTCCATCAAATCTTAATTCTTTAGATTTAGATTTGCAAGTGAACCAGATACCAAAGTAATTTAAATGCTGTTTGACATCAAGGACTGTTGCTTTCAACCAGGGCTGTGATGAGGTTTGGAGCCAAGTTGTTCTTGCAAAACCCAAACTGGGCATCAGTGAGTAGGTTAATGGTTGGTAAGTGCTGTCTGCAGCACTGCTGATGACATCTTATGTCAGCTTGCTGATGATGAAGTGCAGCCTGATTAGGCAGTAGTTAGCTGGATAGGATTTGTCCTGCTTTGGTGAACATGACAGACAGTTCCTGAGTAATTTCCAACATTGTTGCATAAGTGCCAGTGTTAGAAATGTATAAGAACAGCTGAGCTAAAGGCACAGCTAATTCTGAGCACAGATCTTCAGTAATACATATGAGACAGACTAACCCCTACTGACATCAATGGATCTGGGGTTGAGAGGGTGAACAACTTTAAGTTCCTCGGCATCCACATCACCAAGGATCTCACGCGGTCTGTACATACCGGCTGTGTGGTGAAAAAAGCACAACAGCACCTCCTTCACCTCAGACAGTTGAAGAAGTTTGGTATGGGCCCCCAAATCCTAAGAACTTTCTACAGGGGAACAATTGAGAGCATCCTTACTGGTTGCATCACTGCCTGGTATGGGAACTGTACTTCCCTCATTCGCAGGACTCTGCAGAGAGTGGTGCGGGCAGCCCAGCGCATCTCCAGATGTGAACTTCCCACTATTCAGGACATTTACAAAGACAGGTGTGTAAAAAGGGCCTGAAGGTTCATTGGGGACCCAAGTCACCCCAACCACAAACTGTTCCTGCTGCTACCATCCGGGAAATGGTACTGCAGCATAAAAGCCAGGACCAACAGGCTCCGGGACAGCTTCTTCCACTGGGTCATCAGACTGATTAATTCATGCCAATACAATTGTATCTCTATGTTATATTGACTGTCCTCTTGTATATACTATTTATTATATATTACTATAAATTGCACATTGCACATTTGGACAGAGACATAACGTAAAGATTTTACTCCTCTTGTATATGAAGATGTAAGTAATAAAGTCATTTCAATTCAATACATGTTGACTCATCTTTGCTTTACTAAATGCTTTCAGCTAATATCACATGAAATGAATTGAACTGACTGAAGATTGATTTCTGTGGTGGTGTTGATCTCAGAGGGAACTGAGTGAATCTCGCACTCTGCATTTCTTCTGAATTTGTTTGTAAATGGTTCAACCTTTTCTTCACACTCACACTGGGCCTGGCAATTGTGAGGGTAGGGATACTCTTGGAGCCTCCTACTCACATTAGTTGTTTAATTATTTACCAACATTTACACATACTGTAGATAAGGCAGGACTGCCAAATTCTGATCAGATCTATTGGCTAGGAAATCACTTAGCTCTGTCTGTTGTGTGCTGTTCTTGCTGCTTAGCACACAGGAAATACTGAACTGCACCTTCACTGGGCTCACACCTGATAGTTTGGTACGCCTGACGCTGCTCCTGAAAGTCCTTCCACATCCCTTATTGGACGAGGACTGAGCCAATAGCCCTGGTGAAGGAGACTGGTGGTGAGTGTGCACACTGCTGCAGTTGCAGCTGGTCCACAGTAACTCCTGTTACCCATTTTTGAGATGCAAGAACAGCTCAGATTCTGCTCCATTCAGGACACCTGCGGTGCTGCAAAACAGGATAAAATGGAGACAGCTAGGTGCCTCCACAAGAATAATATGACTGTCTTTTGAAGTCATAGAATTAAAGACTAAAACATCATGGAAACAGACCCTTTCGTTAACCTGCCCATGTCAAGCAAGATCCCCATCAAAGATTGTTCCATTTGCTCACATTGGCCCAAATCTAAACCTCTCCCATTCATTTATTTATTCAAATATTTTAAACATTTTTATTGTCTCTGCCTCAAATACTTCCTCTGGCAGCTCATTCCAATTGTATGAAAACATTGCCCTGCAGGTCCCTTTTACATCACTCTCCTCTCGCTTTTAAATCTTAGCCCTCTAGTTCTATTTTCCCCAACCCAGAGACAAAAAAATACTCTGTGCATTCACCCTATCTATGTCCCACATGACTTTATACACCTCCAGAAGGATACTCCTCAGTCTCCTTCACATCATGGAATAAGGACCTAGCCTGCCGAATCTCTCTCTATAGCTCAGGCCTTGCGGTCCTGGCAGCATTCTTGTAAATCTTCTTTGAACACATCATTCCTACAACATGTGCAGCCTTACCAACATCCTGGATAACTGCAAATCAATCTTCCAGCAATGTTATCATGGACAGATGCGTCTGGTGCAAATCGAGTAGTGAGAATGAGGTCAAGCTGGTTTGTTACTGTATCCACTCATTCATCGTCTACCATAGACCCACTATGGGATCTCTGATCTTCAGCTCAGTCTGTGGTGATGAGATAATTGATGGTTATTTAGCAACCATCAGGAAGGTTGAGGATTGGCATTATTTTATAATGAATTTTTTTCAGGTTCTCTAATGTCAGTTTATGGCCTCCCCTACTACCATAATGTGGTCACTCATGTTGGAGGAGCAACACCTCATATTCTGTCTGGGTAGCTCCAACCTGACATCATGAATATTAATTTCTCTAACTTCCAATAATTTCTCCCCCTCCCCCTCCTCTTTTTTTCATTCCCTTTTGTGGCTCACCACTTACCCCTTCTAATCACCTCACCTGCCTATCACCCCTCTCTTGTGCCCCTTCTCCTTCCCTTTCTCCCGTGACTTCTCTCCTCTACTAACAGATTCCTCCTTCTTCAGCCCTTTATCTTTCCCACCTGCCATTTTCCAGCTTTTAGTTTCATCCCCTTCCCCAATTACTTACCTAGTCCCTCACCTGGTTTCACCTATCTCTTTCCAGCCGCTACTCCTTTCCCTCCCCCACCTCCTTATTCTGGTTTCTTCCCTCTTCCGTTTCAGTCCAGTTGTGGGCTCTCAACTTGAATTGTCAACTCTTCATTCCCCTTCATAGATGCTGCCTGACCTGCTGAGTTCGCCCAGCATTTTGTGTTTATTGCTCAGGTGTTTTTACTAATTATTTTAATTTAAAATAAATGATAACCTTGTACTTGCAACATCTCCTTTGCTAGACTGTGTAGATCTAAACAGAGATATTACCATGATGTGCAGTCAGTAAGTGCTCAGTAACCCTGGGATGGTTGGGTCGAGATTTTCACATTCTTATGTTCTGTCAGTACAATATTAAGATATGGACCTGATTTCATAATCTAATATTGATAACAATTATTCAATGTACTCCAGGGATTTTATCACCTGCAGTTAACACCCCAGCCTCCCTCCTCTTCAAATTACCACAGGTCCAGTACTTTTCATCAACTAATAATAAATAGATCCAAAGAAATAATCACAATTTAAATTAAACATCAAAAACTGTCACATAGTGTAGATGCCACACTTACTGGAGCAGGATGAAATTGTCTCCCATTGGTTAATTGAGTACTCCTTCAAAAGGCTTGATACAGAAAAAATAAATGATTGCACATCTTAAGCATGCTTTCTCCCTGCCACTGGCACGCTGTCAATGCTAATCTGTCATCTACAAAATATTCTGGAACAGTTCTTCGAAGCTTCTTTGTCATCCTAACAAGCTGCATCACTGCTTGGAAACTGCACTGCAGTGGGCAGGAAAGCTCTATAATGGGCAGTCAAAACTGCCCAACGCATCACCGGCACCAGCCTACCTGCCATCAAACACATATATACAGAAAGATGGCGGAAAAGGACCAGTAACATCATAAAGGATCTCACCCATCCTGCTCGTTGTGTATTCACCCCACTCCCATGAGGGAGGAGGCTGCATAGCAGCCACTCCAGGACCACCAGACTCAAACCCAGTTACTTTCCACAAGCACTAAGGTTGATCAGCACCTCATCCCACTGACCTACTCATCCATGCTCCCAACCACCACTACTTTATCATTTCTTGTCAATCACCATATGTACAGACACTCCTCTGCCAAGCGTCACTTTATAGACATACAATCAATCTATGTATATAAGCTATCCTATGCATTTATATGTTTGTGTGTTTTAATTATTATTGTGTTCTTTTGTGGTTTTTTTGTGTTGTATTGGATCTGGAGTAGCAATTGTTTCATTCTCTTTTATACTTGTATATCCAGAACGATAAGGGCCACAGACACTGGGGGACATCAGCACCTGCAAGTTGTCCTATTCCATCCTGATGTAGAGTCATAGAAAAGTATAGCACAGAAACAGACCCTTCAGTCCTTCTGGTCCATGCTGAACCATTTAAACTGTCTACTCCCATCAACCTGCAACAGGACCATAGCCCTCCATGTCCCTACCATCCATGTACCTACCCAAACTTCTCTTAAGCATTGAAATCAAGCTCACATGCACTGCTTGCACCAGCAACTCATTCCATACTCTCACGGCCCTCTGAGTGAGGAAATTTCTCCCTGTGTTCCCCTTAAACGTTTCACCCCTCACCCTTAACTTTAACCTCTAGTTGTAGTCCCACTAAACCTCAGTGGAAAAAGCCTGCTTGCATTTACTCTTTGTGATGGTATATTCCTACTACTCCATCACTGCAAGATCAAATTCCCAGAATACCCAACCACACCAGCACTGCAGAGAAACGTTCATCACAACAATTGCAGAGGTCTAAGAACTTGTCATTTCACTATTTCCTTAGAGAGATTAGGGCCGGAGCAGCTGCCTTAACCATGTATGAAAGGGCTAGATTCCAAAGACTTCTCGTAATTATTAGAATATTTTCAAAAAGGCACATGTGATATTAATCAGACCTAATTTATTTTTGGAAAATTATCTAAAATAAGTTATTTCCACTTTCAGAAAATAAAAATTAACTTTCATCAGTGTGAGTAAAGAACGGGCATGTTTTTATTAAGCTGCCTGATTTGCTGAGCTTTCAATATGGGACTTTATTGTCACTGATTTTGGCACATGTAACATTCAAGCAAATGCAAACTGTTGACTAGCAAACAATCTGCTGAGAAACTCAATGGGTCAGGCAGCATTCCTGGGAGAAAAGGATCTGTCAATGCTTCAGGACAGAGTCCTGTTTGTAGATCCTGGGTAAGATAAAAAAAAAAGGCAGGGAGAGTGGGGTTGACACATTATCAGGTTAGAGGCTGTGGAGGGGAGACCTCCTGATCAAATGAGATCTGTGATGCAGCGGGAGACTAAGACCTATTATTGGATCATTGTACTAGGTTTGGTTAGAGGAGGTATCCAAGAGCTGTTACCTGGCCTCTACAAGGTAGAGTCAGTCTGCCAGACTATGGTCCTGGTCTGCAGGTTGCAAGACAAGGTTGAAATTAGTGTAAAGTGAATAGAAGGCCATACTTTTGGTGGGTATGAAGTTGCAGTGGATCAGGGAGTGAAAAAGTTGAGGCAATTGGAGATGAAAAGTTTGAGGAGGACGTAAAAGGCCCAAACAGGATGTCCAGGTGTTGGAGACGTGAGGAGGGTTGATCAGTGGAGGTGTGGACTCAGGCAAAACATTACCTTTATCAATACTTCTCTTTTTCCCTCTGCTCAGCTGAAATCTTCATTAAAATGAAAGAAACATAACTTTTATTATTTGGTCAAAACATCAAAAATCCAGTTTCAAATTTGCATTTAAGCCATATTCAGACATGCACAAACTGAAATGGTTGTGGTTCACTTGGAAAAGTAATTAATAGAATTAGAGTTGAAGGTTAATCAAAAGATTTTCTAAGCGCCTTCAAAACTACCAGAGCCTGGCAAAATTCTCCCATTCACATGGAAACATGAATATTTCATAGCATAGTGAACCAAAAGCCTAGTCATTGCATTCCAAATTGTGGCATAAACCTATTTATGCTTCTCTTTATGTCTTTACTTTTTTATTTTTCTCCTTCTTTGGGTTCAATATCTTTTTGCTGGTTTCCCTCAAACTTCCTGTGATTTGCTATGAATCTTCATAGCAGTCATAGAGTCCATTCTCGCGTACGGATGTGAGGTGTGGACACTCACCAAGACTGTGCAAAAGTCCCTAGATGGTTGGTATAAACAAATGCTCCGGATGGCTCTTGACGTGTGTTGGCAACAGCACATGACGAACGTCGAGCTCTATAATGACCTACCGATGCTCACCACTAAAATCGAGTCGAGAAGACTGCAACTAGCGGGGCACTGTCTATGCCACCCCGAGCTACCTGCCAGCCTAGTCATCACATGGGAGCCCAAGCACGGGAGGATGAACCCTGGGCGCCCTCGCAAGACTATGGTCAACACGCTCCTAGAAGACAGCGGCGCGGCTAATGTAGATGAACTGAACACACTGATGAGGGAGAGGGAGAAGTGGAGAGTCCGTCATCGTGCCCAACACTGGCCCCCTTAGGCCTGAGTCGACGTAGTAGTTCCTGTGATTTGTCACTGTTTCCTATTATTTGTCTCCCTGTTGTGTGTTTGACTTTGAATTTTTCTCATTACCTTCTTGTGATTCCCTTTGACAGCTATCCCTCACCCACTTGGTTTCCACCCAGTACCGTTCTCTCCTCTTTCTCTCTGGTGCATTATCTTTCACCTATCACTCCACCTCTTTCTTGACTTCTGCTTCTCTTACCCTGTTTGTAGCAATGGAGTGTTTGAAAGAGGGTCTGAGCCAGTGATTCAAAGATTCAAAGCACATTTATTATCAAAGAATGCATGAATTATACACTTTGAAATTTGCCTGCTTACAGACAGCCACAAAGCAATACACCCAAATAATCCAACTTAAAAAAGAGTACGACCAAGAACCTCTGTGCAGAGAAAGAGAGAGAGAAAGAAGGGACAAATCCTGCAACCAGTAGAAGCAAGCCAACAGTATTCCAAACTATACTGAGTCCCGCATCCGCCTCCAGAGCAGCCTGAGTAGGCTCAAACCTTGGTCCCCAGTTCATCATACAAGTGGGGCAAAATCACAGAGCAGTCAGGTCAGTTCATAGCTTCGGTGCCATGGAAAAAGGAATGAACATTCGCAGGAGACCAAGTGAGGTCAGCCCAACCCTCGTCTCCATCCCCAACATTCGGTCTTCCAGTTTATCTGTGCTGGCGGTTAAATTGTCCAAGCACCAGGTGGTGCCTTGCTCTAGGACCTGGACCCAAGTGCTATGATATGTTTGGGTTGCCCAGCCTGAAGTCATTCCTGATCCCATTAAATCAGCTTGGCACTTATAGTGATCCAACATCACCCCTGGGTTAGGTGGATGGGCATCAAAACTCTTTCACATTGACTCCTCTCCAAATCTCTCACTCCATCTCTGGCAGTGATACAAACTCCGACTGCAACCATGGCTCAGACACATTGCATCTCACAATCCCTCAGCAAGGCTCATCCCCCAGACCAGCATCACCTCCACATGCTTCTTCACTGCCGGCGATAGTTCACCACAATTTACTTCAGAAAAGATGTTATAAGCAATGTTTTTAGTCAAATATCTTGGCTTTCAATCTACCAGTAAGCTGTCACACATCTTTGATATGCCATCTTAAACTGGAAGTCCCTTATCAGGGATTAGGAAACATTTAACTTACATGGGCAAAGGAATAAGTTGACACTTGGTTTGACATTTGTATCAGGTGTGGATGTGATCAGAGCTGAAAGACCAGGTGCTCAGTATACTTCTGAATGCTTTGGCTACATATGTCACACACAAATCTGTCCCTTAATGCATCAGAAAGTCCATCTCTAAAGTCACAGTCTGGGAAAGTTTGCACAGTTCTGCAAAGTATTCAGAAATGCATTCATCCTTTGACTGGTTCCTTTCATAAAATCTAAATTGCTCAGCTATTACCAGCAGCTTAGGGCTCATCATTTTATAAAATTGTCGAATTTTGTCCAACATCTTGCTTGCTGACTCTTCAGGGGTTACTAAGTTGAGTAAGAGATTGTATGTTCTTGCACCCATTAAGCTAAGAAGTGTGGGGACTTTCTTTTGTTAAACCACATCATTTACCTTAAAATACAGTTCAACCCTCTCGATATATGACTCCCAGCCTTCATTAGCGCTATCAAATTCACCAACTTTCCTGACTATAGCCATAGCCGTGTTATTTTCGCTTTAACTTTAATAGTTGTGCATCTTTCACTGTGTAAAATGCAGTTACTCACGCCTGCTGTTGTTAGTGTCCCTGATGGCTTTCTCAGTACTATTTAACTCTTTCCTCATGTTTTGTCCCGTAACTGTCGGTGTCGTTGGTGATATTCTCTGACATTCAGTTTCGCACTCAGCAACAATTTATTGTGGCTATGAAACTACATATCAATTAAAATAGAAGCACACATGTGGGAGATGGCTTTAACTGGTGTATTCACATTGTAGCTAGAAAGAGAAAGAGAAAACAATGCACAATCCTAACCAACAGATCAATACGCATGCGTAGATGACAGATCATATATAGTACTGAGGAGAATCATTGCTCTGAAAGAAATGGTATCCATGCATTACAACTTCTAATAAAATATAGCCACAGTTGTGTCTTCTTTGAAGCTGAACAATATGTCGGGTCCAGTTTAGATCCTCAGAGATATTGACACCCAGGAATTTGAAATTGCTCACTCTTTCCACTTCTGATCCTCTATGAGGACTGGTGTGTGTTCCCTTGTCTTACCCTTTCTGAAGTCCACAATCAGTTCTTTGGTCTTACTGACGTTGAATGCAAGGTCGTTACTGTGACACCACTGGTATATCTCACTGGTATATTTCACTAGTGGTGGAGGCAAGAGCCTCCTGACAGGGAAGGTCAGCTAAACATTACATGTTGAAGCTGATAGACAGACGTCAAGGCAGTGTAGGTAGATCAAACAGTTCTATGTAACAGAAAAAAAATTCCCTCAGAACATAAGCTGATATTAGTTTAAATTCTCCAAATGAATAACAGCTTTGTAGAACAGCCATAAAATCTGTTAATCATACAATTGTTACGGAATATTAGAATATCAATACTTTGCACATTTGACTCAAATTTCTTTGTTCAGTCTGATTACTCCACTTATAAGATAGGTCCACTGAATCATAAAGTATGGATCCCTCTGTGAGTACACATTTTCTGGGATTCAGTGCCGTGTCTGATGATGTGGTCATGCAGAGAGCATGCTCCAGCCTGCAGCCTGTATTCAGAAGCAAATTTCCAGCTTGTTTCTATTCCACAGCTTGCTTGCAGGGAGATTGGATGATTGAGACTGTAGAAATCTGAAGACTTCAGAGATGTACTGCTGGGAGATTGGAGAAGAGGGTGCATCAGTAGGGGAGACAAGAGTGGAATGAGAATGGAGACAGGGGATAGAAAGCATAATTATCCTGCTGGATCTTCAAACAATGCACCCAATGCCTATCAGCCAATTATACTCTGCAATGCTCAGTGTATTGTGAATCTTGACCAGGGTCCAGATTGTGTTATGGCATTATTTGTGAATGGTGTCTAGGCAGGTTGAATCAAACGTGATGATGGATTGGATGCAGGAAGGAGAGTGACAGTCTGGTTGAGTTGCTCATCAACAACAACCTCACCCTCAACGTCAGCAAAGCCAAACAGCTGATTACGGACTGCAGGATGAAGAAACTGGAGGTCCATGAGCCAGTCCTCATCAGGGAATGACAGGTGAAGAGAGGCAATAACTTTAAATTCCTGAGTGTTATCATTTCAGAGGATTTGTCCTGGATCCAACATGTATGTGTTATTACAAAGAAAGCATGGCAGCACCATTACTTCTTTAGGGGTTTGCGAAGATTTGGCATGTCATCTACAGCTTCGACAAACTTCTATAGATGCATAGTAGACAGTATGCTGACTGGCTGCATCACAGCCTGTTACAGAAACACCAATGCCCTTCAATGGAAAAGCCTGCAAAAAGTAGTGGGCACAGCCCAGTCCATCTCAGGTAAAGTCTTCCCCACCACTGAGCAGATCTACGAGGACTGTTGTCGAAGGAAAGCAGCATCCATCGTTGAGGATTCAACCATCTTCCGGAAACTTCTAGTAAAGCTGGCGCTACCAAACACATGCAACAGTTCACTGATAGTTAAAAAATGAAGAAATCTGACTGAAGCATCACCAGAAATGCCTTTTCTAAGGTAAATTGGGTTAAATTATTGCTGCAGACAATGAAGGAGCAAACGATGGAGAGGCAAGTTCGAGGGATGAGCTGAGATGGCATGTTGGAGATGAGGTGAGCCACTCAGAGATTAGTGGTCAGGGCAATGAAGTTCCAATTCCCGTACAACTGGTCCGGGTGTGATGCTGGATCACTCTAGCCACCGAGAGAAGAAGTTGGGGCAGAGGAGATTCGTTGCCGATACAGCTGGCCCAGGTGTTAGGTTGGATTGCTCTGGGTGCTGAGCTGATTTGAAGAGCTTGGAAGTGGCTTTGGACTTGATGATGAAACCTGTGCCCAGTGTGAGTTGCTGAGTGGCAGGTTCTAGGGCATGAACCCTTTGTAGCATCCAGGTTCTAGTGTGAGGTATGATCCACTGTTTAGACAATTTAAATGCCAACCCAGACTGGAGATGATGGCTGATTTTGCTTCACTCCTCTCTCCAGGGCCTTTCACAGCTCAGTTGTTTAGTCAATTTAAACGCCATCCCAGATAGAGGCAAGAGCCAATCACACTCACTCTCCACAATGGGCACTCCCCTCTCCATGGTGCTGAGGCTATGAAGACTGCCCCAGCTGCTGTGCTCTGGGCCTGCTAACATGATAAACTGATAAACAAGGCTTTGGGCCTAATCCAGGCTGGTCCAGGTTCGTATCTGAGGACTCAATTTGGTGTGGAATGTTGTTGTTCACTCCTAGTGTTTGCATGGTTTATGTTTTTTTTTCTTTTTCTTGTGCATCAGGTGTATTTATTTTTATTGTTTTCTTTAATTGGGTTCTTTTGGGTTTCTTGCTTTGTGCTACCTGTAAGCAGACAAATCTCAAGGTTGGATAATTTTATATATTCTTTGATAATAAATGTACTCTGAATCTTTGAATCTTGGATCTTTGAATATAGGCCATGCTTCTTTCTCAATGCTGCCATCAAGAAGGATGTACAGGGATCTTAGATCTCACATCACCAGGTTCAAGAACAGTTACTACCCCTCAACCACCAGGCTCTTGAACAAAAGTGAAAATATTGCTGAAAGCCATTAAATTGTGTAGAGAAGGGATACAGGACCAATTGTTTTATATCGTTCATTGCTGTTTGCCTAAAATGCCTTAAGCAGGTCCCATTTAAGCCAACCCCCTGCACCATTCATTGTACCTTGCTGCCTTTGTGGTTGAAACGTCAGCACTGGCTCATCGTGAAGTTTCCGGAAATGCTGAAGTGAAAGCGTTTCAGACATAGCTCTGCAAGATTACAGCTCTGCTACGTTTGTAGTTATCAGCAGTCTCCAGATTGACGGCCTTCAAGATTAACCAAACCATGCCTTCTTGGAGCAGGGCGGTGAGGGAGAGATATGGAGTAGGTAAGAGAAACCAGCTTTAATTATTTCAGCACGTATGTACTACTAAAAAAGTGAAAAATTGTACAAATTTGCCACAGAACTTCTCTCTGTCAACAGGATGTGGCTAACTTGTTTCAAAATTGGAACTGCTTGAAGAAGCTAAAGTAGAAATTGGAGCGAGATGGCATAAATCTAAAGTAAAGTCTATCAAACATAATATAGAAGTAGTTTTTTTTAATTTTCTCCATGACTTCTTTGGTAATGTTCACAGTAAAACAATTTTAAGATTCAAATTTTACATCATGTTAATTTCAACAACTCTTAGGTCTAGAGATTATGTTGAGGCCTTCCGTCTTGGTTAGAAAGCCCTTAAAACAGATGCCCATCAGCACTTCGGATTGATGTGGATAAATGATGGAGAAAGTGAGTTGTGTGTCTGATTGATAGTGGCTTTTTCCATGAGATTATTGAGGAACTTGTTCACCTCGAGGTAATATCAAGCAAATACAGATTTATTATTATCCACTAATTCCTGTGCCTAACTAACCCTTTGGTTAAGATCTTCGGACATTATTTTAAACACATGCATTTAATTGGAGTACTTTAAAATCTGATGTCTACTTCCTGACAATGATACTGCAATCTTGTCCCTGCACATATTATTTGTGTCCCTTATCCCAGTAACTTTTCTGATCGGTCTTTATTAAGGAAATATAAAATCTATTTCTGCATGTGGTTTTACCGTGGTTAGCCATTTCAATGCCAAGAATTTATAAGAAATTCCCCTTTTAATTGTATGCCCTTGTCATGCACTCTTTAAATCCTCTCTGCAACTACTTTCAATTATGTTGTGCATTAACAAATGGGAAGCAAGCATCGGCTAAGCTTACAATCATTCAGGATGATAAATGTAGGCCATAATCTTCCTTTGCTCCCAGATCAAATCTTGATCAGAACACAGAATCTGAAACATGTGGCTATGTGCTGTGATGTTAACAGCCAGCTGATAATGCAGATTGAGCTTTTAGCTCACCTCTGTCAACCTTCCTTTGCTCTTTGATCAGACTTATTTGAAGATTTTCATAACTGATATCATTACACCTAAGGTCTTAATGTATGGAAGGGATAAGGCAGCATTTGGTTATATATCTAAGAGATGATTGTGTGAACCCTTACAATGGTAAAGGCAGTCCATAGCTTAATTTTAGATAATATTCAATTCAGCAAATCACTCTTGCCTCCCTAGTGTTAATATTTGATTAATTGAAGGATTCATGTGCAGTAACTCTTTACTGATTTGTAGTATGGATGTACGTAAGACAAGGAGAAGAATTTGGCCTTTTGACCCATTGAGTCTGCACTGCCATTTCATCATGGCTGATCCATTTCCCCCTTATTCCTAATCTCCTGCCTTCACCCCACTCCCTTCATGCTCTGACTAATCAAGAATCTATCAACCTCTGCCTTAAATGTACCCAATGACTTGGCCTCCACAGCTTCATACGGCAACAAATTCCACAGATTCACCATTCCCTGGCTAAAGAAATTCCTCCTCATCTCTGTTCTAAATGAACGTCCCTCTATTCTGAGGCCACGTACTCTGGTCTTAGACTCTCCCATCATAGGTGGGAAGGGGATACAACAAACAAGAGCTTTAACTTAGGTGCACTTACTTGTCTCATTGAAGCAGCACAGTGTGAATAGTCTAGAGTGAATGCAATTTGGGAAATTCATTTGAAAGGGCCCTCTTGTAAATGGCAAACGCTAAGAATTGCATCTCTATATTTTAATGATATTAAACCAGCATTGTTCACACGAACAGTGCTTGTAGGAGTACAATTTTGATTGAAATTTTCTTTAGGAGATCCATAGCTCAAAGTTGTCGGGAGTCCATCTAATGTTGCACTGTGGCATACTTCCTGTTCTAATGCAAATTCTTGCAGCTGCTGTCATGTGGCCTGTGTGCGCGATCTCTACAACTTCTGAAAAGGGTGTGTCAAAACAGCAACAAAACCCTTCAAGCTTCAAGGGAGTGTTGTTACTTTGTGAATGAAAGTTGCAGTGAAGAGAGGGCAAGAGAATATTCTTCGGATCTCAGACTGCCTGATGAAGAACAGTGCCTAGAGAAGGCATGCCCTTTGTACAGGGGAATTTTTCAGGGATACATCCATCTGCACTTGGCAAGAGGTGTCAGGCAGGTCTAATTAATGCCAAAAGACCATAAGACACAGGAGCAGAATCCAGAACAGGCATGATAGGCGAAGGGGAATTGGTTGATGTTGTGTAGTTGGATTTTCAGAAGGCATTTGACAAGGTGCTGCACATGAAGCAGCTTAGCAAGATAAGAACCTATGGTATTACAGGAAAGATACTAGCATTGATACAGCATTGGTTGATTTATAGGAGGCAAAGAGTGTGAATAAAGGAAGTCTTTTCTGACTGGCTGGCAGTTACTAGTGATGTTCCCTAGGGGTCTGTGTTGGAATAGTTTCTTTTTACATTGTATGTTAACGATTATGACTTTATGGCCAATTTGTGGATGATACATAGGTAGGTGGAGGGGCAGATAGTGTTGAGGAAGCAGGGAGTCTGCAGAAGGACTTATACAGATTATGAGAATGAGCAAAGAAGGTGGAATACAGTGTGGGGAGTGTATGTTCATGCACTTTGGTAGAAGGAATAAAAGTGTAGACTATTTTCTAAATGGAGAGAAAATTCAAAAACCTGAGGTGCAAAGTGTCTTGGGAGTTCTCTTGTAAAATTCTCTATTGGTTAACTTGCAGGTCAAGTCAGTTGTAAGGGAAGCAATTGCAGTGTTGGAATTCATTTCAAGATGACTGGAATATCAAAACAAGGATATAATTCATGGGCTTTATAAGGTAATGATGAAGACTCACTTGGAGAATTGTGAGTGGTTTTGGGCCCTTTATCTAAGAAAGGATGTGTGGACATTTAGAGGATTCAAAGGAGGTTCACGTAAATAATTCCAGGAATGGAAGGCCTATGATATGATGGCTGTTTGATGGTTCTGGACCATTACTCACTTGAATTTAGAGGAATGAAGCATGATCTCATTGAAACCTATCAAATGTTGAAAGGCCTAGATAGAGCAGAGTTGGAGACAATGCATCCTCTAGAGGGGGAGTCTAGGACCAGAGGGAATAACCTCTGAACAGAAGGATGCCTATTTAGAACAGAGATGAGGAAGAATTTCTTCAGCCAGAGAGTAGCAAATCTGTGGAATTTGTTGCCACTACTGGCTGTGGATCCAGGTCAGTGGGTGCATTTAAGGTGGGAATTGATAGATTCTTGACGTCATGGCCTGTAAGGTTACTGGGAGAAGGCAAGAGAATGGTGTTGAGAGAGAAATAGCTCAGCCATGATTAAATGGCAGAGCAGACTGGATGGGTCGAATGGCCTAATTCAGCTCCTATGTCTCATAGTTGTATGATCTGGTTCTACCATTCACCCCATTGAGTCTTTCCACTCTTCCAACATGGCTGATTTATTTTCCCTCTTATCTCCATTCTCCTGCCTTCTCCCCGTTATACTTGATGCCCTTACTAATCAAGAACCTATCAACCTTTGCTTTAGATATACACAATGACCTGGTCTCCAGAGCTGTCTGCGGCAATGAAATTCACAGATTTACCACCATCTTGTGAAGGAAATTCCCTCTCATCTCTGTTCTAAAGTGATGTCTTATTCAGAGGCTGTGCCCTCTGGTCATAGACTGCCCACTGTAGGATACATCTTCTCCCCGTCCACTATATCTAGGCCTTGCAATACTTGATAGGTGTCAATGAGCACCCCCTTTATTCTCCTAAGCTCCAGCGAGTACAACACAGAGCCATCAATCACTCCTCATACAATAAGCCTTTCATTTCCGAATCACTCTTGTGAACCTCCTCTGAACCCTCTCCCATCTCACCACATCCTTTCTTACATCAGGAGCCTGAAACTGCTCGCAATACTCCAAGCAAGTCCTCACCGGTGTTTTATAAAGCCTCAGAATTACATTCTTGATTTTATATTATAGCCTTCTTGAAATGAATGCTAAAGTCGCATTTGCCTTCTTTACCACCAACTCAACCCGCAAATTACCCTTTAGGGAACCCTGCACATGGACCACTAAGTCCCTTTCTAACCCCGATTTCTTAATTTTCCACCTGTATAGAATATAGTCTATGTTTTTATTCCTTCTACTGAAGTGCATGACTATATACTTCCCTACATTATATTCTGTCAGCCACTTCTTTGTCATTCTCCTAATCTGTCTAAATCCTTCTGCAAAATCCCTACATTCGGAATGATACCAGATCGTCCACAATCTTGGCCACAAGGCCATCTATTCCATGATTGGCATATAATGTGAAAAGAAATGGTCCCTATACTGACATCTGTGGAACACAACTTGTCACTGACCCCTCTCAGAAAAGACCCTTTTATTCATACTCTGCCTTCTGCCAATCAGATAACTTTATATCCATGATAGTACCCATGGGCTCTTAACTAGTTAAAGGCCTTCTGAAAATCCAAGTAGACAACATCCACTGACTTTCCTTTCTCTATCCTGCCTGTTATTTCTTCAAAGAATTCCCTTAAGGAAACCATGCTGACTTTGGTCTATTTTATCATGTGCCTCCAAATGCCCCAAAAACATATTTTTAATAATGGACTCCAACATCTTACTAACCATTGAAGTCCGGCTAACTGGTCTGTAATTTCCTATCTTTTGCCTCCTTCCCTTCTTAAAGAGTGGAGAGACATCAGCAATTTCCCAGTCCTCCAGAATCATTCCGGAATCTAACGATTCTTGAAAGGTCACTATTAATTCCTCCATAATCTCTTCAGCTACCACTTTCAGAACCCCGGCGTGTAGTCCATCTGATACAGGTGACTTATGTATCTTCAGACTTTTGAGATTCCCAAACATCTTCACCATATGCTCCCTGACACTCTCACATTTCTGGCATTCTGCTAGTGTCTTCTACAGTGAGGACTGATGCAAAATATCTGTTAAGTTTGTCCAGCATTTCTTTGCCTCCCATTATGACCTCTCCAGTGTCATTTTCCAGTGATCCCATATCCACTCTTGGCTCTCTTTTACTCTTTATGTATCTAGAAAAACGTTTGGTATCCTCTTTTATATTGCTACAGGAACCTAATCTGTTTGCCTGCAAACAAGGAAAGCCCTTGTGGATAATCCTGTGAGCTTAAAAAAAGTAGACAAATTCTCCTCTCTTTGAGTATGGAGCTTAAATTACCTCCTTAAAAGTATAAGGAATCAAACTATGAGATACGGCAAGAATCAGCAATAAGCTGGTAATATCTTGATTCTGGGAAAAGTGTGATAATGACCCTGGTCTCCATGGACTAAGCAGTCTAGGTACACATGCCGTTGTGTTTAAGGTGACAGGAGATCACAGATCTCCACAAGGTGCATTAGTATAGTCTGAGGGTTATGTTGCATGGAATCAGGGGTGGGTAAGGTGGATGGATAGGTTAGTGGCACCTGGTTGTCTGAAGGGTTAATAATAGTTGTTTTGCAGACTAATGATGTCAAATTATCACAGCTGATCTGACTTCTGTACTATTATTCAGGCGATTTGGGTGAGTTTCACAATGCAGGAAAGATTCAAGGGTTAACCAAGATCTTGTTGAAAGCTCAGAGGTTAAATATATTAAGAAACAGACCCAAGCAACACACAAAAAATGCTAGAGGAACTCAGCTTTTTTCTCAGCCTTCAGCATTTTGTGTGTGTTGCTCAGATTTCCAGCATCTGCAGATTTTTTCTTGTTTGTGACGAAACATACCCATATTGCTCGACCTTAAGTTATGCTGATTCTTATCTACACTGAAGTGTATTTTTTATAGAGCTTTATAAAAGTACTTCTCGGCCTCTGTATCTGATGAATGGTGACTTTGCTCACAATAATGTCCACATAAGTTACAATATGAAAGCAGCCACAAGTGCCATTCAACAAATGATATCTCAGCATTAGTCAATAACTCTAATGATATTTAGTCATTTTATTGCAAAATGTCTTTAAATATCCTTTGTATTTCCTTAACCTGTCTGAACAATACAACAAATCATCACCTTTGCCTCAGTGACAATACCACCATTGGTGCCCACTTGGGATTTGAGCAGAAACCTCTGCACTGACATCTGAAGCATCTTTCACCAGACGGTTGAAGAAGTTTGGGACGGGCCCCCAAATCCTAAGAACTTTCTACAGGGGCACAACTGAGAACATCCTGACAGGCTGTATCACTACCTGGTATGGGAACTGTACCTCCCTTAATCGTAGGACTCTGCAGAGAGTGGTGCTGACAGCCCAGCGCATCTGTAGTTGTACATTTCCCATGATTCAGGATATTTACAAGGACAGGTGTGTAAAAAGGGCCCATAAGATCATTGGGGACCCAAGCCATCCCAACCACAACCTATTCCAGCTGTTACCATCTGGGAAACGGTACTGCAGCATGAAAGCCAGCACCAACAGGCTCCAGGACAGTTTCTTCAACCAGGCCATCAGACTGATGAACTCATGCTGATTTGAGTGTACTCAATATTACATTGACTGTTCTATTTATTATAAATTACTATGATTGCACATGGCACATTTAGATGGAGACGTAACATAAAGATTTTTACTCCTCATGTATGTGAAGGATGTAAGAAATAAAGTCAATTCAATTCAATTCATTCTGAGAGAGGTGCTGCACAACAGCTCTGTTTTCATTTCATCTGAATACCATCCGAAATTAAACAGAGGAAATATTTCTGAATATCCTGTCTGATGTTTATGTCAACCAATATTCAAAGCATCCTATCTATTCCCATCTCTGTTTATGTGAGAGTAAGTTATAGTAATAATATAAATGTTTCTCCCTTGCATGAGTCAGTTTTGTGTCTATAAAAAGACAAATGTTGCTGTGCTGTGGAAAATGTAAGCTCCCCTTGGTGCCATGAGATTTTCAGAGAGTTGTAAATGAAATTGGATTAAGGAAAATCTTATTCCCCGTCCCCTGGGCTTGCTTCATGTACCAATTGTTGTGGCTTGGATGACTTTGAACTCTTCCCCTATCCATTGAGCAAAATTGTGCCTAAATTCCCTGCTGTCGTAGAGTGAGATCAACTGCTTTCATGGCAGCACGTAAGTGTAGATCATTATTGCCTCCATCATTTGTGTAACTCTTCTCGGCCTTGGTTTCCTTACTACATTTTGGCATGAGGAAATATATGAGTCACTAAAAGAACACAAGAACTTAGGAATAGGAGTAGGCCAGCGGTCCCCAACCACCAGGCCGCAAATCATGTGCTACCGGACCGTGAGGAAATTATATGAGTCAGCTGCACCTTTCCTCATTCCCTGTCACACACTGTTGAACTTGAACATAGGGTTGCCAACTGTCCTGTATTAGCCAGGACATCCCGTAAATTGGGCTAAATTGGTTTCTCCCATACGAGATCTCCCTTGTCCTGTATTTTCCCCACTAAGGTAGAGCATTCCTATGCAACCTTTCGTGCCGATATGGCGTAAAGCGAAGAAGCAATTACCATTAACTTATATGGGAAAAATTTTCGAGCGTTCCCAGACCCAAAAAATAACCTACCAAATCATACCAAATAACACATAAAACCTAAAATAACACTAACATATAGTAAAAGCAGGAATGATATGATAAATACACAGCCTATATGAAGTAGAAATAATGTATGTACAGTACAGTCGGGAAGATTAAACCAAAACCGATTTGTGGAGAAAACATCGGCACGCATTCGCACAGAGTTGCCTGCGTAAGGCTTCATGGTCATGGTAGTCTTTTACAGGGTAAACCCAAGTGTCCCTTATTGGGAGTGAGAAAGTTGGCAACCCTAACTGTAAAAGACATGTTGAGGTGAGCTTAACCCTACTTGAACCCCCTCCGGGTCAGCCGGTCCGCAAGAATATTGTCAATATTAAACCGGTCCGCGGTGCAATAAAGGTTGGGGACTCCTGGAGTAGGCCACTTGTCCCTTCAAGCCTGCTTTGCCAAAGTCAAAGTCGAGTTTATTGTCATATACATCAGTACATGCAGATATGCAGAGGTGCAATGAAAAACTCACAGCAGCGTCACTGGGGTGAGGGCATCGTATAAGCAACATTCACACCAAAAACATTAGTGTAAATTATTCACAATTTTTGCAAGAAAAAACACAATTCGAACAAATAAACAAGGTCCATTTTAATGTTCATAATGTTGCTAAAATGCAGTAATTTATTGAGCTGACGTGTCATATTAAACAATTCAATATAATCATGACTGATCTCTGCTGGCCTCAACACCTCTCCTGTTTCAGTTCCTCATAACCCTCAATTCCATGATCTTTTAAATATTTATCCATCTCTAACTTAAATATATCTTAACTTTTGGCTTAGTCCACTCTCAGGGGAAGGGAATTCCTTTCTGTTACTATTTGTTTTTTCCATCGTTCAGGGGGAATTTGGTAGACATGGTGAGTATTATTATGACTTTCAACATAGAAAAGTACAGCACAGGAACAGGCTCTTTGATGCACAATGTTGTGCTGAACTAATTAAGCTGAAGGCACCTAATCCCTTCTTCCTGCACGTAGTCCATATCACTCCATTTTCTGCATATTCATGTGCCTATCGAAGGACTCTTACATGCCTGCATGTATCTGACTACACTCCTGGCAGTGTACTGCTGGCCCCACCACTTTCTGTATTTGCTCTGCACATTTCCTTTGAACTTTCCCCTCTCTCCCTAAATGCATGCCCTCCAGTATTAAACACTTCAACTCTGGGAAAAAAGATACTCTCTGTCTACTCTATCTATGCCTCTCATAATCTTATTAACTTCCATCAAGTTTCCCCTCAGCCTCCATCACTCCAGAGGAAACAATCATTTTTGTCCAACCTCTCCTTTCAGTAAATGACTTTTAATCCAGGCAACATTCTGCTAAGCATCTTCTGCACCCTCACCAAATCTCCATGTTTTCCCTCTAATGGGGCAAGCAGGTCTGAATGCAATACTCCATACATATTCAGTGTAACCAGACTTTGATCAAGTGAAGCATATAGTAACCTCCTGACTCAGTATCTCGACTGATAAAGGCCAGCATGCCACATGCTATCTTTCCCATCTTATCGACACGTACAGCCACTTTCAGGGAGATATGGACTGTGGCGCCAAAATCCCACTGTACGTCAATACTGTTAAAGGCCCTGCCTTAACTGTGAACGTGCCCAATCACAAACAAGAGAAAATCTGCAGATGCTAGAAATCCAAGCAATGCACCCAAAATGCTGGAGGAACTCAGCAAGCCTGGCAGCATTGATGGAAAAGAGTATAGTCAACATTTCAGGCTGAGACATTTCAGCAGGATGGTAGAATAAAAGATGAGGAGTCAGAGTTAGATGTTGGGGGGGGTCGCGGGAGGGCAGGAAGAAACACAAGGTGATAGGTGAAACTGGGAGGGGGAGGGGAGGGGTGAAGTTAAGAGCTGGGAAGTTGATTGGTGAAAGAGATACTGGGCTGGAGAAGGGGAAATCTAATAGAAGAGGTCAGAAGGCCATGGAAGAAAGCAAAGGTGGAGGGACACCAGAGGGAGGTGATGGACAGGTAAGAAGATAAGGTGAAAGAGGGAAAAGGAAATGGTGAAGGGGGGCAATTACTGGGAGTTCTAGAAATTGATGTCCATACCATCAGGTTGGAGACTACCCAAATGGAATATAAGGTGTTGCTTCTCCAACCTGTGTGTGGCCTCATCGCGGCAGTAGAGGAGGCCATGGACTGATATGTCCAAATGGGAATATGAAGTGGAATTAAGATGTGTGGCCACTGGGAAATTCTGCTTTTTCTGCCAAATGGAGCATAGGTGCTTGGCGAAGTGGTCTCCTAAACTACGTTGGGTCTCATCGATATACAGAAGGCTACACTGGGAGCACTGGATACAATAGATGACCCCAATAGACTCACAGGTGAAATGTTGCATCAACTGGAAGGACAGTTTGGGGCCCCAAATGGTATTGAGGGAGGAGGTGTAGGGGCTGGTGTAGCAGTCGTTCCACTAGCAAGGATAAGTTTCAGGAGGGAGATCAGTGGGGAGGGATGAATAGACATTGGAGTTGTGTAGGGAGTGATCCCTGCGAAAGCAGAAATTAGGGGAGAGAGAAAGATGTGGTTGGTGTTGGGATCCTGTTGGAGATGGCAGAAGTTATGAAGAATTTTGTGCTGGACAGAGAGGCTGGTGGGGTGGTAGCTGAGAACAAGAGGAACCCTATCCTTGGTGGGGTGGTGGGAGGATGGGGTGAAGGCAGATGTGTGTGAAATGGAAGAGATGCAGTTGAGGGCAGTGTTGATGATGGAGGACAGGAAGCCCCTTTCTTTGAAGGAGGAGGTCATCTCTTTCGTTCTGGAATATAAAGCCTCATCATGTGAGCAGATGCAATGGACCAGGTGAATTTCAGGGCAGGGTGCAAGTTGGAGGCAAAGTGGATGAAGTTGATGAGCTCCGCTTTGGTGTAGGAAGCAACAAGAATGCAGTCATTGATGTAGCATCGGAAAAGTGCGGGAGTGACAACAGAGTAGGATTGGAACATAAACTGTTCTACATGGCTGACAAACAGGCAGGCATAGCTGGGATCCATGCAAGTATCCATGCTATCCCTTTTGTTTGAAGGAAGTGGGAGGAACCAAAGGAGAAATTATTGAGAGTGAGGACAAGTTCCACCAGACAGAGGAGAGCGGTGGTGGAGGGGAACTGGTTGGGGTCTTGTGTCCAGAAAGAAATGGAGAGCTTTGAAGCCTTCCTGGATGAAGGTGTATAGACACTGGACATCCATAGTGAAACTAAGATGCCTGGGGCTAGGGAACTTGAAATAATTGAAAAGATCAAGAGTGTGTGAAGTTTCACGGTTGTAGGTAGGAAGTGACTTATCTAGGGGGGATAAGGCACAGTTGAGGTATACAGATATGAGTTCAGTGGGGCAGGAACAAGCAGAAACAATGGGTCTACCTGGACAACCGGGTTTGTGAATCTTGGGTGGGTAGGAGGTAGAAATGGGGTGTGTGGGGTGCGAGAACTATGAGGTTGGTGGCAGTAGATGGCAGATACCTAGAGTTAATAAGGTTGGTAATGGTATGAGAGACAGTGGCCTGGTGCTCCTTAGTAGGGTCTTGTTTGAGGGGTAGGTAAGAGGCGGGGTCTGACAGTTGTCGCTGGGCTTCAGCAAGATAGAGGTCAATCTGCCAGACTACTACAGTACCCCCTTAATTGTGCATTTGATGGTGAGGTTAGGATTAGTGTAGAGAGAGTGGAGAGCAGTGCGTTAGGAAGGAGTGAGGTTGGAATTGGAGAGAGTGGTGAGGGCGAGATTGTTGATGTCCCGTTGGAAGGTGGCAATGAAAAGATATAGAGCAGGCGGAAGACCAGAGTGGGGTGTCCAGGAAGAGGAGGGCTGAAAACGGGAGAAGGGAGTCACCAGTGCAGGGTGGTGAGTCCTTGCCAAAAAAAAAAATTGGCACAGAGATAGAAGCAGCAGAAGAAGAGCTTAACCATGTACTTTCCTTTTATATGGTCTACTAGATTGCAACACCTCACATTTCGCTTGATTAAACTAACTTTGATTAAAAGAAACAAGAACTTGTTTCCATTCTTGTATGCTGTGGCACAGCTGTTATCTGAGCAGCACTGTGCTGTAGCAGCGGCTGAGTCTGCCCCAGTACTCCAGCAGTCCTAGTTTGATCCTGACCTCAGGTGCTGTTTATATGGAGTTTGCACATTCTACCTGTGATATCATGGGCTTCTACCAAAAGCTCCAGATTCCTCCCAAAAGTTAATTAGCTAATCGAAGTTATCCATTGTGTAGATAGGTAGCAAGAGAATCAGATCAACTTGATGGGCAGCTTACAGGGAGATAAGGGAGGCCATGGGACTTGGTAAAGTTCCAAGTTTATTGTCATAGGCATAAGAACCAGGACTTAAGTGTCACAAAATTAGCTTTATGCAGCTGCAGCATAGTGCATTGAAAACATCACAACAGAACTTATGTAAACCTAAATTAAAATAAATTATCCATACCTTACATAAAACAATAAACAATTGAAAACATGATGACGTTGGTACAAATTGAGAAAAATATAATCTGAAGTAGAGTTAAGATTTTTCAGGTCTGATAGCCATTGGGAAAAAACTGTTGTTGAAGCTTTGAGGTGTGGGTCTTCAGGACCCAGTGATCCAACATTTTAGTTCTGATTCTGTCACACTGGCGGGGCATTGGGAGCAAGGGTGGACCCAAATGCAAGACACATCTTATGCGGTTACTTAGATTTAGTTTATTGTTCGATACCAAGAGAGCAAGGCAGGAGCAGGAAATAGCGAACTGGACAAGGACTCAGGACTCCGACTAGGCTGGGACCAAGGGTCTGGGCCTGGACTCGGAATCGGCTCCCAGAACTAGAGGAGACATGAAAAGGTTAGGGTATGGACTCAGAGCCTGAGACTGGGCAAGGACCCAGTACCTGGGCCTTGCCTTGGGCTCGGACCCAGTACCTGGGTCTTGCCTCGGGCTCGGACCCCAGAACCAGGCATGGACATGACATGGGCTAGGGAGAGGAGGAACATGGAAAACAGAGCCTCGGTCTCGGGAGAGCAGGTACATCGAACCATGGACACATACACAGAACAGAGAGCCGGGACCCCTCATTGGGTACAAGACATAGGGCCGGGACTCATGACCCTCCACGGGGCAACGGCAAGAAGGCCTGACTTACCCCATGGAGGCATGGACAAGGCAAGACAAGACATGACCCCCTGTGGGGCAATGGCAAGACGGCCTGACTTACCCCACGGAGGCAAGGACAAGACGAGACAAGACATGACCCCCCGCGGGGCAACAGCAAAACGGCCAGACTTATCCCACAGAGGCGAGGACCAGACAAGACAAGACATGACCCCCCGTAGGGAAATGGCAAGACAGCCTGACTTACCCCACGGAGGCAAGGACAGGACAAGACCAACACGAAAGCACACCAGACAGTACCTATCTAGCTCCGGTGATAGAACTAGACCGAAGTGCAGGCGAGGGCTGCAGACGAGGGCTAGAGGCGAGAGGGGCAGAGAAGGGATTCAGACAGGGGGTAGGACAGGAATCACAGACCGCCAGGGCCCGGACTTGACTTGGTACTTGAATGCCGAAAGGGCCAGGATTTGACTTGGTGCTTGAATGCTGCCAGGGAAAGGACTCGACTTGGTGCTTGAATGCCGCCAGGGACAGGACTCGACTTGGTGCTTCAATGCCGCCAGGGCCAAGACTCGACTTGGTGCTTCAATGCCGCCAGGGCCAGGACTCAACTTGGTGCTTGAATGCCCCCGGAGCCAGGACTTGACTTGGAACCTCCAGGTAGTGGCGAGCTCTCGACTCGACCTGGGAACAGTGGACAGTGGTTCTTAATTCCCTCTGGCGGGTTAACTGACAGACCCACCTCGGTGAGGAAATTTTGCAGGCTCGCTTTGGCGAGGTAACTTGACCAGGTTGCTCCGGTGAGGAAAGGCGAATTACCGGCACTCACTTCGGGCAGAGACTAGGCTTGCTCCGGCCAGATGACATTGGCACGCCATACCTTGGTTACTTTGCAAACGCTCCCGCACCGAATGGCTCAAAGCCGGAGACTATAAACTACCGGTTCAGCCGAGCGTTGATTGCCTCTAATCACCAAAGTTGAGGGACATGGGAAAACAGGGAATCAACGGTCCGGATTGTAATGTAAACAAGGTAAATTTAAAGAGACCCCGAACCGGACCATGACAGATTCCCATTCCCATTCTGACATGTCAGGCCATGGCCACCTATGATGATGTTACTTTCAGGGTGAAGGAGCAACACTTTATATTTCATTGAGTAGCCTTGAACCTGATGGCATGAATATCAGTTTCTCTTTCTGGTAAAAAAAATCCCTTCTCCTTCCCTCTTTTTTCCCCACTCTGGCCTCTCACTTCTTCTTTAGCTGCCTATCACTTCCACTGGTGCCCCTCTTCCTTCCTTCTCCCTTATGGTCTACTCTCCTCTCCTACTAGCTTCCTTCATCTCCAGTCCTTTCCCTTTCCCACTCACCTGGCTTCACCTGTCACCTGCTAGCTATCCTTCCCCTCCCCCACCTTTATATTCTGTCACCTTCCCCCTTCCTTTCCTGTCTTGAAGAAGGGTCTTGGCCAAAACATTCACTCACTTCCATGGATGTGACCTGACCTACTGAGTTCCTCCAGCATTTTGTACCTCCTGCCTGATGGCAGCAACAAGAGGGCATAGCCTGGACGGAAATGCGCTGAGAGCTGGCATTAAACTTGATAGACTGAACAACCTCCCCCTACATCAAGAGAAAATCTGAGTATGAAGAAAAGAATTCATGGAGGTTGCTAAGAATTTGTTTTATTTAGAATCAGAATCAGATTTACTGATAATACTTACCTGATGTGAAATTTGCTTTATGACTGCAGTATAGTGCAAAAACTTAAAGTTACTATAAATTACAAAAATAAAAGGATGTTCAAAAATGGAATAATGAGGTTCATGGGTTCATGGATTATTCAGAAATCTGAAGGTGGAGGGGATGAAGATTCTGAATTTTAGATTGTGGCTCTTTAGGATCCTATACCTCCTCCCTGATGGCAGTAGCAGAAGAGGGCATGTCCTGGATTGTAAGGTTCCTTAATTTTGACTGTCTCCTACTTGAAGTGCCATCTCTTGCAGACGTCCTCATGGTGGGTCAATTACTCATTATAATATGGAAGGCTTTGCCCTAAGGGGTGAAGAAAGCAGACTCAGAGATAGCTTGGAAAAGGAAATTGTTTATTCAGTTGAAAACAGAAGTTGCAGGGCTGTAGGAAAGGCAGGAGGGCTAATTGATAGCTGTTTCAAAGAGAGAGGGCAACCTAAGATAGCCCAAAGGACTTTAATCAATGTTAGACCAGAACAACAAGACTTGGAAGATAGCTTTGTGGAAAACGCCTGTCAACTGTGCAGAATCTAAGGCCAGGGATGGGTGAACAATGGTATCTTTTTGCACCAACATGTGTCTTGAGAAAGCTTATCAAAGCTGGGCTAATTAAAAAACGGCAGCACATATCCAATCTTTGAATTAGGACAAGATAGAAACATGGCTGTCAAGGATAATTAATACTGAGCGAGGATGAGAGACAACTCAAAGAGACAACCAGTGTTTTAAAGTCTCCAGAGGGAATGGTTATACACTTAAAGTCAACAATGATTTCCCCCTGCCGTGAGCAACAGCAAAATGGTACTTTAATATTTTCCAAAAGGCTTTTAAAAATCACTATTTGTGTTTGCCAGAAAATAACAGTAATCATAGATCATTGCAGGCAATAGCTTCTATCAGATTTTACTCCTCTCCTTTGAATTTTCATGCTCCGATATCCAACAACAATGGGACTTAAGTTACAGCTTGAAATCTTGCACTCAACAGCTTGTTAATTAAAGAAGTTAAGGGTATGGTTATTGACAGTAGTTTCGTAGTTATAAGATCTGAATAGATAAATTCGTAAAGTTCAAATTATAGTTTAAGAAACTGAAGCTCGATTCCAAATCTTCAGAAGAGGAGTAATGATAGCGATAAGATTGTTGAACAAATAAGGATTAAATATGAGGTTCAATTGCATTTGTTCTGTTGTACCATATTGGGTTGGTATTCTGACTTCTGTACCTGAAAGTTCACAAGACAATTTTATAGAGTCTATAAACAGAGTTTGTTTTATCAAACAGAGGAGTTAGGAGCTATAGGGTATGATCTTAAAGTCTGAGCTATACTTACCTAGGATGGAAAACAGAACAGTTCAATTCTAAGGTTGTGAAAATTCTGTGCTCCCTTTGCCAATAGATTGTGTACATTGTTCCTTTTGCTTTCAATCCTGAGGTCAGTGGTTGGGTGAGTGAGTGGATTCAGGGTTGTGAAACAAAGAGCTGAGGTGCAACTAGCCATGGCTCTAATGAATACTGCTGCAGCTGTGAAGAGGTATATTGTTTTCACCCTGTTTTGCTAAACCATTGTGAATTCTTGGCCACTCATTTTTTTTTGAAGTGTGGACTAAGGTGTCAGTGAAACCTTATGAATCTTAATGCAATTCATCTCATGATCTTTATCCGATTGGATATTTAGATTACGGCAAACTTCTGTCATGATGAAAATATTGGCGTTATTAGCCAGAGCTTGGATGGACACATGAATGTCATCCATGATTGCTTGGGAAGCCTGAAGCAATAATGACTTCTAGTGCATGAGATGCCACCTATTCCTCACTGAAATTGTGAGTGGTAATCAATGGTGATTTCTCCAAATGTGTTATGCAGAGCCAGCTTAAAAGTACAGCAGAGATTGGCTGTGATGTTTTGGAGTGACTAGGACAGTGAGGGGCATTTCCATCTTGAATCTCCTTGTAGTGAGTGTAAGAGCATGGGCAAAGATATTTACTCAGAATGTCACCTACCAACTTGGTGATTGCCTTCTGAAACTAGAACCTGTTCTTCAGACAGATGCAGGTGAGATGTAGAGTTTCTTCATTGGGAGATGCTCTTCGCTCCCTACTCTGAAGTCCCTAGGGTATCCTGTGTGACTTGCCACGCTTCTACAGATACTGAAGCTTCTAGCAATGGGGCACATAGAAGTGTGTCTTAGCAGTTCAGTTTTGGTTAGCTTTGGGATGTATTGGCAGTATTGAGCAATCTGTTTTGAGGCTGCCCAATGAGATCACCCAGTGTCAGCTGAGTATCCCTTTAATCATTGAAAAGCAGGAATACAATCTGAGCTGCTCCCAGTTCTTCTGAGGTTGCTCTGTGATAATCACTGTGCTGAGATTTGAGCAACTGGTATTGGTTGTGATGCACAAAATGTGTTACATAGCCTATAGTGTCATTAGGTGTGCACCTTACTTCCAGGTAAACAGATGGGCTAACATAGATAATGACTGGAAATGACTCTCTAATTTCACAAAAGTCTAATTTCCATGAAAAAATAATTGCTGAAGTGATGAGTCTATGCAAAAATTGATTTCTGATTGTGTAGACTTGAAAAGAAAGAGAAGTTTTAATCCTCCTGTCTAATGTTATAGTTCAGTCTGGTGTCTGTGTGACTCCAGTCCAAAACAAGATGATTAACTCTTTTTAATTGCCCCTTCCTTGAGTAACTAGCAATATAGAATATTTGCAGGGCTGCAAGGAAGGTGTCTATCCTCATACTGTATTGAAATTAGTGTCTAACGGAAGAATCTGCATGAACTGAAGTCATCTTCCATATTCTGTGTTGAGCTTGATGGGATGTAGCACAGGTAAAATAACTAACTTGATTCTCATTTATTTGCCTTAATGAGGATATCAGAAATGGGTCAACATCTCATATTGCTTTGAAATATGCACCACTGCACATGCCAAAGTCACCTTATTAAGTGTTGGCAGGTTAATTATCCTCTGCGGGCCAAGAGAATGGTTCCGTGCTCTATTACTCTGTGAACCTATGACTAATATCCTGTTGTAGATTTATTTATGTAAATATCTTGGGCTGCTTTCCTTAACCCCTTCCCTGAATGGATGGAGGAATTGGGAGGCACTGTGCTTTGTCTACAGTGGAGATCAGATCATTCAATTCATGATGAATTGTAGGAGTGATTATTCCCATACCCACATGAATGTTTGCTGAATGTTCAAATGCAGAGAGCATACCCATGGAAACATGGGTCAGGGACATGTCTTAAAGTCACTCTATGAAGAGCCTGCAAAGAGTTGGGGGGAGTTGTCTGCAGGTTGTGAGGCTAGAGTATTCCTATAGTTTTAGTCCTTCCCTCTATCTTGTCGAGGATGTCTATGTTTAATAGGCTGTTTATCTCTATCAAAGTATTCTGATCCCTGCAGTATGGCTTCCGGTCCAAGAACAGCCTGATTATTTCCTAATTCTACCACTGATGATAATTCACAGAAGAAAATAAATAACTAGGACTGATGGTGACACCAAACCCGCAAGGAGTCCTTGATAGAAATCCTCACTCCTAAATGTTATTAAGGAGAAGGAGCAGGAAGGAGTATTTATCATTATATATACATAGAGTGAAGAAAAAGCTTCCAATAAGGCACTGAAAACAATTAAATGTGTGCTCCTGGGCTAATGCTGTGAAAACATGCAGCTCCTGGAGTGTTAGCAGCGTTACTCGGTAACTTCTGTAAGATGTTCTACATGATCTCTTAATGGTCTGTCATTTTATTGGAAATGATAAAGAATTTCTGGAAAATTGCATAAATGGCTAACATGCAAACTGGAGAAGAGTAGAAATTCATCCCTAGCAGTATCTGATGAACATATACACAAGATCTGCTTCACTAGCAGCTATGGCAACATGTTACAGCACCTTACAGTTATTGTGCTTGGAAATAGGCCCATAGGCCCGCCACATCCCTGCCTTGTATGCTAATTCAATTTGCTTGTATTAGGTCTATATCCTACAGTGATTTCCCTGTGGAATTTTTAATATCTGTTGAAAGTTGTGATTGTATGTGATTGCACCATTTATTCTGACAGTTAGCTAGGGATATCAACCATTCTCTGTGTAAAAAAACTTATTCCTCAAATCTACTTTGAAACTCCTCCATAGATAGGAACATTATTGAGGGATATGGGCTAAATTAAGGCAAACAGAACTAACACATGTGACCACTTTTGTGGGTTAGCATGTATCAACTGGGCTGAAGGGCATGTTCTTATGCTGTATATCTCTATGACTCTGACTCCTTCCTCTCACCTTAAAGCTATGTCCTCGTACTCCTATGTACTCCTACTCTGGGAAATAGATTCCACCCTATGTATGCCTCTTATAATTATAAATATTTCTATCAGATTATCCCTCAGTCTATTTTGATCCAGGGAAAACAAACCCATTTTATCCCATCTCTCCTCTAAACTAATAATCTACAACCCACACATCATCCTGGTGAATATCCCTGCTATATCCTTCTCCTTGGAGAATACAGATGGGATTTGTCAGTCTTTAAACATTCCCCTGACATCTATCACCTTCTCCTTCTTAATATAGACCTGCACCAGATTACCCACATACCTCTCCCAAGACTCATTGCATTCAGTGCCCTTCTCCTTGATGAATACAGATGAGGAGTAATCAGCAGAACTTTTCCCACTTTTCCTGGTGGCATATATAGACTACTCCTTTGAACCGCAATGGACTCCATTCTTTCCCTGACTGTACACTTGATCCTAATTTATAGAATGTATTGGGATTCTCCTTATTCTTGCTTGCAATTTCTGTGCTCTTAATCTCTTTCTTGTGTTCCCTCCTACATACTCTATACTTCTCAAAAGACTTCATTGATTCCATATTTATATATCTTCCATCTGCTTCCTTTCTTTCCTGATCAAACCTTCAGCATACCTTATCATCTGAAGTTCCCTAATATTCCTACCTTTGTCTATGACCCTTAATAGAACATGCTTGTCCCGAGCTCATTCTTGTACAAATCCCACCTACCCTGGAAGTGATGCCAATAATTCAAGTACCTGAAGCAGTCCTTCCTCTACCAGCTGATCAGTTTTGTGTTCATCTATCCTATTCTCCTACTTCTACTCTCTCTAACACATGGCGTAAAGAGATTATGACCTTAGTACTTACTTACTTATTCCACTGGCATTTAGGGCAGAAATGAAGGTCCTTAATCCCTGTTTGTCTTTGGCCATCTTGGTTTTGGTCTTGATGACGTTCAGGGCTTCCTTTATTGTGCCAGCAGCTTCCTTTCGGATTTCACTATTGTCGGCCATGAAAATCCCTGGTGGAGACTCAGGAATACCATTATACACAGATGTAGAAGGATACTTCACTGCTGTTTCCTAACAGTTTTTTTGACCAGTCAGGATTGTTAGCCCTGAATTGAACCACCAAAGCAAGAGGAATAGTGGCTCTCCCTACGTCTGGCGTCTAATCTCAGACCTATTTGGCATGGGTGGTCCTACCAAGGGTCAAAGCATAAGGCTTTGTGTCCAACCAGCATAGCTCTCTGGGTCATTGAGGAATGCAAGCCTCTAAATCATGACAAGGTTGCAGTCCATTTGGAGGTATGACTCTAGAAGTTCTGCTTTTTAACCTCTCCAACTTCTTAAATGTGCTGTGTAGGATCTCATCCTTCCACTTACTTGCATCTTTCATACTTGTGTTTACTATGATTTCTGACTGTTCTTGCTCTCTCTTCAGAATGTTCTTTACCCTGTCTGAGACCATGTGACCATAAGACATAGGAGCGGAATTAATTTATTCAGCCCATCGTGTCTTCTCCGCCATTCCATCATGGCAGATTTATTATCCATCTCCACTCCGTTCTCCAGCCTCTCCCCATAGCCTTTGACATCCTTACTAAACAAGAAGCTATCATCCTCTGCTTTAAATATATTGAGTAACTTGGCCTCCAAAGCTATCTGTGACAATGAATCCCACAGATCCACCACCCTCTGGCTGAAGAAGTTACTTCACATCTCTGTTCCAAAGCAACATTCATGTATTCTGAGGCTGTGGCCTCTGTTCTGAAGTTATCTATTATTAGAAACATCCTCACAAAGTCCACTCTATTTGACAGGTCTCAAGATATCCCCATCCCTCATTCTTCTAAAGTTCAGCAAATACAGACCAGTGCCATCAAACTCCTCTCAAGTTAACCCTTTAAATCCTGGATCATTCTTGCGAAGATCTTCTAGACCCTTTCTAGTTCCAGCACATCCTTCCTTAGATAAGGGGCCCACAGGAGCTCACAATACTCCAAATGCATTCTGGCCAATGCTTTATAAAACCTCAGCATTACATCCTTGCATTTATATTCTAATCTTCTCGAAATGAATGCTAACATTGCATTTGCTTTCCTTTCTACTAACTCAATCTGCAAGTTAACTGTGAAGAAATCCTGCACTTATACTCACAAGTCCCTCCGATTTCACTTCCATTTTTGAATTTGCTCTCTGTTAGGAAAATAATCTGAACCTTTATTCCTTTTACAGAAGTGCATGACCATACAGTTCCCCAAACTGTATCCCATCTGGCACTTCTTGCTCATTCTCCTAATCAGTCCTAGTCCTTCTGTGGACTCCCTCCTTTCTCAACAGTACCTGCACTTCCACCTCACTTTGTATCATCCTAAAACTTGGCCATAAAGCCATTAACTCTATCAACCAGGTTACTGACATATAACGTGAAAAGAAGTGGTCTCAAAGCAGACCCCTGCAGAACCCCACTAGTCACTGGCAGCCAAACAGAAAAGGCCCACTCTGTGCCTCCTGCCAGTCACCTATCTCTGATTTTGGCACCAGGGAGGCAATACATTATTCCAATATTTTGCTCTCAGCTGCAGCAGCGCCTATCTATTCTCCTCACTGACAACAAATTCCCCACAACCAATGCTTGCTAAGATTTTTCCTCTGCTCCTGTGATCCACAGCCAAACATGGTACCACCAATCTGGCTTCTTTCACTGATTTCCTTCAAGAGGCCATCCTTCCCAACATTATAGAAGATAGTATTTTTGTGTGATTACAGAGGACTCCTGCACTTTCTGACCTTTTTGGTAGTCACTCACCTTCTCCCTTTCTGCACCTGTGCTGTGATCAGCTCACTAAACATGCTATACTATATATGATATTTTCCACATCCCAGATGCTCCATCACATCCATCTACAGTTCCAACTGCTCTATGAAGTCTGTCAGGAACTGTGCATACTTCTAGCAGGTGTGCCCACTAGGGAAAATTTGCTGATCTTCCACATTCTGAAGTAGGTACACATCATTGCTCTGGTTTCCATATTCTTTATGCCCAATCCTTTCCACTTAGAGAAGATAAAATCCTTACCTGGTCCTTACTCACCCTCCTTACTGAAACCGGATTCTCACCAAAGTCCACACTTCAACCTTAATAGTGTCATATCAGCCACATAAAACGGCCAGTTCCTAAGATGCCCACTCCCTCATTACTTGCTCTCTTTTTATACCTCCCAATCACCACCAAGCCCACAGGTACCAGCAGTACTGCAGATGCCCTTAAAATGGTAACTTGGTAAATTGGTTTATTATTGTCACGCGTACTGAGGTATGGTGGAGTATGCAGATAATACAGGGGAAAACAATAATAGAATGCATAATATATTGTCACAGTTACAAAGAGCAATACAGGCAGACAACAAAGTGCAAGGTCATGATGAGGTAAATAGAAGTATCTCTCTGAATTATTAGAACTTTCCTTCTTTGGAATATAATCATGTTTCTTGACAATTGTGTTTATGCCTTAAACACCAAGGCAATAATATTGTCCTGTGCTGGACAAGGACACCAATCTACCCACCAGTTCCTACAGATCTCCAATAAAATTAGAAAATGCTGGAAATATTCAGCAGGTCAGGCTGAATAATGATGAACAGAATTAATGTGGCAAAGAGTAAACAAATTAGCTTTGAGTTGCAGGGAGAGTCATGGAATGATGGACAGGACAAAGGGGATATGTCTGCTAAGGAAACAGCAAGGTTGTGCTGGAGATCACAGTACTTACAGAGCTGCTTGAATTATCAATTACAGAGGGCAGTTTGAGAAAGAGGACAAAGAGACATGTTTAACGCTATTGTTGAACCTGAAATCAAATTGAGGGTTTTGGAAATGCCAGTAGATTGGATAGGGTCTGGAAGAGGGCAAACAGTTTATATTACAGATAATTTCCAATAAATGGATCTCCAATTGCTTATTACAGAGAAAGGGCTGTAGAAATCTAGCAGTTAATTCATTATTGCATGCATGCACCCTTGTTTTACTCATACACTAGCTGTCAACCACAATTATAGTGCATTATAAATGGGATATAAGTACATCTCAAAAATAGTTACTGGTCTTATTTTGATGGACACTCTATGATCCTTCATTGCTGTGCTAAACAATTTCAACCAATATAAAAGCAGAATGCTGCAACTACTCACAGGTCAGGCAGAATCTGTGGCAAGGGAAATGGAGTTAGTGGGATAGAGAATTAAAGGGGATGGTAATTTAAAGCTCATTGTCTCCACTTTGTTAGACAGTGAGCCACAGACATCAGTCTGAATTAGGACAGCAAAAGCAAAAATAAAATAGTTTCTACAATATGTCTAGCAATGGCATTTCAAGCCAGTTCCCATTGATTCTGCAAGCTAAAGCACACTGTATCAGGTGAAGAAAGTTCTCAAATTTACCTGGTCCATTTCCGACACCTCACTCCCCTTTCTCGATCTCACTGTCTCCATTGCTGGAGGTAGCTTATCTACTGTTGTCTATCATAAACCCACGGACTGAACTATATAAATCTACCCGAACTATACCTCTTCCCACCCTGTTACTTGTTAAAAATGCCATCTCCCTTCTCTCAATTCCTCTGTCTCCATCACCTTTGCCCTCAGGATGAGGATTTTCATTCTGGAATGAAGGAGGTGTTCTCCTTTTTCAAAGAAAGGGGCTTCCTTTCCACCACTGTCAATGCTGTCCTCAACTGCATCTCTTCCATTTCATGCAGATCTGCTCTTACTCCATTCTCCCACCACTCTACCAAGGATAGTGCTCACCTACCACCCCACCAGTTTCCACATCCAGCATTTAAGTCTTTGGAACCTCTGCCATCTCCAATGGGATCCCACCACTAAACATATCTTTCCCTCCCCTCCACTTTCTGCTTTCCACAGGGATCGCTTCCGATGCGATTCCCTTGTCTCTTCCCACTGCCCTCCCTCCTGGCACTTATCCCTGCAAACGGAACAAGTGTTAGACCTGCCTCTATACCTCCTCCCTCACTACCACTCAGGGCCCCAAACAGTTCTTCCAGGTGAGGCAAAACTTCACCTGTGAGTCTGTTCGGGTTATATACTGTGTTCAGAGCCCCCAGTGTGGCCTCATGTATATCGGTGAGAACGGACATAGATAAGGAGAATGTCTGCCAGAAGAAGTAGAATCTCCCAGTGGGTACCCATTTTAATTCCACCTCCCATTCCCATTCCAATATGTCAATCCATGACCTCCTCTACTATCGTGATGAGGCCACACTGGGGTTGGAGGAACAGCACCTTATATTCCATCTAGGTAGCCTCCAACCTGATGGCATGAACATCGATTTTTCGAACTTCCTGTAATGCTCCCCCCTCCTTCACCATTTCCCTCTTCCTTCTCTCACCTTATCTCCTTCCCTGCCCATTGCCTCCCTCCAGTGTTCCTTCCCCCTTTTCTTTCTTCCATGGTCTTCTGTCTTCTCCTATGAGACTCCCCCTTCTCCAGCCCTCTATCTCTTTTGCCAATCAACTTCCCAGCTCTTTACTTCACCCCTCCCCCCTCCCAGTTTCACCAATCACCTTGAGTTTCTCTCTCTCCCCTCCACCTTTTAAATATATTCCTCATCGTTTTTTCTCCAGTCCCGCTGAAGGGTTTCGGCCCGAAACATCAACTGTACTTTTTTCCATAGATGCTGCCTGGCCTGCTGAAATCCTCCATCATTTTGTGTCTGTTGCTCAGGTTTCCAGCATCTGCAGACTTTCTCATGTCAGGTGAGGAAAGTATTTGTTTTAGGTGGAATGCTTGCCATGAACAGGCAGCTCAGAATATTTCCTGATTAATTTCACAGCAGGTAGTGCCTCCATTTAACATCAGAAGAGACAGGTGACATTCTTGATGTGGCAGCCCGCCTTTACTGGTCTACTGGAGCTGAATCTGGAAGCTCTGTTGAAACTCTAGTGCACAACCGTCAGCATGCTGCAGGACTGACGATGTCACATTTCCGCTGAAATTTTAAGCAGGCTTCCTGTCTGGGTGAGCTTAAACAGTTCACAGTCTCTCGGGTAGGACTGAAACCACTGAGTCACAGGCAAAAATGATATTTATTGAACCTTGAATAACATTATCATTCATTTGAAATGAAAGAGATGCGCATCATTTGCTGTTAAATCAGGAGGAAACAGTTTTAAAACACAGCTCCTGCTTTCTTGTTTGCTGCGTATGTGCAGAAAGAGGATGGATCACTTTCGCAACCACAGAGGATGAAAACGTTTAGTATACCCATTATGCCTGTATTTCTAAATGAGAAAGAAAGTCATCTAGGAACCAGCACACTGAGAAATACCTTTTAGATCTATTATACTTACTGCACATTTACAATGCATGGGGAAGTTATATCACATACATTAGACAGATGGTGAATTAGATTTGTACTAAAAATGTTTCAGGTGTATGCATTTCCTTTCAGCTTCTCACTTTATAACTTCCTATAAATGGAAACGGATATGTCAACTTATTATTGCCATACTAAGAGCCATCGGTCGGACTTTTGTCCCTATAGACCTGCATGCTCTAATGAACTCCAATGCTGCAATATTTGCCTATGTAATGTGTCTTCAAGTTTCTCTCAAATGTGAGGTCCTATATTTATGTTGTGATTTATATAAAACATCATACTGGTGACTCTTACTTATGTACACTTGAGTTACAGTCATTGAAATATGTTCAGAATCTCTGTGTGTCATATTTGCACACTAGTAGAGCCACTGCCTCACAGTTCTAGTGACTTTGGTTCATTTCTGACCTTGGATCCTTTCTGAGTGGGGATGGCATCTTCTGCTTGTGACTACATGAGTGTCCTCCAGGTGCTCCAGTTTCCTTCCTTTTCCTGAAGACATATTGGTTGGGAACACTTCTCCTGCAAACCTGTTGGGATTGTCTATTGTATCCAGAGCTCCCGATGTGGCCTTTTCTACATTTGTAATCATTGGGGTATGCACGGTTGAAAGGTTTTTAGTACAATTCTAGGTCAACATCTTCTTGATTTGTATGATGTAGTTTCCCTGCTTGAAAACTATATGGTTTTGCAAGTTGTGTAAGGTGTATTGGTGCTCTGCAAGGTGGGTGATCTAAGGACTACTGTGAGCCTTGAAACTTCTTCTGCTACGCAGTCTCTAAGACTGGACTGAGTTCTAGAATGTTCCCAGCTTCTGCTGCTGCTGCAGGTTGTCTATCTTTAACTGGTTGCTAGGCTCCCATGATGGTGGCCACCTCTGAATGGTTGGCACAATGCATGCAGCAATATATAAATGAATAGTTAGAAGAGGTTGAATAGCCCGCATTGAGAGCAATGGGAGTGAGTTTCTCACACAACAAGAATAGGTCCATCTTTGGTTCTATTAAACTCAACTCCTCTTGAGTGGATCAGTTGCTGAAAGATGCCCTGTTCAACAGAAATATTCATGTATTTTCCTCTCTGTTATATATAAACAAATGGTTCAAATGATTCGATTTAATGTCAGAGATGTATTCAGTGTACAACTTGAAATTCTTACTCCTCACAGACATCCACGAAACAAGAAACCCCCTTAGAATGAAGGATAGTACCATCAAAACCCTACAGCTTCCCCCCCTCACTACCATGCACAAGGAGCACCGAATCATTGACCGCACCCTCCCCCTTCACTTGTGCTAGCTGAAGCACTGGCAAACCACCCCCCCCCCCCACACACCCTGCAGGCAATAGTAAAATCCCTCCAAAGAGACCTTGATCAAAGAGGCCAACAAAAACTACAGTCCATAACCCAGCATGTTGGTACCTTAGACAGGCTCTTTCTCATCAGTGAGGGAGAGTGAGATTGCTCCTGCAACAAAAGCAGAGACCAACAACTCACTGTTCTGATGTTACAATCTTCTGCATCTCTTCTCCAAGTCACCCCCCCCATCTTGGGGACTGACATGCTCTCATCCTTCGTTAAGAGAGTGGGGGATCTCTTGAGTACAGAGGCCTTCCTCTGACATCAGCCTGCTGTCTCAATGTTTCAGTCTCCCATGGCGCTTCAGTCAGTGACATCACTGAGGAACCCAGGTCATTCACAGGGCATGTCTGAAGGTGTACATTTTCCAGTCCATTCCTAGTGCTAGCGAAGTGCCAGGCTGCTCAGCCAGTCTGAAAACCCCGTGCTTGTGAAGAACTGTAGCTTGCACTGTAGATCACAGACTGTGATAGAACCCCAACCACTTTGAAAAGAAAAGAAATGCAAAAGAGAAGAAGGATAAGGGCAGAAATTTATCACTACATTGATTAGAACTGCGTCTATGAACATATCCAATTTTTGCTTGTCTTCTAGTAACATTCATGAGTCTTCATGGGCTCAGTCTGACTTCTAGCTGACTATCTGTTTGGAACAGAAATTCAGTGAAGCATAACACATGCAAAGTGCTGGAAGAAATCAACAGGTCAGGCAGCGACAATAGAGAGGAATAAGCAGTTGTTTTTCAGGCCAAGACCCTTCATCAGGAAGAAAAAGGGAAGAAGTCAGAATTAGAATCTGGGGTTGGGGAAAGAGTACAAACTAGGAGGTGACAGATGAAACAAGGTGGGTGGGGGAGGGGGCTGAAGTGAGAAGCTGGAAGGTTGTAGGTTGGAAAGATAAAGGGCTGGAAAAGAAGGAATCTGATAGAAGAGGTGAGTGAATCATGTGAGAAAGGGAAGGAGAAGAGGCAACAGGCGGAGGTGAAGAGAAGAGGTAAGATGGGAGCCAGACTAGGGAATAGAGGAAGAAGGAAGGAGAAGGGAGAGAAATACTGGAAGTTAGAGAAATCAATGTTCATGCCATCAGTTTGGAGGCTACCCAGATGGAATATGAAGTATTGCTCCTCTGACCTGAGAGTGGCCTCATTGTGGCGGAAGAGAAGGCTATGAACCAACATGTTGGAATTGGAGTAGGGTTGAAATTAAAATGGTTGGCCACCAGAAATTCTACTTGTTGCAGAAGGAGCGACAGTGCTCAACTGAAGAGATATGATTCAAATGTCTGGCCTCATCTACATCAGGTCTGTGTTCTAGTGAGGACTATTGTACTAAAATCCACTTATGTCAGCCCTACCACCTAAGCAGGTTCAGAAGTGCCATGGAGGGATGATATGGTCAGTAGTGTGCTGAGGCAACAGAGTCCCCATTAGGGAAGTAATGTCCAGCTGATTCCTTCAGAGCACATAAAGATAATGCCAAATATACCTCATCTCCATTGCCATTGGAGCTGATGCTGTTCTCCTGTGAAAAGTCAGCAGGTGACCAGTTTATGTAATTTGTGATATTGCATACAGCAAGTAGCTCACACTGGTTCTGGATTCTCAATGTTCACAGAATCAAACAGAGTTGCATACCAAAAGCAGGCTCTTCCACCCACCCAGTTTGCTTTGATCTGCAAGCACCCATTTTTACATGGTAGCAACCCTTGCCCATTTTTTTTCTCCCCACATTCCCATTAACTCCCCCCAGAGTTCACCACTCATCCATACGCTCGGTGCAATTTATGGTAGTCAATTCAACTTTCATATTTTACGATGTGGGAGGAAATCAGAACATCCAAAGGAAACCCAGCTGAGCGAAGAGAGAACCCTCCAAACTCCTTGCAGTCAGCAACAGAATTCAGAATCGAACCCAGATCATTGAAGTTGTGAGACAGCAGCCCTGGCAGGTCTGTCATAGTGCTGACCATATTTAAGTTCCATTTAGAAAGTAAGCTGACTTCCAAAGGAAGTCAGCCTTATTATTAGAAACCAGTTGTGTGACCCACCCTAAGTATAACGCATTGCCATTTCGTTGGGGTCAGTTAGCCCAAGTGTTGACTCTGTTCCCGCAGTGCTACAGGTTAAATAAATATATTCTGCACAACTACACATTGAGTCTTGTATGTACAAGTTCTTCCTACTGGGCAGCTAAGTGATTTAAACAACATCACCCTTTTGTCATCATATTTTAAGCCTCTGCATTTTCTTTAGTGAATAGTAAAAATTCACCGTCCAATCTTTAGTGAATAGATTCAGAATTGAATAGTTATGATCCATAAGTGAGATTTTGTCAAGGAAATGGTGCTGAAATTTTAGCTTGTTTGTGCTGTTGCAAACAGAGCAGAAGATTTTAATGTGCAAGGTCAAACAGGGGATTTCAGATGAAAGCACTATGTTCAGAGAAGAGGTGTTCAGAGTCATACAACAGAGAATTAAGCAGGTTGGGTTACCATATCTATGCTGTCCACCAATTATCTATCTACATAATCTCATTTACTAGCCCACTCTGCCATGGCATTCAACTCAGCTATATACTTCTTACCACATCCTCAGAGGGTGCACTCCAGATTCCAACCACTGGTTGGATTTAAAAAAAACCCTTCCTTCCTAAAACTGTACTGGGACCTTTGCTGTTTGTAATGTATATAAATGACCTAGATGAAAATGTATATAGGTGGTTATGTTTGCAGACAAACATTTTGTAGCTCTGTAATGAATATTTATCTTTACAAATCAGTAAGAGAATGCAGAAGCATAAGATTTTTTTTAACGATATGGGCATTTTGGCTTGACAATCCATGCAGCAGAGCATTTAACACTAAGGCAACATTAGACCTAATGTATAATCATCAATAAAGTCAATAATATTCAATTAAAACCTTGAGTTATGGGAGATGGTGGTAGTTGATGGAGTTCAATCAACCCAGCCACAGGACATCACTACTGAACTCTTCCTGTGTAGCAATGAGCTGTACTCATCAGTAGACCAACCATCTTCAGCGTTTCATCAGTATTCCCTTATCAAGCTGTTGCAAATGCAAGATTCACTAATGATTGCAAAGTGTTTGGTCCATTCCCAGCTCTTCAGTTAATATGTCTGCATGCAGGAAGCCCTGCATTACATCCCTGCTGCGTTAGTAAATATCGCAGGATATTTGTCCTAGAGGAAATAGACATCTCCAATAAGTGGGTGTAACTACCTCCCATTATCAAACTATGATACTGGCATTACTACCATCACCAACCTTGTGGTGACCTTTGACCTGAAACTTAACAGGACTTGCCACATGTAAAACGTCCTGGAGTGGGGTTAAGATACTAAATTTGTTTATTGTTGTCATTATGTACCAAGGTACAGTGAAACATTTTGTTTTGCACTCCATCCATACAGATCATTTCATCGCATCAGTACCTTGGGATAGTGCAAGGAAAAAGCAATGTTACAGTTACAGAGAAAGTGTAAGCAGGCAGACAATAAGATGCAAGGCCATAATTTGATAGATTGTGAGGTCAAAATGCCATCTTATCATACTAGGGAATAGTTCAGTCTTATAAATGCAGTATAGAAATTGTCCTTGAACCTGATGACTTGTGCTTTCAGGCTTTGTCTTATATATATTTTGCCCAATGGGATGAGAGAATATCTGTGGTGGGAGAGGTCTTTGATTATATTGGCTGCTTTACCAAGGCAGCAAGTCATGTACATAGAGCCCATGAAGGAGAGGCTGTTTTTTGTGATATCCCGAACAGTGACCACAATTTTCCCTAAAGTTTCTGAAGCTGGCTGTTCTTCGGTGAGTTGTGGACCTTCTGACTTCCCAGAGCCAGAGGTCGGGTGTACAACTCTTTATCTTTTATTTGATTTGTTGGGTGCAGTTCCAAAACCACTCAAAATTCTCAACGCTGTCCACAGCAAACAAATCATTTTAACATCAACTGATAGCTTAACTTAATGTCCACTCCTTCCATTAGTGGACCATGGCAGCAGTGTGTATAACTGTCAAAAGCCAATGTAAAGACACAAAGAGGCTTATTTGATAGCAATACCTCTGGAGATGGTGGTAGAAAAAATGGCAACAGATGTGTGGGAAACCACCATCTTAGACCTCATGCACTTCATGCTCTGTACTTACTTACATATTTCGCCATTCTTCATCCTTAATGTGCTGCAATTCAAGAACTTTTCTCCAACCAACACTATAGGAGTAAGTTCAAACAGACTATACTGTTCGAGAAGGAGGCTCATTACCAAAACATCAAGGTAATAGAAGTACAGTTGTAAATGCTGTATCACGCATTAATGTTAAAGTCTGATGAAAGAAAAAAATACAGTGTTCCTCTTAATGCACATTCTGTTTCTTTCTTTGTTCACTTCTGTTTTTGCCGGTGTCTCTTTACAGATAGTTGACAGTTATGGGCTCATATTTGATTGTGTAAGTTCTTCTGCACCCAATGAGCCACTGTTCAAACCCAAAACTAATTTGTTGACTGAGGTATCTGAATTTGTACTGAACTCCAAAGTGTTCAGCTTGAGAAAAAGCAGGAAATTAATCTTGTAACTTGAGAAGCAAAGGCATTAATTTGTATGTGTTTCTAAATTGGAACACAGAGTAAATGGAGAAACATAAAGAAAGCTGCCAGAGCAACTGTTTTTTTTTTAATCAACCAATAACGGCACTGTGTATGTGTTTGCTTCATACATGCATGTCACACATTTACATACATTGCACTGCCTTTCCTTTTCGAAAAGGAAGAGAGGTTTATTTCTATCTATAACACACAATGTACGGCCCATAACACAGGTTCTTGCAAGCAGGGTCTGGTAATCTATGCCCTGCAAGATCCAGTAGTTTTCCAAATGATGTCATTATCCTGGATGTTGCAATTGCATAAAATACAGAAAAGTACAGCAAAAGAACAAACCATTTGGCCCAACGATGTCCTGCCAAACTACTTAAACTAATGAGACTAATCCCTTCTACCTGCACACGCACCATGTGCCTTCATTCTAGTCATATTCGTGTGCCTATCTAAATGCCTCTGTCATATCTGCCTCCACCACCAACCCTGGCAGCATATTTCAGGTACCCAGTACTCTTGTTTAAAGGAAACTTTCCCGTGCATCTATTTCAAATTTTCCCAATTCACCTTAAGTGCATGCTGCAAAAAGAGCTGGTTATTGATTCAGGATGATTGGGGGATATTCTTGCTGTAATAGACAACCAGAATGCAATACTCCAGATGTGGCCTAACCAGACTTTAATAAAGCTCCAACACAACTTCCTGAGTCTTGTACTCATTGCTTGACTCATAAAGGAAAGCATGCCGTGCACCTTCTTTACTATCCTATCATCTTGTGCAACCATTTTCAGGTATCTATGGACTTGGAGCCCATATCAGCACTGTTAATGGTCCTCCCATTAACTGAGTATTTTCCTAGAAACATAGCATCATAGAAAACCTGCAGCATAATACAGGCCCTTCGGCCCACAGAGTTGTGCCGAACATGTCCCTACCTTAGAAATTACTAGGCTTACCTATAGCCCTCTATTTTACTAAGCACCATGTACCTATCTAAAAGTCTCTTAAAAGACCCTATTGTATCCGCCTCCACCACCGTTGCTGGCAGCCCATTCCACGCACTCACCACTCTCTGAGTAAAAAACTTACCCCTGACATCACCTCTGTACCTACTCCCCAGCACCTTAAACATGTGTCCTCTTGTGACAACCATTTCAGCGCTGGGAAAAGGCCTCCGACTATTCACACTATCAATGCCTGAATTCTTGTTACATTTGATCTTCCAATGTGCAATGCCTCATGCTTGGCCTGATTACAGTCCATCTACCATTTTTCTTCCAGCCATAACTGCACTTCTGGTATTGCAAACAATGCACAGGGATCTCTATGTGACTTCATTTCCTTAAAAGGAGTAATGAGTGGCATCATTCAATATGAAGACATAATGATCAAGAAATTACAGCTGCAGGTTCAACTACCACTCCCAGGGCATTTACCCACATGAAACCAAGCCCAACTTTCCGAGACATAAGTAAAATTTGGACAAGGACTAGGGCCTTAATAGCAAACAGCACTGAAGATCAGAGACTGAGGTACCATGGCAAGCTCACTCTGGCTGAGTGTGTCCAGGTTCCTGACTGAACAATGTAGGAAATATTCATCCAATATAGGAAGGTATGTCTTTTTTTAAAGAGCACAATTAGCTTTAACATATTTTTCTAGGAGAATTTGACAAAATGTTTTTGGTGAGAGCATTGTAAATGTGTTATCGGCCACTGATGTATTCCCTTTATTTATAGTTCCCCGATCACAGGTTTTTTGTGTCGCTTGTGGAATTTGTATTGGATGCACTTATTGATTTAACTCACCTGACTCAATTCAGTGGATAATTTTGTCACAAACCCTCAATAAACTGGCACAAGAGTAGAGCATTCTGTCTCTCAAGCCTGCTGAATTATTCTATAATATAATGGGGAGGTGGTCTGATATTGAGATATTGACTTCAGTTCCACTTTCCTGGTCCAATAATGCCTGACTCTTATAATCCAAAACATGTTTATCACAGTCTGAACTCTATTCAATGATTCTTCTTCAACCTAATTGCAATTGATTTCATCTCATATATCCACAAGATATCCTTGCATTGCATATTGTATCACTTCAACATCCCATTTTCAGAAGGTAGACGCAATTCCATCATTTTGTTTGAACTGTTTCTGTCCATGATTTGAGCCACATTTTCGCATTAACTTTTTCATTCTGTCATCAATATCTGGCTTAACTAAGCCTAGTCAAACTTTTCTATAACCCCTTTAGAAGTGTGGCATCATTCCATAGTTGAACCAGAAGTAAACTCATCAATGTCCTATCTTTAAACTTGAGCACCCTTGTAGCATTCATTTATTTAGAATTTCTTTGACAACTAGTTCTCACTCATTTCTCTGTTGCATCATTTGATATTGGTTTCATGAAGCACTCAAGCAGAAATGAATGAAATTGGAGATTGTAATCTGGAAATATATCTTCTGGTAAACCATGACATGAAAAATGTATCTCAATCTTCTGTAATACAAGACCCTTGTGAATCTCTTCTAAAATTTGTTTTCTCAATACACTTGGTATGACACAACCTTGTCATGTTTACAGTTCGTATTTTAAGTAACGTGTAATTTCTTGTCTTCATTTTGGCACTTGCTTCATACTGATTATTTCTTACATGTTTTTCATGTAAGCTATCTTCCCAAATCCCCAATGACTATCTTCAATGTGACGTTAATGCTTTAACACCCTATTTCCAAATTCTCAAATGGTAACCTTGACAACGCATTTTGTCTTCAACTCCTATATTCAATCACATAATCATACTGAGACAACAAAAAGATCCACTTTGCTTGCTGAGGCTGCTGTTGTCAGTGTAAGAGATTTAGGCCCAGCAACAGCTGAGAATGGAATATATGACTGTGCATTGCGGGAACAGATGAAATATTTTCTGTCCGAAGACAATTCCTAATGCTTCCTTTTGCTTTTAGACTCTTCATCAATATGATGCAATCACCATTTGCTTTGTATTGATGACCATCCATTACATTATCGATTACAGATCCTAATCAATATCCAAAGCATCACACATGTTGAGTTGTAGTGAACTAATGAAGATTCACTTCCCAGTTTCTTTTTACAGAAGTCATATTCTCTCTGCTGTTTTTGTTAGAATACCATTTTTCATTTTTCTTCAGTACCTAATATCATAATAGATCTAGTATTGCTAGATCCAACAAATAACTAGCAGAGTCCCATATCATGTCAAGTAAAGAAGAGTTTTGTAACGTTTTCAAGTATTTTTGCCTTTATTTTTGTTTCCATTTTTTATTTGACTAGTTCTACTCCTTTTGAAGTTTAAAGTAGATGAGGGACACTCTGTCAGCTCTGTTTCAATGTTACTTTACGAAACGACACAGTCAACATAGAACAGGCCCTTTGGTCCATGATGTTCTACTGAATTTCATTAACTAGTGCTTAAAAGCTGAACTAAACTAGTTTGGCTGTACTTGCATCCACTGTTACCCCTGCCAGCGTATTCTAGGTATGCACTATTCCATAAAAGCAACTTGCCTTGCACATCTCCTTAAATGCATACAACAGGAATTCTGCAGATGCTGGAAATTCAAGCAACACACATAAAAGTTGCTGGTGAACACAGCAGGCCAGGCAGCATCTATAGGAAGGGGTGCAGTCGACGTTTCAGGCCGAGACCCTTCATCAGGACTAACTGAAGGAAGAGTGAGTAAAGGATTTGAAAGTTGGAGGGGGAGGGGGAGATCCAAAATGATAGGAGAAGACAGGAGGAGGAGGGATGGAGCCAAGAGCTGGACAGGTGATAGGCAAAAGGGATACGAGAGGATCATGGGACAGGAGGTCCGGGAAGAAAGACAAGGGGGTGGGGGGAAACCAGAGGATGGGAAAGGGGTATATTCAGAGGGACAGAGGGAGAAAAAGGAGAGTGAGAGAAAGAATGTGTGCATAAAAATAAGTAGCAGATGGGGTACGAGGGGGAGGTGGGGCCTTAGCGGAAGTTAGAGAAGTCGATGTTCATGCCATCAGGTTGGAGGCTACCCAGATGGAATATAAGGTGTTGTTCCTCCAACCTGAGTGTGGCTTCATCTTTACAGTAGAGGAGGCCGTGGATAGACATGTCAGAATGGGAATGGGATGTGGAATTAAAATGTGTGGCCACTGGGAGATCCTGCTTTCTCTGGCGGACAGAGCGTAGGTGTTCAGCAAAGCGGTCTCCCAGTCTGCGTCGGGTCTTGCCAATATATAAAAGGCCACATCGGGAGCACCGGACGCAGTATATTACCCCAGTCGACTCACAGGTGAAGTGTTGCCTCACCTGGAAGGACTGTTTGGGGCCCTGAATGGTGGTAAGGGAGGAAGTGTAAGGGCATGTGTAGCACTTGTTCCGCTTACACGGATAAGTGCCAGGAGGGAGATCAGTGGGGAGGGATGGGGGGGACGAATGGACAAGGGAGTTGCGTAGAGAGCGATCCCTGTGGAATGCAGAGAGAAGGGGGAAGGAAAAGATGTGCTTAGTGGTGGGATCCCGTTGGAGGTGGCAGAAGTTACGGAGAATAATATGTTGGACCCAGAGGCTGGTGGGGTGGTAGGTGAGGACCAGGGGAACCCTATTCCTAGTGGGGTGGTGGGAGGATGGAGTGAGAGTAGATGTACGTGAAATGGGGAGATGCGTTTAAGAGCAGAGTTGATAGTGGAGGAAGGGAAGCCCCTTTCTTTAAAAAAGGAAGACATCTCCCTCGTCCTAGAATGAAAAGCCTCATCCTGACAGCAGATGCGGTGGAGACGGAGGAATTGCGAGAAGGGGATGGCGTTTTTGCAAGAGACAGGGTGAGAAGAGGAATAGTCCAGATAGCTGTGAGAGTCAGTAGGCTTATAGTAGACATCAGTGGATAAGCTGTCTCTAGAGACAGAGACAGAAAGATCTAGAAAGGGGAGGGAGGTGTCGGAAATGGACCAGGTAAACTTGAGGGCAGGGTGAAAGTTGGAGGCAAAGTTAATAAAGTCAACAAGCTCTGCATGCATGCAGGAAGCAGCGCCAATGCATGCTCTGTAGTGTTAGACATTTTGGCTAGGAGAAAGATACTAGTTGCTACTTTATCAAGGGAGGGGCATTTGTCCAGTTGAGGTACTATGGTGTTTGTGTTCAAACACTCTTTTATGTCACTACAACACTAATGAATTGTAAGTTATCTACATCTTCTTCCATACGGCTTCTCAATACATTTGGGGCAGGTTTCAGCTTGTAATGGGTTAGTTTTCCAATTGATAAGGTTATGAACATTGTAATCTAGAATATCTGTCCAGGTATTCTAAGAACATTGTTGTAATACTTTCCTATTAAATTGCCTCAGTCAGAATATGAAGCATCCATTCTGAGCTCCTGACATTAACGTTCAGAGCCAATCTCTGCACACTGATATAGTAAGCTACAGTGTTTGCTGACCATAGTAGTGTACTGACCTTTCATCTGGTCCATCGCCTCAGACTTGCCTATAATTGCTTTCAAGTTCACTGTGATCTTCATTATTGATATTTTGCAAAATTAACTTGGGTCTGCATTCTTGTCCTTTTCTGAGTAATCTGAACAATTGATGCTCACATCAATGCACTGACTATTAAGATGTTGCCCTGTTTTTCATCATTGCCACTGCTAATATAAATGCTACATAACTACAATTCTTCACTGCCATTGCCATCAACACTGTAGACTTCCTCTTCATATCTTCTTGTGTGCAAATGTTCTTTCTATGAAGATATCATAATACTAGAATTATCTTTTCATATATTTTCATATTTCATTCCAACATAAAAAGACAATACATCCACCAATTTCATGTTGACTACCAGACTACTCCTATCTATTCCATCTCCCCAATTCCTTCCCTTTAAGCTATTCTCTTTCACATGCCCTTCCAATTCTCCTAAAGTAATTCACAGTAATCAGCTGACATATCAGCAAATCCTTGGAACCCGGGAGGAGATTAGAACACGCAATCACAGGAATAACCCACAAATTGCACACAGTCAGCACCCAATATCACTGCTGAAACGAAGCCGCTGAAGCTGTGAGGCGGCGCCTGTATCTATTGCACAACCACGCTGCATATTCTGACTCAGACTTCCGTTTTAGGCTTAAATGTTGAGGATGTGATCTTTCTTTCCCATAGTCAAAACGTGTCTCTGTCTTAAATAGACTTATGCGGTAAATGGCTTCTTTCATACTTGTAGCAGCAGTCTGCAGCAGTCACAACTAAATGGACAACTTCTGCTTTCTATAATACTAAAAAGAATTGCAAATTGAATTGGAATTGAAATTGGAATTAGTTTATTTTTGTCATGCCGACAGAGATACAATGAAAAGCTTGTTTTTCATGCTGTTCATACAACTCATTACACAATGCATTGAGGTAGAACAAAGTAAAACAATAACAATGTAGAATAAAGTGTGGAAGCTACAGAGAAAGTGCAGTGCAAGTGAACAATAAAGTGCAAGATCATAACAAGGTAGATTGTGAGGTCAGGATCTGCCTTATTGTACTATGGAGCTATTCAGTAATCTTGCAACATTGGGGTAGAAGCTGTCCTGGAACCTGGTATTACATGTTTTTCTAATGGAAGAGGAGAAAAGAGAGAATGTCCTGGGTAGGAGGTGGTGTTTTGGTAGAGAAAGCAAGAAGGATAGAGTCCATAGAGGTGAAGGTAGTTTCGGTGATGTGCTGAGATGTGTGTACAACTGTCTGCATGTTCTTGCGGTCACGAGCAGAGCAGTTACCAGGCCAAGCCACACGTGTGCAGATAGGATGATTCCTATGGAGCATTGATAAGAATTGGTAAAGGTTAACAGGGACCTGCCATATTTCTTTAGCCTGATGAGGAAGTAGAGGTATTGATGAGCTTTCTTGGCATGGCATCAATGTGTTTGGACCAGGACAGACTATTGGTGATGTTCACTCCTAGTAACTTGGAGAAGTCAACCCTTTCAAACTCAACACCTTTGATATCAACAGGAGCATGGTGATGCCAGCGTGCTACACTCTCTTGGTTGATATCTTATAGAGAGCTCATGAAAAATTATTTTTTACTTCTCCTGCATCTGGTTTTCACCTTAAATGTGTTTCTGGGACTGTTAAAGCCTGTTATATACTGTTTAGAGATTGTTCAAGTGACCCAGCACTTCACTTTTCCAAGAAGATTCTTGGAAGTGAGTGTGTACTCAGACAGCCTCAATGTGAAGAAACTTCGAGACGGGGTGTGAGCCGATGTTTGACTCCATTCCATCGGTTAAAACATCCATTAATCGCTGATTAAAGTGTCGAGGTAGATCGATGCATCGAAGAGAATGTGAAGGGTGAGCGAGAGTTCAGCACCGAGAACTTTCCTTTTGATGGCTGCCGAAGAAGGAGTCTGTGAGTGGCCACTCGCTGTGGCAGGCGGGTAGGCCTCTGCCTCGTGTGGTGTCCCCCTCCTTCATTGAATGTCAGTGATATTGGGGGGTGGTATCATGGTTCCGCGTTTATGGATTGAACTATTTGTGGATTGTGGATATTTTCAGACATGATCTTTATATTAAGTGTTTTTTTACCGCTGTTTTATGGTGCAAGGGAGGGGTTGCTTGGGGGGGCGGGGTCGATGCTGGTGTTAGTTATTGGTGTGGGGGAGGGGTTGTTTTGGGGGTCGATGTTGGCGTTAGTTATTGTGTGAGGGAGGGGTTGATGGGGGAGTCGAGATTCTGTTAGTTATTTGTGTGGGGGAGAGGTCATTTGGGGGGGTTGATGTTGGTGTTATTTGTGGGGGAGAGGTTGTATGGGGTGGTCAAGGTTCTGTTAGTTGTTTGTGTGGTGGAGGGGTTGTTTAGGGGGATCGATGATGGTGTTAGCTATTTGTGTGGGGAGGGGTTATTTGGGGGGGTCGAAGTTTTATTATTCATTTGTGCAGGGGAGGGGTTGCTTGATGAAGTCGAGATTCTATTAGTTAGTTGTGTGAGGTAGGGTTTGTTTGGGGTGTCAATGTTGGTATTAGTTATTTGTGTGAGGTATGGTTTGTTTGGGGGGGTCGAGCTTCTGTTAGTTATTTGTGTTGAGAATAGATGTTTTGGGGTCGACGCTGGAGTTAGTTATTTGTGTGGGGGAGGGGTTGTTTGGGGTGGTCAAGGTTCTGTTAGTTTGTGTGGGGGAGTGGTTGTTTAGGGGGATCGATGTTGGTGTTAGTCATTTGTGTGGGGAGGGGTTGTTTGGGGGTTCGAGGTTGTATTAGTTATTTGTCTGGGGAGGGGTTGATTGGGAGTTGCTTAGGGAGGTCGATGTTGGTGTTAATTATTTGTGTGAGGGAGGGGCTGATGTTGCAGTTAGTTATTTGTATAGGGGTAGGGTTGATTGAGGAGTCGATATTGGTGTTAGTTATTTGTGTGAGGGAGGGTTTGTTTGGGGTAGTCGAGATTCTGTTAGTTATTTGTGTGGGGGAGAGGTTGTTTGGGGGGATTGATGTTGGTGTTAGTTATTGTGTGAGGAAGAGTTTGTTTGGGGGAGTCGAGATTCTGTTAGCTATTTGTGTGGGGGAGATGTTGATTGGAGGGTTGAAGTTCTGTTAGCTGTTTCTGTGAGGGAGGGGTTGTCTGGGGGTCGATGCTAGTGTTAGCCATTTGTGTGGGGAGGGGCTGTTGGGAGGTCGATGTCCTGTTAGTTATTTGTGTGAGCGAGGGTTTGTTTGGGGGGCCCGTGTTAGTTATTTGTGTTGGGAGGGGCCGATGATGGAGTTAGTAATTTGTATAGGGGTAGGGTTGATTGACGGGTTGAAGAACTGTTAGTTATTTGTGTGGGGGGGGGGTCGATGTTAGTGGTAGTTATTTGTGTGATGAAGGCTTTCTTTGGGGGGGATCAAGGTTCTGTTAGTTATTTGTGTGATGGAGGGTTTGTTTGGGGGTGTCAAGGTTCTGTTAGTTATTTGTGTGGGAGAGAGGTTGTTTGCAGAGGTTGATGTTGGTGTTCGTTATTTGTGTGAGGGAGGGGTTTGTTTGGGGGTGCAGGTTCTGTTAGTTACTTGTGTGGGGGAGGAGTTGGTGTTAGTTATTTTTGTGGGGGAGTGGTTGTTTGGAAGTCGATGTTGGAGTTAGTTATCTGTGTGGGGGAGGGGTCATTAGGGGGGACAATGTCGGTGTTAGTCTGGGATGGGGGTCAAGGTTCCATTAGTTATTTGTGTGGTGGAGGAGTTGTTTGTTGGGGTCGATGCTGGTGTTAGTTATTTGTCGGGGGGGGTGTTGTTTAGGAGTGTCGGGATCGGTTAGTTATTTGTGTGGGGAAGGGGTCGTTTAGGGGGTCGATGTTGGTGTTAGTTGTTTGTGTGAGGAAGGGGTTGTTTGCAGGGTCGATGTTGGTGCTAGTTATTGTGTGAGGGAGGGTTTGTTTGGGGAGTTGAGATTCTGTTAGTTATTTGTGTGAGGGAGGGGTCGTTTGGGGGGTGTCAATGTTCTGTTCGTTATTTGTGTTGGGAGGGGTTATGCTGATGTTAGTTGTGTGGGGGAGGGGTTGTTTGGGGTTTTGACAATGGTGTTTGTTATTTGTGTGGGGGAGGAGATGTTTGGCGGGTCAATGTTGATGTTAGTTATTTGTGTGGGGGAGGGGTTGCTGGGAGGGTCTATGTTGGTGTTAATTGTGTGGGGGAGCAATTGCGATTGGCATTCTGATGTTTTGTTAGTTATTTGTGTGGGGATTTTTGGGGGGTCGATCTTCTGTCAGTTACTTACATATGGTGAGGTTGTTTGGGGGGGTCGATGTTGGTGTTAGTTATTTGTGTGGGGGAAGATTTGTTTGGGTGGGGTTGATGTTCTGTTAGTTATTTTTGTGAGGGTGTGTTTGTTTGGGGGGGTCGATGTTGGTGTCAGCTATTTGTGTGGGAGAGGGGTTGTTTGAGGCTCGATGGTCTGTTAATTATTTTTGTGAGGGTAGTGTTGTTTGGGGGTGTACGTCCTGTTATTTATTTTTGTGAAGGAGTCATTGTTTGGGGGGTTGTTGTTTGAGTTTCTTATTATGTGGGGTAGGGGTTGTTTGTGGGTCAATATTCATGTTAGTCATTTGTGTGGGGGATGGGCTGTTTGGGGGTTGATATTGGTGTTTGTTATTTGTGTGGGTGAGGGGTTGTTTGGGGTGTTTCAGTGTTGGTGTAGTTATTTGTGTGGGGGATTGGTTGTTTGGCGGTCAATGTTGGTTTTAGTGTTCTGTTAGTCAGTTGTGTTGGGTCTGGTTGTTTGGGGTCTGGTGTTCCTGTTCCATTTTGTGCGGGTGGAGCTGTGCTTAAGGATTGATGATTGGGATGCTGTTCTTTCTTGTGCAGTGTTGTTGCGTTTGATGTTGCTCCATGAACAACTTTCATGTTCTTGCTTTGTTTTGTGGCTACCTGGAGAAGACAAATTTCAGAGTTGTATATGGCTAAAACTGTTTGATAATAAATGAACTTTGAACCTTTGAACCTCATTAAAATACAAGTAAGGGATTTTTTTTGCATAATCAGTGGTAATATTTCTCTTTCACCTTGTGATGAAAAGCAAGATCTTATCATTATTGTCTTGATTTTTTAATTCAGATTTAGCTGGGAGCTTATCTGGGAGTAAACTTCTGAAGTACTTCAAAAGAGAATTTTTGAGATCTCCTAGGGTCCAAATTGGTATTGTTTGTGATCAAATTTAGCATTGTATCATATCATGCTAACTAAATGATTAATTATGTCCATCTTAAGCTTGTATATATTTAGCAAAATATTGCCCAGCTCAGAAGAAGAGAAGAGGTGAGAGGGTAACCAGAATGGGGAATGGAAGAAAGGGAGGGGGAGTAATTACTAGAAGTTAGAGAAATCTATGTTCATGCCATCAGGTTGGAGACTATCCAGTGAGTGTCGCTCTTCCAACCTGAGTTTGGCCTTATTGTCACAGTAGAGGAGACCATGGACAGACATATCTGAGTTGGAATGGGAAATTGAATTGAAATAGTTAGACACTAGGAGGCCCGATCTTTTGGAGTGGACAGAGTGGACAGTCACAACAATTTCTCTTTCAGCTCATCCCATTTTCTCCAAACCAATGGTATTGCCATGACACTCACAAGCTCTCCAGCTAGATCTGCATTTTCAGCATCTTTATAGAATAGTCTATGTTCCAAGCCTAATACTTTCTCTGTTACATTTACTATTTTGGTGCTGCTTCCTGCATTATTGCAGAGCTTATTGGCTTTATCAACTTTGCCTCCAAATTCCTTTCTGCCCTCGCATTTACTTGTCCTTCTCTTGGCACCTCCCTATCCTCTTTTCTGAAGACAGACTAGCTACTGATATCTTTACAAACTCACTGACTCTCCCAATAATCTTGACTGTACCTCTTCCCACCCTGTTACATGTAAGAATGCTGCTCCTGTGTCTCGGTTCCTGATTCTGCTGCATTTGTTCTCAAGATCAGGCTTTTCATTCTAGAACATCTGGGATGTCCTCTTTTTTGCCCTTATCCATATTTCCTCTATTTCCTGCATGTCTGCTCTCAAAATTTGTTTCCACCACAATTGTCGGGATAGCTTTCCCTTTACTTAGGACTTGACTAGCTTTTGTATCCAGCACATTATTCTCTGTAACTTCCAGCTTCTACAGTGGGATCCTACCACTAAGCACATCTTTCTCTTCCCCCTCCCAAATGATCTCCCTGCAAGCAAGCTACACCAGTCCCTGTGCCTTCTCCCTCACCAATATTTAGGGCCCCAAAACAATTCTTTCAGGTTTGGGATCACTTCACCTGAGGGGTTATTGTGATCCTCTATCGTATCCGGTGCTCCTGGTGCAGCTTCCTTTACATTAGTGAGTCACAACTCAGACTGGGGAACTGCTTATAATGTCATAGATCACTACAGCACAGGAACTGAGCTTTCAGCCCATGTAGTCCATGCCGAGCTGCCTTGTCCCAGCAAACCTTACCTGGACCACAGCCTCCTATAGCCTCGCATTAATGTACTATTTCAACTTCTATTAAGTGCTGCAATTGAACTCACATCCACCACTTCTACACTTAGCTCATTCACACTTACAGCACCCTATAGGTGAAGAAGTTCCTCCTCAGGTTCCCTTTAAATATTTCACCTTTCACTCTTAACCTATGACCTCTAGTTCAAGTCTCAGCCAACCTCAAAGGAAAAAGTCTGCTTCCATTAACACTACCTATATCCCTCATAATTTTGTATACCTCTATCAAATTTCTCATCACTCTCTTATGCTCCAGGAAATGGAGTCCTTATATAGTCAGCCTTTCCCTGTAACTCAAATCCTCAGTCCTGGCAATATTCTTCTAAATTTTCTCTGTATTGTTTTAATCTTATTGACAGCTTCCCCATATGTAGGTGACCAATACTGCACAAAATACCCCAAATTTAGCCTCACCAACAGCTTATATAACTTCAACATAACATCTCTACTCCTATACTCAATGATTTGATTTATGAAGGCCAATGTGCAAAAGCTCTCTATGTTATCCTATGTACATTTGACACCACTTTCAAGGAATTATGGATCTGCATTGCCGTATCCCTTTCTTTCTACCACACTCCTCATGCCCTACTATTTACTGTGTAAGTCTTGCCTTGGTTTGTTGTTGCAAAATGCACACTGCACATGCGTCTGCATTAAATTCCATCTATCATTTTTCAACCCATTTTTCCACATAGTCCAGATCCTACTGCAAGCTTTGATAGCCCTTTTCGCTGTCCATTATGCCCCAAGTCTTGGCGTCATCTGCAAATTTGCTGATCTAGTTTACCATATTATCATCCAAATCATTAATTTAGATGACAACAACAATGGACCCAGTGAGAAGGGAGCATGCCTGGGTGGTGGGGGGCCTTGATGATGGATGCTTTCTTGTGACAGTACTCCTTGTAGATGTGCTCAATGGTGGGGAGGGCTTTCACTGTGATGGACTGGCCTGTATCCACAAATATTCGTAGGCATTTCCATTCAAGAGCATGGGTATTTCTATACCAGACCATGATGCAACCAGTTAGTATACTGAGTACCATGCATCTATAGATGTTTGTCAGATTGTAGATGACATACCAAATTTTCACAAACTTCTAAGAAATTAGAAGCACTGCTGTGTGTCCTTTGTAATGGCATTTATGTTCTGGGCCTAGGACAGATCATCCGAAATGATAACACAGAGGAATTTCTCTGTGGATCCTTAAACAACTTTGAATTAGAAGTGAACATCTTGTGGAATTTTGTATAGACTTGTTGTGTATTAGTTTGCTGTTGAGGGAAATAACATTCAATCATTTGATGAGTTTTCCACATACACTGAAAATTGTGTACTGACTGAATTCAGCAGTATTTTAAAGCAAGTGGAATAGCCAATGAGAAAGGAGTATCAGTTTTACTGAGTGTATTGGATAGAAAAGCATATTGTTTTCTTAGATGTTTGACTGCTCCCACCAAACTAGCCAGATTGAGCTTTGCTAATATTGTGAACGCAATGCAGGAACATTAAGAACCAAAGCCTTTGTTGATTGCAGAATGCTTTAGATTTAATAAGCAGAATCAAATGGAAGCTTGTATGGCCTGACATAGACTGGCATTTGTTAGAGGTAAAAAGGAAAGGAAAATATAAAACTGATTTGGTAAGTGCATTTAACTGTCATGTGATGGAAAAGTATAGTGATTATACTCAGATTTATACGGATGGTGCTAAGGAACCTGAAACAGGAGTGACAGGGTTTGCGGTGGCTATACCAGCAAAAGAAATGGGAATCAGCAGAAGAACATCTAAGAAGTTAGAGGTGTATACAGTGGAGATGCTGGCAGTGTTGGTTGTCTTGCAATGGATGGAGAAAGCTAGACGAGTCAAAGTGCTGATATGCTCAGTTTCATCCTCAGATCTAGCAAGTTTAAGGTCTTTTCACTCAAACAGTTGGCAAGATGTACTTTATGAAGTCCTTCAGTCAGTCACAAGAATTGCAAATCAGGGAGGTCAGGTAAAATTTCTATGGGTTCCAGTACATGTTGGGGTGAAGGGGAGTGAGGGGGTGGATGAGATGACAAAGAGGGCATTAAAGAACGAAAATATAGAAATGCACATTAGTATCAGTAAAGCAGAGGTTAAGTGCGTAATCTGGGAAAAAAATCAACCAAATGTGGCAAGAAAGATGGGACAGGGAGGGGAAAGGGACACATTTATATCAAATACAACAAAGTCCTGATGAAGGGTCTCGGCCTGAAATGTTGACGGTACCTCTTCCTATAGATGCTGCCTGGCCTGCTGCGTTCACCAGCAACTTTGATGTGTGTCACAAAAAAGTGTTGCAGGTATTAGGGTAGGTGGTGGATACAGAAGAGAGGAAACTGTGTGGACTAGGTTAAGGCTGGGGCACTGTGCATTAAACAAAACATTGAAAATGATAAGGAAACACCAGACAGGATTGTGTGAGGAATGTCAGGAAGAGGAGTCAGTAGAACATGTAGTTCTGAGTTGCAGGGCTCACAACACACTGGAAGAACTCAGCAGGTCGGGCAGCATCTGTGGAAAAGATCGGTCAATGTTTTGGGCCGGAACCCTTTGTAAGGACTGTCCTTCGTCAGTCCTGACAAAGGGTTCCAGCCCGAAATGTGGACCTAACTTTTCCACGGATGCTGCCTGACCTGCTGAGTTCCTCCAGCATGTTGTGAGTGTTGCTTTGACCCCAGCATCTGCAGATTATTTTGTGTTTCTGAGTTGCAGGAAGTGTGGGATACAGAGAGAGATGATGAGAACTTAACTAAGGGAATTGGGGGTGCAGGAATTCACATTAAAAGGGTTGCTTGGCATGGGTGAGAAAGCACGGGTTGGGGCATTTTAAGCTTTCTTAAGAGGTACAGGGGTTTTTTTATAGGATATGATAGCTAAGCAGGAATAGGGTACTAGGATGGCCAAAGATGGGAGGATAAAGTGTAGGTTAGGGTATTATGGGTGTGTGATTGGGTGAAGGGATTTATGATGTAAGTCTATTGCACACTGTGGAGCAGAAGGTGGCGGTAATGCACCATCAAGCTGGGTGCCAAATGCTGTAAAACAAGATGGAGAGAGAGATACAGCGGGCAGCATCGTTTTGCGTGCAGCAGAGTGAGCCGGGAGCAGAGTGAAGGCCTGAAGGCTTTGGCTGAATGGGCTTAGGCAGAAACATGCAAGGCGAAGAAGGTTTGGTTTTCAATTTTTCCTGCTATTTGAGGAAAGGGGGGAAAATATGAGTGTGAGGGCAGCTTGTTGTTCTCGGTGCCGGATGTGGGAGGTCCTGGAATCTCCCAGCCTCCCGGATGACCATATCTGTGCCAGGTGCACCGAGCTGCAGCTCTTAAGGGACCACGTTAGGGAACTGGAGCTGCAGCTCGATGACCTTTGTCTGGTCAGGGAGGATGAGGAGTTTATAGAGAGGAGTTACAGGCAGGTGGTCACACCAGGGCCACGGGAGGCAGACAAGTGGGTCACGCCTAGGAAGAGGAAGGGGAGAGGTCAGGTACTAGAGGGTATCCCAGTGGCTGTGCCCCTTGACAATAAGTACTCCTATTTGAGTGCTGTTGTGGGGGACAGCTTACCTGGGGGAAGCAACAGTGGCCGTGCCTCCGGCACGGAGGCTGGCCCTGTAGCTCAGAAGTGTAGGGAAAGGAAGAGGAGGGCAGTAGTAATAGGGGACTCGATGGTTAGGGGGTCAGATAGGTGATTCTGTGGACGCAGTCAGGAGACCAGGATGGTAGTTTGCATCCCTGGTGCCAGGGTCCGGGATGTTTCTGATCGTGTCCAAGATATCCTGAAGTGAGAGGATGAGGAGCCAGAGGTCGTGGTACATATAGATACCGATGACATCGGTAGGAAAAGGGAAGAGGTTCTGAAAGGAGAATACAGGGAGTTAGGAAGGGAGTTGAAAAGAAGGACCGCAAAGGTCGTAATCTTAGGATTACTGCCTGTGCCACACAACAGTGAGAGTAGGAATGGAATGAGGTGGAGCATAAATGCGTGGCTGAGGGATTGGAGCCGGGGGCAGGAATTCAAGTTTTTGGATTATTGGGACCTCTTTTGGCGCAGGTGTGACCTGTACAAAAAGGATGGGTTACACTTGAATCCTAGGGGGCCCAATATCCTGGCGGGGAGATTTGTGAAGGCTACTGGGCAACCTTTAAACTAGAATGGTTGGGAGGTGGGAATCAAATTGAAGAGACTAGGAGAGAGGAGGTTAATTCACAAATAGAGAAAGCTAGTAGACAGTGTGTGAGGGAGGATAGGCAGGGGACAGAGAACGGGAGCACTCAGACCAAAGATGTAGGGGAGAAGGAAGAAAAAGATAGCAAAGTTGTTTGTTCCATTAGAGATAATCAGAGAGTAAGAGGTGGAGATTTTCTTAAATACATCTATTTTAATGCTAAGAGCATTATAAGAAAGGTGAATGAGCTTAGAGCATGGATTGATACCCGGAAATATGATGTTGTAGCTATTAGTGAAACATTGTTACAGGAGTGGTGTGATTGGCAACAAAATATTCCTGGATTTCGTTGCTACAGGTGTGATAGGATCGGAGGGGCAAGAGGGGGAGGTGTTGCATTGCTTGTCGGAGAAAATATAACAGCAGTGCTTTAGCAGGATAGATTAGAGGACTCGTCTAGGGAGGCTATTTGGGTGGAATTGAAGAATGGGAAAGGTGTAATGACGCTTATAGGGGTGTACTATAGACCACCTAATGGGGAGCGAGAATTGGAGGAGCAAATTTTTAAGGAGATAGCAGATATTGGTAGTAAGCACAAGGTTGTGATTGTGGGAGATTTTAATTTTCCACGCATTGACTGGGTGTGCAAGATAGTTCTTTGCAGCAATACATAGAGGTACCAATTAGAGAAGGGGCAGTGTTGGATCTCCTGTTAGGGAATGAGATAGGTCAGGTGACGGAGGTATGCGTTGGGGAGCACTTCTGGTCCAGTGATCAAAATGCTATTAGTTTAATATAATTATGGAGAAGGATATGACTGGACTCAGGGTTGAGATTTTTGATTGGAGAAAGGCTAACTTTGATAAGATACAAAAGGATTTAGAAAGAGTGGATTGGGACAATTTGTTTTATAGGAAAGATGTAATAGAGAAATGGAAGTCATTTAAGTGTGAAATCTTGAGGGTGCATAATCTTTATGTTCCTGTTAGGTTGAAAAGAAAGGTTAAAAGTTTGAGAGAGCCATGGTTTTCAAGGGATTTGGAAACTTGGTTTGGAAAAATAGAGAGATCTACAATAAATATAGACAGCTTGAAGTAAATGAAGTGCTCGAGGAATATAAAGAATGTAAAAAGAATCTTAAGAAAGGAATTAGAAAAGCTAAAAGAAGATATGAGGTTGCTTTGGCAAGTAAGGTGAAAGTAAATCCAAAGGGTTTCTACAGTTATATTAATAGCAAAAGGATAGTGAGGGATGAAATTGGTCCCTTGGAGAATCAGCGTGGACGGCTATGTGCGGAGCCAAAAGAGATGGGGGAGATTTTGAACAATTTCTTTTCTTCGGTATTCACTAAGTAGAAGGATATTGAACTGTGTAAGGTAAGGGAAACAAGAAGGGTAGTTATTGAAAGTATGATGATTAAAGAAGAGGAAGTACTGGCACTTTTTAGGAATATAAAAATGGATAAGTCTCTGGGTCTGGACCTAGGACCTAGAGGGAAGTTAGTATGGAAATAACAGGGGCTCTGACAGAAATATTTCAAATGTCATTAGAAATGGGGATGTTGCCAGAGGATTGACGTATTGCTCATATTGTTCCAATGTTTAAAAAGGGTTCTAAGAGTAAACCTAGCAATTATCAGCCTGTGAGTTTGACGTCAGTGGTGGGTAAATTGATGGAATGTATTCTTAGAGATGGTATATGTAATTGTCTGGATAGACAGGGTCTGATTAGGAACAGTCAACATGGATTTGTGCGTGGAAGGTCATGTTTGACAAATCTTATTGAATTTTTTGATGAGGTTACTAGGAAAGCTGACAAGGGTAAAGTGATGGATGTTGTCTATATGGACTTCAGTAAGGTCTTTGACAAGGTTCCACACGGAAGGTTAGTTAGGAAGGTTCAATCAGTGGGTATTAATATCGAAGTAGTAAAATGGATTCAGCAGTGGCTGGATGGGAGACGCCAGAGAGTAGTAGTGGATAACTGTGTGTCAGATTGGAGGACGGTGTCCAGTGAGCGTGCCTCAGGGATCTGTACTGGGTCCAATGTTGTTTGTCATATATATTAATGATCTGGATGATGGGGTGGTAAATTGGATTAGTAAGTATGCAGATGATACTAAGATAGGTGGAGTGGTGGATAATGAAGTAGGTTTTCAAAGCTTGCAGAGAGATTTAGACCACTTAGAAGAGTGGGCTGAAAGATGGTAGGTGGAGTTTAATGCTGATAAATGTGAGGTGCTACATTTTGGTAGGACTAATCAAAATAGGACATACTTGGTAAATTGTAGGGCATTGAAGAATGCAGTAGAACAGAGGGATCTAGGAATAATGGTGCATAGTTCCCTGAAGGTGGAATCTCATGTGGATAGGGTGATGAAGAAAGCTTTTGGTATGCATAAGGATAAATAAGAGCATTAAGTATAGGAGTCGGGATGTAATATTGAAATAGTATAAGGCATTAGTAAGGCCAAATTTGGAGTATTGTGTACAGTTGTGGTCACCGAATTATAGGAAAGGTGTCAACAAAATTGAGAGAGTACAGAGGAGATTTATTAAAATATTGCCTGGGTTTCACCTCCTAAGTTACAGAGAAAGGTTGAACAAGTTGGGTCTTTATTCTTTGGAACATAGAAGGTTGAGGGGGGACTTGATAGAGGCATTTAAAATTATAATGGGGATAGATAGAGTTGATGTGGATAGGCTTTTTCCATTGAGAGTAGGGGAGATTCAAACAAGAGGACATGAGTTGAGAGTTAAAGGGCAAAAGTTTAGGGGTAACATGAGGGGGGACTTCTTTACTCAGAGAGTGGTAGCTATGTGGAACGAGCTTCGAGCAGAAGTGGTTGAGGCAGGTTTGATGTGGTCATTTAAAGTTAAATTGGTCAGCTATATGGACAGGAAAGGAATGGAGGGTTATGGGCTGAGTGCAGGTTGGTGGGACTAGGTGAGAGTAAGAGTTCGGCACAGACTAGAAGGTCCAAGATGGCCTGTTTCTGTGCTCTAATTGTTATATGGTTATATGGTTACAAAGGTGTTATCCCCCAAGAGTAAGAAGGCCTCCACAGTGATTAAATCATTAGGCCTGAAGGGGAAAATTTAAAAATTACTGTGCTGTGGATGTCTATATAATAATATATTATACGATTATACGTAAAGACATATATAAATTTGAGACGCATTCTATATTGAGTTGAAGTTTATAGCTGAGCAGGGATTTGTGTTCTGTATTCAATATTTAAGTAATATTTGAGTAATGTTGTAAATATATTGTTTGATTAAGCATTCATTTTTGTTTAAATGGTCTATTATAGGTTAGAAGAAATGTAGATAAGTGGCATGCAAAATCATGCCACCACATCGTACATGCTTAAAGTAAAATCAAAACTAACATACACTATTTCAGACTCCGGTCTTTTTCTTTTTATTAGTTTTATGTTTTGGAGTTACAAACCATAACATCCAGCATGTTCTGCGCAGCCTGTAACAACAACAAAATGGTGAGTGGATGCATCATTAGGAGAGGATCAACCAGTGAAGAGAAGAATAGAGCTTAAAGTCCTTACTGTGAGGAATATTGTTTCAGCTAATGGAGGAAAGGCAATCTAGGGTGCAGAGCATAGGGATTCTCAGTGGAAAAATACCAATGGTAAAATGGAGGGTTCTTGAACTCAGCTACTTAAAGAAAGATTAGAAGTTCATTAAAAAGAAAGGCCCAAATACTTGAAGAAGGGGAGTATAAAAGACTGCTCGAGGAATAGCTTTAGGGAACAGACGCATCAGCAGGATGCAAATGATCCATTCCTATGCTATAATTTCCACCATCTGCAAAACTACTCCACAGGGTGTAGAAATATTGACCTAGGGTATCTTTAGAACAGTATACACACTGAGAAGCACTCAAAAAACCTGTGTTCACTGCCCCTTGTGACCCCTCCCCAACTTCATGCTTTAGCTCTGTGTATACAAATTATAAGATACAGGAGCAGTATTAGGCCATTTGCTCCATCAAGTTTGTTCTGCCATTTCATCAGGACTGATCCATTTACCTCTCAGCCCAATCCCTTGCTACTTTCCATATCACTTTATGCCCTGACTAACCAAGAACATATCAACCTCTGCCTTAGATATACTCAATGACTTGGCCTCCAAAGCCACCTATGGCATTGAATTCCACAGATTCACTAATCTCTGGCTAAGGAAATTCCTCCTCATCTCTGTTCTAAATGGACATCCCTCTATTCTGGGACTGTGTCCTCTGGTCTTAGACTCCCCCACCATAGGAAACATTTTTTTTTATGAGCAAAGTATTAATATGGATCAGTTCCTTATTCAGAATCAACTAATCACCATTGCTAGCTATAAGTGTCTTTTTTATCTTGGCTGATAGCATTGGTTGTGTAAGGAGCACCAATCAGTGACTTACCGTATGACGGTTGTGAGATGAGTCTCCTCCTTCCGAGTATAATTTACTAATGCAGTTTGGGTGAGCCATTACAGTTCTCTATACACCAGGATGGTGTTCATCAACTTCAGTTCACCATTTAACACGATCATCCCTCAGAGGCGGGTGGATAAATTCTCCTCTATGGGATTCAACACCCCTCTCTGAACTGAATCTTGGACCTCTCGCCGGAAGACCCTAGTCAGTCTAGATTGGCAGCAATATCTCAAACTCTATCATGTTGAGCACTGGTTCCCCTGTGCTGCTGCTGACTCAAGATGGCACTGCATCAAACTATCTATCACTCACTATCTCAAACTGCATCATCAAGTTTGCTGATGATATTTTGTTTTATTTATTGTGTGTAATGTGGGTGCACCATGCTCCAGAGGAACATTGCTTCATTTGGTTGTAATATATACAGTCAGCTGATAACCTTGACATTTTGGGTCATGAAAATCAAAAAAAAAGTCTACAGATGTAGGAAATCAAAAATAAAACAGAAAGTACTGGAAGCACTCAATAGTTCAGACGGCATATGCAGGAATTAAGTGACTATTTCAGGGCTGAGGCCCTTTGACATTATTGTCTGGGAGGTGGTAAAATGTTGGGGTGATTAGAGAGGAGGGTAACAAAGAAGTTGGGGAGTTTATGATGCATACCAATATTTAATGGTGTGACCGCAAAGAAGAACGAAAAAGCTTCAGACATGCAGGAAACACTCAACTAGTCAAGCAGTACCTACATAAAAAGAAGTAGTTAATATTTTAACTCCAAAAGATGGATGAAGAGTCCTAGATATAAGAATGTTCAGTTTGTTTCCTGCTGAGCAGTTGGACCAAGAGGTAGCCATTGCTGCTCAGTGGTTTTGAGCGCCACTGGTAGAAAGCCAGAGCACAAACCACTGAGAAAGATCTATGTAGTTCACAATTCTGAGGAAACACGCAGTATGTTTGGTACAGATCCAATGCAAGGAGGTGGGATATAGGAATGACTTATTGGATCTTCTCAGAGTGATAGAGTAATAGGACACCTTAGATGTGATATTGGTGAACTTGAATGTAGCTTTCTGATACAGATGGTCATCTAATGTCTTGCAACTGGCTTTATCCTGTGATGCTTGGTGAAACAGATAATTGGATGTGAAGGTTTTTGGCGCTGATATCTTGCTAACTTTAATTCAGGAGATATTTGGATATGATGTTGAGGGCACGTGGCCAAGTGGTTTAGGCGTTCGTCTAGTGATCTGAAGGTCGCTAGTTCGAGCCTCATCTGTGGCAGCGTGTTTGTGTCCTTGAGCAAGGTACTTAACCACACGTTGCTCAAGTGTCTGTGCGAGGAGTGGCGCCCCACACAGACTTCCAATCTGCGCCTTGTAAGGCATGAAAATGCCCGACGCAGGCTTCTCATGGTCTGAGTTGACGTTCGACATTCGACATTCCTCTTGAGGGGGCAGGTTCATTTTCTTCCGTTGCAGTTAGTGTATGTTTGGCACCCACCAACACCCATTTCCACCCAATCTCCTTTCACCAGCCTACGGTCCAAAGCTGCCACCAAGAACAAAAGAAACCTGTTGGCTTATTCACCTGCGAGCAGCATTAACTTGACTGTGTCCGTGTAAGGAGTAGCATGCATTGCAAACACTAGGTCTTCCTTCCTTTCAACAGCAATACTTTTTGTCTCTTATCCTCTTCATTGTGCATTAAGCCTGACCTAAATGGGAAAGTCACTGGGGTTCATCTCAGTGTTTTTTCTGTGCCTTTTTGAGTACAGTTTCCCTGACCTTTATGAGTTCAGAACTGTGGGTCAGATCTAGGCATCCATCCATAATTATAACTGATAAGGATTGCACCTTCTAGGATACATGAGATATTCAAAGCATGCCTTTTGCTATCAGCAGCTTATATGAGCTCTCACATAAATATATGAACTGGCATGCCAATGTGTGAAGTTCACCCTTCAGTTGAGCTATTAAGTCTTCCTTCTGAGGTTGATGTAAAAACATCAAAGCAAATTTTCTCAGTGAAGAGCATGCAATTTCTCCCCATATCCTAGCCAACAATAATCCTGCAACATAACACAGAAACAAATGTAGTTCTAGTAGTACTTTTATTGTCTTTTATGGGGTCTGGATGTCTTCTGATTAGCTGCCAGGTGTCATACTTTAAAAAGGGTAGCTGAATTTCTAAAATATTTTATCAGTTATAAACTGCTTTGAGATGTTTGGAGAAAGTGAAAAATGCTTTAGAAATGCAAATTCATTCTAAAGCTGCCAGTGAAGCTTTATTATGTTCTATATTACTTCAAGTACAGTCATTTATTATTTCTTTATTTATTGAGATACAATACAGAATGGGCTTTTCAAACCATATTTCCCAGTAACCCCTGATGTATCCCTAGTCTAATCACAGGACAATTTACAATGATAAATTAACCCACCAGCCAGTATGTCCTTGGGCTGTGGAAGGAAACCGAAGCACCTGAAAGAAAACCACATGGTCAAGGGTAAAACGTGCAAACTCCTTAGAGGCAGTGGCGGGCATTGAACCTGAGTTGCTGGTACTATAAAGCATTATGCTAACCATTACCATGGCACCCAGAGTGATGGAGTGATACAGCTCAGAAACAGGCTCTTTGGTGACTCTGCACTGACCATCAAGGACATATTTGCATTACTCCTATTTGAATCTAATTTTATATCCATGTCCTATCAACACCACCCATATTCAACCACATTAGGAGCAACTTATGTTGGCCAATTGACCAAACATCCTGGAGATATGGGTGGAAATTGAAGCACGTGGTGAAAACCTGTGTGGTCATAGAGAGATCATGCACACTCCACACAGAAAACACTACAGGTCAGGACCAATCCACATTCAATGGTCAGAGAGGGCAGTATCTCTATGAGCTGCATCAGTGTCCCACACTCTTCCCACTGCACAAGGCAAAAATGCAAAACAAATCCAATTTTTATAATAAGATCAAAAGAAGATACAAAAGAGAAGTAGGAAAAGGCCATTCTGTCTATTGCTAACTTTTCCCCGCACACCACTTCCCTGTGCAAGCCACATACATTATCTCTAATATCCAACACTCCTTTGATCTCTGTCTTTAATATACATGCTCATCGGAACACAAGTATTGCTTGGGTAAGGACTAGACTTCAGTGAATCCTACCTTATGTTACCCTTCCAACCGAATTTCTAAAAGCTCCCTAGAATTCATACCTCAGGCTCTTGGGTTACTTGTTCAACCAAAAGTACCTGAAAACATTGAAGTCTACAGATCAGTAGAACAGCCTGTTCAAGGAAGTTGAGTGGAACAGCTAGATTCTAGAAATAGAATTCAAGGGACAAAGCAGAGGTAAAATCTAAGGGATGTAGGAGGGGATTTGGGGCAAGGGCAGGAAAATTCACTAGCATGCTCTTTTCTATTATAATATTGCATAAGCAATAAGCCATTGAAACATAGTAATCCATTCTCTTACTGCAGTAGTTGATAATTTGGTGCTGTGAAAACTTGTGCCAACCAACTAGCAGGAGTATTCAAGGACATTTTCAACCTCTCACTGCTATGGGCAGAAGTTCCCACTTGCTTCAAAAAGGCAACAACTATACCAGTGCCAAAGAAGAATAATGTAGGCTGCTTTAATGACTGTCGCCTGGTAGCACTCACATTGACAGTAATGAAAAATGCTTTGAGAGGTTAGTTATGACTAGGCTGAGCTCCTGCCTCAGCAAGGACCTGGACCCATTGCAATTTGCCTATCATCACAATAGGTCAACGGCAGACGCAGTCTCAATGGCTCTTCACATGGCTTTAGGTCACCTAGACAACACAAACACCTACGTCAGGATGCTGTTCATTGACTATAGCTCAGCATTTAATACCATCATTTCCACAATCCTGATTGAGAAGTTGCAGAACATGGGCCTCTGTACCTCCTTCTGCAATTGGATCCTCGACTTCCTGACCGGCAGACCACAGTCTGTGCAGATTGGTGATACTACATCCTCTTCGCTGACGATCAACACTGGCGCACCTCAGGGGTGTGTGCTTAGCCCACTGCTCTACTGTCTGTATACACATGACTGTGTGGCTAGGCATAGCTCAAATACCATCTCCAAACTTGCTGATGATACAACCATTGTTGGTAGAATCTCAGGTGGTGCACATTTTTAATAATCTACTCAATATACGTAATTGATTTACTTGTTTATTTATTACTATGCTTTATTTTTTTTTCTCTCTCGCTGCTGGTTTATGTATTGCATTGAACTGCTGCTGCTAAGTTAACAAATTTCACGTCACATGCTGGTGATAATAAACCTGATTCTGATTCTGATTCTGATTCTAATTCCTTTTGGAAACTCATATGCCATATCATCCGTGAAAGTGGCTGCAAAAGTTGATAGGGTAGTAAAGTAGGCATATGGCATGCTTGCCTTTATTAGTTGAGGTATTGAGGTCGAGACTCAGGAAGTTATGCTGCAGCTTTATAAAACTCTAGTTAAGCCACAACTGGAGCATGACATTCAATTCTTGTCGCCCCATTATAGAAAGATGTGAAGACTTTGGAGAGGGTGCAGAAGAGGTTTACCAGGATGCAACCTGTTTTCAAGAGCATGTGCTATGAAAAGAGATTGGACAAACTTGGGTTGCTTTCTGTGGAGTGATGGAGATTGAGGGGAGACTTGATTAAAGTTAATAAGACTATGAAGAGGCATAGATGGGCATCTGATATCTTTATCTCAGGGTTGAAATGTCTAATAGGCATGCATTTAAGGTGAGCAGAGGTAACTTCGAAGGATATGTGTGGTGCAAAATGTTTTACACAAAGGGAGGTTAGTGCCTGAAATGCTCTGCCAGAGGTGACAGTGAAGACAAATACGATAGAGCTGTTGAAGGGGCACTTAAATAGGCACGTGAATGTCAGAGAATGGAGTGATATGTTTGTATAGCCAGAAGGGTCTGGTTTGATTATTCATTTCAAAGATTCGAAGTACATTTATTTATCAAAGTACATATGCAGCATACAATTCTGAGGTTCGTCTTCCCCACAGTCACAAAACAAAAAAACCATGGAACTAACCATTTCAAAAAAAAACGTCAAACCCCACTTCCCTCACACAAAAAAATTGCAAATGGCAACAAAAAAGAGGAAAAACAGAACATAAATCACAAAATTAAAAGGCATAACGTATTTCAGTTCAGTTCAGTGTTCATTATCTGCCACCCTCATTCTAAAGTTTCGTAAAAGTAGCAACCATGGCGATTAAACCTTGGTCTGGCCACACCCTCCAAAAGCATTAGCAGAAAGAGATTACTGGATCGCAAGAACCTCCCTTTGAGAGCAGTGAGTGAGGGAGAGAGAGATTGTCATATGCAGACCTCTCCTCGGGCAGCAGTGATCAAGGGGCTGATAGACAATGCTGAACTCTCACTCGCCCTCTGCACCTGCCTCGATGATTTCAGTTTTTCCTCAGTAAATTAATCTGCAAGATTGGTGTGAGATGGAGTCGATCATGGGCCTGCGCCCTGTTTCCTGGCTTCCTGGATTTGCTCACAGCCTCTTGGTGACAGCAAAGCATCTGATCACCCAATTGGCTGAAAATGCACCGCCAAAATGTAGATAGAGGCTCTAACTGTAGTGGAGTGTGTATCAAGCTTCAAATTCCTTGATGTCCACATTTCCGAGGATTTCACCTGGTCCCTGAACTCCTTCATCCTGATCAAAAATGCGCAACATGTCCTTTATTTCCTGCGGAGCATCAAGAAAGCTCACCTCTGTCCCAGGATACTGACGGACTTCCACCACTGTACCATTGAGAGAATACTCACCAATTGCATCTCAGTGTGGTATGGCAATTGTCCCGTATCGGACCGCAAAGCACTCCAGCATGTGGTGAAAACTGCCCAGCAGATTATCGGCACCCAATTGCCCATCATTGAGAACATCGACCATAAACGCTGCCAGGGCAAGGCAAAAAGCATTATCAGGGATGTATCTCACCCTAACCATGGACTTTTTATTCTCCTCCCATCCAATAGGCGCTACAGAAGCCTCCACTCCTGCACCAGCAGGCACAGGAAGAGCTTCTTCCCTGAGGCTGTGACCCTGCTGAACCTCACATCACAGCGCTAAGCAGTATTGCACCCATATTGTACTGTCTCAGTACTTTTATATTTGTGTGCTCTATCACTTTTTTTATTCACAGTTATTTTGTAAATAACACTATTCTTTGCATTTCTGGTCAGATGCTGAATGCATTTCATTGGCTTTGTATCTGTACTCGGCACAATGACAATAAAGTTGAATTTAATCTAACAGTAGCAGAACCACATCTGAAGTAAAAAGAAGATGCAAAAGAAGTGGAAGAAGTTGTTTTGTAAACCATCTTGAGGATATCGCCACTGGTAGTGTTGTTGTTGTTGTTGTTGTTGTTGTTGTTAGTGTTGTTGTTGTTGTTTTTCGCTGGCATCATCCTTCTTCTACCACCCATTGTTTTCAGGGCTATGACATCAATGCTTCCCCTCCCCCACCCCTTTGTCTTTCAAATTACTGGTCTTTAAACTGAAGCTACAAGCATTCTTTAAATCCTTCCCCATCTTTCATTCTTCAGTCCTGACGAAGGGTTCCAGCCCGAAACGTCGACTCATCGTTTCTAACTGATGCTGCCAACCTGCTGAGTTCATCCAGCATGCTGAAAGTGTTGCTTCCATCTTCTTCCAGTGATTGCCAATGAATTCAGCACAACATTGTGAGCCAAAAGTTTTGCTCCTGTGCTGTGTTGTTCCACGTTCCATGTTTTATATTCTTTTCTTATCAGTTCTGGGATAGCCCCGCCCACACACAAATGTAACTTACTGACCTCCTCCCACCCCACACATTCCAAATAACTTTCATGCTAAAATAGAAATGCAAGTCCCTTCTCTTTCCCATACAGTTTTTCAGACTGGCTTATGAATGTTGAAAATCTCAAGGACGAGCACATCCATATGCCTCTGCCCTGACTGTTGCCTTAGCTTTCAAACACATCAGGCGCCCCTCTGCACTCATTCAATCAGATGTGGGCCAATATTCAGTCAGCAGCCAGTTCATTCCACTTGCCGTCAGATTGAATCATTATCTATGGTGTCTGTAGCACAATCTCTCATCAGCATGCCTACTGATATTGAAAGACAAAAGAAATTGAAGCTTGCATCAAAGGTTATTGAACCCATCATATTTACTTCTTCCATTTCACACATGGCTACCTTAATCATGCTTCAGATATGCTCCTTTTCGCTCTCTGCACGTATCTAAATGATGTGCAGTGAGACAGGACAGTGATTATTATTTTTCCCACTTTTGGTAATCATCATCAAGGTTAGTGCTGAATAATGGAATACTTCTCTAACTTTAGCGAATTACTATCAGCATGAAGCATCATATGTTAAATACACAGTAAAACTTCCTCATATTCTGTCCTATCAGACATTAGCAGGACAGGAATAAAACTGGTTACTGCAGATTCATGTTGGTATTGTGAATGAATCCCAGAATAAAGTCAATCTTTTGATTCATGTTCTTCATTCAATCTCACTGTGTTATTTAAAAGAATGCACACTAATAGCATGTGCTGTTGCCTCACATTTCCAGAGACCTGGGTTCAAAGTTCAAAGTAAATTGTGTTATCAAAGTACGTAAGTCACCATATACAAGCCAGAGAATCATTTTCTTGTGGAATAAATCCATAGAATAATAACCATAACAGAATCAATGAAAGACTGCCCAACTAGGGCATTCAGCTAGAGTGTGGAAGACAACATACTGTGTAAATACAAAAAGAAGAAATAATAATAAATAAATAAGCAATAAATATCAAAAACATGAGATGAAGAGTTTGAAAGTGAGACCATTGGTATGGGAATATTTCAATGATGGGGCAACTGAAGCTGAGTGAAGTTATCCCCTTTGGTTCAAGAGCCTGATGGTTGCGGGATAGTAACTTCCTTGACCTGGTGGTGTGAGGCCTGAAGCTGTTGTACCTTCTTCCTGATAGCAACATCGAGAAGAGAACATGCCCTGGGTGGTGGGGGTCTCTGATGATGGATGCTGCTTTTCTGCAGCAGTGTTTCATGTAGGTGTGCTCAATGGTTAGGAAGGCTTCACGCATAATGGCTTCGATAGACGCTGTCTGAAATATAACCAGAAGAAGGAAGAAAATCACAGACTAAGGCAGCATCCGCGGAAATGAATAACAGTCAATGTTTCAGCTGAGATCCTTCATCAGGGCACTTCAACTCGATGAAAGGTCCAAAACGTGGACTGTTTATACTGGATCCCATGAATTAGAAGTGACCAATGTATCACTGAAAACTTCAACCAATTACTGACCCTCCAGTGCCAGTCTCAGACTCTTCAGAAGAGAAGACATATAAGCAATGTCAAACTCCCACTGGTCTGGACCCAGGCATATGCCGGGCTCTTAAACTCTTGCTTAATGTCTCACTCCACAACTTGAACACAAAATAATCAATTCACAGTGCAGTTCTGAGAGCAATGGAAATTATGTTGTCTTTTAAATGAGATATTGCATTAAGACATTGCTTTTCTCTTCTGATGAAAGTATAAGATCTCACAGCACCTTTTGAAGCAGATAGTGGGAGTTCTGTTGACTGAATCAATAGGTGTTATATATTGTAACTTGAAAACATTAAACTAATTCAAAGGAAGACACAGAGGTCCAAAATGCAGGTTTAACTGTGTTTACTTTAAGCGAGGCATGCACGTATCACCTGGTAGCTTGAAAATGTATGCAATTCATGTAATGTATTAAATACACAACATTCCTCCCTGCTCAGCTATAAATTTCAACTCAATAAAGAATGCTTCTCAACTATACACAGTATATTACAATACATAATACAACTACTATATAACATACATCCACAGTAGAATACATTTTCAAACTGTCCCAATCAGGCCTAATGATTTAATTGCTGTGGAAGTGTTCTTACTCTTGTGAGATAACGTCCTGCTTGACAAGGGGGATCACTCTGCTTGCCAGGTGAGATTTGTGACTGTGAAACTATCTCAAGTTCTGGGGCCTCCTCCTTGGTAGTTGTAGAAGTTGACTCTGAGACTGCAGGAAGTGGTTCTGACAGTGGTAACCACCTTTCTTCTTCTAGTTTGAACACCTTGATCTTGGGAAGGCACATTAAGTTCAATGGAGTATTCTCTTATTAATCCTATTGCTCCTTTTATGATCTGATCTTTCCTTTTGATTTCCTCATCCACAACATCTTCTGATGAATTCTCTGTTTTCGTATCTCCACTGATTCCTTTTTTTTTGCCCTGCCATTCATCCAGTTGGGCTTTGGTCTTTACATCAACTTTTACAAGCAGCTTTCGGTCTCCCACTTGAAGTTCATGAAATAGCCTTCAGCAACACAGAGAAGATTCTGGTTCTTTATACTCACAAAAATCAAGTGCTTGCAACTTTCCAGAAACTTCTTAAACTCTCTTCCAGCATAAAACCAAGCCACATTTTGCCGATAACTGCCTGAATGATATATCAGAAGTTTTCGCAGATATGCTGCATAAAAAAACTTTTGTAGTCAAGCGACAGCTTTCTGCATTTTCACATATTCTCTGAGTGGCATGGTCCTTCCTTGATCCAATATACTTTCCAACTAGAAACACAGAGGTTGGCACCAACACCTGTTTGCCCTCTGTGTGGGAGCAGTTCATGGTGCTCTGCCTGCAGACAATTGTGGCATCATCCAGTACCTTTCTTAAATTGCTTTCAGATGGTTTCATGGCAGGGGATGTGGCATGCAAATAGTAGATGGATCTCCAAGCAAATTGTCATTGTCTCAGCCAATCACGTCCCCACAATGCTTACCTTCTTGTTTTTCCCACATACAAGCTCAATGTGGCTAGCTGACTGTCACAAACATCATTCCCAAAGGAGTTACCTTTTATCCAGTATAAGTTTTTAGCAGGATATCTGCAGGCTTCAGTTTAGTGTCAAACTCATGTTGTGGGATGACTGAAACAGCCAAAACAGTGTCTAATTCAATTTTAATTAATGTTCCATTCTCTTCTGGTGTAAGCCATATTACTTGTCTATTGTTAATTTTTGCACTATAAGTCTCAAGGATAAAGAGTCCTGTGTCACCGTCATCATTTCAGATTTTTCAGCAATAGAGGGCAGATTAGTGCTCTTTTTGGAACAGCAACTTGACTTTTTAACTTTTTCTCTTCTCTGTGCAGTCCATTTATTTTTGTCTGCCCAACATGCTCTTTGTATGTGACCTTTTTGTTGCATTTTCTGCAAGCTTCACCTTCAAATCTGCATTTGTGAGCCCTTGCCACAATGGTAACACAATTTCCTTGACCATGCTGTTTTCTGATTAGATACTGCAATTTTATTCATGCTCACTTTGATTCCTGACTGCAACTTAATTGCATCTTTGTCTGCAGTTTCCATTGAAACACCAATTTCAACTTCTCTTTTGAATGTAAGTTGTGTCATCAGCAATAATGAATATAGAATAGAGTCAGATTTTATAAATAAGTATAAACATCTACTAAACTCTGCTCAACACTAGTGAAAGTAAACAAACGACTAACTTAACTGGAAGTTAACTGCTATACGGCAATTTAATAAACAGCCAAGCTCTGGCACAGTTCTTAAAGTGGTAAATTCAAAAGTCCATGTGATTTATACAGTCAGTAAGGAGAGACATCCCTGAAAACTGATTTCTTCAAAGACGTGATGTTACTGCTGATCCCAGCTGAGAGATGCCTTGTCCAAAGAATTCACGATGAAGGAAATAAAACTGCTGAAAGGAACTGGCCTTTTCCTGGAGGGTGAACACTTCACAAATGTTCCTGATCTTGCAGGGGTTATCTCAGATGCAGACCACTATTCCTGAATGAAGATTCAATAAGGTCGATCTTTTATAAAATCACCGAACAACACCCACTTTACTCAATCCTTTGGGTTCCCATACTTTAGTGAGATCTTCACTCTCCAATACTAGACTGTAAAGGTAAAACAAAGGTACAACAAACAAAAACTGGCAGTGATTACCGAAAATGCCGGTACAACATGTTTGTACCTTACAATAGAAAGCAAAAACTCCACTTTAAAATGAAACTGCGTCATGAGATGAATTCGCGGGAACACTAACTAATGAATTAACTGATGAATTAACTGCGTGTCAACAGGTGTTTCCCCTTTATATACCTGGAAAACATGCCATCACATGACCTCACACTGGCGGGAAAATTACATCACTCCACCATCACAAGGCCATTACATCATGCTCACAAGATACTCAATTACATCATGGTCACGAGATACCCATGAGGTATGTAGCACTTCAATTAGGAGTTGATTTTTAATACTTTCTTGTAATCTTCCACAAATTGAAAGGTCTGTCAGTGCATCATTAAGCCATTACTGAACTGACAATACTCAGACAATCTCTACAATTTAGCCACATACACTGAAATGGATTGCCTTTCCTTTTGATTCCACTTCTGAAATCTAAAGCCTTCTGCAATCAACAGTAACTTCAGATCCAAATGTCTCTGCAGTACTTTAGCAATAGCAGCAATACTCATGTCTGCTTGTTTGGTTGGCACAGTGAAAATTTGAAGCAAACTGTAAGCCTTTAAACTTAATGCACTTAGCAAAATTGGTACTCTTTTCTCAGTAACTATTTCAGTTGTTTCAAAATATTGTTGAATTTGCTCAAATATACGTGTTCCAGTTATCTTTTGTGTAATCAAATGCACCAATCCTCCTGACATAGCCAGCCACTTCTGCTCTTTTTATAAGTTTATTATCATCTAGTGCTCACTGTTATGAACCAGAAAATTCTTCCATTTTCTGACTTCTTTTTAAAAATTCTATTATGTCCTCTTCTGAAGATCAAGCGCTGAGCTGCTTTTTGTAACTTGACTTTCTCTGCATGTGCTATGCTGTGTTCTTTTCAATTGTGATTGCTCTTGATGTACTTTTTTTGTTTACATGTCTCACTGCACTTTAACAGGTCAGTTTTTGGGTTCATATTAAAAATACTTCATCACCAATGTTATGTTTAGTTCAGAAGAAGAATTGGGAGTGTGAAATGCAGGCCTAACTTTGTGCTTACTTTAAGAGAGGCATGCATGTATCACATGATAGTGTGGTGATGTACATATTTCATGTATTTGCACGTATAACCCATAATGAATTATTTAAGCCAACAGAAATACTTAGTAAAACAACATATATACAAGCTTACCCAAATATAATTGAAATATTAAATACACAACAGTAGATACTCTTCAAGAAAGGTCAAAAATAGCTCACTTGTAAAGTGTATTTAATATTCCAGCAACACACATCAAAGTTGCTGATGAACGCAGCAGGCCAGGCAGCATCTCTAGGAAGAGGAGACCCTTCGTCTCGGCCTGAAACGTCGACTGCACCTCTTCCTAGAGATGCTGCCTGGCCTGCTGCGTTCACCAGCAACTTTGATGTGTGTTGCCTGAATTTCCAGCATCTGCAGAATTCCTGTTGTTTGCGTTTTTAATATTCCAGAATTATTTGAGTAGTATTGTAAATATATTGTTAGATTTAGCAATCTTTGTTCGTTTACATAATGCATGATAGGTTGTATATAAGAAGTACATGACTGGCATACATCATTACACCATCAGATCATACGTGAGAGCCTCAATTAAAATAAAAAGAAAAAAAAGTAGACAAGTACCCTGGATCCTGTGTTTTCTTTTGGATTAGTTTGTGAAGTTACAAAACATAACAATAGCAATGAGGAAGTTTGCAACAAACCTGATACGACTACAAACACAGCACATTTTTTCTGTGGAAGGAGAGGGAGAGAGATGTTTCAGTTAAATAAAAAGGCAGGGGAATCTGCTTCAGTACATATATCTCAGTTGAAGAAATTGTCCGACCATTGTCAGTTCAATGTTGGTCTTAATGGTGCACTAAGATATTGTTTAGTTTGTGGAATCTCTTAAACTAAAAACAGCTTTCAAAAACAACTCCTAATTGAAGCACAACTCACAATTAAAAGAGCAGTTAAAATTGCTGTATCAATGGAAACAGCAGCTAGGGATTTATATGACTTGCAGTCAGGAATGAAAGATAGTGTGAACAAAATTGCAATGTCTAAACGGAAACCTGCCTGAAACAACAGATTGCGTTACTGTTGTGACAGGAGATCACATACTGTACAACAGAGCAATGCAGATAAAATTGGATTTTACTAAACTAAAGCCGGCAGATGCAGTGCCGATAACAAGGATTCACAGCACCCCCCACCTTGGAAGTTTTCATGTTTTATTTGTTTTACAATATTGAATCACAGTGGATTTATTGTGACTTTTTGACACCAATCAAAAGAAAAAGACTCTTTCGTGTCAAAGTGAAAACTGATTTCTACAAAATGATCTAAATTAATTACAAATATAAAACACAAAATAATTGATTGCAGAGGTATTCAGCCCTTCAAGTCAGTACTTAGTAGATGCACCTTTGGCAGCAATTACAACCTTGAGTCTGTGTGGATAGGTCTCTATCAGCTTTACACATCTGGACACTACAATTTTCCCCCATACTTCTTTACAAATCTGCTCAATCTCAATCAGATTGCATGGCGATCAAGAGTGAAAAGCCCCTTTTACAAGTCGAACCACAAATTCTCAATTGGATTGTAGTCTGGACCCTGACTTGGCCATTCCAGGACATTAACTTTGTTGTTTTTAAGCCATTCCTGTGTAGCTTTGGCTTTATGCTTGGGGTGATTGTCTTGATGGAAAACAAATCTTTTTCCAAGTTGCAGTTCCCTTGCAGACTGCATCAGGGTTTCCTCCAGGATTTCCCTGTATTTTGCTGCATTCATTTAGCCCTCTACCTTCACAAGCCTTTCAGGACCTGTTGCAGTGAAGCATCCCCACAGCATGATGCCCCACCACCATGCTTTGTGGTAAGGGTGTTCTGTTTTTGATGATGTGTGGTGTTTGGCATATGCCAAACATAGTGTTTAGTCTGATGGCCAGAAAGATCAATTTTGGTTTCATCAGACCATAGAATCTTCTTCCAGATGACTTCAGAGTTATTGGTTACCCATACACAGTTATTGGTAGCCCAGAAATGGCACGATGTACACCAGCATAAAATTATAAAGAAAGTATAGTTACCAAATTTTCAAATTTAACTAACAGTTACCGAAAAAGAAAAGATAAATAAAAGTACCTATTACAATTAAACCAGTTCAAAGTGCACAAAAACATTAGAGCTCATTTCTGGAGTAGTCAGGGGTGTATCTTTTCACTCATGTTCTGGACCCATGGCCTATGTGAAAGTACCCAACATATTCCAAACTTCCCTTGGAGACCATCTCGAATGAACTGGCTTTCAGGAGTATTGGCTCTTCCTCTTTGGAGTCATTCATCTGCACAAAGCATTTCTGCGATGTGGAGTCTCCTTACAACGACATTCTTGGACATCTTCCCTTGTTTCCCACTCCACAGATCCCACCAAAACACTCCATACCAGATTAATGGTCCTTCAGAAAACTCTTCCCCACAGCTCTCTAGAGCCTTCGCTCACATCCCGCAATCCTGATTGGCTGACAAACATTCCTAAGTTGGACAACATGGCTCCTTATCTTTAGCCAAGGCCAAAGCACTCTTTCCAGCATAACTCACTGTTTTTACAGAAAACTGCTAATCAACTTCACAGCATAGCAGTAGAAATCTTTACCAGGGCATAGAGTTCCTCGCTTATGCTCACCATTCTGCTTAGGAGGAACTTGCACCTTCTCAAAAGCAGCTCTGACAAAGTTTTCAAAAATTCTCTCCAGTTCTCTTCTTTCATGCTCCCATGAGCCTTCTCACAATGAGAGTATTTGCTTCCACAAGAAAGGAAGCTTCACCTTTTTCAAGCAGAGCTGGGCAGACCAACACTGGTCAATGGTAAATGTGTCAAGTATTGGTTGTAGAAGGATCTATAAAGCAAAGTAACTTGAGAACATGTGCCAAGTAGGGCTCTGGCATAAGCAATCTGTATGGATGCATCAGAACTTGGCCCCACTAAACTTTCAGGAATAGTGTTTTGCACTTTAACATTTCCCTTGATACACTGATTGGAATGTTTCCTCTCTGAGATGTCAGCCTGTTACTTTACTGGGTCCCTCTGTAATTTTGCTTCTTTTCCTCTCTGTTTAATTAACCACGGACTTACTTTTTGAAGATTTTCCTGTCCCTCACAGTCTCGTTTGAAATGTCCATCTTCTCCACAATTGTAACAGAAAATAGTGGCCGCCTCTCTAGTCAAGAGACCTTCTTAAGCAGCAGTCCTCTGCATCGTAAGGCCTTCAGGTGGGTCAGGTTTCCCAATGGACATGTCACATTTAGCTGAAACATCAGCAGACATCCATCGAGTCAGCTCAGCTCGAAGGGTTTTTACCTCATTCCTGAGAAGTTCTATCTCCGTGGCATCAGGGGTCACTTTAGCAGCAGATGCTAACACTGAAGACACAACTTGCCTTTAGAAGTGTCCCGCTTCTCAATCATGATTTCCTTCTCTCTAAATTCTCTGAGTAACTCGATAAAAGAGGGTACATCTTGTGGTTTGAATACGTAGAGCAACGAAACCATGTGACAACCAAAAGCATCTTCCAGAGCTTGCAGGTAATTAGCTGACGAGGCTAATGGATTTCTGCCTTTAGGAATTTCACTTTATCAGCTGCCAGGTCCTTTAACTCTCTACCAGTCTCTGTTTTATCAGATTATCTGAGCACTAACATTCATCCAGAAACTGAGATGCCTGCTCAGCCCAAGCCTCATATTCTTCTTCCCCACTGGGGTGGGCTTGACTGCAGAGAACACTCCCAGCCTACAATAACTTTGGCTCTCCACAGATACACATTGGCATTCATCAACCAGGGATGTAATAGCTGAAACCAGCTCAGAATTTAAATCTCCCGCTGGAGGATCCATTAGATTTTTCACATCAGCCAACTCCTTTCCCTCACTTCGCAGAAACGAAAACGTTTTAACGTTTTCACTCACACCTACATTCCCCCCTTCTCTAAAGATTTGGTCTGGCCATGGCCCTGCCACTCCAGGTGCCCCTATCAGGTAGTGCAACTTTAGTCACAGCACTGATAGCCAGGACTAACAGGACATCCGTACCAGCCGATTGGTCAAAATGCTGTTCAGTCAGTATAGGTTAAATAATTCACACTTGTATTATGCTCTGAGCCCATAATCTTCTAATCTTTTTAACACTGGCTTGAGACTTTGGCGATGTTCCTTGTCATCCTCACCAGGAAGTGTGAATTCTTTAATTTAAGCATTACTGAGTGTGGTTACACCATTGACACACAGCATTTACACAAGCATGCTGAGAAAATCTAAGCCGTGGGGGATGTCCCAAGGCCAAAGGATGTGTCACCTTTGTAGTGCTTTTTAGGATTCGTCAATTACTATATTAGGTTTGCCCCAAACCCGTCTACTTTGCTCCACTCCTTGAACTCATCACTACAGATCAGGAAGAAATGGCATTGGAAGAAGCAATCAGAGATGTCAAAGGCGAAGAAAATAGTGTAATCGGACAATGTACTCACTCATAATAGTCCACATTGTCCATTGAAGGTTACCTGTGACACCTTGCCTTATGTTAAATATGTAATCATGTCACATGTTATAGTTGATGGAAGTGAACACACCATAGTCTTTCCTTTGCATTCTCTTACCACAATAGAGAAAATATATGCACAGATTGACAGGGAAGCCTTGAGTCTGCTTGTTGTGTAAAACATTTCAACCAGTGTTATATATATTTTGTGTGTGTATATTACATGTATTATATTATACATAATATATGCAATATTTTCAATATTACACAAACACTAAATACACAACACTCCTCCCTACTTAGCTATAAACTTCAACTCAATATAAAATGTATCTCAACTGAAATATGTAACATATTGTTCTCTAGTCATCATATAATATATATTTAATATGAAAAAATCTTGAAAATATTCGGTTTCTTTGAGCATTCTTTGTTTGATTACATAATTCTTTATGAGTTATATGTAAGAAGTGCTGGTATATGTCAGATGTGAACGCCTCAATAAAAAAACAGAAAAAAATACCAAGTAGGCTATATCTTGTCTCCTGTGTTTTTCTTTCAATTATTTTCTGGAGTTACAAACCATAATAACTTGCACAGCATCGCACAGCTGTCTCTTTGATAGTACTCTACGAGGCTTCTGACATTGCCACTGTGGTTTCATTCCAGGACATCCTTATCAGGCTGTAAAACACTTCAGCATGTCCTGTGGTTATGGAAGGTCAAGTACAAATATTACTTCTCTTTTTTTTCCTTTCACAGAACAGCAAAATGAAGCACTCCACTTCATGTTTTGTAGAGTAAAGTAATGGCATAGCGGAGATTTGATCTATGGCCAGGATCACCCGCAAGGGTTTGCAGGGTGATGGGATTGCCCATGTAGATTTCATGCATTCTGTTGGAACAATGTATTGCAGAGTCAGGTAGCTTTTTACACAGAATTGTAGAGGATAGAAAATAGATTCTGCACTCAATCAGTCCATGTCACCTTTTATACTTCAGTTGACAAGAACCTCAGGATCACTAACAGCTATCCACCCCACAACCATCAGGCTCTTGAACAAAAGGGGATAACAACATTCACTTGCTCATCCATTGAGATGTTCCACAACCAATTATAACATTCTTTATCTTGTTATCACATGTTCTTGTTATTTATTACTATTTAATTTTGTTTTGCAATTGCTGTTTGTTGTCTTCTAAACTCTAGTTGATCTTTTATTGATGCTGTTATAGTTACCATTCTATAGATTTCCTGGCCTGCAGGAAAATGCGCGCCAGGGTTGTATATAGGGACATATATATATATATACTTTGATAATAAAATTTACTTTGACTTTGAATACTCAGTTATTCTTTTTCCATCTATGCCATCCAAACTACCCTTTCCTATTTTCCAGTATCGTCACCATGCCGATGCTTTTTTCTGCTGGTGGGGGGAGGGGGGATCATTGCTTTGTTGCTGCTTGTGCATGGGAGGAGGGGCTGTGGGACTGGGGTTCTAACATTTAACTGTCTTTCATTCTTTGGGGGCACTTTTCTGTTTTTGTGGATGGTTGAGAAGAAAAAGCATTTCAGGATGTATATTGTATACATTTCTCTGACATTAAATGTACCTTTGAAATCTTTGAAAATGAATATTAAAACTTACTTGGTCTACATCCTGCTGTGACAATTCTTTATGCGTTATATGTAAGAAGTATGTGACTGGCATACGTGACTGTGACAAGTTCCAAAACGGAATCTCTCTTTGGGAAAACAAAGTCTCATCTAAATTACCTGTTTAATTCTTTACTGATTATTTTACATTTCTCAGCTTTGGTTTTAATTGCCCCTCCCTGCTGTCTCTTTCTCTGCTTTATTAATGTCACTTATTATTCTAAAGATCCTGTTAAATTAACATTCAGATTTCTCTTTTCAGGAGAAAAGAACCCCAGTCCAATTAACATTTTCAAAAGCAGTACTACCATATTTCTTCTATAGTGTTTTAAAATCCTTTCTTTCACCTTCCTTTATTTTCTTTTTATAAACACCATAAGGCCATAGGAGCAGAATTAAGTCCATTCGGCCGATTGAGTCTGCTCAGCCATTCCATTATGGCTGATCTTTTATCCCCCTCAAGCCCAGTATCCTGCCTTGTCCCTGTAACCATTGATGCTCTTACTAATCAAGAACATATTAACGTCCATGTTAAATATACCCACATTCATCTCTGGAAATGTATTTCACTGACTCGTTACCCTCTGGCAAAAAACAATCCTCCTTATCTCATGTTCTAAAGGAATGTCCTATTCTGAGCAATAAAAAAAATAAAATGTTCATTGTATATTGTTATCCATTTCTGAGCTAACCAGGGTTCTCTGTAAGGTCATTAAGTGGACTAAATCACTATTACATGCTTTCCTTTGTGTGTTCTACTGTGTATACTGCAGATTACAGAGATCTGTAAAAATGGTGACAGGCGAAGGCAAGAAGTTGTGGGCAAATGGCTGGGGTGAGTGTGGATTGGTTAGAGATTAGCCTTTTAAAGTTGTGTCCTTTGGAGGCGGTGGAGATGGTAGTGGGGCTCATGCAATCCTGGATTGACCAGCGACCAGTGAGGTGAGATTGTCGGATGCTTTAGGGGTGTCGGTAAGAATGGGGAAATTCCCAAAGGATGGCAAGTAATAGTCCCAGAGCAGTGTTTTAAAATGTGATTGCCCTGGGAGTACCTAATATTTGGTGCAGTAGGACATCGTGACGTTAATAAAATGAGTGCTTCATGGGAACTAAATAATTTGATGTGCATCTGATGCAGGAAACATGTGAGATGTGCTGGTGGAATCTCAGTTAGACATACTTTGTTTGAATTTCCAGATGCCCAATTCCAAATCGTGGCAATTACATTCCACTCTGGGGCAAAAATCAACTTTCAGCTACTTAGAAAGGAAGGAGAAAAAAGCTGGCTTTTTATCTCTGAATTTCTAAGCCAATATATTTCACACTATTTCATTGCTTGTCAAGTCTATCCACTAGAATTAAGTCCCTATTAGTTTGCTTTATTACAGTATTATTAGCTTGTAAACTGCATTTGTAATTTGTATAATTATACAGAGAGCTGCTTTTATTCTTAGATTCTCACTTTCTAAATAATGTGATATTTTTTATCTGTATATCCAAATTAAGTCCTTATCTATCTGTCTCAATTAATTTACCAATCATATCACCTTCCTTCAAAGCTTTTAACTTCTTCTATAAATATGTTCCTGATTTCTGTGTAGATTACCCCTCAACTTGTTTTTGTCAGAATGTATTCAGTTTCATTAACGCAGAAATTAATTTTCTGACTATATACTCATTCTGTGAGAAAATTAATATGTTCCTGTAATTTGTCACCGTCCTCCTTAGTGTTGACTGTTCCTACCAGCCTGACAAAAATTGGTTGTCTACACCTTAGGAAATTATTCTTTTTGATTCCAAGTTATATCACTCTATTGTTCCCAGGGTATTATCTTCTAACTTCATATTATCTTCCAGTTCTCAGTTTCTAAATTATTTGATAAATAATTTTTAAAATATGTCTGCTGTTAGTAAATTCGCAAAATTTGCATTTGCAATTCATCACCATAGTTCATTCACTTACTGTCCTTATTTTAAATATGGTGCATGTTAACCTAACAAGATAACAATTTCAATCATAAACTGAAACCCAATTGTGTTCTATAGGCATATAAATAGCAAAAGTGTAACACATGGAGAAATGGTTGTTATTAAGGACCAAAATATAGAAACTTGTACATGGGTGATGAGAATGCTGGTGAGGTACTAAATGCCTACTAAAGTACACTTGCACTTACCTTCATCAGGGAAAGTAGTAAAAGTGAAAGAAAAGATAGTGAGTTGTTAGATAAGTTGGCTGGTATGGGTGAATCGCCAGGATAGACACATTCCTTGATTCTGAGGCAAGTAAAAGGGAAAATTGTGGAGATACTGACTGTAGCCTTTCAATCCTCCATAGAAGCAGGATGGTGCCATGGAAGAAAGGGGAATATTACTCACTTGTTCAAGGAGGGAGTAAGGATAAGCCCAGCAACTAAAGGATACTCATTTTAACCTCAGTGGTATGAAAGATTTTAGAAACTTTGATCTAGTTCAGCATTCATAATTGCCCAGGCAAAAATGGATTAAGTAAGTTAACCAATATGGATTCTTGAGGGAAAATCCTGTTTAATCACTGATAGAATTTCTTGATGAGTTTTTTGGTAGAACTGAAGAGAGGATGATTTTAACTAAGGCGCCATATTGCAAGCTTAACAGAAATGTCAGAGTACATAAAAGGAACATTGATAATATGGACACAAAGTTGGCTAAAAAATTGACAATTGATATTTCTCTTGAGTGGTCGGATCTCAGAATATAGTAAGTTTAGCCTGAGTCAGAACTGCCTGTTAACCTGTTGTATTCTATCTGTTATTGATCCAGACTTGAGGTTGCAAGCCATAGCTTCTAATTTCATGGATGAAACAGAATTTTCCAGTAGTATGAACTAGAATGGGCAAATGGAATGTACTGTGAAGAACAACTGGCAGGGTAGATCAGCTGGTAGAGTTTCTGTCCCATGGCTCCAGTAACCAAGGTTCAATCCTGACCTCCAATGCTATCTGCATGGAGGTTGCACTGTCTTCTGGTGACTGAGGGGGTTTCCACTCATTCCTCTGATTTTCTCCTACATCTTAAAGAACGTGTAGTTGATAGGTTAGTTAGCAACTGGAAAAATTGCCTCTCGTGTGTGGCTGAGTGGGAGCTGATGATAATAAACACATGAAAATGATGTGGTACTGAGGAAGCAAGTTCACGGGTTTGGTAAGTAAGACAGAAAACACCAATTACAAATAATCCTTTATTTACAAACAGTAAAAGGTTTGACCAAACACAAAATACTAAAGAGATACTTAGCTAAAAGTGCATGCAGGCCCTCCTAAGTCTGCAGCATACTTTTCCAATAGTTCTTCAGCACTGATTGCAACCTCAGTGTGAAAATGAGGGCCCTAAAGATAAATGAAGGGGACCTGCATCTGGTGACATGTAAACTAACCGCTGTCCCCCACACACACAACAGATATAGTACCAGTGTAAACTGTGCATGTGGATTTAGTGGGTGATAGGGACCAATTCTGTGCTGCACAGCTCCATGATTAGATGTGAGGTGATGGATTTTGATAGGATGAATAAAGAGAGACTATATTGAATAAAGGGCACAAATTATGAAGGCAGAAAACTAGTTTGAGAATGATGATAATATCACATACATGATTTTGGGCTTTATCAATACAGGGTGAAAAGTAGAAATGTCACTCTCACTCTGTAGAAAACATGAGTCCATCATGAACTGAGGATTGTGTTTCATTCTGTCTAGGAAAGAGTTGGAGGCATTATAGAGTTTTGAGAAAAGATTGTAGGGAGTAAGTCCTGAATGAGAAACTATAGTTACACTGACAAATTAGAGAAACGTGGCTGTTTTCTTTGGAGAAGAGAATGCTGAGGGGAGATTTGACTACATAAAATGATAAGGGTCTGGATGGAGCAGATACAGGAGGCTGTCCCCATTGGTGGATGGGTCCCAGACCAGGGGTGACAGGGAAGAAAATTAGAATTGACAAGGAGACAAACCTTTTTGACACAATATGGCTGGAATCTATAAAGCACAGCTTGCTGCTGAGGTGGAGGTGAGTTCCATTGTGGTTTTAAAAAGGGAACTGGCTAAAAAAATTGCAAGGCCACAGAGAAGGAAGAAGCATGTGAAATTGTTGGTTTGTTCCAGACTGGAAGGGCAGTGTTATGATAATTGTGGGGGATTTTAACATGCGAGTAGATTGGAAAAATCAGGTCGGCACTGGATCTCAAGAGACAGAATTTGTAGAATGTCTGCGAGATGGCTTTTTAGAACAGCTTGTTGTTGAGCCCACTAGGGGATCGGCTGTACTGGATTGGATATTGTGTAATGAACCGGAGGTGATTAGAGAGATTGAGGTGAAGGAACCCTTAGAAGGCAGTGATCATAACATGATTGAGTTCACTGTGAAATTAGAAAAAGAGAAGCCGAAATCTGATGTGTCGGTGTTTCAGTGGAGTAAAGGAAATTACAGTGGCATGAGAGAGGAACTGGCCAAAGTTGACTGGAAAGGGACACTGGCGGAAAAGGCAGCAGAGCAGCAGTGGCTGGAGTTTATGTGAGAAGTGAGGAATATGCAAGACAGGTATGTTCCAAAAAAGAAGAAATTTTCGTGTGAAAAAGGATGCAACCGTGGTTGACAAGAGAAGTCAAAGCCAAAGTTAAAGCTAAGGAGAGGGCATACAAGGGAGCAAAAACTAGTGGGAAGACAGAGGATTGGGAAGTCTTTAAAACCTTACAAAAGGAAACCAAGAAGGTCATTAAGAGAGAAAAGATTAACTATGAAAGGAAACTAGCAAATAATATCGAAGAGGATACTAAAAGCTTTTTCAAGTATATAAAGAGTAAAAGACAGGTGAAAGTAGATATAGGACCGATAGAAAATGATACTGGACAAATTGTAATGGGAGATGAGGAGATGGCAGAGGAACTGAAAAAGTATTTTGCATCAGCCTTCACTGAGGAAGACAGCAGGATACCGGACACTCAAGGGTGGCAGGGAAGAGAAGTGTGCGCAGTCACAATTACGACAGAGAAAGTACTCAGGAAGCTGAATAGGCTAAAGGTCGATAAACCTCCTGGACCAGATGGAATGCACCCTCGTGTTCTGAAGGAAGTAGCTGTGGAGATTGCGGAGGCATTAGCGATGATCTTTCAAAAGTCGATAGATTCTGGCATGGTTCCGGAGGAATGGAAGATTGCAAATGTCACTCCGCTATTTAAGAAGGGGGCAAGGAAGCAAAAAGGAAATTATAGACCTGTTAGCTTGACGTCGGTGGTTGGGAAGTTGTTGGAATCGATTGTCAAGGATGATGTTACAGAGTACCTGGAGGCATATGACAAGATAGGCAGAACTCAGCATGGATTCCTTAAAGGAAAATCCTGCCTGACAAACCTATTACAATTTTTTGAGGAAATTACCAGTAGGCTAGACAAGGGAGATGCAGTGGATGTTGTATATTTGGATTTTCAGAAGGCCTTTGACAAGGTGCCACACATGAGGCTGCTTAACAAGATAAGAGCCCATGGAATTACAGGAAAGTTACATACATGGTAGAGCGTTGGCTGATTGGCAGGAAACAGGGAGTGGGAATAAAGGGATCCTATTCTGGTTGGCTGCCGGTTACCAGTGGTGTTCCACAGGGATCAGTGTTGGGGCCGCTTCTTTTTACATTGTACATCAACGATTTGGATTATGGAATAGAGGGTTTTGTGGCTAAGTTTGCTGACAATATGAAGATAGGTGGAGGGGCCGGTAGTGCTGAGGTAACGGAGAGTCTGCAGAGAGACTTGGATAGATTGGAAGAATGGGCAGAGAAGTGGCAAATGAAGTACAATGTTGGAAAGTGTATGGTTATGCACTTTGGCAGAAAAAATAAATGGGCAGACTATTATTTAAATGGGGAAAGAATTCAAAGTTCTGAGATGCAACGGGACTTGGGAGTCCTCGTACAGAATTCCCTTAAAGTTAACCTCCAGGTTGAGACGGTAGTGAAGAAGGCGAATGCAATGTTGGCATTCATTTCTAGAGGAATAGAGTATAGGAGCAGGGATGTGATGTTGAGGCTCTATAAGGCGCTGGTGAGACCTCACTTGGAGTACTGTGGGCAGTTTTGGTCTCCTTATTTAAGAAATGATGTGCTGACGTTGGAGAGGGTACAGAGAAGATTCACTAGAATGATTCCAGGAATGAGAGGGTTAACATATGAGGAACGTTTGTCCGCTCTTGGACTGTATTCCTTGGAGTTTAGAAGAATGAGGGGAGACCTCATAGAAACATTTCGAATGTTAAAAGGCATGGACAGAGTGGATGTGGCAAAGTTGTTTCCCATGATGGGGGTGTTTAGTACGAAAGTGCATGACTTCAGGATTGAAGGGCGCACTTTCAGAACAGAAATGCGAAAAAATTTTTTTAGTCAGAGGGTGGTGAATCTATGGAATTTGTTGCCACGGGCAGCAGTGGAGGCCAAGTCATTGGGTGTCTTTAAGGCAGAGATTGATAGGTATCTGAGTAGCCAGGGCATCAAAGGTTATGGTGAGAAGGCGGGGCACTGAGACTAAATAGGATAAAATGGATCAGCTCATGATAAAATGGCGGAGCAGACTCGATGGGCCGAATGGCCTACTTCTACTCCTTTGTCTTATGGTCTTATGGTCTTATGGATATGATGGCTTGAATGTTCTCCTGTAATGTGATCTGTCTGCAATTCTCCCTTACCCTCCTCACTGAACCTTGCTTTCTTCTTATGTCCTCCAGTCAGTCTCAGTCTCTCCATCGCACCTCTTCCTTTAACCTGCATCCCTTCTTCCCTGAGCCTTTCTGTATTACAGAGTCTCATTAATGTTTTATTTGTTGGCAGAATATATTGTGCAATCTGTCGTGCTTTAATCCATATAAATACTAATGGGCCACACTCATGGTTTGAGGCTCAGCTGTTCTATAACAGGGATCAGCAAACTAATTAAACTACTAAATTGCATGTCTTCAACAAATCCACGTTTTGAGGACTCCAATTCCTTGTGGCTATTTAGAATGATACTAGTTTTGGCTCAAGGGGAAGGGACTCGAATGGTGGCAGTTCCTCCATCAGTAGAAGTGCCAGGCATGGTATAGAGCATCCAGACCTGCCACTGAGTGAAATGGTGTCTGAGAAATGGTAGCAGGTTGCTGGACAACTGGAGAAAGGAACTGCCTTCTGCTCACTTTGCACGGTGTTGTGGTAACTTCATACCTTGCTATTTGGTACTTATTGAGAAACAGAACTGAATAAAGGATGTCTGAAAACAAAAAACTGTTTATCACTGACATAGAACCTGCCATTGTTTTGCAATATGTCATTAGATACTTCCTGGCAATTTGTTTTCATTGCTATTTTTGACAAAAATATTATTGTGCAATCTTTGTTAATTGTTTTTAGCATTCTGTTTTATTTCTATCTCTGTGTCATGCACTGCCATGAGTTAATTGGATTGTTCATTATTTTATAAGGTTCCCTCTGTAATGTCATTTGCAGTGATAAATCTACAAAGTAGACTGGCTTCCTTCTAATGCTACAAGGTTTCATTTGTATTTTTAGATCAATGCAATCTCATTTATTTTTAGCTCAAATAACTCTGCACATTAGAATACACTGGTCAAAATCTCATTCAAAGTCAAAGTCCACCTTATTGACACAATGTGCAATTATATGAATGCACAAGAACACAGCTTCAGATTAGCAGCATTATCAAAAATAAAAACATAAATTATACACAATTTTACAAAAATTAACCCAATTAGCAGAAAAAAATGAAGTCCATTGCAATGTAAAATGGTCAAAGTAGAAATAATGTTGGGGTAATGATTTCTGCCCATTCTATAATTGTGAACTAAATACATCTACAGAATTGAGGCGAGAAGACGGATTGGAGAACAAACAAAAGCAAATACCACCGCACAGACAAAAGTTAAGCATGACAAACTATAGGCCCATGGGTATTTAGGCATAGATTAAAACAGCAAATGCAGCACTGACACTGGACAATTTTTTTCAAAAGTGTTGCTTCCTCAGAATTTTTTTTTTGTTTATGATAAACTGCTTGAAGGTGAATACAAACATAATTTCAGTCTACTTGTATCACATAGGAATTTGGAGAAACAACAAATTAACTTTTATTGAATATAATGTGTTTAATTGCATAATGGTGCTGATGCTTTGCAATAGTTCAACTGTTAAAAATACTTTGTTAATAATTTTCATTTGTACTCAGTATCTGAAGCTTCTCACTTAAGTGTCCAACAATAATTCACCAGCCAGCATTGATGGATTCCAGTTGCCCTGGTATCTTTTCTCCATGACCGCAATGTCCTGGTGAAAACTTTCACTATGCTCGTCACTAACAGCACCAAGATTTGCAGGGAAGAAGTCTAAATGGGATTGCAGAAAATGAATCTTTAGTGACATGCTGCATTTCATGGTTTGATATGCTTGAAGCATGCTTTCAACCAGCTGCATGCAGTTTGGTGCTCTGTAGATGCCGAGGAAAATTTCAACAACTTCCTTGAATGCCTTCCATGTGATTTTCTCTGGTCCCACTAGAAATTCTACATATTGCCTGTCATTGATGATCTGTTTGATTTGTGGACCAACAAAAATTCTTTCCTTAATCTTGGCATCAGTTATTCGGGGAAGCATCTGTCTCAAATATCAAAATCCTTCATAGAAATTTTTGTGCCTGGTGATAGCAAATTCCATCCTTACAGTCCTGAACCCAATAATTATTACTAAAACCTGTCCTGCCATGCAGCAGCCGGGCCACCTAAACATGCCCAAGCATGCCTTGACAAGATAGGAATCTTTCCAGTTTACATTGCAGGCAATATTTTAATTGACTTGAGTTATGAATTGAAATAATAAACATGAGTTTATTTTATACATGGTGCATGATAGGAAAATGTCATGGTGATTTTCATGATCAGTAACCCAAAATTCATAAGATACACCTAAAGGTATTCAGGAAGCAAAATCTTTGTTGTCCAGTGTTATAGTTCAGTTTAGGCTGCCTTGCAGAGTGCTGTGTGGGGATAGGTCTACAGCATAAATATTATATTCCACACAGTGCTCTAGAGACAGTTTCTAATCTTAAAATCTTAGAGTATTTCCTTCCCAAATGTCTCAGCTTTAGTCTGGATTTGACTAGTGTATTCGAGTCTGCAAAATTACTAGGGGAGGAGGAAAAGTGAAATAAAAACAGAAAAAGCTGGAAACACTCAGCAGGTCATCAACATCAAAGTTCAAAGTTTAAAGAAAATGTTATTATCAATGTATATATATTTGACCATATACAACCCTGAGATTCATTTCCTGTGGGCATACTCAACAGATCTATAGAATAGTAACTATTACAGAATCGATGGAAGACCACCCAATTAGAGCATTCAACTAGAGTGGAGAAGACAACAAACTGTGCCAATGCAAATATAAATAAATAGCAATAAACAATGAGAACATGAGAGGAAGGGTCCTTGAAAGTGAGTCCATAAGCTGTGGTAACAGTTCAATGATAGGGCAAGTTAAGTTGAGTGAGGTTATCCTCTACTGTTCAAGAGCTTGTTGGTCAAGGAGTAGTAACAGTCCTTGAGCCTGAGGCTCCCGTACCTTTTTCCTGCTGGCAGGAGTGAGAACAGAACATGACCTGGGTGGTGGGGATCCCTGATGATGGATGCTGCTTTCCAGCAGCAGCGTTTCATGTAGATGTGATCAATGGTTGGGAGGGCAACAGTGGAAATAGAAGCAGAGTTAACAATTCAGATCAAGATATCATTTACCAAGATAGAAGTTTGCATAATCTGAGAATGCAAGTTAAAATTTATACTATTAAAAGAATATCCCTCTACATTTCTAAATTACCCATTGCATGTTACATTACAGTCAGAACCTTACTGATTAGTGAATGAACCAAACCACCTCATGTAATGTCAATACTAAATGAAATTTCTGAAGTGTTTTATTTCTAATGTGAAGGTATGGTATTTAGAAGTGAGGAAATGTAAAGGGCTTGCCCACAAAAAAAATTAAATGACCAATTTTGCTCAACATGACCATGTCCTGATTTTAATTGTTTTTATTATTTCTAGTTATCTTCAATTTTGAGGCCCAAAAGGATCCTCACCTCTCTCTGTGTGTCGGAGATACAGTACAAATCTTGGAAAAGTGTGAAGGTAAAATGGGAAGCAAAGAAAGACTAGTAGCATGAGACCACTGGAGGTTGGAGGCCCAGCAGCAGCCTATTCTGGGGTCAGAGGACTGTCTGTGTGTGAGGTGGGAGGAAAGGGCCTTGTTTTGCTGTTGTTGATTTGTTATTCTGCTGAACATAGTGGGCATGTTGTATTGTAGCTGGATTGACTGACAACACCTGCTGGCTGCCCCAGCATATCCTTAGCAATGTGATGGTTGTTAGCACAAATTTCACATTCCACTATATGTTTTGATGTACAGGTGTAAGTAATTGAATCAGAATCTAAAGTTATGTAAGGAGGAAATGCAATGGGAAACTCAATGCTTTGTTTGCTGTTTATTATAGAAAGAACAAAATAATCTCATGGTAAGGCAACTGAATAGCAGCCATAATATGGAAGGAAAGTTCTCAATTTCTGATCCATTGTTTTCCTTGGCATTCACATCAAGTTCTTGCTTTATCTTATTCAGCAGTTTTCCTGTGAAGAGTTTCCATAAGTGAAAATAAACAGGAACATTTTGGAGAAAAAGAATCACAAAAAATAAATAACACGGATTCTGGAAATTTGAAATAAAAATAGGCAATACTCGGTGGAATAGTCAGCATTGGTAGGGTAGTGAACTATTAATGTTTCAAATTGATGACCTTTCAGCAGACTATTACCATTATTTCTCTCTCCGGAGCTGTTAACTTATCTATTGGGTATTCCCAATATAATGCTCATAAACAAGTATATTTTCTGGTATTTCCCAACTTGCTTTGTACTGTAAGTCAATGATCGTTATCAGTTGGTAATGGTCTCAACTTTTATAGGAAATCACATAAGGTTACTAATTACAAATTAACTATGTCACCCAATCTGTCTCTTAAGAATGTTTTGGATTACTAATCTTTAGCAAATCTTTTATAATACACTACTTTCCACTTGAGTGTTTATTCTTTTTAAGGACACAAACTAAGGAGGGGTACCAATCGTCAACGTTGCTCCTTGATCCACCTCCACCATTCAATAACATTGCAACTGATGTGGCTTTGGTCTCAATTTTACTTTCTACATGTTTATCATAACCCTTTAGGACTCCATAGACCAAGCAACCACCCATTCTAGGCATAATGTGGACAATACCACTAATCTGTTTACCAACATTGGGTCCATCTCTATTCAAACTGCCACATTACCAGGTTTTTCTAGACTTCTTTATTTTCATGAGCATTACATAATATGTGTAACTCAACCACACTTTCAATTATACACCATGATATTGTAAGTGCACACATACATTTAGGGTATATTAGTTAAGTTTGTGAGGTGAAAAAAATGGATTTTTGATAAATTTAGGTGAATCGCATTGGAAAGGTTGTCCTGAGTAACATAATCATCATTGTGTTCTACTGACAGCCCTAGCCTGATTCTGCTCCCTGAGTTTTACTAAATTTTTATCTTTCCCACAGGATGGTATAAAGGATGTTTGATGAAAAACAAGTCACAGATGGTGAGTCACTATCACGCTCATTTTGAATTTTAGCTCTGGGCTCTTGGATCTATGCATGTTTTTTTTAAAGGGCTAAATTCCCATTAATGCAATTAATCTCAAGTTTACTCAATTGAGATTTAGTTTGACTCAATTATTAATAAAAGACCTTTGTCAAAGATTACAGTTAAATAATACAGTGAAAGCTGAAATGTCAAAAAAATAATTGTGGGTGAATAAATTTTCAGTATTTCAATTACAGCCATATGTGGCATTGAGCTTCTTGTAAATTCTATAATCTGATTTGCCAAGACATGGAACCCCATGGCAAACAAGATGTGGTTGAAATCAGTCACTGTATATACCCTCGGTGTAGTCTTCTGGCCCTCTCAATCAGTTTATGAATACAACAAAACTCATTCAGAAATCTTAATAGTTTCCCATTCTTCATTTTCTGCAAACTGTGGAAGTTCAATATAGTTTAGGCAATCATATTAAAGTCACAGTTCCAAAGACATTGGCTGTGTTTTCATTTGTTTCCTGTAGATGGGTATGTTTCATTAACTGTTATCTCAAACATCAGGCTAAGCTTATTAGAATAACAGATTGCTCTTTCTGCAGGTGACAAATGCCTGGTTAAGATCACACAAGACATATAGTAATTATTAGGAGAGCAGAATATTCAGTAGGGATGTTAATCTTTTAGCATTAATTTAAGTAACACATTTACAAACTATATTTTATGTGATATATATCCCTTCTCATTACAGAATTAGTTTGCCAGATATTATTAGAATGGGCTTTGCTTCTTGAGGCAATATCATTGTTCTAAAGAATGGAAACTAGAATTTCAAATTTTGACCCAGACAGTTAAAGTTGCGGTGACTAATTTTTCACTAAATGTTCCGGAAATACACCTTTAAATGTGCCACTGCAATCTGATAACTATAAAATTTGTTGAGATGTTCACTAAGTCAACTACCATTCTGACAGACCTCATGAGCCCGACAGTGACTTCAATGACAGCGTCCTTTATCTTAATTTTTTTTCGAAAACTAACATAGAACAGCTGCTTTAATGGAAGCTGGAAAGTGTGTCATCATTATTTTATTTGTAGGGACTCCTTACTTGTTCCATATCAAAGACCACATGCTCTTAGCTCCTAGCTAATGTTCTGTGTTATTACATCAAAAAAATGTTGCAAAACAACACACGTTAGAGAATGAAAATATTTCTGCGTTTGCCATCATAATTCTATTTTATGATGGCAATAGATATGATTTGATTCTATTCCATAATTCACGGACAAATGTTTGAATGATTATAGTAATGTAGAGATATCCAAAAAATCTCTAGATATCTAAAAAATTTCTAGCATGGAAATCAGTGATGGCATCTGCTAATGGAGATCCTGTTTATTTTGCAGGGTGTATTTCCAGCATCATTCGTCCATGTCAAAGAAGCTATCATTGAGAAAAGAGGGTATGAATTAAAACTGAAGTCTTCTAATATCACCCTTAACTTTTGTTTTTTTGGGTATTTATTCAAAGGATAGAGACTTCACGGGCTGAGCCAACACTTAGTTTCTTAGTTACTCTTATAAGGTAGTGTTAAGCTGCTTTCTTGAACTGCTGCATTCCTTGAGGTATAGATACTCCACAGTGCTGTTAGAGAGAATGTTCCAGGATTTTCAGCCAGCGACGGTAACGAAACAGCAATATTATTTCCAAGTCAGGATGGTGTGTGGCTCGGAGAGTAACTACCAGCTGGGTGTGTTCCAGTTTGTTTGCTACCACTGTCCTGCTAGCTGATGCAAGTTGTGGATTTCGAAGGTGCTGTCTCAGGAGACTTGGAGAGCTGTGGCTGTGCACCCTGTGAATGGTAGAGACTGTTGCGACTGTGTGTTGATGGAAGAGTGAGTGAATAGTTGCAGATCAGATGCCTTTTCATGCAGACTGATATGTCCTTGAACATTGGTGAATCTGAACTCATCCAGGTAAGTGTAGAGTATTCCATTACACTTCTGACTAGGACCATGTAGAAAGTACAGAACATTCCATCACACTGACACGGACCATGTAGTAAGTGTGGAGGATTCAATCACATACCTGACTTGGTCCATGGAGTTAGGTGACCAAGTTTGGTAATTAAGGTGTGAATTATTCACTGTAGAATTCCTAACTTCTGACCTGTTCCTGTAGTTATAATGTGTGTATGGCTATTCTAGTTCTGTTTGTTTAAGCTTTAACTTAACCAGCTGATAACAAGCTGGTGTGTTGTAAACACTCATCCAAATACTATTTAAACTGCAATAGGTCATGGTAATTTACATTCAGGTTACATTTCCTTTTGTGTGGAGCCTTGGACCTGCATTGGATGAGTTGATTGCAGAGTAGTGTCTTTTATCAAAGAGTTACAATGGGCATTTAAACTGTACAGTTGTGGATGTAATGAGATAGAAGCACGGGAAATCATCACTTTCTACTGCTGCATTGTCTAATAATTTTGAAGTACATTGAGCAGTGTCCATCCAATTGATAACAGAGGTGAACCTGACAGGTTGGATTTATTAAGCTAAGGGATATGTTGTCAGCAAGTAAAACATTTATTGTCTATCTCTTCTTGCCCCAAAACCATTTACAAGGTTGTCTCAGGGGGCAGTTAAAAGTCAACATCTTACAGGGTTGGGAGTTCTGACAACGTTATCACTGATAATAAATTTTCAATTCCACTTTTAATTGCTTGGATTTGGAGTTAAACTCCTTTCCGTTAATCAAAGACATTGGTCTGTGCTTACTAGCCCAATAACATAACCACAATATACAGTAACCGCTTACAAGTTTAGGTGCCTTGCTTGGAAACAAGCACCAAATGTATCCTAATGCCCAAGACAGGCTCTACAGGCTGCAAGTCATCCTCTAAATTAAAAACTAAAGTCATGTTATGGTAAAAATGCCATGACAATGTTGAACAAAATCATCACCATAGTGAAAAGTTGAGGCCATGGTGTGTGTTGTGACTGTGAATGAAGTCACCAACAGACACCAAAGCCAATGATATAGAAGTCTTTATTCAGTAGACAAGCAGGCATCATACTGGAGACACTCTTAGAAGAGGCTCACTGATCCAATATTACATGACATTTTATATGCTAAAGATCAAAGATAATGACAGGGCAATTCTATAGTTACAATGCATCCACAATGCTTCCTTTGAATTACATATAATTTTTAAACACATAAATATTCACACCAATACTCCAGACACCCAGAGTGAATACTAATCATTGTTGACTCTGAGTTGCATTCATGCATATGCAGACATCGCAGGTCAATAAGTGTTTCCTGTTTTGCAATCAATCCCAGATAACATCTCCAACAACACCGTCATTCAGACACGAGGAAATCTGCAGACGCTGGAAATTCAAGCAACACACACAAAGTGCTGGTGGAACGCGGCAGGCCAGACAGCATCCATAGGAAGAAGCACAGTCGAAATTTCGGGCCTGGGTCTCAGCCCAAAACATCGACTGTGCTTCTTCCTATGAATGCTGTCTGGCCTGCTGCATTCCACCAGCATTTTGTGTGTGTTAGCATCATTCAGAGCTGCATTTTAAACTTAATTTACAATACACATTCAGATCTGAAGACTGACAGCTGTTGAAATTAATATTTACTATATTACGTAATTCCAGAATAAGCCCTAACAGTGTGCAGAGCAACATGTGGGAAAAGGAATGTAAATGAAGATGAAACAATACGGCATCTCTAATAAAAGAATTACAGGACAATCTTATTTTGAAGTAAAGAGAGAATGATTGAGACAAAACCAAATGGTACTGAGGATAGGTTTGGAGGGGACCTCGTGACGATAACTTGTTGTGATGTGCATCGGGCCAGTTCTTGCCAAAGGCATGTAGATGTTGAAAGAACAACTGAGGAGAATTGCTGAAGTTTATGCATAAAAACCTCAGGCAGTTCAAAGTAGGAGCTTGAAATGAGTGCTAAATATTCCTTGTGACTGATCATTCTAAAAAGAACATCCAATACAATTAGCTATTACTGACAATTTTAAACAAATTAGGCAATTCGTTGGATATATTAAAATAGTTGAAAGTTAGAATAGAAAAAAAAGATGAAGTACAGGAAGCAATAAAAAGATACTGATTCTACACTGTGCTGTCAATAATTGCAGGCTTTCCAGTGAAATAACCTTCTTTATCCTCGAGCATAGCTCAACCTTAGTTAACTCAAAAACATTTGATTTCAGAATGAAACAAAAGCACCCGACTTTGGAGGCAGGGAGTAGATGTGGCGGCAGCTGCAGATAAAACAGAGGATGGGTGGAGTCTTCCTCAGAACTTTGCATTTTGTATTATCAGCACCTGCATTATTTGATCTCATATCTACTGTACATTAACATGGCCCCCGGCATCTAAACAAAGACCTTCCAAATGTTAAAAGATGTTCCATGGATTTTCAAATTCAATGAAAACAGCAGCAAGTTAACAAAATGGACATCCTAGGTGGGCTGAGAGATATTGGTGACAGGTGCAGGACAAGGCCAATGTGAAAAAGAGCAACTAGACTAATTACATTTTGGTGCTCAACTTAATTCCAAGTAATTCCTTGTGTTGAAGCTGCTAGAATAGCTCAGTTAATTTTGCATAGAGGTTTGAAAACTGAAAATTCTCACTAATAGATGGTTATCTCTGTGGTCTGCAATTGCATAATCCCTGCCTGTGTTTATTCACTACATCACATGTTTCATTCCAGAAATGTGGAGAATGTTTCCTCTGCTGAAATGCCATTGGTACAGGAGGTCACCACCACACTGAGGGAATGGGGTAACATCTGGAAACAACTCTACACGGTAAGGAGTCATCATAGTTTTACCATTTACTTACTCTTAAACTAAATGTTTTACAAAGCCCTTTCTGACAGCAATTAAAAGTCAACCCTTTATTCAGCGTGCAATCACATTTATGCTCGGCCAGTAAAAGATGTACATAAATCATCTCGTAAAATATATTATTAAAGTCATAGAATCATAGAAAACTACAGCCCAGAAACAGGCCCTTTGGCCCATCTAGTCCATGCAGATCCATTTAAACTGCCTAGTCCTATTGACCTGCACCAGGACTATAGCCCCCTATAACCCATCCATGTAGCCATCCAAACTTTTCTTAAATGTTGAAATTGAGATCTCATCCACCACTGGAGCTGACAGCTCATTCCACACTCTCACCGCCCACTGAATGAACAAGTTTCCCTTCATATTCTCTTTAACCTATGACCTCTAGTTGTAGTCTCCCTCAACCTGCTTGCATTTACCTTATTTATACCCCTCATAATTTGGTGCACTAACTTAAACCAAGCATGCTGCTAGCTTTAAGGTCACTATTAATAATATTAATGTGACATAATTAGATTTGGATTCAAATTCAAATCCTTAACTTTCAAGGAGTAAGATAAACCATCAATTCAAACCCCAATTATCAGCTCAAACTACATGGTGAGAATTCTTCAGTGACTTCACCACCCAGACTGGAGTTGAATGAAGGTCAATCTTTTGGGACAAGTTTCTTCTTGTGGATACACAAGGCTGTTGGGCAGCTCGAATTCCAAAACTTAGTAAGCAGGAAAAACACGTAGGATAATGTAATGGGCGACAGGTGACGCATGTTGTTCATAATAGAAACTGTTCTACATAATTCACAAACACCATCATTGAGTCGTACTGCTTTAAGAGACAGTGTCTGCCATAATGACATCAGTGTAAAGTGACATCTTTTGGCTTAGTTCATAATGGAAGTACATAAAAAGCACATAAAATGACTTTGGCGTGTTGTATTGACAAAATCCTACATAGGTGACCCTGACACTCTCAGAAGATTCCAAAATTTCAGAGGTACTCAACAACAGTTGCTTTGAAGCTGCTGGGGTTTTGGAAGCAGCAAGCTACTACGTGGTTTTTACAGGTGGAAGCCCAATTCAGGCTGCAAGAAATCACCATGGACAATGCCAAAATTTTACTATGTCAGAGCATTGCTAAGTAGTTCTACTGCAGCCAGAGTGATGAGCCTACTAGAAGATCCACCAGCACGTGGTAAATTTATCACTCTGAAAATTCATCGATTACTAGTTTTGTACTGTCTGACATTTTGCACATCAAACAGCTTGCCCAGCCTTGGTGATGCTGGGCCTTCAGAACTAATGGACCACATGCTAACTCTCCTGGGCAATCACCACCCTTATTTTATTTTTAAAGAACTCTATGCAACAAGTGCCTAATCCAGTTCACAGACCACCCCCCACCTCCCCAATATAGCTGTAAAGGACTATAGGGAGCTTGCTAAAATGTCTGATAGTCTACACTCAGCCAGGGGAAGGTGCATTGTTCCTCCTCCTTTCCCTGTCTCAAGAAGCCCTTTCAGTAGAGCTTTCAGCAGACTCATGCTCATGGCTCTGAACCAGAACACGCTGGGTCTATGTTTTTAACATGCATGCTTTGGCACGAACATCAAGAAGTGCCGACTGCCATGCAGCTTTGATAGAGCCAGTGCATTGGGCTATCCAAGATCTGTGAACACTGTGACCTCCAGTTGCTAGGATCGTCTTTTGTTAATTATAGACAACCTTTCAGGGTCAGCATTTCCTGTGTGAATTGGGCACTCAACTGAGTGGGCTGCCAGCATCGTCCATGGATTATAAGGCAGACAGCAATGGCCCATTCCTGGAGGTTGCCAATGGCAACAGCATCTAGACTTATGGGACATGACAACTGGCAACTTAACTAAACCACCGCCACCAATTGTGACGCACTGCTTCTGTGGATGATGCTACACATGGGACTCCGTCTAGGCTAAAATAGCTAAACCTCTGCTCGGCACAGATTCCCTGTGCAGCAAAGGACTGTTAGGAGATCTTAACAATTGCCGGCTTGTGGATGCAAAAGCCTTTTGGACATTACCCTGTACCCAGTAAGTTCCACCACATGTGAATTCACTCACCTGCTGGGCAAATTCACAACCCTCACCAAGGGCAGGTCATGCCTTACGAGCCTGTTTGAATTATTTGAGGATGTGACTAAACGCATTGATGAAGGAAGAGCAGTAGATGTTGTGTATATGGATTTCAGCAAGGCTTTTGATAAGATATCCCATGCAAGGCTTATTGAGAAAGTAAGGAGGCATGGGATCCAAGGGGATTTTGCTTTGTGGATCCAGAACTGGCTTGCCACAGAAGGCAACGAGTGGTTGTAGACAGGTCATATTCTGCATGGAGGTCAGTGACCAGTGGTGTGCCTCAGGGATCTGTTCTGGGACCCGTACTCTTCGTGATTTTTATAAATGACCTGGATGAGGAAGTGGAGGGATAGGTTAGTAAGTTTGCTGATGATACAAAGGTTGGGGGTGTTGTGGATAGTAAGAGGTTACAGCGGGACATTGATAGGATGCAAAACTGGGCTGAGAAGTGGCAGATGGAGTTTTACCCAGATAAGTGTGAAGTGGTTAATTTTGGTAGGTCAAATATGATGGCAGAATATAGTATTAATGGTAAGACTCTTGGCAGTCTGGAGGATCAGAGGGATCAAGGGGTCCGAGTTCATAGGACGCTCAAAGCAGCTGTGCAAGTTGACTCTGTGGTTATGAAGGCATATGGTGTATTGGCCTTCATCAATTGTAGAATTTAATTTAGGAGCCTAGAGGTAATGTTGTAGCTATACAGGACCCTGGTTAGACTCCACTTGGAATACTGTGCTCAGTTCTAGTCACCTCACTACAGGAAGGATGTGGAAACCATAGAAAGGGTGCAGAGGAGATTTACAAAGATGTTGCCTGGATTGGGGAGCATCCCTTATGAAAACAGGTTGAGTGAACACAGCTTTTTCTTCTTGCAGCAACAGAGGATGAGAGGTGACCTGATAGGGGTGTATAAGATGATGAGAGGCATTGATCGTGTGGATAGTCAGAGGCTTTTGCCCAGGGCTGAAATGGTTGCCGCAAGAGGACGCAGGTTTAAGGTGCTGGGGAGTAGATACGGAGGAGATGTCAGGGGTAAGTTTTTTAGTCAGAGAGTGGTGAGTGCATGGAATGGGCTTCCGGCAATGGTGGTGGAGGCGGATACGATAGGGTCTTTTAAGAGACTTTTGGATAGGTACATGGAGCTTAGAAAAATAGAGGGCTATGGGTAAGCCTAGTAATTTCTAAGGTAGGGACATGTTCGGCACAACTTTGTGGGCTGAAGGGCCTGTATTGTGCTGTAGGTTTTCTATGTTTCTATTTTCTATGTTTCTAAGCCCACGTTTCCCACTACAGTCAAAAAGTTTGGGGTCAAGCACCACACTTCCGCACCCGTGCACGTAGACTGGAATCATAAAAGATGGCCAGTGAGAAGTCTGATTTTGCTAACATAGAATAACCTTTGGGCTTCACCCGTCCACATGGTCCCTAAGCCCAATGGTGGTTGCCATCCATGCAGCAATTACCACTAACTTATTGAGGCGTCCACTTCAGATCGTTACCAGGTCCACATATTCAAGACTTTCTGGCACATTTAGCCAGAAAAATAATTTTTTTAAAAATGGAGATGGTCAGGGGCTATCATCATGTGCTTGTATGCACTGAGAACATTCCCAAACCTGATGTTAAAATCCCATTTGGCCTATTTGTATGCCACTAGAGCTGCAAAATGCAGCAGAGGCTTTCCAGCGACTAATGTCAGTGTTAAAAGATTTAGATTTTCTTTTTGTTTACCTAGACAAATTACTTATCACCAGTGCATCCAGAACTGAACAATTATCACATCTCAGTAACTTTTTAACACCTAAACCAACACAGGCAGATTATTAACTCCGCTAAGTGCCAGTTGGGTATTGACTCTCTCAGCCATTGCAACTCCACAGAAGGTTCAACACCCCTACCATCAAAAGTCATCACTATTATGAACTTTTACACTGCTCCGCACTACCAAAGCACTGCAAAAGTTTTTAGGTGTGGTGAATTTCTACAACCGATTCATTCAGCATGCTGCTGAACTTGTGCTATCTTGGTATAGTGTCCTTAAGTGCAGTGCCTCTAACCACATGCTTGACTGGTCAGCTGATAACACCAGAGCAATTGATGGCACCAAATGAGCTCTTTTAAACGTGACCCTACTGGCACTTCCACCTAAAGCCATCACTACCAATGCCTCAGACTATGCTCTGAGTGTTGCACATGAACATTTGGTGGAGGTATGTGGCAGCCACTCACCTTCTTCAGCTGGCCTCTCCGCCACCCTCCCCACCTCCACCCCCACCCCAACGAGAGGAAGTACAGCACATTTAACCACAAGCTTCAAACTTCTCAGTATCTCTCTGGACATCTGCTAGTTTTGTTTTCCACTGGAAGGTCGGCATTTCACAGCGATTGTTCACCACAAGTCTCTCGTGCTTACAATGGCTGAAGCATCAGACACTTGGTCTGCACGTCAACAATGTCACCTGCCTATATTTCAGAATTCAATACTGACTTACAGCACATTGAAGGGAAAAATAATGGTGTGGCTGATTGCCACTTAAGGCCTGCTGTCGAAGTCTTACACAATGGAGTTGAATATGCCAGCATGGCAGCTGACCAAACTACCGACCCAGAGGTCCAGGCTTATCAAACAATAGCAACACACATCAAAGTTGCTGGTGAACGCAGCAGGCCAGGCAGCATCTCTAGGAAGAGGTACGGTTGACGTTTCAGGCCGAGACCCTTCGTCAGGACTAACTGAAGGAAGAGTTAGTAAGAGATTTGAAAGTGGGAGGAGGAGGGGGAGATCCAAAATGATAGGAGAAGACAGGAGGGGGAGGGATGGAGCCAAGAGCTGGACAGGTGATTGGCAAAGGGGATATGAGAGGATCATGGGACAGGAGGTCCAAAACAATAGTCATGGGCCTGCAGTTGGCTGACATCAAGTTTGGGGACGCAGGACTTTCTTTTCTGTGCAATGTCTCAACCAGTCGCCCTCAACCCATGGAAACTAGGGGCATACTGTTTTTAACTCTATTCATGTCCTCTCGCATCTGGACAGGAAGGCTTCAGAGAAACTGGCTGCTGTAAAGTTTGTGTGGCATGGCCTCAGGAAGGATGTGCAAGACTGGAGTGCAGCCTCTGTTGAGTATCAGTGGGCAAAAATTAATGGTCATGTTTGGGCACCATTGGCACATTCTGAGGTCCCTGAACGATGGTTTGACCACATCAATGTGGTCCTCTGCCCCATACACCCCAGCGGTTCCATGCGTCTCCTTACCATGGTGGACTCTATCACCAGGTGGCCAAAGGTTGTCCCTCTCACATCGATGATAGATGTGGAGATGGCTCGGGTATTCATGAATACCTGGGTCATTCAGTTCGGCACCCCATCTGATATTTCTTCCAACCGCTGTCCCAAACTCATATCACGCCACAGCTCAACACCTGCAGTCCAATGGCCTGTGGAGTGGTTTCACTGTTCCTTACAGGCTGCTCTGAGGGCTTCCCTGACAGATGAGAGTTGGCACAGTTGTCTCCCAAGGGTCCTGTTGGGATCCAGAATGGCTCCAAAAGAGGACCTGCAGTCCCTCACAGCTGAGTTGGTGTACAGGCAGCGGTAATGGGTGCTGGGTGATTTTATTCTTGGTGTTACAACTGACCCGTCAGTCTCTTAGCAGTGTTTCACCCACCTCAGGAAACTCAATTCTTTTACACTTATTCCTACTTCCTATCATGCTATACAGAACCCTTGGGTTCCAGTTGACTTACGTTCTACCTCCATTATTTTTGTCCTCCATGATGCACATCAACACCCCCTTAAGCCCTTTTACAATGACTTACTCTACATTTTGGAATGGGGCAAAAAGACTTTAATTGTAGGTAGGAAGGATAAACCTGAACATATTTCAGTAGATCGCCTTAAGCCAACTGATCAAGATCTGGATGTTTCCATTACTGTACCCTCTGTATCACGACATGACCACATGCATGTCAGCACATCCCTGGACGAGCCAGAAGCACCTGCAGTTGCTCAAAGCAAAGCATATAGGATCTGAGCCAGGAGACTCGTAAGAGCTCCAGACAGACCTACAATGCTGGTTTTCGTGAGTTCTAGATCGTTTAGGGGCGGCTGTGTAGAGTAGGTAATGTAATGGGTGATAGGTGACACATATTGTTCATAATAGGAACCGTTCTACATAATTCACAAACACCATCATTGAGTTGTTGTGTTCACTTCAAGAGACAGTGCCTGACGTAATGATATCAGCGTAAGGCAACTGCTTTTGGTTTGACTGTAATGGAAGTAAGGGATTGCAGCTTTTGTTAAGCATATAAAATGACTCTCACATATATTATTCACAGAATCCTACAAACACCTTAAAACTCCCAGACCAAAGACTGAGCTTACATGTTCTCATGATGAAACTTACACAGGAAAGGCTGTGGTTAGGTTGAAATTAAAAATATTCAGACTGTGTCATCACAGGAAGGTAGGAATAGGTCACAATCCCTTGAGAGTGCAATGTCATTCAACCGATCTGTGTCAATTTTACCTACCTGTCTTAATTCTACAAGTACTTAAATCTTTACTGAACTATATATACCAAGATGAACTTCTAAAATTTTCAGTTGATCTTGATTTTCAATTCTTATCTAGTATTCCGGATATCCATACTCGATTTTATGATTCCTGATTTTCAACCTGAACCTCAGTAGAGAACATTGCAAATGTAACAGTTCACTCCTGACATGTTAACAATATTGCACTCTCCACTGACACTGTCTGGCCTTTTCAACATAGCCAGAAATTTCTGTTATTATTTCAATCCCTATGTTGTCCAGCTCCGTACTTACTAGATCCCCCATAAATAACTTGCTTTATTACTCATAAATAACTGATTTGTTCAACTTTTCTAAGCAATTAAACCACACATAATGGAAGCAGTCATCAAGTTAGGCAGCATCTCTGCAGAAAGAAACAGAGTTAACCCTTCAGAATCATCATCAGAACCATCAGAATCCCTGGTATGCCACCTCCAAATGTCAGAGATCAAAATTGTTACATTCCTGGCAGATTTTGCAGTCAATCTGAGAGACATCAGTGTTGGGATTAAAAAAACTCATATTTTCGCCAAATTATAAGCTTCTAAAAATTTTGTTCCCTTTATCAAAAAAGAAAGAAATCTCAGACCAATCCTCCTTCAACAGGCTATAGACATTTACTCCTAACTTTCCTACAGTGCGGAAAGGAGAAGTGGTCTTTTCAGAATCAAAATTAGCTTTAATATCACTGTATATGTCATGAAATTTGTAACTATGCAGCAGCAATGCATTGCAATACTTTAAAATTAAAACTGTGAATTGCAGTAAATATATATAAAAGTATAAGTTGAATTAAGTGAGTAGTGTAAAAGAGGCAGTGAAGTTCAATGTCCATTCAGAAATCAGATTGTAAAGGGGAAGAATCTGTTCCATGAATCATCAAGTGTGAGCCTTCAGGCTCCTGTACCTCCTCCCTGATGGTAGCAATGAGAAGAGGGCATGTCCTGAGTGATGGAGGTCCTTAAGGATGGATGCCATCTTTTTGAGGCATTGCTCCTTGAAGATGTTCTTGATACTACGGAAGCTCTTGGCTGTGATGGAGCTGAAGGAGTTTACAACTTTCTGCAGCTTATTTTAATCCTGTGCAGTGACTCCCCCACCCCACCGCCCAATACCAGACGGTGATGCATCCAGTTAGAATGCTCTTCACGGTATATCTGTAGAAATTTCAGGAGAGGAGGGATGAAAACTGTTGTTGGCAATATAAAGACAGATCAAACTTTATTCCCATAACCTACATACAATCTGCTAAATGATTTTCTTTCTGTACTTTGTTCTGTACTTTGTCTGGCACCCGACATTCTCCCATCTGTGAAGGATATTCCTTTCTAATCATCACTAATATATTAGCCTTGCTTGCTTGTCACATCTGTTTTTCCAGCAAAATTGAAATGCAGTAACCCCTTGCTCTCTTGTTCCCTCTGGGAGCTGGGTTAAAGAACTGTTAAATCAAGGGTTGTCCTGCAGGGAAGTTTTCTGTGCATCACGGTCAAACTGTGGGGCAGATAATAGATTCTTTAATTTATGGCTACAATTCCTCACATGTGGTGCTGAAAAAATCAAATCTTTTTTTTTGATATTCTAAGGTTGTGGGAACTTTAGGGTTCAATATTACTCAGTTGAACTCACAGAATGTCAATAGTTTCTCCGAGTTACCATGAGTGTGAATTGAGGGGCAAATTGCTTGTAGTGACTGATGAGGTGTTTCTGTTCAGTGAATCAGATACCAGATCACTCTTGCTTTAGTTTAAGCCTAGTATCACTCACAATGCAGATGGATTCATTCATGCAGTGGGTTTTCGGACAGGAAAAAATAAGAATGCTTGCAGGACGAAGGATCTTATCTGGATTCTGCCAATTCATTGCATGAAAATGGTCAGTAATGCAACACCAGCAACTGATACACCGATGGGATGGTTGATGGTCAGCACAGAGTCAGTGAGCTGAAGGATCTATTTCTGTGCTGTATCCCACTATGACCTTACAATAAATAAAATGTGCCGATGCTGGAATTCTAAAATGTTTAAAAAGTACTGGTATTACTTAGGAGGTCAGGACACATTTCAGGTTGAAGACCATTCCTCACAACTGAGGAGACAAAGTGAGATTGTTACGCTCATCGTACCAGTGCAGGAGGGAACAGGTCATTGTACCAGTGCAGAGGGAACAGCTCATTGTACCAGTGCAGAGGGAACAGCTCATTGTACCAGTGCAGGAAGGAACAGCTCATTGTACCAGTGCAGGAGGGAACACTTCATTGTACCAGTGCAGAGGGAACAGGTCATTTTACCAGTGCAGGAGGGAACACTTCATTGTACCAGTGCAGGAGTGGGAATGTGACAGGGAATTCAAGTGGTAAGCAATGGGGAGCTCAGGGTCACCCCACAATGCTGTCCTTGGTCTATGTTTGGAGGGATACGTTTCCTCACAAATAGAGACTAAAATAGTGCACTCTATTCCAAGGGTGATCTTACAAAGGTATCGTATAGTCATAACATCACTATCTTATTGTTGCATTCCAATCCTCTTATAGTAAATGCCAACCTACCTCATGCCTTCTGAAATGTTTGTGCTGTCTATATTTTGCATTTTGTAAACAGCACACTTTTCTCACTGTGTACAACTCACGCTAGTTTCTCACAGATGAGAAATGTATTTTTATAGTCTTCTCATCAAAGTGCATAATAGCACACTTTCCCGTATTATGTCCCATCTACCACTATCACACTCACTAAGGTGGTTGTGTTCCTTTGCAAACACTTTGCTCCTCACAACTAGCTTGTCTAATTATCAAATCTTTATTTTCATATGTGTTATTAACCTGGATTGTAAATCCAATTTAGGGCACTGAACTAATCCTCAGGAGCACCTCTCCTCTTCTGGCTCATGAATGGATTACCTAGTTTACAAAGGAGGGGGGGTGTGTTTGTCCTTGCTGACCAGCAGTGGAAGCTCCAGCACTCAAACACTGGTTAAAATTCAGTCATAAATTAAAAGAGACAATGTTGAAAATATATATTGAGTTGGGCACCATCTTCGGAAAAATAAGTGGTTAATGTTTCAGGTTCAGAACCTTCATCAGAAGTGGAGAAAAGAGAAAAACAACCTAGTTTTCACCAGCAGAGAAGGCCTGAGATAAATGGATGGATTGTCTCTAAAAGAGTGAGAAAATGTGGACTAATGGGGAATATTAGAGAAGCAGTTAAAAACATTTCATGTTTAAAGCTTCGGAAGAGTGTCATTAATGTAGTGACTTAATTTGCATGAATGTACCTCTTGCATCTGATTGCCTCTTCAGCTAGTGAAAAATAAGATGGTGGCCAAAGGTAATGATTTCTGAGAAAGAAGACTATTTAAAATTGAACCTAGATCCAATGCTCTGTACTTACTAAGCCTTTAACATACTAGATGGAGTATTGGAGGGACTATCCACACTGGCATAGATTATTGGTAATTATGAGGACGTGTCAGGCCAGGCACAAAAGGCACTGATCTTTGTTAATTAAGATAAATGTGTGAGTAAGGTCAAGTTAGGTATTGATTTTAATTTTTAATCTCTGTTGAAACTTAAATAATTCTGAGTTTGCTTTACCACAATGACCGTAAGACCATAAGACATACAAAAAATGCTGATATTATCTTAACCTCAGGGAACTAACACATAGAAGACAATAGGGTGCATGAGTGAGATCTGTTGCCCTGCATTGTTATAATGTGGGGACAAGTGAAAGGGTAAACATTTGTCTTCAGACATTGACAGATGAGTTTTAGAATGTGCCATGCATCCTGAGTAAGCCTTGTGGAGCCAGTGATTATCTGCCTTTTCCACAGCTGGTTTTATAAAACCCTGGCCACTTATTTCAGTCAAGGGTATGCAGACATGCTTTGTGGCATCCATGGTCTGTCATAAGGTAGAAGCTGGGAACGGACCCAAGTGCAAGACACAGACACTGAAGTACTAGGGACAGGACTAGGATACAGGCTGATGGCAAGGACATGGACACGAAAACCAGGAACTTGAAACAGGACTGGACAAGAGAGCTAGGAGCCTGGGCTTGGACTCAGAGCCAGAGACTGGACAAGGACCCAATACCTGGGACTTGCCTCTGGCTCGGACCCCAGAACCAGGCAAGGACGAGGCTTGGCAGGCAGGCAGGACGAGGCTGGAGTCTTCAGACTCGAGGGTAGAGGCGAGACTTGGCAGGAGGCAGGAGGCTGGAGTCTTCAGGCTTGAGGCTTGAGGCTAGAGGCAAGGCTTGACAGGAGGCAGGAAGCTGGAGTCTTCAGGCTTGAGACTAGAGGCTAGAGACGAGGCTTGGCAGGAGGCTGGAGTCTTCAGGCTTGAGGCTAGGCAGGAGGATGGAGTCTTCAGGCTTGAGGCTAGGCAGGATCCTCCTGGGCAGGGCGCAGTTCATCAGGGCAGGGCGTGGTACTCCACCCGATGGAGGATTGGAACAGGAAGGGGCAGAACCTACCGTAGGTAATGGCAAGATGGCCTGGCTTACCCGATGGAGGCAAGGGATAGGAAGGGAGCTAGATACAGAGTGGCTTCAGGACAAGACTGCAGGCAAGACGAGGCGAGAGTTACTAGCAAGACAAGGCAAGGCTTCAGGCAATTCAAGGCAAGACAAGGCAAGGCTTCAGGCAATTCAAGGCAAGACAAGGCAAGGCTTCAGGCAATTCAAGGCGAGACGAGAACTTCAGGCAAGGCGAGAGTTACCGGCAAGACAAGGCAGGGCTACAGGACAGGAAACAGAAGGCAGGAGAAGGGATACAAGGAGTAAGGACAAGAACAATCCAGCAGCCACACCCTGGTCTCTGAAGGTATTATGCAGCCAGCATCATAGCATCAGTTGCCTCAATTAATGCTTAACAGGAACAGAAACAGGGTAGACAGGAAAACCTGGAGCAAGGGTCGTGGACCAGACTGTGAACCGGAATACGGATTTCACGGACTGGACCATGACATGGTCATGAGTTGTGAAAGTCAAATTTTTTTACTATTACTTTTATAGGTCGTGGGCATCACTAGCAAGTTCACTAAAGCTAAACGCTCTTGAAGGTGGTGTCTAACTTCTGTGAATAATTCATGGGAGAGGGTTCCAGGATGTAGACCAATGAGGATGCAGGAACTATAATATATTTCCAAGTCGAGATAATGATTTCCTTTGACTGGGAGCCTGCAGGTGATGATGCTCCCTTGTATTTTCTACCATTGACCTTCTTTGTGGTAGGGGACATGAGTTTGCAGGTGACAAATAATTACAGCGTACTTTGGCAATGGAACACTCTGCAAACACAGTTCATCAATAGCAGAGGGATTGAATATTTTGGGCTGTTGACTGTGTGCCAATTATATGGATGACTAATGACATTCTTCAGAGTTGTTGAGATGACACCTACAATCTAGATTTATATTGGGAAAAATTTGTGGTATCACAAGATTCACTCAGCAGTGTATCAACATCTATGGAGTTGAACCAGCTGTGTTTCTGTTCAATGCTGATTCCCAGCATGTTGATGTTGGAGATTCATCAATATCAAGAGTGGGCTTTCAGTTTCTCTTTTGTTGTAAAAAGTGATTGGCCCTTATAGAGACTGAATTGTGATTATTATTTGTCCATGTTTGAATTGGATTGCTGGATGCAGGTGTGGGCTGTTTCATGTGTTGACAAGTTGCAAAAGGGATTGAATATTATGCAAGCAACAGCAAACATCCCCATTTCTAACCTTATCATGGAAAGAAGCTTATTGATAAAGTTGTTGATGATTCATCCTAGGTGCGATGCTGTGGCTGGGAAAACTGATCACAAGCATTTGCATTTATACAATGTATAACGACAATGTTACAGTGTTTCCCTTAGCTATTTATTGATTTCAGTTTTAGCAACACTTCTTTACACCTTACTTGATCAAATTCTGCCTTGATAACAAGGGCAATTATCCACTCTATCACAGCCTTTCAATATTCAATAGGTTTAAATAAGATCCCCTCTCATTCTTCTAAACTGTACTGAGTACAAGCCCAGATTCATCAAACGCTCCACATACATTAACCCTGCCATTCCTGGGATCATTGTCATGAACCTACTTAGGACTCTTTCTAATGCCTGCATATCTTTGCTTATAAGGGGCCCAAAGCTGCTCACAATACTCCAAGTTTAGTCTTTCTAAAGCCTTGCCCTCAGCATTACATTTTTGCTCTTATATACGAGTCCTCTTGTAATGAATACTAACATTGCATTTGCCTTCCTCACCACTGACACAACTTGCAAATTAACTTTTAGGAAATCCTGCGCAAGGATTATCAAGTCCCTTTCCACCTCTGATTTTTGAATTTTCTTCCCATTTTGGAAATAGTTTAGCCTTTATTCCTTCTACCAAAGTGCAAGACCATACATTTCCCTCCACTATATTCTACCCGTTACTTCTTTGCTCATTCTCCCAAACTGTCTAAGTCATTATACAGACTCCCTGATTCTTCAATACTACGTACCTGTCCACCTAACTTCATACCATCTGCAAACTTGGCCACAAAGCCATCAATTCTGTCATCCAAATCATTGAAATATAACATGAATATAAAGCAATCTCAACACTGATCCTGCGCAACACCACAAGTCACTGGCAGTCAACCAGTATAGTCCCACTTTTTGCCTCCTGCCAGTCAGCCAATCTTTCCTGTAATACTATCACCTGTTGTTTTGTTAAGCAGCCTCATGTGTGGCACCTTGTGAAAAGCAGTTTGTGTATCCAAATAAGTAACATCCAATGATTCTCCTTTGCCTATCATACCTGTTATTTTCTCAAAAAATTCCAACAGATTTGTCAGGCAAGATTTCCCCTTAAGGGAACTATGCTGAATTTAGCCTATTTTATCATGTGCCTCCAAACATCCCAAAAACTCATCCTTAATAATGGACTCCAACATCTTCCCAACCACTGAAGTCAGGCTAACTGGCCTATAGTTTCCTTTCTTTGGCCTCCCTCCCAGTGGCGGCGCCAGAGATTTTTTCTTGCTGGTGCTATAGTGGGACTGAATTATTCAGTGATGGTGCTGAGGGATGTACTGTATGGTAATATGTATTCGCAAGGCCAGACATGTGGCGTTCAAAAGTCTGCTTCAAACATTATGTGCCTACTATAAATACCTCTGTTGATTCACAAGCAACAGCAATTGATAAATATAGTATAGAAGTGAACTGTGACAGTGTCAACAGCATCGGAGACAACCCGGGCTACACAGAGCATAAACAAACAAACCAACAGAGCATCCAAACCACAGCGCACAACGAGAATCACGCACCATCCCGCAATCAGTGTCAAATGCGTGCTTTTCAACTGAAAAACACAACACTAACCCACAATTTCATAGAAACATAGAAACATAGAAAATAGGTGCAGGAGTAGGCCATTCAGCCATTCAAGCCTGCACCGCCATTCAGTATGATCATGGTTGTTCATACAACTCAGAACCCTGCGCCAGCCTTCCCTCCATACCCCCTGATCCCTTTAGCCACAAGGGCCATATCTAACTCCCTCTTAAATATAGCCAATGAACTGGCCTCAACTGTTCCCACTGCTATTCGCATTACATAGACAGACAATGCCAAAAGATACACCGTTATTAAAGTCAAATAAGGCAAACGACAGATGCAAGGTTTTACCAGGAGTTGGACAAATTGTACTCTGACCATGCAATACCTCAATTAATTTGGCTACTGAATTTAAAACATAAATCAACAGAATCACCACTTGGAAGTCTAAGCAAAACTGGTCAGCTTAATAGCAGTAAATGTAATAGTTTAGGATTTGCAGAAAACATAAGGACTGTGGGGTATCCACCACAAAATAATAATAATAATCAGCATTAGTTTTGGCCCAAATTTAAAAAAAATCAACTGCACTCACCATTGATGTTTTCAGAGAAGCACAATCCGTCTGTTGTGATTGGTGGTGAAAGCGTCAATGATTTTCTGGATGTCAAGTGCCTTGGTCCTCTGGCTGTTTATGCCCAACAGGGCCAAGTTGCTGTTCCGAGCATTGCCGCTGCTATTCGTTAGGTAGTTTTTGAGGTGTCTGAGGCAAGAGAAACTCCGTTTGCATGAGGCAGATGTCACAGGTAGAGTCAGTGATATGCAGATTAGTTTGTATAAATCTATAAATGCATCGCCGTAGGGTCTCACTGGAGCTAGAAATTCCACTGTGTAATTCACTGTCTGTCCTTGCTAGAGACTCAACCACAGCTCTCATATACTCATGATTTTCTTGGACAATCTTTGCATGTCCTTTGTCAAGCATATATCCCAATCTTGAACTGTCTTGTTTTCTCAATCTGAATTCAGCCCATGCCTCCATAGCAAACTTATGAGCTGCACTTACATGGTGGGTTTTGAAAGCTGTTGTAGCTTTCTGCCAGTTGCGGTAACCGGTGACAGTGAAGGTAGACTCAGAATGGAACCCATGTCCTCCACACAGGAAATGTTGGCATGCAAAGCAGAACATAGTATCATTTGTAATCGAATATTCCAGTCAGTCAAACCAGCCATGAATAAAACTCCTTTGCTGGTTGCCAAACTTGTTGCGAGCAATGAAGTGTACTTTTTCAATGCTGGCCGATGAGGTTCTTCCTCAGGCTGCTGGCTAACATCGCTAACAGTATTCCCACTAGCACTAAGAACAGCTTCATCTATGTTCTCTTCTGAATCCCGCTCCATTTCTTGTTCCTCTACTTCGCCCTCACACTCCTTCGATGAACTGCTGTCGTCCTCATCCCCACTTACTTCCTTCTGCATGTCACTTTCAATTAAGGCAGGCTAAGGCTGCGACACCACTGATTCCTCTGGATGAGGTCGTTTTCTCACTAAAAATCGATCCATTTTTCACGCCGGCCAAAATAATGCACGTGCCAGGCCCACGCTAGCTTGTAAAAGCACAATGTGTGTGTGGCATCCGTTAGTCTCACGAGACCACGGATCTGCACCTGGATGTATACTATCAATCTCTCATGTGAGTGAGAGTGAGTGACATCACCACCTTAAGTGATCTCAGATCAGCTTAACTGATCTGAGGACAGCAACGGCAAGATATTGACAATGAACAAATAAGCAGAAGTGTAGAGTGGATCTGACAGAGTTTATAACTTTATTGTTGCGTGGGTGCTATGGTAATTGGGGGTGCTGTTTCACTCGATCAACTCGAGAAATAAGCTGTATTCAAAACTATACAGAGAACGCAAAACAGCTGCAATTTGTATGTGAAATTTCAGTTAATTTCTTGGTGGTGCTACGCTGGTGCTATTGCAATTTCTGCTGGGGCTATAGCACCAGCTAGCACCACCTTAGCGCCGCCTCTGCTTCCTCCCTTTTTAAAGAGTGAAGCGACATTTGTGATTTGCAATTTTCCAGTCTTCCGGAACCATTTAAAAATCTAGAGTTTCTTGAAAGATCATTACTAATGCCTCCACAATGTCTTCAGCTACCTCTTTCAGTTCCCTGGAGTGAAGTCCCTCTAGCCCAGGAGACTTATCTACCTTCTGTCCTTTCACCTTCTCCCTATTAATAACATGAAATAACAATATAAAGAGTCCTTAAAAAGAGACCATTGGTTGTGGCAACACCAGAAATAGAATTAGTGCAGTTATCCCTTTTTGTTCAAGAACCTGATGGTTGATGGGTAGTAACTGTTCTTAAACCTGGAGCTTTGAGTCTGGAAGTACCTTCTGCATGATAGCAACAGTGAGAAAAAAGCATGGCCTAGGTCCTTGATAATGGGTGCTGTTTATCATATAGATGCGCTGAATGGTTGGAAGGACTTTACCCATGATATACTGAGCTGAATCCACTACCTTTGAGATTTTCCTCTCAAAGTTATTGGTGTTGCCTTACCAGGATGTAATGCAGCCAGTCATCACACTTTCCTCCAGACATCTATAGAAGTTTGTGAAGGTTTTTGATGACATGACAAATCTTCACAGAAAATCCTGAGGAAGTAGAGGCACAGTCATGCTTTCTTCGTAATTATATTTATATGATGGGTCTGGGAGAGGTCCTCTGAGATAATGACACCCAGAAATTTAAAGTTACTGACCTCCCCACCTCTGATCCTCCAACATGTACTGGCTCATGGACCTCTGGATTCCGTTTCCTCAAGTCTACAATCAGTTCCTTGGTCTTATTGACATTGAGATTAAAATTAGATTTTACACACAATTTAAAATATTGATGCCTAAGAAATGGATTTTAACCTTTTTTATTGTAAACTGGAGATGTGTGTGACACTAAAGGTATTTGGCTAAAACTATGTCAATATCAATGGTTAACACCCAGAAATGTATGCTAAAGTAGTACCTGAGGTGTTTGTGACGGAATCAGACTCAATTCAGAACATGTCCCAAGAGTTATTCGATTCCTTCTAAAATCCCTTAAAGGAACACCACCAAGGCTGACCTGAAGGACACAAAGAATGCAGCAGAGAGCAGGAGAAGTCCCTAGGATTAAGAGAGAAACCTAGACATTCTCATCAGTAAGATGAATACCAGCTAATTATTTTTTAAATGCACAATTAAGGCATTGGTGAGGCCGAATCTGGAGTATTGTGTTCAGTTTTGGTCACCAAATTACAGGAAGGATATAAATAAGGTTGAAAGAGTGCAGAGAAGGTTTACAAGGATGTTGCCGGGACTTGAGAAACTCAGTTACAGAGAAAGGTTGAATAGGTTGGGACTTTATTCCCTGGAGCGTAGAAGAATGAGGGGAGATTTGATAGAGGTATATAAAATTATGATGGGTATAGATAGAGTGAATACAAGCAGGCTTTTTCCACTGAGGCAAGGGCAGAAAAAAAACAGAGGACATGGGTTAAGGGTGAAGGGGGAAAAGTTTAAAGGGAACATTAGGGGGGGCTTCTTCACACAGAGAGTGGTGGGAGTATGGAATGAGCTGCCAGACGAGGTGGTAAATGCGGGTTCTTTTTTAACATTTAAGAATAAATTGGACAGATAGATGGATGGGAGGTGTATGGAGGGATATGGTCCATGTGCAGGTCAGTGGGACTAGGCAGAAAATGGTTCAGCACAGCCAAGAAGGGCCAAAGGGCCTGTTTCTGTGCTGTAGTTTCTATGGTTCTATGGTTAATTATTAAGAAGATTAATGGAAAAAGGGACCATATTTCAGCACAATTTTTAACAAGGCAGTTTTACGTGTAAACAACAACTCAAATAACACCAGGCTCCCTGTTTGAGACAACTCAAAAAAAAAGTCACGTTTGTAATCATACGCACAAGTACATACAAGCACAGATGCAATGAAAACTGACCAACTGCAGCATCAGAGGCATATAGAAACTTACAAGCAGCATTCATGAGAAAATAATAAATTAAACATATTATACATAACTTAGACAAGAACACAATTAGAGCTAAAAAGTATAATTTAATGCTAAGCAATCAAAGCAGTCATAATGTTGCTAAACTCTGGTGATTAAGTTAGTTCCAGATGGTTCAAGAACTGACTGGTTGAAGATGGGAATGCTCCTTTTGTCATTAATGATCTGTCAAAAAATTCTGAAGGAACGCTGACTTTAATGCATTAAGTCAAACATCAGCATTTCTCGCACAGCTGTTGAATTAAAACTCCTCTATGCTACATGGGACAAGCAATCAGAATATGGGATAGAGTCTGGACCTGGACTTCACTGTTCCTCACTAAGGGTACCAGAGATGTTTGGGATGGAGAATGGTTTTGGTGTGGCCAAAAAGACCTACGCTGGGAATTCTGAAAAAAAATCTTCACAGGAGGTGACTCCACCTGTACGCTCAAGAGTAAAACTCTTACAGATTTATAACTTGTTTTCAACATTGCAGACAAAACTGCACCTCACAGAGATCTCCATGACAACCTTCTGCAATGTCTATCTGCTCTCATCACTTATTTTCCCACCAATAATAAAGTAAATTACCAGTATGCAGAACTGTTAAGTGTGACTGACCCTTTAAATATGGTTGTTTCTGAGCCTTCACTATTAGTAAAATCTGGTTAGAGTGAACAGCTATCATTTTTTTGGATCAACATGATATAAACTTTCACAAGTGATCACTTGTGAGATGTTCCCAACCAGAGATATCTAATGAGAACGTAATAATCACCTTGAGAGATGAGGACTTGGCATTAAACATATGTTAAGGGATCCTGGAACGCAGGCAAAATCGTTTCACTCCAAGTGTACAGCAAATTAACAGCAACAAGTTTTTTGGTAAACTGAAGATAGACCCATAAGGTATACAGTATTATCTGAGACACTAGATGCCATACCTCTGCCATGACCATCATTTTATCCATTCGGATTACTACTAATCTAATAAGGACAAATAATTCACAAGAGATTTCAGATGCTAGAATCTGGAGAAAGGCACAAAATGTTGGAGGAGATCAGTAAATTAGTGGCGGTAATGCACCATTAAGCTGGGTACCCACCTTTGTAAAACAAGAAGAAGAAGAAGAAGAAGATCAATAAATTAGGCAGCATTCATGGAGAAAAATAGACAGTCAATGTTTCAGGTCAAAACCCTTCACCTGGACACAAGCCCTTCCATTAACACAAGTCACAGAAAGGCTGTGATTTGTTATGTCTTTGATAGAGGTGTTTTGAGGTTTCATGACAGACATATTGTTGAAGCAGGATGATATGTCACCAGATTTCAACTCAGATGATACTAATTAATCAATCCTTTTCCCATACTTCAGGCTGGTAAGAAGAACAGGTTCAAGCAAGTCCGCAGCATGATGTTTGAATTGATGGAATGGCGATCGCAACTGCTTTCGGGGACTCTGCCAAAGGATGAGCTGAAGGAACTGAAGCAGAAAGTCACTTCCAGAATAGACTATGGGAACAGGTACGTAAAAAGAATCACACAAAATACAGAACTATACCCACCTTCTCCCATAGTCTTTCCTCCCTCTCTGTCCCCCTCTCCCTCCATTCCCAATCTTTCTTCCCTCACTCTGTTGTTCCCCCTTTCCCCTTTCCCCATCTCTGTCCCACCACTCTCTCTTTTTCTTTCTCCATCTCCGTCCCTGCCCATGGGGTGGGTTTAGGGAATATAATACAGCATGCTTTGTTACTAGCTTGTGCAAATTTTCAGTCTGGCCCTTCCAGTTTAAAACAAGGCATTAGAGTGCAATTCCAGGTGTAAGTGTCAGAAAACCTTCCCACAGTTATATAATCATAGTTTCTTGCATTTGTTCTTGAGTTCTCGGTGGAGGGTGCTGATGCTTTCATCCTGGTGGGGTGGGGGGGTGGGGGGTGGGATCATAACCTTGCTGCTGCTTGTGGACAAATACAAGGCGGCAGGTGATAGGTGAAACCGGGAGAGAGGGAGGCGTGAAGTAAAGAGCTGGGAAGCTGATAAGTGAAAGAGAAAAGGTCTGGGGAAGAGGGAATCCGATAGGACAGGGTAGATGATCATGGAAGAAAGGGAAGGGGAGGAGCAACAGAGGGACGTGTTGGACAGGTAAGGAGATGTAGAGAGAGAGGGAAATGGGAATGGGAATGGTAAAAGTGGGAAGTTACCAGAAGTTCAAGGAATTGATGCTCATGCCTTGAGGTTGGAGGCTACCCTTACAGAATACAAGGTGTTGCTCTTCCAACCTCAGTGTGACCTCATCGCGACAGTACAGGAGGCCATGGATAGACATGACAGAATCAGAATGGAAAGTGGAATCAAAATGGGTGGCCACTGGGAGATCCCGTTTTTTCTGGTGGACAGCGTGTTGGTGCTTGGCGAAGCGGACTCCCATTCTATGTCGGATCCGATGTACATCATTTCACATTTTTCTGGTTGCACGCCATCTGTCAATTCTCAGCCAAGCTCTGTAACCTGTAAATGTCCCATTCTAACCTATGACAACCTGCTACACTAGCCACAACACCAATAACTTTCCTATCATCTGCATACTTACTAAGAACACTTCAATTTCCTCATCCAAGCTATTTATGGGGTTCCAGAACAGATCCCTGCAGAACACCACTGGTCACTGACCTCTAGCAGCAAATCCTACAGATCTCAGAATGGCTACCGTGATGCTTCTGCAGAGGCATCATTTGGCACAAATTACTCGGATTTATTCTGCTCTTGATTGCTGGTTGCCCCATTACAGGACAGATGTAGGGGATACAAAGGTGATGCAGAAAAGATTTACTAAGATGCTGCATAGTTTAAAGTGTATAAGCTATAAGGAAAGACTGGACAAATTTGGGTTGTTTCTCTGGTGTGTCAGAAGCTGACAGAAGACTTAACAGAAGTTAATAAGACCATAAAACCATAAAACAAAGGAGCAGAAGTTGGCCATTCGGCCCATCGAGTCTACTCCGCCATTTTATCATGACCTGATCCATTCTCCTATTTATTCCCACTCCCCCGCCTTCTCACCATAACCTTTGATGCCCTGGCTACTCAGATACCTATCAATCTCTGCCTTAAATACATCCAATGACTTGGCCTCCACTGCTGCCCGTGGCAACAAATTCGATAGATTCACCACCCTCTGACTAAAAAAATTTCTTCGCATTTCTGTTCTGAATCGGCGCCCTTCAACCCTTAAGTCATGGCCTCTCGTACTAGACTCCCCCATCATGGGAAACAACTTTGCCACATCCACTCTGTCCATGCCTTTCAACATTCGAAATGTTTCTATGAGGTCTCCCCTCATTCTTCTAAACTCCAAGGAATACAGTCCAAGAGCGAACAAACGTTCCTCATATGTTAACCCTCTCATTTCCGGAATCATTCTAGTGAATCTTCTCTGAACCCTCTCCAACGTCAGCACATCCTTTCTTAAATAAGGAGACCAAATCTGCCCACAGTACTCCAAGTGAGGTCTCACCAGTGCCTTATAGAGCCTCAGCATCACATCCCTGCTCCTATACTCTGTTCCATAGAAATGAATGCCAACATTGCATTCGCCTTCTTCACTACCGACTCAACCTGGAGGTTAACCTTAAGGGTATCCTGTACGAGGACTCCCAAGTCCTGTTGCATCTCATAACTTTGAATTCTTTCCCCATTTAAATAATAGTCTGCCCGTTTATTTCTTCTGCCAAAGTGCAAAACCATACACTTTCCAACATTGTATTTCATTTGCCACTTCTTTGCCCATTCTTCCAATCTATCCAAGTCTCTCTGCAGACTCTCCGTTTCCTCAGCACTACCGGCTCCTCCACCTATCTTCGTATTGTCAGCAAACTTAAACACAAAGCCAATAAGGTCAGGTAAGGTAAACAGAAAAATTTTCCTGCGGTTGGAATGTTAAATACTAGAAGAAATGCATTTAAAATGAGAAGGGCAAGTTTAAAGGAGAAGAGTGGAGTAGTTGTTTTACTGATAAGTGCTTGGAATAGGCTACCAACAGTAGTGGTGGAAGCAGATACAATAGCAGTGGTTAGGATGCTTTTATGTAAAACATGAAAATGAAGGGAATGGAGGGATATGTATTGTGTGCAGGTAGAAGAAATTTTGTTTAATTTGTCCGTGTTTTCAGCACAAGCATCATGAACTGAAGGGCCTGTTCCTGTGCTGTACCATTCTATGTTCTATATTCTAGTCATTTGCTTATACTTGGGCATTTTTCACTTTCTGTGGCAAATTAAGGATACCCCATATTTCCTCAGATCTCAACTACATAAGCATCAAGTGAAACTAAAAAAAACATCCTCTCAAGTCATATTTCATGCTAACAGTCCTGCCTTGTCCAAATTCACCTGTTAAGCATACACTTGGTTCACACCGAAAGCCATGCTACTAATTTCCACTTAGCTCTTCATCACAACACCCCACACACAAACGGGAGAAATCTTGTTTGACACCCTCAATAAAAGAAGTCTGTAAAACAGTAGAATGAAAGAAAAGACATGGACTTACTTTCTGTCGTATGAGTAACATAACTTTACCTAGAACAGAAACAGGCCACTGATTCTGTGTCAACCATTGTACTCAACTATACTACTCCCATTTACTAGCATTTGATCCGTGGCCTTCTACACTTTAACAATTGCTTATTATCTGTGCAGGGTACTTGAACTTGACCTTGTGGTCAGAGATGAGAACGGCAATATTATGGACCAAGACAAGACAAGTGTCATCAGCTTATTCCATGCCCATGAGCAGGCCACGAAGCAAATCACTGAACGGATAAAGGAAGAAATGGTATTAATAATTTTCTCTGGCTGATTTGAGGTCCAAGTCTGGGTAAACATGATAGTCTATGGAAACTCTGTTTGTGTTTGCATAGACTACCACATCTATCTCCGGGTGATATGTAAAGAATCTTCTGTAAATGAAGCACAACAGGGTTCTGGGTTACCCCGCCATTGAATTGTCTCACTAGAGAGAAGGAATAACAGCACTCCCACAAGTAGTTCATGGCCTTACAGATAAGCTTTCAATTTGTTACAATACATTTGTTAGAATCTGTTAATGTTTATAGCCTAATTCTTCCAGAGACCAAAGAAAACTGAAATACTGGAGATTAAGTTGCAAATATTATATTCTTTTTTTTTAATTTTATTTTTATTTGGATAAGGAATTCACAAATATCATGTACTTTTTTCACACATATAACCTTTTCTTATCAGTGCCTCTCAACATTTCTCTGCTCGTGACCCACTTGTAATTTTCATTTACCTCTGCAGACCCCACGCTCTATACTCTCCATTAGTTGCTAAAGTTTTTTTTGTCAACTGTACTAATTATTCTATTATACAGTTAATATTTAAAGTAGACCAAAAATAATTTTAGCAACTAATGGAGGCTATAGGTATTATTGAAAGGTTTATATGCATTATTATATGTTAAATGTAATGTTACAGGTGTATATGAAAAATACATTTCTGAATAATATATATAATATTCTTCCAACCAGCAATGAAAAAATGCTTACAACAGGAATTCTGCAGATGCTGGAAATTCAAGCAACACACATAAAAGTTGCTGGTGAATGCAGCAGGCCAGGCAGCATCTCTAGGAAGAGGTGCAGTCGACGTTTCAGGCCAAGACCCTTCGATTACTCACTCTTCCTTCAGTTAGTCCTGACGAAGGGTCTCGGCCTGAAACGTCGACTGCACCTCTTCCTAGAGATGCTGCTTATGTGTGTTGCATGAAAAAATGGTTAATATTGTTACCTTGGGTACTTAATGAGATCCTTGTGAGTGATGCAAACTAGCGCGTTTTTGAATATCTGGTTGCAACTTGGTTAAAGATAATCGAAGATCACCTCTTTTCACAAGATCAAGACAGTTATGAGCTTTTGATAGCAGGTGAAGACCTTGACTAAAACCATCTTCAACTGGATAAGAGATGGGAAATCCAATTAAAAACAACTTTGCTTCTCTAGGAGCTGTGGACACTTATTTTGAATATCACTAGTTATCAGAAGTTTCGTTTGCTGTGTTTGGGTTTTGCTTGAGCTGTTCTATCACTCTGCTACTCAATAAGAAATTCTTGCAATGTGTCAACATCATTCACATTCATCCCAAATGGATCCACTACCCAGTCTGGGATATGGATCTCCAGCAGGTCTCTAAACCAAAGTTCCATATCACTGTGCAATTGTTTCAAGTGATCAAGATATATTACCAGCATCATCTTGCAATTGTATCCTCGTGCTGCAGCAAGCCCCACTCAATCTGCAGTTTGTGATTTGGGGGTGGGTGTGGATGCCGATTTGCACATGGTGAAGCAGGAGCAGAGATAAAAATTGACATGTTGCATCCTGTACACAGATTTACTACAGCTGTTTTGCTGCCTTATTTGCATCATCTGTCATATTTTCCCTTTCACTTCATTCAGGGTTCCAATTAAATTACACATGTTCAGTTCTTTATTTTAATTTTGCTGCATCGCCCACTTGGGGGCCCACATGACCCATGTTGAGAACCATTGCTCTTTATAACACAGTAAAATCTTGAGACAGAAACAAACTTTGCTTTTGCACTGGCTTTTTGCTCCTCATGCAATTTAACAGTCACACTTCATTAGTTTGCTGAAGTTTCAGCTTGGCTCTCTTTCTCACATCAGTTATATAAATTGGTCCTGTACCTGAGCTCATTAGAAGGTGCATAGGAGAGTACTCCTGGTCACTAACCATAGCAACAGAGCCGTGTGACAAGAATTAATTCCAACTGTTCCCAGTAGACTTTAGATATGTTTCCTTTAAGGTAGCAAGTTGGGAAATGCAGGTACAATTGCTTGCAGAACCTTAATGAAGATCTATTTATTTTTCTCTAGGCTATTGATTAAATTTTCTTTAATCCAGCGGCTGTGTTCCCACTAATGCTAGGAGTGTGTAACATTACACATCTAACCTCCAGCTTTAGAACTGGGAACTGCTCTTGTAGCTATATCATAGGCTCTGAATTCAATTCCTGGTCCAAAGATTTGAGAGCAGTATCCACAATTCAATATCTATGTGAGAGCTGTGGTCAATGAAATGCTGTACGGTCCTCTTCATTATGCCACCAAACCAGGGTCCACAAAGCACATGGAGGAACATTCATAACATAACAGGGATTTGCAGAGTCATTCAGGACTTCCTGTTCTGCCAAACAATTACATTAAAACCTCTGCTGAGCTTCTGGAAAACAAAACTCTGAGATTTAGGATCTTGCAGAGCAGTGGAAGAAGAAACTGTCTGTTTGTGAGGAATTGGGAGGATGACAATCAGTTGAAAATAAATGTCAAGGATGAAACAATAAATAGGGGACACAAGGGGCTGCAGATGTTAGTATCAAGTATTAAAAAAAGCTGTTGAAAAAAGAAGTAGATCAGGCAGTATCTGTGCAGGCAAAGTGATAGTCTACTCTCCCTTTGTCTTTATCGATGATGCCTGACTGCTGAGTTTCACCAGCAGTTTGTTTTTGGCTTTGGAACAAGAACCACTTTGGTTGGGAGTGGTGGAGGTTCAATACTTCTGTGAAAGAGCAAGTGTTAGGAAGAGAGGAGTGGAGTGGGAATCAACTCAACCACAGCATGTAAACTTTTGAGAGACCATTTAAGGAGTCAGGATCCTAGATCTGACTGCTTTCTCAGTCTTATGTAAATCCAAAAGGAAGATTCAAAGTAAAAATAACTCATTTCCTATCCTTGTTTCCACAGTCCCAGAACCAAGCTGACAGCTGCACCTTTGCCCGTATGGCATCATCCCCAACTCACGGCCTGTATGTGTTTGTACGAAATTTTGTGTGTCGAATAGGAGAGGACTCTGAACTCTTCATGGCTTTGTATGATCCACAAAAACAGTCAATTATCAGGTGAGTCTACAAACAACCCAAAAGGAGCTTTGCTTTGGCCACCAATAGCTCATTCTATTCTTAGTCACACAGCTAGTGGTAAACTGCTTGCTTTCCGAATTTAATTGAATAAAATTCTTTAGATAATTTACCAAATACAATAACTTAATGCTAATGAGTGCTGAGACACAGAGTCATAGAGCACAACAGCAAAGAAACAGGTCCCATGGCTCAGCTACCTGAATCTGGATCATAACCCTCCCATCCATATACCTATGTAAACTTCTTTTCAATGTTACAACTGAACCCGCATCAATTACTTCCCCACTTGTGCCACCCTCTGATTGAAAAGGTTTCCCTTCAGTTTCCACTTAAATATTTAATTTTTCACCCTGATTCTAATCTCACACAACCTCAGGGGAAAAGGCCTGCATGTATTCACCCTATCCGTAGCCCACATTATTTTGTATGCCTCTGTCCTCACCCCTCATTCTTCTGCACTTCACTGAATAATGTCCCAAACTATTCCACCTTTCCCTTTAACTTAGTCCCTCAGGTCTCAGAAATTACCTTGTAAGTTTTCTTTCCACTCTTTCAAGCTCTCTGATATCTCTGTTGTGGTATGTAACCAGAGATTCAACATAACATCCCAACTCTTGTACTCAATGTGACAATGCATGGAGACCAAAGTTCCCAAAGCTCTCTTTACAGCCCTATCCCTACCTGTGATGCCACTTCCAAGGTGTTATGGATCTGTATTTCCAGATCCCATTGTTCTACCACACACATCAATGCCCTATCATTCACTGAGAGGATAACATTTCAGCCTATACTCTTAGAATGTCTTCTCTAGGTCCATGTGCTTCTTAGAATTACAGAGTTATACAGCACAGAAATGAGCTTTTTGTCCCATCATATCTATGCTAACTATTTATCTATCTCCTCCAATCCCACTTGCCTATATTAGGATTGTAACTTGCTATGCCTTGAAATTAAGTGTCTGTCTAAATTCCTCTTTAACATAGTGATCGTATCTGTTTCCATCACCTCCTTTGGCAGTGCTTTCCAGATACCAACCACTCTCTGGGAAAAGTACCTACACCTTATATCGCCTTCCTCTAAGCTCAACCCATGTCCTCTTGCTTTAATAGCCATATCATGGGATAAAGATTTTGACAATCTATCCTATCTATAGGGTACATAATTTGCATCTACCTTCAATAGGTCATCCTCAGCCTCCTTCCCTCCAGGGAAAACAAGATAAACTACTCAGACTCTCTCCAAAATTGAGTCCTCCAATCCATGCAGCATCCTGGTGAATCTCATCTGCACTCCCTCCAGTGCAATCACATCAATCCTTCCTTTCTAATGAAGCTGCCTTGTGGTTCCAGTAGTGTGTCTCTTTACTGGGCTGCTGGTGACTTGGGGGATAAGGGGATAGGGACAATTCAAAGAGAAAACCAAAACATTAGAATGGGGCCCACATTAGAGTCATTAGTGATGAGTGTAAGAATGGAGAGGTTTGTATTTTTCTAAACTGTGTGAACATTAGCAGGGCAGTAAGAGGGGATTATTTTAATTGTGTGTCACTTGCTTATCACTTTGAGAAACATATTAACCAAAAGATCATAAGACTATAAGATATAGGAGCAGAATTAGACAATTTCAACCATTGAAGTTGCTTTGTCATTTCATCAGGGCAAATCCATTTTCCCTCTTAGCTCAAATCTCCTGCCTTCTCCCCATATCTCTTTATGCCCTGACCAATCAAGAATCTATCAACCTCTGTCTTAAAGACATGTAAAGACCTGGTCTTCACATCTGCCTGTGGCAGTGAATTTCACAGATTCACCATTCTTTGGCTGAAGAAATCCCTCCTCATCACCATTCTAAATGAGCACCCTCTATTCTGACGCAGTGTCCTCTAGTTCTAGACTATCCCACCATAGGAAACAACCTCTCCACATCCACTGTATCAAGGTCTTTCAACATTTAATAGGTTTCAAATAGGTAACACCTTATTCTTCTGAATTCCAGTGAATACAGGTCCAGAGCCATCAAAAGCTCTTAGATGACAAACGATTCAATCCTGGAATCATTTTTGGGAATCTCCTTTGAAGCATTGAACCTTCTCCAGTGTCAGCATGTCAACAGTAATCAGCACATTAACAATAATCATTCATTGACAGGCATGTGTACAGTTATCAGGTGGCAGGAAGTGTGCAACCAGCCCATTTCTTGATGCAGGCAAAAGGCCGCTGAAGTACAACGCATACATCATCCTCAAAACCTAAGCTTTACTAACTTGGCTGTTTCAATTCTCCCTACCTTCCAGCGAAAATTATTTAGTGCGATGGGGCAGTACAGGACTTCCAAAAGAAATCGACATGTTGAACAATCTCAAAGTGGTGTTCACTGTAAGTATTAAAATGTATCTTGGACCAATATTGTTGTTCTTTAAGGAGAGTCTCATCATTTTCAACTGAAAAGCCAAGAAATGAAATAATGGGTGAAATGATGGATATTTAGAAGCTTTGTCTTCTGGCTTTGAATAAACACACCATTTGATATGATACCAACTTATCAAATATAGAGATATATTCTTACATTCATTTCTGGATAAGCATTGCTTATAATGTCAGCGTTTATGGCCCATCTCTAAATGCACTAGAAAAGATGGTGGTGAGCCACCTTATTGAACCACTCTCAGTTTTCCTATGTTGCTCCTGCAAAATGTACTCCGAACATCAGTAAAAGGCCAGTGAAGCACTTTGATCTCAGATCATGCTAACCTGTGGGCGGTGGTGTTCCTGAGCATCTGCAGAGCTGAGTAGCAGAGAACACAGATTTGGAGGGTGCTATAGTAGTAACCTTGCTCAGTAACTGCAGTGGATTTTGTAGCTAGAACACAGAGCAGTCACTCTGTGCCATTGGTGAAGGGAATTAATGTTAATTTCCTGTCTATGATAAGATGAGTGACAATAGTTTGAATACCAAAATCAACTTCAATGAACTGGCCCAAGAAGCAAGGGAGACTCAGTGGTTCCTGCTTCTACTTACCATCCATTGATCTCCTTGGAAACTGGCTGAGATGGAATGCCATGCTTTGATGGATGCTATGGTCTTGGTAGGATGGTCCTGTGATGGTCAGGAGTAGTAAATAAATAGAGGGCTCCCGTCAGTCTCAGAAACATGACAGATTAGAAACATTGACACAAGACATTTTAAATGCAGCAAATCTGGAATAACACTCAAACACCTGGAGGAACTCAGAGGGCAGGCAGTAGCTATGGAAGGAAATGTATAGCTGCTATTTCAGAACAAAATCCATCATCAGAAATGAAAAAAGAGGGGGTGTGGCGAGCAAGAGAAGGTAGGGAATGGTGGGGGAAAGGTGGAGCAACTTTCTTCCCTTTACTCCATGTTCCGCTGATGTCTCCTCTCAGACTGCATCTTCTTCAGCCCGTTGTCAATTCCACTTATCACCTCCCAGATTCTCAAATCATTTCCACTTTTACCTCTCTCTAACCTACCCATCATGTCCCTCACCTGCATCCACCTATCACCTGCCAGCTCTTGTTCCTCCCCTTCTCCACATCTTCTCATACCCCTCTCCCCTCTTTCTTTCCACTCCTGAAGGATCTTGATCTGAATTGCTGACTGTCCGTTTCCATCCATAATTGCGACCTGCCTTGCAACGATGCAGCTCTCACCCTTCGAATTAGTTTCAGAGTTAATTCAAAGAACAGTCGTTATTACTTCACCTTTGTTATTAAGTTCTTTTGTCCATGTTGGCTCTGCCTCGGGCTGCCCATCCTCCATTCTCAGAACGTCCTGTACCACTTCAAGGATGTCTCTCAGTGGGTATAGGAGATTCAGAGAGGGGAGGGTGAGCAGCCAGAGGATGTGCCATAAAGGTATCAATGACTTAGGCAAGAGCAGGGATGAGCTCCTTCAAATGGATTTTTAGGGAACTGGGCAGAAAGTTAAAAAGCAGGACTTTCAGGGTTGTAATTGTAGGATTCCTACCCATGCCATGTGCTAGTGAGGTGCGAGACAGAATATATAATGCAAAGGATTTAGTGCAGGATGGAGGGCTTCAGATTTATGAAACATTGGGCTCTCTTCCATGGCAGGTGAGATCTGTAGAAACAAGATTGTTTGCTTCTGAACTGGAGGGGAACCAATATCTTCACCACGTTTGCTAGTGCTACTCAGAATGGTTTAAACTGTAGTGGTGAGGTATGGAAACCACAGAAAGCAGGGTAACAGATGGTGGGTTGAGAGTAAGAAAGATGGTATGGCAAGTAAGTGTGAAAGGAAGGAAAGTAGGCTAATAAACACGGTGGGACTGATGGGCTAAATGAGTTTATTCGAATGCATAGGAATATTATGGGTAAGGAGGATGAATTAGAGCCTGAATAGGTACATGGAATTATGATGTTGTTGCCATTACAGAGACCTAGTTACATCAGAGGCAGGACATGTAACTCAGCATTCCTCGAACATGTTGGTTTAGTCAACATAGATAGGGGGAATGCAAAAGAGGTCGAGGGTTTGCACTGCTGATAAGTAAGAATGCCATAGCAGTACTCAGCAAAGTCACACTGGAGAGCTCATCCACAGAGGTAAATTGGGTGCAACTCAGAAATAAAGAAGATGCACTTACGCTGATGCGATTCCACTGAAGGACCCCAGTATCCAGCAAGAAGTGGAGGAACAGAGATGTGGACAGATTATGGAAAGGTGCAGAATAACAGGATTGTCATAGTGAATGACTCTACCTTCCCCAGTATTAACTCCCCAGATAGGGTAGGATTTCTTCAATACGTCCAAGAGGAGTTCTTGAAATGGTAGGTGAAGAGTCCAACTAGAGGAGAAAACATATTGAACTTGGATTTGGGAAATGTGCCAGGCTAGGCAACAGACCTGATAATACTTGAATATTTTTGGAATAATCACCACAGATCATGGGGGGAACGGACTAAATTGGGGAACAGTAAATTACAACAGGGTAAGAATAGCAAACTGGTGCTGTTTGGGATCAGCTTTTGTGAGACAAGTCCATGAGTTGTTTAAAGATCAACTGAGTTCAGTTCAGGATTGGCATGTTCTGGAAAGGAATAAGGACAAGGATGGAATCAAGATTAGATAGATCTATTGTCACTGACATATAACATGAATTTTGTTGCTTTATGATAGCAGTATAGTGCTAAGACATCATATCTATCAATTATAAAAAAAAGTAAATAGTTGAAAAAGGAATAAATTTAGTCAGGAAGAAAAAGAAAGTAAACATAAGGTTTAGAGCTAAAATCCCTTGTAGAACAGAAAGATGGGAGGAAAAGCAGGCAATTAGGCTGAAAGACTTGGTGTTCAGGATGAAGGAGAATCCCAAGGCTTTCAACACTTAAATTAAAAAAAGAGAATAACTGGGGAGAGGATGCGTCCACTAAAGGATGAAGGAGGAGATCTGTGCTTGGAGGCAGAGCAAACGGTTGAGGTACTAAAAGAATACTTTGTGTTAGCATTTACTGAAGAGAAGGATTTGGATAATAGTGAAAGCAGAGTGGGGCATGCTAATATGTGGAGACATTTTGAGATTAAGAAGGGAGTAGTGCAAATAAATAAATAAATCAATTAAATTAAATAAGTAGTGCAAAAGGAGAGAAAAATGTAAAAAAGCAATATAGTGTTCATGAGTTCATTGCCCATTCAGAAATCTGATGGTGGAGGGGAAGAAACTGTTTGTAAAGTGTTGATTGTGTGTCTTCAGACTCCTGTACCTCCTCCTTGATGGTAGCAATGAGAAGAGGGCATGTGCCGGGTGATGAGGGTCTTTAATGATGGATGGCATTTTTTTCAGGCATCACCTTTTGAAGATGCCTTTGATGCTGGGGTGGTTAGTTCCCATGCTGGATCTGACTGAGTTCGCAAGTTTCTGCAGCATTTCTGATCCTGTGCAGTGGCCCTTCCATGCCAAATTAGAATGCTTTCCATGATACATCTGTAGAAATATGCGAGTGTCTTTGATGACATACCCAGTCCTCTCAAACTCCTAATGGATATAGCCATGATTGTGACTTCTTTAATTTTGCGTCAATATGTTGAGATAGATCTTCAGAGGTGTTGACATCCAGGATCCTGAAACTGCTCATTCTTTCCACTGCTGATCCCTTAGTAAGGACTGGTGTGTGTTCCTTCAACTTCCCCTTCCTGAAGTCCTCAATTAATTTCTTGGTCTTACTGACATTGAGTGCAAGTTTGTTGTTGTGACACCACTGTATCAGCTGATCTGTCTCACTCCTCACCAAAGCCAACAGTAGTTGTTGTGTCATTAGCAATTTTTTAGATGTGTTTGAGCTGTGCCTAGTGACACAGTTGTGGGTGTAGAGAGCAGGGAGCAAAGCATGCATCCTTGAGGTGCGCTGGTGCTAGTTGTCAGTGGGAAGAAGTTATTTCTGATCCGCACTAACTGTGGTCTCCCTATGAGGAAGTCAAGGTTCTAATTACATCAGGAGATGCAGAGGGCTACATTTTAGAGCCTGTTGATTAGTACTGATGATATAATGGTGCTGAATGCTGAGCTGTAATTAATAAATAGCAGCTTGACGTAGGTATTGTTATTGCCCAGGTGATCCAGGGTCAAGTGGAGAGCCAGTGAGACTGCATCTGCTGTAGACCTATTGTGGCCAAGATCCTTTAACAGCATTGTGATACAGAAGGTTCTTGGGTTCTGGGTCCATAGTTCACTGCAAGTGGCTTTGTAATTGGATAAGGTGATAAAGAAGGTGTATGGCATGCTTGGTTTCATTGTTATATGTGCTGAGTATAAGAATAAGGAAGTCAGCTATATAAAACTTTAATCAGATAGTACTTGGAGTGTTGTGATCAGTTTTGTTTGCTGCAGTATAGGAAGGATGTGGAGACTGTGGAAAGGGTGCAGAAGAGGTTTATCAGGATGTTGCCTGGATTAGAGAGTGAGGTATCAGAAAAGATTGGACAGACTTCACTTGTTTTCCCTAGAATATTGGAGGCTAAGGGGGAGGACGGATAGGGTTTTTTAAACTTATGAGAGGGATAGGTAGGATAGACATTCAGAATTGTTTTCCCCAGAACAGAAATGTAAACACTTTTTAAGATAAGAGGAGGTAAGTCTAAAGGCAATGAGAGGGACATGTTATTTAGCCAGGAAGTGTTAGGTGCCTGGAACAGGTTACCAGGGTAGTAGTGGAAATAGTTAGGTGGAGTTAAGAAGCTTTTTGAGAGGCATATGTGTATGAAAGGAAATGAGCGATAAAGATTAAATACAGGAGGAGAACATTTAGTATAAATTGACAGCAAATTCGGCACATCATGGACTGAATGACATGTCCAGTGCTGCACTGATCTATCTTCTACATTCTATGTTTGGACTATCACTGCAACAAGGCTCAAATGAGGTGAAATATTATATAATTACACTTGTAAGGGGGTTTCGATTTTTATGTTACTGCGAAGGCTAATTAAAATGGCGTTTTTGTTATGTTAATCTGGGGAATGCAGCTTTGTTGTGCTTTAACGTTGAGAAAGTTTGCGCTAGCAGCTTATTGTGGTTTAGAGGGTGATAAGAGGGTGCTATTAACCAATTGGGATAGTTGTTATAGTTTTGGTGTATTTGAAGATACTGTATGCGCGGGGTTTTGGGAAGAAGGCGGGAGAGCGAGACAGAGAATGGACCAGGTGCTGTGAGTCCGCTAACGGGGTCGGACCCCGAGCGGGACGTTCGGCGAGGAGACGGAGACGGACTCGTGTGGAGCGTCTGGTCGACCACCGTTGTTGGTCCCAGGCAGCCGGTCGAGGTGGTCCGAGGGGGGGTCACAGGGTGAAGAAGAAGGTCCTTGAGCTCCAACGGTTTTTGTGCACGAAGAGATTGAACTTTGATAAGTGTGGCGCCTTTTATTTTCCTTTTATATTTTATTCTCTTTTAATTATATAGTTCCAGTAATATCTATAAACTGTAAATCATTTAATTGCATCTGGTGTAATGTCTGTTATTGGGGCGGGGTGGGGTACCTCACACAGCATCCACACAAACGAATTACCCAGTTTGGCGGGGCCGAGGCTGTTTCCCTAGATGACAGCGAGCCGAGCGACCCTGAGGGTGGCCAGGGGGGCTGCACACTGAACAACAAAGGTTTTACTTCCAGAATACTTTTGTGTGTTTCCTATGGATTTTGGGCTTCTGATCATAAAAATCACCAGGAAACTTCCCTATTACACACCACTTTTTTAATCACCTGTATTTGTTATTTCAATTCATAATTCAAGTCAGAATAATTGATACCAAGATTAAAGAAGACATTTTTGTTGGTCCACAAATCAAACAGGTCATCAATGACAGACAATTCCAAGAACTTCTAGTGGGACTGGAGAAAATCACGGAAGAAATTTAAGGGTGTTGTTGTAATTTTTCTTGGGAACTACAGATCACCAAACTATGTGCAGTTGGTTGACAACATGCTTCAAATATACAAAAACTGTGAAGTTCAACATATCACTAAAAATTAACCTCCTGCATTCCGACTTAGATTTCTTTGCTGCAAATCTTGGCACTGTCAGTGACAAACATAGTGAAAGTTTTCACCAGGACATTGTGGTCATGGAGAAATGATATTATGGCAACTAGAATCCATCAGTGCTGGCTGATTATTGTTGGACACTTAAGCGAGAAGCCTCAGACACGGAGTACAAATGAAAATTATCGGCAAAACATTGTTAGCTTAGTTAGATGTTGCAAAGCCCTTAGTTAGATATTCTTTCACTGTTATGCAATTAAATGCATTATATTCAACAACATTTATTTTCTTGATTCTCCAAATTCCTACGTGATACAAGTAGTCTGAAATTATATTTGTGTTCAGCTTCAACCAGTCTATCAGAAGCAAAAAAAGACATTCTGAGGAAGCAGCACTTTAAAGAAGATTCTTGCCCAGTGTTACCTGTATAATTATGGGTTCAACTGCACTTTCAAGATGTTCAATAACATCCAAGAGAAAGCAAACTTCTTAATTTGCACCATCCTAAATAGTCATTCCTAACAGAACCCAAAAATAACTATGCATTGGTGAGCAAGTACAGCTTCATGGCAGTCGTGATGACACCTACCATTCCTGCGAAAATGATGCTCTTAAACATTATTGTATTTAGTTGGAAATAATCATGCTTCATTTTATTTAATTCCAGTGTGTAAATGTCAAAACATAATTTCAGATCAATGTTCTTCAAATTATTTCTGTAGGATCTTGGAAACAAGGATTTGAATCGGGAAAAAATTTATCTGATTTGCCAGATAGTTCGAGTTGGGAAGATGGATCTGAAAGAAACAACCCAGAAGAAATGCACCCAAGGGTTAAGACGTCCCTTTGGAGTGGCAGGTAATCAGTAATTACGCAAAATATTGTGTTCCAGTATTGCTGGCTGGAAATATGACAGAGGGTCAGTATAATTTATTGTGACTGCAACAATGCTTAACAGAAATAGGATGTATGAGAGAATAGAAGAATCAGACTTTGAATTACAACAGGTACAGATAATTTGGTTTCAAAGAGATAACTCATCTGTGAATAGCAGCTTAAACTAGACCTCGGGGTTCAAAGTAAATTGGTGGAAAAAATAATTAAATCTTATTGATAAATTTACCTGAAAAATTTTGATTTTTTTCTCTGATAAAAGCTTAACGTGAGGAATTCTGATGTCTAATAAGCTAATACTTTGCAACTCAGGAACAGTATTACTGACAAGCTCCTTAGCTAGGGTTGTTGCTGTTTAGTCTCCACAACAAGTGCTTGGGAGTTCAATAGTTTAATACTTTTCCTTCACTATTATGAGTTGAAATGCTTTTGAGTTTCCAGAATTAAACATGATCTTGATTATTTCCTGCTCATTTCACGTTACTCCATAATTTTGACAAGGCATTTCCTGTCAACGGTCATTCTTGACACCTTGAGGACCTTCCATGTCACAAGATTGATGTTCTTCCCCAACAACACCCTCTGTGAAACATCAGGACTACACTATCCTGGAAAACAAGCCATTGGATACTCACATGGGTTTCACCAACTGGCAGCACAGTACTTACAAGCAATCTTGAGTCTTACCTTCAAAATTGCAATGACCTCCAAATGCCTCATCTTTAGGGTAGCCCCCAATCTCCCAAACTGCAAATGGTTCACAATCTTTTTGGCTCAGTTTGTTACTGATCCTGATTGTCCGAATTCTTTAGAAATGTACAGAATCCTGCTGACTGACCCAGGTTTGACCTGGTCTTTCCCCTAACCCACTCACCATAAAAAATATATATACCTCCAGCAAGGAAATGACTTTCTGCCAGCCATGATCCCAGCTTGCTGCCTAGTAACTTGTCTCTACTGCTCTCCAGCTCTAACCGGTCTTGCATTTTGGTGAATGAATTACACACTTTTGCCCAAGAAAATGTGTGATGCTGAGTCTACTATGATCGAGGCCTTGAGTGTAACAGGAATCAATGACCCCAACTATTACTGGCACACTGAACCCATATAGAATGAGCACAAACTAACTGGTACACTTGAATACTAGGGTTTACGGAGTTGCCTCCAAACCTCAGAAGAGCATGCACTACAGAACCAGTGTGACAATTTTCCCATTCTTTACATCTGTTGTTCAGCATCTATGTGTGAAGTTTAACCTACAACTACAAAAAAGGAGGCTACTTGACCCAACTAACTACTGGTTAGCTTCCAACTAACAGAGCTGTCTTTTTAGTACCATTTCCCCAATTTATTCTCCCTCAAAATGCCCCTCAGCTCCTTTTCAGTTAATTTGCTGAATACCTATTCGAAGTAGCTTATAGTAACTTATCAACCTACCAGCATGTCTTTGGGAGATGGGAAGAAATCAGAGAACCTGACAGAAGCCAGTACAGTCACAGGGAGAACAAATTCTACACTGTACCAGAGGTCAGAATTACATGCAGATGAGCAGCAATATTCACTGCTGCAGCACCGCCTTGCCAGTTGTATATTATTGGTATGCTAGTATGAAGAAATGAATGGCGTTAATTCAAACCAGGTAAAGTTCGTCATTCTACTTTTTGGCCTTTAACATGTCTAGAAAGTTAAATGTCACTCTATAGATTCTCCAGAGACACTGAATGAACATTTTTGGCAAATTCAACTATTTAGAGTTGATTACAGACTGAATTTGTTTGGTGATAGGAAGGAACTTCACAGAATATTATCCTTCCAACCTTCCAGATGTTTGCTTGTAGTTGGTGCCTTCCTGAGAGTATTTCATCGGTTGGCTCAATTCAACATTTCAGCTCTGTAGCTAGATTTTGAAAGAAATGGGCTTGATGGAATGATTTTTTTTGTCATTCCATTCAATTCTATGTTTCACTATTTTTATTTTGTCATTCAGGATCAGAAAAAGTAGCAGGAACTACACATTATGACATTAGTGAGTCAATAGTTCGATATAAGCACTGTGTGTGTGCAACTATTGAAGCTATCCATAGCATAAAGTCAATGTGCTTTGTAATTGGCTCATCCAATCAATAAATACTGAATTTGATACTTTTGTTCCCTGAGCAAATCACTTACAAAATGATTCCTAATTTCTAATTGACATGCCACTTCTCATACTTTTCAGTTTTACAAACAAACATTGCACAGAACTTATTGTGAGCAGCATTTCAACAAACTCCAGTGAAACAAAAAAAATTGATGTTAAGTGTAACTACTTCAAACTAATCTTATGATAGCTCAAGGGAACACAGATCTGAATTGGTACAAATCAAGATTAACGCTGATATTACAAATAAGAAAAAACCTGCAGATACTGGAAATCCAAGCACTCACAGAAAATGCTGGAGGAATTCAACAGGCCAGACAGCATCGATGGAAAAGAGTACAGTGGTTTCATGCCAAGACCCTTCATCAGTCCTGTTGAAGGGTCTCGGCCCAAAAACGCCAACTATACTCTTTTCCATTGATGCTGCCTGGCCTGCTGAGTCCCTCCTGCATTTTGTGTGTAATAATCTTCACATACGAATTAACATCTCATCTCGTGAAATTGATCTGTTGGACAGTGGTAGTAAATAGATTAGAAGCTGAATATTCAGATTTTTTGGGAGATACAGGATGCTTCTGGAAAGATAAATAATGGTCATTGATTTGAACATTTGAATATCTACTTCATGATTTAACAAAGTGACTTTGGAATTGAATGTTGCATTGCTGAGTTGTGGATTTTTCTGAAACCTTTTCCAAGTTACATTCCATGCAAAACTTGCTGCCCAAATAAAATTCTACATGGATTTACAATGTGATATGTCTACATTATATAGATGCTACTGCCCACTATCTCAATATGGAAAATACCATTTTCAAAGCCAAAATATAATGGCTACTGATCTTCTTTTCCAAGCTGCAATAAATTGCAATATTGAACATGGCATTTCATTTGCAGTCCTTTGCCCTGTTAAGCAGTAGATATAAAACTTCTTGAAAGATTGAAGTGTGATCTCCAAAGCTAATACACTTGCTAGAATATACTGTTAAGTTTTTGACCATCAAGAGCCTATGAATGCTTGTGTATCTAACTTCAGTGCATTGTGAACTTCCAAAACAATGTGAGTGGCTATTCAGCCAATCATGCCTATGCTGGCTTGTTCAAATCGAGTTGAATTGGATTTATTTTCAAATGCATAAGAACACATATACACAGGTGCAATGAAAAACTTACTTGCAGCAGCACCACAGGCACATAGCATCACATATGCACCATTTACAAGAAGAACAAAATCAAAATTATACTCAATTTTTACAAAGAAAACTCAACGAGAGCAAAAACAATTAGAGCAATGTGTTTAGTGTTTTTTGCAGATTGTTTCAAGAACAGAATGATTGAAGGGAAGGAGATGTTTTTGAACCTGGTGGTATGGGGCTTCAGGCTTCTGTACGTCCTGCTTGATGGTAGCTGTAAAAACGATGCCATGGCCCAGATAGTGGGGATCTTTGATGATGGATGCTGCCTTTTACTGATAGTGGGGAGGGATGTTCCTGTGATGTATTGGGCAAAGTTCACTACTCTCTGCAGCTTCTTAGATTCATGCACATTTAAGTCAGGATACTTTCAAAAGTACATTTGTAGAAGTTTATATGAGTGTTCTGTGAGACAAGCTGAATCTCCTTAGCCTTCGAAGAAGGTAAAGAGGTAGACATGTTTTCATTATGATTACGTCTATGTGCTAGACCTAGGGCAGGTCATCTGATATGTTAACACCAAGGAATTTAAAGCTGCTGGCTCTCTCTCCCAATGATTCTACAATGCAGATTAACACATGTTTGCAATCCTTTCTCTTCCTCAAAGTCATCTTTCAGCTCTTTAATTTTACTGGTGTTGACCATGAATTGGTAATTGCAGGATCTCTTAAACAGATGTCCTATCTTGCTCCAGTAAGCTGGCTCATCACCACTTCAAAGAGCAAGTCACTCCAAATATTCTTTCACACAGGATATCCTTGATATGTCAGTTCCCACTTAAATGTCATTGGATTTATATCTCCCATCCCATGAGCCAGTCTAACAATCCATTGCATATAATACACTTTTTTGTGTTAACTTTTTACCTTTTTAATTCATGTGAACACTTTTGATTTTAACATCTTTATCAAATCCAATCCTTGATCATCTATTTTATAGAGAAATTGAACATTACGGCACAATACAGGCCCTTCAGCCCAAGACGTTATGCCAATCTGTTGACCTTCTCTAAGATCAATTTAACCTTTCTGTCCTGCATAGCCCTCCATGTTTCAATTATCCATATGCTTATTTAAGAATTTCTTAAATGTCCCTATCTATCTGCCTCTACCACCAACCCTGGCAGGACGTTCTACACAACCAGTACTCACTGTATGCAAAGAACTTAACTCTGACATCCCCCACCCCTATACTTTCCTTCAATCACCTTACAACTATCCCCCCTTCTATTAGTCATTTTTGCTTGGGAAAAAGTTGCTGGTTGTCCACTCTGTCTATGTCTCTTATCATCTTGTACATCTCTGTCAATTCACCTGTCATCCTCCTTCGCTCCAAAGAGAAAAGCACCAGCTCATTCAACCTATCTTATAAGAAATACCCTCTGGTCCAGGCAGCATCCTGGTACATCCTCTCTGAATCCTCTGAAAAGCTCCTACATGCTTCCAGTAATGATGCAACCAGAAATGAACACAGTATTCCAAGTGTAGTCTAACCAGAATTTATAGAGCTGCAACATTGTACAGGAAATTGAACTCAATAGTCGACAGGTACTAAAGCCTTATGCCTTCTTAACAACCCTATCAACATGTGCAGCGACTTTGAGGGATCTATGGATGTGGACGCCAAGATCCTTCTATTCCTTGATACTACCAAGAATCGTGCCATTAACCCTGTATCTGTATTGTAACTGCAACTTCTGTTAACACTGAAGCCATCTTAACGTATTCAGAAACAAAAATCTAAGTAAGTATTTTTCATCACAAATGAAGGCATATGTAACTGCACAAGTCTGGTCCTGATTAGTATAACAATTTCTGAAAACAGCAGAAGAACTTTATTCTTAAATAGTTGAAGCACCAAGCAACCTGTCCATTTCAGATACTCACCATTAAAATTGAGCTTTCCCATCTCAGATTCACACCAAAGTCCCACATGTGCAGCACAAAAAAAAATTCTCATTCCAAACCATAGATAATTTTTCCCCACAGACACTTCACTTTTTTCAGTTACAATATCCTAGTATATCAAGGGGGTAGGAACTAGAGCATCAGTTCAGAAGTGAAAGGATACAGAGCAAGGTTGAAGTCAGGGCCAATAAAAACAGGCATGAGCAAAGTATAGATATGTTGGGATGGACAGTTTGAAGTGCATATACTTTATTGCTGGCATTTTATGGATAAAGGTCTATCCATGCATGTGAAGGCAGACTCCGGTGGATTGAGCGGACCAGACCAATGGAGGGTCCAACGGTCAAGAAGGTGGTCTCTGCAAGCATCGTGGAATGCGTAGCACACACAAGACACAAAAGATGTCCTGGTCATCCACTGCGCCTAGTCCCATCTCCAGCCGTCTCGACTCTGTCTTGCCACTGGATCCAGATGGGAATTGGGAAGAGAGAGTGAGGCTGACACTGCGCAACTCTCCCTCACTTAAATCCAAATCACGTGCTAGTCTCGGCACCATAAGAAGCTGGCTGGTGGTGTAGTGACATCAGCGCCGGACTCTGGAGCGAAGGTTCCCAAGTTTGAATCCAGTTGGGCCACTCCTGGGCACGCTTTCCATCCGTGCTGGGTTGAATGTCAAGCTAGCAACTTGACCTCGTAAAAAGTACTAATGGTGTCGAGGTCTTCATTGATGACGATGGACGAACCTTATTATGGGTAATGTGTTGAACTTAGAATGTGGATCAGTACATGGAACTATGATGTGGCCAGTACGAAGACTTGGTTGAGAGAGGGATGGGAATGGGTGCTGAATGGCCCAGCGTTTTGATGTTTTAGAAAAGATAGAGAGGGAGATTAAACAATAGGGAGGTGGTAGGAATTGCACAACTAATCAGAGACAGCCAACATCACAGCCACACTCAGAGGGCTAATCCAGAGTCTATGTGGATAGAACTCATGACTAGAAAGCATGCAATCACTGTGATGAATTGTACTGAATGAGTGAGAGTGGGGAGTATCACTCAGAGGGCTCATCCTCTGAGTCTATTTGGATAGAACTCAAAGCTAAAAAGGATGCAATGACTATGGTAGGATGAGTGGGGGTGGAGAGTATCAGAGGTGACATAATGGAGGTTTGTTCACTGAATCTATATCGACATAATTCAAAAATAGGAGGAGTACAATCACAGACAGGATTGTACTACAGAGCTACTAAAAGACACCAGAACACTGAAGGACAGATATGTAGGCAGATTCAAGAAAATTGTGAGTAACAGTAGAGTTGCTGTCATGGGAGACTTCAACTTCCCAAATATAAACTGGAACTTTCTTAGTGCAATTGACTTAGATAGGGCAGAATGTGTTACATGCATCCAGGAGGGTTTCTTAAATTAATATGTAGATAGTCCAACAAGAGGAAAGGTTGTAATGGACCCGTCATTTGGTTAATAAGCCTGGCCAGATGATTGAACTTTCAGTGGGTGAACAGTTAGGGAACAGTGAACCAAACTCCTTAAGTTTTAAGATAGCTATAAATAAGGATACAGACAGCATACACCTTGTGGGAGAATATTAATTTGGAGTAGGGCAAATTACAAAAGCATTGGACAGGAACTAGGGCAGGTAATTGGAAACAACTGTGCCGGGTGTCTTTAGGAGCATTAAGGTGAGTAAGTCCCCATAGCCTGATGGGGATATACCCCAGATTATTGAGAGAGGAAAGAGATAAGTTTGCTGGTGCTTTTACCAATATTTTTGTGTCCTCCCTAGCCACAGGTGAGGTCCCAAAAGACTGGAGAGTAGCTAATGTTGTTCCATTATTCAAGAAAAGAACCAGGGATAATCTTGGAAACTATAGACCACTGATTCTCATGTCAGTGGTAGGAAAGTTACTGGAAAGTATTGCTAGGAAGAGGATTTATGAGCATTTGGAAAGCCATGGCCTAATTAGGGAGAGCCAGCATAGCTTTGTGTGAGGTAAATTGTGTCTTACTAACTTGACTGAATTTTTTGATGAGGTGCTGAGGATGATTGATGGAAGTAGAGTTGTGGATGTTGTCTTCGTGGATTTAATATGTTTGACAAGGTCCCACATGGGAGACTCATCCAGAAGATTAAGATGCACAGGAATCATGGTGAATTGACTGGTTTGATTCAGAACTGGCTTGCCCATACAGGACAGAAAGTAATGGTCGATAGGATATTCTAGCTGGAGGTGTGCGATTAGTGGAGTTCCACTTGTATCCATACAGGGAGCTCTGCTCTATGTGATGTATATAATTGACCTGAATGACAATGTAGATAGTATGTTAGTAAGTTTACAGATTATATGAAGTTTGTTGTGTGTTGTGGATAATGTGGAAGTCTAGAGAAGAATACAGCAGGATATGGATTAATTGCAGAAATGGGTGAAGAAATGGCAGATGGAGTTTAACCCAGACAAATGTAAAGTGTTGCACCTTGGTAAGTCAAATGTGAAGAGACAGTACACCATTGTCGTACATTGCAAGACGGTTAACAGTGTTGATAAGCAGAGGGATCTTGGAGTCTTCGTTCATAGCTCCTGGAAAGCAGCTACACAGGTTGATTGGGATAGGGTGGCCCAGAAGGCATATGGAATGCTTGCCTTTATTAGTTGAGGCACTGCGTTCAAAAGTAAGTAATTAAGTTGCAGTTTTATAAAATTCCAGTTAGGCCCCATCTGGAGTATAGCATACAGCTCCAGTTGACCCATTATAGGCAGGATATTGAAGCTTTGGGGAGGGTACAGAAGAGTTTACCAGGATGCTGTCTGGATTAGAAAGTGTGTGCTGTAATGGGAGGCTGGACAAATTTGAGTTGTTTTCTCTAGAGCAGCAAAGGATGACAAAAGACTCAATATTCCAGACGGAAGACTCAGGTTGTGAGTACAGCTCCCCTTATGAAAAGGGAAGAAGGGAAGGCTCGCTGGGCTACAGGTACAATTGAAATGCAGAGGCCTTAGAATCCCACTCCTGACTATTCTACTGGTGCATGTATAGTTTCTGGAAAATAAAATTGAAGACGTCAGAGCAAGATTGCAGTCCCAGAGGGACTGCTGTGTACTTTGTTTCATGGAAACACGATGTATCCCCACTGTTTTGGGCACAGCATTGCATCTGGATGGCTTCATCATTCTCTGTAAATTCAAAACAGTTGGGTCTTTTAAAGGTAGAGGAGGGGTTGTCTGCTTCATTATTAACTCATTGTGATGCACAGACATGATGGTTCTGTCTCAGTCTGCTCATCCAACCTGGAATGTCTAGTGGTCAAATGTTGTCCATTTTATGTGCCAAGGGAATTTTCCACCGTCATCCTGGTAGCGATTTACATTCCACTTCAGGCCAATGTCAGACAGGCACTGGAGGAGCTGAGTACCATGATCAGCAGTCACAAAACAGCGCACCCTGATGCCTTCCCTATCATTGTGGGGGTTTCAACCAGGTCAGCTTGAAGAAGTCTCTGAACAGATACCAACAACATGTTACTTGTGGAACCAGAGGATTTAACACACTTGACCACTGTTACATCACCATTAAGAATGCTTACCTAGCCATTCCACACTCACACTTTGGAAAGTGCAATCACCTGTATCTACTTCTACTCCCAGCATTTAGGCAGAGACTGAAGACTGCAGCCCCAGTGATGAGGACCAAGAAGGTATGGACAAGGGAGGTGGAACTGGTGGAGTGGGCAACATTCAGGGACTCATCTTTGGATCTGAATGAATATGCCACAGCTGACATCGATTTCATCAAGACCAATGTGGATGAGTATGTGCCCTTGACAACATGCTGGACAGACCCAAACCAAAAGCTGTAGATGATTCTGCAGATTTGTATTCTGCTGAGGGCCGGATCTGTCCTTTCAAGACCAGTGATCCAGAAATATACAAGATCCAGGTACATTTATGGAAGGTTATTTTAATAGGGAAAATCAATTCCAATTGAAGACAGAATTGGAATTGTGAGCTCTGCCAGGGTTTGCAGGTCATTACTTCCTATAGGGTGAAATCGGACATCATGAATGTCTGTGGTGCTTCTCTCCCAGATGAGCTAAATGCTTTTTATGCATGCTTTGAAAAGGAGAATAAGACTACTCCTGTGTGAATCCCTGCAACATCTGGTGACTCTGTCATCTCTGTCTCAGAGTCCAATGTCAGAACATCTTCGAGGGTGAACCCCTGCAAGGCATCAGGTCCTGATGGTGTACCTGGTATGGCACTGAAAACCTGTACCAACAGCTGGTGGGTGTGTTCAAGGACATCTTTAATCTCTCACTGCTGCAGCTGGAGGTTCCCCACCCACTTCAAAATGGCACAATCATATCAGTGGTCATAAAGAACAGGGTGAGCTGCCTCAATGACTATCAACCAGTTGCACTCATATCTACTGTGATGAAGTGCTTTGAGAGGTTGGTCATGGCCCAAATCAACTGCTGCGTAAACAAAGACATGACCCTCTGCAATTTGCATCTCACCATAATAGGTCTACGATGGATACAATCTCACTGGCTCTCCACTCAGCCTAGGATCACCTGGACAATAGCAATACCTGTACCAGGCTGCCATTTATTGATTCAACACTATCATACTCTCAGTATTAATCAACATCTCCAAAACCTGGACTTTTGTGCCTCCCTCATCAGGAGACTACATCATTGTAGATCAGAAATAATATCTCCTCGCTGACAATCAAAACTGGTGCACCTCAAGGATGCTACTTAGCCCACTGCTCTATCCTGTCTACACCCAGGACTGTGTGGCTTGGCACAGCTCGAATGCCATTTATAAATTTGCCGATATCCAATCCAGGAGAGATCATTCTTTAAAAATCTAATCTACACATTTATAATCAAAACTAATTAGCATAGGATTTTTGTTATCTAATACACAACTTTAGGAGAGCTTTTGTGGTCATCTTAAAGATCTGACACAGGACTGCGGTTTAAGCTGAATAACAACTGAGTGATAGTGAATTAATTTCCTTTGAATAGACAAATGATAATTGATTGTTAACACATTGAGGTTAATGTGGAAATTGTTTACTGCAATGGTGCATCCTTTCACTTTCCTTGATTCTGCACATCTGTATTCCATCAGACTCTGCAAAGTAAGTTTGCTGAATGTAAATGTCAGTGGAGTTAAGTTGAATTGACCTCTGGTGAAATTGATATTAAAAGAAAATTTAAAATTACTTTCAAGAGTGTTATATCTATGTTGCATATTTGTCAGAGAATTTTTAAAATAAAGCTCAATACATAGTGGTAAATCTTTTATTTTAGCATACTATGGAGATTCTACATGTGTGGAACTATTGAGTTACAGGGAAATCAGCTTGTGTTTATATCTAGAAGCAAACAAGTGAGTGAAATCAGTACCACCACCCCCAAGCAAAACAAAGAGTTGATAGTTCATAATGTTTTTCCTCATGATTTATTTGCGGCTCATCCGTCTACCCTTACCTTGTTTTCACAGCTGTGCTATCGCTCCAAGGAGTAGTTGTGGCCAGCACAATGATCTTAGTTTTGTAGGCTTACAACTTATTTGAGAAAACACAGGATGTCCACAAGGTCACAAAGCTTTAGCAACATACAGCTCTTTTAACCCTATATTCAAAATTTTCTTCCACAATGTTATAGTGTGGTTTGACTGAGCAATATACATTATTCAGTGCATCAAGCTGAGAGAGGGGTGCTCAAAAGCATAGAACATTTTCTCAATTCTGATTCCATGGTTGTTCCTTGTTTTCTGGTTACTATTTCTCCTGTCACATGTTTCTTGTGAGCAAGCTTTGTCAATTCCATCATGCTTCACCTACCACCAATCCACCACCCAAACTTCTCTTTTCAACTTCCATTCAACCTTTGGGTTCAATGATACATCTACCAGCAGATTCAGTCTCCTTCTCAGTGTAATTTTTCAGAACAAGACATGTCAGGTTCTCTTTCCTTAGATGCTTGGAACATATCAAAGATTGTACAATCTGGTTACCCCATTTGAGGCAGGATGTGGAGGCTTTGGAGAGGTGCAGGACACGTTTAACAGGAAGCTGTCTGGATTGGAGTGCTTTTGCTATAAGAAGAGGTTGGACAAACTTGGATTGTTTTCTATGAAGTATCAGAGGCTGAGAGGAGACCTTATGGAAATGTATAGAATTATGAGAAGCATAGTTGGGTGGACAGAGGGAATATTTTCCCAAGGAAGAAATGCCAAATACTAGGTGTCATAGCTGTAAGATAAGAAGACTAAAGTTTAAAGGAAATGTATGGGGTAAATTATTTTACACAGAGAGTGGCAGTGCTAGTAATGTAGTGCCAAGGTTTGTGATATAAGCAAATATAAAAGTGGCATTTAAGAGGCTTTTAGATATATACATGACTGTGCAGAGAATGGAGGGACTTAGATCATGGCAGTAGAAAGGATAAATTTAATTTCACATCATTTTAGAACAGACACTGTGGGCCAAAGAGTGCATTGCCATGCTGCAGTCTTCCATGTTCCACAGTAACCCTGTGGATTCAGGAACTGATTCCAATAACAGACATCAGCACAAACCTGAAGGGCAAAGATTGTAATGAAAATAAATTTAACTGATCCTAACTCATTCCACAAGGATTCCATTCAGGCACCAGAAGGAGAAGCCTTATCCTACACCTCTCTTTCATTCCAGCTGCAGATATGTCAAACATTGACTTTCTGTATCTAACATCAGCAAGAGTCAATATTAGTGTTAGGAGTGAGAACGTATTTTATGAAGTGGTTATTTTAATTATACCATTTCATTCCATCAGCTTCACTGATAGCAAATAATTACTGATAACACTCACAACAAAGATTTTGCTTCCTGAGTACTTTTGGGTGTGCTTTATGTATTTTGGGCTGCTGATCATGAAAATCACCATGAAATTTTCGTATCATGTGCCATTTTTTGAAACCATCTATATTTGTTATTTCAGTTCATAATTCGGATCAATTAAAATGTTGCCCACAATGTAAGATGAAAAGTTTTCTATCTTGTCCAGGCATGCCTGGGCATGCTTGGGCAGGGCGGATGTTGCATGGCAGCACAGGCTTTAGAAAGGCTATAAAAGCATCACATACACACATCATTCTATACATTGCACTTACATGTATATTGGTTTGAAATCACACTGATTTGCATAGTACATTGTATGTACTCATTATAATAAAATAATTATATTTTTCAGAAGATTCATAATAGCAAAATGTCTCACCGATGTTGTAACAGCCATGATACTTTCTGTTATATTTGTGGGGAGTATACACTTAAATCTCGGGATGGAGCATGACTCCTCTTATTAAGAAAACCTCTTGGCTCTACTTCGGGTGTAAAATTGGTGACCAAAACAAAACCTGGGCTCCTCCCATTTTTTGCGCAATGTACACTGTTGATCTCAGAGCTTGACTCAGAGATACTCGGAAGTCAATGCCATCTGCTGTCCCGGTGACATAGCAAGAGCAGAAGGATCATGTCACAAACTGCTACTTCTGTCTGACCAGTGTGTCTGGTTTCTCTGCTTAAGAAAATAAATCCATTGAATACCCCAATCTCCCTTCAGCCAGGAGACCTGTGCCACATGACGATGGTTTTCCAATACCAAAGCCACCAGAAATATGGAGTCTAGAGGAGGCAGGCAAAGATGCCATGATGTAAGAGCCAGGAATGGAAAATGATATTGATACTGACACAGATTTTGAACTCTTTATGTCAAGTAAGCCTCATCTGATAACTCAATCAGAGTTAAGTGACCTGGTCAGAGACTTGGGTTTGTCAAAGTCAAAAGCAGAAATCCTGGGTTGAAGACTGCAAGGATGGAATCTGCTGTTACCAGGCACAAACGTTTCCATGAAGGATTTTGATATTTGAGACAGATGTTTCCCAGAATAACTGATACCAAGATTAAGAAAGGCATTTTTGTTGGTCCACAAATCAAGCAGTTCATCAATGACAGGCAGTTCAAAGAACTTCTAGTGAGTCTGGAGAAAATCACATGGAAGACGTTCAATGATGTTATTGAAAATATCCTTGCACAGGGCACCAAACTGCTTGTACATGCAGCTGGTTGACAACATGCTTCAAACATACAAAATCATGAAGTGCAACATATCACTAAAGATTTATTTTCTGTATTTCCATTTAGTCTTCTTCTATGCAAATCTTGGTGCTGTCAGTGACGAGCGTGGTGAAAGGTTTCATCAGGACATGGTGAAATGTATCAGGCAAATGGAATCCATCAGTTCTGGCTGACAACAGTTGGACATTTAAGGAAGAAACCTCAGAGACTGAATACAAATGAAAATCGTCAATAAAATATTTTTAGTTTAGTTGAATTATTGCATAGCATCAGCACCATTATGCATTTAAATGCATTATAGTCAATGAAACTTAATTTCTTGTTTCTCCAAATTCCTACATGATACAAGTAGCCTGAAATTATACTTGTGTTCAGATTCAAGCCGCCTGTCATAACCACAAAATTTTTTGAGGAAGTAACACGTTAGAAAAAAATTGCTATCCAGTGTAATACATCGCATGGGATGTCCAACTCAATCCTAAACATAAAGCACTTGCTGAAGTGATGTATGTGCTGAGATTTCCAGCATCAAAAGATGGAGGACAGCAAATAACAACACTGAAAGCAGGAACAATGTGAATTGTACACACAGGTTGCCATCTCCCAGCCTGATTTGGATCCTACCTTCATTAAATTTTTTCCGATTTCTCAAAACTTCAGCTATCTAAACTGCTGCAGCTCAAAAGAATAAGACGGTTAATGAAAGCCAGGTTCTTCCAACTACCAAAGACAGAAGAACAAATTAATAACAATAAAACTAATAATGATGTAAACTGAGTTCAAATTCTCATACATCATGTTAGGATTGCAGTTTGTGGTTTCTGGATTTCCAGGTCTAGAATTCATATCCAGTGAGAAAAACACACCAACATTGAGAGAGGTTTTCTCCCTGCTACCAACATGCACCACTCTTTGGCTTTCTGTAACTTTTCTACTTTGACTTCTAGAGTTTCTTCTGGTACTGTGTGTCTTCAGAGGATAGAAGACATTAAAGAGATTTCATGAAATCACAGAATCTCAAAGGGATTTCTTCAACTCATCATGCCTGCAGCTTTGGCAGAGCATCTCAAATAGCCCTACACTCCTACCCTTTCTCCAGAGTTTAGATGCTCTCTTTGTTCTGAGATCTGCGAATAAAAGTTCCTTGATGTCCTCTGAATGATCACTCATTACTAAAGAATGGGTCAATCTCCAGAGATTCTTCTTGGACAACTCAGTATAGGAATGCCTGGTACAATGAGCTACTCCAGGTTTCTTAAGTTGTCTCACTCCTGAGTTGTAGTCACAAAACAAATAACTCTAGATTTCTAAAGAGGACAAATAAAATGCTAACGCAAAATAGTGGCACCCTGGTGCAGCTGTTAAAGTTGCAGTCTCCCAGCACCAGAGACCTAGGTTCAATCTCTGATATTAAACTTGATTCTGATACTGATTCAATCATGATCTCAGATGCTATCTGTGTGAACTTTGCATGTTCTTCATGTGAGCAGGTGAGTTTGCTCTGGGTGCTCCAATTTCCTCCCATGTCTCCCAAAAGTGTGCAAATTGGTAGTTTAAGTTGTCCCATGTGTAGGTGAATGGTAGAATATGAGATCAGTGGGGTGGGGGTGGTGTGGCTGGAAACAAGGAAAGAATAAAATGGAATCAGTGTGGGATTAGTTAAAAAAATGAGTACTCAATGTTTAGCACGGAAACAATGGCCAGCTGAACCTTTATCCAAAGTGTATCACTCAATAACTTAAAATACATTTGAGACAAAATAAATATATACATATTATAACAACATTTAAAGCTCAAAGGAAGTTTTATTATCAGAGTACATATATGTCATCACAAACAACCCTGAGATTCTTTTTTTCTGCATAACACCCAGGAGTTTAAAATTACTAACCCTCTCTACCTCTGATCCTCCGATGAGGACTGGCTCATGGACCTCTGGTTTCCCTCTCCTGAAGTCTACAATTAGTTCCTTGGTCTTGCTGACAGATTAGATAATAACTATATATTATATAGTTACTTACTTGAACTAGATGTCTATAATTGCTTCTGACTGTATTTCAGTATTTAGAGGCTAGAATGAAAAGGTATTAAAAAGTTGGGGAATGAGTAAAGAGTCGGCAGGAGAATTTGAGCCACTGAGAGAGTGGTAGAAACATTTTATTTCTTCCTACAATCACAAGGGTGAGAATAATTATAAATTGGATTATATTATGCCCATTTTACATTACAAATTTGATCAATTGCAGGAATCCGTCATCATATGTGCAATCAAAAATCAAATACTGCAGAAGCTGGGAAACCTGAAATAAAAACAGAAAAGTGTTAGAAAAGATCAGAAAATGAAACAGAATGAAAAGAAACAGAATTAACGTTTTAAGTCTTAATTAGAATTGGAAATGTGGATAAGTAAGTAGCTGCAATATGTCCAACTCAATACAAATTTGGAACCATTTAAATAATTTTGTATGACTTCTGTTTCAATCCCAATTAATAAGATTTATAGACTCAAGATGTTCACCTCAAGGAGGTAGATTTATGTCTGTTATTTAGGATAACAGCTTGTCAGGAGGATGAAATAGATTTCCTTGCTGAATAAACTGTGAAGGAATATGTGGTTCATTTGAGCAAAGACACTATTTGTTCACAGTTTCTAAGCTATTTGTTAGGTTTAAGAAGGCATCCGTTAGTCTTGCGAGACCATGGATCTGTGCCTGGAAAGTCTTCACTCTCCAGGGTGCAGGCCTGGGCAAGGTTGTATGGAAGACCAGCAGTTGCCCATGCTGCAAGTCTCCCCTCTCCACGACACCAATGTTGTCCAAGGGAAGGGCATTTGGACCCATACAGCTTGACACCAGTGTTGTCGCAGAGCAATGTGTGGTTAAGTGCCTTGCTCAAGGACACAACACGTTCCCCCAGCTGGGGCTCGAACTCACGACCTTCAGGTCGCTAGTCCAATGCCTTAACCACTTGGCCACGTGCCTACACAGGTTTAAGAAGAATGATTTATATAACATCTTGAGGCATACAAGTGAATAGGTTGCATGTTTGTCACAATGGTCTGTAAGCCAACCCGCTACCTCACAATTACCCAGTTTCTGTCTGACCTAAAGTGCTGCCTGCGTGGATTTCCCACGATCACTCTGTGATCAAGTGCTACCTGCGTGGATTTCCCATGATCACACTGTGATCAAGTGCTGCCTGCGTGGATTTCCCATGATCACTCTGTGATCAAGTGCTGCCTGCATGGATTTTCCATGATCACTCTGTGATCAAGTGCTGCCTGCATGGATTTTCCATGATCATATGGTGATCAAGTGCTACCTGCATGGATTTCCCATGATTGCACTGTGATCAAGAGCTGCCTGCGTGGATTTCCCATGATTGCACCATGATCAAGAGCTGCCTGCGTGGATTTCCCATGATTGCACCGTGATCAAGAGCTGCCTGCGTGGATTTCCCATGATTGCACTGTGATCAAGAGCTGTCTGCGTGGATTTCCCATGATCACACTGTGATCAAGAGGGTTTCATCCAGCTGCTCTGGTTTCCTCCCAATCTTAAAGGGGTAAAACTTAGTGGATTAATTTGCCACTGTAGATTGCCCTTCATATGATCGAGTTGTAGAATGCAAGAGGTTGAGCGGTGTTGATGGGAAACTGGGAAAATATAATGGATTTGTGTGGGATTAGTGAGAAATGAGTGTTTGATTTTTAGCGAACCAAAGTCTTGTTTCTTAAACACAAAATACTCTGCAAATAGTCTTGTTTCTGTACTCTGTCTTTCTATGATCCTGAGTCTATCGGATGTTTTACCTACAAAAGAGGAGATCTACTGAATTTATTCTCTGGCACCTGCCTCAGTGGGATAGGTTACTGCTCTAAGAAGGAGTGACAGAAATATTATATCTACCTTTGTCAGTCTGCCTTCCACTAAATAAGAGAATTAACAAGTTGTACCTAATCATCAAGTAGTCGGCATATGGACAGTTCTCTGGCTCATGTAATTCTTTAGCTATCAGACATCAAAATGGTGCACTTTTAGCCAAAGGAACAGAAAATCCTTTTATGATGATGATGAACCTTTCATATCACAGTCTCCAAAACTATGACCAATGATGTATGTTAATTATTTTCCTTTTGGCAGTCCTTGTGCTGCACTTGATGGAATTTGTAAAAGTCAGTTGTACCTTAGCACACACTATTATTAAAGACTGTAGTGATGCTTCAACTCTGCTTCATTTAATATTTTCTGTCTCCTTCCAGTTATGGACATCACTGACATTGTGAAAGGCAAAGCAGAAAGTGATGAAGAGAAACAGCATTTTATTCCTTTCCACCCGTGAGTCAATTTATCTCGTAAATTCTTTGCATAGAACTTGTGTAGACAGTTATCTACAAGTTTGGATTGGATAGCGCTCATGAGAATGTTTTATTAGGTTTTTATAGTTATGTTAATTTGAGAAAGAAAACAGATGTAATGATTTGTTTTAGTCAATAATTTTTAATGGCAGTCCCACCACTTTAATCCCATTAGTCCTTTACTTCTCATGAAGTCATTCCAAACAGCTCTGTAATCACTCCAAATGGTGTTTGCAAGAAACTCTCCCCACCACCACCACTATATTAAAGGGGTCACAAATTATTTCTAACAAAGGAAAATCTTCTCTTAGTTTTTAAGATTTCAAGCCATGAGTAAGATACAATCAAATTTCTAACAAAATCAGGTTTATTATCTCTGACGTATGTCATGGAATGTGTTGTTTTGTGGCAGCAGTACAGTGCAAGAATTAAAAGCTTACTACAGGTTACAATAAATAAATTGTAAAACAGGAATAGTGAGATAGTGTTCCTGGGTTCATGGGCCATTCAGAAATCTAATAGTAGGGAAGAAGAAGCTCATCCTAAAACATTGAGTGTGGGTCTTCAGGCTCCTGTACTTCCTCCCTGCTGGTAGTAATGAAAAGAGGACATGTCCTCGATGGTGAGTGACCTTAATGATGGATGCTGCCCTCCGTAAACACAATCTTTTGAATATGTCCTCAATGGTGAGGAGAGTTGTGTCTACAACCCTTTACAGCCTCTTGCAACCCTGTGCATTTAACCTCCATACCAGGCTGTGATACAACCAGTCAGAATGTTGTCCACTGTTAGAGTCTTAGGTGACACACTAGAATCTCCTCAAACCCATAATAGTGTATAACCACTAGTGTGCCTTCTTTGTGATTGCATCAATATGTGGACCATAGGATAGATCCCCTGAGATCTTGATATCCAGGAATTTGAAGCTGATCACTCTTTCCACCTCTGACAGCCCAAGCCCCCACTCCAACTCATGAAGACTGGTGTGTGTTTTCCCAGTTTCCGCTTCCTGAAGTTCATATTCAGTTCCTTGGTTTTGCTGATGTTGAGTTCAAGGTTGTTGTCGCAACACCACGAACCCAGCTGATCTATCTCATTCCTGTACATCTACTTATCTCCATCTGTAATTATGCCAATACTGTGGTATCATTAGATAATTTATAGATGACATTTGAGCTGTACCTAGAGAGCATAGAGGGGTGAGCTAATTAAACATCCGTGAGATACATCTTTCCTGTTTGTCAGTGAGGATGAGGTGTTATTTCCAATCTGCATTGACAGGTGGTTAGGCATGTGAATGGTGTGTGTGTGTGCGTGTGTGTGTGTGTGTGTGTGTGTGTGTGTGTGACTCTTAGCTTCACCAGTCATGTGCAAGAAAGTGAGTAACAGTAAGATTTATTTCTGATGGCTTACCAAGCAGATATTATGATTAAGTGGTGAATTTGTGGAATTGTTTACCACAGGCAGCTGTGGAGGCTAGGTCGTTGGGTGTATTTAAGGCAGAGCTTGATAGGTTCTTGATTGATTGGATGTGGCATCAAAGATAATGGTGAGAAGGTCAGGGAGTGAGGTTGAGGAGGAGAAAAAAGGATCAGCCATATTTGAATGGCGGAGCAGACTCAATGGGCCAGATGGCCTAATTCTGCTCCTATGTCTTATGGTCTTATGGACTAATTGATCTTCTGTTGGCCATAGTTGTGTATGCAACAAGCAAACAGGCATGTGTTTAAATCCCACAATGGCAGCTGAAATTAAGAGTAAATGTCTCTGTTCTGATGGCCATGAAATTACTTGCTTTATGCAAAAAATCTCCTCTGGTTAACCCATTATCTTGGAGCAAAGGAAATGTACTGACATTATCTTTAACAGAAGAGATCTGTATATGCTGGAGATCTTGAGCAATACACTCAAAATGCTGTAGGAACTCAACAAGTCTGACAGCATCTATGGAGAGGAATAAACAATTGATGCTTTGGGCCAAGACTCTTCAGCAGGACTGGAATGGAATGGGGCAGAAGACAGAATAAAAATGTGAGAGAGGGGGAAGAGTACAAGGTGACAGATGATAGGTAAAACCTCATGGGGGGAAGTTGGGTGGGTAAGGGAGAGTAATAAAGTAAGAAGCTGGGAGAGGATAGGTGGAAGAGGTAAAAGGCTGAAGAAGAAGGAATCTGATAGGAGAGGACAGTAGGCCATGGATGAAAGGGAAAGGGGAAGGGGAACAAAGGGACATAATGTGCAGATATGGAGAAGAGAAGGGACGAGAGTTTAAGCAGAAAGGGGAATGGAAAAAGAGAGTAAGGGGAGGGGAAGAATTTCCCAGAAGTTGGAGAAATTGATGCTCATGCTATCTTTTGGAGGCTATCCAGGTAGCATTGCTCCTCCAACCTGAGTCTGCCCTCATCATGGCAGTAGAGGAGGTCATGGACAGACATGTCCGAATGGGAATGGGAAGTTGACTTCAGTTGAGTACTGGGAGATCCTAGCTTTTGCAACAGACAGAGCGAAGGTGTTGCCACATCTGGAAAGAGTGTTTGGGAGCCTGAGTGTTGGTGAGAGAGGAGGTGTGTGGACAAGTGTAGCACTTGTCACACCTTCAGGAATAAGTGCCAGGAGGGAGATCAGTGAGGAATGGGGGAGCAGGTAGGTGGACATGACAGTCATGTAGAAAGCAATCTCTACAGAAAGCAGAGTGGGGAGGGGGAGGGAAAGTGGTAGGATCCCACTGGAAATGGCAAAAGTTACGAAGACTGATCTGTTGGATACAGAGGTGCGTGGGTTGGTAGGCTGCTGCCTTTATCTAATTTGCTTCTATGTGTCTCCAAACCAATCAATGTGGTTAACTGTTAACTGCTGGCAAACTGAGAAGGTATTTAGAGACTGACAATGAAGATCAGTATTATTTGTGGCATCCACACCTCATAAGTGATTGAATAAAAGTCTCTTAATGCTCCTTGCTCATAGGCACCTACAAAAATTAACCTGAAGGCTATCAGGAGGATCTGCTGTTGCTACCTGTGCCTCCTTAGTCAGGAGAAAATGGAATGTAAAGTGAACGAGATAGAGTGTGTGTGAATGTGAATGCATTTGCAAGACTGCTGTCTGACATTATGTGTGAAAGTATGTGTATACTGCAAGAACATTTGTGGTCTGAGAGTGTGGGAGCATGTGTGAGAATGTTTGTGTGTGTGTAATGCTAGAATCTTTAAAATTTGTGAGTGGTTGTGTGTGTGTAGTGTGAGTGTGTGTGGGGTGACCGTGAGAATGTGTGTGAGTGTGTTTAATAAGAGTATATGGGAGTATGTGTAAGAAAGTGTGAGTTTGTGTGTTCATACTATGTATTTTGGAGTATTCATGAAAATGTGTGTGTGTGTTTGTGTGCAAGCATGTGTAATTTGATTGTATGGCAATGTGTATGAGAAAGCATGTGAGTATTTTTGTGAATATGAATGTGTGGGTGTGTGTAGGAATGTAAGTGCTTGTGTGTATAATGTGACTATATTGGAATTGGTTAACAAAGAACATTTAATCATTTTCTATTACAATGAAAAGCAAACATTATTTCTCCTCCTACTCATACATACATATGAAAACCCTCATTATACTTAATTAAAAATAAGTGTTCTCCTAATTCAATTTGCAAGTTTGGAATTGTTCTCTGACGGGTCAAAAAATTGGATTGCAATCTGTTATCCAAACCATAAATGCATATAGTGTTAATTAATCTTCTCCCTGAGTTGGGACGGAATGAGAAGCCAATGGGAAAGAAAAGAGATGGTTACAGCAGAAGGCAGCCAACCTGCTGCACCCATTTACTGCAGGTAGTGACTGCAAAGCTCTGTACTAGTGTGACAGTAGTGAAGCTCTGAAATGGAATATAAGATTTGTTTTAATAGTTGATGTAATAAGCAACTAAGTGTGGGCACAGGTTCTCGGAATTTAGAAGTGTACATGTAGATCCTTAATATTATGAAAAAGGTATGCATATGTCCATAATCTCATGGAGACACAAGAGATTGCAGGTGCTGGAGTCTGGAGAAACATACCAAGTGCTGGACAATCTCAGTGGGTCAAGCTGGATTTATGGAGGGAAAAGGACAGCTGACATTTCAAGTTGGGACTTTTCATCTCAAATCCATAACCTCATGTTTTTTTTAAGATAGTTAATGATAGGAAAATTGTTCCTGCTTGTCGTCCCAACTAGTGCATGTCTTTGCATTCACACCATCCAACTTAATGGAAGTGAAAGGCACTTAATGGAACATTCAGCGAAAAGTCCAGGAAATGGAGGAAAAACAAATACATTGACAACAAATTCTGCTGACCAAATTGACAGTAAGACACCCACTAGGGTTAACAGTCCTCCTGCATTATCCTAGAGCCTTGAGGATTTATAGATATATTTTTGGATACGTACTGGGGGAAAAAATCCCCTTCTGTTTTGATCAAGAGTTTATACCTACCTCTAATGATAAGAAGATCTAAGATGCAAAGGATAGCAGGATTATTGATAAATGCTGTTTAGATAAGAAGATGTTAGGTGTGACCACAATGCATCCAGATATCTTTACATCCAGCCTTTTGTATTGATACTTTGCATTTACATTTCTCTTGTGTCTGTTTCTTTTCTCACATTTTGCAGATTTGTGGCAGAGAATGACTTTTTGCACTCTTTACTTAATCGAGTTATCTCTACGAAAACCGGGGATGAGAAAGGACAAGGTAATCCCTTCGATCATGCTTGCATTTCTTACTTCCTGTGTTATTTGTACATCAGAATAAAGTAAGTTTATATGTTGTCACTATTATCAGCAAATTATAAACACCAAATGTTCTGCAGATGCTGGAAATCTTGAGCAAAATATGGAAATGCTGGAGGAACTCAGCAGCATTTATGGAGGGGAATAAATAGCCAATGTTTCAAGCTGAGACTGCCAGTTCTGATGAAGAGTCTCAGCCAGAAATGTTGACTGTTTATTCACCTTCACAGATGCATCCTTACTTGCTAAGTTCCTCCAGCATCTTCTGTGTGTTATATGCAAATTAGTATTTTGCTTCAGATGCCGTTGGATTGAGGAAGTGTTCTATATATCGGGCTGGATTTAGACAGTGCTGGGCATGGCAATAAACTAACTACAACAATATTGGGCAAGGTACCAGAATATTGAAACAGGTTTGAATACATTACTGGAGCATGGACATTAGCTTCATAACGATGTCTTGATATCTTGTAACCTCTTGGATTATTTATGTGTTTATGTAAGTACTCAGCAGGAAAAATGTGAACAGGACACAGAGAACTTTATGCATTTCTTTAACCAGAACTTAATAACAATGTAGAATTTTTGTTCAGATGCTACCAGGATATTATGCCAGCATATAAAAATATATGTATGCTCCACAATAGAATGTTAACGCACAGATGTTCTGAATACAAACTGAACTGAATTGAATAAGACCCATAGAACCGGGGCTAAAGTTGGTTTGAGCTTGTATCCGGAAAGATGTTAGCAGCCAGGTCTAGTGAGATGTCACTTATTCCACTACTTGGTAAATCAAACTGAAGATGATGCATTTGAGGGATAGGAGTGGACTGCTTCTGTCAGTCCCACAGAACCGACAGCCTCTTGTTACAAATTGAAGAAGCCTATAGGATTTGTCAAACTTAATGAACAACTGGCCAATGTGCAATGGAATCCTCAGCAATAGTTATTTGAATAATTCAGATTAGACATTGATAAAATCAAAGGGATTGTTTGGTTTCTGCTGTGTAAACTCTATTGTCTAGTAAATAATTCAATTACATTTCTCTCTCCTTCAACTGCTTATCATCCCCTTTACCTGGATCCACCTTTCACCTACCAGCTCTTGCTGCACCCCTTCCCTTCACAATTTTATACTGGCTATCTGCTCTCTACCTTTCAGTTCAATTGAAGAGTCTCAACTCAAATTATTGGTTGTCTAATTCACTGTTGCCTGACCTGCTGATCTCCAACACTTTGGCCATTGCTCTCCTTGGTAATTGACTGACTTCAGAATTCCGACATCCAAATTGAACTTAAAAGGAGCTTTTGAGCATTATTGTGGCCACTTCTTTGTATTTTCATATTATCCCTGCCCCCATTCTCTCTCTCTCACTCCCTCTCCTTCTCAAATTATCATTCATGTTTTTGTTACCTCAATACTTGAATCATTCAGTGCTGTCCTAATCCAGATCTTCCACATACTCTGGACTTAACACAATCAAAAACTCTTCATATTCTATCTCCCACTAGGTTTGATTCTTTGATCATCCATGCTCTTGCTGACTTATATTCGCTCCTGGGCCACAAACACTGTAAATTTTAAATTCTCATTCTTTTATTTAAACCTGTCCAAGACATTGCCCTCTATTTTTTCTGAAACTCTTCCAGCCACCAGAACCTTCCTTAATCCCCAGTCATTCATGCTTAAAAATCCCCGTGATGCTGCTTTTCTTATGAGGTACTTCATAAGAATAATAATGAGGCACAAAATAATAAACACAATTTCTTATTGTTCCCTACCATTGAAATCCATTAACTATTCAGGAACTAGGTTCACAACCAATTGTTCGATCAGTGAAGAAATTATCTGACATTGATTACAACACAAACATTGCAACCTTTTTCTTCTTGAGTTGTGTGAAACCATTTGAAGTGAATCCTTAAGCCTACCCTCTAATGATTTGCTACTAGCAGTGTGACGATTCATATCAAAAGGTGCATGGATTGTTTAAAAAAAGTGAGGAGGAAAGAAACAAAATGGGTCTTGAGATTGAAAATAGAAATAAAAGCGGAAGCAGGGCATACAGCTTCTTGAGCTTGTTGCATTATTCATTAATATCCTGGGTACTTCTTGATCTGAAGTCCACACTCTCAGCCAGTGTTCCCAAATCCTCAAAATAGAAACAGAAAATGCTGAAAATACTCAGCATCTCCTTCAGATTTATGGCTTTTGTTAGGATCTAGCAAATGGTAGAAATCTAGATGTCTTTCATTGTTAAACAGGAGAACGGTGGAGTGAGCAAAGGAAATATAGGATGGAGAGTAAAACAGACTGGATGACACTGATGTTGCTGGTACCCACACAGAGAGGGTGTGAAAGACACTGGAGCAGGAGTGAAAACAATCAGCTGAATGAGAAGGCTGTGCAAGAGAAAACACTGTAGTTGCTCGAAATCTGAAATAAAACAGAATACTAGAAAAGTCCAGATTGTCTGGCAGTATACTTGGAGAGAGGGTAATGAAATTCACATTAGAGGTCCATGATCTTTCATCAGAGCAGGTCAGTTAGATACAATTTACAATGACCAACCGACTTACCAACCAGTATATCTTTGGACTATGGGAGGAAACCAGAGCACCTGGAGGAAACCCACACAGTCGGGGGAAAACATACCAATTGTTTATAGGCAGCAGTGGGAATTGTACCCAGGTTGCTGGTACTGTAAAGAATTGTACTAACCACTATACTACCATACTGACTTTGACTGTAAGTAACAGCAAAGTGTCAATATATTCTGTCATTAAGATGAGAAATATTATGACATTTCATTTACAACTTGGAATATATTGAATAATTTTAATACAGTCTTGCCCAAAATCAAATTATTTCTCCATTTTATAATTTAAAGAAAAACATTGGCAAAATGTTTTAATAAGTTGAAATATAACAGAAACTGGAAATGCATATATCAAGTATTCCCTCTATATTTTGCAAATGGATTGGTACATCATGCCTAATTTTCAAATATTTATTAATGCAACAATCTTCAAAAAAATGTGTTTCATGCATAATTAGGACAGCCTAGGGACATATATTGTAGTCCATGTTTCAACAATATGTCAACACTAAAGTAGTTTCAGTGTATTTATGTAATTTATGAAGACATATTTGACAAATTATGTTGAGGCTACAAGTGTCAGATGTTAAGTTCTTTCTTTTTAATCTGACTTGGCTGCACAAATAATTTTCATTGATCTTCTGGTGTTGTATAATTGAACCAACTTATGTAAATGTACTTATATTAGTTTATTTGGAGACACAGCACAGAACAGGTCTTTCTGGCCCAATGAACCATGCCACTCACTTATCTACCCTTAGCATAACCAGAGGACAATTTACTCTGATTAATTGACCTACTACCTGGTACATTAGTAGATTAATTGGTCAGTGTAAATTGTCATGGAGTGTGGGAGGACACCAGAGCACCCGGAAGAAACCCATGCGTTCTTGGGGAGAAATGTACAAACTCCCTACCGAGCTCGCTGGAGTTGAATTCTGAACTCCGACGGCCCAAGCTGTAATAGTGTCACACTAACCGATACATAGTTTACCACATATAAACTGTGCTACCGCAGTTTATAGTATGCAATAGTAGGGTCATTGACGAGCAGTTTTACCAGTCAACAGAATGTCACATTAACTGAATATAATTTATGCTTTTCATTTAGCTACTAATTATTTAAATATTTTACAGAGGCCCCTGGACTTAAACACCCAGAAAGAACTAGTTCACTCCAGATACCAACATCTGGAACCACATAGGGAATTGCCAGTAAAACACATTTTTCTCCAGATCACATTTAAAAAAATAAACAAATTTCCTTATTTCATTTTATAGGCCTGTGGGTGACCATGAAAATGTTGGTGGGGGATGTATCCCAGATCAGAAAGGATTATCCACATCTGGTGGACAGGAACACAGTCGTTGCCAGGAAACTGGGATTCCCAGAGATCATCATGCCAGGTGGGTTTTTACTATTTGTCTTTCGTGCAATAAGAAACCAACAAAATTAACAAGGAATAGAGAATCAGGAATTTCCAAAGAAAAACTATGGAAAATGTTTGATTTATGCCGTTGGCCATGTTACCTTCTAATAAAAACTCTGTTACTTGTATGTTAAGATGAGCACAACTTCACAATTTACCTCATCAAGGCACTTGCATTTTATTGTCGCTGGTAAGGCACTTCCTCTGTAACTGTAACACTATTTTCCATACGTTTATTGTTTTTCTCTCATACTAGCTCAACGTACCTATGCTATGAAATGATCTGTATGGATGGCATGCAAAACGAAGTTTTTCACTGAATCTCAGTTCATGTGAGAATAATAAACTAATTGCCAATTACCTTCATTAAAAAAAAAGGAAAACTAATCTTTGGGTGAATAGGCCATAAGACATAGGAGCAGAAATATACCATTTGGCCCATCTTCTCTGCCATTTCATCATGGTTCATCCATTTTCCTTTCATCCCAATCTCCTACCTTCATGCCCTGACTAATCAAGGATTTATCAACCTCTGCCTTAAACATGCCCATGTATAGCATGGTCAAATGTGAATAGAGATGTTCTCTCCCACTAGCAAATGGAATAAGGATAACATTATAAAAATAGCCTATTTATTTATTCATTCATTAGTGGGACCTTATCTTTTAGAAGCTGTCAGCCACAATTGTTTTAGGTAGTGTTATTAGCCAAAGTATGTGGCATAATCATATTACGAACTATGTTGGAGTGCATGATAACATATGAAAGGCAAATCCTACCAGTATGTGGACGCTACTCCCACACCAATTTACAACAGAAACTGCCAATCTTTAGTTAGCGTCTCTTAAAGACGCAGCCGAAATGGTGCAGTTTCCAGATGGCCCTGTAAGCTTTGTTTAAAACAATTTGCTGATTGGTTTCTGCAGGTTAGTGCTATGGCTCTACAAGAGTTTGGTACTTTCAGGTCCACTACACAAATAATTGGCTCCCAGGCATGACACTGCTAATCAATATGTTAGGAGGAATAAGAACATGTTACACAACCCTTCTGTAGAGGGATAAGAAGGACTCAAGTGGAGGTTATATCTGTCCACCTGATGGCTTGGATCTTTGACAAGGCAATATAGTCCCTGGGAATCTCTGTAAAGAAAATGTTCAATTTGAGGCAAACTGAAGATAATATTTTTATTAATTTGTCTTATTTACTGCAAAAAGAAGCAAAATAGAATATTCAACTGTGGTTTACATTGCCATGAACTTGGAAACCTCAGATAATCAGAAAGGATTGGAGAGAATAAGGACAGAATAGAAAAAAAGGAAATAAAGTAGAATTGAAGTAAAATGAGAGGTTGATGGTTGATGCAGATTTGATGGACTGAAGGGCCTTTTTCATATTATACCTCTCCTTGACTCTATGGGTTAATAAGACATTGGGTGATAAACTCATGAACTCTGTCGCTAAGGGCAAGCTTGGAAATTCCCTCTGGGGTAACACACCAGCTTGTTTTGAAATTCATCACTATTCCTTTATCAAAAAGAGGATTGGCGTATTGCTCATGTTGTTCCATTGTTTAAAAAGGGTTCTAAGAGTAAACCTAGCAATTATTGGCCTGTGAGTTTGACGTCAGTCATGGGTAAATTGATGGAAAGTATTCTTAGAGATAGAAACATAGAAACATAGAAAATAGGTGCAGGAGTAGGCCATTCGGCCCTTCGAGCCTGCACCGCCATTTATTATGATCATGGCTGATCATCCAACTCGGAACACCGCCCCAGCCTTCCCTCCATACCCCCTGACCCCCGTAGCCACAAGGGCCATATCTAACTCCCTCTTAAATATAGCCAATGAACTGGCCTCAACTGTTTCCTGTGGCAGAGAATTCCACAGATTCACCACTCTCTGTGTGAAGAAGTTTTTCCTAATCTCGGTCCTAAAAGGCTTCCCCTCTATCCTCAAACTGTGACCCCCTCGTTCTGGACTTCCCCAACATCGGGAACAATCTTCCTGCATCTAACCTGTCCAATCCCTTTAGGATCTTATACGTTTCAATCAGATCCCCCATCAATCTTCTAAATTCCAACGAGTACAAGCCCAGTTCATCCAGTCTTTCTTCATATGAAAGTCCTGCCATCCCAGGAATCAATCTGGTGAACCTTCTCTGTACTCCCTTTATGGCAAGGATGTCTTTCCTCAGATTAGGGGACCAAAACTGCACACAATACTCCAGGTGTGGTCTCACCAAGGCCTTGTACAACTGCAGTAGTACCTCCCTGCTCCTGTACTCGAATCTTCTCGCTATAAATGCCAGCATACCATTCGCCTTTTTCACCGCCTGCTGTACCTGCATGCCCACTTTCAATGACTGGTGTATAATGACACCCAGGTCTCGTTGCACCTCCCCTTTTCCTAATCGGCCACCATTCAGATAATAATCTGTTTTCCTATTTTTGCCACCAAAGTGGATAACTTCACATTTATCCACATTAAATTGCATCTGCCATGAATTTGCCCACTCACCCAACCTATCCAAGTCACCCTGCATCCTCTTAGCATTCTCCTCACAGCTAACACTGCCACCCAGCTTCGTGTCATCCGCAAACTTGGAGATGCTGCATCTAATTCCCTCATCCAAGTCATTAATATATATTGTAAACAACTGGGGTCCCAGCACTGAGCCTTGCGGTACCCCACTAGTCACCGCCTGCCATTCTGAAAAGGTCCCGTTTATTCCTGTGCTTTGCTTCCTGTCTGCTAACCAACTCTCCACCCACACCAATGCCTTACCCTCAATACCGTGTGCTTTAAGTTTGCACACTAATCTCCTGTGTGGGACCTTGTCAAAAGCCTTTTGAAAATCCAAATATACCACATCCACTGGTTCTCCCCTATCCACTCTACTAGTTACATCCTCAAAAAATTCTATAAGATTCGTCAGACATGATTTTCCTTTCACAAATCCATGCTGACTTTGTCCGATCATTTCACCGCTTTCCAAATGTGCTGTTATCACATCCTTGATAACTGACTCCAGCAGTTTCCCCACCACCGACGTTAGGCTAACCGGTCTATAATTCCCCGGTTTCTCTCTCCCTCCCTTTTTAAAAAGTGGAGTTACATTAGCCACCCTCCAATCCTCAGGAACTAGTCCAGAATCTAACGAGTTTTGAAAAATTATCACTAATGCATCCACTATTTCTTGGGCTACTTCCTTAAGCACCCTGGGATGCAGACCATCTGGCCCTGGGGATTTATCTGCCTTCAATCCCTTCAATTTACCTAACACCACTTCCCTACTAACAGGTATTTCGCTCAGTTCCTCCATCTCACTGGACCCTCTGTCCCCTACTATTTCTGGAAGATTATTTATGTCCTCCTTAGTGAAGACAGAACCAAAGTAATTATTCAATTGGTCTGCCATGTCCTTGCTCCCCATAATCAATTCACCTGTTTCTGTCTGCAGGGGACCTACATTTGTCTTTACCAGTCTTTTCCTTTTTACATATCTATAAAAGCTTTTACAGTCCATTTTTATGTTGCCTGCCAGTTTTCTCTCATAATCTTTTTTCCCCTTCCTAATTAAGCCCTTTGTCCTCCTCTGCTGAACTCTGAATTTCTCCCAGTCCTCAGGTGAGCCACTTTCTCTGGCTAATTTGTATGCTTCTTCTTTGGAATTGATACTATCCCTAATTTCTCTTGTCAGCCACGGGTGCACTACCTTCCTTGATTAATTCTTTTGCCAAACTGGGATGAACATTTGTTGCAGTTCATCCATGCAACCTTTAAATGCTTGCCATTGCATATCCACCGTCAATCCTTTAAGTGTCATTTGCCAGTCTATCTTAGCTAATTCACGTCTCATACCTTCAAAGTTACCCCTCTTTAAGTTCAGAACCTTTGTTTCTGAATTAACTATGTCACTCTCCGTCTTAATGAAGAAATCCACCATATTATGGTCACTCTTACCCAAGGGGCCTCTCACGACAAGATTGCTAATTAACCCTTCCTCATTGCTCAAAACCCAGTCCAGAATAGCCTGCTCTCTAGTTGGTTCCTCGACATGTTGGTTCAAAAAACCATCCCGCATACATTCCAAGAAATCCTCTTCCTCAGCACCTTTACCAATTTGGTTCACCCAATCTACATGTAGATTGAAGTCACCCATTATAACTGCTGTTCCTTTATTGCACACATTTCTAATTTCCTGTTTAATACCATCTCCGACCTCACTACTACTGTTAGGTGGCCTGTACACAACTCCCACCAGCGTCTTCTGCCCCTTAGTGCTACGCAGCTCTACCCATATCGATTCCACATCTTCCCGGCTTATGTCCTTCCTTTCTATTGTGTTAATCTCTTCTTTGACCAGCAACGCCACCCCACCTCCCCTTCCTTCATGTCTATCCCTCCTGAATATTGAATATCCCTGAACGTTGAGCTCCCATCCCTGGTCACCATGGTATATATAATCATCTGGATAGACAGGGTCTGATTAGGAACAGTCAACATGGATTTGTACGTGGAAGGTCATGCTTGACAAACCTTATTGAATTTTTTGATAAGGTTACTAAGAAAGTTGACGAGGGTAAAACGGTGGATGTTGTCTATATGGACTTCAGTAAGGCCTTTGACAAGGTTCCACATGGAAGGTTAGTTAGGGAGGTTCAATCCTTAGGCATTAATATGGAAGTAGTAAAATGGATTCAGCACTGGCTGGATGGGAGATGCCAGAGAGTAGTGGTGGATAACTGTTTGTCAGATTGGAGGCCAGTGGCTAGTGGTGTGCTTCAGGGATCTGTACTGGGTCCAATGTTGTTTGTCATATACATTAATGATCTGGATGATGGGGTGGTAAATTGGATGAGTAAGTATGCAGATGATACTAAGATAGGTGGAGTTGTGGATAATGAAGTAGGTTTTCAGAGCTAGCAGAGAGATTTAGGCCAGTTAGAAGAGTGGGCTGAAAGATGGCAGATGGAGTTTAATGCTGATAAATGTGAGGTGCTACATTTTGGTAGGGCTAATCAAAATAGGACATACATGGTAAATGGTAGGGCATTGAAGAATGCAGTAGAACAGAGGGATCTAGGAATAATGGTGCATAGTTCCCTGAAGATGGAATCTCATGTGGATAGGGTGGTGAAGAAAGCTTTTGGTATGCTGGTCTTTATAAATCAGAGCATTGAGTATAAGAGTTGGGATCTAATGTTGAAATTGTACACAACATTGGTAAGGCCAAATTTGGAGTATTGTGTACAGTTATGGTCACCGAATTATAGGAAAGATGTCAACAAAATAGAGAGAGTACAGAGAAGATTTACTAGAATATTACCTGGGTTTCATCACCTAAGTTACAGAGAAAGGTTGAACAAGTTGGGTTTTTATTCTTTGGAGCATGGAAGGTTGAGGGGGGACTTGATAGAGGTATTTAAAATTATGAGTGGGATAGATAGAGTTGACATGGATGGGCTTTTTCCATTGAGAGTGGGGGAGATTCAAACAAGAGGACATGAGTTGAGAGTTAAAGGGCAAAAGTTTAGGGGTAACATGAGGGGGAACTTCTTTACTCAGAGAGTGGTAGCTGTGTGGAACGAGCTTCCAGCAGAAGTGGTTGAAGCAGGTTTGATGTTGTCGTTTAAAGTTAAATTGGACAGCTATATGGACAGGAAAGGAATGGAAGGTTATGGGCTGAGTGCAAGTCGGTGGGACTAGGTGAGTGTAAGAGTTCAGCACAGACTAGAAAGGCCGAGATGGCCTGTTTCTGTGCTACAATTGTTATATGGTTATATGGTTATAATGTGGTGATTTATGTTTAACCATAGTTCAATAATCCAACTCGGCAGTACATCAATGTATGGCTATGTGAAACTGACACCTTAAATAACCTGCTCTTCAATCAATCAGTTTACAATTCCTGGCTATCTGAAAGGAAGATTCGGGATGAGAGAAGTAGGCAAAATAGAGGTTTATGCTTCCATCAGCTGCAGTTTATCAATCAGATGAGGATGTGAGATGGAAGCAAAATCATACAATTCAAAAATCCCAATGGCTTAGCAGCTGGCTCACTAGGTAATGTTTGCCAAGCTCTTATCCTATTTGCAAAAGCCCTAGTTCTTACACTCTCCTTAAACTGATCAGACTCCAATTCATTTGAGTTGTATGGAAAATTTGCTAGTGTAGCATCATTCTGAATATCTACAGGGGAGATTGATATCGATATCAACATCTGTTGTTGACACACACAAAAAATGCTGGTGAACGCAGCAGGCCAGGCAGCATCTCTAGGAAGAGGTGCAGTCGAAGTTTCGGGCCAGGACTCTTCGTCAGGACTAACTGAAAGAAGAGCTAGTAAGAGATTTGAAAGTGGGAGGGGGAGGGGGAGATCCGAAATGATAGGAGAAGACAGGAGGGGAAGGGATGGAGCCAAGAGCTGGAAAGTTGATTGGCAAAAGGGATACGAGGCTGGAGAAGGGAGAGGATCATGGGACAGGAAGCCAGAGGAGAAAGAGAAGTGGGAAGGGGAGCCGAAGAGGGTGGAGAGCAGGAAAGGAGTTATAGTGTGAGGGACAGAGGGAGAAAAAAGAGAGAGAGAGAAAAAGGGGGAAAAATACATTAAAAATATATTAAATAAATAAATAAATAAATAAGGGATGGGGTGTGAAGGGGAGAAGGGGCATTAATGGAAGTTAGAGAAGTCAATATTCATGCCATCAGGTTGGAGGCTACCCAGGCGGAATATACCCCCCCCCCTTCCTGTCTTCTCCTATTATTTTGGATCTCCCCCTCCCCTCCCACTTTCAAATCTCTTACTATCTCTTCTTTCAGTTAGCCCTGACGAAGGGTCCCGGCCCGAATCGTCGACTATACCTCTTCCTATAGATGCTGCCTGGCCTGCTGCGTTCACCAGCATTTTTTGTGTGTGTTGCTTGAATTTCCAGCATCTGCAGGTTTCGTTGTGTCTGTTGCGGACAGTTATGTTTTATTTTATTGTGCTAGGGAGGGAGAAAGTTGTTTGTGAGTTTCCTGTGTGTTCAGCTATTAGAGCTGTCATGAACAGCTTTGAGGTATATCAGCACCAGTTGATCTTTATGTATGTATCCATTAATAGAGATTGTTGGAATGTTAGTGAAGGAGGAATGGCACAGTTACTAGAGTGTGACATCTAAGTACTGAAGGTGCACTCACAAACCAAACCACGTGAACCAAGTCATGGACCTTCTTGCAGAGGTGCATCCAGACCCTCGAGGCTTTGAGGCTACTATTGATTGAGGCAAGTGAGGCTCTCCATCCCTGTGCTAACAACATTCTGCTGGATCAACAGTGTCCTGACCAGCTGTATCACTCAACACACATCAAAGTTGCTGGTGAACGCAGCAGGCCAGGCAGCATCTCTAGGAAGAGGTACAGTGGACGTTTCAGGCCGAGACCCTTCGTCAGGACTAACTGAAGGAAGAGTTAGTAAGAGATTTGAAAGTGGGAGGCGGAGGGGGAGATCCGAAACAATAGGAGAAGACAGGAGAGGAAGGGATGGAGCCAAGAGCTGGACAGGTGATTGGCAAAAGGGATATGAGAGGATCATGGGACAGGAGGCCCAGGAAGAAGGAAAATGGGGAGGGGAGGGGAAACCCAGAGGATGGGCAAGGGGTATAGTCAGAGGGACAGAGGGAGAAAAAAGGAGAGAGAGAGAGAAAGAATGTGTGTATATAAATAAATAACAGATGGGGTATGAGGGGGAGGTGGGGCATTAACGGAAGTTTGAGAAGTCAATGCTCATGCCATCAGGTTGGAGGCTACCTAGACGGTATGTAAGGTATTGTTCCTTCAACCTGAGTGTGGCTTCATCTTTACAGTAGAGGAGGCCATAGATAGGCTGTGGAATGGGATGTGGAATTAAAGCATGTGGCCACTGGGAGATCCAGCTGTATCACTGTTTGGTATGGGAATTGCAAGGCAGTTGACCCATAGACCCTGCAACGGAGTGTGAGGAGCGCTGAGAGAATCATTGGGGTCTCTGTCCTTCCCATTCAGGAGATGTAACAGAAGTGTTGCATTCACATAGCCCTCAGCATTGTCAAGGACCACTCCCATCTGTCCCAAAACTTCTTTGACCTCCTACCTCAGGTAGAAGGTACCATAGTATAGAACAAAGACTGTAAGTCTGCATAACAGCTTCTTCCACCGGAATGTGAGACATCTGAACGCGCTGTTACCACCCAGTATACATTATTTATCAGAACACCAGTAGCAATAATTCTGTTGCATATTAAACTACAGTATATGTTATATAAGCACATGTCAACTTGTACATCTCCAGAATATATCTTTCATCTGTAAATATTATTTTCTAGGCTCTATGGAATATTTATACTGTGCTTTGCACCTGAGGAATGTTGTTTCATTTAGTTGTATACACGTGGACAGTTGAATGACAATAACTTGAAATTCACCACTGATTTCACCACCTTCTAAACTTGTTGTGCAAAGACCTTCTTGGACTCTGCAATAGAGGATTTTGCTTGCATATTTTACTCCCTCCAATAAACACTCCAGTGTTGAAAACCATGGAGTCAACTCTTTCTTGTGAATATAATCTTCAGTAGATCTACAGCTACAATAAACTCTTGAACGCCTTTCTTTAAGGTGTTTTCTTTGAGGTGCCAGTTTTAAGCAGAGCGGTCAGCTTTAAATGTATTAGCTACTCATGGCTGGGTGACTGCTGTGGAACATAACTGATCATCATGGCTGCTCCCGTACTCCATACGAATCAAGTAGCAGAGTGAGCTTGGCCTGCTGCCTGCACGAGAGGCAAAGAGCACAGGTTAACAACTCAATGCAGTCCCTGCAATCATTTTACCTCCCAAATTTCTTCTTCCTTTTCTGGTATTGTCATTCAGTAATTAAACCATTTTGCCAGAAATTGCACAGTGCGAACACCATTTCATATACGCACGATCTTCAGGAGAAAGAAAGCACTTGCATTCTTATAGCACCCTTTGTTACCTCAGTACAATTAATAAACCAAATGTCTGAAATGCAGGCACTGAATGAATATCAATAAATGTTCCAATTTAATGTAACATGCTCTTAGGTGGCAGGGAGATAACTGACTAAATAAACAGCATTATGGCATGGGCTGAGGTCAAATCTTGTTCTGAACATCGTGTACCTGGCCCTGACACACCATAAAAAAGGACACTTTCATATCAAAATGCTACTTCTGGACTTCCGCTCGGCATTCAACACTATTTTCCCACAGACCCTGGTGAGCAAACTCCTACACTTCGTTCTAAGTACACCACTGAGCAATAGTGTGTTAGACTTCTTAACTAACGGACCTGAGACAGTCAGAATGCACAACTGCTGCTTCCTCCCCATCATCCTCAACATCAGGGCTCCCCGGGGCTGTGCGCTGGGTCCATTGACGTACACTCTGCTCACACATGACTGCATGGCCAAACACCTGAGCAATCATCATCAAGATTGCTGATCATAAGACAGTCGTGGGGCTGACCAGTGTTGAGATAGCCTACAGAGAGGAGGTGAAAGAGATTGAGGCCTGGTATCAGGCAAATAATCTCTTCCTTAACGTCAACAAGGCAAAGGAGATGGCTATTGATTTCAGGAGAACTCGCACCACTTACACTTCCATTTACTTTAGTGACATAGTAGTGGAAACAAAGCAGCTTTGAACTCCTGGAAGTGCACATCACATACAAGCTCTCATGGTCCTAGAACACTCCTACACACTCAAGAATACTCACCAATGCCTCTACTTTCTGAGGAGGCTGAAGAGAGCTGGACATTGCTTATCTATACTCACATCATTCCACAGATGTGCAATAGGGAGTGTCATGACAAGGTGCATCCCTGCCTGGTACAAAAGCTGCATTGTGGCAGACTGGAAGGCTCTATAAAGGTTGGTCAGAACTGCCCGCTGCTCACTGGCTTACCTACCATCAAGGACATACATATACAAAGGTGCCAGAAAAGGGCCAGTAATATCATGAAGGATCCACCCACCCTGCTCTTGTCTCACACCCATCAGGGAGAAGGTTACATAGCATCCACACCAGGACCATGGTTACTTTCATGAGGCAGTAAGGTTGATTGACACCTCCACCGACTAACTCCACCACTACTTTATTATATCCTGTCAATAACCTTATGTGCAGACTAGTGTCTCTTTAGAGATACACAATTTATGTACACTGTAAAAACTATCTTGTGTATTTGTTTTGATTGTTTTTTAAAATTATTATTGTGTTCTTTATCTTTGTGTTAGTTTTGTGCTGCATCCGGAGTGACAATTATATCTTTCTCCTTTACACTTGTGTACAGGAAATGACGTTAAACAATCCTGAATTCTGAAAATAGGGATTTAAGTCTTTTAATTCTGAGAACATTGTACTGGGTCTGAAATCTCCAAGTAGCTTTCTGCTTCCCAAAATAACTGAATTTGTTAAAATAAAGCCTTGAGTCTTAATGCAAATTTAAGGAACAAAATCAGTATAAGAGCAGGGGAATGATTTAAAAATAGAGAATTGTACCATGTCAAATTTCTACCAGTCTCAAGTTTGATTCACTGAACAATGTACTTGATTTCTCTTCCCTGCATGTACCACTCGAGATAACCAACTGGTATTTATATATAACACAAAATGAAGCCACGTCAATACATTCAGAGCTTTTAGCGTTACCTGTTAAGTCCTCTATCCTTAACAATAGTTCAAAACAAAATCAAGCCATTCCAGAATTTAAGGATGAGGATAAAAATGAATATTGTTTATTCTATGTGGTGTAGGAAAATTGTTCATCTAAGTCTGCACTTTTTAGAGAGCATTAATTCTAATGTTTCTCGGGCTGTAGGTGGTTACAGTCCTGCCTGTTGTGATCATACTTTGAGCAGCTGTGAATTGGCGTCATTTGGCTAGCTTCTCAATGCCCATATGCCTTTTTTCTAATTTTGACAAGGGAATTTATTCTCCTCCACATGGGACTAGATTATGTTGTCAAGAAGAGAGGACATAGTTCAAGCACTGAAGTTTCTTTTTTAACATCATATTGAATTGGTCCCAGCTCTCTCAAGAACTAGTTGCTAACACCTTTGATTTGTCTTCATCAGAACTTGACTATTTTCATTAGGATTCCTCCAAATTGCAGGTGTTTTAACATATAGGATAAACTTCATGACAATGTTGGGTATCAAAGGAATTAAACATGGCAGTGGAATGAATGAAGCGGGAGTATTACATTAACTAGCTGGACAGAGATAATAACATGTAAAATATTAAAATAAGGCCTAATGATGCATTTAAAATAAAAAGTGTTTACAAAGAATTGAGGTTGACAGAAAGAGAAACAGGATTTCATTCTGGCACTGGGAAAGACAAACTCCTCTCATGTTTGAGTTTCCTGTACAGGCTTCCCATTACCCTGCGTTGGGATCATTAGCTCACTTGTTTAGAGATACAACACGGAATAGGCCCGGCCCTTCCAGCCCAACAAACCACACCGCCCAGCAACCTACCGATTTAACCCTAGCCTAATCACAGGACAATTTATAATGACCAATTAACCGACAAACCAGAATGTCTTTTGATTGTGGGAGGAAACCAGAGCACCGGGAGGAATTCCAGGTGCTCACGGGAAGAATGTACCAGCTTTCTTACAGAGAATGCCAGAACTGAACTCCAAACTCCAACCCCTGAGCTGTAATAGCATCACGCTAACCACTACCCTACCGTGATGCAGTCTGTACATTGACTTCATTTCTACAATAAGGCATTCGAGTGTGAAGTACATCTCACAATCACAGAAGTTTAGCAAGCACATTGAGGCCATTTGGCTACTAACTCCGTTGTTCCCAAGAAGAACTATCCAGCTTGATCTGTCTTTTTATCTCTGGGCCTGTTTCCCCATTGATTATGACACATTAATCCAAGTATATCTCAACCGTGACAATAGCTTCTGCCTCTTTCTCTCTTTCAGGCAGTGAGTTTCACACCTTGAGCCATACAGAGTAGTGAAGTTAAAAAAACAAATCAGTTAATAAGCTATAATTTAAAATGAAACTGTTAGCTCTTGTAATGATGATCCATGGGGAGTGTGGGGAGGATTGTCTATGAATCCATCTAGTTTACGAAGGAATGTTCCTCAGGATAGCAAATCATCCATCCTTACCAGGTTTGACCTGTATGTAACAGATGTGTTAGACACTGAAATGGTTTGGTCCGGAAGGGACAATAAATACTGGGGCAACACACAAGTGTGCTAGAGGAACTCAGCACATCAGTAGCATTCATTAAGGGAACTGTACAGTCAGCAATTTGGATCTTGACACTTCATCTGGATGGGACAGAAAGAGGGGAAATTGTTCAAAAAAAGTTCTATTCAAAAGGTTCTAAGGAACATCTAAACAAGCCTGATGCATTTTGGAAACAATTCCTGTGGACTGATGAAGTTAAAATAGAACTTCTCTGCCTCAATGAGCAAAGGTATGTTTGGAGAAAAAAGGGTGCAGAATTTCATGAAAAGAACCCCTCTCCAACTGTTAAGCATGGGGGTGGATCGATTATGCTTTGGGCTTGTATTGCAGCCAGTGGCACGGGGAACATTTACTGGTAGAGGTAAGAATGAATTCAATTAAATACCAGCAAATTCTGGAAGCAAACATCACACCGTCTGTTAAGCTGAAGATGAAAAGAGGATGGCTTCTACAACAGGATAATGATCCTAATCACACCTCAAAATCCACAATGGACTACCTCAAGAGGTGCAAACTGAAGGTTTTGCCATGGCCCTCAGTCTCCCAACCCAAACATCATAGACCTCAAAACAGCAGTGCATGCAAGACAGCCCAAGAATTTCACAGAACTAGAAACCTTTTGCAAGGTAGAATGGGCGAAAATCCCCCAAACAAGAATTGAAAGACTCTTAGCTGGCTACAGAAAGCATTTTCAAGCTGTGATACTTGCCAGAGGGGATGTTACTAAGTACTGCCATGCAGGGTGCCCAAACTTTTGCTTCAGGTCCTTTTCCTTTTTTGTAATTTTGAAACTGTAAAAGATGGAAATAAAAAAGTTTTCTTGCTTAAAATATTAAAGAAGTATGTCATCTTTAATTTTATGCCTTTTGGAAATCAGTTCATCTTTTACTTGCTTAGTTATTCACAGTAACAGAAACTTTGACCGGGGTGTCCAAACTTTTGCATGCCACTGTACATTCTTCACTTGTTTCGGTGGGTTTCCTCCCTCATTCCAAAGACGTGTTTTAGAAGCTAAGTTGGTCACATGGCTGTAGTTGGGCAATGTGGGCTCATTAAGTAGAAAGGATGTGTTACTCTGCTCAACCAGATACTTTCTAAATGTTGTGCGGGTCTCAGAATCCACCACCTTCCCAAGCAGTGCACTAAAGGTTGAAACCAGTCTCTGGGGAACCATGGCATACTGTGCTCCAACTGTGGCCTAATTATATGACTTCTATGTAGCTGATACCTGTTTAGACTTAGGAGATACTTGGTATCCTTTTTATCATGTTTTCCCTCATATACTAAAATATTATAAAACTACTCATGTAAGAACAATTCTCTCCCTCATTAAACTATAGGTGATGTGAGGAATGATATCTACATCAACATTCAGTATGGAGATTTTGACAAATACAACAAGACCACCCAGAAGAATGTGGAAGTGATAATGTGTGTCTGCAATGAAGATGGCAAAATTATTCCGGTAAGAATTTTTGTTTTGATTCAATGGAGTCTGATTAATGGAAGTCGACAGTCTTATCTACTAGTCCTCTCAGTTGATGATTGGTGTTGAATTAATCTTGGTTCAATTTGAACTTCAGTGTGTAGGGAAGTAGAGTCAATTCAAATGCCACTCCAGATTATTAACTGCTGGAAACCCAATGGTATGGAATTCCAATGGGAAAAAGTTGAATCCTCCTTGAGGTTAGCATCCACAGGGCCACAACCAGGATGCCAGGGCAAGATCCCTGGGAGATGTCGAATCACTGGTGACAATTACTAATAGTCAAGCAGTTAGACCTCCTGGAAAGAGAAGGATACACTGATGGTACAGGTGGGATTGGTCAATAACCAGGGGTGAGAGAGTTTGGATCAACAATAAATGAATGAGAGGGGAACTGAGGTTTCAGAATAGCATGGATCTTGGAGGAAGGTGGAATTAATGGATGAAACATGATCAAAGGAATTGTAAAAGAAACGAACAGTTTTAAAAAGATCATTAAGTATTCTGTATCAGTATTTGGCTGTAGTTTTGCTGTTTAGTTACTTGAAGCTGTGTTATTATGTATGTGTTTAGGCAATCTATTTTACATGCCTACACTGTTTTGGTGCAGAATTCCATTTGCTTAGGAGCAGGAGACAAGCTGGTCAGTGAATACCGATCGGTCATCTACTATCAGGTCAAACAGCCACGCTGGATGGAAACAATCAAGGTCAGTGCAACTATTACAAAACTGTTTATAAACATAGGTTACAAGGAAAATGTTACATGTTACAGCATCTTCCATATAATTTCAGGTCATTCAAAGGAGCATGTTTGAAGTGAAGTCAGTGTTGTAGCATTGGTAGCTGAGACACTCTAGTTTTAAACACTATGGCATGTTTTGTTGATACCATTGTGACATCCTCAGTGCTAAGACATTGGACTAGTAATTCATTTATGCTATGTTACTGTAACCTTCAGGTTCAGCCGGCAGGCATTTGTCTAGGGAAGACAGCCTCTGGCCCAGCCAAACTGAGAAATCTCGTTTCTGTGGATGCTGCGTGATGTGTCGCCCTGTTACAAATCCGCACCGCAAAATATCAGACAGTACACCATGTGCAATTAAATGATTGAACTTTATAAATCTTAATCTGATTATAGGGTTAGTAAAGAAAATAAAAAGAAAAAAGGCCTATTTTAATGAACCAGTCTAACGTGCACATTGGAGCTCACAGTTCCGCCCATTCATTCCCCATCAAGCTCATCTGAGCGTCAGGGACCCTCAGACTCTTGATCCAAATCCACTCTGCTTGGCGATCTACCAACTCTCTCCACTCGTCTCTTTTCTCTTCATCTCTCGCTGACGAAAGACCACGAAATCCCTTCTCTCAGACCCACAAGAAAGAACAACATGCCCCTCACTGGATGGCGCACATTTCAAAGCCCCTATTATCTCTAGTCATAACCCAAACATTACTGCTACAGAGAAACTGAGCAGTGAAACATTACAGAGAGGCCATTACATTAGCAGTGAAGCCTTACAGCGTGTTACATAACTTTATTTCTTAGAGTAAAACATGAAAGTAACTATTTCCATATTGGTCTGAGTCACTCCAGGTATTCCTGAGAGTGATTACAGAGATGATGCTGTTCCTTGTGCAATGCTGTCATTGGAACATTGTGGGAGGACTTATAGCATGTGTTTCTTGGAACAACCAACAGAGGCTGGCTCAGAAATCTCAGGTGGCAGGCACGGATATCCTGATGTCTACTATCCAGCTAGCCCCACACTATCTCTGCATACAACCAGTTATCCAAAATGGATCTCATCATCAGAACCAATCCTCAGCCCCAACATCCATTCTGGATCTGCTTTGCAGATCTCATCACCCACAATTCTACCTAGCTGGTTATTTTCCTTGGCAACGTGACCTTATCCAGCATCCTCCCTGACTGCACAATACTGCTAGGTCACAGATGCAATAGGAAAAAAGAGAGGGAAGCCTACATTCATAATCTACTTTAACAGCGACCATGTATGAATTAGCCGGCCGGTGGCATAGTGGCATCTGCACTGGACTTCGAAGCGAGTGGTTACGGGTTCCAATCTGGCTGGCTCCTTGTACACTTTCCATCCTGCTGGGTTGCGTGTCAGGCTAGCAACTCAACCTCGTAAAGTAAAACAGACTAATGCTAAAGAATGGCAAGGTTACCGTTCGATTCACCACAAGGTGCGGAGAGGAACAATAACAATGTGTGAACTAGGTTTTTGAGGATAGTGAGTCTGACAATTGTTTATTGATTTTGAGCTGGGGAGAATACATCCTCAGGCTGCTCTGCATGTTTGGCAGGGTATAAGGTCTCATTATGGTGATGATAGGATATAGTCACGTGACAATCTGATATCCGAATGTGAAGCATGAGAGGGGACTTGAATAGGAAATAATACCTTACTGTTCACTTGACAGTGGCAAGGTTTAACATCAGAAACAGACAAGGATCATTGATGTCACAGTTCCCAAGTACACAGGATACAATATGGTGATTTCTCTCTTCACAGACCCTCAAACACACATGCAAAATTTTCAGTACTTCGCGACCACGACAACTTAAATGTGTGATAAAATTCAAACATGTTGCAGGTGCTGGAAAACTAAAATAGGAACATGTTGGAATTATTCTGCAAGCCAGGCAGCATCTGTGGAAAGAGATACTGTTAATGTTTTAGGTCTGTGACCACAAGCACATTTACACTTGCACACTTCTAACATAGTGATGTGCCCAGGCGTCAGAACAGTAACCTGGCCATTAATGTCAGCGAGGTGAAAGAGGTGGTTATTGAGCTAAGAAAATAGTTGGGTGAACAGAACATTATTCTCATAAACAGAAATGCTGTAGGGGTGGTCGACTCCTTCTGGTCCCCAGGCATCTGTATCACCTACGACCTCTCCACGTCCTTACATACTAATGCAGTGATCCTGAAGGTATATCATTGCATGTACATTCTTATGCATCCGAGAACATTTGGCATATCCATGAGGATTTTTTTTTATTTAACAGATGTGACATAGAGCATTTGCATTTCAGCTTGGAATGTCATCTGCTGTGCTCTGGACTGATGAGTGGTCAGCACTGTTCAGTCTATCACTTCCTTCCATCCACTCCATCTCTCTGGTGCTTTGTATCCAGAAGGCTAACATATCATCTCAGGTGCCTGCCACCCTGGTGATCTCCCTTTCTCTCTTCTACTTTTTGAGAGAAAATACAGGAGCTCGAAAACCTGGGTGACCAGATTCAAGAAAATCTACTTCCCAATATTCTCAGTCCTCTAAACCTATTATCTCTTTCATATCTCTTTACTGGTGGTGCTGCTAAATCTTGAACCGTGAATTCTTCCTTTTCCGATATTGTTACTTTAGCACTTTGTTTTGCACTACATCAGTTTGTGCAAAAATACTTCCAGCTTTCCTTTTCCTTGTACTCATCACTGGTGTATTTATGATTGCCATGCATAATGTTAACACTATGAGCTTCATCCAGATGAGGAATTACACTGCACCATGGTGGATAAGGCAAGATACGTATCTGATTTGATGTGACTTCCCAGATGTGCAACTATACCTGAACTGCAACATAACGCGATGTTCGAGGAGGTGACCCATAGGAGGCATCGTGGCAAAAAAATTGATCCAAAATCAAAACAAAACAAAACAATTGCACAAGCCTGTGAACCCAGATGGAGCTGTAATACTCACATCACATGTCCACGGTTCCAATGATTGCTCCAAAGCATCAAATTCCCTATTTTGATCCTTTAGTAGCAATTAGCAAATGTACAATTAAACATTATTGAATGTTATCTAAGTGGTCAGCAAAGATATGACCTCCGCTGGTCCCAAGCTGCAAACTGACATGAAACAAGCATGAATATGTAACCTTTGCTTTTAGCACGCCTGCATTAATGTGATGAGTTACCATAATACACATAATAAATGCACCACACAGAATACATGGCTCCCGCAGAAGGGATTAAGAGAAGTTTCAAGGCTATCCTAACAGAAAAATGATTTGGAGAGACAAAATTGAAGGAGGAGTGGTTGAGGGCTCTTCTGGGAAGAAGGAAGGAGAAGATGGAAAAAGAAGTCTGGCTTGGAGATGAACAGCCTTCAAGAGGTTACATGTTGGGAAGAGTGTATAAAATAAGAAGAAATGAATTCATGCCAGGATTTGAAGACAGGAGTAAGATTTTTTAACATGAGGCTTTAATAGACCCAAAGCTAATGTAACCATTATTTTTATTTGCTCTCAGGGTATAAGTATTACTAGCAATATAATAGTTTATTGTCCATCACTGACTCCCTGCACAAGCTTAGGTACTAATTAGACTCAATAATATTCATGGCTTAGAGACACTTATTGATCAGACTGGAACAATAGTAAGGATTGAAGGATGTTGAATGAATCTGTAGGATATATTGCCACAGAAGTTGTGGAGGTCAATTCATTGGGTATACTTAAAACAGAAGTTGATAGGTTCTTAATTAGTAAGGATGTCATAGGTTATAGGAAGAAGACAGGAGAAATCAGTTGAAAGGAAAACAAACTAGCCATTGAATAAATGGTGGAGCAGATTCAAAGTGCCAAATGGATTAATTTTGCTTTTATGTCTTGTGGTCTTATGAACCAGGTGCTTTCTTTACAACAATGCAGTAGACCCATGTTTAACATTAATTAACTTAATTTTAAAATTCAAGTGCCAGATTTAGCTACTGATTTGAACTTACATTTCAAGTGGGGCCTCAAACTTGTACATAGATTGAAACGCTAAGTGCTGGATACACTAAACAGTTCTGCTGGTATTCATGAAGATTTGTGGTCAATTGAAAGGTCATTGAAGTTTAACTCTCTCTTTCCACAAATGCTGCCTGATCTGCTTAGATATTAGCACTTATTGCTTTTATTTTTCTGCATTTGTTTACTTTCTAAATTTGTGCCTTTGAAGTAATTGCACAGAACCCAGCTTCACATCTGGTGAATACAAGTGGTTTATGTGCAATTGGTATGCATCCCTTTAAGAATTGTAGCATGTGATCAACAACACTCACTGTCTATACTGCCGCTTTGTAAAGGCTAATTTATACTTGTGCGTATTAGCTTACGCTGTAGCCTATGCAAGTGGCCTACGCCATTGTGAGCATTTATACTTGTGCGTTGGTGTGTCTGCGTCACTTTGTAATTCACCGCCAAAACGTTAGTTGGCGGTGGGGTTTCTATGCCACTGTGTTGAGTTTCTTTGTGTTGAAACCCAACACGAAGAAACTCAAACTTCAAACAATGGCAACTGAAGCTGAAGGAGGGTGAATTTTCTGTGCTTGCCCAACCACTGAGAGGCATGGACAAGGAAATGGATTTCAAATATTTTCAGATGTCGGCAGGTTGATTTGACGATTTGGTTCATTGTCTCCAACCATTTATTTTGCATCAGTGTACGTACAGTATACTCAGAGACTGGCAATCACCACTCAAGTTTTAGCTTCAGGTGGAAGTCAACAGGCTGTAGCAGCTATCTACAAACTGATGTCAAGCTCAGTGTCCTCCATAACTTGGGAGGTCTGTAAAGCTTTATGGAAAGCATTGCAGCCAGAGTTCCTTCCCTGCCCTTCAGTCGTCCAATGGGAAGCTATTGCAACGCAGGAGGAAATGCGATGCTACCAAGCGGACCAATCATAGTTGTTGCAGTCTGTGTCACCGCAACGTGTAGTTACATTTTTGGGGAGGTGCACGTCAGGCTACGACGTAGAGTACAGTGTAGCGTACGCGGCTATGTAGGGTGTTTGCTTGGTAGAAATGTCCAGGTGTAAGTTTTTTTTGTTGAATAAAGCTCTAGTGTTTTTTTTTAGCTCCATCCACTGCTGTCCTCCAACATGATAGAAAAGTAAATAAAGACTGAATGGCTGATCCTTATCAGGTCCAATAGTACCAATAGGGAGGGGAACAATAACATATTCAGGCATTGAAGGCGCTTCATCCAAACATAGATCTTTACATGCATTTGCTGTCTAACCTGATAAGTGTTTCCAGTATTTTCTCTTTTAAATTTAGAAAATTAATTTAATATTTTTAATTTAATTTACTTCTAAAATAATTGTGTACACTCTGATGCTTGTCCTAGACTCTAAGCAAGCTGAAATAATTTATTTTCTTTCCACATTATCAGCTCTATTTGCTGCTTAATTCCACATCTATAGACAGCTCACTATGCTGTTAGTGTTATCAAGAGCCAAAGCCTATGTGAATGGCCTTCCACAGAGGCTTCACAGATTTTGCAAGATAACTGGGTGGTCATTTAAAACTGAAGTGGTTGAGAAATTATTTTTGCAGAGGTAGTAACAATCTGGAAATCTCTGACCTAGAGGACTGTGGAAGCTGAATTACTGGAGATATTTTAAGATGCATGTTTGAAATATCAAGAAATTGAGAGCAATGCGGAACAGGCACAGAAGAGGAGCTGAGGGCTGGGACAAATCATATTGAATGGCTGGGCTGGTAAGGGTTAAGTGATCCACTGCTCCTGCTCTCTTGGAGTCTTGAGCCTTGGCTGGGTTCTGCCAATTTCCTCTGTAATGGGTGCATATTGCAGTCTAAGACTTTGCTGAAGCCTTGATCATGTTTAGCCACATTGAAGTTCTTGATGAATTTCAGGCCTACACTTGAATCCAGCTACATACATGGGACAGCAGAGAGCTGCCTTTTGACTTCTCACTCAGAAACTGTTGTCAGCTTCACTATGTTGATGACAAAGCGAGTTTTTATAACTTCACTGCAGTTGTCAAAAAGGCAACTGATGTCTGACATACTCTTATTGGTTTTGTAATGTTCATTAATGTTACTTTAAAACTCTTAAAGTATAAATATATCACAAAGTGGAGGAGCAAGCTCCATAATGACTGCAACTTCTTAAAAAGACAATTACCATAATCTTCTCTGTGCTTCCATGGAAGATAATCAATAATTAATCACAGCAATTTCAAAATGAGCAACAGCATGTCAAGAATTTGATTATTTTCAGCGAACAATCATTAGGACCTGATTGATGGGGAAGAATCAGAATATTTATTTTTTAATTAAATATGTAGTGCAAAAAAAAAGAACAGAGATAGTGAGGTATTGTTCATGGGTTCATTGTCCATTCAAGCGTATGGTGGCGGAGGGAAAGAAGCTGTTCCTGAAATGTTAAATATGTGTTTTTAGGCTTCTGTACCCTCTCCTTGATGGTAGCAATGAGAAGAGGGCATGTTCCTGTGTGGTGGGAGTCCTTAAAGACAGATGTCAACTTTTTGAGGCACCATCTTTTGAAGGTGTCCTGGATGCTGGGGAGGCTAGCACCCATAATGGAGCTGGCTGAACTTAAAACTTTCTGCAGCTTTTCCTGACCCTGAGCAGTGGCCCCTCCATACCAGATAGTGACACGACTAGTTAGTATGCTCTCCATGGTATTCAGTCTTTCTGTGATTAAAGACTAAACCATTAAACAACTCAACAGTCAGGTCATTTCTGGGTTTGCTATTTCCTCTCCTTGTTCTGTGATGAATGACTTATCAGAACATCATTCGTTCATCAGTTTGACAGATTTGAGTTTGCCTGCTCATGGACACTTTGTAAAATCTCAGTGGGATGCGATTCCAGCATCTGCAGTCTCTCGTGTCTCTATGAATCTACAGACAACACTGCTCTGCTTTTCCTAATAGATGACCTCAAACACTGCCACAAGTTTTGCTTTATTATTTAAGCACAGACATCAATCTCAAAGTGACACACATTATATTAACATTGATTCCGAGGGAATCCACAGTTAACTGAACTAAAAATGTTGTTCCTGCCAAGTTTGTGCATTTCAATGGAACATTTGGACATAGTACAACACATCACTGTTTATTTGGGGATTAGTCCAAGGTAACAAGGATGAATTCCACCTCAACTAAAGTCAAGATATTAAGCCATAATTTGAAAAAACCTGTTCCTAAAATATCGTGTGTATTTTCAGGCTCCTGTACCTTCTTTTTGATGGTGGCAATGATAAGAGAGCATGTCCTAGCTGATAGGGATTCTTAATGATCCTTGAGGCTTTGCCTTCTGGAGGTGTCCTTGATGCTGGAGTGGCTAGCAGCTAGTGATGCAGCTGGCTGAATTTATGACTTTCTGCAGATTTTTCTGATCTTGTGCAGTGGCCTCTTCATACCAGATGCTGATGCAACCAGTTGGAATGTTCTCCACGGTACATCTGTGGAAATTTGTGAGTGTCTTTGGTGACATGCCAAGCCTCCTTAAACTCCTAAAGAAATATAACTGCAGCTGTTCCTTCTTTGTAATTACAGTACATCAATATGTTGGGCCCAGGATAGATCTTCAGTGATGTTGACACCCACGAACTTGAAACTAGTCACCCTTTCTACTGCTGATCCCACAATGAGGACTGGTATATGTCCCTTGACTTCCCCTTCTTGGAGTCCACAATCAATTCCTTGATCTTACTGACTTTGAGTGCAAGGTTCACACACACAAAATGCTGAAGGAACACAGCAGGCCAGGCATTTTGTGTGTGCGCTTGGATTTCCATCTCCTGTAGATTTTGTTGTGTTTGTTGTTGAGTGCAAGGTTGTTATTGTTACATCTCTCAACCAGCTGACTTATCTCAGTCCTGTTTGATTTAGGATAAAGTGTTGTTCTGATCCTAAAGCTGTAACAAGGCCTTCCATGATGAAGTACTTCCAAGTAGGTGAAGCCACCACAAGCCCTAATGATAAAATAGCTGAAAAGATCTTTGCTTAGAAAACCATGCCAGCAGTTTGCTGGCTGTAGTTTGCCCATCAGAAGCACTTAAATTAAAAGAAATAAAATTAAGTGATTGAAAGCATTTTAATTTTAAAAAGCACAAATGTTTGTAAAGGAAATTCAGCTAGTTCAGAAAAAAATATTACTTTTCCTTCTCTCCTGTTTCTTACCATTCATGTGTAAGGCCATATGCCATGTGTAATCTGGCACAAGTTCAGCAGAATTTGTGACTCCACCTCACTGTTGGTGGATTGAGCTAGAACATGTCTGCTATTCTATTCGATGCTGAATTCCCATCGGAGCATGTTTGGGAAATTGAACCTGCTGTTGGAGATCCACCAGCAAGTTGAGCACTTCTGTGTGTGATCCCTCCAGGGCATGTTGGTTGGGGCTGGTGATAGAGTGAGGGGTTAGGAGAAGTTGGTTAAATGCTAACAAATTGGTAATTCCCTGTACGTTAGTCAGCTCCATCATGGGCACTAACCTCCATGGTACCCAGGACATCTTCAAGGAGTGATACCTCAAAAAGGTGGCATCCATCATTAAGGACCACCATCATTCAAGACATGCCCTCTTCTCATTGCTAGCATCAGGGAGGAGGTACACGAGCCTGAAGGCACACACTCAATGATTCAGCAACAGTTTCTTCCATCTGCCATCAAATTTCTGATTGGACATTGAACCCATGAAGACCACCTCAGTACTTTATCTTTTCAATTTTTGAACTACTTATTTAACTATTTAATATATACGCATTTACTGTAATTCAAGGTTTATTTTCTATTATTATGCATTGCTTTGTACTGCTGCTGCAGAGACAACAAATTTCATGACATTTGCCAGAGATATTAAACCTGATTCTGATTCTGATTCTGAAGTTCTGGCCCAGAGTTCCTTGCATGGTGTTCTCCTATCGCATACTATTGCAGAGGAAAATGCTGTTTACTCTTTTTCCCAACAGCAGAAGAGGAAGAGGGAGTTCTTAACCAAAATATGAATATTTATGAAAATATTTAAACCAAAATCTACTGATTTCTTCTTAGTATTGGCTTGAATTGATAAATATTGAGAAAGCTAAGTGAAAGGGAGTCATTTGGAAAATGTGCAAAGTGAAATATAACATTGTATCTGAGTTATCAAGTTAATGAGTACAACTGATTAATTTTCTCACAATTCTGCCTTTTACTAGTTGGCTATTCCAATGGAAGAAATGCAAAGGATACACCTGAGATTTATGTTTAGACATAGATCATCACAAGAATGTAAGTATAACCTACATTTAAGAACCAGTTATATTTATGCAGCATATTTCATCAAGCTAGATAAAGTGTGTTGGAAAATTGTATCTCCCCTGGCTGTGCATGCATACTGCACCCACATTTCCCCTTTCTGGTTTATATCCCCTTATACTCTATTTCCTCTCAAAATCTCCCCTCACACGCTGCAGAGTGTTGTCAACACAGCTCAGTCCATTATGCGAACCAATTTCCTATCCATAACATTACATCTTTTTCATTTTCTGCTGCCTTGGTTAAGCAGCTAATATAATCAAAGACCCTTCCACCCCGGACATTCTCTCCCCTCTCTTCTTCCATGGGTTAGAAGATAAAAAAAAAGCTTGAAAGAAATTACCTCCAGACTGAAGGACAGCTTCTAACCCACTGTTTTCAGAATTTTGACAGACCTCCCAAACTCTAAAGATAACCTCTTGATCTCCAAACCTACCTCATTGTGACCCTTACATTTTATTTGTTTGTTTATTCACATAAATATGCACTTTCTCAGTAGCTACTGCACTATATTCCGCATTTTTTTTGCTTTTTGCTACCTTAATGTATGGCATGATCTGTCTGGATGTCACGCAAACAAAAGCTTTTCACTGTGTCAGGAATATAGCAATTCCTATTCAATTTGTTCACCTCATTCTCGATGAACTCTTTGGCTTTCCTTGTCCTCTCTGTTCTCTTTCCCTCCAATCTTCAGATTTGATGGGCTTTACTTTCTTTATAACTTACAGCAAAAGACAAAAGTGAGAAAAATTTTGCAATGGCCTTCGTAAGGCTGATGAAAGATGATGGTACGACACTGCAGGATGGTACTCATGAATTGGTGGTGTACAAGGTATGTGGTCCTAGCTTTACAAAAATTGGATAAGTATTGGTCTCCTGACAGTAGCAGATTGACTGAAAAGACATTGAATTGATTTTGGATTGCTACTTTTTATATGTAATTATCAAATGTTACATTTCATTACTTTGATGAATGTCTGCAATAAACTTGGGAAGGGATTCTGATGCTGGGAATAGAGCATCTTTCATTACAAGGCACCAAATATCGGCAGCATGCAACCTTTGAGAGGCAGGGAGAACACATATAAAGGGACATTTCACATTTAATGGCAAAACCGTGTTGGTGTAGAAGAGAATCTGAGGATTTGAGTCTGTAGTTCCCTGAAGGTGGTTGCATAGGTTGATGGGGTGGTGAAGAAGGAGTTTGACATGCAAACCTTTATTAAGGCACTGAATTTAAAAGTCTGGAAGTTACGTTGCAGCTTTTTGAAATTCTGGTTAAACTGCATCTAGAGTATTGCATTCACTTCTGGTTGCTCCACTCTAGGAAGGATATGAAGGCTTTGGAGAGGTGCAGAGGGGGTTTACCAAGATGTCGCCTGGATTAGAGGTTCTTCACTATAAGGAGAGGTTGTACAAGTTTGTGTTGTTTTGTCTGCAGTGGTGGAGTCTGAGGGAAGATCTGATTGAAGTTTATAAGCCCATGAGAGGAATAGATAGAGTAGACAGTCAGTATCAAATGAAGACATTTTAGAAGGTCACAGATAGACACAGAAACATGCAGGGAATGGAAGGGATATAGACCTTGTACAGGCAGAAGAGATTAGTTTTGTTAGCAGTTTAATTAGTTCAACACAACTTGGTGGATGGAGGGCCTTATCATGTGCTGCTCTGTTCTCTGTTATATAGGGGTAGTACAACTTAATGTAGCAGAATGCTCATTTGCGCTACCTTATACTTTTATACTTTATACTTTATTGTCGCCAAACAATTGATACTAGAGCATAAAATCATCACAGCGATATTGGATACTGTGCTTTGTGCTCCCTTAGGCGTAACATTGGGAAAAAAAGATCCAAATCCCAATTTTTTATACTCCTCAAAACATCAATCCACAATCTTTTAAAACAAGAATGAATTATGGTGCCAAGTAGATCCAGAAGGTAGCATAAGCAACAGGATGAGGCATTTGTTTAATTTGTCTCTGGAGGTGAATGATGCTAGAAATGTTATCTTCAATGCCTTTTCCCAGAAAATACCCAGTGAGCCTTCTTCTCTGATCTATAATGCTGGCTTGCCACAATGGTACACTTGGAGATTTCAAACTATTGACCATGAACAAAGCAGTAATTTCCAAAAAAACTCATTACAATTTCCAAAATAATCTTGGAGATTAGGAATTAATCTGTATCCAATGTATCAATCACTAATTTTATGAAATAATTTTTTCCAATCGCCATTTGTAAATTCCGGATGTTGGACCTACGTTTTTTTTTAGCTATTGTGTCAGCTCACATCAAAGTTCAGGGTCTCATGTTTATTACTATTTTCCTTTGTCATGTAGTATCAGCTGTGATATTATTTTAAAATTTAAGTGTCGAAACACCCCATTACATTTCCAGATGCTTAGCAAAGCATCAAAACTAAAGATGATATGGGCAGTAGGAAATCAGTAGGACAACTTACGAGAAATGAAGAGGTTAAGGAGAGATTCATCTGTTTAGTTTTGTTCACAGTAGGTTATGTACTTTCCACAGTCTGGTAGCTGTGACAGGTTGCACTGCTCAAACCTACTTGTGCTAATGACATTAATGTCGACTCACAAAGCAGTGAGCACCCTGGGTCAGTAAAATGGGATGTTGTTTTGGAAATACAGATTCCCTTTCTTGAATCAGTTTGATTTTCATGACAATTCAGATAATTCAGCAGTTTATCTAATCTTTTGACCATTTATTGTAATTTTTTTAAAAATCTGTTTCTTAACACTTCTTTTGGGTCAACATTTGACCTTGGTCCAGCAAAGGTTTTGATACTGGCAATAAACCTGTTTCTCAACACTTCTTCTTGTGTGGTTGTCATCTTCTTATCGTGTCCATGGACAGTCTATACATGGCCCAGCCAGAACTGGACACATTTTTGTGCCTTGTTGAATTCGGCAAGATCTACAACAGTACAGGGTTCAAATCAATGGTACAAAAATGTTGAATACACTACTTGCTGCGTGTGGTGGTGGTAGAATTGGTTGAAACAGCACCACAATGTGAAAGCTTTTACCTTGTTATTGTGTGGTGGGGTTCCCCGATGATGGATGCTGCTTTCCTGTGACAGTGCTTTGTGCAGATGTGCTCAATGGTGGGGAGGGCTTTACCCATGATAGCTAGGCCCGTATCCACTACTTTTTGTAAGATTTTCCATTTAAGAGCATTGTTATTTCCATACTAGGCTATGATGCAGCCAGTGAATATACTCTCCACTATATGTATATCTATAGAAGGTAGTCAAAGTTTAAGATGCCATGCTGAATCTTCACAAACTCGTTAGGAACTAATGTTTTATAGTATTGCATTATTATTGGTAGTGTTGTTATTGTTTCTATATTTCATTTAAATACATAATTTGTTACTCAGTTTGTATTTTATACCTTTTTAACGATTTCCATGAAACTCTGAGTAATTAAGGCACCCACCTTAATTGGGTGAAAATGTGCTGCTCCAATCTGTCCCGATTAACCAGAAGCTACTGTGTTCAAAATGTTTGACATTATTTTGTGAAAGCATAGTCAGAATTAAATCTCATCTTATCATGTCCTGTCTCAGTAACCCCCTGTGTATTTTGGTTTCCCTGAAAGCAGCAATCACTAAAGACATTTTATTCAGTCCCTTCTCTCTTCATTCCACTAACAAGGACAATGTAGATTGTGTTTTTTTCTTCTGACAAATGGGACCAATAGATTCAATGTTCCCCTTCATCATCCATATATTGACATTCCACAGCTTTCGAACTGTGGAAAGTACTTCTAGCACTTGCCCTTCTCCAAATGAATGAACTACATGTTCTGAGGACAGCTTGCAATTCTTATCACTGTTGTACAGTATTTGACCTTGATCCAGCAAAGGTTTCAACACTGCCAGTAAAACCAGGAGTGAAGCAGCATTTAATTGTAGACATAAGTAAGTCCACAGAACCCTACTAACCACACTGGAAAAACTATTGTATTGCAACAGAGATGGAGTAGAGAAGTAAAGAAATCTAGTTACAACTGTATTGTCTGGAGTATGGAGTATTGATTTGTCTTGTTATCTAAGGAAGGATCTACTTTAGAAGCAGTACAGAGAAGGTTCACCCAGTTGATTTCTCAATAGAAAAGGTTGTCTTATTAGGTAAAACCAAACAGTTTGGGTCTGTACTGCAGAGTCTAGAACAGTGAGAAGTCATCTCACTGAAGTAAACAAGATTCTAAAGTTGTTTGAAGGGTAAATGCAGATTGCCATTTGCCCCAGTGAATCACAAACAAGAGAAAATCTGCAGATGCTGGGAATCCAAGCAATACTTACGAAATGCTGAAGGAACTCAGCAGGCCATGCAGCATCTAGGAAAATAGTAAACCATTGATTTTTGAGCCGAGATCGGCCCAAAACATTGACTGTTTACTCTTTTCCCAGATGCAGCATGGCCTGCTGAGTTTCTGCAGTAATTTGTGTATGTTGCCCCAGTGAATCTTGGGAATTCCTTACTTCAGATGGTTGTGGTTGTTCAGGCTACAATGAAGACTGAAGCAGGAAGATCTGGACTGCAGGGTCATGGGAATTGAGCAGCAATTTGTGATGGCCAAGGATTAGGTCAATTGCTATTTTACCTAATGCTGGATCAACGTCAAGGAGCTGCATGGCTTCATCCATCTTCCATTTTTTGTATTCTTACTTAAGTACAGTAAGCTTTCACTGTAAGGTATGAATACACTTTATAGGTCCTTTATCTTTTGTATCTGAATAATCTTGGAAGGCTATATACTCCCTAAACACAGCTTAACTTTCCCATGGGCTGACAAAAGGGAAAAAGGATCTAGTGCTTTCCTGGTGTATATGATGAAAAAACTCTTCTTGGGCTTCCAGCTGGGCACAGGTACCGATTATACCTGATGTTTCAATGACAAACTCTGCCATCTTCTTCAAGGATGATGCCTGAGTATGTCTAGTCCAGTGGTATTTAACTGAGGGCTGATGTCCTTGTCCTGGCATCTCAAAAGGAATGCTAAAGAACAAGAAAGCTTTGCCTTTTCTTTACACAATGATTCAATGCCTGAGAGTGTTTATTCATGATAAAAGGAAATGTGCTGCTCATCAACTGTGGAGGGTTGATGAGGCGCGTGGGTGGGAATCAGTTACCTGCAAAGGGCTGTGATGAGGCGCGTGGGTGGGAATCAGTTACCTGCAGAGGGCTGTGATGAGGCACGTGGGTGGGAATCAGTTACCTGCAAAGGGCTGTGGCTTCAAGCTCTTTGAGGCTGAAGGTATGCTGTTGGGTTACTCTGATGCACCTCTGCCCAATTGTGCTGCAGCTCAGATGAAGGGGTATTGCAGAGATGGTGCATCGGAGCCCAGATATTGTGGTGTGGTAGGGTGTGGGACTGTACTGTTGGAGAAGTGGAGGGGTGCTGGGTTTTACCATCACCTGCAACTCTGGAGACAGCTGCCACTGTCATTCAGGACAGGACTGAGGTGGGCTCAGCAAGGTGGCATGAGATTTAAGAGTGGAGGATCAGGACTTGGAGTATTGGAAAATGGCACAGAGTGGATGTGGCAGACTGGATTCTGTCAATTCTAAACAAGTATGTGGAGACAGATAGTTATAGTTAATGCCAAGGGTATATATTGAGAGTGTTGGGGAAGGTCATTCTACTTTGTAAAGTCCTGAGGAAAAGATTAAATAATTTATTTAGCTGTGGCAAAAACAAACTGCAGGGATAATTCTGCGGGTCAGCCAGCATCTATGAAGGCAGTGAAATCATTAACCTGCATCAGGATCCCAGCCTGAAATATCAACTATCCATTTGCTGTTTGACCATCTAAGTTCCTCCAACAGCTTGTTTTTTTTTCACTCCAGATCCCAGCAGCTGCAGTCACTTGCATCTCTAATTTATTTACCTGTCAGGGTTAACCATCCGGTACTGTACTGTACTGTGCATGTCATTTTGGTAATGCTTACAACAGTTGCATTCAGGACAATGTGATGTAATTTTCCCTGCAATACAGCCAAAGTTGAAATATTGTTTCACCCCTGTGCTTTCATTTCCAGAATGCTGAACAAAAATGTTGTGCAATTAAATTTCTAAGCACTTAATTTGACACGATGTTGGTATTTAGCTATCATATTAGCAGAAATCCAATCACATTCTCCAAGACAATAGACAATAATGAGCTTACATTAAACTTTAACAAGATTGCACTTGGAGAACTCTGCAAAGAATGTAGGAAGGAAGTCAGGCATTAGGGAATATAGCAATGTTTCTATATGCTGCTTGGCACAGCAAAGTGTGGCTTTTCTCATTAGAATAAAATTAATTAAATAGAAATATTCCAAAATTATGGAAATGTTGCTCAGTATATACTGAACAAAGTTGAAAGAATATGGGAGTGGAGTTTATAAATGTGTTTGGAAAACTCCTGTATGATGGGAAAATGCTGGTCCTAACGATGTAAATTCAATAATCTGCTGCTGTATTTCATTGTGTGCCTTTGCCAGTACATATGACAATGAATCTACACGTACCTGTGAAAAATTAACATATTCTCACAAGGCCACTTGAACAAGCTGGTTCAGTCAGAGAAGATCTAATTACATTTTCTCTGAACTCAATTTTAATTCTTGAAATAAAGTGATTCCTGATGATGATTGAAGAGACTATCAGAGTTTAAGGGCCAACTTAAATTGGTGCCAGCTTTTTTTATTCATCTTGAGTCAAAAAGTACATAAACAACTGATGATCAATATTAACATGAAAAACATTTTATTTTCTCCACATTTCCAACAACTCTCCTCAGATTCTACCATTTGCCTAAACACTAGCAGTGACCAGCCAACTCACCAATCCACACTCCTTTGGGAAGTTGGAGGAAGCCAGGACATTTGGGAGAAACCCACCTGGCTGGAGTCTGGGTTTGATCCAGGATGCTGCAGCTGTTAGGCAGCAGCACTACTGCATTATTCTGGTGCTTTTGTGTTACAAAGGAATCAATTATCGAAGTTACTTGTTTCATGTATATATGGGAATTTCTTTTTTTAATTAAGCTGCACTGCATGCATTGGAAATGTCTGTTTTGCACAGACTGGAGTAGCACCGAAATCCCATTGTCCTGAGCAATCTCAATTAAGTTTCATTCTATTCTAACTTCTGTCCTTGTAGCAAAACGATCAACCTGCGCTTTGATACTGTTTTATCACCTCATATGTTACCTGACTGCTTTGTCCCTTTCCTGCCCAGGACCTCAGGCCAAGGAAATTTGTATGTCCCCGTTGACCTTCACTAGTTTTATCAATGCACCAGAGAATGCATCCTATCTGAATGCATCACATTTGATATGGAACTGCTCTGCCTCTGACCACAAAAAATTGCAGAGAGTTGTGGACACAGCTCAGTCCATCACAAAAACCAACCTCCCCACCAAAGACTCTGTCTGCATTTCTTGTTGCTTTGGAAAAAGAGCCAACATAAACAAAAACCCCATTCTCTCTTTCTCGCACTTTCATCATGCAGTATTTACATAAGCCTGACAGCATGTACCACCAAGCTGAAGGACAGCTTCTATCCCACTATTATAAGTCTATTAAATGGTTCCATAGAACAATATGATGGACACTTGACATCAAAATCTGCCTCATTATTGTCTTGCATATGAATGTTTACCTGCTCAATACTCTCTCTGTAGCCATTAGATTTTATAGAGTCAGAGAGTCACAGAGAAGTCCAACACAGATACAGGCCCTTTGGCTCATCTAGTCCATGCTGAAACCATTTAAGCTGCCTACTCCCACCAACCTGCACCAGGACCATAGTTCTCCATACCCCTTGCATCCATTTATCCATCCAAACATCCCTTTAATGTTGAAATCAAGCTTGCATCCACCACTTATGCTGGCAGCTTATTCCACACTCTCATGACCCTCTGACTGAAGAAGTTTCCCATCATGTCCCCATTAAACTTCTCACCTTTCACTCTTAACCCATGATTTCTGGTTGTAGTCCCACCCAACCACAATGGAAAAAGCCTGAATGCATTTACCGTATCTATACCCCTCATAATTTTGTTTATCTCTGTCAAATCTCTTTTCAATCTTCTATGTTCTAAAGAATACAGCCCTAACCTATTCAATCTTTCCTTATAACTCAGGTCCTCCTGACCCAACAAAATCCTTGTAAATTTTCTCTGTACTCTTTCAACCTTGTTTATATCTTTCCTCTCGGTAGGTGACCAGAACTGCACACAATACTCCCAATTAGGCCTCACCAATGTCTTATACAAATTCAACGTAACATCCCATCTATTGTACTCAGTACATTGATTTATGAAGGCCAATGTGTCAAAAGTTTTTTTTAGGATCCTGTATACCTGTGACACTGCTTTCAAAGGATCACGGACCTGTATTCCCAGATCCCTTTGTTCTACCATACTCCTTAGTACCCTACCGTTCAGTGTTTAAGACGTATCCTGGTTGGTCCTACAGAAGTGCAAAACCTTGCACTTTTCCGCATTAAATTCCATTTGCCAGTTTTAAGCTAATTTTTCCTGCTGATGCAGATCCCTCTGCAAGCCATGACAGCCTTCCTCACTGTCCACTACACCCCTAATCTTTCCCCAAATTTGCTGATCCAGTTAACCACATTATCATTGAGATCATTGATATAGATGACAAACAATAATGGACTCAGCACTGATCCCTGCAGCACACCACTAGTCACAGGCCTCCAGTCAGAAAGGCAACCCTCTACTACCACTCTCTGGCTTCTCCCACAAAGCCAATGTCTAATCCAATTTACTATCTCATTCTAAATGCTAGGTGACTGAACCATCTTGACCAGCCTCCCATGCGGGACCTTGTCAAGTACCTTGCTAAAGTCCATTTAGATAACGTCTACTGCCTTGCCTTCATCTACTTTCCCGGTAACTTCCTCAAAAGCTCCATAATATTGGTTAGTCATGACCTACCACACAGGAAGCCATGCCGACTATCCTTAATCAGTCCATGTCTACGCAAATACTCAAATATCTGATCCTTTAGAATAACTTCCAATAACTTTCTCATAACTGATGTCAGACTCACCGGCCTATAACTTCCTGGTTTATGTTTAGAGCCTGTTTTAAGCAGCAGAAAAATGTTGGCTAGCTTTCAATCCTCTGGTACCTCCGCTGTTACTAAGTATGATTTAAATATCTCTGCTGGTGGCCCACCAATTTCAGCACTTGCCTCCCACAGGGTCCAAAAGAACACCTTGTCAGGCCCTGGGGATTTATCCACCCTGACTTACCTCAGGGTAGCTAACACCTCTTGCTTTGTAATCTGTATAGCGTCCATGAAATTGATGCTGCTTTGCCTCACTTCTATAGACTCTGTATCTGTCTCCTGAGTAAATGCAGATGCAAAGATTTCACTTAAGATCTCCCCATTTGATTTGGATCCACACAATGATTACCATTTTGGTCTTCCAGAGGTCCCTTGCAATCTTTTTCTCTTAACATATCTGTAGATACCCTTAGGATTCTCCTTCACCTTGTCGACTAGAACAGCTTCATACCTTCCTGATGTATTTCTTTAGTGTTCTCTTGCATTTTTTATACTCCGTAAGCAGCTCATTTGTTCCTACTTGCCTATACCTGCTATGCACCTCTTTTTCTCTCTTAACTAGGGCCTCGATATCTCTTGAAAACCAAGGTTTCCTACACTTGTTATCTTTATCTTTTATTCTGACAGGTATATACAAGCTGTGATCGCTCAAAATTTTGGTTTCTGAGGGTCTCCCACTTTCCAAGTACACCTTTACCAGAAAGCAACCTGTTCCAATCCACACTTGGCAGGTCATTTCTGATACCATCAAAATTAGTGTTTCTCCAGTTTAGAATCTCAACCCACAGCAGACCAGTTGCTGGATGCAAAGTGTTCCCCTACACAAACTTCTGTCACCTGCCCTGTGTCATTCCCTAACAGCAGATCCAGTATTGCACGTTCTCTTGTTAGGAATTCTACCTACTTATTACGGAAACCTTCCTAAGCACATTTGACAAACTCTATCTCATCTACTCCTTTTTGTAGCATGGGATTTCCAGTCAATATGTGGAAAGTTAAAATCACCTACTATAACAACCTTATGTTTCTTGCAACGGTTTGCAATTTCTTTGCAAATTTGTTCCTCTAAATCCATAGGACTGTGTGTGGTCTGTAGTATAGCCACATTAACATGGTCATATCTTTCTTATTTATCCTTTCCACCCATGACACCTCACTAGTCAATTTCTCCAGTGTGTCCTGACGAAGTACTGCCGTGATATTTTTTTGACTTGTAACACCATCCCTCCTCCTTTATTCCCTCCCGCTCTGTCACATCTAAAGGCAATGGAACCCCGGAATATTGATGTGCCAGTCCTACCCTCCTGCAATCAAGTCTCACTGATGGCTACAACGTCATAATTCCAGGTGTTGATCCATGCCCTGAGCTCATCTGCCTTTCCTATGATACTTCTTGTCTAGAAATCTAGGCAGCTCAGGACACTAGTCACACCATGCTCAACCTTTTGATTCCTGACTTTATCTGAGGTCTTACCAACACCTGCCTCCACCACCTCTCCACTAACTGTTTTTGTATTCTGGTTCCCATCCCCCTACAAACCTAGTATAAACCCCACTGTGCAGTATTAACAAATGTTCCTGCTAGGAGTTAGTCACCCTTCAATTCAGGTGCAAACTGTCCCTTTTGTACAGGGGACACTTTGCCCAGTGACAAAAATCTTATGCCTTCCCTCCTACACCAACTCCTTAGCCACGTGTTAATCTGTATAATCTTCCTATTTCTGCCTCACTAACACGTGACATAAATAGCAATCCTGAACTCACAACCCTCGAGGTCCTGCCCTTTAAATTAGCATCTAACTCCCTGAACTCTCTATGCAGAACCTTGTCACTTAATCTACCCATGTGATTGGTACATACATGGACCACAACCTCTGGCTGTTCACCCACCACTTCAGAATACTGAGGACTTGATCCGAGATTTCCCAGACTCTGGCACCCGGGAGGCAATATACCATCTGGGAATCTCATTCTCAGCCCTATCTAATGAATCCCCTATCACCACAGCCCGCCCCTTCTCCTCCTTCCCTTCTAAGCCACAGGGGCAGACTCAGTGCCAGTCCCAACCACTGTTATTTTTCTGTTAGGCCATTCCCCCTAAGAGTATCCTGTTGCTGAAGTGGTTGGTCAAAGGGGATCTCTTCACTGGCTGTTTCACACCTTTCCCCTTCCTGACTGTCAATCAGTTTCCTGTGTCCTGTGCCCCGTATCCTGCACCTTGGGTGTAACTACCTCTCAGTATATCCTGTCTATCACCCCTTCAGCCTCCTGAGCGATCCAGAGTTTTGTTCATCCAACTCCCTATAGTGGATTGTTAGAAGCTGCAGCAGGATGTAGATCTCGCAGCTGCAGACATCAGGGACGCTGGAGGTCTCCTTGCCTTCCCACATTCCATCATAAGAGCATTGTGTTACGGCTTTTCCCTTGTGCTGTCACCATGTACTTATGTTTTGAAATTTTCATCGTATCTTGGTGCATATGTCACTGAATTCTTTGACACGCTAGTATAGCGGTTAATGCAATCTTTTTAAAGCGCCAGCGATCACTGATAGGGGATCAGTTCCTGCTGCTGTCTGTAGAGAGTTCGTACTGTTACGTACCCCGTAACTGGGTTGCCAAACCAGCAGAAATGGATCACTCAGTTGGAGTCTGGATTACTAGAACTAAGAAAGTTTTATTAAAGAAACAAGCAACACAGTACTCTAATCAAAAGGATAATGAATGCAACAGTTCAGCAATGATAAACATACATGTACACAGAATTAAGATAACAGGATCAATCAAGCTCTATCGTTGTCTAGGGGTAAATGACCAGTTTCAAAGTGACGCAAAGTTCAGTTCAATTTAGTTCAGTTCAGTTCGCAGTAATCGTTGTCGTGGTGATGGACAGTGGGGGGAAGGAGAGAGAGAGCAAAATGAATGAGTATTCAAAAACGGCTTCCACACAGACCTTCGCAGTCAGCTTTCGGGCAAGTCCTTTGTGATGTCATCTGAGGTCACCGACTGTAACCCCCTTCGTTTCCAGATACAATTGTTTCTCTGTGGTGAACCCGGCACCCAGGCAAGGGTGGACACACACCAGGTTCCCGCCGATCGTGCCTTTCCACCCTGTGCGTCTATGGCCTGGTCCCGCACCCGGCCTTCCAAAACTTCCCACCGACTTGTGGGAGATGCACTGCTTCCAGGGTCTCGTTACCTCAGGGTGTCGTGTGTGTCCTGCCTTAGCGAACCTGTCCCTTTTTATCCCCCTGCTGGGGTGTCGCCTGTCCATCACTTCAAACATTTCAGGGTTCAGAGGGGGAGCCGATCTTGACAGCTCTCTTTCCGTTCCTTCATTAACATCTCCAAATGCTGCTCCATTGTTTTCCTCATCTCTCTCTCTCTCCTGAAGACAAGTGGCAGACCAACTGCTGATCCCACTGGTGCCAGCACAGGACAGCTACATCGTAATTTATGTGTGTTCTTGTCACAGTACGTTCTCCCCAGGACTGCATGGGTTTCCTCCTGCATTTTGTACATTCTCCCTGGGACTGCGTGGGTTTCCTCCTGCATTTTGTACATTCTCCCCGGGACTGCGTGGGTTTCCTCCTGCATTTTGTACGTTCTCCCCGGGACTGCGTGGGTTTCCTCCTGCATTTTGTACGTTCTCCCCGGGACTGCGTGGGTTTCCTCCTGCATTTTGTACGTTCTCCCCCGGACTGCGTGGGTTTCCTCCTGCATTTTGTACGTTCTCCCCGGGATTGTGTGGGTTTCCTCCTGCATTTTGTACGTTCTCCCCGGGACTGCGTGGGTTTCCTCCTGCATTTTGTACGTTCTCCCCGGGACTGCGTGGGTTTCCTCCTGCATTTTGTACGTTCTCCCCGGGACTGCGTGGGTTTCCTCCTGCATTTTGTACGTTCTCCCCGGGACTGCGTGGGTTTCCTCCTGCATTTTGTACGTTCTCCCTGGGACTGCATGGGTTTCCTCCTGCATTTTGTACATTCTCCCCGGGACTGCGTGGGTTTCCTCCTGCATTTTGTACGTTCTCCCTGGGACTGCGTGGGTTTCCTCCTGCATTTTGTACGTTCCTCCTGCATTTTGTACATTCTCCCCGGGACTGCGTGGGTTTCCTCCTGCATTTTGTACATTCTCCCCGGGACTGCGTGGGTTTTCTCCTGCATTTTGTACGTTCTCCCCGGGACTGCGTGGGTTTCCTCCTGCATTTTGTACGTTCTCCCCGGGACTGCGTGGGTTTCCTCCTGCATTTTGTACGTTCTCCCCGGGACTGCATGGGTTTCCTCCTGCATTTTGTACGTTCTCCCCGGGACTGCGTGGGTTTCCTCCTGCATTTTGTACATTCTCCCCGGGACTGCACTGGGTTTCCTCCTGCATTTTGTACGTTCTCCCCGGGACTGCGTGGATTTCCTCCTGCATTTTGTACGTTCTCCCCGGGACTGCGTGGATTTCCTCCTGCATTTTGTACGTTCTCCCCCGGGACTGCGTGGATTTCCTCCTGCATTTTGTACATTCTCCCCAGGACTGCATGGGTTTCCTCCTGCATTCCAAAGGCATACAGTTTAGGCTAATGAGTCGAAAGCCCAAAACAGCAACACTTGCGAGCTGACTTCAGCAGAATCTTCATGCTGTGTTGGTTGTTGATGTAAAACAAGGCATTTCACTGTATATTTCAATGTTTTGATGTACATGTGGCAAATAAAGTTCTCTATTTATTGCTTATTTATTTATTATTAGGTTTTATTTAACTTTTGTATTTGCACAGATTGTTGTCTTTTGCACACTTGCCCCAAGTTGACGTGATCTTTATTGATTCTGTTATTGTTATTATTCTACAGGTTTATTGTGTATGCCACAAGAAAATAAATGTCATGGTTGTAAACAGTGACATATCTGTACTCTGATAATAAATTTACTTTGAACTTTAAATAAGGCTGATCTCTTTAAGGAACAGCATGGTAGTGTAGTGGTTAGCATAACACTATTACAACCCAGGTTCAATTCCTGCCTCTGTCTGTAAGTAGTTTGTACATTTTCCCCGTAACCCCATAGGTTTCCTCCAAATGATCCTGCTTCCTCCCACATTCCAAAGATGTACAGGTTAATAGGCTAATTGATCACATGGGTGCAATTGAGTGGTTCAGACTCATTGAGCTAGAAGGGCCTGTTAATGCGCTGCATCCCTAAATTAAAAAATTAATTATACAACAATAACCAATTGCCCTGATGACCAGTTGTAGTGACTCCTTCCTGTATCTCTAGTTCACATGGTGCAGGGAGGATGGAATCTGCCACTGTCATAAAGGCCTGTAATATTCAACTCTTAAACCAAGTGATATATTTACCTACTCAGATCATGTGCTTTAAAACAAAACATATTTGATCTCGTTCTCTGTTTGCTTACGGTCTACAGGGTGACAGCAAGAAGTTGGAAGATGCCAGTATATACTCCAAGATGCAGTCTACCCGTCAAACCAGTGATTATAAAGGTTCTACACTCAGCCGCAGTAATACAAATGCAGGTCTCTCCAACAGTTTCAGAGACACCTTCATCATCACTTCAGTTGTGTGCTCCACAAAACTCACGCAGAATGGTACGCATGTGTTAGAGTTTCTTACTATTTAGGCTGTACTCTGGGTGTTCTCAGAATTGTTTGTTTCTTCCTCCACAGATGTTGTTCAATCCATTGATCTTTTCCCAGCATTTTCTCACCATGCTCTGTGTTCCACAGCGTCTGTAGGATTTTTGCCTTTGGCTGAAGGTGAACCTTGTTGACCAGCTCTGATAATGATAGGTTGGCTTTCTTTCACACAGTGGGCTTGCTGGGTCTCCTGAAGTGGAGAATGAAACCAGAACTCTTGCAAGAAAACCTGGAAAAACTGAAGATCGTGGATGGGGAAGAGATAGTTAAGGTATGGTTAAGTTCTGTACTAAATCCTTTTCTAGGCTCTATATCTTCACCAAGTTTCCTTTGCACTTTTCATGAATTTTCTTGCCAACCCCAATATCACATCTTCAAATGGCAATTCATCAACAACCAAGGTTAAACCACAAAGTATCTGATGGGCAATCAAAAGTATGTCTGTGATGTCTCTGAAAGTGAAAAAGAATGTCACAGTTTCCCAACCAGTTATCTTCCTATAAAGCTGAATTAAACGTTATTATTGTGTGGAGAGCTGAATTGTTTTATCATGATCTCTACAATTGCAGATTGACTATGATGCAATTGAATGATAGTAAATAGGTTCAAGAGATTAACTAGGTAACTGTTACTCCAATGCCCTAAAAATCTTCATGATTGAATCGTCTATTGGCTTTAAAATTACTACTGAACAATGAAATTGTCTAATAGAAATCAGAATGACTGATTAATTTGAACTGAACAACATTGAATCTAAAGTAACAAGTACAAAATTCTGCAGGAATTCAACAAGTTCCTCCAACACTCTGTGTGTCTAGTTCAAGATTTCCAGAATCCTCATAACCTCTTGTGCTTCTGAATCTAAACTGCTCTGTAATTTAATAGTTTTATGGAGTGTTAAAAGCAGCCTCCAAATTTGAGGTCAGTGACTTCAGAGTGAGTCAAAGCGAAAAAGAAACTGAGCTGAAAAAGTTGCCCAGTCTTTAATTTTTTCAGTAATAAACACATCATAATCAAGATCATTTCTGCAGAGTCCTCAGGCAAACCCATTAATACATTCTGTTCTTTACTACAGGCCTCCCATGTGTAAGGTAATATATTATTTCAGTTGATTAGTCTTTGGAAAGGAGACTACCTATGGTTATGCCAAATCTCTAAAACAAATGTATAACTGTTCACCACTTTAGTCTAACCTGCAGGGATTTTCAAAGCCCAGACATGGTAAATTGATTAGTCTTATGTGACACTCTCTTTCTTTGGAGCTTCAGTATAGTCACCTGGGATAAATTATGCTTGAAATGATGACAGCTCCAAGGGTTACATCAGCTACATGGCCAATGGAGAGCTACCAGTCACTGAACTGGAAAATCAGAAGAAAGAATTTGTTTCTGATGCAGCAAATTGTTGATGTTGGAACTTAATATCCTGAGGAGAAGGTGGAAGATAATTAAATAGAAGCAAGCAATTTTCTAGAGGGTCAAAATAAGCTGCAGAGAGTTGTAAGCTTAGTCAGTTCCATCATGGGAACTCCATTGTATTCAGGACATCTTCAAGGAGTGATGCCTCAAAATGGTGGCACCCATCATTAAGGACCCCCAGCACCCAGGACGTGCCCTGTTCTCATTGTTACCATCAGAAAGAAGGTACAGAAGCCTGAAAGTACACACTTGACAATTCAGAAACAGCTTCTTCCCTTCTGCCATCCGATATCTGATTGGGCATTGAACCAATAAACACTACCTCATGACTTGCTTATTTCTACTTTTGCACTACTTATTTGACTTAACTATATAATATAAACTTACTGTAATTCACAGTTTTTTCTATTATTATGTATTGCATTGTACTTCTGCAACAAAGACAACAAAATGTCATGACATGCAGTATGCCGATGATATTAAACGTGATTCTGATTCTGAACTCAGTGGGTCCTGCAGCCTCCATAGGGGGAAAGAAGCTGTTGATGTTTTGCATCAAAATGTGGAAAAACTCTGAAATGTCTACAGTTGCTCTCCACCCAAAATGATGCTCGACCTGCTGAGTACCTCCAGCAGATTGTTTGTTGTTCCAGATATCAGCATCTACAGTTTTTTGTGTCTGCATTGATAAAATGGCAATTTTTATAGAAAATGACAGGTTTATTTGTAAAGGACAATGAAGCAACAGCTAAGAAGAGAGACTTGCTTTTACAAATGTTATACAAGGATAATGGGTCAAATAGCCTTAAGGTGCTATTAATACATGGTGTTGACAGCAGTATCCTTTCAGCAACTGTAGAGTCTCTAAATTTGAGCACTCACAGACTATGTAGGTTTCTGTCTGAACTAATTCTGCAGAGTTTAATGTGAGTTAATTTTATAGGAATTGTGGCTGGAATACCGAACCCTCAAATTACTTCCCAAAAGTTACTGCAGAGTGATCTGTTCAGCTGAGTGGTTCATACTGCTTATTAGTGAACAATATATTCACAGGATTTCCCTAAGGAGAAGCATACGGTTTCGTACCCCGTAACTGGGTTGCCAAGCCAGCAGAAATGGACCACTCAGTTGGAGTCTGGATTACTGGAACTAAGAAAGTTTTATTAAAGAAATAAGCAACACAGTACTCCAATAGTAAGGATATAAATGCAACAGGTTAACAATGAATAAACACACATGTACACAGAGCTAGGATAACAGGATCAATCAAGCTCTATCGCAGTCTAGGGGTAAATGACCAGTTTCAAGTGACGCAAAGTTCAGTTCAATTGAGTTCAGTTCAGTTCACAGTAATCACTGTTGTGCCGTTGGGTGGTGCGGGGGGGGGGGGAGGAGAGAGAACGAATGAATATTCAAATCAGATTCCAAACAGACCTTCGATATTCCTTGCAGTCAGCTTTCGGGCGAGCCCTTTGTAATGTCTTCTGAGGTCGCCGACTGTGACCCCTCCGTTCCAGATACGATCGTTCTTCTGCGGTGAACCCAGCATCCAGGCAAGGGTGGACACACACACCAGGTTCCCGCCGATCCGTACCTTTCCACCCTGTGCGTCTATGGCTGGTCCCGCGACCAGACCTCCAAAATACACCCACCAACTAGTGGGGGGGGCACACCGCTTTCATGGTCTTGTTACCTTGTGGAGTCGTGTGTCAATTGCCTTAGCGAACCTGTCCCTTTTTATCCCCCTGCTGGGGTATCGCCTGTCCATCACACTTCAAACAGTTCAGGGTTCAAAAGGAGCCAGTCTTGACAATACTCAGACCGGTGTCTCCTTCCGTTAAACTCTCTCGTCTCTTCATTAACATTTCCAAATGCTGCTCCATTGTCTTACTTATCTCTCTCTCCTGAAGACAGGTGGCAGATCAACTGCTGATCCCACTGGTGCCAGCACAGGACAGTTAACATCTTAGCCTATGTGTACTTTTGTAACCCTCTTTCATCACACCCCTCTCCTTTAAGGATTTTTACTGGGGTAAAAATTATAAGCATGAATACATTATTAGATACACACAAATATACATCTTCATAAGCTATTTGGCTAATACAGAGAATTTTAACTTGTCAACACCTGGACAGACAGTCAGCAATCACACTTTCCGTTCCTTTTATACGTGTTATTTTAATAATCCTTTAAACCAGGCTCCAACTTAGCAAACTTCATAGTGGCCGAAAACACTGATGAATTGTGATCAGTGTAACCTCTCATTGGGTTTCGTCCCGGACCACGATAACAAGGGTCGTCCCATCCCGACTTAGTTTTCTCTCGCAAGGGCTTAGTAGGAGGGGAAGGGGTAGTAACCGCAAAGTTATTGCAAAACTTCCTACAGTACCCCACCGTCTCCAAGAGCCTTCTGAGGGTCCTCTTGTCTGTCGGGGTTGGGATGTCAGAGATAGCCCGCATCTTAGCTTGCATCGCTGCCAGCTGCCCCTGTGTCACCACAATTCCCAGGTAAGTGACCTTCGCTGGTAGAACTCATTTTTTTCAAGGTTCACTATCAAGCTGGCTCCAGACAGCCGTATTACATCACCAATATACACTTCTGTGTTCTTTAGCCCTTTCGTCACTGAATTACTCATTCTATAGGGGTGTTGCTCACTAGGTGTGACAAACACCACCCAACGTCCCAGTTCTTTGCATCGCCTTGGGACAATCAAACACACGTGTGCGAGCCGTTTAATTAGCTCTCCTAAAGGGTTGCTTTGTTCGGGGATTAAGGGAGAGACCTTATCAGCAGAGCTGGCCAAAACAATAGCCTTCTCCCATCTGGTCGGTACCATACTCATCTTTTCAAAATAATTTTTCCCCTTATCAGGTGGCACCCTAGCTTCATTGATTTCCGCGCTAACACCGACTAGGTTTGTTAGCATATCAAAAGCCTGTGACCGTCTCAGTTTGTGTCTGCAATAATCAATAACATCCTTCCTCCTGTGCAGCCAGAAAAACCCTCTCATGGCTTCGCCAACTGTTTCCTTCAGCACTTCAAAATGTCCACCGAGGAGTACCTTGTGGGCCAGGTTAAAAATCTCATCCCCATAACTCTTTTGCACCACCCCCTATTCCTCATCTGCAGTACTTGGTCTCCCTTTCTTCCTTAGCCCACCCTCCTCCACACAATAGCCTACTGGCTCTCTTTTTTTCCTGTTTCAGAGAGAGCTGTTTCCTCGTCTCGCTCCTGTGCCTGTATAAAGTCCTTCTTTTCTAATGATAAATCTACCTTAATTTCCCCACTTCCTCCTGTTTCATTACGCTCCTTCTTTTCACTTTCTACCCCCTCCTCGTACAAGGCTGGTAGAAACGTCTCAGCAGTCTCCCTGGACATACAGCGAGTCACTGTGCAAATAGGGTGAACCTGTGAGTCCATGGGTGGGGCCTCAATTCTGGCAGGCTGACCTGTCAATCTCACTGCGGAGAACACAATTCCCCCGGCGAGGTCATTACCGAGCAAGACTTCCACGCCTTTCATCGGTAATTCGGGCCTCACCCCGATCGTGACTAGTCCGGAGACCAAGTTGCTTTGTAGGTGTATCTGGTGCAAGAGTACTGCTTCTGTCCCTTCCCCAATACCTTTGACCCTGACCTCCCCAGTCTGGGTCTCTGAACTAAACTCTAACATACTCTTCAATATCAATGACTGACACGCTCCCGTGTCTCTCCAGATCCGCACTGGAACTGGGTTTAACCCCTCCTTCACCGACACCAATCCGGCCGAGATAAACCTCTCGCGCCCTTCCTGAACTTTGGCAGACCTTTCCTCTCCTAGCGGTTCGTTTACCAGCTCGATACAGCCAGTCGAAATGGCCGTTTTTCCTTTCTCCATCTCCTTCTTTGGGGCAAAGCACCTGGTCGCAAAGTGTCCGACTTTCCCACAATTATAACAGACGACCCCAGGAGACTTCCTACCAGACTGCTCCTGGTCTACCTTATCCTTCTCACTAGTCCCCGGCTTACTTTCTGACTTTTCTGGCGGACTCTCCCCGCTGTCCTGACTACCCTTCTGGCAGCCTTTACTCGGGGCAAACTTCGTTTTATGTGTCAACGCGTACTCATCCGCTAACTTAGCAGTTGCGGCTAACATGGCTGCCTCTTTCTCATCTAGGTAGGGTCTCATACCGTCAGGGACACAACCTTTAATCTGCTCAATCAGGATCAGCTGTAGCATTCTGTCATAATCCCCATCCACCCCTTTCGAGGCGCACCAACGCTCACAATATGTCTGCATCTCACGGGCAAACTCTAAATACGTGCGGTCCCACTGCTTCCTCGCATTCCGGAACCTCTGCCGGTATGCCTCCGGGACCAACTCATAAATCCTGAGGATGGCCTCTTTCACCACCTCATACCTCTGGGCATCTTCCGCGGACAAAGCGGAGTAAGCTTGTTGGGCTTTCCCTTTCAGTACACTCTGAAGCAAAACAGCCCACTTATCCCTCGGCCAGTCCTGCCTTGCAGCAACTTTTTCGAAATGGAGAAAGTACCGATCCACATCGGTATCGTCAAATGGGGGAACCAGCCTAACCCCCTGGGTCGCCCTGAACCCTCCACCTTGGTTCGGCATGGGCCCCTGCTCTGCCATCATCCTTAACCTCTCCAGCTTGAATTCCCTTTCCCTCTGCCTCTCTTCTCGCTCCAACTGTTTGTCCCTCTCTTTCTCTTGCCGTTCTAACTGCTTCTCTTCGTGTTCTAGCTGCCGTACCCGGAACTCGTGCTCGAGTCTCAGTTTTTCAATCTGCACCTGTACTGCGTCTCCACCAGGTTTTCCAATAGATATCACCTCCAGCTCCCCTTGGGGAAACACACCTTTAGATACATAGTGCTCTACGATAGCTCTGTGTATCTCCTCTCTCCTCATTGTCGACTTCCCCTTAACAAGATTCAACCGTTTGGCCACAGCTGCCAATTCCACTTTCCTGGCATCCTCTAATGCCTCCAAGGTCGGCGCCTTTAGAAATTCCTCAATCTCCATTTCTGCTGTTTGCCTTTTCTTTCTTTCGGGAATTTTAACCCAATCAATTTACCCCGTCCCAAATTTAGCGTTCAAAATCGCGGACGAGAACCTCACTTATGTTACGTACCCTGTAACTGGGTTGCCAAACCAGCAGAAATGGACCACTCAGTTGGAGTCTGGATTACTGGAACTAAGAAAGTTTTATTAAAGAAATAAGCAACACAGTACTCCAATAGTAAGGATATAAATGCAACAGGTTAGTAATGAATAAACACACATGTACACAGAACTAGGATAATAGGATCAATCAAGCTCTATCGCAGTCTAGGGGTAAATGACCAGTTTCAAGTGACGCAAAGTTCAGTTCAGTTGAGTTCAGTTCAGTTCACAGTAATCACTGTTGTGCCGTTGGGCGGGGGGGCAGAGAGAGAGAATGAAGGAATATTCAAATCGGATTCCAAACAGACCTTCGATATTCCTCGCAGTCAGCTTTCGGGCGAGCCCTTTGTAATGTCTTCTGAGGTCACCGACTGTGACCCCTCCGTTCCAGATACGATCGTTCTTCAGCGGTGAACCCAGCACCCAGGCAAGGGTGGACACACACACCAGGTTCCTGCCGATCCGTACCTTTCCAACCTGTGTGTCTATGGCTGGTCCCGCAACCAGACCTCTAAAATACTCCCACCAACTAGTGGGGGGGGCACACCGCTTTCATGGTCTCGTTACCTCGTGGAGTCGTGTGTCAATTGCCTTAGCGAACCTATCCCTTTTTATCCCCCTGCTGAGGTATCGCCTGTCCATCACACTTCAAACAGTTCAGGGTTCAAAAGGAGCCAGTCTTGACAATACTCAGACCAGTGTCTCCTTCCATTAAACTCTCTCGCCTATTCATTAACATTTCCAAATGCTGCTCCATTGTCTTACTTATCTCTCTCTCCTGAAGACAGGTGGCAGGTCAACTGCTGATCCCACTGGTGCCAGCACAGGACAGTTAACACCTTAGTCTATGTGCACTTTTGTAACCTTCTTTCGTCACAATACCCAAGAGGGAGTGTTGTGGCTATGGAGATCTTTGAGGACATCAGAAAAAAGGAAACAGAACCTTATAATAATGGAAACAACAGGAATTCTGCAGATGACCTTCGTCAGGGTCTCGGCCTGAAATGTCGACTGCACCTCTTCCTACAGATGCTGCCTGGCCTGCTGCGTTCACCAGCAACTTTGATGTGTGTTGCTTATAATAATGGAAGCTAGACACATGAGAGAACCATGGAAAGATGGGATCAGAAATAAACTGATTAATCTCCCAGTATTTTCCCACCAATAAATGACATCATGGATAATCTGTGACCTAGCTCCATAATACTTTTAGTTATTAAATGATTACCAATGATAGATTTAAAATTTACAGTTGGTTTATGATCAGTTTCTGTTTGCAAAAGTTCCAAATTTCTCTGACCCTTTGCTTGTGTCAGTGTTACCAAATTTCACTCCTCTCGAGCCTGGATCTAGTGTTTTACCATCTCCTCTGGAAACCAATGGAAGCTACCTCTATCCAGTTACCTATTCTCTTAGATTTTCCTCATATTAAATTGAAAAGTACCTTTAAATGTCTGAACAAAAATGAAGCCTCAGTAATATCTCATGATTTAAACTTCTGAGTTCAGGTAATATTTGCATAACTCTCACTGTACCCTATGATACACCCTTTCTGAAGTATGACACCCACGTCTGCTAATGGTTCTCTGACTATGGATCAACCACAGTCATGCAGCATTTTCCATTTTCCTTTCTGTTTATTGACTGCACCATTGTGTGTCATAATAATGATATGTGAATAAAAGACTCCTAATTTTCTTTATAATTCCCATTACTTCTGGATTTCTATTATTGAAATGGAACTCGGCAATGCTCTCTAGCAAACTGGATGAATTTGCTTCCCTCAGGAAATGTTGTTCTGCAGAAGGGGTAGTGGGAATCTGTGAACATTAGTATAACTGGTGCTTTCTACATTGAACCTAACAGCTAAAAGAATGAATCACACACAATGCTGGATGAACTCAGAAGGGCAGGCAGCATCTAACACAGGTTAATAAACAGTCAACAATCAACATTTCAGGCTGAGACGCTTCATCAGGTCTGGAAAGGAGGGGCGAGAGAGGCCAGAGTAAGAAGTTGAAGGGAGGGGCAGGTGATAGGTGAGACCAGGAGAGGGGAAAGGTAGATGGATTGGGTGTAGTGGTGGAGTAGGAAACTGGGAAAGGACAGGTGGATGAGGTAAATGGCTGAAGAAGGAATCTAACAGGAGAGGACAGTGTACCATGGAAGAGAGGGAAAGAGAAAGGGAACCAGAGGGTGTTGATAGCAGGTGAGGAGAAGAGGACAAGTAAAAGGTTAACCAGAATGGGGAATGAAAAAAGGGAGAATTTGAAGAAATTGATGCTCCATTAAAGAATGATAAATTGGGGCAAAACCAAGTAAATGCAAATGAAACATGCGGCATCAGTGTAAATAACAACAGATGCATCAGTGCAAATAACAATGGAGACATCAGTGTAAATAATGACAGAGACACCAGTGTGAATAACGACAGGGACACCAGTGTAAATAACAATAGAGACACCGGTGTAAATAATGACAGAGACACCAGTGTAATAACAGAGACACCGGTGTAAGTAACTACAGAGACATCAGTGTAATAACAGAGACACCGGTGTAATAACAGAGACACCGGTGTAAATAATGACAGAGACACCGGTGTAAGTAACGACAGAAACACCAATGTAAATAACAACAGAAATGTCAGTGTAAATAATGATGCTATGAAGTTGGCTGTTGGTTTGCTCTTATACCAAATATTTTCACGTGTTTGTGGAGATAATTAGAAGCATCTTTCAGAAGTCTGTGATCAATATTCTTCATAATTCCAGGTTATAAGTATGAATTCAACAGGGTGTTCATGTTTTGTGTGAGGAGTTCACAATCTCAGGTTGTTGGCTTCCAAGTGGAAGACACAAGTAAAGATCTAGATCGAGTCCTAACGAGATGTGTGAGGTCATGTCTTTCAAAGATCACTAGAGTAAAGATGATTCATTATGGAAATAACTGATGACCTATCCTTCATTTAATTAAAGTTCCTTCAGGACACTCTGGATGCACTCTTCAACATCATGATGGAGCATTCTCACACAGATAAATATGACATCCTTGTCTTCGATGCTTTGGTAAGGCACTTCTTGTAACTTTGCTAATGTAATTTTTGCTGGTTCCTTCTATTGTTGGGTTTTCCCTGTGGAAAGTAAAGAGAAATTAAGGAAGGCTGATCAAGTCTGGGTAGGCTGTTTGTTCAATTCCAGTACTCTTCCTTATGCCAGCCCATGGGATTTGTTTGAAGCATTTACAATATTTGGGCTACCCTAAAACTCTTAAATATCTTTGTGAAAGTGGTGGTGAGCTGCCTGCTTGAAACTGTCCAGGTTGTGCTTTGTGATTGAGCTTGCTATGTACACCGAATGTTGAGGAAGAAAGGGTGATAAAGTTCCACACACCATAGTCCTTGCTTCTTCCGTGCAACCCCTCCTCTCGCCAACATATGGGCGGAAGATACAAAGGCCTAAAAGCACGGACCACCAGGATCAAGAACAACATCTTATTACATCCTGCTGCTATAAGACTATTGAACAGACCCTTGTATGATAAGCTGTACTCTTGACCACACAATCTACTTTAACCTGGCTTTGCACCATATTGTCTGCTTGCACTGCACTTCTACTGTAATCAAAATACTCTAAACTGCTTTCTTTTACTGATTTCACACTACGCTACCTTGATGTATTGATGTGAGTAATGATTTGTATGCAAAACAAAGTTTTTCACTGTACCTCGATACAAAAAAAAACTATTTACTTATTTGTGGACACAGATTCTGCAGATGTGGGAAATCTGAAGTAACACACTCAATCCCTTCTGGTGTCTCCAGCCTTCCTCAGCTTCTCGGACACCATGCTCTAGTCTTCTGCCCACCCTGGATCTTTTCACCTCTCACTACTGACAGGACATCAACCATCTCGACTTCAGTACTTCTCACTCCTATTCAAACCCTACCCCCTGTGAACACACTGTCCTCCACTCACTCCACACCGCTATCAACCTCATCATCAAACCTGCAGACAAGGTGGGGTGGTGGTGGTGATGGTAGTGATGGTGATGATGGTGGTTATGGTGGTGATGGTGATGGTGATGGTGATGATGGTGATGATGGTGATGGTAGTGATGGTGGTGATGGTGATGGTGGTGATGGTGATGGTGATGGTGGTGTTGGTGGTGATGGTGGTGTTGGTGGTGTTGGTGGTGATGGTGGTGATGGTGGTGGTGATGGTGGTGGTGATAGTGATGGTGATGGTGATGGTGGTGGTGGTGGTGGTGGTGATGCTGTTTTACTCTGGAGCCTCTCTCTGTCTTTTGCATTGGAGCTTCCATACCAGGTGGTGATACAAGCAGTCAGACTGCCTTTCACTGTACATCTATCGAAATTTACATGGGGCTTAGGTGACATCCCAAATCTCTTCAAATGCCGAATGAAGAAAAGCCTTTGATGTGCCTTACTCATGCTTTTTATGTCAGATGAAGTTTTTAAAAATCTGCTTGAAATCTAATACAACTGCCACCCTTCCCCCACACCTTGATCAGTCTAATAAGGTGGCCAAATTTCCACCCGTTTTGTCCATTTACTAGACTCTTCATTTTAGGTGTCTTTCAATAGATGCCACCGCAGCAGTTTTTAAAACCTTTCTCTCTTATTGGAGTCCGGTTTGCAGGTAACATTAATATATTCCAGTACAGCTCAGGCTAAGGTAATCCAACTAATACTGATGTAATTTGAGCCTTTCTCTTCAGAATTTCAATGTGTATCAGTGCCAAAAGATATACAGAGCTCAGCACTGATTGCCTCAATCTTCCCTGTACAAGCTGACCATGGGAAATGCAAGCCATTGTCTTGAATATTTGACGTGAAGACCTCAATCTGGGACAGTGTTGTTGCTATGTAGAGCTTCTGCAGCAGCAGCTGCTCCTAATTCTTTAGTAACGTGGTTGCAACAGAGATAAAAATTATTATGATGAAGCTCTCTGTGGTCCTTCCCTTTCGGCAACCTCTATGGACGCAAGGCAACAATTCAGTTTAATTTGATGGTCATCTCAAAGCCCTGCTAAGAACAAGGGAACAGGAATTGCAATATGAGACTGCACTAATAATGCAGAAGACCAATCTAACAAGCAGAGCAATAAGAATTTAAATCCCATCATGGCTGGTGGAAAGTCAGAATGGAGTCAAATCCTCAGTGGTTCTAATTATGCTTGTAATGCAATGAAATCTGGCATTCTTGCTATCTTTGTTCTTTATGGAGGGCTCTAGCCTCAACAACTTGTTAACTCATAACTGGACTAACAAGTTACACAGGGCAACTGCGGATGCACAATAAAAGTCAATCTCCCTGTTGCTCCCACAATCTAAAAGTGACTAATAATAAAAACATACAACCACAGAATGTTCTTCAACTACCTTACCAGCTTGACTTGGACAATAACTGGTGCTTCAACAGAGGATAAGAATTTGGAATTTTCTTCGCAAGGCTACAATAGGAGTATCATTGGTGTAAGTAATAGAGCACTTCTAGGAGTAATATGAGCTACATATTCCCAGAGGTGTAACTAAAGATGTGTGCACTGGTTGTATCCACCTTCGTGAGATCATGAACTCTTTGTCAGTTCTCCATTCATGTTCTTGACCCCACTCCTGGCATTGACCTTGACAGATTACGTTGTATCTTTTAAGGGTTTTGCCCATCTGCAGTGAAAGGACCACTCTCCTATTCTCCACCCCCATGAACCCTGCTCATCTCCATATCACCTATCAAGACAGAACATAGAACAGAAGAGCATAGGAGTCCATTTGTCCAGGATCTCTGTGCCAGCCATAATGCCAATGTGAACTAATCCCACCTTCCTGCACATGACGTATATTCCCCCATTATGAAGGGTCTGAGCCGAAAGTGTTGATTGTTTACTATTTTCCGTAGGTGCTGCCTGGCCAGTTGACTTCCTTTGGCATTTTGTGTGTGTTGCTTTGGATTTCCAGCATCTGCAGATTTTCTAGTGTTTGTGATTCCCCCATTACTGACCTGTCCTTGTGACTGGCTAAATGGATCTTAAATGCCACTCACACACCAGCTCCCACCGTTTCCCTGGTAGCACATTCCAGTCACATATTACTCTCTGCATATGAAAATGGTTACTCCATGCACTTCCTTGAAACTTTCCCCTCTCACCTTAAAGCTATGTACTCTAATATTTGTTATTTCTTGCCTGAAGAGAAAGATGTTGACCATCTACCTTATATACACCCATCATGATTTATATAGTTTCGATTGAGCTTGGATTATTCATGATTAATTCTAATACCTTTCTTTAACTTAGTACCAGTGAAGCATATTGGTCAAAGTGCATAAAGCAAGCCCTGTAAGAGAAGTTCAATAAAAAAACAAACTCCTGTTTCAGGTTGACACTGTCATCAAAGCTGATGGTTGTAATATTATGCGTTTTATTTTGCAGATATACATAATAGGATTGATCGCAGACCGGAAATTCCAGCATTTCAACGCTGTCCTCGAAGCCTACATTAAGCAACATTTCAGTGCTACTTTGGCTTATAAGTAAGTTCTATTGCTGAAACTGGTAGTGATTGCTGCCTTGCTTTTAATTGGATCATCCTGTATCACTGCATGATTAAAGTTCAACAACTCAGACCAACTAAATGCTTACACATACAGTATATATAGTGCCTTGCATTTTCCTATCATTAGTGGAGCACTGCTGATAAATGTGAATATTATGGAGTGCATAATTATTACCATTGTGAGTGCACAACTCCTTATATCTTCATCTGAGGAAGATCAAGAAAAAAAATTTCATGTGGAAAATCTAATAATGGTCACTAATAAAGGGAGGAAAGTGTCTTTATCTGAAGGAATTGGACAGCTAAATCTTCTTTTCTGTGGATTAATTGTAACAAGTTATACTAATTCATCTTAGGTAATGCTTTAAATAGGGAAGGTGTGGGGAAATAGGACATGGGGAGAGAATTGAGAAATTGGAGATGCAAAGGAATGTGGAATCTGATTTTAAGATTCCCTTAGGGTTAACTTGCTGGTTGACTTGATAGTAAGGAATGTAAATGCAATGATAGCTTTCATTTCAAGAGAACTAGAATATAATTGCTGAAGTTTTATGAGGCATTGTTCAGGATGCATTTGAAATATTTTAAACAATTTTGGGCCCCTTATCTAAAGTAAGGTTTTCTTGCCATGGAAAAGGTCCAGAGGATGTTCATGAGAATGAAAAGTTTAATATATGTGGATCCTGTGATGGACTTCAGAGGATTTCAATGAAAACTAATGCATACTGAAAGGCCGAGATAGAGTAAACGTGGAAAGGATGCTTCCATCAGTAGCTGAGTCTAGGATCTGTGGGCCATCACAAAATAAAGGAGCATCCCTTTAGAATTGTGGGGAGAAATTTATTCAGCAGATGGGAAGAGGAGCTGTGGAATTCATTACCACAGAAGTTTGTGGAGATTCTGTCACTAGATGTAGTTGAAGCAAAAATTGATAGGTTCCTGACTGGTAAGGGGATTGCGGGGGAGGGTGTAAGGTTTAGGTGGACAATGTGAGAGAATGGGCTTGAGGCAAAGAAATCAATCATGATTGAACAGTGGAGCAGAGCTTAGTTCTGTTCCAATATCCTGTGGTCTTAATAGACAAGGTACGACTTAGAGGAAGATGGTTTATGCAGAGTTTAAGCATGATCATTGACTATTTGAACAAATTAAATGATTTCTGTGTTGGTAATTTTGTGTTAACCTATGTGTTACTTATCCTAAAAATTTTTCTTCTCTAACCAACAAATTTCCATCCCCTTCTTCCTCTCCTCCTTGAAAGGTCACAGCTAATTTTACAGTGCTTCATCATTTAAAAGAGCCTCTCGTGTGCCTTTGCCAGTTTTTCAGTTTTTGTGTATATCTTCACTGCCAACCAACTGGAACTGTGAAATTCCAGGGAAATTAGAGGAAAGTGAATCTTGGAAAACCTCTGCCCCTGAAGTTGGTGAAGGCCAGGTGATTGGATGTATTTGGGGTAGAGATTGATAAATACTTAAAAGAATAGGAACTGAGGGTGATGGGGAACTGACACAGAAGAGGACTTGAGGCCTGCATAGATCAGCAGTGATCATTTTGAATTATTAAGCAGGCTTGAACGGCCCGATGGCTTGCCTATGCTCCTTTTCTCTTGTACTGTTGGATCCATACACTGGGAAAAGCCATTTCCAAAGATAACTAGGAAACACTGTTGTGAAAAAAAATCACTTTCTAGCAAGAAGAATGAGAGAAAATAGGAAACATTAAACAAAACACAAACAATGGAAGCTTGTAGGTTATAAGTATACAAACATCATAATGATAGCTGGGTAGATCTCCATATGCTTACCCCAGGAACACAAAAGTGACTCCGTCTACTCTTCATCATTGACTGCAATTGTTTCAGTGGGTGGATTGGTGATAAGCAAAATCACAGGGTTTTTTTTTGTCTCGACCTTGCATCCTTATGCTATCCTGCATATGAGTTTTTGCTATTAGCATTAATACATTATTGAAATATGGTGAGACTCGTGTGACAAATCCATATTCTCTTGAGGAGGAAATAGATGATATTGAAGGGAAAAAGAAATTGGAAGCTTGGATTAAGAAATACTGTTTTGTAATGTGGTAATGGGGACTGATAGTACCAACTGAGAAAAATGACCAGGGTGAGTAGTTGTGAGGTCTGTAGACAGGAGTAAAAGAGTGAATAACATTGAACAGAAGGAGTAGACCAGGAAATAGTTACAAAGCTCACTGAAACTACTCCACAATTCAACATGATCATGGCTGATCTTATATCTCAAGTCTGTCTTCTTGCCTCATCTCCATATTCATTGATGCTCTTGGTTTTCAGAAATTTATTAATTTCAGTTTTGGAAATGTGCAGTCATTGAAAATTTCACCTACCAGGGGATGAGTGGTAAGGATGAAAGCAATTTCTCTTCATTTCAATCCTAAAAGGCCAACCCCATTTCCCACACGATGATGAATCTGTCTTTCAGCATCAATCCTTAATTAGAAATATTAAAATAAAGAAGGTGTATCTGTGAAAGTTGGAAATTTAGTTTGCTTTGGTTCTTTGCATACTTAGGATCAAAGGGATGATGTGCAACTGAAAAGATAGTGTGCATGATACCACTTCAGTTTAGTTCAGTCTTCAGTTTAATCAGTTTGAGAGGCTATGTTCACAAGTTGTGGCCTTATTTTTGATCATTTTCTAAGTTACAGTATATATAATCTTTCTGCATAAATCAATAGAACACCTCTGTAGCAGCAAAAACTAATCCAAAATCAAAAGAAAACTATTGCCACTAGCCTGCGACCACCACGGGGTTGTTATACTTGCATGACACAACCTCTGCTCCAACAAAATGATTATTATAGTGACTAGTTATCATAATAAATATGCAACACAAAATACAAAGCAAATAGAAAACATATATATATATATATATCTCCTACAACCTCTATATAAACTCAAGGGAATTCACAGTTCAAAGATTCCAACATCGTTTCTGCCTCCTGTACAAGTTGATTACAGACATTTCCCTTCTTTTCAAGCTTGGTGTCTTGTATCCTTAAGATCAGGTGTTGAGGTATCACTTTATTCAGCTAAGGAAAACAAATTATTCAGGATCTCTGTACTTATCCTCTAGTAACCTGTTATCAATTTAATGATGCCATAGGTAGACTCTGGAGTTCAGTGAAATCATTTTTTCCTATAAAGAATCTGAGTGGCAAATTTTAGATAGTTGTGGATTCTCTAGTGTATAATAATGGGAGCCAGAACTGTAGTAGTAAAATCTAACGTGATTGGATTTGATGACTTCATTTAAACAGGTCAAGAGGTTTATACCTGGCAGAAAATAGCTAAATCGAGGCCTGATGAGGCAACATTCAGTTGAATTAAAATTAATTTCATTAAGCAGTAAGAAAATGCACAAAACAATAGTAATAGTCAGAGTTGCCTTGTTCTGTCAGTATGAAATCATCAGATAATGTTACAAAATAAAGAAAATTCCATGCTACCCCACAATCTACAAAACATTCTTTCTGTGTCCTGCCCTGAACTTGACCACAGGCTGTAATCCTTTAATGTTCTAAAGCCTTTAGCTGCCTGATGCGAAAAAACCCACAAATTGCTGGAGGAACTGAGCTGGACAGGGAGCGTCTTTGGAGACAAAAGAATAGCTGACTGACCCTTTCCCATCACAGATGCTGCTTGACACCCTACGTTCTGTCAAGCATTGTATTTTGTACCATATTCCAGAATCTGCAGTCTCTTTTGTCTCCTTTTCACTACCTTAATTGCCTTGCAAAACAGTTTTTTACAGATCACATATTCTGATTAGTTTATTGTAATATACACCAGAGTGCAATAAAATCCCTTGCTTGCTTGAAGCTCAGAGAGTAAACAATATACATGGAAATACTAATAAGTAGAACAGTGAGTGCTAAACAGCAAAAAGGTGCAAAGATATTATATATTACAGAAATGCAGAAAGAAATGCTAAGGAGTGTTTTGGTAGCTGCTTGTCATCTTTCTAGCAACTTCAATCGTGGTGAATGACAACTAAGGAATTTATACATACATAAGAAACATACTCTAATTCCCAATATAGCTAGCAATTTACTTATTGCTTGTTGCTGTGAGGAATAAATCTCCATGTAACACCCGATAGAAGGTCTTGGCCCAAAATATTGACTCTTTACTCCCTTGCATAGATGCTGCCTGACTTACTGTGTTCATCTGGCATTTTGTGCGTGCTTCTCAAGATCTCTAGCATCTGCAGAATATTTTGTATTTGTAATTCACTTAATATGTTTCTTCCTTCTCAAAAGAATAATTTTGTTTTCAGTTCCTGCACCTGGCATCTAAAACTTTTCGTTGTCAGTATTTAGCCAAACAAGGGTTAATAAAGTCCAGAAAGGAGACCGAAATGAAGGACAGATCTTAAAGAGAAAACACATAGTCTCCTGCTCAAGCAAAACATTTTCAAATGGTACTGGAATTTCCACCTAGAAGTACATGTCAAATGTGTGAAGAATTGTGAAGAGTTTCCTGCATTATTGCAATATTTACCTTTTTGCATATTGAAAATTTGCTCAGGTCACCATTTAATCAGTTTTAGATTTACTCTTTCCCAAATAATGAATTATTTATTTTGCTAAGAGTATTTCAATCAATAACTTTTGATATCTGAAGACTCGATGTGCTCAGTCTTTCACACTTGTAGCTCCTCTCTGTGGCACATTCAGGATCTTCATGCCTTTCTTGGGTGTCAGTACCTAGAGATGAACATATTTTGAACACTTGATCTTCTCCAGGTTACAGCAGGATTCTGTTCCTGTGAACTGCATGCAAGTTGGAATTTTGACTACAGACCGAGATCCCACATGGCAGAAGATGCCTGCAGCCTTGCAGCAGCCAACAACGGCATCCTGCCAGTTTCCCAAACACTCCTTCATATGTATGAGGTGTCCATAAGTTGGGCATTCATTAGCTGGAGGCTGCCAGTGCCATAAAGGGAACTTTTAAATGATTCAGTATCTTATTTTCTCTAGTAACTCCCAGCTTCCTTTTCTCAGAGCCATCTCTGTTTCAGGAGCAGCACCTTTGCTTCTGAGTCAAAAAGTCAGTAGATTCACATTAATTTTGAGAGACTTAAGCAAAAACCTGGGGCTAATATGTTGGTGTGCTGCTGAGGGATTTCTGAACTGCTGAATGTGCTATCTTGCAGATTGATTTTAAAAGGAAGCACTGTCTCCCCTCCCAGCTTAATATATACAATCTTGGAGCACCATTTCAAAACTCTAAACAGTCCTCTGGATAGCATTTATTTCTCAGTCAACATCTCTTAAAACAGATATTCTGGTTTTAATTGCACTGTTTTATGGTAGTCCTTGCTCTGGGCAAATTGACTGTTGTATTTCTTACACTGCAGTATTTCAAATGGACTTAATCATTTGTAAAGAGCTTTAGGCAGATACTGTAGAAGGCCATAAAAGGCACTTTTATATAATTCAGTATTTTATTTTTTTGTGTAAGCTGTTTTATCAGTTTCTGGACACCAATCCTACAAATTCTCTTCAATTTCTTTAAATATGCTGGTAGATATTTCAACATCAGTTATTTTATTTGAAGATCTCAAGGTTCCATGCACATTAAAATCAAGTTACTAACACATGTACATCGCTATTTAATAAGCTGTTTATTGATTATTTTCTCGCTTGGATATTGTTCTAGAAAACTGATGACAGTTTTGAAGAACTACCTGGATATATGTTGTGAAGGCAAGCAGTGTGAACCAATCTTACGCACTTTGAAAGCACTGGAGTACATCTTTAAATTCATTGTGAGGTCGCGATCATTATTTGCACAGTAAGTTCTAGACGTTGATTTAATTAATTTATTAAATGATAATTTAACTTTTCGTTCAGGCTGCTGGCTTAAAAAATAAATTCCAGCTTGATTTTTTAAAAAGTAATGTCAGTCAGTCCATTTGACTTTACTATTTAGAAAGATTGTTCAGTTGGAGGACTTCAATGAATCCCAGAACAAAGAGATGAGAAAGATATGCCAGAACAAATACTGTAGTATCTGGAACAGTTATTGACTTGCTCTCAATGATGAATAATAAACAGTTGAGTGTGCTTTCCTCTGCATCTTAGCTGACACTTTATGATGGAGAATCATTAGTAAAGTCATTATGTATGGTACATAAAAGGATATAAAGTTGCTGGGAAAGCTGCTGTTTTACAGCACCAAAGATGTGTATTCAATCCAAATCTTGAATACTTTCTGCATGGAGATAGTACTTACTCCCTGTGGCCATGTGGGTTTCCGTTCAGTGCTCCAGTTACTTCCCACATTGCAAATTTATGCATTTGGCAGGTTAATTGGGTATTGTAAATTTCCCCTAGTGAGTGGTGAACCTGGGAAGAGTTAGAACATAGAACTGTACAGTATAGGAAGAGGTTCTTTGGTCCACAAGGTTATGCTTAAGTAATTAAATTAGTAATCATACAGCCAACTAAACTAATCTCTTTTGCCTACACAATGTTCGTATTCTTCCATTTCCTGCACTTTCCTAAGAACTTTCTACAGGGGCACAATTGAGAGCATCCTGACTGGCTGTATCACTGCCTGGTATGGGAACTGTATCTCCCTTAATCGTAGGACTCTGCAGAAAGTGGTGCGGACAGCCCAGCACATCTGTAGTTGTAAATTTCCCATGATTCAGGACATTTACAAGGACAGGTGTGTAAAAAGGGCCCGTAGGATCATGGGGGACCCAAGCCATCACAACCACAATCTATTCCAGCTGCTACCATCTGGGAAGTGGTACAGCAGCATAAAAGCCAGGACCAACAGGCTACGGGACAGCTTCTTCCACCAGGCCATCAGACTGATGAACTCACGCTGATTTGAGTGTACTCTATATTACATTGACTGTTCTATTTATTATAAATTATTATAAATTACTATGATTGCACATTGCACATTTAGATGGAGACGTAACGTAAAGATTTTTACTTCTCATGTATGTGAAGGATGTAAGAAATAAAGTCAATTCAATTCAATTCATTCATATGCCTGTCTAAGAGCCACTTGGATGGTACTTTCATATTTGCCTACACTATCAACCCAGGCAGCACATTCTAGATAGCCACCACTTTCCAAGTAAAAAAATACTTGCTCTGCACATCTGCTTTGAACTTATCTCCTGTTACCTTCAATGTCAAATGCCTTCTAGTATTAGGCAGTTCAATCCTGGGATAAAGAAACTGGCTGTTATAATGTTATACATCTCTATCAGATTTCCCCTCAGCCGCCACTGCTCCAGAGAAAGGAGTCCAAGTTTGTCAGTCCCTTTTCTTATAGCACATGCCCTCTAATCCAGGCAGCATCCTGATGAACCGACTTTGCACCCTCTCCAAAGTCTCAATGTTTTTCTTATTTTGGGGTGACCAGAGCTGAATGCAATACTCTACATGAAACCTAACCAGCATTATGAAGCTGCAACATTGTCATTTCCTTAACTAATAAAAGCAATTGTGCCATATGCCTTCTTTACCAGCCTATAGACCTGTGTAGCCATTTTCAGAGGGCTTTATACCTAGACCCCAAGATCCCTCTGCACATCACCATCGTTATGAGTCTTGCCATTAACAGTGTACTGTTCATTTGGCTGGTTAAACTCCATCTGCCATTTCTCTGCCCATACCTGCAACTGATCTTTATCTCACTATATGCTTTGCCACTCTTCTATGCTATGCACAACCACAGTACAGAAGTGCTAGGCATATATAAAAAAAGTCTTTAAAGTGAAGATGCTTTCAAAAATAAATGAGAAGTTTCTAAATATCAAAAAAAAATTCTATAAGGAGCAGTAAACAATAAAAATTTAAATCAAATCAATAAAGGCCATCATTTGCCTTTAAAACTGCATCAGTTCTCTTAGGTACACTGCTGTGCAGTTTCATAAGAAAGTTAGCTGGTAGGTTTTTTAAACATCTTGGAGAACTTGCCAAAGATCTTGGAGACTTTATCTGTCTTGTATGCTTCTGTCTCACTGGATAATCCCAGTCTACCTCAATGATGTTGAGGTCAGGGCCCTGTGGAGACCATATCATCTGAAACCAGATAAAAAAATCTAGGGTGTCTAAGACTTTTGCACAAGATATAGATATATATCACAAATATCGGAGGCTCATTATGGAGAATCCATGTGAAACATTTGTAGTCACAGACCTCCAGCCAAAATGTCCCATTGATCACTAACTTCTAACTCCTTCTAACTTCTATGGGCAAACCAATTCTAAATTCAAACAGCCTATTCACTGAGGATCCCATGGAATTTAATATTCTGGATGCACCTCCCACAAAGGACCTTGTCAAACGTCTCACTAAAATTCATGTGGACAACATTCATAGCTCTGTCTTCATCAGTCATCTTCATCATGTCTTTGAAAACCTCAATCAAGTTAGTAAGACAAACTTGCTCCTCCCAAGCCCATAGCAAATTTCCTTAATTAGCCATGTATTTGCCAATGTTCATCAATCTTATCCCCATGAATCCTCTCCTGTAACCTCCATACACAGATGTGGGTCTAACCAGTCTGTTGTTTCCAGGATTATATCCATTTCCTTTCTTGAATAAAGGAATAACATTAGCTATTCCTCTAGAGAGGACATGAAGATATTGATCAAGGTGCCAGAAATCTCATCTATTGCCTCTCTCAATAACCCATCAGGTCCTGGGGATGTATAATATTGTTTATGAAGTCCAAACCAGCTCCTTCTTTGTCTTGAAATGTCCAAAAATTAGCACACTCCACATTGATCAGTTTATTCTCCATGTCCTTCTCTTTGGTAAATACTAATGTAAAGTACTCATTTAGGACCTCATCCACATCCTCTCTCTCCAAGCACATATTCCTTTCTTTATCCTTGAGTGGTCCTATCACTTGTTCCCTAGTTATCCTTTTGTGTGTATATTTAATGAGCAAGTGGGGAGGATAAAAAAATAGGATTACCATCAGTTTGGTACAAATGGGTGGTTGATAGTTGATGTGGACCTCGTAGCCTGAAGGACCTATTTGGCATTGTAGCTCAGTTAGAAGAGCTATTACTTTATGGCTCTAATGATCTGTATTCAAACTTGGCCATGGGTGTCCATGTGATTTAGTACCTTTCAATTCTATCTTTGTGAGTTACCTCCTGCCATATCCCACAAACATCTGTGGGTAGATAAGTTGGCCACTATAATTACTAATGAGTAGGTGAGTAGTAGAATTAGCTAATGGGAATGTGAGGAATATAAACATTAAAGTTAATGTAGAATGAGGGTAAATGAGTTGGTGAAGTTTGGCATCGACTCACTGAGCTGACAGCCTGTATATGGGTCTCTCTGTGGCTCTATTTCCAGCAGCAATCATAGAGCATGGAATGACACAGCACAGCACAGACCCTTCAGCCCACAATTTTGTGCTGACCTTTTAACCTACCCCAAGATCAATCCAACATCTCACTTCCACATAACCTTCCATGTTCCTTTCATCCATCTGCCTAAAGATCTTTAAAATGTCTCTAATGTATCTGCCACAATACCTGGCAATGTATTTCCTCCGAACACCTTGAATAATTCACTCTTGTATTAGCCATTTCCTCCCTGGGACAAAGGTGCTAGCTGTCCATTCTATTCATCCCTTTTATTATCAACACACATCTATAAAGTCATCTTTCATCCTCCTTCCTTCCAAAGAGATCATTGCTAACTCACACAACCTATCCTGGTAAATCTCCTCTGCACCCTCTCTAAAGCTTCCATATCCTTCCTATAATGACAAGAGCATAACTGAACAAAATACTCATGTGGTCTAACCAGAAATTGATAGTGCTACAACATTACCTCTACCTCAAAGCTCTTGAACTCAATCCCCAGACTAATGAAGGCCAACATGCCATATAGCTTCTTAAACACCTTATCAACTTGTGCAGCAACTTTGAGCGATCTTCCACAATTGCAACATAAGGTGTCTTCCAAAGAGTCATCTTAGCTCTTGCAGTGGATTGCGTGTTTCTGAGCCAAAGAGTTGTCTCAAGCTTCATACCAACACCAGAGCACCTTAACTGGGAATGATACTTGGAGACTGATGTGTTTTCAGAAGAATTATTCTGCACTGACCATTTTATTCTATAGCCCAGTGATCATTAAATTAACTGTGCTCATTAAACAGGGATTATTTTGAGATAATGTAATGAGCAGTTATCACTGGAGGATATTTGGAATAAATGGGTCTGTTCTTAAATTGGAAAGAGGTAACTAGTGGAGTGCACCAATGTTCAATTATTTACCATAAATATCAAAAGCTTTGAAAAGTGGGTGGAGTATAAGCTATCCAGATTTGTTGATGACATAAAAGTATGTGGGAAGGCAGACTTGATGAGGAGATTGAGACCCTGCAACAGATATAGTTAGGTTGAGTAAGCAGGGGAAAAAATTAGGAAAATGGTGTTCAATGTGGGAAATTATGAGGTCAGCACTTGGTTAAAAGGAATTGTATTCTTCATGGAGGTCGGTGACCAGTGGTGTTCTGCAGGATCTGTTCTGGGACCCGTCCTCTTTGCAATTTTTATAAATGACCTGGATGAAGAGGTAGAAGTGTGGGTTAGTCAGTCTGCTGATTACACAAAGGTTGGGGGTATTGTGGATAATCTGGAGGGTTGTCAGGGGTTACAGTAGGACATTGATAGGATGCAGAACTGGGATGAGAAGTGGCAGATGGAGTTCAACCCAGATACTGTGAAGTGATTCATTTTGGTAGGTCAAATTTGAAGACAGAATACAGTGTTAATGGAAGGACTCTTGGCAGTGTGGATGATCAGAGAGATCTTGGGGTCCATGTCCATAGGATACCCAAAGCTGCTGTGGAGATTGACAGTGTTGTTAAGAAGGCATATGGTGTGTTGGCATTCATCAACTGTGGGACTGAGTTTAAGAGCAGTAAGATAATGTTATAGCTATATAAGATCTTAGTCAGACCTCACTTGGAGTACTGTGTTCAGTTCTGGTCACCTCACTACAGGAAGGATGTGGATACTATAGAAAGAGCGCAGAGGAGATTTACAAGGATGATACCTAGGTTGGAGAGCGTACCTTATGAGAATGGGTTGAGTGAACTTGGCCTTTTCTCTTTGGAATGACAGAGGATGATAGGTGACCTGATAGAGGTGTATAAAATGATAAGGGCCATTGACAGTGTGGATAGCCAGAGGCTATTGCCCAGGGCTGAAATGGTTAACAGGAGAGGGCTCATTTTTAAGGTGCTTGGAAGTAGGTACAGAGGGATGTCAGGGATAAGTTTTTCACATAGAATGGTGGCTGTGTGGAATGCACTGCCAGTGACAGTGGTAGAGGCAAAGGAGTGGGTAGTGTTGAGGAAACAGAGAGCCTGCAGAGAGACTTAGATAGTTTAGGGGAATGGGCAAAGAAGTGGCAAATGAAATACAATGTTGGAAAGTGTATGGTCATGCACTTTGGTGGAAGAAATAAACAGGCAGACTATTATTTAGATGGGGAGAGAATTAAAAATGCAGACATGCAAAGAGACTTGGGAGTCCTTGTGCAAGATACCCTAAAGGTTAACCTGCAGGTTGCGTCGGTTGTGAAGAAGGTGAATGCAATGTTGGAATTCATTTCTAGAGGTATAGAATATAAGAGCAGGGATGTGATGTTGAGGCTATATAAGGCACTTGTGAGACCACACTTGGAGTATTGTGTGCAGTTTTGGGCTCCTTATTTTTGAAAGGATATACTGACATTGGAGAGGGTTCAGAGAAGATTCACAAGAATGGTTCCAGGAATGAAAGGGTTACTGTATGAAGAACATCTGGCAGATCTTGGGCTGTATTCCCTGGAGATTAGGAGAATGAGGGGATATCTCATAGAAACATTCTGAATGTTAAAAGGCCTGAACAGATTAGATATGGCACAATTATTTCCCATGGTAGGGGATTCTAGGACAAGAAGGCACAACTTCAGGATTGAAGGGCGTCATGAGATGCGGAGAAATTACTTCAGTCAGAAGGTGGTAAATCGTGGAATTTGTTCCCACGGGCGGCTGTGGAGGCCAAGTCATTGGGTGTATTTAAGGCAGAGATAGATAGGTTATTGATTAGACAGGGCATCAAAGGGTATGGGGTGAAAGCAGGGGAGTGAGGATGACTGGATGAAGTGGATCAGCCCATGATTGAATGGCGGAGCAGACTCGATGGGCCAAATGGCCTACTTCTGCTCCTAAATCTTATGGTCTTACGGTCTTATAGATGCAATAGGGTCTTTTCAGAGATTCTTAGATAGGTACATGGAGCTCAGCAAAATAGAGGGTTACGCGATAGGATAATTTCTAGGCAGTTTCTCGAGTAGGTTACATGATTGGTACAACATTGTGGGCCGAAGGGCCTATAATATACTATAGGTTTCTATGTTCTATGAATCTGAAGATTATTATCTAAATGAAGAGTGAGTTAAGTATAAAGGCATGCAAGTGTTCTTGTACAGCAAATAATTAGGAAGGCAGATGGCCTTTCAAATGGTCTTTAGTGCTAGATAGTTAAGAGTTTTAAATTAGAGAGGTATTGTTGCAATATACAGGGTGTTGCTGAGGCCATTCCTGGAGTACTGTAAGCGGTTTTGGTTCCTTTATCTGAAAGGGATACACTAGTTTTGGAGGTTGTCCTCAAGAGAGAATCTGGACAAATTCCTTGAAAAAGACATTTGTCCTACCTCAAATGACTAACAAGTTCAGTGCTTAGGTGAATAAGGAATGATCGATAAAACATGAATGATTCTAAAGGTGGATGATGAAATATGTGCTTGCACTAGAAGGGGCGATTTGAACGAGGGAAATTGGGACAGTCATTTAATCCTGCATAGGAACTTCTTCTTGCAAAAGGTGATTAATCCCTGGAACTCTTATTCCCAAAGGATTTTAGAGGCTAGATTATTGAGGTATTTGAATATGAGGGAGAGAAATAGTTTTTTTAAAGGTTGGAAGAGTAAGGGCAATTTGAAACTGAAACATATAGAAGAGGACTTGAGAACTGGGGCAGATCAACCATCGTCATATTGAATGGCAGGGCAGGCTTGAACAGCTAGCTGGCCTAATCCTGCTTCTACCTTAGACATAAGACTATAAGACATAGTAGCAGAATTAGACCATCAAGTCTGCTCTGCCATTTCACCATGGCTGAGAAGTTACCAGTCTCCTGCCTTCTATCCATATCCCTTCATACCCTGACCAATCAATGATCTATCAACCTCCGCCTTAAATATACATAAAGATTTGGCCTCCACAGCTGCCTGTGACACTCCTACCATAGGAAACATCCTTTCCACATGTATTCTACCAAGGTCTTTCACCATTCAATCGGTTTCAATTAGGTCACCCCTTATTATTCTGAATTCCAGTGAATACAGGCCGAGTGAATACTTTCTAATATTCTTGTATGTTCTTGGATGGTATGAATGCATACATGAATACAAATCATTCATTTATGAGGATAGTAGAGGAGGCAAATTTTGAATCTGTTTGGACGTTTAAAACAAACAAAAAACAAAATACAGGTCTAGAAATACTTCTGCACTTCCAAAAGAACATCACACAGAGATAGATGTGTGTTGAGCCAGTAGAACTGTCGTCCTTAAGACCCCACAGCAAATGACCCCAACTTAAAATGTCCTGAACATCTCACAGTACAAGGAGTTTTCCTCTAATACCTTTGCCTTGGTGGAGATGGCTAACGAATATAGGTAGTTGGAGAAGCAGTCACATTAGGGCCACATGTGGATTTGATGGACAAAGAACAACAGGGTAGGTAAAGGAGAGTCAGAACTTTTGGGCAGTCAGAGGAGCTTGAGGATTGGGTTAAGGTAAAGATGAATAAGGGTAGTGACAATTGACAATGGGCTAGGGCCAGCATCATATTTGACTGCTGAGGAACTGTGATCAGTTTCTGGTAGGTGTTTTAGAAATCTCTCCAATGGAAAGGATGACTTCATAGTCTTTGAATTGGAAGCAATCATGAAAGAAGATAGCAGCAGTGTCAGCTCCCTGAGGAGAGGGCTTTGTGGAAGTGAAGAGTAATAATAACCTCAGCAAGACACTTGGAGGTCATTTGTAGGTGTCCCAGAGGCAGCAGCCTTAAGCAGGGCCTCACACAGAGCTTGGAGCCTAATTTTCCAGGTAAGAGACAATGTGATGGCAATGGTTAGAAAACATGTTTAGCACTAACAATCTGACATGAACTTCCAGGAATGAATGTCTAAGGAATGTCAATTCCTGCCTTTAAAAAATATAAGTAAAAAATAATTGAATTTCAGAAAGTTGTGAAGAGAGAAGAAAGGGATAGAAGTAATGAATCATATGTACTCTTTGAATTCTCATTGATTTCCAATACACCATTCATGCAATTTCCAACTTGGAGAGAACATTGTACAGCCCAAGAACATGTCCTTCGGTCCATTTTGAACTCTAACACCTCCCCTTGCAAAGCAATGCTAATCTCTCTGTAAAACAAATGCTTGTTTTGCATATTTCATTTAAACTCCCCCCACACTCACCTTTAACCAATGTCCTGTAGATTCATATCCCCACCTTGGGAAAATGCCTTTTCTGTGACTTACATAACTTTATATACTTTTATCAAGTTGCCCCTCAGTCTCCAGCCTCCAGAGAAAACACAATGTACGTTTGTCTAACCTCTCATATATGGCTTTTCAACTCCAATTCAGGTTTATCCTAGTGATTCTCTTTTGTGTTCTCCAAATCATCCATATCCTTCCTGTAATGCAGTAACCAGAACTCCACACAGTACTCCAGATGTGGCCTGACAAAAATTTCATACTGCTGCACCTGACTTCACAACTTTTATACCCAATGCCCCCACCGATGAAGGCAAACATTCTGTACCCCTTCTTTACCACCCTTTCCATTTGTATTGGTGCTCTCAGGGCTCAATGGATTTGCACCCCAAGATCAATCTGTACATAATTGCTCTTGAGAGTCTTGTCATTTACTGTATATTTCACTCAAGCATTTCCCCTCTGAGTGTGTCACCTCAAACTTGTCTGGATTAAACTTCATCTACCATTTTTCCAACTAGATAGATAGATAGATAGATAGATAGATCCTGATCGACATCCTACTATACCTTTTAATAACATTCCTTACGATCTACAACTCCATTAATTTTCATATCATAGAACCCATTACTTCTTGGTTTTTAAGAATCAAAAACCAATATTGGCATTAATTTAATGCTCCTTCCGATGCTGTCCATATAGAGTGTGCAGGTTTTTCATGAGACTGTGTGGGTTTCCTCTGTGAACACTGGTTTCCTCCCACATCCCAAGACATTTGGGTTTGCAGTATAATTGGCCACCCTAAATTTTCCTTGGTGTATAAATTGATGGTAGAATCTGGGGATAATTGATAGGAATTTGGGGAAGATAAAAATGGGATCAGTGTAAATGGATACTTGATGCTGGTAGCCTGAAGATCAATTTTCATACAGTATGACTATATAATAAATACAAAAAATGGTTTGCAGTATTAACAAGGGCTACAACAAAATGTTAAAATCCTTTCTTAGAAATGCTTTACTTATAAATGTTCACAGATTATTTTCGGTTTATGAAATTCAGTCTTATGTTTTAAAAATGGAATGTTGCTCCCCCATCTACAAAGCCTTTCTCTTTGTCTCAGACTGTATGAAGAGAAGGAGCAAGCTGAGTTTGAAGAATCACTGAAAAGGCTGTTTGAATCCATCAACAACCTGATGAAGAGCCAGCAAGTGACAACAATTCTGCTGCAGGTCAGGTGGCCTCTTCGCCTACTACAGATGTAACCTTTTAGGAACTTCCTGTGTGCTGCAATGAAAAAGATTTGCCTTCACATCATAAGTGGCTACAGAAAAATAACTCACATTCATGGGTTCACCAAGAGTCTGTGGGAGATTATTGTCACTGGAAGAAATAACCAGTTAACCACCTGACACTGTTTTTCTATGTAGTCTTAAAAGTCTTTCCCATTTTATATCTGCACTGTTTCCTTTTCAAAAGTCACTGTTTCCATCTGGACTGCACAGCATAAAATACTGATCTGATAAATAACTTTCAAAAGGATTTGGATAAATGCTCGATTGAAAGATATTTGCAGGTCTATGGCGTGAGAGTAGAATGGGACACATTTTTCAATGAGTCAGTAAATCTTTTACTGATTGCCATTCATCCATCCTATATCATTTGTCATTCTACGAATGATGTTTTGAATGGCTATTTTTATTTGTCAGTCCTACCTTCCTTACCTGCCAACTGTCCAACAGTGATGTCTATATTGGTAGAGCTTCATTAGCCTGAATGGTCTATGTGTTGAATGAGACTGTGTAGCTTAGGTGGTGGTGTGGATTGATCTATTGAAATTATTCTTATATCCATGCTCAAGGTATGCCTAATTTTCCAATATACAATTGTTCATCTATTATCTTACTCAAAATTCTTCCTATCTTTTACATCATTCCTTGCTAACCATTGCTTCCCCTCTCATTGTTTCAAAAATGCGATAGAAAAAAATCTTTCATTCTTAAAGGATAATGAAAGAAATAAAGAAAGTGAGAGAATGTTGAAAGGAAGAAACAAAAAAACATAATTTTGGAGAAAGAGAAGGGAAAATAACTTTAGAGGCCTGTCAAAGACATTTGTTCTGAATCAGGGTTTCGGCCTGAAACTTGACAATCCCTTTTTTCCAGGTATGTTGCGCAGCCTGCTGAATTCCTTCAGCAGGTTGTTTGTTGCAGGAAAATAACTTTCAGTCTTATGCTCCTTTATCACATTTTAAAATCCCTCTTTCAACAAGTTTATTTTTTGTGATCTGTAACCGGGGGCAATGAAGCAAGTCAACTACACTTCCTTTGTAGCTGCAACACCATATTTAGCATTCTGTTTTCATTTCGACAACCTTGATATACTTATGTATGGCATAATAAGTATCATGCAAGCAAAACCTTTTCACTGTATCTTGGTACATGTGACAATACGTAAACAAACCAATACATAAAATGTGAAATGTAGAACAGTACAACATAGCACAGGCCCTTGGGCCCACGATGTTGTGCCATCCCCCTAACCTACTCCAAGATCAATCTAGGCAATCTCTCCTATATAGCCCTCCATTTTTCTTTCATCCATGTGCCTATATAAGAATCTCTTATGTTTACAAATCTCTTAATATTTAAAGCAGAGGTTGATAGATTCTTTATTGGCAGGACTTGAAAGGATACGGGGAGAAGGCAGAAGACTGGGGCTGAGAGGGAAGATAGATCAGCCATGATGAAATGGCGGAGCAGACTCAATGGGCCAAATGGACTAACTCCGTTCCTATGTCTTGTGGTCTCAAATGTTGCTGATGTATCTGCTTCAGCTACCACCCCTGGCAGTGCATTCTATGCATCCATGTCCCCACTATACTTTCCTCCCAATACCGTGTAGTCATGCACCCTTGTATTAGCCATTTCAGCCCTGAGAAAATTTCTCTGGCTGTCTCTGCCTCTTATGACCTTGAACACTCTCCCCTTATCCCCTTATCCTCTTTCTCTCCAAAGAGAAAAGTCCTAACTCACTCAACCTATCCATATAAGATCCAGGCATCATCCTGGTAAATCTCCTCTGCAGCTTCCTAAAGCTTTCACATCCTTCCTATAATGAGATGATCACGACTGAATTCAAGTCTCAACTAATGAAGACCAACACACCTTAGGCCTTCTTAACAACTCTATGAATTTGCACAACAACCTTGAGGGATCTATGGAGGTGAACCCCAAGATCCCTCTGTTCCTCCACACTGTTAAGAATCCTGCCATTACCCCTGTATTCTGCCTTCAATGTTGGCCTTCCAAAGTGAATCGCATCACACTTTTCTGGATTGAACTCCATCTGGCAATTCTCAGCCCCGCTCTGCATCCTCTCAATGTCCCACTGTAACCTAAGTCAACTTCAACACAAACCTTTGTCTCATCTGCAGACTTACTAAACCACGCTTCATTTTCTTTATCCAAGTTATCCAAAACTTTCAAAGAGAAGGTGCCCTAGAACAGAACAGATCCCTGTGGACTGGTCACCAAAATCCAGACAGAATATGCTCCATGTACTACCACCCTCTGCCTTCTGTGGACAAGCCATTTCTGAATCCACGCAGCGAAGTTTCCCTGGATTCAATAACTCCTGATCTTCTGAATGAATGTACCATGGAGAACCTTGTCAAATGCTTTGATAAAATTTATATACACCAGATCCACTACTCTGCCTTCATCAATATGTTCCTCAAAGAATTCACTCAGGCTCGTGAGGTAAAACCTACCCCTCACAAAGTTTTGCTGATTATCTTTAATCAGCCTATGCTTATCAAATGCTTGTAAATCCTTTCTCTAAGAGCTCCCCATTGGTTTCCCCATCACTGACATAAGATTCACTGGTCTACTGTTCATCCCTTTGCCTTTCTTGAAGAAAGGTATAACATTTGCCATCCTTCAGTTCTCTGCGACTGCTCCTGTGGCCAGTGAGGATGCATCATCACCAAACGTGCAGCAATCTCTTCCTTCATTTCTCACAGTAACCAGGGGAATATCCTGTCTGGCCCCAAGGACTTAACTATCCAAAGGTTTTTCAAAAGTTCCAGCTCATCGTCTTTGTTAACATCAACATGTTCCAGCGTATGACAGTCTGTTTTCCACTGACCTTACATTCTTCAAGGTCTCTCTCACTGGTGAATACTGAAGTAAAGTATTCACTTAGGTCCTCCCCTACCTCTTCCAATTCCAAGTAGATGTTTCCCCTTTCTTCGTTCCTGCCCTCACTTTAGTCATACTCATGTTTTTCACTGATATGAAGAATACCTTAAGCATTCCTTGATTTTGCTAGACATTTCAAAACATAGAACATAGAAAAGGACCGTCTGTTTTTCTGTGCTGAACATGATACTAAATTAAATACCTTCTGTCAGTTCACGATCCATACCCTTCCATTCACTGCATATTCATGTATCTATTTAAAAGCCTCTCAAATATCTCGATCATATTTACTTCACCACTACATCTGGCAGCCTGTTCCAAACAGCTGTCACTTTTGTGTAAAAAAAAACTTACCTCACCTTTCAGTTTTCCTCTTCTCTGCTTGAAGGTTTGACATGTCCACTGTGGGTAACATGTTCTGCTTGTCTACTTTATTATGCCTTTCACAGTTGTAAAATAAATTTTTTTAAAATTGTTTTAAATAAATAAAATTTTAAAAATAATCTGGTGGAATGCCTCATCACCAGAACTTCCCAACAGGCACCAGGACCTTGCTTGGGGCCTTCAGAGTCAGGTTCTTACTGTACAGATAACACATCATTCCCAATGTACCTGGGATGGATGTAAAGGGCAACAGGCAGTCACCTACCTCTTTGCAGGCTGTGGATTTGCTTAGAGGATGTGGAGAAAGATACAGAGGTCCCTATTCCAATTCATCTCCAGCAGCTGTGTAATGTAAGACTTTCAAGTCTATGGGCTGTTCCAAGGGATGTGGGATGCACTGAAACTTGGTGCAAACAAAACAGAGACTTTTTAAGGAAGTACCTCAGTCTAGACCCCTTCTGCTGCTGCACTTGGAAGGACTGAGTTGGGTGGGGCCCTCAGCAATGAAAGGGCATATCACCCAAGTGGTCACATTGGTGGGAATAGAACTACAGTGTTTTTAAAATAGGTTAACACTACTAAAATGTAATGATAATAAATGAACAAGTTTGCACTTTTTCTTCTCGTATACATTATGAATAAAGGTTATTTTTGCAATATCTATCAGGCCTGCCATCAGCCTCCACCACTCCAAAGAAAGCAATTTAACTCTGCTACTCTCTCCTTAAAGCTCATAACTACTAATACAGGCAGTATGCTGGTAAATCTCTTCTGCATGCTTCCCAAAGCCTCCACCACCATTACGTAGCCAATGCTTCCCCTCTCATTGATTGAACTAAGATAGCATTTCAGAGTGAAAAACAAGCAGCTGGAGGAACTTAGTGGGTCAATCAGCATCTGTGGAGGCAAAGGGCTAGTTGATGTTTCAGGTTGATTCCCTACGATATTGCTCAGTTGCAATTAGAGAGTTTAAAAAGGCAGTGAGGAAATCCGGAGCAGAAATTTAAACGCTAGGGCCCTGTCAGTCCAAGCACCACTCTTGAACCTCTCACTCTCTAAGATTCAGCCAGAGTAAAGATCAGTTTTACATAATTATTTTTTCCACAGAGAATCGGAAGTAGAAATTAATTTTGAGTTGTTTTGTCCTCCTATTAAAATGGTGACCACATTGGAAATACTGTATGGATGTTTCATAACCTTGGAGGAGGAATGTAACAAGCCTGCTGTGGTTTAGTGAATGCTTCAGAAACAGTGACGGCTTCAATACACAAGTTATTGTCAGCCCATTAGTTCTCAAACTGTGAAGACAATTGATGTCTGTGAACTGTAGGCTTGCAAGGATTCACTAATTCAGTTTATTTATTCCTTTCCCTGATCCCAGGTTGCTTCTTTGAAGTACTTGCCCTCTGTGCTGCATGACGTAGAATCAGTATTTGACGTCAAATTATTGAGGTAAGATATAGCTTGCTGAAGAGGCATTGTCTTTATGGAGAAAACTTTTGTGTTATATTTGCGTCTTCAGTCAGAAATAGAAAGGCTTGAAAGGATTTGAACAGTTATGCAAGTTTGTATAGAATCATAAAGCAATTCATTATGGAAACAGGCCTTTTGGGCCATATCCTCCATATGAACCAAGATGTCTATCTAAACTACTCCCATTTGCCGGCATTTGGCCTACATCCCTCAAAACCTTTTCCATCCATACACTTGTTCAAGTGTCTGAAATGTTATTATTGTACCTGCCTCAAATGCTTTCTCCGGTGACTCACTATGTGTGCGCACCACCCTCTAAATGAAGAGGTGGCTCGTCAGGTCCTTCTGTAAATCTCTCCCCTTTTCACTTAAGCCCATGCCTTCTGGTTCTTGATTTACATTCCCTGGGAGAAAGATTGTGTGCATTCACCCTATCAATGCCTGTCATGATTTTATACACCTCTGTGAGATCATTCTCATTCTCCTCTGATGCGGTCAATAAAATCCTAGCCTACCCAACCTCTTGCCATAACTCAGGCCTGCAAGTCCTGCCACCTTCCTTGTCCTCTTTCCATCTTAATGCTATCTTCCTCTGAAATTATTTCAAAATCTTTACCACAATCATTTTATTTTAATCTGGAAGTGAAGGACAATGTACCAGATGAGACATGAGAAATAACATATGAGGCATAGTGTCAAAGAGTGATGGGTCTTCAGCCCACTGATGACATACTGTCACGAACCACCCAATCACAATACTCTTACATTAACACATTTTTCTTATTCTTTCCACATTCTCATTGAGTCCTATTTGTTTCTACCATTTAATCACACACAATTTACTGTGCCAAATTAATCTGGCCTTTGAGATATGAGGAGAAATCAAAGCACTGGCAGGAATCTGGGCAATCACAGGGAGAACTTGCAGATGTCCACATGGGCAGAACTGAGTGCAGGTTGCTGGCACTATGAGACAGTGACTTTATTACAGTGTGTCAAGAAGTCACAACTAACAGATCAGGTAAAGACTGAAAAGACCTTTTTAAAACAAGGCATTATTGATTAAAAGTTTCATGGATTCATAAAGATATAAAGCATGAAACTGGCCTCTTGGCTCAACACGTTCATGCTGACTAGTATGCGTATTTCCACTAATCTCATTTGCCTGATTTTGGCCCTTATCCTTGTAAACCTTTCCTGTCTATGTTCTTATCCAGATGACTTTTAAACATTTAATTGTACCCACCTCTACAATCTCCTCTGGTAGCTTGTTCTGCATAACCACCACCCACGCTGTGAAACACTTGCCCTTCAACTCTCCATGAAATCTTTCCCCTGTCGCCTTAGACCTATACCCTCCAGTTATAGACTCCCTTCTTCTTTTTTGGCCGTTAGATCCCAGTGGTGACCATTAAAGACCTCCTGTCTCCAACATCCAAAGACGATGGAATGATTGGAGTTCATCAATGTTTCTATAATCCATTGTATCTACTGTACAGGGGATTAGCCTGTACATCCTCATCAGAGCCCTGTTCGCCAGCCTTTCCCATTTGCACTTCTGACAATAAGGATGTAGGGTTGGACTTTGAGAGGCATAGATTCCCTTGATCTGTGAAAAAGACAGGGAGTATCTACCTTATCTGTGTTTCATGTAAATTTGTAAACATCTATAATGTCATCCTTTACTCCAGGGGATACAGTCCCAGACTATTCAATTGCTCATTATAACTCAAGACTACCAATCCATGCAAAATTCCTGTAAATCTCTTTTGTACACTTTTGCTTAATTACATCCATCCTATATCATGATGGCCAAAACAGCATATAGTGCTCCAAGTCCACCCTAACTGATGATAAACAATGAAGGACACACACTGATCCCTGTGACATATGACAGGTCATCCTTCATTACCATTCTCTAATTCCTACCACCAAGCCAATTTTGTATCCATTTTGTTATTTCATCCTAGATCCCATGTTCTATCCTTCTAAAACAGCCTACAAATTGGAATTTATCAAAGGCATTGCAGAAGTGCATGTAGACAAGATCCACTACCCTGTCCACATCAGTCATCTTGGCCACCACCACAAAAGCCCTCATTCAGATTTATGAGATATGATCTCCCACAAACCAAGCTGTGCTGACTATTCTTAATCTTTCCAAATGTAAATAAATCCTCTTCCTCAGAATTGCTTCCAGTAACTTTTTCCTCCAGAGATGAAACTCTCACCGGCTGTAGTTCCCTGACTTGTCCTTGCAGCCCTTCTTAAAAAAAGCCATCCCCTATGAGTCATAAAAGAGTGCCACAGCACAGAAGTGGGTCATTTGGCTCATCTAGTCCATGCCGAACTTTTATTCTGTCTGGTCCCATCAACCTGTACCTGGGACATATTCCTTCATACCTTCCCATTCATGTAAACATCTTTTAAATGCTGAAATGTCACCTCTACCGACAGCTTGTTCTATACACACACCACCCACTGAGCGAAGAAGTCCCCGCTCAGGTTCTCCTTAAATACTTCACCTTTCACTCTAGTTCTAATTTCATCCAACCTTAGTAGGAAAAGTGGGCTTGCATTTCCCTATCTGTACCCTTTGTATACTTTTCCTTCATCTTTCAGTACCTTATCCATGCTATTTAAAATACAACAATATCTCCCAATGCCTTGGCAGTCTCCTCCTTCGCTTCCTAAATTGTCATACAATACACCTGCTCAGGGTCTTGGGACATTTTCATGCTCTTCAGGACTGCAGGAACCTTGTTCTTAAGTAAATAGGAGTCTAGCACAATTATAATGGCACTGTTCACTTCCCTGAACTTATTAGCATCCATGTCTATTTCCACAGTTATGGAGTATTTGCTTATCTCCCATAGCTCCACACATGCAGATTACCACACTGGTCCTATGCTTTTCCTGGTTACTCCTTTGTTTTGAATATTCATCTGGAATCTTTTAGGATTGTCCTTTGACTCATTTGCCAGGAATATCTCGTTCAAGTGTAAAGATTTAAAGTGTGGAAGGGAAGCAGTCAGTCCATGTGCAATCGATCACTCACCTCTGTAAATTCCCTTTCGGTTACCCATGTTTGCCCTGAAGCCTGTTTATTTTATAATGCAAAAATCACAAGCATTACAGCTCGATTGCTGCATGCTCCGTTTAATTGTGCCATAAAGTCTGTTTGTCATGAGCCTATGAAATAGTTCAGTCCTGTTTCACTTTCTAACATCAAACTTCGGGTGAACTTTGAACTAAGTTACCATGGTTAAAACTATCTTTTCTTTTGTGATACCATCTCTTTCCCTCAAATGGCATTTGTTAAACATTTTGGGCTAATCAAGGTGAGAGTTGTCATTATCCCTATCTAGAATACTGTCCTTTCCTAGTTATCCATTCCTGGCTGCACTCTTAGTCCCAATGTAGGGTTTTGACAAGAAGCATGGGTAAGTCCTTTCTCTCTACAGGTGCTACTCGGCCAGTTGAGTACCTCTAACAGATTTTCCATTGCTGATGTACATTGTCAGAACCAATGACTCCCAAATGAAGCAGAGGTGGAAGCTAAATAAGCCTCTCTCTCCTCCACCCTAAACAAAATAGATCAGTTCTGATGTCGGAAACATCCACTCTAACCTTACTAGGGAGAGGCAATGAAAGGGATTAGGGGAGTGACAGTAGAGCTCCTGCCTTGCAGCTCCAGAGACCCAGTTCTATCATGAACTCAGGTGCTGTGTGTTTGGAGCTTGCCTGTTCTCTCTTTGACCTTGTGGATTTTGCCTGGATGCTCTCGTTTTCTCACAAATCCAAAAGTTGGGAAGTTGGGAAGGTTGGAAGGTTAATTGCCTACTCTGAATTGCCACTAGTGTGCAAGTGAGAGGTGGAATTTACAGGGGTCTTTGAGGTAATGTGAGAAAAACAAAATGGGATTAGAGTAAATGAGTATTTGTACATTGGCAGAGATTCAATGGGCCATATGGTCCATTTCTGAGCTGAACGACTCAATGATATTTTCATTTCTCAGCACAACTTTGATTGAGATTGCCAATTAATGGCATGTCAGAGGCAGAGTTTTTTGTTTTACTCTACTGCCTTTGCTCACAGTGACTCATTTCACAGCAATCCTTTCAGATAACAGGGGAGTTTGATTTTGTTTCTCTGGGCTGGTTTACAACCCATCTCCGGTGGTAAAAACCAACTGAGGACAATTTCTAAACAAGCAGCTCATTTTCATTTAATTTCTCTCAGCTGTTATCATCTGGAAGACACTGCTCAAAGAGTGGTACCTGCAGATTTAACATTAGCTTTTAAAAGTAATACTCCAGTGGTGCATTATTCCCAGATTCTGAAAGCATTCTTAGGATTAACAATAAACTCTGAGTATACAGTTAAAGTTGAATTACGTAGAGAAAATACCTCAAGTGTTAAATGGGTTATGCTTTGGAAATTTTCTGTCAAGGCTTACAGAGCAGCATAAAACAAAATTCTTTTAAGTATTCATTAAGAATTAGCAAGCATGATAAACAAAATATGTTTGATTCAAGCACTGCAAGTAACATAAGACATTGTCAGAAAATTATATACAGTAGTATAAAATGTTACAAATTGCAATGGTCTAATAGAACCTCTGTTGGATCCTAATGTTTTTGCGATTCAGAGGTTCAGAAGTCAAGAATGAGGCGTAAAACTTGTTGCTTACAGCCATTTTATTAAGTGTTACAATGAAAAGAATTACCAAAGAAAGAAGAGCCAAGAACCACTAAATCATGATCGTCTCATACAAAACACCTAACTCTGACTGAAAAGATAACGCTCCAGTGATAACAATTAACAATTAAGCTATAAAATGGCCAGATTCAAATGATATGACATCTGCAGCATAAAAACTAAGAAGATTCTAGAAAAATTACTGGAAAGTTCACTGAATAATTACACATATATAGATAATTATAGATAAATACAAGCAAGCATAGGAAAGATAAGCTATAAAAACTAATTCTAACCCTGAACCAACATTCCCCACTTTGATTCTAAATCACACATTTAAAATCATCACATCTGAAATTTCAGAGGCAGACAACTTGTGGTACCAGCATTAACTGTAAAATATTCAAAAACTCACCTGGAGTTATGAAAACATTGAAGGATATGTTGTGACAGTGACTAAGTCACTGGAGAAAATGGATAAGTTGTAGAAATGAAAGTGTTTATTCGGCACAACAAACAGACACTCTCATAGAGACCCTCTCAGTAGAGTTTCACAAACACAATGTACATCACATTCTTATAGCCTTACGATCAAATTAACAGCAGGTGATTCAATACAATTTCCACAGCTATAATGACATTGTTTACATCAATACTTTGGGTGGATATTGTTTCCTTTGAACTGCATGTCTACAGTGAGAGACACCTCTGAATGTTCAAGTACCTTTGCTGGGACAAGCTTGCAATGCACAATTTACATTAAGAACCAAAGACTAGTTCTTGCTTGAATTAATATCTGCTATTTACACGTATTCCAGGTACTCCCTAACATATCCTCTTCTTGGTACCTGTAAGTTTGAATCAGGTTCACAGATTTACGAAGTGAGACGGAAAGCACTGACTGTGAATAAGTATATTAATCATTTATTTACACACAGTAAAAATTTGACCAAACGTTCGTGTTCCCCGGGTTATACAATCAATAAACATCCTTAGCTAAAAGCACATGCAGAGCTTATGGTTATGTGCACCGCTTGCCTTAAACAAAGGAAGAGAGAGCAAGTCCGCATGTGTTATTTTATACCTGGGACATTTGAAACTGGACACCAGGTGACTAACCAATGGGGAAAGCAGCTGCAGTTTTTAAACTGACCAACCACGACGAATGCGACTTTCAGAATATGCCATGCCCCTTCCCCCACCCCCACCAATCCCCAAAAGGACGAAAGAAATATGTTGCAGGAAGGAGAAATTCTGAGGATCTAATAAAGGAGCAGCAAAAATTACCTTCACTTCAGATCCCTTCCTCAATTACCAACCTATCATATCCCTGTGTACCTACATATACACCACCTATTATCTCTAATTGACAATTGTGAGATGGATACGAGATGGCAATAAAATGTTCCAGAAATTTGATTACATCCCCTTCTTGTACATATTTGACTTTGTTAATTCAACCAGCCCTTAAAATGCAGCTTTGAAATTCTGTGCTTGTTGCCTCCTTTCCCACTGGCCCATTATACTTTGATCACTTACCTTCATCCTTTCAATCTGACAACGTTACCTTTATGTGAACCTGCTACAGAGTAAATACTGACCGCCACTATTAAAACTATCAATAGTGGCGGCCAGTATTTACTCTGTAGCAGGTTCACAGAAAGGTAACGTTGTTTCTGGTTCACATTCCATGCCATGACAGAAGATTATCAGAGTGATCTGACAACGGTCTCTCAGTCTCTTTAATCTACGTACAGGAGGGTTTGGGGTGGTCTCCAACTGAATAGCTGCAAGGACCTCACCCCAGTTGCACCCCACCCTCCGGTATGTCCTTTTAATTGCTGGCCCAACCACTGAAAGGACTAGCTGATTTGTGTTCATTCACCATTCAGGGTGGAGAGGCTGGCTTCTGATGCTGTGTGCAATGTCTTCTCTTTTTCTCAGTCTGCCAAGATTGTGGATTGAACGAAGGGTGGACCCTGATGCCTCTGCCATAACCCAATCCTTCCCATCTATTTTCCCAATAACTTTATGTTCTGATCTATATAACTAATCAACTACCTTCCAGAACTGTTATATTTTTAACACTTTATTCATGGCTTGCTGACAAGCTCTGTCTATGTCTTCTGCATTTGCATTCCCATTCCTTTTCATTTGTTAGGTCTGTTTTAATCAGGAGGTTGAAGGTCATTATTTAAGTTTTCTATAATGAGATTTTTAGTGGGCTGACTCACTTGTTCTGTTGTGCTCCCTCAGGTCCTCTATGGTCAGCAATGGTGAACTCTCATTTGCATTTTACCTGACATTGGAGAACTTCAAGTGCATCCTACGTTTGCATTCAAGGAGATAGGAATGACCTGAGTCCGAGCCACTTATTTGCATTTCATGAGACACTTACTGTGACTATGTCTCAACTTCGGAAAGTTCTTTCCAAAAGAACTAAAACTCAATCTGTGCATTGAAAATACCCGATATATATTTTTTTAAGCTTATGGAATATTCTTGTTAAGAAAAGCAATGTTTTAGGTCACTCCACTGGTGTTCCCATCTCCCTTCTAAAACAAATCTAAATCTCCCAATTTGAGTGTACACAAATCACAAGTTTCCCAAAATGTCAATTTCTCTCTAAAATGTGGGAATCTCATATCTCTAGAGTTGGGCCACTCACATTTCCATCACCTTAATCTGGATTCCACATGGCCTGTGTGGAATCTCGGTCTCTATCTCTAATACTGATTCCAAAGTAAAGAAGTAAATAGACACTGACTTTAAACAGAGATAAGACAAAACGAAATCCATGCTCACATTTTTCTTCCTTCTGAAGTTCATAAATAAACTGAAAAAAAACTTGGAACAAACATTTAACACACAATGAGTACATATTCAAAGGAAAAGAGAAGATGGATGGGGCCCCACACAATTTCACATCAATTAACAGGATCTTCCTCTTGGATTAATTTGAATATCCCCCAATACAGATGGCTTAGCACTCTCTCTCTCTATCGCTCTCTCTCTCAAGTGACAAAAGTCATATCAGATGAACAAAGTGTTACTATGGTGTGACAGGTGGAAGGGTGGAGATACGTCTCTACCAAAGGAGCTGTAAGGCACTCCTTTCCTCTGTCAGTCTGCAGGTCACCCCTGAGCAAGGTGTAGCACATGCTTAGTCCAACAATCAGGGTCACGTGAAGCCACGGGAGTAGGTGGTGGCTGGTTGCTGCATATCACAAAACCACTGTTGCCAGGCAGATAGTCTGTGAACAGTATTGATAATGGCTGGGGTCATAAGTCTTTTAAAGTCTTTTAAAGTGTGGCCACACCTCTTGCAATATTTTTGAACTCAAACCATTCATGATTTAGTTACTTTCAGTGGTTAAACATTCAGCAAAACATCTTTTAGCACATATTCACACCACCCTCCAGAATCTTAGATCGTAAGGCTTTGAAACACAGAATTCTGGAAGTTATCGGTCATAGACAAGCATTTAACCATCCCCGCATTAACAAAAATTCCAACATCTTCTGAGCTTTCCAAATTCAAAATGCTCGATATATAAAATTCTGATTATATGACCTGGTTATCTTACAGTATTGGGCAATGTGTCCTAGTTTAGAACAACTCATCCTTCTGGGACCATTCATTAGTTCAGACCTTTGTTTCCACTTAATGTGTAGGGGCTTTTTTGATTCTTCTGGTCAAGTTGGGTATATTATGACTGGTTCACAATCATATTTGTATTCAGCTAGAGTTCTGGGATCTCTTGACACAATCTGAATACATCCTCCTGTCTCCAGTCTCTGCTCATTAGGGTTGCTGTGGCCATGTTGTTGGTTCTGTAACTATTATGTTTCCTGACTCTGACTTGTCCTTGTAATCTGTCCTGTCCAAGAATCTATGACAGCACCTGCCTTACTAAGTGCATCTATCCCCAGGGTAGTATATTTCTTGCCTTTGAATCTCACAAACAGAAGAGATTCAAAGACGTCTTAACAGCCAACATGAAGAAATGTAACATCGACATCAACAATTGGGAAACCAATGCCAAGGACAGGAAACTCTGGCAAGCCATCATCCGAGAAGGAACAGCAACTTTCGAATCCAACAAATGTGCAGAATTAGAAATTAGAAGAAAAAAGAAGAAAATGGAAAGAGAGGCAGCAACAACCAAAGCCCGATCTGCCATCTGGAACTACCTGTCCTGAATGTGGAAGAACTTTCAAAGCCAAGGTTGGACTCATAAGCCACTTGAGAGCCCATAAGTAGATCAACAGAATGAAGACCATCATCCTCGACCTCGAGGGATAGCCACAAAGATATTTCTTGTTCAGCAATATTCTTAACTCCACTGGAAAGCGCACTTCCTCTAACTCAAATACTAGAGGATCACTTTTTTTCTGCCTTCACTCTTTACCCTCTCCTATACCTGTAAGATAAATATCCTATCTAGTCACGGGCAAGAGTAGTTATCAATACTAAAGCTTCTGTGTCCACTACATATCACATTACTGGCTCCCTATTGTGTACATCCATGGATGACCAATTCTGGCAATGGGGTCTGCCGATAGCTGCTTGTCAGACTTGGAAGCTATCCTTCCAAGTTCTATAATCTGGTTAGTGGTCAATCTGGGTAGGGAAGGTTTTGCTGTGGTTTCTGCCTGCCTCAATAGGTAACTGTCTCACCTTCTTTCCCTCCTGCAGCATTGCCTTTGAACCATGGCTTGAGACACCATAGATGTAACGAACCATCTCCTTTACCCTGCTAGCAGTCCCTTGCTTGGTGTCCTGGTTGGTGGCAAACAAAGCAAGTTCTTTGTGTGTTTGCAGCAGCTATATCCACTACATCACTTTATGACCCCTCTTCCCTTTTTATTCATCTATTTCTCCAGCCTATGAAACTATTGTGGAGTTATTCCCAAGTCAGTTATTCCCACCTCCTAGTGGGCTGAGCTCAGTCCTCGAGCATTTCAGGAAGATTTTATCGTACCTTCCTTGATTGTCCAGCCTTGAGTATTCTTCATAAGCCTGGTATTTTTACTTTGCATAGTCCATGCCAGGTTCATCGACATCATCATTCCCCAGTTACTCTCTCCTCCTCCAGATCATTGCCTCACTACTTCCCTAAAGTTCTGATATCTTCCTTCATTGCTGGCATTCTCACTATTTGCCCATGTTCTATCTTGCACCTCTGGGTTTATACTGTCCCACATATTTCTTGGGTTTTTAGCTTTAACCAATATGTGTACAGTATGCGTTTGGGTGCATCTGGTAGGCAGCTTTGTCCATTCCCTGTTCAACATTCTCAAGTTTATCGAGTATATACTCTGTGAGCTCCCTCCCCTTTCATAACTGAGCCCATGATGTTGCTGTATCCTTTTTACATAGAAAGTTAAGTATTCCAGTATTATTGTCCCTCTTGGGCTTTGGTTCTAGGTTTTTCCACACATGCAGTCAAACACACATTTACAAACAATGCACTGCGGTACAGTTTCCCAGGCGAGTATACATGCACCTCTCCGATATCTTCCACACTACCCAAGTGCTGTCAGTAGTCACGCTACATTTACCTTGTTGCTTACCAAATGAGAATACACACACCCCTCTGGCATCAAGGACAATCAGAAAGTACCTTTTGAAACTGGCGGCCTGGTCTCAACAAAATGTCTAGCTTCATTTAGAAGCTTGTCCCTTACACAAAGCATACACACTACTCTACATTCACATACACCTCTCCAGTTCTCATCTGTATTCTCTGCTACTTCGTGATCCCATGGTCATTGGCATAAGCAAATCTAAGCATGGCACGTCATGATCAGATGTAATCACCCTCCTTAGACTGCTGAGGTTACTGACCATGTAATTGGTCACAAACGTATCCTGGGTTGACCAATGCTTCCCTTAAATTACATATTTATAGTGGAAGACACCTCTAGGGCATAAGGTATAGAGATCCTGAGATGTCCAGTCGTCAAGATCCCCTTCTTGGCCTCGCCAGTGTAGTCCAAAGGAAATCTTATGAAGCAAAATGTTTGGCACCAGCTTGGCTGCAGGAGCTGCTGGAAGGATGTGCAATAATGTCCAGCCATCTTAGGGGCTCCACTCTGGATCTACTGTCTCGGTTTAGTCCTGTAGCCTTCACCAATGCCAAGTCTATCCACAAGGTATTGGAGCTATTTACTCATAGCTGGGGATCTGGTTCATGAGCACCAGGGCATGTCCTCACACTGGTGGGCCTGCGTCCTCTATGTCCTCTGTAGTTCAGCCTGAGTCTGAGTCTCTTGATGACTGGAAATCTCAGGATCTCCATACCTTTTGCGCCGGCTTGTGATGATAACCACCACCACCACCACAATTCAGTTTCCATGTCTCGCCAGCACTACATGAGGCTTGCTGTTGGAGAGCCTCTGTACTGGTAGGGAGAGACTCATACATTCAGCTCTCCTTTTCAAGAGCCAGCGAGCCAGCGGTGGAAGCTGTAAGTGAGAGCGACAAGCACCACCCACTATATACCATGCTAGATGAATCACAACAACCATTGGCTGAATTAATATCTGCTATATTCACATAACTCCAGAGTACTCCCTACCAGGGTTTTTATATAATTATCATAATCGAGTGTATTGTCCTTATAGGTATGTATACTTTAAGTAGACACATTTATGTGAGTTTGAGCAGCTCTCCTAATGATGGCCCTTATACAAGTAATTGAGTTGTAAATTATGATAAAGCAAATATTATAGTTTGTAATATCGAGTAACCGCAGCTTTCTAGCTTTGATTTGATAGTCAAAGAAATCCCATCAATCGGATTGATGTATCTTAGCTGCTTCTTTATGGAAATGATCTGCCAGATTAGATATGTCTTCAGACTCATCAGATATCTAAGTACAATACTCCTTGGCTATAACTGCATGTGTTCCCAACAAGGGAAGATGTAATTCCATCTGATTTTGGAAACCATTTTATGCATTGCAACCATTTCTGTTGCTGCTCTCTGCAGATGTGTCATTGCTGACTCTATAAAGCTGTAGCAATATTTTTAATTTCTCATGATTGGTTGAAATACAACAACAAATAACATCATAATAAATATCGTGCCCAGTAGTTAACAACTTTGTTCGACGACTTCTGGCTGATAACTTGCTCACTCTAGCCTAGCCACGTAGGCACTGAGTCGGAGTTACTAGCACATTAACCTCAGTACCTGTTGTCTTTCTTGGGCATCTTGGGCACTACTTTGGCTCACTTGCAGCATATATCTACTTATTTTTACCTTCTACTTTCACGGCTGAGTTTGTAATCAACAGCCCTTCATAAGGTCCTTCCCACTGAGCTCCTAGTGGCTCTTCATGTGGTTTCTTGATCACCAGAAATCAATGTGTGTCCTCCTTCTATGGATCACTCCAAGCAACAGAAACCAGTTGAGAAACAGATTGAACAGCCTGGGTTAGGTTCACACAATAATTAACTAAACTCTCTGCCATAATATGTATACTTACCTCTCTGAGGTCAATAACACCAGGAAGTGGCATGGGTCACTTTGTTACACCCTCAAATGGGCTTAATTTAGTTTTCTTCTTTGGGTTTACTCTGATGCTACATAAGACCATAGGAAGGGCCATAGGCTATGATGCACCCTCTTCATGGTACCCTGTCATTGTTTGATCCTATTCATTTGTTTGACTTGCCCTGATGATTCTGGATGACGTGGACAATAGAAAGACCATTCAGTGTTCACAAGTTGACATAATTCCTAACAAACACTCCCAGTGAAATGTGTTCCTTGGTCAGAATCAATGTGACAGGGCAATCCCTTTCTCGAAATGTAGTCCTTGCTCAGTTTTTGCTGTACATATGGCAGTGGCTTTTTGTGCTGGGATAGCTTGATAGCTTATGCTCTATTGCCAGTACATTGGAGTGTTCTTGGCACTTTGGTAAAGTAATATAGTCCACTTGTAGATGCAAAAATGGTCCTGTTGGGGCAGGAGCACATAGTTGTAGTAGTTTTTCCACTGTTCCAAGATTGGTTTTCTTGCACATAATACATCTTTCTTATGTTTGTGCCCTGAAGAGTTCTAACCCTGGACTTTGGATTCTCACACCACTGGAAGAATCTGTTAATTATCTTTTTCCACTCCAATACTATAAGTCCTAAGGAATGTATCTGATGTTCCATGGAAGGAAGCAATTTAGTTGGCATGACTAGTTTGTGATTAGTGTCATCGCTGCATTGAACTTGCATCTCTTGACTACCATCTATGTTTGTCATAGGAAAGTACAGCACAGAAACAGGTCAGCACAGAAACAGGTCCTTAGGCCTTTCTAGTCCATGCTGAGCCATTTAAATTGCCTACTCCCATTGACCTGCACCAAGATAATAGCTTTCCATACTCCTACCATCCATGTATCTATCCAAACTTCTCTTAAACATTGAAATTGAGCTTGCATGCACCATTTGCACTGGCAGCTCATTCCACACTGTCACAACCCCTGAGTGAAGAAGTTTTCCCTCATCCTTCCTTCAAACTTTTCACCCTCCACGCTTAACTCATGACCTCTACCTGCAGTTCTGCTCAACCTCAGTGGAAAACAACCTGCTTGCATTCACCCTATTTCCTTATAATTTTGTCAAATATCCTAATCTTCTATTTTTTCAAGGAATAAGGTTCTAACCTATTCAATCTTTCCATATAACTCAGGCCTTCCAGGCCCAGCAACATCCTTGTAAATTTCCTTTGTACTCTTTCAACCTTATTTACATCTGTCCTGCACACAGTATGTTGCTTGATTTTCAGCATTGGCAGATTAGCTCTTGTTTGTCACAATGTTTCAAATTAGGCCACAGAAATGTCTGAAACAACTTCAATATAACACATTATCTCCTGTACTCAATACTTTGATTTATGAAAGCTAATGTGCCAAAAAGCTTTCTTTATGACCCTATCAACCTGTGATGCCACTTTCAATGAATTATGGACCTGTATTCCCAGATCCTTTTGTTCTACCACACTCCTCAGTGCCCTACCATTCACTACCACAGTTGGTCCTACTGAAGTGCAACACCTTGCACTTGTCTGCATTAAGTTCCAAACACCATTTTTCAGCCCCAATCTTGGCGCCATCCACAAATTTCCTGATCCAGTCAACCACATTATCATCCAGGTTGGTGATATAGATGACAAACAACAACAGACCCAGCACCAATCCCTGTGACACTCTACTAGTCACAGGTTTCCATTAAAAGAGACAACCATCAACTACTACCCTCTGGCTTCTCCTGCAAAGGCAATGTCTAATCCAATTTACTACCTCATTTTGAATCCCGAACGACTGAACCTTCTTGACCAGCCTCCCATGTGGGACCTTGTCAAGTGCCTTGCTTAAGTCCATGTTGCCTTCATTAACTTTCCTGGTAACTTCCTCAAAAAACAATATAAGATTGGTTAGACACAACTTACCATGCATGAAGTCATGCTGACTATCCTTAATCAGTCCATGTCTATCATATACTTACATACCCAGTCCCTTCCAATATATTCCAATCCTGCAGGGTCTAAGGGAACACCTTGTCAGGCCCTGGGAGTCTATCCACCTTAATATGCCTTAAGATAGCAAACACCTCTTCCTCCTCTATGTGTGATAAAGAATTTATATTTGTTTCCATAACTTTAGTTGTTGGGGTCAGTTTACGCATCCTTGTATTTCTTGTAGTTCTTTTGTCTTGTTTTCTTCTTTCCATACTTCCTTCTTTGCTATTTCTGGTGAATGCATTTCAATGGCTTTCAATTGTACTTATTTGGGAATGGCTTTTACATTTTAATACAAGCAGTTCTAGCAGCAATTGTATAGTATCCATTAGTTCTTGTACTAGCTTACAATTCTTGATACAGGTTCCTACAGCTGTAAGAAATCCCCTTTGCCTCTATAACTTTCTAAATTCATGAACAATTCCAAAGCATATCAAGAATTCATTCAAATTTTACCTGACTTTCTGTCTGCCATCTTGCAGTTCCACCTGTTGTGCAGAGGAACCAGAAACCATACTTCCTGAGGCCAGTATTTCAGTCTCAGAAGCAACAGCCCATCAAGTCATTTTAATTCCTCCCTCAACTGTTGAGGAGCCATTGGTGTGCAAAATCATTTCCGGGTTTATTAGAGGCATTTATTTGTAATGGTTTGCCTCTTCATGGCATGTTATTATCCATGCATAGTTATGGTCACCACAGTCTTCTGATGACGGTCAAGGCATGAAGGGATATAGTGGGAAGGTAGGAGATTGTGGCTGAGAAGAAAAATGGATCACCCATGATGAAATGGTGGAGTAGACTCGAAATGACCTACTTCTGCTCCTATATCTTATGGTCTTATAGCCTTCCATGTTCAGTTGGCAACAGTGGATCTGGATTCACTGAACCTGCTTGCTGGATGATGATATTAGGTGTCCATTTGGACCATCAAGCTGCTGTTAGTTGAGAGACCCTATTCATTGACCGTAAGGTGCAAACTGAATGAGTACATCAAATATTCAAAATATGATCAAGCATAATACTGGAAACAGCCATATCTGCCAGGTAGGTTGCTTGTAAACACACACCTCATTCAAGTGGCACACAATCCAATTTTGCAGATAGTAGTCAAGAACATAGGAAAATAACTCTTTATCTCCATGTTCCTGACTCAAAACTGTTGCCATGCAACCATGTTTTTCACTGGTGTACAGAGTAAAAGCTATACCAGTGTAAGGAATGCATAATGCAGATGTTGTACATGATGTTGTCTTTGGAGTTTGGAATGCTTCTAACTGTTCTTCATTAGGAGACACATGGTCATCTGAGCACTTGCTGTCCTTCAACAAATGGTTGGGTGGTTGTGCAATTTCAGCAGATGAATGGACCATGCTCTGCTGTAGTTTCACAAATCCAGAAATGATCAGAGTTAGTGGACTGTTGGAGGTGGTGATGCTGATTTGAAAGTCTTTGCAAAATCCTCAATATTTCCCAATTGCCTTGAGAAATTTTATGTCCCTGTTGTTGCGTGAATGAAGTTATTGGAGAAAATTACTAGTAGGTACAAAACAGCTTCTTTATTCAACAAAACAAGGTACAGCAGGGATCATATGGAGATGCTTTCGGTCAAAAGATCTACTGGCCGAACATGGGACTCAACATTTTATGTGCCAAACATCAAAGGACTATTCCATATTTACAATGTATGGACCATGCTTCTTTTGAAATGACATACAACCTTCACACCTCCTGATTTGCATCCACACCACAAACACCAAATGAATTTTAATCAGCATTGTCTGGTCTGAGATTCACTGCTTTTAGGAGCTCATTGTTCAGAGCTGTACTCCAAATTAAATCCACAACACATATTCAGATGTGAAGACTGGTAGCCAAAGTCAACTGCTAAATGTATATGTCCTAAACCCAAAAATTGCTCTAACAGTTCCAAGTAAATCATTTATTTTGTTGCAATCATTTTGTGACCCTTGGAGGATAAATGATTGAGTAAATAAAGCACATCTCACTCATGCTGCTCTGCAGTGTCAGATGCAATCAAGACATCATCCATATAATATATAATAGTCAAGTCAATGGCTGGTAAGTGTCTTAGATGTTGTCTCGTTGTCTCAGAGACATGTGGTACACAGTGGGGCTGTTGTGGAACCCTTGTGGTAGCCTCATCTACTGCGTATTGTTGTCCATTAATTGTAAAGGCCAAGCACAGTTGACGTCTGGGCACCAGTGCTTTGGACCAGAATCTACTGGCCACATATATAACTGTAAACCACTTCTGTGATGGCTTCAGTGCATTGAAAGTAGTTGATGGATTGGGCCACAAGAGGAGTTAGCTTGTCAATACATTGATTAGCAACCCTGTAAAACAGTGGCAATCTCCAGATGCTCTTCGTTTTCTTAACAGGCCAGACTACACTGTTTAAAGACAGTGATTTTTAAAAACAATCCCTCTTTCATCCAACTGGTTAACAATACATAAAATAAAGTACCTTCCATAGTGTAAAATTTTGGCACATCTGCTTTCAGACCATCTATAAAAGTTGACGATAGTTGACCATATACAGATTTCTCCATGTTATCTTTATTTACTTCATGAACTTCTCTGTAACTCAACCACACTGTTCTGTACCATTCCACAGAATCAGAAATGTCTCAAATGTCTTTTCCTTATACTCAACCACCTTCCTCCCATCATTCTGTATTAGTGTCAGTTCCTCTAACTACCTCTTAATAGGTTTCCAAACACCTTGTAGATTTTGCCTATCATCTCATATGTCAGTGTTAACTCTATGAGTCTATTGTCAGATTTACTGAGGAGATAACATAGTAGTCAGAAATTAGAAACCATCATATAGGGGGGAGAAGATGGCGGCACGAAGGCATCGCACGCGACCACTTCGGTGGTGATGTCTGTTATCTGTCAAGTAGGGGACTGTGTACAATCCTGATTTGATGGAGATGGACGTAAGAGTACGGAGGAACATCTGGAAAACTTCTGAAGTGCCCGCTTCGCTGCCGCTGCTACTGTGTGGTAACCGGAATCTCTGGAGCAGAAGGTCCTGAAATCCTCGGCTTTGCATGTTTCAGCATCCAGGGCGAGATCAAAGGCACTCGACAGAGGATGGCGCTCGGGAGGCTGTATCGGAGAGGCTGATCGGAAGCTCAAAGTTTTCGGATGGATGGACTCAGTGTCGGCTGCTTCCAAGGCGTCAGCGAGTTGACGATGCCTGGAGGTTTATGGCAGGGAGTTTCTCCCTTTTGCCGCCGCTGTCGGGGACTTTTGAGACTTTATTTACCATGCCCATGGTTTGTTCTTCATCAAATTATGGTATTGCTTTGCACTGCTGTAACTATATGTTATAATTACGTGGTTCTGTCAGTGTCAGTCTTTGGTTTGTCCTGTTTTCTGTGATATCACTCCGGAGAAACATTATATCATTTCTGAATGCATGTATGCATTTCTAAATGACAGTAAAAGAGGACTGAGTGTTCTCATAATCTAATAGGTTCAGACTGCATATGTTCTTGGTACACTGAATCTCAGCCCAAGTCTTTGAACCTTCTTTTCTGAGATACAAAACCTCTTTGGACCACTTAGTCAAACTTTTTTGGTTTGGATGGTTCATAAGAAACCACCTGCCTCCTTTTTCAGGATCCATCTGCGTTCCTGTGCGTTTTCATTTGCTTAGTCCTTACTTGGGAAAGTTGTGATATGGCTGCCAATCCTATTGCTCCATAAGTGCCAGCTTCACTTGAGATGCTAGGGTTCACGTCATGTTCATCCTGGGGTTCCTCTGAGTTCGGATGGAGGCACTGATTTGAAGTACTGTCTGGTGTGGGGGGTGTGCCTCAAGGAGGAGGGCCACTGGCAGTTCGCCTTGAAGTTCTGTGCAATGTACTTTGATTCAATTATACTTCTGTTGTTCTCTCACTTGCTCAATTAATGCACAGATCTGTTGTTTAGACTTTTCACTATCTCTGTCACACTGATTTTGTAATGTAGTAGTTTTCCTTTTCCTTTTTTCATTTGACAAGTCAAGTTTCCCATTTGTTCAATCAAATGTTTCAGTTGTTCAATCAAACTATATACTTGATCTAACTCAGCACGTTCTTATTTTCTTAATTGTGGCAAGACTGCTAACATCTCCAACAGCTAACTTCCATTAGACTCAAGACTAATAGTATATTTCATCTTTATTTCTTCATTAAACTTATCAAACTCAAATACTTTGTTCAAATAAGAATGCAAACCTTTAGTCATCTGTTCACACATAACAACTGGAGGTTCAGTTCCCCTTATTACTGGAAAAGGTTTCTGTAATTTATCCATGGTGTCAATTCTCCTTTAAATTCCCTATGCAGAACATCTAATACATACATGCTTTCATCAATGGATTGTAATCAAAATTCCAATGTCACTAAATCTGTGCACCCAAACTCCACACATGGTACTCAGTCAACTTGTACAATCAAACAATAATAATCCTAAGGCACATTTAAGTTAAAGTAGAATAGAGTTTTCCTTTACTCTTAGATTTCCTTTAGATGGTGTGTTGAAGCAAAAACTAGCTGTTTCTCTGATGATTAGGAAATTAAGGAGAAAGTTCTTACCTCCTATTAAATGTGTATATTAAAATTTTCCACTCATCTGGGATTCCTGCACATCCTTAAATCTTTGCAACCATCCTGCTGATTATACCAAACTGCTGAATCATGGTGCTTTTGCAATGCAGAGGAAGACAAGAAAGAGGCATAAAACTTGGTGCTTACAGTTGGTTTGTTAAGTCTTTCAAGAACAAAGAATGAACAAAGAAATTGTGGTTGTCTGATACAAAACACCTAGCTCCCACTGAAAAGAAAACATTACAGAGATAACAACTAACCGATGAAATAATGAGATTCAAATGGCATGACACCTACTGAAGAAAAATGAAGAAACTTTTAGAAAAATACAGAAGCAGTCATACCACTGGAATATTCACTGATTGATTACACATATATAGGTGATAATATTTAAAATTACAAGCAAGCCATAGAAAAGATAAACTACAAAAATAAATACAATTCTACACCTTAATCAACACCTCTGAAACTGTGATTCCTGCATTACAGCCTTTCAGGTAATTTGCCCTTACAGAGTTCACAAATCATTGCCCAAAATTTTGAGATATGAAATTAAATTCAGTCTCACTGAATTTATGCAGAAAAATAAGCAATTTTTTCCAACTTACATTTCTAGCTACATGTACAGATGACATAACTTTAATTTATGGAAAATCAAGAATGATCATCTCTAGGAATGGTCCCTCAGGCATTGTTGCCTGTACTTCCATGTCCTTATGCAGTGTTAATCCTAAAGCTAGGTGGAATATTACTGGGAGCATGATTTATTCCAGTAAAGAAGTTTATTCCCAAATGACAAGAGGAACAGTTCTGTCTACTATCCCATGAAAGTTTCCCAATTTTATCTATATCCTTCTTATTTTATAATACAAAGATGAAACCAGTGACAATTTGATTGTTGTAACCCTCCCTTTGATTGTAATCTCCTTATTCTAATCACTTGTTATTCCCCTGTCACTGAATTGGAACAATACCCTTTCAAGAGATGGACAACCTTTTTGTTGTTTTGACCATTGTCACACAAGCCTCACACATAAAAGTTTCTGGTGAATGCAGCAGGCCAGGCAGCATCTCTAGGAAGAGGTACAGTCGACGTTTCGGGCCGAGACCCTTCGTCAGGACTAACTGAAAGAAGAGCTAGTAAGAGATTTGAATGTGGGAGGGGGAGGGGGAGATCCAAAATGATAGGAGAAGACAGGAGGGGGAGGGATGGAGCCAAGATCTGGACAGTTAATTGGCAAAAGAGATATGAGAGGATCATGGGACGGGAGGCCTAGGGAAAAAGAAAGGGGGAGGGGAGGGAGAAAGAAAGAGGGAAGGTCTCACAAGTCTGTTTGGCTGGAAAGTGTTCTGATTTTATCATTATTTTGAAAGCCGATGACAACTACTTTATTGAGTATTAATAACTTTGGAAGCTTTAGGTGGGACAATGATTATTGTTTCTCTGTGGATTTGAATGTTTTATTGATGACCATACCACAGGGGGTTCAAGGGAAGAAGAGACAGTTCATTTCTTTCAGTTCACAACCTGCTTAAAAAGTTAACTCCCAATGCCTATGGTTCTTCACAGCATGCTAAGACATGAGACATGGTCAGTTTTCGTCTGTGAAGGCTGCCTGACCTTTCTTACTGCTGGTTTAATTTGAGTTAAATGCACTCGCTGCAGGTTTAGCTATAAGTACTAATAAACAGATAGAGTTGCCTGCTGTGTTCTATGAGTTGATGCTGCAATTTGACATGACCGGCATAACCAATGAGTAACAAATCAGAAATGTTCATAATCTGACCCAGCTAAGGAATGTTCTCCCACCTGAAACAAATCAAATTGCTCATTCTCATTTCTTTGTGGTTACTACCATCAATTGTGCCAGCAAGTTTATTAGGAAGGCAGTAACCCACACAGTCCTCATTAGTCCAATCCTTTATTATTAATCTGTGCAAGGATTGAATATATCAAATAGACAGGAATATTTATACAGCATCCTATTGCTTTATAATCCAATAGACGAAGCAGCACATTTTGGGTGTTCTCACCACCCTAAGGCAAAGTTGAAGAATCAGCTCATGCCAAGGGCCTGCAAGCAGGGTAAACTGAATGGCACATTCTGGTTTCCACACGTCCGTTCAAAAGAAAGGGAGGCTATTTGGCCCATCAAGTCTGTACTAGTTCACAGCGTGATGCCATTTCCCCACCACTGATTGATTTGCCCTGTAGCTTATTGTTTTCATAATCCCATCAGCTATGTTTCATCACTGGCTTATACACTGGGAACAGCTTACAGCAGCTTACAACAGCTTACAGTTAACCTAACGGCCCGACATGGGAGGAAACAAAAGCTGATGCAGTTACAGTAAGAGAGTGCAAACTCTACACAGACAGTCCCAGAGGTCAAGGTGAAACTAGAGTCAACTGAGCTGTGAGACAGCATCTCTTCCAGCTGCATCGCAATGTGAATTTTAGCAATCATTTCTTGGTGCTGTTGACTAAAGAGTATATGTTTCTCAGGGCACTGGTAAAACTATCATATGGCTTGGGATCCCCTCAGTTCACTTGTACTTGCAGTAAGAGTTTTAGTTTAACATCTCCTTCCCGTTCTGTCAGTCTAGATGTAAGTGGTACTAGTCTTATATTCTCAAGTCCTATGATGGAGATGAACAGTGTCTTGTCTCTTGCTCTGCAGCCAGCTCCTGTTGGAGTTTTACACTGGCATTCCACCAAACAAGTTGCAGAAACAGAAGATCCAGTCCCTGACTGATATCGTATGCAGTGAGCTCTTCAAGAAGAAAGGTAAGTCCATCACAATTGCTCTGAGGTTGGTAGGGGGGAGTGGGCTCATGTGGACTGCGGGGTACAGGAGAAGAGCTGAAATTATATTCACAAGTGTACAGATGTATGATTGAATTTTTCCCTGTTCTTGTTAGCTATCACCATTTCACCTGCTTTCTCTCACAGGTGGCAAGTTACATTCAGCATATCAGAGATATCATCAAGAGAAATAAGAAGGAACTGTAAATGCTGGAAACAGCAGATCAGTTGAAGGAGAAAAATGTTAACTTCTCAGCCCAATGATCATTCATTAGAGCTAAGAGTTAGGTAGAAATCAGATATGTTTGAAATTGCAAAGAGAGAGATGTATAGAGAGAATTGGGTTGCCTGTGATATAGTGAAGATGAAGAGAAAAGGTCATGTGATGGTACCAGCTAAGATTGCATAGTAATGGTGTATTAAATCCAGCTGATCTGTTTGGAAGAGGTTTAAATGAAAGGAACTGAATGAGAATATAGAAGAGAAAAAATGTATAGACTAGAATGGTAAGATACAAACATAAGAAATCAGGAGTATGTCATTTGGCCCTTTGAGGCTGCCCTAAAATTTCACACAGTTGTAGCTGGACCTCCACCTCAATGTCACATCTTGCACTTTCCTTGTACTCCTTGATGCCTTAAGCATCAAGCAATCTTTTAAACTGCTTGTTAAATGTATTAATCAGCTTGGACTCATCAGCTAACAAGGTAGAGGATTTCACACCTTCTCCACCTCTGAGTGAAGAGATTTATTCTCATCTCAGTACTAGATATTTCACTTCATGTACCCAAAACCATGACAGCTGGTTCTGATATAAGTGCCTCAGGACTCGCACCACCAGCTTCAAGGACAGTTACTACCCCTCAACCATCAGGATCTTGAACAAAAGGGGATAACTACACCCATAAAACGCTGGTGGAACGCAGCAGGCTAGGCCTGCCGTGCTCCACTAGCGTTTTGTGTGTGTTGCTTGAATTTCCAGCAACCGCAGATTTCCTCATGTTTGCGTAACTACACTCATTCTTTTTTTGATGTTCCCACAACTGATGGTCTCACATTAAGGACTCTATCTTGTTATTTCATGCTCAGTATTTTTTGCTATTCATTTATATTTGCATTTGCACAGTTTGTTGTTCATTGATCCTGTTGACACTTACTGTTCTATAAATTTGCTAAGTATGTCTGCAGAGAAAACAATCTCAGGGTTGTATGTGGTGACATGTATGTATCAGATAATCATTGATATGGACCTCAAGTTCCGATTCCTGTGATAACCCATTTGTCTCTGCCTGCAACCCTGAGGAAGGAAGCAGGGTAGGAGGAATTGTGGTTAAAACAGTTAAGAAAGTCTGAGCTGGTAATAGAATTTGTTTGCTAATACCAAAAAAAAATGACATTGGTAATTTTACTTCAGTGCATGACATGAGACAAATTAATTCTGTACTTTAAACAATGGGAAGTTTCCAAGAGAGGACCAGCGTTTTATAGTTGCCTGAATTTAATAGCTAGAAAGACCTCCAGCCATATTCAATTCAACATGGAAATTGATTTTCACCACGAATCTTACTGACAACAAAAGCACAAGACCAAACTTCCATAATAGTTGGACCATGGCTAAAGATCAGTGCATTACTCCTCTAATTGTAGCTCACGTTGCTTGCAATTGTTAGCTGCAGTTCCACCTTTTTATCTGTATGTAAATTTGACTTGCTTAACTTTTTAACCATTTGCAGAACCTAAGTGATGTGACATGAGGTATTATGATACCTGCAGCTTTAACCATGCAGTAATCACTTAACTGCACTGGACATAGAAATTATTTTTCTCTGCTGTTCATGATATTTTTCAACATTGAATATCATTAGCACTTATATCCTATAAGTACTTCATTATCAATCGATTATTGGTTTCAATAACATTTCTACTGAGTATAGTCAATACTTGGTAGGAGCAGTATGGAGAGTAGAGTAGGTGTTACTGCATATACTAGTTTTGAAAGCGATGTGAGGGAGATCTCACATCTTTTCTTTTCTTTGAGCTGGAGCAGGTCACACCAATCTGGCCATAACTCAGAGTTAGTTTATCTGTTTTGAACAACAGGACAGATAAGCGAGGTGGAAGTCTGAATATTTTACTCATTATAATTTTTTTTGTCCAGAACAATAGGGGTGTTGCACCATGGTTTAATCCGCTGCAGTGATGAACATGGGTACAGGTCTCAAAAGTAGTGTGCTACCAGCATCAGCAAAGGAATCATTGTGGTTGCAAAGGGAAAAGTTCAGATGCCTCGGGTTAGAAGAGTGATTCTAGAGCTTATAGCATACACAGACATTTTCATCATCCCCTCCAGTCATTTTGAGATCTGTGGGGATAAACCTGGTCGGACATTAGCAGAACATTTTCTGAAATATTCATGGTGGTCTCAGGCAGAACGTTGCATTCACCTCATGAGTCATAGCTCAGTATGAAGAGGCCCAATAAAATAACACGGTCTCTGAAAGTATTCCATAGGTAATTCAAGTTGTAAGTATTTTATCTTCCTTTCTCTGTGCCTGTGAATTGTCATGACAGAGTAATAATACCGTGACAATTGCTCACAGAATAAATACAAGGTCCTATCTAATTTGGCCATTACTTTTAATGTAATCAGCAATCTACATTTGTGGATGCAGGTACAGTAAATAATTTAGCAAGCTACAGAATATTATTCTTCATTGCTAGTAGAACTGAATACATAGAAACATAGAAACATAGAAAATAGGTGCAGGAGTAGGCCATTCAGCCCTTCGAGCCTGCACTGCCATTCAGTATGATTATGGCTGATCATCCAACTCAGAACCCTGTACCAGCCTTCCCTCCATACCCCCGATCCCTTTAGCCACAAGGGCCATATTGAACTCCCTCTTAAATATAGCCAATGAACTGGCCTCAATTGTTTCCTGTGGCAGAGAATTCCACAGAATCACCACTCTCTGTGTGAAGAAGTTTTTCCTCATCTCGGTCCTAAAAGGCTTCCTCTTTATCCACAAACTGTGAACACTCGTTCTGGACTTCCCCAACATCAGGAGCAACCTTCCTGCCTCTAGCCTGTCCAATCCCTTTAGAATTTTATACATTTCAATAAGATCCCCCCTCAATCTTTTAAATTCCTACCAGTATAAGCCTAGTTGATCCAGTCTTTCATCATATGAAAGTCCTGCCATCCCAGGAATCAATCTGGTGAACCTTCTTTGTACTCCCTCTGTGGCAAGAATGTCTTTCCTCAGATTAGGGGGCGAAAACTGCGCACAATACTCCAGGTGTGGTCTCACCAAGGCCTTGTACAACTGCAGTAGTACCTCCCTGCTCCTGTACTTGAATCCTCTTGCTATGAATGCCAGCATACCATTTGCCATTTTCACAGCCTGCTGTACCTGCATGCCCACTTTCAATGACTGGTGTATAATGACACTCAGGTCTCCTTGCACCTCTCCTTTTCCTAATCGGCCACCATTCAGATAATTATCTGTTTTCCTGTTTTTGCCACCAAAGTGGATAGCCTCACATTTATCCACATTAAATTGCATCTGCCATGAATTTGCCCATTCGCCCAACCTATCCAAGTCACCCTGCATCCTCTTAGCATCCTCCTCACAGCTAACACTGCCGCCCAGCTTACAGAAGTAGAGAGATTATGAATCAGTTATTATGGGGCATTGATGAGGCCACCTTGGAGTACTTTGTATAGTGTTGAATTAGGATCAGATTTATTATCACTCGCTTACTGTATATGACATAAATTTTGTTTTGCAGCAACAGTACAGTGCAAAATGTAAAATTACAAAAATAAATAAATCCATTATTGAGTTTGTGTTCATGGACATTCAGAAATATGATGATGGAGAGGAAGAAGCTATTTCTGAATCATTGAGTGCGGGTTTTTAGGTTCCTGTGCCTCCTCCTTGATGGTAGTAATGAGAAGAGGGAATGTCCCTGATGATGAAGGCCCTTAGTAATGGATACCATTTTCCTGAGGCACCAGTTCCTGAAGATGACCTCAGTGATGGGGAGGGCTGTGCCCTTGATGGAGCAGGCTGAGTCCATAACCCTGGCACCATTTTGTGATCCTGGGCCTTGGAGAGACCATACCAGTCTGTATTGCAATAAGTTAGAATGCTCTGCATTATACATGGTGAGGCCTCACTTGGAGAACTGTGAGCAGTTTTGGACTCCTTATCTAAGAAAAGATGTGTTGACATTGGAAAGGGTTCAAAGGAGATTCATAAAAATGATCCTGAGATTGAAAGGCTTATCATATGAGGAGTGTTTTATGGCCCTGGGCCTGTATTCACTGGAAGCTGTGGAGGCCAAGTCTTTACGTGTATTTAAGGCAGAGGTCGATAGATTCTTAACTGGTCAGGGCATGAAGGAATTTGGGGAGAAGGCAGGAGACACGGGCTGATATGAAAATTGGATCAGCCATGATGAAAAGGCAGAGCAGACACGATGGGCCAAATAGCCTAATTCTGCTCCTATATCTTGTGGTATGATTGTCTTATGTCAGACGTAGAATTTTGGAAGTGCAGCCCTTGTTGCAATATGTGGTTCTTTTGAACGTAGAGGGTCTCAAAAACAGCACTGAGAGAATGACTGGTCCGTTTGTCCAACTGATGTTAATGAAAGAATAAATACTTGGCAGGACATCATTATTCTGCAATATCTGCTTGAGAGGACAGGTTAACATCTTATTGAAAGAGTAGAGCCTTGGACAGTGCAGACCGTATTACTGCTCTGTAATGTCAGCCAGGTTACATGTTGAATCAACAGCCTTCTGACTCAATGTTTGTTTATGGCTACAATGATAGATGGAAACAGAAATGGCCAAAGCAATGTAATAATGCAATTGAGCTTGCCAGCTTTGGAAACTATACAATCCTTTATTGCTCACCAAAATTGCAAGATTCATTCCTGTGTTCCATGATTCACTCCATGAAAAGTGCTACTCAAAGATTAATGCACCACATTAGTGGCATGCCCATGACTGGTAATTAAAATCAATTGCCATAAAATTAAGAGTGGCTGTGGATCTGGCACACTGATCTTTGCAACCAGACTGTTCCACCACTGACAAGATTCACTTTGAACAGAGTCCAATGGACTTAGAGCTAACTTCCTTGTTTCACCCAAGTAGATACAGGACTTGTTGTAATTGTTAAAAAATGCAGCCTGTGATGCCAGAATAATGAGACCAATGTCTAGCTTGGATTTATTCCATGAGATATAGGAGCAGAATTTGGCTATTTAGTCCATCAAGTCTGTACCGCCATTTCATCCCGGCTGATCCATTTTCCTCTCAGCCCCAGTCTCCTGCCTTCTTCCCATATCCCTTCATGCCCTGACCAATCAAGAATCTATAAACCTCTGCCTTTAATATCCCCAGTGACCTGGTCTCCACAGAAGCCAGTGGCAACAAATTCCACAGACTCACCATTCTCTGACTAAAGAAATTCCTCCTCATCTCAGTTCTAAATGGGCATCCCTCTATTCTGAGTCTGTGTCCTCTGGTCTTCAACTCTCCTGTTATAGGAAGCATCCTTTTTGCATCCACTCTATCTGGGCCTTTCACCCATTGATATGTTTCAATTAGGTCACCCCTCATTCTTCTTCATTCTAGCGAATACAGGCCCAGAGCCATCAAACATTTTTGTGCACCTCTTTTGAACCCTCTCCAGTTTCAACACATTCTTTGTAAGATAAAGGCCCCAAACCTACTCACAATACTCCAAGTGAGATCTCACCAGAGTTTATAAATTCTTAACATTACATCCTTGTTTTTATATTCTAGTTCTCTTGAAATAAATACTAATGTCACAATCGCCTTCCTCACCACAAACTCAGCCTGCAAGTTAATATGTAGGGAATCCTGCTCAAGGACTCCCAAGACCCTTTGCACCTCAGATTTTTGTATTTTCTTATTATTTAGAACATAGTCATCCTTTTCATTTCTTCTACCAAAGTGCACGACCACACCCTTCCTGACACTATATTCCATCTGTCATTTCTTTGCCCATTCTCCTAATCTGTCTAAGACCTTCTACGTCCTCAAAACTAGCTTCCCCTCCACCTACCTTCATATCGCCTGCAAACTTTGTTTAAAAAGCCGACAATTCCATCATCCAAATCATTGACAGATAACATAAAAAGAATTAGTTCCAACACAGACCCCTGTGGAACACCACAAGTCACCGGCAGCCAACCAGAAAAGGCTCTCTTTACTTCTACTCTTTGCCTCCTGCCAACAGCCACTGCTTTATCCATGCTAGAATCTTTCATGTAATACCATGGGGCTCATAGCTTGTTAAGCAGCTTTGTGTGTGGCACTTTGTCAAAGGCCTTCTGAAAATCCAAGTATACAACATCAACCAATTCTCCTTTGTCTATCCTGCTTGTTATTTCTTCAAAGAATTTCAACAGATTTGCCAGGCAAGATTTTCCCTTGAAGAAACCATGCTGACTGCAGCCTATTTTATCATGTGCCTCCAAGTACATTCGATACTTTTGGAGGTAGAGATAAAATGAGTTAAACAACGCCACGTCTTCCCTTTTATGTTTCAGCCAGTCCCACTTCTAAGCACATCAGTGGATATCTCAACTAAAAACAATGTTGGAAATGCTCAGCAGGTCACATTGGACAAGGTCCTTTCATCAAAACCAGGAAAAATTGGGAGTAATACAAGTTTAAAGTTGCTGAGTGAGGCAGAGAAGGAGTGATTTAACTGAAGGATTAAGGTGGTGGACAGTTCAGAATATGTGACATGAGTGGTGGTGCTGGCAGAGAAAGAGTGGTAACAAATGTTGGGTCTGAAGGATGTGTAAAGAGAAAGGGCTGAAGGAAGTAAAAAATATCACGAGACATGAGGGAAAAAAACTGAATGCAGGAAAATGAGATGCTGTAATAATATGCCAGATGAGCTGAAATATTTGAATTTATTGTTGAGACCTGAAAGGTGTAATATGTCAAGTCGGATGGTGATGATGTTGCTCATTCTTAAGCTTGCATTGAGCTTTGTTGGAAAATGTTTAAAAGGTCAGAGCAGGAATAGAATGAAGAATCTTTATTTGTTTTCCCTCAATGTATTGAAGACACATTGTAGACAGTGAACATAGCGCATAAGAAGAAATGCATGTGAATTGCTGTTCTATCTGAAAGGAGAGTTTGTGATCCTTAACAATAAGCAGTGAAGAAGGTACATCTCCTGTGGGTACAAGGCATGGTATTATGAGAATGGCAGTGGGGATGGAAGGAATGCTCCCTTCGACCACTGAAGGCAGAGAGGCGAGGAATATATGTCTGGTGTGATGTCCTTTTGGAGCTGGTACAAAATACAGGTGATGGTGGAACCTTGCTGCTTTCTGAACAGTTTCCAGCACAGTAATGTTGTGTTCCCATTATAATAATGAATGGACCTATTTACTTCTATATGCATTGACATTTTATAATAAAACTACTTGTTCAAAAATTTCTACCAAACATTCCCTCAGAGGATTCGGATGTTAGTGGCAAGATCAAGGCCTATATCTATCTGTTCTCTCCATCTCTCCTAGTGCAATGGTTCCCAGATCTGAAACATTAACTGTTTCTCTTTCCATAGTGCTGTTTGACCTACTGAGAGTTTCTAGAATGTTGAGCTTTTGTTTGTTTTCAAACATCTGCAGTTTTTAAAAATTTTCTTTCAACATTTCTCATTTTTCTGAGAAGACAGTATGAGACCACCTCCATGTATAATCTTTGATTTTTATACTGGGTTAATACAGCTGAGTACATACAGCACTTTAAAGATGATTTTGTGGCAGCCACGTTGGAGTCACAGTTAGATCAGTCTAAGCCGAGACTGTTGGTGTCTTTCAGTAAAAGATGTAGTAATTATTTGTCTTTAAGTTAACCCAGCAGTTTAGTTGTCAATATTATAGATATCAACTTTTGCAAATTCATAATATGGCATGATTGGCCTCCAACCTAATAACATGAACGTCAATTTCTCAGACTTCTGGTAACTGCCTCCCCCCACCTTCATCATTCCTACTCCCCTCTCTCACCTTATCTCCGTACCTGCCCATCACATCCCTCTGGTACTCCTCCCACTTCCCTTTTTTCCATGGCCCTCCACCTTCTCCAGCCCTTTAACTCTTTCACCTAGCATCTTCCCAGCTCTTTATTTCAGCCCTCCCCTTCTCCCAGTTTCACCTATTACCTACCATCTTGCACTTCTTTCTCCCCTCCCCTCCCTCCCTCCACCTTCGTGTTCTAACTTCTCATCTTTTTTTCCCCAGTCCTAAAGAAGGATCTCATTCCAAAACATTGACTGTTTACTCTTTTCCGTAGATGCTGCCTGGCCTGCTCAGTTCCTCCAGCATTTTGTGTGTGTTGCTTGAGCTTATGTTTCCTGAATTATTACTCTCACCCTCTAGTCAACAGTCTTGTACTGTAATGAAACAAAGCTGAGCTAAAAATGGCAAACAAATAAATGGGATCAGATTTTTATAAAGATTCCAGTGCTAGTCAAAGATCAAAGTAAACTTATTATCAAAGTATATAGTATGTGTGTGTGTGTGTATGTATGTATGTATATATATACAACCCTGAGATATGTTTTCTTGCAGGCGTACACAATAAATCCAGAAAGAAAATACAATAGAATCAACAAAGGGATCCACCCAGCAGGATAGACAAATAATCAATGTGCAAAGGACAACAAACTATGCAAATATGAAAGAGAGAAAAGCTAATAAATACTTCAAGTAAGAAATAAATATCAAGAACATGAGATGATGAGTCCTTGAAAGTGAGTCCATATGTCGTGGGAACAGTTTTGGAAATATGAGTGAAGTTATCCCCTCTGTTTCAAAAGCCTCTGGTTGAGGTGTAATCACTGTCCCTGAAACTGGTGGTGCAAGTCTTGAGGCTTCTGTATCATCTCCCTGATGACAGCAGTGAGAAGAGAGCAATTCCTGGGTGATGGGCATATCTGATAATGGATGCTGCTTTCCTGCAACAGTCCTCCATGTAGCTGTGCTCAATGGTGAAGAGGGCTTTACCCCTGATATACTGGGCCATATCCACTAATTTTGTAGGATTCTCCATTCAAGGACATTGGTGTAGATACATAACAAGAAGAAAAAGTCATTGCTTGATCTTGAAAAGGGTAATGAAGCAGAACAGATATGAGAAGTGTCCCTTAGCCATAGTGATCACAATGAAGCAAATTTCAAGGTTAGGTCTAATGGCTAAGATAATAAATTATAAACAGCATAATATAAAAATAGTATCTAGATTTAAAGAATATGAACTGAGAAAAGAATTTGGTAAAATGCCAGCAGACTGATAATCTGAAATCTGATTTAATTAATAAAATTGATAACAAGTCCTTTATTGAAAACCAAACCCAATCAAGTTAGCCTGGGATACCATAGATTTATAATGAATAAAGGAGAAATTAAAAAATACATGCTAATGTGGTTGGATAATAAATAAAAGATGGAATTGAATAGAAAACAAACAATAGATACGAGCTGCAAATTGAAAACTTATAACAACAAATTATAAAGGAATTAAAGGGTTTTGAAATTATTTGTTCTATAGAATATTTTCAAAAGCATTCAAGATTATAAACAAAAGCAGAAATTATTTGTATTTATGTAAAGGTTTTTATGAGCTCAGGTGTTGCAAAATGCTTTACATTCATTGAAATACTTCTGAAATATAGTTACTAATATAATGTAGGAAAGTTGGCAGGTAACTCAGTAAACCCCCACAAAAAGCATGTGATGATAATGTTTTATTATTATTGGTCAGGTAAACTGGGGCTGTGGCTGAACATTCAGTTTGTCAGCAATTCAAGGATAATGCCTTCCCAAAGTGGAGCCAAGTGCCGCCAAGTGCCAGCTCAGTTGCTCAAACCTGTGTTTCTGAAATCTTGACTTTCTGACTTGGGACTTATGATGTTACAAAGTGAGTCACAACCAACATGTACAGAGGGTTGTGCTGCATGTACAGAGAAAAGGAAATGGAAGTAAATGCTAAAAATCATTGGAGTGGGAGAATTTTAAAGAGCCTATACTAGTAAAGAGTGGCTGAACTGGATAGGTTAATTCATGATCCTACCTAAGTTATGACTTCTGTAAAATAGAATTCTTGTTAAATAACAAAGCATCATATCACACTTTTGTTCACATTTCACTTGTCCCCACAGAACAATCAGTGAAGACAGGTTTTAGTTGCTAAAATAAGCCTTGCAATCCAGTTAATTTTCTTCTGACTGTACATATGTATACACAACCAAATAAAAAAAAACATTCTTCTGTACCACACGGTGCACCCACAAAACATATAACACACACAGCACATCAGCCAAAATATTACCATAAATACTTTAACAAAATACAATTCAAAATGCATGCAGCACAGGTAAACGGCAGAGTATATAGTAAACCTAGCTGACCTAGTGACAAGACCTCAGTGGCAAGGTATTCGTTAGTCTCACAGTCTGGGGGAAGAAACTGTTACACAGTCTGGCAATCCTAGTCCTGATGCTTCTGCACCTCCTCACTGACAGCAGTGGGTCAACAAGACTGTGGGATGGGTGGTGCGGTCCTCAGCAATGCTTTGGATAATCTGAGAACCATCAGCTTTGCTGCTTATGTAAGAAACTATGACAAAAGGAATTATTCTTCTATAAGCACAGAAAATTGGATTTGTAAGCTGTCAAGAAAAGCTTTCCATTTCACCAATCTGGACGTTAATTTTGAGCTTACCATTAATCTTTATACACAGAGTGCTGACATCAAGATATAAAGCCAGACACACACAACACATTAGCTGCAAAACTGGGTCATGTATTTAAGTGCTCAAGGTGACAGTTTGCTTCTATTATAAATCATGTCTTTCATATGACTTGTGATGCTCAGCAAAACAGGGAGGAGGGTTGTGCTGCATGAAGTATTTTTTGTCACCAGTCCTGGTGGGATGCTGATTAGGAATCAATCTTACAGTAATGGACTGCAGCAATCAAACTTACACCAAATGCCTATTACACACTTGCCCACACTGTTAACCCAGGCAACCTGTTCATGTTCTATACCTTCACTGTATGGCCTGGTCAGTTTTGACCCAGCTCAAGAATCCCCTCATAACAAGTGTCTGTACCATATTCTGAACCACAGATCTATTTAGAATGTATAAATAGCCTATCTGACATTAATAAATGGGTGATTAATTCTTAATTAATGTTTCAGAGGTCTAAAATCCATTTCAATAGATACAGGTCAAATTTGACCTGGAACAGCCTCAATGTACAAAAATTTGTAGTACCTGTACAACAGTATAACATTTTAAAATATTTTCATTTTTGCACATTTTGGGTCACTTTGGGAAAAGTCAGCAAATTTCAGCTAAAAAAATGGCATTTAGGGTGTTTTTACTGCTGTCAAATGTCAAAAGGGGTTAAATTTGACCCCAACGGTATGTAAGGGTTAAAAGTGAGGTTCAATTTCTCTTCAGTTTTATCCTGGGATTGAATAGGAAAAGATTTGGTTGCAGACAATGTTGTTGAGTGGGAGTTTTGCCACATGATACACAACAGTGTCTAACACAGCTCTTGCAGAAGGATCCCTCTTTCTGTTGAGAGTCAGGTTATTTAACTGATAGCATTGCCAAGAAATCTGGTATGATGGAGAGAATGGGGAGAGTAAGCCCAAAAAACTCTATCCACTGAGGAGGAAGCAGCAGAAAAAAACCTCTGTTTGAAGGAGCTTATCCTCCAAGGGCATTGATTCTATAACTAACTTTCTAAGGTGTAATGTGTAGATACAAAAATTCTCAAAGGACGTGGCTACAGAGATTTGCCATTTGTACAGGTGGAAGAGCAGCCTCAGGTCTGTTCCTGACCAATGCTTATTCAGGTCACATTAATTCCCTCTTGCAATTTACAGAGAACGTCGGCATTTGGAGGTGACACTGACTTATTATCCAAGGAGGGAGTGGGGTTCACATCACTGTTTTAAGAATGGTTAATGATAATAATTAACTGACGCTACCTGGGGTGCCCATATTCCAGAAGTGGGCAGAAATAAAGAATGAATATTCTCCAGTGCACATCAATTTCTGTCTTGTCTTTGCAGTGCTGCTATGGACATGGTTGTGACTAAACTAAATCATAACTTCAAGCCATGTTTATAAAACAATCAGGATAAAAAAACATAGGCAATTAATTTGCTGCTGTCACATGTACCAGGATACAATGATAAAAATTGTTTTGCATGCCATGCTAAGAGATTATTTCATCTCTTTGGTACATCAAGGTAGTACAACACAGAATAATGTTATAGTTACAGAGAAAGTGCAGTAAAAGCAGACAATAGGGTTCAAGGTCATCATAAGGTGGATTGTGAGGTCAAGAATCCATCTCACTGTAGAAGTCTTACAACAGTTGGATAGTTACAACAGACTTTTGCACCTTCTCTCTGGTGGGAGTGGAGAGAAGAGAGAATGCCCAGAGCGCGTGGAGTCTTTGATTATGTTGGCTGTTTTCCCAAGGCAAACTGAGTCCATGAAGAAAAGGCTGGAAGGCATGATGCGCTAAGCTGTGTCCACAACTCTCTGCAGTTCTGGTGGTCTTGGGGAGAGCAGTTGCCACACCTAGCTCTGATGCATCCAGACAGCATGCATTGTATAGAAACCAGAGGAGGGTCAATGGGGACATTCTGAATTTCCTTACCTCTTCAGGAAATATAAGCACCTGAGCACTTTCTTTGCATGGTTGGATTAGGACAAACTATTGGCAATATTTGCACTTAAGAATTTGAAGTTCTTAGTCCTCTCTACGTCAGTACCGTTGATGTAAACAGGAGCATGTGTACCACCTTCTTCCTAAAGGCACTGTCCGGCTCTGTTGTTTTGCTGATGCACACTACCCTAGGGCAGTGTATTCCTCGTGGTGGTGGAGGAAGATGGACATGAAAAAAGCTCCCTGGGCTTGGATGGCCATGATTCACACTGCACTACTTCACCATGGAGACCAGCCAAATCGATCTCAGGAAATGGAATGGTAACATAATGACTGCTCTCATCATGAGCAAGAAAAAACAATCTATGCTGCTAGGGCAGGAACCCAGCCCACGTGGCTCTAGTAATTGTTGGCACATGGGCTGCTGGTACTGCATTCAGTCTCAGGGGATCTCTGATATCATGAAAGCCAAACTTCTGCAATTAGACACTACATAAAGGTTGGGTCTGCTGGTGTAGAATTACACCTGGGTTACTTCCATGCCAGAAGCGCTCAGCTCCAGCTCCACAATGAGCCATGTGCACATTTGGAACTGTTCTGTTTCTTGTTCTTCAACACCTTCGGTCTTCAAATGTCCCATCAAGCCTCAGCTGCAGGCTCCTACGCCATGGTCCAATGTGTAAACTCAGCCCCTGGAGAGCCTCCTTTCCTTCCCTTACATGGTGATTATCCAGGGACCAGGAGTCAGCTGCAGTTGTGAGTGTCAGATCAAGCAATGATGTGGCTTTTCCTTCATTTTTGGTGAAAGAAGGCAGCACAAGTAAAGGATAATAGTGAGAGAACAGTCAAAGTACAGGATACCTACCTACACTATCCACATAAAGTCACTGAGATGTGAGAAGGTCGATTAAATGTGCGTATGCTTGCATCCTTTATGGTGTCGTGGAGACTTTTGGCAGGGAAACCAGCCCATCAAATCTGTACTGGCCAATACCACTCATTTACACCAATCCTGCTGTAGACTCTTATTTAACGCATTTCTATCAATGTCCCCCATATTCCACCACTCAACTTGCATACTAGGTGCAATTCACAGTGGTTAAGTAACCTATTAGCCTAGATGCAGTAAGAAACTGGATAAACAAACAAATTTACAGGAAAAATGTTGCTACTCCCAACAGACAGTGCCAGAAGTCAAGAATCAACTTGTTTCTGTGGTGCTGTGAGGTAGAACCCTTCTGGTATGCCACTGTGCTGCCCACAGCCTTTATTAACATCCATAAACCTGACTCTGTGATAGTGGTTACAATATCCATCAGCAATCTCTGTCCTAGGCAGCTGTACCAATGTGGGATTGACCTCCGCCCCTTTTGTAAGGCACTTAGATCATAAGAAATAGGAATAAAATTAGGCCATTTGGCCCATCGAGTTTGCTCCACCATCCAATCATGGCCAATTTGTGTTTTCAACTCCATTCTCTTTCTTCCTTCCTATAAAGTTAAGAATATATTAGTCTCTGTTTTAAGTACACTCAGCGACTTAGCCAGCACAGCCCTGCGTCTTTCTCCTGCATGAAGTGTGTTGTGGCTTCCAAGTAATGAGCCTGTCCTCCTTACTGGATTGTTATGGAGCCCGTTGAGGTCAGTGTGAAGCTTGAAGTAATGTTGTTTAATGGTAGGTTACAGAGGTTATTGAGGGATGTTTAACACTGAGTAATGTGTGAGGCAAACAGTATAAATAGTGAAAGACTGGATTTGGTGACATCATCCACTGGTGTGAGATCCTTAATCCTTCCTCTTGAACTACGTTCATACCTTGGCCGTCTCATTCCATTTTGAAGTATCTCACTCTTAATACCATTTCTTTACGAAGATACAAGAGGTTGCAGATACTAGAATTTGAAGCACAAAGAGTCTGCTGGAGAAACATCAGTGGATCAAGTAGCATCTATGGGAGGAAATTGTTAATGTTTCAGATCAAGACTCTGCATCAACACAAGAGATTCTACGGATCTGGGAATCTAAAACAACACATACAAATGTTGGAGGAACAGGGCAGATCAAGCAGCATCCATAGAGTGGAATAAGTAGTTGATATTTTGGGCCGAGACCCAAAACGTTAACAGTATATTCCCCACAATGGATGCTGGCTGATCTGCTGAGCTCCTCCAGCATTGCTCTAGGAAAATGGAAAGCTATCTACAAGGGAAAGGCAAGATTAATCTTAGTGTAGGTTAAAAGGTCAGCACAATGTTGTGGGCCAAAAGGCCTATACTGAGCAGTAGTGTTCTATGATAATTTTATTTATGAAATCTTGCATCAGGACCATCATTTCAACACTTATTTATAAACCTGCATCACATCCTAGGTGCCAGAATATTAATTACTTCTTTCCTTCATCCAACACAATTGAGAACTGGAACTTGTATTCATTGGAGTGATTTCCAGTGCAACTTCCAAACTTTTACTGCTCACCTCAAGTTTCTGCCAAACCAATCAACAATCATCCAGTGATAACCTCTACAACTCATGGCTTATACTGGTGTCAGGTTCAAGCGGTGCCAGGATCTCAGAAAGCGACATTAAGAGTATGGATCATCAGTGGTAGGTGCTCATAGCCAGGGTGCGGCATCATTGTCTGCTCTTGCTAATGATCCTGTACTGTGCATTTCTGATGAGACCTCGATGTTTAAGGTCAGCTTTAATTGTGTCGATTTCTCTGATGTTAACTCTAATGCCATGGCAATCTGTCACTGATAGCATGTCAAGTCATTGCTGAAATGATACCCATTCACTGCCCTTCAAAAACAGTGATGACTGAGAACTTTTTCCTTCAATGCACTTGTGTATAGCATACAAAATGACATGTCCTTAAGAATAATGGACAGGCTCACTAAATCGACTAATTAGTGGATTTGAAACAAAGGAACAGAATAATGATTGTATAACTAGCTTTGGGGGATGGGTGCAGGGGTGGTTAAATTATGAGGTTGTGTAGCAAAACAAGTTCGGTGCAGATTGCTGTGTAAGGTCTCATGTCACTATAAGTGTACTGAACTATTTACTGCCCATTATGCCACTGGTGATCAGGGCAGCAATGCAGGTCCTTCATCTCTGGTGGTGTTCAGGGCTTCCTTTATCATCTCAATAGCTTCCTCTTGGCTTTCATCACTGTCAGCCATGCAAATCCCAGACTGAGACACAAAAATGTCATTCACAATCAGATGTAAAAGGGTTCTTCATTTCTGTTTCTGTAACAATTTTGGTTTTGCCAATTATAGTCGTTAGCCCTGAACTGAACCCCCATACCTGAAGAACTGGTGGACCACTCTTTGTCTGGCCTCTACCTTTTGATCTGTTGGGATGAGTGAACCTACTAAGAGCCAAAGTATAAGCCCTGACTCCAGCCAACATAGCTCATTGGGTCATTGAGGCAAACAAGCCTCCAAACCCAGTGACTCTAACACCTTGCCAACCACTTAAGTCAGGCTAACTAGCCTACACTTTTTTTTTAAGATTAGATTAGATTAGATTATGACATTCAGTCCTCATTTATTGTCATTTAGAGATGCATGCATTAAAAAATGATACAATGTTCCTCCAGAATGATATCACAAGAAAACAGGACAAACCAAGACTAAAACTGACAAAACCACATAATTATAACATATAGTTACAACAGTGCAAAACAATACCGTAATTTGATAAAGAGTGGACCATGGGCATGGTAAAAAAATTCTCAAAGTCCCGATACCCTCATCATCTCACGCAGACAGTAGAAGGGAGAAACTCTCCCTGCCATGAACCTCCAAGCACCGCAAACTTGCCGATGCAGCACCATTGGAAGCACCTGACCGCAGTGGACTCTGAGTCCATCCGAAAACTTCAAGCCTCCAACCAGCCCTCCGACACAGCCTCTCCGAGCACCATCCTCTGCTGAGTGCTTTGACCCCGCCCCGGCCGCCGAGCAACAAGCAAAGCCCAGGACTGGGGGCCTTCTCCTCCGGAGATTCTGGACCACACGGTAACAGCAGCAGCGAAGCAGGCATTTCAGAAGTTTCACCAGATGTTCCTCCACACCCTCACGTCTGTCGCCATCAAATCAGGATTGTCCGCAGCACCCTACTTGACATCACCACCGGAGTGGCCGCTGCGAGCTGTGTCGCGCAACCATCTTCTCCTCTCTCCCTTTTGTATCTTTTATCCCCCTCCCTTTTTAAAAAGTCAAGTGACATTTGCAATTTTCCTGTTCTCTGGAACCATTCCAAAATCTAGTGATCCATGAAAGATCATCAACACCTTCACAATCTCTTCAGCTACCTCTTTCAGAGCACTGGGGTGCTTTCTGTAGCCTTTCTGGTTCAGGTCACTCACCTGCTTTCACACATTTTAGATTTCTAAGCTACTTCTTAGTAATAGCAATTGCACACACCTTTGTCCCCTGACACTCAAGATATTGACATACAGCTGGTGTCTTTGACAGTGAAGATAAGTGCAAAATACTTACTGAGTTTGTCTGCCATTTCTTTGTCCCTATTACCTCTCCAGAATCATTTTCCGCCAGTCTGATATCCAATCTTGCCTCTTTTCTATTTGTATATCAGGGAAAAAATCTTTCGTTATCCTTTTACATTATTGATTAGCTTACTTTCATATTTCATCATTTTTCTCCTTATTGTTTTTTAGTTGCCTCTGTTGGTTTTTAAAAGTTTCCCAAGCCTCTAGCGACCCACTAATGCTTTACTATATTGTATGCCCTCTTCTGTTTTTATGTTCTCTTTGTTTCCCTTGTCAGCCACATTTGATTCATCGTCCCTTTAGAATGCTTCGTCTTCTTTAAAATCAGCAGATCCTGCTGCTTTCAAATTATTTCCAGAAACTCCAGCCATTGCTATTCTAACATCATCCCTACTGGGATCCTCTTCCAAACAGCTTTGGCCAGCAACTCCCTCGTGCCGCTGCAGTTTCCTTTACTCCACTGTAATACCAATATATCTGATTTTTGCCTTATCCCTCTCAGCTGTAGGGTGATTGAATGAATGAACCTCAAGGTAGTAAATGGTGACATATACATATTTTGATAATAAATGTACTTTGAGCTTTGAATTGTATCACATTATGATCATTGCCTCCAAAGAATTCTTTTACCTTAAGTTCCCTAATCAAATATGGTTCATTACACAGTGCCCAATCCAGAATTACCTTTTCACTAGTGGGCTCAACCACAAGCTGCTCTGAACAGTCATCTCATATGTATTCTACAAATTAAATTTTCAACCTGATGAAAGACCATTCAGCTCGTCTCCCAGGGAGCGAGCACTGGAGAGCATCACTAGTGGAAGAGCCGGCCTTGCAGGAGCCAGCCACCAAGCCTGCATGGATTCCAGCATGTCTACTATAACCCTGTTCTCTCTCACACCACCTCCAGTGCCTCCTCCCCGGCTGGCTGTAAGAGGCGACGCGCAGTAAGAGGGCCTGGTCTGCGCAACGTCTGAGGCGACGCAGCTGCCCGGCTGTCAGTCTCGCCAATGTACCAATGAATCGGACTTGGAATATTTTGTATTACCAATATCAATAGGGTCTTGCAATCACAAGAAAAAAAAACATTTAAGACATGCATTTGCACCATTTTTTTGGACCTGGAGAGGCCGCTGCGACCAAGCATGCTGGAACCTAGATGACTGGAAGTAATGAGGTGGTGTTCATGGACCATTCATATATCAGGTAGCAGAGGAGATGATGATGTTTCTGATTTGTTGAATATGTGTCTTCAGAGTTCTCCATCTCCTCCCTGATGATGGTAATGAGAAGAGGCCATATCTCAGATATGCTTTAGTGCATCGAGAAGGCTGCATTGTCTCTTGAAGATGTCCTTGATGGTGGGGAGGGTTGTGCCCACGATGTAGATGGCTAAGTCTACAGCTCTCTGCAGCCTCTCGTGATCCGGTGCATTGGAGGCTCCATACCAGCCTGTGATGCAACCAGTCAGAATGCTCTTCACCGTACACTGGTGACATGAGGTGACGAACCTCCCCAACTTCTGGATTGGACTGTGAAACAATCATCACCAAATTCAGAAGCACACCAAGCCATCATATTTGGGAACCAGTTAATTAGTATTTGATCCCTTTTCTTCTCATATTTTGGAAGAGTCTGGAATCTGATTCTGAAAGGGTCTGAACAGACCCTACCATTGTTAGCTTTGCTTGCCCAGGTCAGATCCTACCAGAGTAAGAAAACTAAACTTTGGTACAGCCTGTAGAAAGTTGTGACTCCACATCACTCATCTATATCTACTTGGCCTTGTATTGCTGCTTTCTCATTGATACTTGATTCATATTTTGGAGTTTTATGATATCTTGTCAAAAAGTTTACCTTCTTGTCAACCTTGTCAGTGAGGTCCCAAACCAAAAATGAATGACAAAGAACATTTTCTCACGAATCAAGATAGATGAATTTACCAGCGCAAACACGAGGAAATCTGCAGATGCTGGAATTTCAAACATAAAAATTGCTGGTGAATGCAGCAGGCCAGGCCAGGCCAGCCAACTTACTCCAGTTGGCTTTAGGATTCGTTTTTGAGCCTTTCAATTTGGACCTTCTGAAGATCGCAGGTACTCACATTTTATTGACTCTGCCTCCCCGTCGCCTCTCCCGTCAAGCTCTGAAGGCGACTCTCTCCGCCATGAGGAGGTACTTGGTGTCCCTATCCCAGACCCTTCCACACCTTCGGGACACTTTCTTCGCCGTCTGTAATGGTCCTACCCGTTATTTCATCCTCCATCAGATCCGTGCCTGCAATCGCCATTTTTTTGACTTTGTCATGTTAGGCAAGGATTGCAAGATCTTCCATATGCAGACCCCAGAGCCTGCTGGCCCCGACGCTAGCAGGCATGAACTTCGGATCGCGGTCCCTGCCACTGATCTCGCCGGATCCAGCACCCCAGGGCATATTCAAAACCCGGACTCCAGCAACGACCATGGACACCTTCACAGCGATTGCGCAACCACCAACTGAGACTCCAGCCTTGAACTCCAGGCCGGGTCTTTACGTGCTGCTATTGTGACTCCCGTCTCCCCTTTCCCCACCACCACTCTGCAACCCCGTCTCCCTCAGATCCCACTGTCAACTCCTGGACCCTCGGAGGCTCCATCTTCCTCTCACCTCAACCCTCCCCTCTCCACCGACACCACCAGCCTCCCTCCCCACCTCCCCTCTGATCCCACTTCTCGTCCGTGCCGGGTCTTTACCATCCCCTCTGACCTTCAAATGTCTGAGGCAGAGCGCTCTGCCATCAGTAAGGGCCTCACCTTTGTCCCGCTTCGCCCACACCTCAGCGAGTTCTGCATTCGCCATGACGCTGAACTCTCTTCCACTGGCTCCGTCTTCGAGCCTACTTCTTTGGCAAGGACTCTCCCACCCCCCCCACCGATGACCCCTTCTCCCGTCTTCAACCCTCCTCCTCTTCATGGAAGCCCCACTCTGGTCTTCTGCCTGCTCTGGATCTCTTTATTGCTAACAGTTGACAGGACATCAACCGTCTTGACCTCACCACACCTTGTTCCCATTCCAACCTCACTCCTTCCAAATGCTCTGCTCTCCACTCCCTCTGGACTAATACTAACCTTACTATAAAACCCGCCAATAAGGATGGTGCTGTTGTAGTCTGGCATACTGACCTCTACCTTGCCGAGGCACAGCATCAACTCACGGATACCTCCTCTTATTTACTCCTCGATCATGACCCCACTAAGGAGCACCAGGCCATTGTCTCCCACACCATCACCAACTTTATCCACTCAGGGGATCTCCCAGCTACTGCTACCAACCTTATAGTTCCTACACTCCGCAGTTCCCGTTTCTACCTCCTACCCAAGATCCACAAACCTGCCTGTCCAGGTAGACCCATTGTCTCAGCTTGCTCCTGCCCCACCAAACTCATTTCTGCATACCTAACCACTGTTTTATCCCCCCTTGTTCAATCCCTTCCGACCTATGTTCGTGACACTTCTCACGCTCTTAAACTTTTCGATGTTTTTAAGTTCCCTGGCCCCCACCGCTTTATTTTCACCATGGATGTCCAGTCCCTATATACTTCTATCCCCCATCAAGAAGGTCTCAAAGCTCTCCGCTTCTTTTTGGATTCCAGACCTAACCAGTTCCCCTCTACCACCACTCTGCTCCGTCTAGTGGAATTAGTCCTTACTCTAAATAATTTCTCCTTTGGCTCATTCCACTTCCTCCAAACTAAAGGTGTAGCCATGGGCACCCATATGGGTCCCAGCTATGCCTGCCTTTTTGTTGGCTTTGTGGAACAGTCCATGTTCCAAGCCTATACTGGTATCTGTCCCCAACTTTTCCTTCGCTACATCGACGACTGCATTGGTGCTGCTTCCTGCACACATGCTGAGCTCGTTGACTTTATTAACTTTGCCTCCAACTTTCACCCTGCCCTCAAGTTTACCTGGTCCATTTCCGACACCTCCCTCCCCTTTCTAGATCTTTCTGTCTCTATCTCTGGAGACAGCTGATGTACTGTCATCAGTAGATATACTGATGTCTAACATAAGCTACTGACTCTCACAGCTACCTGGATTATTCCTCTTCTCACCCTGTCTCTTGCAAAAATGCCATCCCCTTCTCACAATTCCTCGGTCTCTGCCGCATCTGCTCTCAGGATGAGGCTTTTCATTCCAGAACGAAGGAGATGTCCTCCTTTTTTAAAAAAAAGGGGCTTCCCTTTGTCCACCATCAACTCTGCTCTCAAGCACATCTCTCCCATTTCACGCACATCTGCTCAACCTATCCTCCTGCCACCCCACTAGGAATAGGGTTCCTCTTGTCCTCATCTACCACCCACCAGCCTCTGGGTCCAACATATAATTCTCCGTAACTTCCGCCACCTCCAATGGGATCCTACCACTAAGCACATCTTTCCCTCCCCGCTCTCTCTGCTTTCCACAGGGATCACTCCCTACGTGTCTCCCTTGTCCATTCGTTCCCCCCCATCCCTTCCCAGTGATCTGCCTCCCGGCAGTTATCCTTGTAAGATGCCCTTATACTTCCTCTCTCACCACCATTCAGGGCCCCAGACGGTCCTTCCAGGTGAGGCGACACTTCACTTGTGAGTCGGCTGGGGTGATATACTGCGTCCGGTGCTCCCGATGTGGCCTTCTATATATTGGCGAGACCCGACGCAGACAGGGAGTTCGTTTTGCTGAGCACCTATGCACTGTCTGCCAGAGAAAGCAGGATCTCCCAGTGGCCACACATTTTAATTCCACGTCCCATTCCCATTCTGATATGTCTATCCATGGCCTCCTCTACTGTCAAGATGAAACCACACTCAGGTTGGAGGAACAACACCGTATCTTCCATCTGGGAATCCTACAACCTGATGGCATGAACATTAACTTCTCTAACTGCCGTCCCCCCATCCGTTATTTATTATTATATATTTTTTCTCTCTCTCTTTTTCTCCCTCTGTCCCTCTCACTATACTCCTTGCCCATCCTCTGGGATTCCCTCCTCCCCCTTTCTTTCTCCCTTGGCCTCCCGTCCCATGATCCTCTCATATCCCTTTTGCCTATCACCTGTCCAGCTCTTGGCTCCATCCCTCCCGCTCCTGTCTTCTCCTATCATTTTGGATCTCCACCTCCCCCTCCCACTTTCAAATCTCTTACTATCTCTTCTTTCAGTTAGTGTGTCAAGGGTCTCGGCCTGAAACGTCGACTGTACCTCTTCCTAGAGATGCTGCCTGGCCTGCTGCGTTCACCAGCAAGTTTTATGTGTTGTTAGATGAATTTACTATTCTTTTGGATCACATTATTAAGGCCTTTTCTTCCCATTCCCCAAACTTCCCATAAACATAGGCAATTTCTTCTGCCCTGGACTAAATTGTAATACTAATACCTGTATCTTGAAGTGGATGAGGCCGTTAGATTCAGCTACTCATTCCGCTAACAGAAGCAAAGTCCTGTGACAATTAATAAGTCTGCTGTTCAAATATGATATTAGGCGTTCACTTTCAGGCAAAGGTGTATCTGGATTTTCTTTGATTGGATTCATGAGGAAATTAAAAAAGCTTATATTAAACAGTGCAGAAATGTTAATTTCCCCACAGGATTCCTAAAGCTCAAAGGACAACAAATTTAAATATGAAGAATAAACAGAGAACAAAGTTGTTAGAGAATTGACCCAATGGTAACACAGCATTACAAGAGATTTTTGGAGATTCTAGTTAACAGCTGAACTTCCTGTGTCCCTGTGGGAATGTGAAAAGTTGGTGGCGTGTACATTTGAGGCAGAGAGGCATGATTAACTACATAACATTTGTAAACAAAACTGTACAGTTAAAGTAGCAGTATTGTAATGAACTGATGTCAATTTCATGCAGAACTGAAACTTTAAATTTAAATAGAAATTTAACCACTGACACCGTGGAGATTAGCGTCAATATTTCCAAATAGATTAATTCTTTAACTCATATGAGTTGAATGGTAGTAGAACAGTCCTTCCTGAGGTCCAAAATTGTTCACAATTGCACTGAGGTCAAGTAACATTTTAAAAAATTTATTTGAAGGAATTATGAAACTATTAAGTTTAGACTTCAGCAAAATTACTTTTCAATTTGTAGGTGCTTAACTAATTAAAATTGATAAATAAAGGAGAATCAAAAAACTGAAAGGCATCTGAAAGGGAAACAGAAGGTGTCAGAGTTTTTTTTAATTGTTCAGGCAGCATTTACGGAAAGAGAAACTCAACTCTTATAAAAGAGCTTAGATCTGGAACATTAACTATGTTTCTTTATCCACATATGCTGCCTGACCTGCTGAGTCTTTTTGCTAATTCCTGTAAAATAACTAGAAAACATATTGCAATTACTTGGTAGGACCCCACAGTTGATGACCTCAGCAATGAGGAAGGAGAAGAGTTCAGGTGCGTGGAGCCCTGCAGGTTCACTTTCACGTCACCACCCGTTCACGCAGTATCTGTTGGGTTTAATTCTCAACAGCGCTGTTGCCAGAATGACTGCAGGACTTCAAGAAGGCAGCCCATCTTCTCAAAGGTGATTAAGAATGAGCATTAATTATCAGCACTGTCTAATTTCCAGGAGTAAATAAAAAATGTTTCTATAGAAGTATGTGGACATAATTCAACCCATTTAGTGTCACCCAATATATCACCCCCACATTTTACATGCACTATAAATTTAATTGATATTTAATCAAATAGTAATTCAAATGAACAGTAAATAGGATATTGATTTGGAGAAATGTACTGGACTTACCTTATCATAGTAACACATTCATGATGGTAACCAATCAATAAAGAGGAGCTGAGACAAAGGATTGAAAGAAGTTGGACTTTATACACATGTAGTGAGGAAAACGAAAGGCAACATTGATTAGCAAGTAAGGAAATCAACATGGGACTGAAGAAAAATAAACAACAAAAACTCAAAGAGTTCAGAAAAATACCAGGAAAAGAGAAAACAGCTATCCTGAAGAGAATGAAAGGAAAAGCAATTGATAACCCACTGAAATGGCTTTGCAGTTATTGAAGCTGAGGGAAGAGGCACTAACGAAACCGCTTAAGTTTGCTTCTGAAACCATTGCATTTCTTAATCCAGAGCAACCCACACAATATGCTGGAGGAACTTAACAGGTCAGACAGCATCTATGGCAGGGTTTTTCCCACCGGGGTTTCACAGAACTCTATGGTTCCGCAAGAGATCGTGGTTTAAAAAAAAATTGTTTTTTGGACTTTATCCCATGCTAGCGCTCACAGTGGTGGACAGTGGCTGAACAGCCCCATTGGAGGTCTCTCAGCCCAGTAGGACCATGTTTATTTGGTTGAGTCCATTCTCAGTTTTGATGCGTGATAGGGGAGAACATTAATAAACCGGTGAGCGCTGTATTACACAGAGAGGAGGATGGTAGGCTAAAAAAAAATTCCCCATTCTTCTTTACAAAACTGCTCCAAGCTCTGTCAGATTGCATAGGGATTGTGAGTGAACAGGTCTTTTCAAGTCCAGCCACAAGTTTTCAATTGGACTGAGGTCTGGACTGTGACCCGGCCGCTCCAAGACATTAACTTTGTTGTTTTTCAGCCCCAGTCCTGTGTAGCTTTGGCTTTATGCTTGGGGTCATTGTCTCGCTTGAAAACAAATCTTCTCCCAAGTCAAAATTCTTTTGCAGACTGCGTTAGGTTTTCCTTCAGGATTTCCCTGTACATTGCTGCATTCATCTTACCCTCTGCCTTCACAAGCCTTCCAGGGCCTGCTGCGCTGAAGCACCCCAACAGCATGATGCAGCCACCACCATGCTTCACGGTAAGCACGGTGTGTTTTTATGATGTGAGGTGTTTTGTCTAGTCTGATGGCCAAAAAGCTCAATTTTGGTTTCATCAGACTATAGAACCTTCTTCCAGCGGACTCCAGAGTCTCCAATATGCCTTCTGACAAACTCTAGCTGAGATTTTTTTTCAACAGTAGCTTTCTCTTTGCCACTCTGCATAAAGCTGCAACCAGTGAAGCACCCGGGCAACAGTTGTAATACACACAGTCTCTCCCATCTGAGCCACCAAAGCTTGTAACTCCTTCAGAGTTTTCATAGGTCTCTTGGTGGCCTCCCTCACTAGTCCTCTTCTTGTACAGTCCTCTTCTTGGCAAGGATGTGATCGATAGGTGGGAAGCCTTCAAAGGAGAAATTTTGAGAGTGCAGAATTTGTATGTTCCTGACAGGATTAAAGGCAAAGCGAATGGGAATAAGGAACCTTGGTTCTCAAGGGATATTGCAACTCTGATAAAGAAGAAGAGAGTGTTGTATGACATGTATAGGAAACAGGGAGCAAATAAGGTGCTTGAGGAGTATAAGAAGTGCAAGAAAATACTTAAGAAAGAAATCAGGAGGGCTAAAAGAAGACATGAGGTTGCCTTGGCAGTCAAAGTGAAGGATAATCCAAAGAGCTTTTACAGGTATATTAAGAGCAAAAGGATTGTAAGGGATAAGATTGGTCCTCTTGAAGATCAGAGTGGTCGGCTATGTGCAGAACCAGAGGAAATGGGGGAGATCTTAAATAGGTTTTTTGCATCTGTATTTACTAAGGAAACTGGCATGAAGTCTATGGAATTAAGGGAAACAAGTAGTGAGATCATGGAAACTGTACAGATCGAAAAGGAGGAGGTGCTTGCTGTCTTGAGGAAAATTAAAGTGGATAAATCCCCGGGACCTGACAGGGTGTTCCCTTGGACCTTGAAGGAGACTAGTGTTGAAATTGCAGGGGCCCTGGCAGAAATATTTAAAATGTCGCTGTCTACAGGTGAGGTGCCGGAGGATTGGAGAGTGGCTCATGTTGTTCCATTGTTTAAAAAAGGATCGAAAAGTAATCCGGGAAATTATAGGCCAGTAAGTTTAACGTCGGTAGTAGGTAAGTTATTGGAAGGAGTACTAAGAGATAGAATCTACAAGCATTTGGATAGACAGGGACTTATTAGGAAGAGTCAACATGGCTTTGTGCATGATAGGTCATGTTTGACCAATCTATTGGAGTTTTTCAAGGAGGTTACCAGGAAAGTGGATGAAGGGAAGGCAGTGGATATTGTCTACATGGACTTCAGTAAGGCCTTTGACAAGGTCCCGCATGGGAGGTTAGTTAGGAAAATTCAGACGCTAGCTATACATGGAGAGGTGGTAAATTGGATTAGACATTGGCTCAATGGAAGAAGCCAGAGAGTGGTAGTAGAGGATTGCTTCTCCGAGTGGAGGCCTGTGACTAGTTGTGTGCCACAGGGATCAGTGCTGGTTCCATTGTTATTTGTCATCTATATCAATGATCTGGATGATAATGTGGTAAATTGGATCAGTAAATTTGCTGATGATACAAAGATTGGAGGTGCAGTAGACAGTGAGGAAGGTTTTCAGAGCCTGCAGAGGGACTTGGACCAGCTGGAAAAATGGGCTGAAAAATGGCAGATGGAGTTTAATACAGACAAGTGTGAGGTATTGCCTGTTGGAAGGACAAACCAAAGTAGAACATACAGGGTTAATGATAAGGCACTGAGGAGTGCAGTGGAACAGAGGAATCTGGGAATACAGATACAGAATTCCCTAAAAGTGGCGTCATAGGTAGATAGGGTCGTAAAGAGAGCTTTTGGTACATTGGCCTTTATTAATGAAAGTATTGAGTATAAGAGCTGGAATGTTATGATGAGGTTGTATAAGGCATTGGTGAGGCCGAATCTGGAGTATTGTATTCAGTTTTGGTCACCAAATTACAGGAAGGATATAAATAAGGTTGAAAGAGTGCAGAGAAGGTTTACAAGGATGTTGCTGGGACTTGAGAAACTCAGTTACAGAGAAAGGTTGAATAGGTTAGGACTTTATTCCCTGGAGTGTAGAAGAATGAGGGGAGATTTGATAGAGGTATATAAAATTATGATAGGTATAGATAGAGTGAATGCAAGCAGGCTTTTTCCACTGAGGCAAGGGGAGAAAAAAAACAGAGGACATGGGTTAAGGGTGAGGGGGGAAAAGTTTAAAGGGAACATTAGGGGGGGCTTCTTCACACAGAGAGTGGTGGGAGTATGGAATGAGCTGCCAGACGAGGTGGTAAATGCGGGTTCTTTTTTAACATTTAAGATTAAATTGGACAGATACATGGATGGGAGGTGTATGGAGGGATATGGTCCGTGTGCAGGTCAGTAGGACTAGGCAGAAAATGGTTCGGCACAGCCAAGAAGGGCCAAAAGGCCTGTTTCTGTGCTGTAGTTTCTATGGTTTCTATGGTTTTGAGGACAGTTGCTCCAGGCAGATTTACAGCTGTGCCATATTCTTTCCACTTCTTGACGATTGACTTAACTGTACTCCCAGGGATATTCAGTGACTTGGAAATTTTCTTGTATCCATCTCCTGACTTGTGCTTTTCAGTAACCTTTTCACAGAGTTGCTTGAAGTGTTCTTTTGTCTTCATGGTGCAGTTTTTGCCAGGATACTGACTCACCAGCAGTTCAACCTTTTTTGTTTTATGGCGGTTGGTGACCAGTTTTCAGTGCATTACCGCCACCTGCTAGACTTCTTGTGTTCCAACCAAATATATCCTGGAATTCTCTACTTTTGATAACCTAGTTCAGCCTGCAGTTCTCTATTAGCATCACTCAATTCCTCGTGAATGCTTAATGCGCTCATTAGATAATGCCGCAAACAGCTATTCTTCCCTAATTTTGTCACGTTTTCATGTAGTTGCATTACCTCAATTACATTGATTTCACCTACATCACTTGTAAGACTAAAATCGTCTTGTTAAAGAATAGTAATTATCGCACGTTATAGTTTTAAAATTGCTGTTTTTCCAAGTCTATCTGCTTTTTCAGGTTTTCCTTTTCTTGGATCATAGCCTGCAGTAGCATCGTACTTCTTTGCCGTCTATTTTACGTAATCTTATCACTTTGCCTTGCTGAACACTATCCTGACAAATCACTAATAGCGATCCATTTCGTAAAATCTTTGCTCCTTTAATCTCGCCTATAATTTTGTTGAGCATCTTCGTCAAATGAATCGGGTTCCAATCACCAAAAGACACCCCGTCTTCACTTAGTTTTATAATTGCTTTAATCTCATCTTCTTTCCATTGTTTTGCTGTCCTGTTTTGATCATCCGCTGACTCCTCAGAGTTTGATATTCTGTACCTCTGCTTTCTTTTCTTCCTCTTTCCATTCCGTTCCTCTTTCCCACCAACCTCCATCTCTAGTTCACTTCCACCCTCGCCGAAAACTTCCTTCAACAGCTTGGCTCTTTCCTTGATGGTCTCTCTCTCTGCCATTTTCCAGTGAGCTCCACAATCAACTCATCAAGTTCAATCCTAGCAGTTCAACCTTCCTTCCTTCCTTCTTTTTTGTTTTATGGCGGTTGGCAACTAGTTTCCAGTGCATTGCCACCACCTGCTAGACTTCTTGAGTTCCAACCAAATATGTCCTGGAGTTCTCTACTTTAGACAATCTAGTTCAGCCTGCAGTTCTCTATTAGCATCACTCTGTAGTTGCAATTCCTCGTGAATGTGCTCATTCGACAATGCCGCAAACTGCTATTCTTCCCTAATTTTGTCACGTTTTCATGTAGTTGCATTACCTCAATTGCATTGATTTCATCTACGTCACTTGTAAGACTAAAATCGTCTTGTTGAAGAATAGTATTTATCACACATTATACTTTTAAAATTGCTGTTTTTCCAAGTCTATCTGCTTTTTCAGGTTTTCCTTTTCTTGGATCGTAGCCTGCAGTTGTTTACTGAGACCTCGGAGTTCTTCTTCATTTGCTTCCATGTTTTCATTTTATAATCTGAATGTAGATAATTCACTTTGCAACACATTCCTTTTCCTTTTGTATCCTTGTAATAATTTCCACCATTTCCCAATCTCTTTCCAACTCACCGTTGTTCTTGCCGGGTACTTCTATTTGTTGTTCGAGGTCTGCACATTTACCCTGGGCTTCAACCATAAAATCTGAGGATTTTCCTTAAGTTCTGAAACATTTCTTAAATTCTTGACCATTTGCAATAAATAGGCTGCCGTTAAGATTCCATCTCCCCTGTCTGTGAACGGTTGGATCCTCCATTCAGCGTTTCTTTGACTTCTTCCCACCTAATCCCTTTAATACCAAAATACGTTTCTGCAGACTTGATGATAATTTTAATTTTCTCAGTTCTTTTGCTTGTTTGCGCTGAACAATTAATTGCATCCACCATAAAAAGCACAAAATCTTTTCTACTCATTAATAGTGTATCCTTATTTTTCATATTACAGCTCTCACAATTCACCAGTTTATTATTCCCTGTATTTGTTTGCTTGACAGCCTTTTTTTCATCAAATTCTTTCACTGCCTCTGCATAACTGATTCCTTGAGTTACTTTTACATATTGTCTCAGCTGCCTTCTTGCTATAAATGCACCCTCAATAAGCTGTGCTGTGTTCCTCCCCACAATTGCAACATTTCAGCCTAGCTCCCGCTTCACATTTCCCATATTCATGTTCTCCAGTGCATCTCCCACATCTTTGTTTTCCTCTGCAGACCGCCGCGATGTGCCCGAATTTCTGACATTTATAGCATCCTAAAGGCGGTGGTATATGTATTCTAACCGCATAACACATATACCCTAAGTAAATGTTAGTCGGCAATCTCTCTTTATCAAAGCTAATCATTACCAATAAACTATCACACTTTTTCCCATTTCTGGTAACTTTCAAACGTTTGGCCTCAATAATTTTTGCTCCTTTTATGTTCTGTTTAATCTCATCCATAGTAACTTTTGTTGGTATCCCCGAAATAGCTCCTCTAGTCCACTTTCCATTGTTGGGTATTGTGCATTGTACTTCTTTGCCGTCTATTTTACGTAATCTTATCACTTTGCCTTGCTGAGCACTATCCTGACAAATCACTAATAGTGATCCATTTTGTAAAATCTTTGCTCCTTTAATCTCGCCTATAATTTTGTTGAACATCTTCGTCAAACGAATCGGGTTCCAATCACCAAAAGACAGCCCGTCTTCACTTAGTTTTATAATTGCTTTAATCTCATCTTCTTTCCATTGTTTTGCTGCCCTGTATTGATGATCCGCTGACTCCTCAGAGTTTGATATTCTGTACCTCTGCTTTCTTTTCTTCCTCTTTCCATTCCGTTCCTCTGTCCTGTCAACCTCCATCTCTAGTTCACTTCCACTCTCACCAAAAACGTCCTTCAACAGCGTGGCTCTTTCCTTGATGATCTCTCTCGCCGGCATTTTCCAGTCACAACTCAACTCTTCTCATCTCATGCCCTCCATCAGCCAGCAGTTCAACCTTTCAGCTACTGGTGTATCTTTACTACAGTCAATTGAAACACCTTGACTGCACACAGGTGATCTCCATTTAACTAATTATGTGACTTCTAAAACCAATTGGCTGCAATTGTGATGATTTGGTGTGTCATATTAAAGGAGGTGAATACTTACGCAATCAATTATTTTGTGTTTTATCTGTCATTAATTTAGATCACTTTGTAGAGATCTGTTTTCATTTTGACATGAAAGAATCTTTTTCTGTTAATCAGTTTAAAAAATACAAATTAAATCCATTGTGATTCAATGCGGCAAAACAATGATACATGAAATCTTCCGGGGGGGGTGAATATTTTTTATAGGCACTGTATGTTGGCATCTGTACCGATGGTGCCCCATCAAATGGTGGCTACATGAGAGGTTTTATTTCTCTTGTATGAAAAGACACACAACACACTGTTTCAACATTACAAATAAATTTTCATGCTGTAAATAGCATTAATTAAAATCAATTTACAACTTTTATTTAAATTAAATCTACCGAGCCTACCTTTAGAAACATTAAATCCCATTTTTGTTTAAGCCGGTTATTTAACAGCAATTTGTTATATTTACCTTATGAGTTTTTAAAATGTATGAAAGGGAAAGAAAGAGATTAATTTCAAGAAAGGTAAGCTAAGCTTAGCTACCTGTCTTTTTCAAGAAAAGTTTGCTAAAAATTCATTCTCTACTCAAAAAAGCATCAACAATTATTTTTGGACGCAAACACGAGGAATTCTGCAGATGCTGAAAATTCAAGCAATACACATCAAAGTTGTTGGTGAACGCAGCAGGCCAGGCAGCATCTCTAGGAAGAGGTACAGTCGACGTTTCGGGCTGAGACCCTTCGTCAGGACTAACTAAAAGAAGAGCTAGTAAGAGATTTGAAAGTGGGTGGAGATCCAAAATGATAGGAGAAGACAGGAGGGGGAGGGATGGAGCCAAGAGCTGGACAGGTGATTGGCAAAAGGGGATACGAGGGGATGATCGGACAGGAGGCCCAGGGAAAAAGAAAAGGAGGAGGGGGGGAAAAACCCAGAGGATGGGCAAGGGGTATAGTGAGAGGGACACAGGGGGAAAAAGGAGAGAGAGAGAAAGAATGTGCATATATAAATAAATAACGGATGGGGTACGAGGGGGAGGTGGGGCATTAGCGGAAGTTTGAGAAGTCAATGTTCATGCCATCAGGTTGGAGGCTATCTAGACAGAATATAAGGTGTTGTTCCTCCAACCTGAGGGGGTTGTAGGTGAGGACAAGGGGAACCCTATTCCTAGTGGGGTGGCGGGAGGATAGAGTGAGAGCAGATAAGCGTGAAATGGGGAGATGCGTTTGAGAGCAGAGTTGATGGTGGAGGAAGGGAAGCTCCTTTCTTTAAAAAAGGAGGACATCTCCCTCGTCCTAGAATGAAAAGACCTAGAAAGGGGAGGGAGGTGTTGGAATTTATCTGTCTCTATCTCTCGAGACAGCTTATCTACTGATGTCTACTATAAGCCTACTGACTCTCACTACTATCTGGACTATTCCTCTTCTCACCCCGTCTCTTGCAAAAATGCCATCCCCTTCTCGCAATTCCTCCATCTCTGCCGCATCTCCTCTCAGGATGAGGCTTTTCATTCCAGGACGAGGGAAATGTCCTCTTTTTTTAAAGAAAGGGGCTTCCCTTCCTCCACCATCAACTCTGCTCTCAAACGCATCTCCCCCATTTCACGCACATCTGCTCTCACTCCATCCTCCCGCCACCCCACTAGGAATAGGGTTCCCCTTGTCCTCACCTACTACCCCACCAGCCTCCGGGTCCAACATATTATTCTCCGTAACTTCTGCCACCTCCAACGGGATCCCACCACTAAACGCATCTTTCCCTCCCCCCCCTCTGCTTTCCACAGGGATCGCTCCCTACGCGACTCCCTTATCCATTCGTCCCCCCCATCCCTTCCCACCAATCTCCCTCCTGGCACTTATCCTTGTAAGCGGAACAAGTGTTACACATGCCCTTACACTTCCTCCCTTACCACCATTCAGGGCCCCAGACAGTCCTTCCAGGTGAGGCAACACTTCACCTGTGAGTCAGCTGGGGTGATATACTGCGTCCGGTGCTCCCGATGTGGCCTTCTATATATTGGCAAGACCCGACACAGACTGGGAGATCGTTTCACTAAACACCTATGCTCTGTCCGCCAGAGAAAGCAGGATCTCCCAGTGGCCACACATTTTAATTCCAAGTCCCATTCACATTCTGATATGTCTATCCACGGCCTGCTCTGCTGTCAAGATGAAGCCACACTCAAGCTGGAGGAACAACACCTTATATTCCGCCTGGGTAGCCTCCAACCTGATGGCATGAACATCGACTTCTCTAACTTCCGCTAATGCCCCACCTCTCCCTCGTACCCCATCCGTTATTTATTTATATACACACATTCTTTCTCTCTCTCTCCTTTTTCTCCCTCTGTCCCTCTGACTATACCCCTTGCCCATCCTCTGGGTTCCCCCCCCTTTTCTTTTTCCCTGGGCCTCCTGTCCCATGATCCTCTCATATCCCCTTTGCCAATCACTTGTCCAGCTCTTGGCTCCATCCCTCCCCCTCCTGTCTTCTCCTATCATTTTGGATCTCCCCCTCCCCCTCCCACTTTCAAATCTCTTACTAGCTCTTCTTTCAGTTAGTCCTGACGAAGGGTCTCGGCCTGAAACGTCGACTGTACCTCTTCCTAGAGATGCTGTCTGGCCTGCTGCGTTCACCAGCAACTTTGATGTGTGTTGCAACAATTATTTTGGATTATTTTATCTGCAACTTACTGATCACGCTCACTTACCATGGGCTATATATATAATAATTTTATAATGGGGTTCCCTGAGACCTGAAAATTATTTCAAGGGTTCCTCTGGGTCAAAAAGGTTGAGAAAGGCTGATCTATGGATGTGAGTAAACAGTTAACTTTTCGGGCCAGAACCATACTTAAGAACTGAAAACTTGGGGAAAGATATCAGAATAAGAAGGTGAAGGGGGAGGGAAGAAGGCTAGCTGGAAGGTGATAGGTGAAGCTAGGTGGGTGGGAAGGTCAAGGCCTGAGATGAAGGAATCTGATAGGAGAGGAGAGTGGTCAGTAGGAGAAAGGGAAGGAGGAGGGGACCTGGGGGAAGTAATAGGCGGATGAGAAGAGGTAAAAGGTCAGAGTGTGGAACAGAGGGAAGGCGGGGGAATTTTTGTTTACCGGAAGAAGAAATTGATATTCATGCCATCAGGTTGGAGGCTACCCAGATGGAATAAAAGGTGTTGCTCCTCCAGCCTGACAGTCACCTCATTCAGACCCTGTTCTGTTTTCCAGTGTGAATCCTAGTGCAGTAGTAAAATGATCATCATTTACTGGTATTTTTCAGTATTCTCTAAAGACCAACTCATTAATTAGCTATTTTCAGTCTTTGTTGTAAATAGCTAAAACATTTTATGCTATTAAGCAGTTTCTTGTGCCTCCATCTACTGTGGATCAATTACTTTTTGTTTCAAGATTGTAATAACACCCAGAATATCTCAGGATGAAGTTCAAATTTATCACACTAAAGTCCATAAGGAACAATAGTGGAATGTGTTGGGTTAGTCATATAATAATTTGTTTGAATCATGATTTATCTATATTTCATGACCTAGATAGAGTGACATTGTTATGAAGCAAGTGATATACTGATAAACAGTATGCAGTGTGTTCCAACAAGGACACATTCTTCTTCTTCTTCTTCTTCTGAGGCAGTCCCCTGGGACTGTGGATGACTTTCTTCCATTCCAGTTTTTGAAGTTCAGAGATAGCTGATGGATCTATTGTGGGACTCACAGGATAGAAAATGAGTAGATAGGGTGGCTGTGTGTGTAGTTTGTGAGGTGATGTACTTCTTCCATAATTGCCATAGGGTTTCTGTGTGCATCTGATGCATGGACTTGTGGTTCTTAACATCAACACAAATGCTCCTTTGCTGCTTTGAGTGTCAACAGCCAGAAATTTCCAAGATTCGATACGGATGTTGCATTTCTTCAGGGAGATTTTGAGCACATCCTGGAATATTCTCCTCTAACTGTTTGATAATCTCTTCATATGCTTGGAATTTGCATTGTATTTTTCCAGAAACTGGTTTTAGGCAAACAAGTGATGTCGCTGTCCAGTGTGGCTGACTGAGTGTATTGGGATTCTTAGTGCTGAGGGTTTTGGCCTGGGGAAGAATTGGTTTGCTTTTCCTTCTGGTGAATGTATTTGTGGAGATTGCATTGATTGTATTTTTCCAAGATAGGTAGTACAGGTTTCAGAAACATAAGCAGGAGAGCGGAAATTCAAGTGAGTAGAGTTCAAGGCATCTACTCACTGCAACTTAGAAGAATGAGTGGTGACCTCATTGAAACCTATCAAATATTGAAAGGTGTTGATAGAGTGGATCTGGAGAGGATGTGTCCTTTGGCGTGGGAGTCTAAGACTAGAGGACGCATCCTCAGAATAGAGCGACAACCTTTTAGAATGGAGAAGCGGAGGAATTTCTTCAGCCAGAGAGTGGTAAATCTGCAGAATTCTTTGCCATATGCGCCTATGGAGGTCAGGTCCTAAGGCAGAGGTTGAAAGACTCTTGATTATTCAGGACATGAAGGGACACAGGAAGAAGGCCAGGAGAATAGGGCTGACAGGGAAAATGGATCAGCCATAATGAAGTGGCGGAACCAGATGGCCTGGTTCTGCTTCTGTATTTTATGGTCATGTGGAAATTATTGCTGCATTGTAGGTCATGTATTTTGTGCCTTTTCTGGGGTCTTTATCTTCAAAAACTCATTTCCTCTATGACTGAAGCCTGCAGATAGGATATGTTAATGTTACTGTGTTGTAACAATTCTTCACAATTCTACTTTACTGTACAGGAGAATAGCATTAAATGGGGCCTTGTTGAAATATCTATTCGATGACCCAGATAAAATGCATGACAAAATCATTGTGCAGCTTATGAAGGTATAATCATTAAACTGTTCTCCGTAAGTTATTCAAACCAAGATTCCAAACACCTATCACTGAAACCTCCCCTGGATGTTTAATAATTAATTCTGACATTTTGGTAAATTCAATTTGACTTCAGCCCAGACATATTGTATTGGTGAGTTACAAGTTTACTTGTCACTGGGCAACTACTTAACGAAAAGCAAGGCTCAATAAATTTATTGTGAATGTCTCTGAGATAAAACCCTGCATGATATGTTTCTGATGTTCATATGAAATTTACAAAAAGAGAGATATCCCTGTCAGGTTTTATCAGCATCTTATATCAAGACTTTTAATGAATTTCATTAGACAACCTGCAGAATATTTTGAATGTGAGTTAACCCAACAAATCCTAATTTATAAAATGAATGAAAGGATTATAAATAATAGAAGACAGTGCTATTTGATCATCTAGTGAGATTATGGTTGATCTTTTGCCTCCAACTTTCTATCTAATCCCTTGACCCTTTATTTCTTTGTGCCAAAATGTATTGATTTAAGCCTTATTTATCTCAAAGGCTCAGTGTCTACATACTAATGGAATAAAGTTTCACAGCCTTGCAGGTAAAGAGATTCTTTTTCCTCATAAGAAACAGAAAATCCTTGTAAAAAGCAGCAAGTCAGACAGCATTTGTGGAAAAGAAACAGAGCTAATGTTTCTGATCTGAGATCATTTTTAAATACTGAAGAAGAGAGAAAACCACACACACACACACGCACACGCTCACACGCGCATAGTTGGAGGTATTTAGCAGGTGAGATTGCGTACAGGGCTTTTTAAAAGTTTTTGGCCACCTATCCTTTGTTCACATAAATGAGTGATTTTGATCAATTTAATTGAGAATTTTTATTTGTGAATTACATGCTTCTTTTTTCATAGTAGAGCAGAAAAAAACAGGGGAAATTGTAAAGCATGAAAAACTAAACTTTCAACAACTGAAATGTCAGGAGTTCAAAAGTATTCATCCCCCTTTTCTCAGCAGTTAGTTGAACCCCTTTTTGCGGCTAATACAGTCAGTAGTCTTTTTGGATAGGTCTCTATTAGCTTTGCACAATGTTAAGGAGCAAGATTTGCCTATTTCTCCTTGCAATATTGCTCAACTTTGCCAGGTAAGGAGTAAACTTGAGGTCTTGCCAGAGATGTTTGATCAGGTTAAGATCTTTCTTTTTCCTTTTTCCAATATTTTTTATTGATTTCTATACAGAAGAATACGGAGTCTAAGAGAATACATATTATAAAACAAAAGAAAAAATATAATAATACCAGATACAGTATATTGAATCACATTAACGAACTCCTTTACTCTGTATTCAGATAGATTAGATTAATTTGTGTATTAGAATATAAACAATTTTATTTTTAAAAAAGATCTACACCCACTACCAAAGTCGAAGCTGTTTGGGGGAAAAAAGAAACAAAAACTTATCAGATAATAAAATATGCTATTAACCAACTTCTGTACTTCAGCAAGTCAAAGATTATGAAAATAGTTTAAAAACAAGCCCCAAAAATTTTGAAAGTCTTGGTTAGATTCAGAAGTTGAACAATGAATCTTTTCTAAATTTAGGCATGCCATAACATCCCGTAACCACTGAGCATGATCAAGTGAAACAGCATCCTTCCATTTAAACAAAAGCGCCCTCCTAACCATAAGAGAGATAAAAGCCAGAATGTGCAGATCAGATGTCTTCAAAATGATATCTTTCCTTCCAACAATAACAAATAGGGCAGTCAAAGGATTAGGCTTAAAATTTACTTTAAAGTGTACAGAAAAAGTTTGGAGTATTCCTTCCAATATTTTCCAAGACTTGGGCACGTCCAAAACATATGAATAGATGAAGCTTCTCCATTGTTACACCTATCACAGTAGGGAGATATAGCCATATAAAAATGAAGATAACTTATCCTTGGTCATATCAGCCCTATGAACCACTTTAAATGGTAGAAGGGAATGATGAGCACATAACAATGAAGTATTAATCAATTTAAAAATCTCATTCCAAGTTTCATCAGAAACTGAGGTCTGTAAATCTTGTTCCCAAAGATTTTTAATTTTGTCTAAAGAATCATTTCTCATTCCCAACAACATATCATAAATATTGGATATTGAACAATCATAGAATGATTTCACATTAAGAATTTCATCTAACACATTCTTATCAGGACTATTAGGAAATGTATATAATTGAGATCGCAGAAAATCTCTAATTTGTAAGTACTGAAAAAAATGGGTTTTTGGTAAACTATACTTAGTTGACAATTGTTAGAACAAAGAAGGACTTCCTCCCTCAAACAGATCCTGGAAACATGTAATGCCAAATCTTTGCCATTATTTAAAAATTACATCAGTCATAGAAGGCTTAAAAAAATAATTTAAAAAAATGGGACTAGAAAGGGAGAATCTCAATAAACCAAAGTGTTTTCTAAATTGGATCCAAATCCTCGAAGTATTTTTGACTACCACATCTTCAGTTATCTTACTTAAGGATAAATGATGTGACGATCCCAAAAGGGCAATAATAGAAAATTTATTAACCGAGTTAGCTTCTAAAGAAACCCACCCGGGACAGTCCTCGTAATTAATATAGTATAACCAAAACGTGAGATTCCATATGTTAGCTGCCCAGTAATAAGAACTAAAATTTGGTAAAGTTAAACCTCCATTCTTTTTAACTTTCTGGAGATGGACTTTATTCAGTCGAGGACGTTTATTTTTCCATATGTAAGAGGATAAAATAGCGTCCAGAGAGTCAAAAAAGGATTTAGGAATAAAAACGGGTAATGCCTGAAAGAGGTATATAAATTTAGGTAAAACATTCATTTTAACAGAATTAATTCGACCAATCAATGATAACAAAAGGGGTGACCGATTTGATAATGTTCTTTTTATATAATTTCATAAAGTAAGAACATTTTCTTTAAATAAGTATTTATAATTCTTAGTAACTGTTACACCCAAGTAAGTGAATTGGTTTCTTACAATCTTAAAAGGGTGGTTAACATAAGTTAATGGCAAAATATTCAAAGGAAAAAATTCAGTCTTGTATAGGTTCAGTTTATATCCAGAAAACTGACTAAAACAAGAGAGTACAGAAAGCACAGAAGGTAATGAAGTTCCAACATTAGAAATGTAAAACAATAAATCATCCGCATAAAATGAAACTTTGTGGATAGTACCCTTCCGTAAAGTACCAGTGATATCATTAGATTCTCGAAAAGCAATAGCTAAAGTTTCTAAAGCCAGGTCAAAAAGCAAAGGACTCTAAGGGCAACCTTGTCTGGTTCCACATTGAAGTTTAAATGGTTTAGAATTCTGAGAACTAGTAAGAACCTGAGCAAAAGGGGATAACTACTGTAATTTAATCCATTGAATAAAGTTGGGCCCAAAATTAAATTTTTCTAAGATTTTAAATAAATAATGCCATTCAAACCAATCAAAAGCCTTCTCAGCATCTAAGGATATCACACACTCCGATATCTCCTTAGAAGGAGAAGAAGTAACATTTAATAATCGACGAATATTAAAATGCAAATATCGATTTTTAATAAAACCAGTCTGATCGTCAGAAATGACAGATGGTAAGATATTTTCCATCCTACGGACCAGAACATTAGCATCAACATTAAGGAAGGAAATTGGTCTATATGAAGAACATTCAGTTGGGTTCTTATTTTTTTTAAGGATAAGCGAAATAGAAGCTTCGTAAAAAGATTGCGGCAACCTACCTGACTTAAAAGAATCTGAAAAAACTGAACATAAATGAGGTATAAGCAAAGAAGAAAAAGCTGTATCAAATTCTCCAGAAACTCTGTCAGGACCTGGAGCTTTCCCTGAATGCAGTGAACATACAGCCGCGGCTATTTCTTCGTGAGAAATACATTGATCCAACTGTTTTCGGTTATCAACAGAAAGCATAGGGATATTTATTTTGTCTAAAAAATTATCCATTACAGTATTATCTTTATGAAGATCAGAACTATAAAGTTTGAAATAAAAGTATCATTTATTTCTAAATGATCAGTTGTTTTAATACCGTTAGCTTTATAAATTTCTTTAACCTGTCATTTAGCCCTAGAAGTTTTAATTTGGTTAGTCAATAATTTACTTGTTTTATCTCCATGAATATAAAATTTATTTTTATCCTTTAGGAGTTGAGTTTCAATAGGGTATGTTAATAAAAATCATATTTAGTTTTCATTTCAACCCGTCTTTTATATAAAACAAGATCTGAAGTCAAAGCATAGTCTTCATCTAATTGTTTCAGCTGATTGGCTAAATTAATTCTCTCTTTATTAGCTTTTTTCTTAACACTTGCAGTATAAGAATTGATTTGCCCTATAATATATGCTTTAAAGGCTTCCCATATGACAAGGCTAGAAGTCTCCTCCACTGTATCCTCAGATTAAGATCTAACTGGGCCACTCAAGGACATCAATTTTCTTCATTTGAAGTCACTCCATTGTTGCTCTGACAGTGTGCTTTGTGTTACTGATCTGCTGAAAGATGAACTTCTTCCCCTGTTTAAGCTTTCTGGCAGAAGCTAGCAGGTTTTTATCCAGGATCATCTGTAGTTAGCAGCATTCATCTTCTCATCAATCCTGACCAGATTTCTAGTCCCTACTGCTGAAAAGCATCTCCATATTATAATTGCAAACAACAGGAATTCTGCAGATGCTGGAAATTCAAACAACACACACCAAAGTTGCTGGTGAACGCAGCAGGCCAGGCAGCATCTCTAGGAAGAGGTACAGTCGACGTTACAGGCCGAGAACCTTCGTCAGGACTAACTGAAGGAAGAGTTAGCAAGAGATTTGAAAGTGGGAGGGGGAGGGGGAGATCCAAAATGATAGGAGAAGACAGGAGGGGGACGGATGGAGCCAAGAGCTGGACAGGTGATTGGCAAAGGGGATATGAGAGGATCATGGGACAGGAGGATCATCCCATGATCCTCTCATATCCCCTTTGCCAATCACCTGTCCAGCTCCTGGCTCCATCCCTCCCCCTCCTATCTTCCCCTATTATTTTGGATCTCCCCCTCCCCCTCCCACTTTCAAATCTCTTGCTAACTCTTCCTTCAGTTAGTCCTGACGAAGGTTCTCGGCCTGAAACGTCGACTGTACTTCTTCCTACAGATGCTGCCTGGCCTGCTGCGTTCACCAGCAACTTTGATGTGTGTTGCTTCCATATTATAATGCTACCTCCACCATACTTTACAGTAGGGATGGTGTTTCCTGGCTGATGCACAGTATTACATTTACACCAACGTATCACTTTGAGTTGAGGCCAAGAACTTCCACTTTAGTCTCATCTGAACACAAGACCTTCTTCCAAATCTTTACAATATCCTCTCAGTGACATTTTGCAAAGTCTTTACAGGGCAAGTTTATGTCTTTTATTTAACTGGGGCTTCTTCCTTGCCACTTTCTCATAAATTCCCTTTTTGTGCAAGGCATTGGAGATTGTGGACCCATGAACTTCATCTCCAGATGCAGCCACTGACTAATGCATCTCTCTCGGAGTGACTGTTGGCATCACAGTAGCCACTCCTACAAATGCCATTCTTCTCCAGTGACTAAGTTTAGAGGGGCAGCCTGACCTAAGCAGTCTGGCTGTGGTTTCATATTTTTTCCACTTTTTCACAATGGACTGCACTGAGCTTCAAGGTATGTTCATTACCTTTTTGACAGTCTTGTGTCTTGTCTCCTTGCCCATATTTGTGCTTGTCTATTATCATTTTCCTGATTTGTCTTGAATGCTCTTTTGTCTTCAAATTTGGTTTGGTCTGTTGAAAATCTACCATACAGTTGAACCTTTGAACCTCATAGAGAGAGGGGATATTTATTCTTATGAATTCATTGAAAACAGGTGATCCTCCAATTTTCTTCATCAACAAATTGGATGAATTGGTAAGGTAATGCTGCTTATTACACCTGAAGAATGTTAGCATAGTAATTACGAAGGGAATGAATATTTTTTTCAGCCTCACGATTTTGGTTTTTAATTTGTAGTAAATTGTTAACAGGTTTTGAAATTTTTCTTTTGACTTGATATGATGGACAATGATCAGTTCAAAAATCCTACATTAATATATTTTAAATTTTAAAAATGAGACAGTAAATTGTGGAAATAGTTGTGGGTGCTGAATACTTTTTAAGGCACTTTAGTTAGGTGGTAAATCAATGAGTTTTCAACTGTAAGGTAGGTTGGGGGAAGGATGGTGGAACAAAGGAAATACTTCTGAGAGTGTGACACCAAATGTGTTAGTCTAGACATGGTGGATAGTCAGAGTCTTTATCACAAAGTGGAAATGTCAAATACTAGAGGGCATAGCTTTAGGGTGAGGAGGAGAAATTTAAAGGAGTTATACGGGGTGGCAGGATGGAGATAAATCTCTACCAAAGCTGGTGGAAGGGCGTTCTGCTCTCTGCTAGCCTGCAGGTCACCCTTGTGCAAGGTGAGGCAGCTCGTTAGTCCCCTCCTCCCCCGACCAGGGTCACATAAAGCCATGGAAGCAGGTTGTATGAGTAGCTGGTGCATATCACAAGTTCTGATGCCAGGCCAACAGTCTCTGAAGTGTATTGATGTTGGGGTCACCCATCTTGTAAAGACGCTGCCCAGAATGAGGTAATGACAAACAACTTCTGTAGAAAAATTTGTCAAGAACAATCATGGTCATAGACCATGATCATCTATGTACATGGCACAGCACATAATGATGATGTGATGCTATGGGCAGGTTTATTATGCAGAGAGCTGTAGTGCCTTGGCAGGAGAGGTGGTAGAAGTAGTTATGTGGTGAAGTTTAACAGGCACTTAGATAGACACGTATAGCAGAGATGAGAGAAATATAGACTATGTGCAGGTAGACAAAATTAGTTTGGATTGGCATTATGGTAGCACAGGCATTGTAGACAAAAGTGTTGGTTCCTGGGCTTCATTGTTCTCATTCTAAGTTGTACACTAGTGACAATTTACAATCTGTTTCAGTTGTCCTTGGCCCTGGAATCCTTGGAATTGAGAAGAATGTGACATTTTTTGAAAAATATTCTAATTCTCTCTTTGAAGCATCTTTCTTTTTGTTTATTTGTTGCCCAGAGTGGTTGCCTTAGGAATCTGGCACATGGTTGATGTGGTCCTACCTTTGGATTAGGTTGAGGGTGCAGGCACTGTTGGCTGGGACAGAACACTGATGTTAATTTAACATGCAAGATCCCAGCAGAGCTCAGCAGGTCAGGTAGCATGTATTTGGAGGAATGAACTGTTGACACTGTGGGTCGAGAACCCCCAGCTGGATGATAGGTGCTGCTTGATCTGCCGCATTCCTCCAGAAATGTTGCTCCTCATTCCAGCATCTGCAATCTCATGCATATACTCTAATACCAGTTCTCCTATCCTGCTTGGAAAGATATAATTTTGAAAATTCTCAAGCTACTTTCCCATTACCTTGCTGTGCAAGTCATTTACGCTGCTTGGTAGATCAAGAGCCTTACGTCAAGGACAAATCCACACAGTACAGGTAGCTGAAGACTATGTATTGATATAGTCTTAGATTTCATCGCCATTGTCTGTCTTCACTGAGAGCCGGACCCTGAGGTGTGGGAAGGGATCCCCACTGTACCTATCCACATGAACTGAAATCGGAAAATGCTGTAACTGCTCAGCTGGTCAGGTAGCATATGCAGAGAAATAGAAATAATGTTTCAGCTCAGAAACCTTTCATCAGTACTTGAGTATGTTTAGAAAGAAAACAAGTAGCATTGCATAGATAGTGGGACATAAAACAAAGGAGAAAGTCTGGGATAGACTAGGAAGGATAAATTTTAGTAGTAATGGTAGAAAAATAATGAATAATGAAAGGTATCCCTAGAGAAGATGTATAGTAAATAGAGGTTGAGATTTGAATGGTAGAATGCCACAGCTAGCAAACATTTTGCCTCACAGTTCAAGTGACCTGGGTTCAACCCTGACCTCTGGTGCTGTCCGGAGGGTACACATTCCACCCGTGACCTTACTATTTTCCCTCGGGGATCCTTGCATAGGATTTGGGTAACTATGAGTGTTTGATGGCTAGTAATGATTCATCCTATTTCTGTTCTGTACTGCACAAAATACATGGAAATTTTGCATGCAGCATGCTTGTTTTCCACCACTTGCCTACAGAGCAGGGCCAATTTAAAGACCTTCTAACCTGTGCATTGTTGGGATGTGGGAAGGAACAAATATGTTTAGGGGAAATGCAGACGGTCACAGGCTCCCTACAGAGAACAGGGTAGGATCAATGCAAGGTCTCTGGAACTAGGAGGAAGCAGCACATTTAGGTGTGCTATTGTGTCACCCTGTGCCCAGAGTAGGAGAGGAAGTGATGAACATGTTAGAAATATTTAACAGGTATCTTTTCTGCCGTCAGCCCTTGTGTGTTTCTGTTGCCTTTTGCCAGGCAGGGATAGCACCAAGGCTTGGCAGGTCATTGCTATGGACTGGAATGAGGACACATGCATCACAGATTGAATCTTAGTTCAGGAGATCTTTGAAGTGCTTCAAAAATATCTTCAAAGGTACCTGGCGTAAATAACATATGGTTATATTACATCATTCCTTGTCTATTAAAGCACAGATATAAAGCTTCTGCTTGGTCTAACAGGAATATCCTGCATATGCAATGATCCTCTGAGGAGAACAAAGAAACAAAAATGAGAATTTAGTGCAAGTAATCTCTAACTGTCTTAACAGTTACAATTCTTGTAATTAGACTACTAATGTCAAGTAAATCCGGTCATTGTCTTGTGAATTCTATTTGCCATTTTAGTATGCAGATGTTGTGTACGTTCTGAATATGGATGTGGCCCCCCATCCACATCCTCATCCAGCCTCATTCCCTTATAATATTATTTGAGATGAAAAGTAGGAAATGCTTAAAGCTGTAATTTACAGATCTGTTGTCCGTAGTGTCTGTCAGGTTTAAATTTTCCTGTTTTGGATTGGCAGGCATGCACATTCCTGATACGTATGAGGCAAACTTGAGTGCAGCCTTTTCTAACATTATACTATCTTATTTTGGGGTGATAGTTAGGGTGGGGGTCTATGTCCTGGTTGCCCCCTGCCCACATACAGGGTGACCCAAAAACAACACTTCTGAGTGAAGCCCCCTGTGAGGAAACCGTTCAGTGCTCAGGCAAGCTGCATCACACCAGTATTATTGATGGAATCCTGGAGCTTATTGTTTTTTTTGCTTTATCCCATTTCCAGGTACTTCTAAACTACTTTTCCTTCAGTCACCTTCTGTACCTGTACCTGGACCAGGTGAAATTTGTTTTTTTGCAACGGCACGTTAAAGTACTCTGGAGCTGTTTGAACAATGGAACACCTTGCTAAAATTATTTCTGTCAAAACGACTCCCCCCACCATGGCCTTGCACATGACTACATTGGCACAAACAACTTTTCAAAAGTTGCTTCCTCAGAAGTTTGCTTTTGCTATGTTAGACTCTTTGAAGCTGAACAAATATAATTCCAGACTATTTGTATCACATAGGAATTTGGAGAAACAAGAAATCATCTTTTATTGAATATAACGTATTTAATTGCATAATGGTGCTGATGTTTTGCAATAGTTAACTAATCTAAAAATATTTTGATGATGATTTTTATTTGTATTCAGTGTCTGAAGCTTCTCACTTAAGTAGCTAACAATAATCAGTCAGCATTGACGGATTCCAGTTGCCCTGATATAGTTTCTCCATGACCGCAATGTCGTGGTGAAGCCTTTCACCATGCTCATCACTGATAGCACCAAGATTTGCAGGGAAGAAGTCTAAATGGGAATGCATAAAATGAATCTTTAGTGACATGTTGTAATTCATTGTTTTGTGTGCTTGAAGCATGTTGACAACAACATCTTTGAATGTCTTCCATGCAATTTTCTCCTGTTCCACGAGAAATGGCACATCATTGATGACCTGTTTGATTTTTGATCCAATAAAAGTGCCTTCCTTAATCTTGGCAACAGTTATTCTGGGAGAAATCTGTCTCAAATTTCGAAATCGTTCACGGAAATGTTTGTGCTTGGTAACAGCAGATTCCATCCTTTCAGTCTTCAACCCAATAATTCTGATTTTGACTTTGACAAACCCAAGTCCCCGACCAGGTCACTTAACTGAGATTGAGTTATCAGATGAGGCTCACTCAACATAAAGGGTTCAAAACCTGTATCAATATCAGTATTGTTTTCCATTCTTGGCTCGTACTGTCATGGTCCAGATCGGGTTCTATTTAAATTTACTTTGATTGTGTTACGATCCGGACCGTTGACTCCCTGTTTCCCTTTGGTTCCCTGTTTTCCCTGTTTTCCCGTGTCCCTCAGGCTTGGTGATTGGAGGCAATTTAGTCTCGGCTGAACCGGCAGTTTATAAGTCTCCGGCTTTCAGCCGTTCGGTGCGAGAGCATTAACAAAGTCACTGAAGGTACTGCGAGCCAATGTCTTCTGGCCGGAGCAAGCCTAGTCTCCTCCCGAAGCAAGTGCCAGCAAGCCACCTTCCCTTGTCAGAGCGGGTCAGTCAAAGTTAACCCGCCCGGGTGAGTCAAGAGCTCGCTGCTGCTTGTAGCGTTCTTGTGCCCAGTTATAGTACTGTCCATCGTTGTATAGTCTCCGTATCCATGTCCTGTGTCTAAAAGGGGTTCTGGCTCTGTACCCTGGAAGGGGAAGGGTCTTGACGCTGTGTCAAGAAGTGTCCTAACTCCGTCCTGTGTCTAAGGACGATTCCCAGCTGAATGTTTTATGTCCTGTGTCTGAGTCTTTCCAGTGAATAAGAAGAGTTCCTGGCTCTGGAGGCTTCAAGTATCAAGTCCTGGCTCTGGGGGTTTCAGGTATCAAGCCCTGGTTCCGAGGTCCGTGTTCCGAGCCCTGGCTCCGATGTCAGTGTTCCGAGTCCTAGCCCAGACCCTTAGTCCCAGCCTAGTCCAGGGCCTGAGTCATCCATTACGCTATTCCTGCTTCTGCTTTGCTCTCCTTGTAACGAGCAATAAACTCAATTTAAGTTAACCTCACAAGACATGTTTGTGTCTTGCATTTGGGTCTGCTCCCAGCACCCCCATATGACACTTTCATCATGACATCTTTGTCTGCCTCCTCTGGACTCCATGTCTCTGATGGCTTTGGTACTGGAAGACTATTGTCAAGCGGCACAAGTCTAATGACTGAAGGGAGAATGGGGTATTCAAAAGATTTCTTGTTTTTAGCAGAGAAACTAGACACACTGGTCAGACAGAAGTGGCAGGCTATCACATGATCCTTCTGCTCTCGCCGTATCACTGAAATAGCAAATGACACTGACTTCGAAGTACCTCTGAGCTAAGCTCTAAGATCGATGGTGCATGTTGCACAACAAATGCGAGGAGCCCCGGCTTTGTCTTGGTCACCAACCTTGCACCCAACGTAGAACTCGTAGGTTTCCGGAATAAGAGGAATCATGCTCCATTTTTGAGATTTAAGTGTATACTTGCCACAAATATAACAGAAAGTATTGTGGCTCTTGTAACATTGATGAGATATTTTGCTATCACAAGTACTCCTGAAAATACAATTACTTTGATACAATGAATACACACAATATGCTATGTGCGAAAATCATGTGCATCAATACAATGGCAAACAGATATACATGTAAGTGCAATGTATAGAATGATGTGTGTATGTGATGCTTTTATAGCCTTTCTAAAGCCTGTGCTGCCATGCAACATCCGCCCTGCCTAAGCATGCCCAGGCATGCCTGGACAAGATAGAAAACTTTTCATCTTACATTGTGGGCAACATTTTAATTGATCCGAATTATGAACTGAAATAACAAATAAAGGCAGTTTCAAAAAAATGGTGTGAGGTAGGGAAACTTAATGCTGATTTTCATGATCAATACAACTACACTCAAAAGTACTCAGGAAGCAAAACCTTTGTGGTCTAGTGATAAACATCACCACCAATGAAGCTTGATGCTAACTGAATCCAATATTATGTAGTTTCTATTCTACTCTGCTGTATAAATACTTTATTCAAACACATTGTTGTAGGACAAGTAGAGAGTTATAGCCAACTCCAGAAATTTAGATAATATGATCTAAATCTAAATCTAGATCTGAAGCGAAACATTGGATGAAAACCTAGCATTCTCAAGTATTTGCTAACTGTGCTTAATAGAAATATTGAAGTGACAGTTCAGTTCTTGGTCAATGTCAGGGTTAGTGGCTTATGGGTAGAAATGCTATTTTGATGATCAATTTGTAATGTTTTTCTTATTTGAACTTATTCTTGCTGAGAGTAGACTGGGGTATTTGATGCCTTCTGGTATTTCTTGTTGTGATTTGACTAATGTGCAGTGTAGGCAATAAATATTAGAAGATCATTTCATCATCAAGAGCCTCATAGCTAATCCCCTAATTTCTGTTATCAGATCTATTTACAGTAGGGTGGATAAATTATTTGGGGAAACTAAATGTTGATGTGTTGAGACCTTATAAATAGTTGCATCGATCCAAAATGTCTGAGAAACCTCAAAAACAAAGCATATGTTACTCACAGAAATAACAGGGAATTAAAGGAAGTAAAACAAAAATTGTATCACTTTGAAATTTAAAGAATTTTTTTTAGGAATAATCAGCAGATCAATTGGTACCCATAGAGAGTGAAATTGGGTTAATGATTTAGACTAATAGTCTATACTGGTAAAAGTTCATTAACCTGAACTTTTAACTTTATTTCTCTTTCCACATACACTCCCTGACCTGCTGAGTATTCCCACATTTTCTGCTTTTAATTTGTGTTGTTGTTCCTGACATAAATAAGGAGAATGTGAAACTTATGTACGCATTGCTCCTTGTGCGGCATTGTCACACCCAGAATAGCTGGAGCCAGTTGCTAGGGTCTTGCTATGTTAAGCACCGTGAGTTTTCTAATCCCTTTTGCCAGTCTTTACTCTGCCATGCAGGATCTTTCTCCTATTAATAATTTTACTGATAGGAGTATCTGGACACCTTTCTGTAACACTCGGAGATCACTCATTTTCCCCTCCAGTCTTGGCTTTCTCCAAGGCAGCCACAATGTGGGCTGCACGCCTTTCAGGTCTGATCCCCAACTGGCAGATGTGTATCAGCTTGTCAGAAGCTGTTGTCAGCTGAGATTGATCCTGTTGAGAAACAGCACTGATCCCACTTCAGCTGATGAAACTGCGAGTAAATCACCCCAGATCAAACTGTATTTTGGACGATTTTGTGATTTATTTTTCTTTAGGCCATGATTGGAAACAAAAAATATCAAAAGACCATTGGGGGTGAAATCCAATTTCCAGGCAATAGCCTACACATCTTTGTTCCCTGTCCATGTTTGTTCGGTGCCATGTCATATGATGTAGGTGATCATGATATTTCCATGACCATGATTGTACTTGGCAAATTTTTTCTACAGAAGTGCTTTGCCATTACCTTTTTCCGGGCAGTGTCTTTACAAGATGGATGACTCCAGCCATTGTCAATATTCTTCAGAGATTATATGTGGTCACACAACCAGGACTTGTTATATGCATCAGCTGCTCATACGACCATCCACCACCTGCTCCAATGGCTTCACATGACCCTGATCAGCAGGGGGTGGGGTGGCTAAGCAGGAGCCACACCTTGTTCATGGGTGACCAGCAGGCTAGCAGCGGGAAGGAGTGCCTTACACCTCCTTTGGCAGAGGCGCATCACCACCCTTCTGTCCTTGTAAGGTAGCAAATTCTATTCCTCCTTTCCCTCAAAATGGACAATAATTGGTTAACTCTTCAGCTTGTTGACTTTTCAGCTTGTAGTTTGAATGTCTGCAGTAATGCATTGTGTAGGTGGCTCAGTTAATAACTACATTGAGAGCTGTGGTAGAGGGTGAACGAAATAAGGTGTTTCATGGCCTCATATGTAGCCGGTGTGAGCTCACCAGTTTCACCGTGTTAATGGAATTGCTGGCCATGATGGTTTTTCATTCAGAGGGATATCAGTGAGATCTGTAATATCTCTTGTTTAAAACTAAATGAGCCGCATCTTACTTGGATTTGCATCCTATTTGCAATCACCACATATGGTAATCTTGAGGTACACTGACCAGCTCCAGATGTGGCTGGCATCCTGGACTACAGTGGTGTGTCCTGGGTGGTGTCTGCTCTCCAACAACAGGTGCCTGAACCCCCATTCCCAAATTGTCCTAAAAGATTCAATGACTGACTAAGCTCTCACCCAGTTTGACATGTTTTCAAAGTTGTGAAGACAATGAATGTCTGTGGCATTCAAAGATATTTAAAAACTGAAAGACAGAAAATAAATAGTTTAAAAGATCAAGCATACAGAAAGACAAAGAAACTTCTAAATAATAAAATAATGAATAAAAACAAACTAACTTTTAAGAAAGACATCTCGACTTTGCCTTTCCTTTTTTTTTTGCTCGTCTATGAAATCAGGGTGGTCCATGATCCTCTACCAGCTTTAACCTGTGTTGTATCTGAAAGCCAGTTCCAGGTAAACCTTTTGGATATTTCAGCAGGATCCATGTCTGCACTGGAATCCATTAGAAATCCAACAATGTAATGTTTTGATGATTGGAATGCCCATTTAGCATGTTAGTTTTTGGCTTATATGTTTGATGACCCACTTGCAGAAGCCTTGGAATTGGCTCTATCTACTGACAAAGTCAAGGTCAAGACCAAGTCTATTGTGATGCCGTTTGTGGTTGAAAAGGCCACCAGCTCTTGCAGCCTGTGATCATACATAACTCTTCTCCTTTTCTATTGTACAGTTTATTTGTTTGTCTGTTGTACGTGCATCGCCTGTGCATGATTCATGTGTTATTCTTGTTGTTTTACTCAATCCAAGTGAGTTTACTTTGAAGGGTGTACTATTTTCTCAAATAGTGTGATTTTAACAACACAACTCTGTCCAAGGTTCCAGTGAGAATGAAACTTTTAGTTTTCTTTCCTCCTCTTTGTGGAGCCTATTTACTCACTAAACCTAACTGACTCTCCTTGAAGGTGTTGATCATCTTTTCCTGGAGTTTTAGCCCTTTTCCTTAACCTGTTCTTTCGTGAATGTATTTGCTATTCTACTCTGAACACGTTGGTTTCTGTCCTCTGAGCATATTAACCACTCGTTCATGAAGCTTCCATTCAGAGTTCTCTTGAATATGTTGACCATCTCCCTTACAGTGTTGACTAGCCTCTCCTGAAAATGTTTATTGAAAATGCTTTTCATTTTCTGCTGAAGCCAATCAACTTTTAAGCTGATGGTCAGCCTCCACATAACATATGAACCAAATTGTCTGGAGACTGTTTATCATCCTCCACTGAAGATACTCATCACCATCTCTGGAAGATGTTGGTAGACTTTCTAAAGATATCAACCACGTTCTCACATTGTGTTAATCAGCCTTTTCTAGAAATCTTAATCAGTTGACCATGAAATTGCTAACTCTCTCTTTGAAGTTGATTCTCCAGAAACTCCAAGGGCAATATTTTGTATGCAACAAAAGTGATTATTGTTGTCTGCAGTTCCAAGTGTCAAAGACCAATTCAACATTACCAGAAAGATTAGTCCTCTCTTCTGCATTCACATCCTTTGGTGCTGCTTTTGAATAATGATGAGGGACAGGAAACATGGGACATTTTCTTCTCATTGGCCCAAGTGTCAAAGGCCAACTATTGCATCCACCAGCTGCCATCTTTGGCCATTCAGCTAAGATCAGAAATTATGGCTGGCTGGTTGTACTTACTAACTTATTGTTGTAACTTACTTAAAACTGTCAGGAGAATCAAGATGGATGGTGTGTATGTATATTTTCCCTTAATTTCAGGACCTCTACCAGAGGGTTTGGCGCAGTATCCTTGCTAGTCCTCATTGTGCCCTCTTCTGGACTGAAACCTCAGATGTTGTTCCTGGGATTTGTTGGAGCCACTCTATCAGTGCAGTTGTCACAACTCCAAGCGCTCCTGTCACCACCGAGATTACATTGGCTTTAACCTTCCACGTTTTTCTATCTGCTCTTTCAAGCCCTGATATTTCTCCAGCTTCTCATATTCTTCGTTTCTGATGTTACTGTCACTCAGGATTGCCACATCTATTACTATTGCTTTCCTCTATTCCTTGTCCAGTATTACTGTAACTGATTGGTTGGCTCATACCTGCTTATCAGTCTGTCACTGTCCACTACCTACTTGGAGTGTTTCCCATTTGGATTTGGGAGTGTCCCATCTATACTCAGCGTAGTTGTAGCTGGACACAATTCCTGCAACTTTGTTGTACAACTTGGTCAGTGTATGCTGTCCCCACCTGCAGCTTGCACCCTGCTACTACATGCTGGATGGTTTCAATGGATTCTTCACACATTCTGCAGCTTGGTCTTGTTTGCTGTGATAAACACCTGCTTCAATTTCTCTTGTGTTCAGCACCTGCTCTTGCGCAGCCATGAGTAGAGTCCCTGTGCTGTCCCTCAGCCCTGCCATATCCAGCCATTGGTAGGATTTTTATATGTCAGCTACCTCACATACTGTGCAGTAGTTTGCCCTGCCACGGCCTCTGGGCCTCAGCTCTGCTTTACCCACTTCTATTTCTGCATCTCCTGCCTGCTGACTGAGGTATTCTCCTAGCAGGTCACCCTTAGGGACCATCTTCCTGACATACTCATGGACGTTGCTAATTTCTTCCAGGACTGTGTCCTTGACACTTCCAAGTCTTGATCCTCCTTTATTCCGATGAGTGTACAGTCATTCAGCATTGGACTTTGGGTGGAATCCTTCATGTATTGTTAGTAGTTGCCAGGTCTTGATGTCAACACCATCCAGTTCATTCCTGGACCAGTACAGTATTGCCGCTGGGTCTCTGATGACTATTAGGGTGAGTGCGTTGATGGCTCTGATCATGTTTTTCCCATTCAGCTGGACTTTGAGGACCTGTCTCACTCTTTGGAGGTACTTGGATGATGCAGCCTTGTGTCCTCATTGTGGTTTCCATGCACCTGCAGAATGCCCAGGTACTTGTAGCTGTCCTGTACATCTGGTGTGTGCCCTTCAGTTAACGTGGCTACTTCAGTCTTGATGTGTTTGCCTCTTTTCAAGACCATCCAGCCGCACTTTTCCAGTCCAAATGACATCTCGATGTCTCTGCTGTACACCCTTGACAAGTAAATCAGTGAGTCAATATCGCTTTCATTTCTGGCATACAGCTTGATCTCATCCATGTACAGGAGGTGACTGATGGTCACTCCACTCTTGAACCTGTACTCACATCCACTCTCTGAGATAATCTGGCTGAGGGGGTTCAAGCCTATGCAGATCAGCGGTGGGGATAGTGCATCACTCTGGAAAATGTTCCACATTTGATGGTTGCTTGTGCTATTGGCTTTGAGCTAACTTCTAGCATTGTCCTCCAACAGCCCACTGAGTTCTTGATGAAGGTCCTTTATGTCTTGTTGACCTTGTACAGAGACAGGCATTCCAGGAACCATGTTTGGGACATGGAATGATATGCTTTCTGGTAGTCAATCCAGACTGTGCTTTGGTTTGCTTGCCTGGTCTTGGAGTCTCGCAGGGCTGCTTTGTCCACCGGTAATAGGTGCTTGGAGCCTCAGTCAATCCCCGTCTAAGCAGAGCTCAGTAACTTACACACACCTTCTTCAGCTTGGTGGCTATAATGCCCGATAGGAGCTTCCATGCTGTTGACAGGCAGTTTATAGGCCTGTAGTTTGATGATGTTGAGGATCCTTCATTATGACTACTGTCCTTCCTTGAGTTAGCCGGTCAGGGTGGGAGCCTGCTGCAAGCAGCTGACTTATCTGAGCTGCCAGTCATGTATGTAATGCTGTTAGTCTCTGGTGATGTCCAGTTCTTCTTACTTGCTACCCGCTGCTGGACATCTCCGCTATGATGGTGACTGGTTGTTCCTCTGGTAGATTGTAGAGGTTTGATTGTAGGTCTTTCAGTCATTGGGCACTGGTGTTGCGTGATGCTTGTTTCTCCTATATGCTCTTCCAGTACTCCTCATTTGCTCTTTTGCTTCGTTCATGTACTGGCATGTTGTTAGTCTGGAACTGTTCCAAATACTTTCCCAGGTTCTTTGGAGGAGAATGCATTTATTCTCCAAGATAAGTCTTTGATCTTCACACCTTCCTTCAGCTCAGTTTGTCTGCTGACCTCCAACTTTGTGGTTTTCATCTTGGCTTCCAGTCATTGTCTCTGGGGGCGGGGTGCAGGGATACTCTCCACTATATTTCATTTTGTAGCCCAGCATTTCTAGGACTAGTGCTGCTGATGCACATTTCAGGCTACTGGTCGCAGTTATGTTGGAGATTACAATTGTGAGTAGTGCTTCATTAGCTACTTCTAGTATGCTGCCTGTTGGAATTTCATCACTAAGTCTGGGGAGCCTAGTTCATTGATTGACACCAGTCACCAGTTTAGCAATGATCTTCTTTCTGCAGCAATCAGTGTCGATATGTCCTGAGGTGAGGTTTGAACTTGCATTTCCTGTGTACAAGGTGATGCTATTTCCTTTGCACTATCTGGGAGTTGTGGAGGTGGTTTAAACTCGTGGTTCCTGATTGGCTTGGTTCTGTGGCGATGTTGCTGTGGTGAACTGTGTTCGTACGTCTTCCAGTTCAAGATGTGATAGCAACCCTTTGTTGGCAATGTTTGATTGCTGAGTAACCAGTCGTTTTTCTGTGAATGTGGATGACAGTCTTCACTGTTGCTAGAGTCCCCACATGGGCTTGACGCATCCTCTTTCATGTAGGTTGCTGTTGAAGTAGCATTCCATTAATTCTATGTTGTCCAGTCTCGTCCATTTTTGGTTTGTTCCAGTAGCCAATTTATCACCAGTTAGTCCTGGTTCCCCAACAATTTGCCTGGACCTTGTTAATCTGGGCAAAGTCCGAGCTGGCCTGACCTTTCTTGTCCTTGTCACTCTAATCCGGAGGTTTTTGTGGGCAGATATAGCATGAAAGTGAGGGGTCAAGCTCAAAAACCCTACCAGACTGCCACCATCGGGATCCACACCTGAACCTCCACACCACAATGGGTGATGGGGCAAAGCCGGGATGGTTCCCAGTGTTAGCCTCCACTCCCAGCAGCCTTAGGCTTGGCCTGTTTGACAGCAGCGTCCTGCTGATAGTTGCACCCAGCGACCTTGCAGTGGCCTGTGTTACCTCATAGCTAAACTATCAGGTACTCAAAATCACTTCTTTCTATACATCTCTTGGGCGTTGATGCTTATTGTGGTTCAGTTCCAAAAGAGGCAATCACTGACATTCCTAAGTGGTTTTGACTCATAGGTGAATCTAGATTCAGTTGTCAGCCTGATTGATAACCTGGGCTGAATCGACCAAAAATATTCCTTTAATTGGATACATAAGAGGCTGCACGTGCTAGAACCTGGAATGAGAAACAATCTGTTGGAGTAACTGTGGTTTGGGCAGCACCTATGAAGGGAAATGGAGAGTTGACATTTTGGGTCAAGTCTCTTCCTCTGGACTGACAGGTGGAGGGGTATCCAGTGAAGAAAAGTGATAGTCAGACAAAGTCAGGTTGAAGGGACCCAACCCAAAATGTCAACTGTCCATTTCCCTCTACAGATGCCACCTGACTTGCTGAGTTCCTCCTGCAGTTTGTTTTTTTATTCTTTTACATTATTTACTCTTAGACTGCTTTAAATGTACCCAATGATTAGGCCTCCACAGCTGTCTGTGACAATGAATTCTACCTAACTAGCCTATCTATGAATTCCACTAAATTACCCCAACTAATGACTACCCATTCTGTCCCTTTGCCACCAACAGTATTGATCTTGGCCATTTGTGAAAGTCTTTATTTTAACCTAACTCCAATAATGTTATATGCACAAAATACTGGAGGAACTCACCAGGTCAGTCAGCATCAATGGAAAGAATAAACGATCGACCTTTTGGACTAAGACCCTTCGTCAGAACTGAAGAGGAAATGCCAGAACTAAAAGTGGGGAGGGGAAGGAGGGTAGCTAGAAGATGAGAGATTAAGCCAGATGGGTTGGAATGATAAGGGGGTGGAGAAGAAAGAATCTGATAGGAGAGGAGAGTGAACCACAGGAGAAAGGGACTGAGGCGCATGTGATTGGCAAAGGAGATGAGGTAAGAGGCCAGAGAGGGGAATATAAGAAAAGTGTAGGGAGAGGGAACATTTTTTTTACCAGCAGGAGAAATCAATATTCTATCAGATTGGAGACTACCCAGACGGAATATAAGGTTTTGCTCCTCCACCCTGAGGGTGGCTCCATTGTGGCACAAGAGGAGGTTATGGATCGACATGTTGGAATGGGAATTAAAATGTTTGGCCACCGGAAAGTTCCACTTTTGGCGGATGGACCAGAAGTGTTTGATTAACCCATCAAGCATTTAACCCATTAATGTTATACTTAATGGATGGAAATATTCTAATTGAAAAGTCTTTTGTATAATGCTGCCATAGTTTTTCAAGATTGTTTGCAGCATTGTCCGGAGGTTCATCCAGCTGAATGATACTGTAATAAACAGCAAGCTAATCATTGTTTATCAATGGTACTATACAACAAAGGTTGAACCAAGTTGGAATGAGGCTCATGTTCATTCAGTCACAGCAATGTACTGTAACCCAAAACCACCCAAAAACTGTCCCCTACTGCACCAGACACATTGTAAGATCACCAGGAATAGGCACTGTTAGCCTCAAGGGGCAATACTCTATAATGTAGTTGGCCTAATGGTGACATTCAATCATCATTTTGACACTGAAGCCCTAACAGTCAGAGACTGTTTTCAAGTTGCATTACTTTAATAGAATAAACAGTAAGTTTAAAAACATTTTTCATTCTCAAGATGCAAGATCATGTGCAAAGTCAGCATTTAATGCCATTCCAGAATTTGTGGTACATATTGGTACCAACGATATAAAGGGATGAGATCCTGAAAACAGGATACATGGTGTTAGGAAGGAAGATGAGAAGCAGAACCTCAAGAGTAGTAATCATGGATTTACTGCCTCCACTGTGGCACGCGACAGTGAGGATAGGAATAGAATGAGATGGTGAATAGAAACGTGGCTGAAAAATTGGAGCAGGGAGCAGGGATGTAGATTTCTGGATCATTGGGACTTCTTCTGGGGCAGGTGTGACCTGTACAAAAGGGATAGGTTGCACTTGAATCTGACGGGGACTAATATCCTTGTGGGTAGGTTTGCTAGAGCAGTTGGGAGCGGTTTAAACCACTGGCAGGGGGATGGGAGCCAGTGTGAAAGAGTTAAGGATGAGCCTGCAGGTTTACAAGTAGACGATAGGTGCACTATGAATGTAAGGAAGGACAAGACAATGGTTGGGTACAAATGCTGACAGTGCAATGAGTTCAATTGTACCACAGAGGCAAAATTCAAAAGGGCAAAGAATACAGATCTGAAGGTGTTGTATCTAAATGTACAAGCATTCATAATTCGGTGGATGAACACTTGGTGCAATTAGAGATTGGTCGGTAATGCCTTGAGGGCATCATTGAGCCATGGCTGAAAGAAGGTTATAGTTGAGAGCATAATATCAAAGGATATACTTTGTATCGAAAGGACAGGCAGGAGGCATAGTTAGTGGTGGGCTATGTTGGTAAGAGATGGAATTACACCTTTAGAAAGAGGTGACATGGGGTCAGAGAATGTTGTATCTTTGTAGGTGGAGTTAAGAAACTGCAAGGGTAAAAAAGCCATTATATGAATCATATATAGACCTGCAAATAATAGCCAAGATGTGGGGCTGAGATTGTAAAGGGAACTGGAAAGGGTGAGTAGTAAGGGTAATGTCACAATTGAAATGGGCACTTCAATATACAAGGGGATTGAGAAAATCAGATCGCAAGAGGGGGAATTTATTGAGTACTTACAAGATGGCTTTTTAGGGAAAGTCTATCTTAGATTGGGTGTGTGTAATAATCCAGATTTTATTGGGGAGCTTAAGAGGCAGTTCATAATATGAGTGAATTCATACTGTAATTTGAGAGGGTCAGATGTAAGTCAAATGTATCAAAATCACAATGGAATAAAGGTAACGACAGAGGCATGAGTGAGGAGCTTATGCAGGTGGTTCAGTGGGGGATACTGGCGGGGATGACGGCAAAGCAGAACTGGCTGGAGTTTCTGGAATAGTTCACAAGGCACCGGATAGATCTGTCCCACAGAAGAAGTTCTCAAATGGCAGGGGTAGGCAACCGTGACTGACAAGGGAAGTTAATGACTACATAAAAGCCAAGGAAAGGGTATTTAATGTAGAAAAAATGAGTGGGAAGTGGATGATTGTGAAGTTTTTAAAATCCAACAAAAGGGAACTAAAAAAACCTTAAGAAGGGAAAAGATGAAATACGAGGGCAAACTAGCCAATAATATAAAGCAGGATACTAAATTTTTTTCAATTATGTAAAGAGTAAAAGGGAGGTGAGAGTTAATATTGGACCACTGGAAAATGATGCTGGTGAGGTAGTAATGGCGGACAAAGAAATGTCAGATGATCTTAATGAGTACTTTGCATCTGTCTTCACTGTGGAAGACACTAGCAGTGTGCCAGAAGTCCGTGAGTGTCAGGGAGCAGGAGTGAGTGCCATTGCTATTAGAAAGGAAAAAGTGCTAGAGGAACTGAAAGGTCTCAAGGTGAATAAGTCATCTGGACCAGATGGACTACATCCCAGAGTTCCGAAAGAGGTTATTGAAGGAAATTATAGGCCAGTTAACCTAACCACAGTGGTTGGAAAAGTGTTGGGTTCCATTATTAAGGATGAAGTTTTGGGGCGGTTGAAGACTAATGGTAAAATACATCCAAGTCAGCATGGTTTTAGTAAAGGGAAATCTTGCCTGACAAAACTGTTAGACATTTTCGAGGAAGTAACATGTGGGGTGGACAAAGGAGAGGCAATGGATGTCACTTACATCGATTTTCAGAAGGCATTTGATAAGGTGCCACAAATGAGGCTACTTAACAAGATAAAATTCCATGGCATTACAGGAAAGATACTGGCATGGATAGAGGAATGGCTGACAGCAGGAGGCAGTGAGTGAGAACAAACGGGGTCTTTTCTGGTTGGCTGCCAATGACAAGTGGTGTTCCTCAGGGCTCAGTATTGGGACCACATCTTTTCACATTGTTTGTCAATGATTTAGATAATGGAGTAATGGCTTTGTGGCAAAGCTTGTGGATGATATGAAGATAGGTGGAGGGTAGGCAGTGCTGGGGAAGCAATGTGATTGCAGCAGGACTTAGATAAATTGGAAGAATGGGCAATAAAGTGGCAGATGGAATTCAGTATTGGGAAATATATGATAATGTATTCTGGTAAAAGTGCAAACTATTATCCAAATGGGAAGAAAATTTAAACATCAGAGGAGCAAAGAGACTTAGGAGTCCTTGTGCAAGACTCTCAGAAGGTTAATTTACAGGATGAGTCATTGGTAAGAAGGCAAATGCAATGTTGGCATTCATTTCAATGGGAATAGAATATAAAAACAAGTAGATAATGCTGAGGCTTTATAAGACACTAGTTAGGCCACACTTGGAGTATTGCCAACAATTTTGCAATGCATATCTCAGAAAGGACGTATTGTCGTTGGAGAGTCCGGAGAAGATTCATGAGGATGATTCTGGGAATGAGGGAGTTAACATGAGCAGCGTTTGGCACCTTGTACTCATTGGGATATAGAAGAATGTGGAGGGATGTCATTGAAACCTACCAAATATTGAAACGACTAGGTATGGTGGTTGTAGAGAGGATGTTTCCTATGGTGGGGCTATCCAGAACTAGAGGGCACAGCCTCAAAACTGAGGTGCGACCCTTTAGAATAGAGGTAAGGAGGATTTTTTTTTAGCCAGAGAGTAATGAATCTGTGGAATGCCCTACCACAGACAGCTATAGAGGCCAAGTCCATGGGTATATTTAAAGCAAAAATTGATAGTTTCCTGATTGGTCAGGGCATCAAAGGTTACGGTGAGATGGCAGGTGTAAGGGGTTGAGTGGAATCCGGGATCAGCCATGATGGAATGGTGGAGCAGACTCGATGGGCTGAATGGCCTAATTCTGCTTTTATGTCTTATAGTCTTATTCCTGTTGGGCTAACTGTAAGAACAGCTGGTGTAGGTTGACATCCCTGAATGGTCAGTCCAGTGGATAATTAGGAGTTCACATCCTGAGTGTGATCTGTGACTCTAGCCACATGTATTCTGGAGACTGTCTTTGTGAGGAAGGTTTGTTTGGTTTCCTGACAAACATTGGTTCTAATTATTTAGTTACTGAAAGAACAACAGTTATCAGTTTAGTAATCCCGGGACCAGAAGGTAACAATCCAGAGACATGTACTCTAATCTCCCACAGCTGTTCTGGAGTTAAATTCACTTAATAGCCTGGGTACTAAAACAAAAGTTATGAGAAATAATGGCCTTAGCCTTGAAGGATTTTATAGAATTCTTTCAGCTTCACCAATGTGCTTCAGGAATGGAAATATGTTATCTTTACCTGATCCGGATGATATGTGACTTCCAAATGCCCCCATTCACCATTGGTGCCAGGTCTTTCATTGTCCTTCGTAGAAATTAATGAATTGGAAGAGAATATAAATAGCATGATTAATAATGCAGGTGACAACAAAATTAATGGTAAATGATGTTGTTTAAGGTTACAACAGGACCTCGGTCAAATAGAAAAGTGGGCAAGGGAATGGCAGATGGAGTTTAACTTGGACAAGTGTGAAGTGACGAAGTGTGGGAGGGCAGGACATACACAGAGAATGGCAGGGCCTTAGGGAGTATTATTGAAAAGTGAGACCTTCAGGTACAAACACAAGGAAACCTGTAGATGCTGGAATTTCAAGCAACATACATAAAGATTGCTGGTGAACGCAGCAGGCCAGGCAGCAACTATAGGAAGAGGTACAGACGCCGTTTCGGGCCGAGACCCTTCGTGCCTGGCCTGCTGCATTCACCAGCAATTTTTATGTGTGTTCCTTCAGGTACAAGCATGCTCTCGCAATACACAAAAACTAAAACCAACTGTCAGGTTAGCAACGTAAATCATTGGCTGCAGTCTGCCATCACTTCAGGGCTTGTATGTGTCCAGGTTGAGTTTTTAATGAGTGAGTGGATAGGCTGGGACTGATTACCGTGGAATGAAGGAAGCTGAGAGGCGGCTTTATAGAGGCTTATAAAATTATGAGCTACGTAGCTAGAGTAGATAGTCCCAACCTTTTTACGAAGGTAGTGGATTTTAAAACTAGAGATTTAACTAACAGAGAGAAAAAATTTAAAGGGGACCTGAAGGGCAGATTCTTCACCCAGAAGGTGAATGATTTGACAGAGGAAGTGGTGGGGGTGGAGATAATTATAACTTTTAAAAGGCATTTGGATGTACATGGGTAGGGGCGGTTTAGAAGGATATGGACTTAATGAGGTAGGAATCTTGGATGGCATGGGCATGTTGGGTCAAAGGACTTGTCTAGTTATATGAATCAAAATGCTCGAGCAAACCACTCAGTTCAAAAGCAATGCATGTGATGCCCAACTCTTGAAAGCTGTAGTAAAAATAAACTCCATCCAGCAGTTTTGTTATCAGATCCACTGATTATCAGTACATATCTCCAGTTGTGTAATCACATCCTCAAGCTGTTGAGTCTTATTACACCTGTCAGTTCTCAGAATGTGACTTCAAACTTCTTTTTTCAGAATGTCGGGACATTCTGCTCCCCATGATAACTGACGAGCTGAAGACCCTGTTAGTGGAAAAGGATGATCAGCATCAAGAGCTGAAGTACTGCATCGAACTACTCAACAGCATTCTTGAGGTGTTGAGTGAAGCCAGTGAGGTAGGTGATTGTAACAACAGCACCACCTATTTCATTCTTGCTCTATTAATGGTCGTACCAATTTCTTTTCTCCCATGCATTGTGCTAATAGAGAAATTAAATCTCTGAAAACTATGGATGTTTTGTAACCATAATGATTCTGGCTGAAGCAAGTGTGACGAATTGTATCCTGCTGCTAATTTTATAAGCTTCAAAGTTTGAAGTGAATTTATTATCAAACTAGATATATGTCACCAAGAGATTCATGTTCTTGCAGGCATACATAATAGAATAATTACCATAATAACCCTTTGGTTCAGGAGCCTGACGGTTGAATGGCAATAACTCTTCCTGAGCCTGGTGGTGTAAGTCCTGAAGCTCCTGTTCTTTCTTCCTGATGGCAGCAGTGAGACGAGAACATGTCCTGTGTGTTGCGGGTCACAGATGACGGATGCTGCTTTCCAGTAGAATTTCATGTAGATGTGCTCAATGGTGGGGAGAGCTTTACCTGTGATAGACTGGGCTGCATCCATTACTTTTTGTAGAACTTTCTATTCGAGGGCATTAGTGTTTCTGTATCAGACCATGAGATGTATATATAGATTTAATATATTCAGCAAACTTGAATATTGCACACAGCCACACAGTCAAAAGTGTAAAGCAAGTAGTGCAGGGTGCTAAAGCACACAGCTTTCTGGTGCACCATGAAAGACTCAATTGCAACTGGAATTAGATTTGCGAGCAATAAACTAATCATCTATCAACCTATGCTGTACCTTATCATGCCCCAATCCCCACCTCTGCATTGTTAGTTTTGTATTATGAATAGAAATGTCTGAATACACATTGGAAGTATATGTTGAAAAAGACAGTGATAGAGTCATAGAGTTGCGCAGCATGGAAAGAGGCCCGTTGACCCTGCTCGTTCATGCTGACCAAGGTGCCCACGTCAGCTAGTCCAATTCACCCATATTAGTCCATATTCCTCTTGACCTTTCCTATCCCTGTACTTATCCAAGTACCTTTCAAAGTTAATTTGGGAGTGTTGAATTATCAGAGGAATGAGGTCCAAGGAAGTTAAAGCTTCATATCTTCCGTCACCTTTCTTCTCAGTGGTGTTCGGATGTGAATTTATGAAAGCAACTAATCCACCTTGAAAGATTTAATCTTAGCCTCAGATACTGCTTGTTGAGCTGTCAATAAATAGGTTATGCTCTTATGCTCCCTGTTCCCGCAGAGCTTGGTTCACATTTTTCCTCAATTTCTTAGGATTATGCATTGTATATTATCATAATGGATACCTCCACCCTCACAAACCCACTTTCCTCACCCTCACAGTGTGTGGAAAATGCTGAATTTTGCTGGACTAGGAAACTGACTGTAATTATCTATAGGACATGGAGTTAAGTGTAACCATGTGAATTAAGTTGTTACTAAGATCATCTTAAATTTCCATTAAGTGCAGGAAGTTCGCAGGGGTGGGTCAGGGATAGTATAGTGGTTAGCAAAACACTATTACAGTTTGAGGCATCGGAGTTCAGAGTTCAATTCTGGAGGGATCTTAAAGGAGTTTTTATGTTCTCACAATGAGCATATAGACTTCCTCCAGGTGGTTCAGTTTCCTCCCACTGTCCAAAGATGTACAAGTTAGTAGGTTAATTGGTCATTGTAAGTTGTCCTGTGATTAGGCAAGGGTTGCTGGACAGCATGGCTCATTGTGCTGTGTCTCTAAATAAAATAAAATAAGTAGTTTTTCTATAATTTCATATTTTATTCACAAATAGCATTTCCCTGTTGTTACCTCATGTAAAGATTACATTGGCGTGATCTTTTGGGATTGAGTGTAAAATTGGTTTTACAAACCATTGAATGACGTGTCATTGTAGAACCAAAATTACACCAGGTCTTCCATTTCTCCTGCTGGGTGGGTGAGGTTAAATCATTCCTGTCACTCTGGATGTGGCATTCCAGCTAAAGGAAGAATACTTGCCTGATGAGTCAGAACCAGAAATCCTCAAGGAGCCCGGCATCAATCATGTTAAATAAGTCCATTTGTTTGGCATTCGATCCACCATCCAAAACACACCTTTGTCTCTGCCATTAGCTCACAGTGGAAGTGAGGTGCATACCATCTGCAAAATGCACCCCAATCATTTGCTCAGGTTACTACAACAACTTCTGAATTTAACACCTCTAAAAATAGAAAAGAGCAAGTGCATAGGAATGCTGCCAAATGCAGGATCACCTCCAAGTTGTAAGCTATCCTGACTTGGAAAAATATCCTAATATTTGCTGGGTCTAAATGCAGGAAATTCCTAGCCAACACCAGGAGAAGGAGGAAACATTGACTCAGGCCATGAGAGGCCTGTGTCAGGCATTTTTATGCCTTACAAGGCGCAGATTGGAAGTCTGTGGGAGCGCCAATCCTCGCACAGACACTAGAGCAATGTGTGGTTAAGTACCTTGCTCAAGGATACAAACACACTGCCACAGCTGAGGCTCAAACTAGCAACCTTCAGATCACTAGATGAACACCTTAACCGCTTGGCCATGTGCCCAACACCAGAAGGACCACAGTAATTTAAGGAATCCAACATGTACTTCCCAAGGTCAGTTGGTTAGGGGTGGCCGATAAATGCCTGTCTTGGCAACAATGCCCAAATCTTAAAATATAAAATACGGACGGTTAATTATCAGATGCACACTTCTATCTGTGTCATCTGTTCAGAACCTACTTGTCAGCATGACATGATTTATCCAGATCGCAGAGTAACAATTAAACAGTTATCCAAAAGGGCTGTGACACAATATTGTATTACTGGTGGGATCAGTCTTGGTCGCTTCAGTTAACACTGGAAAGGTAAAAGGTACGAGGCAAACTACATGAACAGATTAGGCATTTAATGCAAAAACAAATTATTTTAATCCTATAGACCTAAATTAGGTGAAATCTCAAATGGTTGAAGTGAACATCAGTGTGTTAATGTTGCCAGTTCAAGCTCTTCCATTTTCAATTGTCTGTATGCTTTGGAGAGATCCAGAATCAGGATGAGAATCAGAAACAGGTTTAATATCATTGACATATGTCATGAAATTTGTAGTTTTGCAGCAGCATTACAGTGCGATGCATAAAATACCATAAATTATATATATATAATTAAATAAAATTAGCACAAAAAGGGAGCAAATATAGTGAGATAGTATTCATTGTTCTGATGGCGGAAGAGTAGAATCTGTTTCTAAAACATTGAGTGTGTGTCTTCTGGCTCCTGTACCTCCTCCCTTAATAGTAGTAATAAGAAGAAAGCATTTCCGAGCTGATGAGGGTCCTTAATGATGGATGCCGCCTTTCTGAGGCTGGGAGGCTAGTGGCCGTGATGGAGCTGGCTGAGGTTGCAACCACCTGCAGCTTTTTGCAATCCTGTACGTAGCCCCTCCATGCCAGATAGACTTGCAACCAGTCAGAATGCTCTCCACAGTACAGCTGTAGAAATTCATGAGAGTCTTTGTGATATAAAAAATCTCCTCAAACTCCTAATAAAATATAGCCACAGTCATGTCTTCTTCATAACTCAAGGCTCAAAGTAAATTTATTATCAAAGTACATATATGTCACTATATACTACACTGAGGTTTATTTTCTTGAGGGTATTCACAGTAAATGTAAAGCAACACAATTGAATCAATGAAAAACCGCATGCACCAATGTGAGGAAGACAACAAACGGTGCAAATACAAAAAGAAAAATAAACAAAATAATGTTAATAAATAAAAAAGCAATAAATATAGAAAATTGAGAAGAAGAATCCTTGAAAGTGAATCCATAGGATGAATTGACTGAAAGTGGCTTCTCTAATAATTTGAATCGCAGGCGTGACCTGAGAAGGACCATCACATTTCCAGCTGAACTTAATTACGAATGTTTCAGTCTTTTACTTAGCCCTCACATGTAATACCTTGTCGATGGATTTTATTAGAGCCTTCCATTCCCATTAGCTCTCTGAAAGACCACCACAATCCATGATGTGATTTATACGGTGACAAAGCCTTAATCTGATACATCAGATGCGAAGTCAAATAACTGATTATTTCATGCTACACGTGCATTATGCTGTGTTGTAGCTTCACAGGTTGACACCTCATTTTTTTTAGGCGAACATCAGTCACTTTTCAGAAATTTCAAAATTCAAAGTAAGTTTAATATCAAAGTATATGTCACCATACCATGAGGTTCACTTTCTTGTGGGCATTAACAATGAAAAAACTGCACATAAGAAGACGGTCAAACAACCAGTGTGCAAAAGACAACAAACTGTGCAAATACGAAGAAAAGCAAATAAAATAATAACACTTAATAAATAAGAAATCAATATCAAAAACATGAGGTGAAGAGTCCTTAATGGTGAGTCGATAAGTTGTGGGAACAATATGGTTTTCGGATAATTGCTTGTCCTCTCATTCAAGAGATTGATGGTTGAGGGCTAATAACTGGTCCTGATCCTTGCGGTGTGAGTCCTGAGACTCGTGTACCTCTTTCTAGATGGCAGTAGCAAGAAGAGAGCATGACCTGTATGGTGGCAGTCCTCGACGATTGATGCTACTTTCCTGTGACAGGTCTCCTTGTAGATGTGTTCAGTGATGGGGAGGGCTTTACTTGTAAAGGACTGGGCTGTATTCACTGCTTTTTGCAGGCTTTTCTGTTAAAGGGCATTGGTGTTTACATATTAGGCCATGATGCAACCAATCAATTTATTTACCACCACGCATCTATAGAAACTTGTCAAAGTTTTAGATAAATGTTCGCTAACTTCTAAGAAAGCAGAGACACTGCCGTGCCCTTCCTTGTAATGGAACTTACATGCTTTGCCCAGGATAAATCCTATGAAGTTATAACATTGAGGAATTTCAATTTGCTGACTGTCTCCAGCTCTGATCCCCTGATGAGGACTGGCTCACGGACCTGCAGTGTCCTCTTCCTCAGTAATCAGCTCTTTGATCTTTCTGACAGTGAGTGAGAGTTGTTGTTGTGGCTCCTCTCAGCCAGATGTTCAATTTCCCTCCTATGTGCTGATTCGTCATTACCTTTGATTCGGTCAATGACAGTGATGTCATCCGAAACTTAAATGTGGCATTGGAATTGAACTTATCCCCATAGTTGTAAGCATCAAGTGAGTAGAGCAGGAGGCTAAACACACAGTCTTGGGGCCCTGTGCTGATGATGATTGTGGAGGAGACCTTGTTGCCAATTTGAACTGGCTGGTGTCTGGCAAGTGAGGAAATTAAGGATCCAGTTGCACAAGAAGTTATCAAGTCCTAGGTCTTAGAGCTTATTGGTCAGTTTTGACGGTATGATTGGATTGAATGCCGAGCTGTAGTCATCCTGATGTATGAATCTTTACCATCCAGATGTTCCAGAGTTGAGTAAAGAGCCAATAGGATGGGATCTGCTGTTGATCTGTTGTGTAGGTAGACAACTTGGAGTGGATCAAAGCCACTCCTTAGGCAGGATTTGATACGTTTCATCACCAGCCTCTCAAACACTTCATCACAGTGGACGTAAGTGCTACTGGATGAAAGACATTGAGGCAGGTTACCACCTTCTTCCTAGGCACCGGTATAATTAAATGTTGCGTGGAGCAAGTGGGTACCTCAGACTGCCAAAGTGAGAGGTTAAATATATCAGTGAATGCGCAGTTAGTTGATTAGCACAAGACTTCAGTACTCAGCCAAGTACTCCAACTGTGCCAGATATTTTCTGTGGCTTCGCCCTCCTGATGTGGATGACGTGATCTGCTCACATTGGCCTCCTGGACTGAAATCACAGGGTCCTCACAGGCTGTGGGAGTTTGTGAAATTGTCTCCATGTTGTGTTACTCAAATGAGCATAAAAGTCATTGAGCTCAACTTGGAGCGAAACCTTGTTGTCGCATATGTCTCTTAGTTATGCTTTGTAGGAGGTGATAACATTCAAGTTCTGCCACAGCTGTTAAGTATCCTTCAGTGATTCCAGTTTGGTCTGGAATTTCAACTTTGCATATGAGATGGCTTTCTGGTGTTCATAGCCGATCCTCTTGCATGTTACTTCATGGCCAGACCTGAACGTCACTAATCTGGCCCTCAGCATATGGCAGATCTCCTGGCTCATCCATATCTTCTGGTTGGGGAAGACTATAAATGATTTGTGGAGAAACAGTCATCCATCATGATTGACTTTATGGTATATTCATTTAGATCCTCTGATGAGCTCTTGCTCAAGTTCAATGACTCAAAGCAGTTCCATAGCACCTCCTCTGCAACCTGTTTGTTGTTCTGACTTCTGGAGTCCTGCTCTTTAGCGTCTACCGCTATGCAGGCAGGAAGAGGACAAACAAATGATCAGTTTTCTTAAAATGTGGTCTTGGGATGTAATGGTAGACATTCCTTATGGTTGTGTAGCAGTGATAGAGTGTGTTGTGACCCCATGGTTCTGTAGGTTATACGTTGATGATAAATGGGCAGAGATTTCTTCAGGCAAGCTTGAGTGGAGCCTCCAGCAATGACTTGAAAGTCATCAGGGGAGGCTATTTCTTGTTTGCTACTCGTGGTACCCAGTACATCGAGTGCTTGCGTAACATTGGTCTGGACCATAGAGGAGAACTCAATTGGAAAGTAGAATGGATAGCACTTAATCATTAGATGTTCCAGCATAACAACACCACTATGTCCAAGCACAATGAAGAGTTTATCATGGAACACAGGCCCCTAACTTTTTCCCTCTTCGAATCAGCAGTGCAATCCATCTGGTGGATCAGGAAGCCTTGTTGTTCTTCCTAGGCACCGGTATAATTAAATGCTGCTTGATGCAAATGGGTACCTCAGACTGCCAAAGTGAGAGGTTAAAGATACCAGTGAATGCTCCAGTGAGTTGATCAGCACAGTCTTCTGTACTCAGTTGTTATACTGTGGTATCTTCTGCCTGACAGTAGAAGGTCAAAGATTATGGGACAAATGAGAGGGGTTATTGACAATGCTGAGGACTCTGCAAATGCAGAGTCTCTGGTATATGTCCTGGATGAGAGGGAGAGAGACCCAGTGATTTTCTCAGCAGTCCTCACACTCTGTCGCAGGGTGTTGGGTTCAGATGCCTTGCAATTCCCATACCAGATGGTGATACAGCCATCTGTAAAAATTGGATTAGTGTAAATACATAAGTGCTCAATGGTTGGCATGGATTAAGTCAGTCAGAGAGTCTGTTTCCATGCTGTATGATTCCATGAATCTATAACAACCCAGAAGCCTGGTGATTCCATCTTGTGACCTCTCAAAACTCATTGCCGTTTTGATAGCATGGAGTCCAGTATTGCACACCATATTCTCACGGTAATCTTATTAAGACTTAATGCTGGCTTATCATTGTATCCTTGTTTTTATCATCTAAAGTTTTCATTTGCATTTTAAAACTTGATCAACCTTCGATGCCTGGTCAACCTACACCTCAGCATTCTTTGTTCTGAAGTAATTGTTCTCTGCCATGTACAGTTTTATAACAGTAACAAGTCTTTAAGACTCCTTGCTAATCTTATAACCGTCATGAAGAATGCAATAACATAAGAATGCATTTATACGGTGATTCTCACTTCTGTTTCAGGAATCGCAAGTTATTTTAAGGCATTTTTGTTGTGTAGCCAGCTGTTGAAATAAGGCAACTGATATGTGCAAACTAGCTCCCACAAACTCCACATGGAGACGCCCACTGTCTTTTTGCCTTATTTTTATCTTATTTTATTTTATTTAGAGATATAGCACAGTAACAGCCCTTTCAAGCCCAAAGAGAACACGCTGCCCAATTACACCTAAGAGATCCGTGAAGGAAGAAAACTAGCCTGTATATTATGAGATAACTCTTGCTCTTCTTTGAAATCATGTGGTGGGATATTCTGTACTGAACTGAGAGGGGTTACATTGTTTTTTAACATCTCATTCAAGGATGGTATTGCTGATGGTGCAACTGTAACTTGTCTTTGATACTGCAGTAATATTCCTGCGTGGATCTACATATTCAACCCTAGAATGAGACTTGATTCACAAAGATTTTAACTCAGAGATGAGAAAGTTGCTAGCTGAGCTACAGCTGACTACAACTGTGCACTGGAGAGTCTTGGTAAATTATTTATTGGGCAACATTAATGCATCAGAGACCGAATGAAGTAGAAGCATTATCAAGTCAGAGAATCATACAACATAGAAACAGGCCCTTTTGGTCCATCTAGTCTATGCGGATGATCAGTACCCATCTACACTAATGCAAATGTTATCTTTCCTTCCGACTCTACCAACTATCCATACTATGGGCAATTTACAGCGGCTGATTCACGGAACAACAAGCGTGTTTTAGGGAGATGGGAAGAATCTGGATCACCTGTGGGAAACCCATGTTGTCAGAGGAAGATGGACAGGACATGAGGAGATTGACACATTGATTCCAACCATGGGCCACAGAGGACATGCAATCCCCTCATTTAAGCAACTCTCCACCAAGTGAAGAGTGGCAATATCCATGCTGATGTGGGCATCAGTAATGGGGTGTCTTCTTGTTGGCATTCTGACAGCTCAGCAGCCCGGGCTGAGCAAAGGGAAAGCTATGGCTTTAAAACCAGGCAAGGGTGTGATCATGACTAGTGTAATGGAGCTGTAAGTCGCAAATGCTTATGCCGCTCACCCTTGTAAGTCAGAAGATGTTTGCACTAAGAGGGAAGTGTGATGCAAAAAGGAGAATTAGAAGTCAGTACATCACTGCTGTCTATCCACCCTTCTAGGCCACTGAGCCAGTGGAAATGTTAGTTACAGTCATTTGTTGTTAAAGACACTTCTTCATGAGGGCAGTAGATCTTTAGAACTGTTTGCCCAAGAGGATTGAAGAGGCGCAATCTAAAATATATTGAAGACAGAGACCGATAAGATTTTACATATTACTTGAAACAAGGTAAATGGGGTCAGTGCCAGTAAGTGATGCTAAGGGAAAAGATCAGCCACAAGATGGCCCCTTCAGATTACAAATGCTGAATTATGTACTTTCCATACATATGAATGACCATTTGGGAGTCCAGCCATTTGGATTTGCTGTCTTCTGCAAGGCTGCTGGCATCTTCTGCCATGTGGCAACTCAATTTACAGCAGTATTCCTACTTGCAAACTGTTTGAGTTCTAAATAGCTTTCAGGAACTGAACCCCGACATAACCTGGAAGGACCTGTAATCCTTATAGAATGGTGGAACTGGAATGAGGGGCAGAGTGGCCCACTCTCGCTTCTCCTTCTTTACGTCCTGATGCTCCTACAACAGTAGATGCCTTCAGCTGGTGCTCTTCTCTAAAAACAGCACTCTACAAATGTGATAATCAGTATGTTTACCACTGGCAAAATGCTGCAGTCATGATAAAGAGGTGTCAGCACTAATTTCAGCTGTGACCTGTGCTGAAATTCAGTTTGATAACATCTCTCCTTCTAATGTATTCCTGCAGTGACTGCCAGATTGCTGTTCTTGGGTGTCCACAATCAAATGGAAAATGTGTGTGAGGAACAAGTTCACAAACAGATGCTCACGCCATAAACAGTTCATTTGTCTGAGGAGTAATGTGAGGAGGAATTCAGAAAGAGACTCAGAGCTAGTTACAAGAAGAGAGGCATTTCCAGTAGACACAGATGTATTGGTGGTCATGGCCATCGTAATGAACATCACTGTGATAGCATATGAATGTTAAGTATCTGTTTTGATCAACAGCTATTGATTTAAGGTGAATTTGGTGATTGGGCAATCCTGTCCAGTCAGGAGGAAGTGAGATTTATTCATTGATCTTGACTGTACACATCAGGTCATTGAACTCCCTGTGCAGTGCATTCAGTCTTTCAGACTTTAAGCCTGGCATTAGGCTGTGGGCGTATTAGCTCCCATTATCTTCAGAGTGTGCATGGACCGCATCCTGCCTCCCTCCACCAACATATCCAGCACAATGAGGAAAATGCATAGTTCAAAGTTCAAAGTAAATTTATTATCGAAGTACATATATGTTACCATCTACAATCCCGAGATTCGTTTTAGAAACATAGAAAACCTACAGCACAATACAGGCCCTTCGGCACACAAAGCTGTGCTGAACATGTTCCTACCCTAGAAATTACCTTGGGTTACCCACAGCCTTCTATTTTTCTGAGCTCCATGTACCTGTCCATGAGTCTCTTAAAAGACCCTATCGTATCTGTATCCACCACCGTTGCAGGCAGCCCATTCCATGCACTCACCGCTCTCTGCATAAAAAACTTACTGCTGACATCTCCTCTGCACCTACTTCCAAGTACCTTCAAACTGTGCCCTCTTGTGCTAGCCATTTCAGCCCTGGGAAAAAGCCTCTGACTATCCACACAATAAATGCCTCTCTTCATCTTATACACCTCTATCAGGTCACCTCTCATCCTCTGTCGCTCCAAGGAAAAATGTCGAATTCACTCAACTATTCTCATAAGGCATGTTCCCCAATCCAGACAACATCCTTCTAAATCTCTTCTGCACTATCTCTATGGTTTCCACATCCTTCCGATAATGAGGCGACCAGAACTGAGCACAGTACTCCACGTGAGATCTGACCAGGGTCCTATATAGCTACAACATTACCGCTCGGCTCCTAAACTCAATTCCATGATTGATGAAGGCCAATGCACCGTATGCTTTCTTAACCATAGAGTCAACCTGCGCAGCTGCTTTGAGTGTCCTATGGACTCAGACCCCAAGATCCCTCTGATCCTCCACACTGCCAAAAGTCTTACCATTAATGCTATATTCTGCCATCATATTTGACCTACCAAAATGAACCTCCTCACATTTATCTGGGTTGAACTCCATCTGTCACTTCTCAGCCCAGTTTTGCATCCTATCAATGTCCCGCTGTAATCTCTGACAGCCCTCCACACTATCCACAGCACCTCCAACTTTTGTGTCATCAGCAAATTTACTAACCTATCCTTCCACTTCCTCATCCAGGTCATTTATAAAAATCATGAAGAGTGGAGGTCCCAGCACAGCTCCTTAAGGCACTCCACTGGTGACTGACCTCCATGCAGAATATGACCCCTCAACAACCATTCTTCGCCTTCTGTGGGCAAGCCAGTTCTGAATCCACAAAGCAAGGTCCCCTTGGATCCCATGCCTTCTTACTTTCTCAATAAGCTTGGCATAGGGTATCTTGTCAAATGCCTTGCTGAAATCCATATGTACTGCATCTACTATTCTACCTACATCAATGTGTTTAGTCACATCCTCAAAAAATTCAGTCAGGCTCTTAAGCCATGACCTGCCTTTGACAAACACATACTGACTATTCCTAATCATATTATGTCTCTCCAAATGTTCATAAATCCTGCCTCTCAGGATCTTCTCCATCAACTTGCCAACCATTGAATTAAGACTCACTGGTCTATAATTTCCTGGGCTATCTCTACTCCCTTTCTTGAATAATGGAACAACATCCACAGCCCTCCAATCCTCCAGAACCTCTCCCGCACCCATTGGTGATACAAAGATCATCGCCAGAGGCTCAGTAATCTCCTCCCTCGCTTCCCAGAGTAGCCTGGGATACATCTTGTCCAGTCCCGGAGACTTATCCAACTTGATGCTTTCCAAAAGCTCCAGCACATCCTCTTTCTTAATATCTACATGCTCAAGCTTTTCAGTCTGCTGCAAGTCATCCCTACAATTGCCAAGATCTTCTTCCGTAGTGAATACTGAAGCAAAGTACTCATTAAGTCCCTTTGCTATCTCCTCCAGTTCCATACACACTTTTCCAATGTCACACTTGATTGGTCCTATTCTCTCATGTCTTATCCGCTTGCTCTTCACATACTTGTAGAATGCCTTGGGTTTTTCCATAATCCTATCCGCCTTCTCATGGCTGCTTCTGGCTCTCCTAATTTCCTTCTTAATCTCCTTCCAGCTAGCCTTATAATCTTCTAGATCTCTATCATTACCTAGTTTTTTGAACATTTCGTAAGCTCTTCTTTTCTTCTTGACCACATTTACAACAGCCTTTGTACACCATGGTTCCTTTACCCTACCATCCTTTCCCTGTCTCATTGGAATGTACCTATGCAGAACTCCACACAAATATCCCCTGAACATTTGCCACATTTCTTCCATACATTTCCCTGAGAAGATCTGTTCCCAATTTATGCTTCCAAGTTCCTGCCTGATAGCTTCATATTTCCCCTTACTCCAATTAAATGCTTTCCTAACTTGTCTGTTCCTATCCCTCTCCAATGCTATGATAAAGGAGATAGAATTGTGATCACTATCTCCAGAAAGCTCTCCCGCTGAGAGACCTGACACCTGAAACCAGGTTCATTTTCCAATACCAGATCAAGTACAGCCCTCCTCTTGTAGGCTTATCTACATATTGTGTCAAGAAACCTTCTGGAACACACCTAATAAACTCTACCCCATCTAAACCCCTCACTCTAGGGACATGCCAATCGTTATTTGGGAAACTAAAATCTCCTACCATGACAACCCTGTTATTATTACACCTTTCCAGAATCTGTCTCCCTATCCGCTCCTCAGTGTCTCTGTGACTATTGGGTGGTCTATAAAAAACACCCAGTAGAGTTATTGACCCCTTCCTGTTCCTAACTTCCACCCACAGAGACTCCATATGCTGCCTGACCTGCTGAGTTCCTCCAGCGTGTTGTGAGTGTTGCTGAGACTCCGTAGACAATCCCTCCATGTCTTCCTCCTTTTCTGCAGCCGTGACACTATTATTGATCAACAGTGCCATGCCTCCACCTCTTTTGCCTCCTCCCTGTCCTTTCTGAAACATCTAAAGCCTGGCACTCGAAGTAACCATTCCTGCCCCTGAGCCATCCAAGTGTCCGTAATGGTCAGAACATCATAGCTCCAATTACTGATCCACGCTCTAAGCTCATCTGCTTTGTTGATAATACTCCTTGTATTAAAATAGACACATCTCAAACCACCGGTCTGAGCACGTCCCTTCTTTATCACCTGTCTATCCTCCCTCTCGCACTGTCTACAAGCTTTCTCTATTTGTGAGCCAAAAGCCTCTTCCCCTGTTTGGTTCCCAACCCCAGCAATCCTAGTTTAAACTCACCACAATAGCCTTAGCAAACCTCCCCGCCAGGATATTGGTCCCCCTGGGATTCAAGTGCAACCTGTCCTTTTTGTACAGATCACTCCTGCCCCAAAAGAGGTCCCAATGATCCAGAAATCGGAATCTCTGCCCCCTGTTCCAATCCCTCAGCCACGCATTTATCCTCCACCTCGCTCTATTCCTATACTCACTGTCACGTGGCACAGGCAGTAATCCCAAAGTTGCTACCTTTGAAGTCCTGCTTCTCAACTTCCTTCCTAACTCCCTGTAGTCTTTTTTCAGGACCTCCTCCCTTTTCCCACCTATGTCGTTGGTACCAATATGTACCACAACCTCTGGCTGTTCTCCTTCCCACTTCAGGATATCGTGGACGTAATCAGAAACATCCCGGACCCTGGCACCTGGGAGGCATGCTACCATCCATACTTCTTTGCTGCATCTACAGAATTGCCTGTCTGACCCCCTAACTATAGAGTCCCCTATCACTGCTGCTATCCTCTTCCTTTCCCTACTCTTCTGAGCCACAGGCCAGACTCTTTTCTTGTGGGCATTCACAGTAAATACAAAGAAACGCAACAGAATTAATGAAACACCGCACACAAGATGAACAACCAATATGCAGAAGACAACAAACTGAAAATACAAAAATAAAACTAATAGTACTAATAAGTAAACAAGCAATAAATATTGAGAACATGAGAATAAGAGTCCTTGAAAGTGGGTCTGTAGTTTGTGGGAATATTTCAATGATAGGGCAAGTGAAGTTGAGTGCCAAATCTATGCAAACTTCAAAGAAAATGGAGGTGCTGCCATGCCTTCTTTGTAATGGCACTTACATGCTGGCCCAGGACAGATCCTTTGAGATCATAACACTACAAAATTTAGAGCTGTTGGCCCTCTTTTTTTTGTAATTCAAATTTTTATTATTATTTATTCTTATTTTACAAAGCAGCACAGCATGTCATAGAGCAGATAGAGTACAGCATATTGACACAGCCATCCCATGACAGGAAAACAAGTAAAACTTATGACCCTCTTCATCTATGATCACTCAGTGAGGACTGACTCATGGACCTCCAGTTTTCTCCTCCTACAGTCAACAATTAGCTCCTTGGTCTTGCTGACAGTGAGTGAGAGTTCGTTGCCGTGGCACCACTCAGCCAGATTTTCAGTCTCCCTCCTACTTGCTTAATGGGCACAGAGGGCCCATTCACTGCCATGTTTCCATATCAGATTCCTGTACACTACGAGCATCTGTTCCAGCTGAAATACATCTCCCCTTTCTGTTGTACATCCACCTTCAAGCAATGAGGTCCAACAGTACATGATTCCACTGATTTACCTGTCTAATGATGAAATGCAGGTCTTGGCTATGTGCTATCAAATATCGAGTGACTAGGGCGAAAACGTTAGTGTGTTAGTTGAAAGCATCACTTTCCCCATGCTCAAATCAAAGCTATCAGGTTTAGATTCAACATTCAGATGAGAAATTTAGAATGGTATTTTATTAATTTAGAAGAATATGAGGATGGAAGAAATGGGGACTGAGTTTGAATGTGCTAGCATAGACATGATGGTCTGAATGGCTTCGTCCCGCATCATAAATATTTGAGTGGACTATTGTTGATATTTCAGGTGCTTCAGCCAACATTTGAAGCAGTCTGCAACTTTGTAGCCTTGCTTCAGTGCAGCATTGTGATATGAAAGCTGCAATGCAACTTTGCCATTGAATGCACGGTATCCAGAGTGCAGCGCTCCTCAGCACCTGCCCTGCATCCTCGTCAATATTGTCAGAACCTTTGGTGCTGCTCTTTCTAAAGTATTTCGCTCCATCCTATCTCTGTTGTTCAGCACCAACTCCTGTTCAGTATTGCAAATAGTTACTCATTAAATTGAAAACATTTCTTCCATCTGGGGCTGTGAACCAGTTAGTGGAGGGAGTATTTACTGTAATTGCAGACTGTGGTTCAGATTCCAAATTATTAGAGATTTTGCAGTCAAGGCTGATCACAGAATATACACAGAGCTTTATATCTTAGTAGACGACTGTCATGCTCGAAGTATACACATGTTTCAATCTTCTTTTCACTGGCTAAGTCAATCACAAATATTACCAAAATAAATTGATGCATCAAAATGCAGTGAATGAAAAGCCACAAACATGCCAGATCAGAGTAAGAGGTTTCTGCATCTCATTTGTATTCAGGGGAACTGTATCTGTGAACTTATACTGGGTTATTATTCTGACTACAGTTTACCTGAATGGACAGGTGAGTTTATCTCGGGTGTATTTGAAACCAGAGATCAGGAAATTTACAAATCCAGTTTTCAGAGCTAAAAAAAAAAGTGATGGAGACACAAGAGACTGCAGATGCTTGAATCTGGAGCAACACATAATCTGTTCGAAGAACTCAGTGGAGGGAAAATTCAATCACAAACAAGAGAAAATCTGCAGATGTTGGAAATACAAGCCACACACAAAATAGTAGAGGAACTCAGCAGCCCAGGTAGCATCTATGGAAAAGAGTAAACAGTTGGCATTTCGGGCTGAGACCCTTCATCAGGACTGGAAAATAAAGATGAGGAGTCAGAGTTAGAAGGTGGGGGGAGGAGAGGAAGAAACACAAGGTGATAGGTGAAACCGGAAGGGGGAAAGGGGTGAAATAAAGAGCTGGGAAGTTGATTAGTGAAAGAGATACAAGGCTGGAGAGGACAGAAGGCATGGAAAAAAGAAAAGGGGAGGAGTAGCAAAGGGAGGTGATAGGCAGGTAAGAAAATAAGGTGAGAGAGAAACATCGACTATACTCTTTTTCATAGATGCTGCCTGGCCTGCTGAGTTCCTCCAGCATTTGGTGTATGTTGTGGGGAGAAAACATTGTTGACATTTTGGGTTGAAACTCTGCATCGGGACCTGAATCTGGGTTGTACCAAAGTAATTATTCTGGCTTTGTGAGATGAGGAATTGGTGAGTGCCAAAAGCATGCAATATGAGAAGGGAAGAAACAAGTTAGTCTTTTCTGATGACACAACTGTTGTTGGTAGAATCTTAGATGGTGATAAGGTGGCATATAGGAGTGTGATAGAGTAGTTAATTGAAAGATGTTGTAACAACAACCTTGCACTCAATGTCACTCAGAAAGACCAAGGAATTGACTGTGGACTTTAAGAAGGGAAGTCGAGGGACCACAGACCAGATGTTATCAAGGGGTCAGCGATGGAAAAGATGAGCAGTTTCAAGTTCCCAGGTATCAATATCACTGAAGATTTTTCCTAGTCCCAATATGTAATGTACTGATGTAATCATGAAGAGGCTACGCCAGTACTATATTTCATTTCAGAGCTTGAGGTGATTTGGTATGTCATCACAGACTACAGCAAATTTATACAGAGGTACCATGGGAAGCATCTTAACTGGTTGCATCACTGTCTGATATGGAGGGGCCACTGCACAGGGTTGGAAAATTCTGCGGAGATGAGTAAACTGAAAAGAAAATGCCTTAAAAAGACAGCATCCTTCATTAAGGACCTGCATCACCCTCTTTTCATCCCATCTGAGAGGAGATACAGGAATCTAGGAACAGCTTCTTCCTGTCTGTCGTTAGATTTCTGAACAGATAATGAGGTCTTGAAGACTACCTCATAAAAGTCAACTGTTTATTCATTTCCATAGATGCAGCCTGACCTGCTGAGTTCCTCCAGCATTTTGTATGTGCAACACTAACTCACTACTTTTTACTTCTTCCTTGCACTACTTATTTATTTTTAAATGTATTTCTTATTATAATTTATAGTGTTGTGGAGCTCTGGGGGCACGGTCGACAGCTTGCTCCAGCAATCCTAGCAGCCAGCACTAGTTATTGTTCTTGTTTTAAAATGGGTTCATGGGTTTATTGGGATGTTCAAGTTCATTTATTGTTATATTTTAGCTTGGGTTGTAGTTGTTCGCTTGTGTTTTTGTGGGTTACCCTGACTGTAACTGGGGTGTGTGATGGTCACCTCCCCCATCTGTATGAGACTGGGCTGGTTCTCACTGAGCGATGGCACTCTGACTGTTATTGTGCTTGTTGCAATAAAACTGGCTATAAAGATAAATGAGCTCTTCTCATCTGTCATCATGGACCAAATGTTGGCCACTTTAGGGTCAGGAGTGGGATTACAAATTGATAGCAAAATTGAAGAGCTACAACATGAGATGGAGCGCCTTAAGATTGGGGTGATAAGTTGAGGGACAGAGCGATATGCCTTCCCCGCACTCCCGGGTGATAAGTTGAGGGACAGAGCGGTATGCCTTCCCCGCACTCCCGGGTGATAAGTTGAGGGACAGAGCGGTATGCCTTCCCCGCACTCCCGGGTGATAAGTTGAGGGACAGAGCGATATGCCTTCCCCGCACTCCCGGGTGATAAGTTGAGGGACTGAGCGATATGCCTTCCCCGCACTCCCGGGTGATAAATTGAGGGACAGAGCGATATGCCTTCCCTGCACTCCCGGGCTGAGCTCCCGAATACAGGATGCTGACCCGGAAGGAGTACTTGGAACGAGCGTCAAGCCTTCCCAGGGAACTCTGATGAGGTGAGCAGACCCAGGCTCCCCAATCCGGATACACCGTGGAGTGCATCACCCGCCAGCCTCGCGGCCTGTGCTGGGGAACCCAAGATGCCGCACCCACGAGAGGATGGGCAATGCTGCAGGCACTACCAATGCCACTGGAGAACGAGAAGGACTAAAGGGTTCCAGTGGTTAAAGCCACAAGGTCCACCCTGAATCTACCCAGATACAATGGTACTGGCTGTCTGGAGCCTTACCTGGCGCAAGTCAAACTTGCCACATGGCACGATGGCAAGGTTCACTGTGTGCCATCATTCCATGGCACAAAGTGAACCTTGCCCTGGCGCTGGAGAGGGATGCCTTGCAGCCCCTCCTCAAGCTAACACTGCCTGAGCAGTGTGACCACAGGGCCCTCATAGCTGTATTTCACGCCAGTCCCACTGTGTGCCATGGAACGATCTCTGCTACCCGTGTGGTGAGGCAGGCCATGTGGCCTGGGACTACCCCACACTAGCTCCACGTCACAGCCCAGTGTGGCTATCGGGAATCTCTGAGTGGGCAGCGCTGCCCAAGACCTCCAGTAGAATCCCTCCATCGTCCTTTCTCCGGGTGGGCCACTTAGGTGAAGAGAAAGGCTTATACATGGATTGTGTGGTGGAGGCATGAGATGCCATGTGCTGGGAGACATGGGGTAATCTGCCTGGGTGTCCTCCCCAGCACGGACCAGCCATCCCCACCTGGGTGAGCAACAATGGAGGTCCAGCTGGCTACGGTAACTGGCGACTGTGAGGCATGTGAGGAAAGAGGAGGCTGCGTATCGCAGTGCGGAAAAACGCTGGAGCACAAAGTATGGCTTGCCAACATCTGGGAGTCCTGCATCATTGGCCTGGACTAGCTGACCCACTGGGGGGGCCATGTGGATGTGCTGGGGGCAACACTCTACCTCGGCATTGAAGCCATGGCTCTCCAGCAGGGCAGCTCCAGGAAGCGAACTATGCAGACACAGCAATAACCACTGCCGGTCTCACAGCGGCCCACCCCACAGTGGCCCAACACAACACTACAGAGCCAGGGGCAAACGGTGGTGGTGGCACTTCAGGTGCCAGCTAGTGGTGAGGTAGACCACCCCACCATTGACCCCACCATCTGTGCAGTGAGCTGGAGAATGATCCTGTGCTGGCCCAGGTGAGGGGAGGACAGTGGCTGGAGTGGGCAGAGGTCTCTGCCCTGGATCCAGAGACCAAAGCCCTGTACTCTCAGTAGGGCACACTGAAGGTGTGCGAAGGTTGCTGTTCCAGCGGTTGCTGCTTTCCAATGGCGACAGACATCTCCTGCAGCTGGTGGTCCTCCGAGGGCTCTGTGACACAGTGCTGCAATCGGTGCATGGGCTGGTGGGGGCTGACCAATTCGGGTTTGCAAAGACATTGGGCAAGCTGCACAAATGCTTCTATTGGCCTGGGTGCAGGCAGGATGTGGAGCTGTCTGTGCACTGCTGCCATGCTTGCGTGTCACAGAAGGGGCTGGACCACCAGTCTAGGATGCCAATATTCCAGTACCTGGTGGAGGCCCCAGTATGGGTCTACTGTACTACTCCACCCAGAAGAGGGGACCATCCCCCAGGCTGGGAGCCACTGGAATGGTCGGGGAAAGGCGCTCAGCTGCATCTCTGATGCGGTACACTGGGTGCGGTTACCTCAGTGGTGGAAGACTGTCATGATCTACCAGGACTGTCTGGCACTGTGTTGGCCCTTGGTCACCACTCACCCAACGAGGCTGGAGGAAGGAAGTGACCCCACAGGTCCCTTGCCTCTTGCCTCACCACACAGAACCTCCCCTGGGGGGCTACAGACTTCACCCCAGCAACCCAGGTGGCGGCGACAACCTCCACTGGGACTTCCGGACTGTGTTGTGGACTCTGGGGTTGCTGGGGATGGTGTACCCCTCAGGTGGGGGCAGTTTGGTGCTCCGGGGGTGTGATTGACTGCTTGCCTCAGCATTCCTAGTGGCCAGTGCAACTTATTGTTCTTGTTTTAAAATGTGTTCATGGTGTGTGTGTTCAGTAGAGTTATGGTGAGATGTTCACATTCATTTATTGTTACATTTTAGCTCAGGTTGTAATAGTTGTTCATTTGTGCATTTGTGGGTTGTCCTGACTGTAACCAAAGTGGGTAATAATCACCTCCCGTGTCTCTATGTGACTGTGTTGGTTCTAGAAACATAGAAAGCCTACAGCACAATACAGGCCCTTCGGTCCACAAAGCTGTGCCAAACATGTCCTTACTTTAGAGGTTCTCATTGATGGCATTCTGTCTGTTATTGCTTGTCACAATAAAAACAGCATTTGAGATAAACGAGCCCTTCTTGTCTGTCATCATGGACCAAATGCTTGCCACGGTATATTTTATGTACTGCACTGTACCGCTGCTGCATAACAACAAATTTCATGACCTGCAGTATGTCAGTGGTAATAAACCTGATTTTAATTCTGAACTCTGGCGGCCCCTCTAACAAAATACAGGAAAATGAGCTTGTCTTATCCAACCTGCTGTTTCATCAGAGAGGCAAGCAAATAACCTCATGAGTCCAGCCCAAGCACTGGCAAGTATTAGATTAAACAAATTTCTGAGCATGGGATTGCAAAGATGTCATTGTGTCTTCCAGTAATATATCATGGAAACAAGTCATCTGGCTCAACTTGCCTCTGCTGGCCAAGGTCCTTTCCTAAGCTACTCCTATTTACCTGATTTTGGCCTATTTGAATCTTCCCTATCAATGTAGATATCCAAAAGTATTTTGTTCCTGCAAATATATTGTTAGTCAGAATGTTTCAGGTAGGATGTGGAGATTGCATTGACTAAATGGCAGGTCTCTGCATACCTGAGGTCCCTGACAAATACACATGACAATTCAGCACAGAGATATCCATTGAATCAGTTACTCAGCAGCAAATCATAGAACAAACCCACAAATAAGGAGGTACTGTAGTGATCTGGCAGATTAACCACTACCTTGCTGAGGCCATGCAACAACTCTCAGACATCTCCTCTAACTTACCCCTTCAGCAGGACCTCACTAAGGAGCACCTGGCAATTGTCACCCGCACCATCTCTGACCTTCTTATATCTGGTGATCTCCCATCCACTGCCATCAATCTCATAGTTCCCATACCCCGCACCTCCGATTTCCACCTCCTTCCAAGATCCGTAAACCTGCCTGTCCAGGTAGACCCATTGTTTCTGCCTGTTCCTGCCCCACAGAACTTATATCTGCATACCTCAACTCAGTTTTATCACCCCTGGTTCAGGCCCTTCCTAACTACATCCGTGACACTTCGCATGTTCTTGATCTTTTCAATGACTTCAAGCTCCTGAGTCCTGGTTGTTTCATTTTCACTATGGATGTCCAGTCCCTATACAACTCCATTCACCATCAGGAAGGCTGGAAATCTCTCCATTTCTATTTGGACACCAAGACCCAAACAATTCTTCTCCACCACCACTCTCCTCTCTCTGGCTAAACTTGTCCTCACTCTCAATAATTTATCTTTTGGCTCCTCCCACTTCCTTCAAACAAAAGATGTTGTCATTGGCACTTGCAAGGGTTCCAGCTAGGCCTGATTTTGCCGGCTATGTGGACAGTCAGTGTTCCAAGCTTACAATGGTATCACTCCCCAGCTTAGCCTATGCTACACTGACGACTGCATTGGTGCTGCTTCCTGCACCTATACTGAGCTCATCGACTTCATCAACTTCCATCCTGCCTCAAATTTACCTGGACCATTTCTGACACCTCCTTCCCCTTTCTCAACCACTCTGTCTCTATCTCTGGAGACAACTTATCCACTGATATATTTTAAACCCACTAATTCCTACAGCTACCTGGACTATATCTCTTCTCACTCTGTCACTGGTAAAAATGCCTTACCCTTCTCTCAATTCATCCCTCTCCATTGGATTGCCTCCCCCCCCTTTACCATTCCTCATTCCCTTTTCCCTCTCTCACCTTATCTCCTTACCTTCCCATCAGCTCCTTCAGGTGCTCCTCCTCCTTCCCTTTGTTCCCTTGGCCTTCTGCTTTTTCCTATCAGGTTCCTCCTTCTCCAGCCCTTAATCTCTTTCACCAATCGACTTCCCAGCTCTTCACTTCACCTCTCCCCCTCTGCCAGTTTCACCTATCACCTACTACCTTGTGCTTCTTCCTCCCCTCCCCTCATTTCTTACTCTGACTTCTCATCTCTTTTCTCCAGTCCTGATGAAGGGTCTCAGCCCGAAACATCGACTGTTTACCCTTTTCCATAGATGCTGCCTGGCCTGCTGAGTTCCTCCAGCATTCTGTGTGCATTACCCTGTACTTCTATTTCCAGCATCTGTAGATTTTCTCTTCTTTGTGACAGAACTAGCCCTGATGACTGCTGGTCTGACCACCTCTTAATCTACAAAGCTATCTCCATCAAAACATTAACATCAACAGGAGCATTGGCTCAATGAGATTAACTGTAAATGTGAAATGTGATCTGAAGTGAAAGTCTGAAAAATTGTGTGTTAGTCTGCGAGTGTGATATGAAATGTGAAGATAAGAAATCAAGGCAATGGTCACAATACCACTCAGATTGATCAATTGTGTACTCACTTCTCCGGCTGTGACATTTATTATGTATGAACTAGGCAATAAGTAGCTTAAGATTCACTGATCCATATAGCTTGGAAGTGTTTTGTTTCGTAACTTCAAAACATTAAACTAATTAAAAGGAAGACACGGGATTCCGAAATGTGAGTCTAACTTTGTGCTTTGACTTTAAGCGAGACGTGTACGTATCACGTGATAGAATCATGATGTGTGCAATTCATTTAGACCATAACACCATAAGACATAAGAGCAGAATTAGGCCATTTGGCCCGTCAAGTCTGCTCCATCATTTCATCATAGCTGATCCGTTTTTCCTCTTAGCCCCGATCTCCTGCCTTCTCCCATATCCCTTCATGCACTGATCAACCAAGAATCTATCCATCCCTGCCTTAAATATACATACATACTTAGTCTCCACAGCTCCCTGTGGCAACGAATTCCACAGTTTCACCACTCTCTGGTGAAATAAATTCCTTTTCATCTCCATTCTGAAAGGATGCCCCTCTATTCAAAGATATCCTTGCCATAGAGGGAGTACAGAGAAGGTTCACCAGATTGATTCCTGGGATGGCAGGACTTTCATATGAAGAAAGACTGGATGAACTGGGCTTGTACTCGTTGGAATTTAGAAGATTGAGGGGGGATCTGATTGAAACGTATAAAATCCTAAAGGGATTGGACAGGCTAGATGCAGGAAGATTGTTCCCGATGTTGGGGAAGTCCAGAACGAGGGGTCACAGTTTGAGGATAAAGGGGAAGCCTTTTAGGACCGAGATTAGGAAAAACTTCTTCACACAGAGAGTGGTGAATCTGTGGAATTCTCTGCCACAGGAAACAGTTGAGGCCGGTTCATTGGCTATATTTAAGAGGGAGCTAGATATGGCCCTTGTGGCTACGGGGATCAGGGGGTATGGAGGGAAGGCTGGTGCAGGGTTCTGAGTTGGATGATCAGCCATGATCATAATAAATGGCGGTGCAGGCTCGAAGGGCCAAATGGCCCACTCCTGCACCTATTTTCTATGTTTCTATGTTTCTGTTCCCACCATATGAAACAGTCTCTTCACATCCACTCTATCAAGGCCTTTCACTATTGAATAGGTTTCAGTGAGACCTCACCTCATTTTTCTGAATTCCAGTGAATATAGGGCCAGAGCCATCAAATGCTCATCATATGACAAGCCATTCAAAGCTGGAATCATCTTCGTGAACCTTCAAGTGAGGCCTCACTAATGCTTTATAAAGTCTCAACATTACATCCTTCTGCAGTTGTACGGGGCCCTGGTGAGACCACACCTGGAGTATTGTGTGCACTTTTTTCCTCCAAATTTGAGGAAGGGCATTCTTGCTATTGAGGGAGTGCAGCGTAGGTTCACGAGGTTAATTCCCGGGATGGCGGTCTGTCATATGTTGAAAGACTGGAACGACTGGGCTTGTATGCACTGGAATTGATGGATAGATCTCTTAAAGATAGCTGAATCAAAGGTTATGGGGATAAGGCAGGAACTGGATACTGATTGTGGATGATCAGCCATGATCACAGTGAATGGCGGTGCTGGCTCGAAGGGCCGAATGACCTACTCCTGCACCTATTGTCTATTGTCTATCGAATTTAGAAAGACAAGCGGGGTTCTGATTAAAACATATACGTTTGTAAGATTATTAAGGGATTGAACACGCTAGAGGCAGGAAACATGTTCCCAATGTTGGGGGAATCCAGAACCAGAGGCCACAATTTGAGAATAAGGGGTAGGACATTTAGAACAGAGCTGAGGAAAAACTTTTTCACCCAGAGAGTTGTGGATCTGTGGAATGCTCTGCCTCAGAAGGCAGTGGAGGCCAATTCTCTGGATAATTTCAAGAAGGAGTTAGATAGAGCTCTTAATGATAGTGGAGTCAAGGGATATAGGGAGAAGGCAGGAACGGGCACTGATTGTGGATAATCAGCCATGATCACAGTGAATGGCGGTGTTGGCTCGAAGGGCCGAATGGCCTACTCCCGCACCTATTGTCTATTGTCTATCCTTGTTTTTATATTTCAGTCCTCTTCAAATGAATGCTAAGACGACATTTGCCTTCCTCACCACAGACTCAACCTGTAATTAACCTTTGGGGAATTCTGCACAAACATTCCCAATTTTCCTTGTACCTCAGTTTTTTTTGGATCTTTTTCAGCGTTTAAAAATAGTCAACCCTTTCATTTCTTCTACCAAAGTGCATGACCATAAACTTCCTGACACTGTATTCCATCTGCCATTTCTTTGCCCATTCTCCTAATCTGTCGAATTCCCCTGTAGCCTCTCTACTTCCTCAAAACTACCAGCTCCTCCTCCTATCTTTATATCGTCTGCAAAATTTGCAACAAAGCCATCATTTCCATCATTATGTTAACATAGAACATAAAAGGAATTGGTCCCAACACAGCCCGCTCTCGAACACCACTAGTCACCAGTAACCAAGCAGAAAATGCTCCCTTTATTTCTACTTTTTGCCTCCTGCCAGTCAGCCACACTTTATTCAAGCTAGAATTTTCCCTGTGATACCATGGGTTCATACCTTGTTAAGCAGCCTAATGTGTGACACCTTGTCAAAGGCCTTCAGTAAACCCAAATACACATCAACTGATTCTCCTTTGTCTATCCTGCTTGTTATTTTTTTCAAAGAATTCAAACAGATTTGTCAGGCAGGATTTTCCCATGAGGAAACCATGCTGACTATGGCCTATTTTATCATGTGCTTCCAAGTATCCCGAAACCACATCCTTAGCAATAGACTCCAACGTCTTCCCAACCACTGAGGTCAGACTAACTGGCCTATAATTTCCTTTCTCCCTTCTTGAAGAATGGAGTGACATCTGCAATTTGCAATTTTCAATTTTCCAGTGTTCCGAAGCCATTCCAGAATCTACTGATTCTTGAAGGATCATTACTAATGCCTGCACAATCTCTTCAGCCACCTCTTTCAGAACCCTGGTCCAGGTGACTTATCCATCTTCAGCTCATTCAGTTTGCCAAGAACCTTCTCCTTAGTATTGATAACTTCACAAGCTTTGTGACCCCTGACACCTGGAACTTTCACCATACTACTTGTGTCTTCCACAGTGAAGAATGATGCAAACTACCAGGGGTGATTGATAATTTCATGGCCTAAGGTAAAAGGAGTCAATTTTAGAAAACCTAGCACATTTATTTTTCCTACATTTACACACGGTCTAGCGGTCGTGGAGAATACGGATCCCTCCCTTGTAGAAGTCAGCGTCTTGGACTTCCATAAAGTGGTCCACGGCAGGGGTGATTGATAAGTTTGTGGCCTAAGCTAGGAAGAGATGAGTTATTAACTTCAAACTTTCTGCATTTTCACTCAAGGAGTTGAACTGCATGTGCATGTAACAAGAGCTGTATAACTCATCTCCTTCTCCCTAAGGCCACGAACTTATCAATCACCCCTGCTGTGGACCACCTGGAGGTCTAAGACGTTCTCGTTACATCCACGTGCATTTCAACTCTTTGAGTGATAATGCAAAAAGTTTGAAGTTAATAACTCATCCCCTTCTACTTTAGACTACAAACATATCAATCACCCCTGCTGTGGAGCACTTCTACAAAGAAGGGATCTGCATGCCCCACGACTGCTGGACTAAGTGTGTATATGTAGGAGGGGACTATGTTGAAAAATAAATGTGCTAGGTTTTCTAAAATTGACTCCTTCTACCTTGGGCCACGAACTTATCAATCACCCCTTGTATTTATTCAGTTCGTTCGCCATTTCCTTGTCCACCATTACTACATCTCCAGCATAATTTCCCAGCAGTCTGATATCCACTCTCGCCTCCCTTTTACACTTTATGTATCTGAAGAAACTTTTGGTCTATTATTGGCTTGCTTACTTATGCATTCCATCTTTACATTCTTAATGACTTTAGTTGCCTTCTGTTGGTATTTGAAAGCTTCCCAATCCTCTAACTTCCCACTAATTTTGCTGTTATGTACTCTCTCTGTCGTCATCCCTGCCAGTGTTCTTCTGTCCAATTAATTCTGTCCAACTCGTCTCTCGTGCCTCTGTAATTCCCTTTACTCCACCGTAATACTGATACATCTGACTTCAGCTTCTCCTTCTCAAAATTCAGGGTGAATTTAATCATATTATGATCATTTCTCCCCAAAGGTTCATCTCCCTTAAGCTCTCTAATCAATTCTGGTTCATTACGTAACATCCAATCAAGAATAGCTGTTCCCCTAGGGGCTCAACCATGAGCTGCTCTAAAAAGCCATCTCATAGGCACTCTAGAAATTCCCCTTCTTGGAATCCAGCACCAACCTAATGTTTCCAATCCCTGCTTATTGAAGTCCCCCATAACTATTGTAACATTGCTCTTCAGCATGCTTTTTCTATCTCCCATTGTAATCTATGTCCACATCCTTACTATTCACATTAGGGTCTTTTTACCCTTACAGTTCCTTAGCTCTATCCACAATGATTCAACACCTTCTGACCCTATGTCACCTTTTTCTAATGATCTGGTTTCATTTTTACCAACAGAGCAACACCACCCGCTCTGCCTTCCTGCCTGTCCTTTCAATACAATGTGCCTTATTGGACATTAAGCTCCCAGCTATAAGCTTCTTTCATCAATGATTCAGTGATGCCTACACCATCATACATGTCAAGCTGTAACTGTGATATAAGTTCATCTATCTTATTCAGTATACTGCACACATTCAAATATAACACCTTCAGTCTTGTATACAGCACTTTCGATTTTGTCCACCTTTTATTGCAATTCATCCTGTTGACTGCAATTTTGCCCTATCATCAGCCTCGAGTTTCACTACACATTGCCTCTGTTTGTAAGCCAACTACCTCATCACATGGTCTGTATATACCGGCTGTGTGGTGAAAAAAGCACCACAGCACCTCTTTCACCTCAGATGGTTGAAGAAATTTGGTTTGGGCCCCCAAATACTAAGAACTTTTTACAGGGACACAATTGAGAGCATCCTGACTGGCTGCATCACTGCCTGGTAAGGGAACTGCACTTCCCTCAAACACAGGACTCTGCAGAGAGTGGTGCGGACAGCTCAGTGCAACTGTAGATGTGAACTTCCCATGATTCAGGACATTTACAAAGACAGGTGTGTAAAAAGAGTCCAAACAATCATTGGGACCTGAGTCACCCCAACCACCAACTGTTCCAGCCGCTACCATCCGGGAAATGGTACCGCAGCATAAAAGCCAGACCAACAGTTTCTTCCACCAGGCTATCACACTGATTAATTCATGCTGATACAATTGTATTTCTATGTTATATTGATTGTCTTGTTGTACAGAATATTTATTATACATTACCATAAATTGCACATTGCACATTTAGACAGAGAAGTAATGTAAAGATTTTTACTCCTCGTGTATATGAAGAACATAAGCAATTCAATTCAATTCAATTCAGTCTTCAGTACCATCACTCCAGTTCCCATCCCCCTGCCAAATTTGTTTAAATTCACACAAACAACTGAGCCAACCTGCCCACAAGGATATTGGACTCCCTTGGGTTCAGGTGTAACCTGTTCCTTTTGTACAGGTCATATCTTCCCCAGAAAAGATCCCAATGAATCAGAATCCCTGCCCCACGCACCAGTTCCACAGCCACACATTCACCTGCCAAATCATTCTGTTCTTACCCTCAGCAGCACGTGGCTCATACAGCAAACAGAGATTACAACCCTGGAGGTCCTGTTTCTCAGCTTTCTACCGAACTCCCTAAAATCTTTTTTCACGACCTTCTCACCTTGTCTATCTATGTTATGTTTACATATAACCTGTAATGCATTGCTTAAATGAAGTAGAATGCCTAATCAACAATATATTTACAATATTACTCAAATATTACTAACATATTAAGTACACAACACTCCTCCTTGCTTCACAATAAACTCCAACTCAGTAGAGTGCATCTCAACTACATCCACAGTATACTACATAATACAATTACTCGATGTAGACACACACAGAAACGTAAATTTTAAATTGTCCCATTTAGGCCTAAAGATTTAATCGCTGTGGAGGTTTTCTTACTTTCGTGGGACTTGTGGTTCTGAAAATAATCTCAGGTTCTGGGACCCCTTCCATGCTGGTTGTCAAAGTTGACTTGGAGACTGCAGGAAGTGGTTTTGACAGCGGTAGCCAACCACTTTCTTCTACGTTGTGCAGCTTGATCTTGGGAAGATGCATTTAGTTCAGTGGAATATTCTTTTATTAATCCTTCTAATATTCCCTTTATGATCTCATCTCTCCTCTTGGTTGTCTCGTCCACAACATCATCTGTTTTCATATTTCCAGTGACTTATTTCTTTTTGGATTTCCATTCATCAAGCTGGTCTTTGGTCATCTATTTTGACAAATAGCTTTTTGTCCCCCACTTGAAGTTCATGCAATATTCTTACTTCTTTATAATCACAAAAGCCAAATGCTTGCAACTTTCCTGAAACTCCATGAGCTCTCTTCCACCTTAAAACCGAAGATTTCATAAATAACTGCCTGATTAACATATCAGAAGCTTCCTCAGATGTGTTGCTTACAGAAGTTGTTGCTGTCGGACCAGTGCTTTCATCTCTTTCATGATTCCTCTGACCAGCATGATTCTTCTTGGTCAAATATGCTTCCCAAGCAAAGGGAAAGAAGTTGGCATCAATGCTTTTTGTTGGTGTACAGCATGAAGACAGTTCTGGCATCATCCAGTACCTTTCTTAATTCACTTTCAGTTGACACAATTGCAGAGGATGTGGCATGCAAACAGTGGATGGATCTCCAATCAATTTGTAGTTGTCTCAGCCAGTCATGTCCCCACAATGCCAGTTCTCCTGCTTTTAACACAATGTGGCTTGTTCGTTATTGCTTTTCACTGTTACAAATGTCATTCCTACAGGAATTATTAATTATGCATTATAAGTCAGTATGAATTATTAGTTGAATATCTGCAGGCTTCAGTTCAATATCTTTGAATGCTTCTCACACTCATCTTGTGCAATGGCTGAAATAGCCAAGTCAGTGTCCCTTTCCATTTTAATTGTGTATTGCTTAGTTTTTACATTGTAAATCTCAAAGCTCAAAGCTACATTATCATTTGTCATTCTCATCATTACCAGATTTTTCATCAACAGCATGCAGATTAATACTCTTTTTGAAACTACAACTTGATTTTTTATCCTTCTCAGTGCAATCCATTTATTTTTGTATGCCTGACATACTCTTTGTATGTGTCCTACTTTGTTCCATTTTCTACAAGATTTTCCTTTAAATCTGCAATGATCTGGTGTACGTGAACAATGGCCACAATGGTAAAACAATTTGTTTGGCCAGGTCCGTTTCTGTTTAAACATTGCAATTTTGTTCACAGTCACTTTCACTCCTGAATGCAACTCAGTTGCATCCCTGTTTGCTGTTTCCATGATACATAATTTTCAACTGCTCTTTTAATGTAAGTTGTGCTTCAGTTAGGAGCAACTTATGAATGCTTTCTTGTAGGATTTTGCAAACTAAATGATCTCTCAGTGCATCATTAAACCTATTACCACACTGACAATAATCAGACACACCGTTCAATTCAGTCACATAGGCTGAAATGGACTCCTCTTACTTTTGACTCCGCTAATAAAACCTGAAATGTCTGGCAATCAACAATGGTTTTGGTTCTAAGCATTCCTGCATTACTTTCTCAATAGCTGCAAAGCTCATTTCTGCTGGTTTTGTTGGAACAGTTAAACTTCAAAGCAAACTGTTAGCCTTTAAACTCAGTGCCTCATCAAAATTGGTACTTGTTTCTCATTGGCTGTTTAATTTGTTTCAAAATTGAATACAATAGGATCTTTCAAGAGACTCCCGGATAGGTACACGGAGCTTAGAAAAATAGAGGGCTATGAGTAACCCTGAGGTAATTTCTAAAGTAAGTACATGTTCGGCACAGCATTGTGGGCTGAAGGGCCTGTATTGTGTTGTAGGTTTTTCTATGTTTCTAAAATACTGTTCAGTCCATTCAATATATAAAATTTCAGTATCTGTTATATAATCAAGTGCATCAATCTTTCCTATGTATCCAGCCATCTCTGCCTTTTTAAAATGATTATTATCACCCAGTACTCACTCTTTATGAATCTGTGAATTCATGTTTTCTTCCTTTTTTTAACTCAACAGTTTCTGCATGTGCTGGGTTGCATTTTTTACTTGCTGTTTGTTGCTGCACGTTTTTAGTTCAAATGTCTCGCTGTGCTTCAGCAGGTTGGTTGCCGTCTCGGGTTGTTTTAAAAATACATCATTGCCACCATTATGTTTGTAACTCCAAAACATTAGCCTAGTTCAAGGGAAGACACAGAGTCCGAAAAATGAGACTAACTTCATATCTTGACTTAAGTGAGGCACACGCATATCATGTGGTATCATCATGACCTATGTAATTCACTTATTTTTACATATAATGAATTATCTAAACAAACAAGAATGCTTAATCTACAACATTTTTACAATACTACACAAATACCGCTGAAATATTAAATACACAACAGGTAGAGCATTGGCTTGTTTGTATATGTGTAGAACTGTTTCTTATTGAAGTACGTGAACAGTTCTCAAGCAGTAACAGAAGAAAATGTTCAGCTCAAACATGAGGAACAAAAAGCAATCCCATATCACGTTTCATTGAGAATCTGGGGACCATGAGGAATGGCTCAAGTGTTTCCCCCCTTGCTTCCAAACGATCATCAATGAGACTCAATGTACTTCTGCAAGTGCTGGGACTCTCTGTTCCTTTACCCCAAAGGGCTACCCTTTGCAAAGTGACCATTGACAATTTCAGTCACAATTACCATTACAATCAGGTTGATCTTATCCTCTGCAGTATCCCACACTGGAAAACTGTCTCTGAGTTAGAAACTACGAAAATCGCTGTTATGTTGCCCATTTGATGCAGATGCCAAGATTCTGTTGCAGTTTCCATACTTCTGCACAACTGAAGAAGGTACATTGACAACATTTCAATGGCACTTCGATAGGAAGGGTTCAGAGGAATCTAGTCCACACATGGACAAGTTGGACTAGCTTAAATGGAAATCTTGGTTGGCATAAACCAACTGGGCTGATGGGCCTACTGCCGTGCTTTGTGAGTCCATGCCTCTGTAACTGATTTGGCAGGGTGTAAGAAATGAATGCAAATTGTGGATTTCAGGCAACTGCAGAATTTCTCTTGTTTATAATTTTATGAATCCAGTTTGTTTCAGTAAAAAAAGGAAGTGAAGGGCCATCTGGGAGGGAAGGGTTGGATTGATCTTGGAATATGATTAAAGGTCAACAAAATATTATGGGCCAAAGGTCCTTTATCACACTGTACTGTTCTATGTCCTATGTTTTATAATACATCACTGATTTTCCATCAGGGTATAATTCACACAGTAATTAATAGCATCTTAAACAAGAATAAGATGTTCATTAACACAAGAAATTCTGCAGGTGATAGAGATCTTGAGCTAAGGCTGGTTATTGTTCGACTGCAAACCCCAGTCAGAGGAGTTAGCAAGTCCTTCAATGTACCAACTGTTTGAAGCATATTGTGTTTGCTTTCATTTGAGAAGGGGATTAGAGGTGATGAGGTTCCTAAACACCACTTTATCCTCATGGGTGATGGATGTCTTAGGTTTGGGAAGGGCTATCAAAAAAAAACCTTGGCTTGCTGATCCATCGCATTCATGCACTTTAACATCTGTGTTCCAAGCAGCAAGACTACGTATACTTGAAATGCTTCTGTCCAGAAGGACTGCAGCCGCTTCTCACACATTCCAATTACTTACTAATAACCCATTGCCTGTGGAATGTTGGCAAAGCCATCAATTATTCGCCTCAATCTCTTTTTGTGGCTTAAGTACACCTTATTATTTCTCAGATTTATTTGCCTGTTGAGGTAAGTGTCACAAATCACTAAAGGTACTGAGCTGGTTAACAAGGAAATAAAGAAAGACAAACAAAGCACCTGGGGTCATTTAAGGGGGAAAAGTATTGATGAGCAGAAAAGCTATTTTCAACTGGTGACACCATACCATAGTTTTACTGTCAGATTTAAAACAGATAATAAAATGTTTTATAATTATGCAAAATGGAAAAGCATGTCTAAAGTGAACACAGGTCACTGGGAAGATGATAAGAGGGCATTAATATTGGGTAAAATGGAAATGGCTGAGGCCCTTAATGACTATTTTGTGTTGGTATTCATGATGGAGGACACATCTGACAGGCGAAACAGAGATGTTATGGATGCAAAAGGAGGTCTCTAAAGAAGTAGTGATGAGCAAGCTAGTGGGCCTAAAGGTAGACAAGTCCCCTGATTTGATGGAGACAGACGTGAAAGCACAGAGGAACATCTGGAGAAATTTCTGAAACGCCAGTTCGCTGCCGTTGTTACTGCGCGATCGAGAATTTTCCGGAGGGAAGTCCCCAAAATCCCCAGCTTTGCCTGCTACCAGCGACCGAGACTGAGGTTGAATCGTTCGGATAGAGATGGTGCTTGGAACTCGGTGTCGGAGGGCTGATCGGAGGCTCGAAGTTCTCGGACGATTCAGAGTCGGACTGTGGTCGGGCATGGCAAGGAAAGTTTTCTTCCTTCTCCTGTCTATGTGAGATGTGGGACCTTCGAGAAACTTTGAATTCTTTTACTGTGCCATGGACTGTTCTTCATCAAGTTATGGTATTGTTGCACTGTTGTAACTATGTGTCATAATTATGTGGTTTTGTTAGTTTTTTCAGTCTTGGTTTGTCCTGTGTTTTGTGATATCACACTGGAGGAATATTGTATCATTTCTTAATGCATGCATTACTAAATGACAATAAAAGAGGACTGCGTGTCCTCATAATCTAATCCTGGGATACTGAAAGAAACAGCAGAAGTTATAGTAGACTTGTGATAAATTATCAAAATTCTCTTGATGCTGGACAGGTCCTGGTGTATTGTAAGGCAACAAACATCACACCACTGTTTAAAAAGTTTGGGCCATTAACTTAAAAATGTTAGAATGGAAAATGCTTGAAGCTATTATTAAGGAAGAAGTAGAAAGACATCTGGATAGCAGTGGTTTCATCAGGATTCATGATGGGCAGGTACTGTTTGACAAACTTACCGAAATCCTTTCAGGATATTACTGCGGATAGAGGGAAATAGATGTATGTTATATACTTGGATTCCCAGAAGGTATTCGATAAAAGACTTATCCATAAGATAAGGGTAATTGGGGTAATGTGTTAGCTCAGATAGAAAATTCATTGACCAATGGAGGGAGGAAGTTAGGATAGTTGTGTGCTTCTCTGGTTGGCAGTTGTAGTGAGCAGAATGCTGCATGGATCGGTGCTGGGTCTGGAACAGTTTATGATATGCGTTAATGATTTGGAAAAGAGGACTCAGTGTACCATATCTAATTTTGCTGATGACACTAAATTCAGTGAAAAAGCAAGTAGTGCAGAGGATATGGAGAGCCTACAGAGAGATATTGATAGATTAAGTGAGAGTGAAAGGGTCTGGCAAATGGAGCATTTGTAAATGGGAAGTCATCCACTTTGGGAGGGAAAATAGATCAGATTATTCAAGTTCAAGTTTAATTGTCATTCAACCATACATGAACATCTATGAATACAGCCAAACAAAATAGCATTTAGCCTGGGGCCAATGTACAAAACACAGTACCAACAGTCATATACAGCATAAGGCACATATTGCACATGAAATAACAACATGCATACATTCATTCAAAATATATATGTAATACAGCTCAAGTCTCTAAGTCCATGAATGACTCTGGCAAGAGCAAGCCTGCAGCAGTCTGCAGATAAACACAATCCAGTTTATCTTCCACTGGGTGAACAATAGGGGACAGCACTGCACCACATTGCCTCCAGGCACCTAGTCCGACGCCACGCTCCTGGGTGGCTGTAAACAGGCATGGGCCTCATCCCCACTACAACCAAGGCCGTGCAACACACCCCCCACCGTCTGTACCACCAATAAACCAGTGACCACTTTCCACATCACCAATGTCCAACAGGGTCTTGCAAACACAAGAAAACTGACCAAGATAATCACTATCTTGAATGCATTTATAGAATTGCAGTCTATTGTTAGACTGCACACTATCTCCGTGCACCAACTCCCAGTGCCTCTCTATTTCAGGTATCAACACAGTCCACATCAAGTCCACTAATGAGCAACTAGCTAATGGGATAGACATGCAGTATTTGAAGTTCTTATTGTCCAGCAGTATATTGTGAATGTAAAAAAAATGCATTTAAAAAGGAAAATAACACCTTTAGTTGGCCTTGTAGAGACTACTGCATCAGAGAATGCAGCCATTTTACCATTTGTCATTTAAATGGTGAAACGTTTTAACATGCTGTTGTGCCGAGGGACTTGGGAGTGCATGTGAAAAGTCTGGCTTACAGGTGCAACAGATTGTCAAAGCCAAACAGAGTGTTGGCCTTCATCGTTAGCAGTATTGAATTTAAGAGCAGGAGGTCTCTGCTGCAACTGTACAGGGTAATGGTGTGGTTGTACCTGGAGTACTGCATGAAGTTCTGGTCTCTTTACTTAAGGGAAGATATACTTGCTTTGGAGGTTGCTCAGAGGAGGATCATCAGGTTGATCCTGGAGATGAGGGAGTTAGCCTAAGAGTCGAGATTGAATCATCTGGGACTACACCGACTGGTGTAGACCTAGATGCTCATAGAGGGATCAGAAGTGGAGAGAGTGAGCAGTTTCAAGTTCCTGGGTGTCAAGATGTCTGAGGAACTAACCTGGTCCCAACACATCGATGCAGTTATAAAGAAGGCAAGACAACAGCTATACTTCATTAGGAGTTTGAAAAGATTTGGCATGCTAACAAATACACTCAAAGACTTCTATAGATGTACTGTGGAGAGCATTTTCTCAGTCTGCATCACTGTCTGGTATGGGGGGGGGGAGGGGGCTACTGCACAGGACCGAAAGAAGCTGCAGAGGGTTGTAAATTTAGTCAGCTCCATCTTGGGTACTAGCCTACAAATTACCCAGCACATCTTCAAAGACCAGTGTCTCAGAAAGGCAGCATCCATTATTAAGGCCTCCAGCACCCAGGACATGCCCTTTTCTCACTGTTACCATCAGGTAGGAGGTACAGAAGCCTGAAGGCACACACTCCGTGATTCAGGAACAGCTTCTTCCCCTCTGCCATCCGATTCCTAAATGGACATTGAACCCTTGGACACTAACTCACTTTTTAATATACATTATTTCTGTTTTTGCACTTATTTTTAATCTATTCAATATACCTATACAGTAAATGATTTACTTAATTATTGTCTATTATTATTTATTTTTTTCTTTTTCTTCTACATTATGTATTGCATTGAACTGCTGTTGCTAAGTTACAAAATTTCACGACACATGCTGGTGATAATAAACCTGATTCTGATTCTGGTTCTGAATTCGGAAGAATGAGGGGTGAATTTTATAGAAACATATTAAATTGTGAAAGAGATACATAAGATGGAGTGGAGACAGGAAAGTTGTTTCCATTGGTATCAGGATTCAGGAAGTAGATATATATATATATATATATATATATATATGTGTGTGTGTGTGTGTGTGTGTGTGTGTGTGTGTATGTATATATGTATATATATATATATATAGGCGATGAGGAGAAACCACTTTCCCAGAGAGTGGTAAATTTGTGGAATTCTCTGTCCAGGGAAGCAGTAGTAGTAGCTATTTCGTTAAATATACTTCAGTCCTTTAGAGAGATTTTTGCATAGCAAGGAAATTAAGTGTTATGGGGAAAAGGCAGGCAGGTGGAGCTGAGTCCACGGCCATTTCAGCCTTGATGCTATTAAATGACAGAACAGACTTGACAGGCCAGACGCCCGACTCCTGCTCCTATTTTTTATTATGTTCTTCTTAATATTAGCTGTATGTTATAGAAGGGGATAGAAACACCAGGGAGAGTGGCAAGGTGAGTGTGTGTGGTGTGTGTGTTGTGTGTGTGTGTGGGGGGGGGTGTGTGTGTGTGTGTGGGGGGGGTGTTGTGTGGTGTGTGTGTGTGTGTGTGTGTGGTGTGTGTGTGTGTGGTGTGTTTGGTGTGTGGTGTGTGTGCATGTGCGTGTTGTGTGGGGTGTGTGTGTGTGTGTATATGTGTGTGTGTTGTGTGGGGTGTGTGTGTGTGTGTGTGTGTGTGTAGTGTGTGTGTTGTGTGTGTTGGGGGTGTGTGTGTGTGTGTTGTGTGGGGTGTGTGTGTTATGTGGCGTGAGTGTCTGTTGTGTGGTGTGTGTGTGTGTGTGTGTGGTGTGTGTGTGTGTGGTGTGTTTGGTGTGTGGTGTGTGTGCATGTGCGTGTTGTGTGGGGTGTGTGTGTGTGTGTATATGTGTGTGTGTTGTGTGGGGTGTGTGTGTGTGTGTGTGTAGTGTGTGTGTTGTGTGTGTTGGGGGTGTGTGTGTGTGTGTTGTGTGGGGTGTGTGTGTTATGTGGCGTGAGTGTCTGTTGTGTGGGGTGTGTGTGTGTGTGTGTGTGTGTGTGTGTGTAGTGTGTGTGTTGTGTGGGGTGTGTGTGTGTGTGGTGTGTGTGTTGTGGGGGGTGTGTGTGTGTTGTGTGGGGTGTGTGTGTTATGTGGGGTGAGTGTGTGTTGTGTGGGGTGTGTGTGTGTGTGTGTGTAGTGTGTGTTGGGGGTGTGTGTGTGTGTGTTGTGTGGGGTGTGTGTGTTATGTGGCGTGAGTGTCTGTTGTGTGGGGTGTGTGTGTGTGTGTGTGTGTGTGTGTGTGTGTGTTTGGTGTGTGGTGTGTGTGCATGTGCGTGTTGTGCGGGGTGTGTGTGTGTGTGTATATGTATGTGTGCATGTGCGTGTTGGTGGGATTAGGAGTTTACCACTGCAGGGTGAGGTCATGACATTGCAGGGTGGAAGCCAGAGCTAAGAACAAGAAAGATAGTAAAAACATTTTTTTTTGTATGCCAGGAAACTGAAGGGTGACCTGATAGTATTTCCTAAGGAAGCATTTGATAGGTAGCTATATGGAGGAGGTTTTGCTTGTTGAAAAGCTGAAAACAAAGAACAATTAATGTCCAGCACCATTACTAATGTGAGATTTAGAATATATTTCCTTACCGAGAGACTGGACAGACTTCAGGAGCATAATCTGGATACTTTAATGGAACACCAGAAAAAGCATGAAGGGAAAATGAGTAGAAGAATATGCTACTGGAGATAGTTGAAAGAAGATTCTCACAACATTTTTGTGCATAAACACGGGTGAAGACCAGGGGACATAATGACCTGTTACTGTGTGGTACACCTGATGGGTGACTGAGTAGCCTCATGAAAGTGACTCTTTACTACCTGCTTCACATTGAAATGTACTCAAGAGCAAGAAGTTTCTCCATTTGAGTTAAGCCTGCCACAGAAAGTTAAGACTCATTACTTTATATCTAAATAGTCTTGAACAAGATGAGAAGTTTTTAATTACCGACCTTTCTGGGCTGAAACTTAATTATTTCACATGGAGAACTGCAATCCTCCAGGCATTAATTGTTTATCAGTCAGGTTGTTTTCACTACAGGTGGTCCCGGAGATGAGTATATTGCAGCTCTCCCTTCCCACATGGACTTACTGCATATCTTTCTTTAGGAGTATCTGCTAATTGTAGTATTGTTCTTATTTTTTAGTGATCTCAAAATCCCTGGCTCTACCATCTTATTTTGATGATCCTTGCCTGTTGTTGGAGCTGGGCCCACTGACACTAGTTTCTCTCTGTATTTCTGTAAAGTCACCAGTTGTTGTGTATGTTTGATGGCCAATAGCATGTCCCCAGATGTTGACAGGGAAATGGATAAACCGGCCATTGTTAAAGCTAGATGCAGATTGGCAGTTGACTCTTCTCCACCTCAGGGAATTTTAGAACACAAATTGTTGGCCTAAGTTTCTTCCTTTACATAGGACATAGATTATTACAATGCAGGTACAAATCCTTCAGCCTATGATGTTGTTTTAGATTAATTTAACTGGCAATTAAATCCGAGCAAAACCAATCCCTTCTGTCCCTATTCCTCCATTCTTTTGCATTCGTGTACCTACTAAGAATCCCTGAAATGCTTCTATTATACCAGCCTCTACCACCAGCCCTGGCAGTGCATTCCAAGCACCCACCACTCCTTGTGTAAAAGAACTTGCCCTGAACATCTCCTTTAGACTTACACCCTCTCATGTTAAATACATTCCCACTGGTATTAGATATTTTCACTCTTTCTTAACAGCTTTTCAAACTCTGAATTATTTTTATCCCAGAGAGACTACAGAGGAGAGTTATTTGCCAATTCCTGGGAGTTATAGTTAAGAGGAGAGATTGGATGGGTTGAAATTATTTTCTGTGAAACAGAGAAGGTGAACATGAGATTTAAATAGATGTTTAACATTATTAAAGGTCTGGAACAGGGTGAACAGAAAGAAGTTATTTTCCTTGACAGAGAAGTCAATGTTTAAGAAACTTTGGGTTACATTAATTGGCAGAAGAATTAATGGGGATTTCAGGAAAAAGAAGTCTTTTCATTCAGAATTCTCTGCCTGAAACGATTGTGGGGGCAGAAATATTTAAATAAGTACTCAGATGAGTTTTCAAGTGCTTAACCAAAAGGTGATGGACTGAAAGTGATCTAGGATGCATAATTTTTATGGCCAGAATCACACATGATGGATGAATGGACTTCCTCTGTGCTATAAATTCTATGATTTAGGAGAATTATTTGTAGATATGCTTAATCAGTATCAAAAATGATGTCTATGTAACCATTAACAAGAGAAAATATGCTGATGCTGGTAATCCAAGCAAAATACAAAATGTTGGAGGAACTCAGCAGGCCAGGCAGCTTCTATGGAAAAGAGTACAGTTGATGTTTCAGGCTGAGATCCTTCAAAGTTCTGCTGACTGTACTCTTTTCCAGCATTTTGTCTGTGTTGTGTGTGTCTATGTAACCACTTTTAATTATTCCTTATTGTAGATCAGAGTGATTATAGTCACAGCGCAAGTGCTCATCACACACACACACACACACACACACACACAGAGTTAATCAATAGTCTGGAACAATTCTCTTTTAACTGGAATGCTGACAGATTAGGTCTAGTTAAAGCACTTTTTACATTGTTAAGACCTCCTGAGTGCTTTTTAGCCAAAGTACCTTTGAAGGACGGTCACTGTCAAAATGTTGATTCATACACTGTAAGCTCTTAAAAATGGCAGACGTAAATGACTAGATTATGAACTGATGGCTAAGAAGAGAAATTAGTCACACATTATTTTGTTGTTCAGCCTTTGTGTAGTTCGGAATGGATTTTTCTTCATAAATGCTTCATAATAATGAGCATTATCTGACACTCCATAGAACTTCTTGTGCATTGCTCAAGAACACAATGAGTCTTCTGGTTAGGGAGCTACTGGAACGATATCATTTCGTGGCTGGTTGTCCTATTGGAACACCACAGGGGAACTTGGACCATACTGCCCTCTGGTACTCCCAAAAAAATTAGTTGAATTGTGAGGGAAACCTTGACCAAAATTCTATCCCCATCCATAAGTGCATTTTCAAGAACCTCAGATCTTCAATGTCCCACTAAATCAGTGACCCTTCACTGACCCTACAGTCCTATCAACCCACATTCCTTACACCCACTCCATCTGCCCATCATCCACACACTCGTCCAACTGGTTCCTCTCCACCATTGTCCCCATCTTTCCACCCAACCTCCCTCATTTGATTCCACACTTCATCTTCCTTTCCCATCAGACTCTACAAGTAGAATCCTTGTTGCTTCCACCTATCACCTCCCAGCCTCTGTTGCAATTTCCGCTCTCCCCACACTTTCTGCCTAGTACCACTTCTCACCTGCTTCCACCTGCCAGTTATTGTCACACCCCTTCCCTTCACCTATTTATACTGTCACCACTCTAACTTTGAGTCCAGATGAAAAGACTTGATCAAAAACATTGTCTCCCTGTTCTCCCCCTCCCCCCACAATTGGTGGTGCCTGACACATTGAGTTCTTCTAGCATCTTGTGTGTTGTTCTACTTCTTTTGTTCCCTCTTCCATGTGCAAAAAATGTTGGAACTTTGATTAGTGCCTGCAAAATCCTGGTAAGCTGGTGATCTCAGGTCTGCCCCAGCATTCCCTCAGGCCTGTGGCTGGCTTCCCAAGCTTTGCCTCAGGAGTGCAGGACTGGGTCCTACCTTGTAACTTAATTCTGATGGCGCAGGATAAAGGCCAAAATGACTATTGACATTCACATCATGCTATAGCAGTCTTGAATCAAAGAATTACATACACTTTCTCTTCTCAGATCCAGCTAAAGTTGGTTGATTTCCATTGGTCCTAAGCCTTACCGGGCATGAATTACGCCCTATCTCTGATTATACATGGGATGGCATTCTACTGTGCATTCAGAAATAAGGTACTACAGGTCTTTTCCTGATGACCAGACATATAGTTTAGGGTCCGATGGATTTGTGATCAGTTGTTTCTGACATTATGAACACTCTGCGAAGATGAAAAATCCCCATGATGTCATGGTCACATCTCATTACTGACAAATGCAAATGGTCAAACTGAGTCTCAGATTTCTCTAGCTTCATCTTCGGAGGCTCACCAGGGCTAAATCTGTTGCCCTCCTTCAATAGGTCCCAGTACCTTCATATGTGTTAACATATTAACTCAGAGAGTGCTTCCCTTAATGATAAGAACATCATTACCAAAGACATTCCATAGATGTGCTGTTATGACTGAGGGTCAGGTTGTGGAATCTATGTTCCTTGTCCTACACTTGCAAGGATGTTACCTAGCTTGTGAAATTGTTACTGCAGAAAGTTTATCTAAAAATAGCAAATCCAGCATTCGTTAATGACTAACTAGAGAGAGCAAGGACATATTGTTACTCTCTCTTTCTTTGCATGGGGCAGTGCCTTGTTCTGATTCTTCTTATGTCTAACTACCTCAATGAATCCAACTTCCTGCACAACTGTTGGCTGAGGAATGAGCATTGACTAGGAAACCAGAAAGAATTTCGTACTGCTCCTCAAGATTCTCTCTGTCCAATGAGGCAGTAATATTGCATTTACTAAAGCATTCAGAAGCAAGTATCTCAGAGGACTATCCCCAAAGCACAGTTGTAGGAGCATTGGTCTGTGAGGTGAAAGAGTGATCTTTGAGTTGGGACTGGGCAGGTGAGAATACATTGGATTGGAAGAGGCAATGGGAGTTTGTAGACCCAGCCAGATCCATCATGGGCACAATCTTCTCCATCTTCAAGAGATGGTACCTCAAGAAGGTGCCACCTATCACGAAAGATCCTCACCATCCAGGACTTGTTACTGTCCTGAAGGGTGGAGATACAGGAGCCTAAGGATCCACACTCGACAATTTAGCAACAGTTCTTTCCTCTCCACCAGCAGATTTCTGATTGGCCCATGAATCCATGAACATTACCCCATTATTATTTTTGTTACAGTATTTATTATTGTAGTTTATAATAATTTTATTTTATGTTTTTTTTCACAGTAGTGATACTGCAAAACACTAAAAACAATAAGCTAAGTCATGATAATAAATCTGATTCTGATTCTGATGAGTTGGTACATCTTAACCCAGGAGGGAGAGAAAGAGATAGAACAAATACAAAATATAGGAAGATAGCAGAGTGAAAGCCAAGAGTGCTGTTGGTGTATCAGAATTATTAAATGTGCCTGAATCTAGACCTATAATGGTATTTGGAATTTTGTCCTGAAGTTGAAGATTGTACTATCTTCTTTAACACTGATCTTCTCTTTTCTCTAGGACTCGACTCACAACCATCTTCAGGGAATCATAAATAATTTACTACGAACTGTGAACCAGACAATCATTAAGATGGGAGGCCACAAACTGGTTGTAAGTACTTTCATGGGGCGAGGGCTGTTTCTCGGTCTATTTTGTGTGAGTGATCTCTGCTCCACACTGCATCTCAAAGGCATCATGTATTCAACAGGCTTAGTGCTGTCAATGAAGCACAAGGTGATTGGTGATCCTTGGAAGGCTCATAAACTGAACAACTCTTGTCATATTATGGTACTAAGTTTTGGAAAAGATCACATTTTCCACCATCTCTGCTACCGATGGGTCTGACTGTGCTGTAGAAGACTAGTTGGTGATAGGTGTAATGCGGTTGCTCCATTTTTCTTATATCTATCATGAAGCGATATGCTGGGTAAATTAATGAGTACACATGGTAGGCTACAAAGTGAAGTTAAAATGTTCCCTTGAAATGTTGGACCAATGTTTCTTATCCTCTTCTACAGCTGGATAGATCCTATGATACTGATAAGACCAATATTCAAAGGCGCCAACTTTTCAATAGCTGTCTAATAAAGAAAATGGAAGCTTTATTGCTGCACACTGTTTCCATAGGAACAGCTCACGTAGAATTACTTCTTGCTGAAAGCTCAGTCTTGAATATAGGGCGTGGGGAGGTGAGAGCTACAATTGCAGATTTATCTGATATTTCCAGGAGATGAACAGAATTTTTCCTCACATAATAAGATGCTTTTTGACAAAATTTTTTGCCACATGACTGTGTATGATTCATTGAGGCTTAATTCCTCATGGTCTACTTAAGCTTTTCCTCGGTGCTGAAAAGCAAGTTAGTTAATTATATCCAGGTACCTTGACACAGGACTAAAGGTAGACAATTATACTTTTGGCAAAGTCCAGATGAGGGCCATGTCAGGAATCATTAGTCATTAAGCTGGGACTGTGTTTAACATGGCATGCTGAGCAAGGTCAGTGTTTAAAGTCAGGAAGTTACCTCCAACCATTGTGTTAACATCAGAGCCCTTACTTCAGCCTTGGGTCTTTGGAGACATCACAGGGTTAGGCTGATTGGCAAGGTCATTGCATTACCCTGGCAAAGCAGGAACATCTTAAAATGATGTTGAAATATCAGATGAGAGCTAGTTGCAACAAAATAAATTTATCCACCAGACACATAGTTGATTGAAAATTATGCCAGGTCGTTGCCCAATTAGCTGGAGGTCTGAGGGAATGTGGTTTCAAAAATGGTGCTTGAAGATGTCGCACTGAATTTATTGTAGGCTCTGAAAAGAAGAGAGTGTGAATAGGCCATTCAGCCCTTTGAGCCTGCTATGATTCATCAAGATTGTGGCTAAGTGCCATTTCCTGCATTATCCTCATATTCCTGGAGTCTCTTGGAAATTGGAAAGTTATTTGAGTACTGTAAATTACTTCTGGTGTAAGTGGTGGAAGGAGAACCAAGGGTATGTGTGAGAGAGAATAAGTTACAGGAAATAAGTGATATGCTTGATTGATGGGATGTGTCTGAGAGCAATGTAGAGTTGATGGACTGATGAAAGGATGCGGTCGGAAATGTCAACTATTCATTTCCTTCCACAGGCGCTGCCTGACCTGCTAAGTTCCTGCAGCATTTTGTGTGTTGCTCCAAATTTCCATCATCTGCAGTCTTTCTTGAAAATTTCCTTGTTGTAGCCATCACATTTGCCATTAACAACCTACTTCTTTTAATATTAATGACAGGATTATTCATGCACATATTTCTGACAAGATTGGTAAATCCTTGATGGGAATAGAAATGTGTGCAGCAAATCACAAGGCAATTTGCTTTCAGAACTTGCAACGGATGCTGTTACACTGATAAACCAAAATAATCTGGAAGCATGAATCATTTATTCTTTTCTCCTCTAATTAGACTGAACCTATTTGAACGGTTGACCAGGATAAGCTGCCCTAACTATGGTTTTTGGTCAGGTTGAATAACAAAGATAGCTCAGGCTGAGACACATCAGAATTAATTTGTTCTCTGAGGTTGGAGTTGAAGCCAAAAAGTCACAGCAATTAAGGATGTGAGGTTTGATGTCTCATACAGGAATGCTTAATACTTTCAGCAAAGCATTGGTTTTCAACATAACAAGCCAATGTACACAACCCAAAGGAGTGTACATTTTCTGGACAAATAGTTGCATGGAACATAACTAATGTGATATGTTCACTGCCCGTGCTGAATGCAGCACTGTCACAATCTGGGAATGCATAACCAGTTGTATAATGAAAGTTCACTGTCAGCTTCTGAACAGTAAGTGGCAATGGGCTGTACGTAAATGCCAATTCTGCCAACAGTGCTCGGATCCAAAGAATTCACACTGAATGCAGATATTTTAAAATGTTTATTCATTTTTCAAGATGTTGGCAGCATTTATAACCCAGTCCTGATACGCCTGAACAGAACAACTTGCAAGGCCATTTCATAGTCAATTACTGTGTCACATTTAGGCTAGACTGGATAAGGGCGGGAGATTTTTTCTTCTTAAGACTTTGATGCATCAACTAAGATTTTATTACAATCTAATAGATTTATGGTCATCATTAATAAGACTTTCTATTTTAGATTATTAACTGAGTTTAAAAGGGCAATGTTGTTAGAGTTTCTTTTATTTAAGTGCTGAATGTTCCTGGCTATTATGTGTAAGAAATAGTATTTGATTTGCAAAAGAAATAAATAAAATTTATGGTTTGCTTTTCTCTGAAAACTATAATCTTTAACACTACATCCACTTGCACAACATGCACATTGGAATGCTAGGTGCTTTAGTCACAGTGCCCATTTGATTGTATCTTGCAGCTTCATGATTTTAACAAGTACTTCAATTTTTATATATTCTCAGTTTGCATGTTCTTCCTTTGACCATGTGGGTTTCTTCCAAGTGCTCCGGTTTCCTCCCACAATCGCAAAGAATGCTTTGTTGATTGGCCTCTGAGGGGTAGAATCTAGGATCATTGTTGATGGGAATGTGGGAAAAATTTAAATAAAGCAATTAGTGTGGGATCAGTGTAAATGGGACCTTGATGTTTGACATGGGACGGCCTATTTTTATGCTCTATGACTCTGTGGACACCACAGCCATGTGAGCTGAAGTAGAGAAATGAGAGTTCAGAGGTATATGGGTTAAGCATATGGAAATGGGACTAATTCAATGAGACAACTTGGTTGGTGTGGATGAGATATGCCAAAGGCTCCATTTCTGTTTTCTACAAATCTGTGACTCTTTAACACATTCAAGGTGGTACTTAAAGAGCTAGAAAGCTGAAATGTGTCTAAATGTTCCATCTCCATTTGCACAACTCCAGGATGAGACAAAGACATAGTAAGTGACACAGCAGTAATTGCTCTGGTGTGTTAGTCACAGGTTCCGTCATAAGCATAACTTTGTCACAACTTGGGGGAAAATGCATCATTACAGTGGAGCGCAAACCTAAACCAAAGTTTATATCCAGGGTTTAAGTTTAATTGGGGATAATGGCCGATTGTCAATAGAATGAGCATTTGTTTCACCTCAGCTAGTCATTGTGAAAGTCTGGACCAGTATTATTTCTCAGCCTTATACATATATCAGTCCTAGCCTGCTCAGCGCAAGATGTTCGGGCTAGTGAGCTGTGACCACAACAGCACAATAAAAGACATGGCTCCTGTGGAATGGATCCTCGGGCAATATAGAACAACCACTAGTTAAGGTCTTGGTAGTGAGTAGTATAACAAACTATAGATACACTGGGTCTAGGAACAGAAGTCCTCAGTTCAAAAAAACAGTATCCTTTTGTTGATCTGTAAAGCAAGGTAACATGAAATAACTTACCTTTTGGGAACCAGTACTCTTCAGGACTGCTCTTCCCCTGACTTCATGACTGGTTAGAGTTTGACAGATGTCGCTCTTGTTTGAGGGCAAAGAATCAAGTTATACCTCCCGTGAAGTGACAAAACTTGGTTACTTAATGGATTGGTGATTACGCACACTCCTGGACGTATCACAGCCTCAAACACTAGGAAGTCCCAAGAACTTTCTCTGGTGCGCTGGGATTCTCTGATTGCAGTAAAACCAGGCAACTCAGAGATGCAGCTATTGATTATCTATTGCAGTTCAAATGTTGCATGCTCCAATTCAAGAAGGTGGAAACTGTGAAACTAACCTGTGAATTGGGAATGCCAAGGTGGTGCAGATGATGGAATTGTTGGCTCATTGTACCGGTGATCTGGCTTTGATCTTGACCTCTGATGCTGTCATAGTGGAGTTTGCACATTATCCCTATACCTGCATAAGATTCCTCCAGGTGTTCCAATTTCCTCTCAAATTCCAAAGATATGCATGTTGGTTGACTAATTATCACCATAATTCACCCCAAATGTTAAGGACCCTTAGCATTGCCAATGATCCCTCCCATCTGTGCAACAATCTCTTTGACCTCCCACCACCAGGCAGGAGGTACCGTAGCATTAGAACAAGAACTGTTAGTGTGGGAAACAGCTTCTTCCCCTGGGCCATAAGGCTACTGAATTCCCTGTCACCATCCAGATCTCACCACTTGTGAAGCACCAGTAGCATTATACTGTTTACTTTTTAGTGTGTGTCATAAATGCATTTAATGATTTGTTAATTTATTTGTGGTAATATTACTTTATGTGTTGTGTGTGTGAGTTATATGTACTGCATTGTGCACTCTTGTCTGGAGTATTGGCCAGAAACAATTACAGTCTACAAATCAGTGAATTTGAATGAATTAGGGACAATGGAAGTAGACAAGCCAATTGTCTTTGTTCTTGCCATGAGGTCGAAGGATGCTGCCATTTTGTGAACTGGTTTTGCTTGGCTGAATCATTGTTTTAAAGTAGACACAATGATGCACCAGATAATCTGCTGGACTAAGAAGTTCTTTGAGAGGTGTGCTTTGGTATAATATAATCTGCTGGTTTGTGAGTGGTGAGGTCTGTGTCTGCCCTGAGCGATTCAAGCTGGTTACTAGTTTGGTAACTGATTTAGAACAAAGAGCCATAACTTACCAGTTGTCACTTGTGGAAGAGGGCAATAAGTGAACGCTGGCTTGGACCAGAATCAATAAGAAGTTGACACTACTTAGTCATATGACCTCAAGCCAACATTTGAACTTGTAAGGAAAGTGTATAAAATAAGAAGCTTCAAATGTGAGGCAGCAACAACTCTCTGGAGACTAACCATCATGGGCATGAAGGGCCTTTAATGCTCACAAGTATTCGGTGGTGTAAATTCACGTGCTTTTTAATTGAGACAATAAAGGTACTTGTAAGTAAATACAGATTCTCTTTGTGTGCATAACTAATAATTATTACTGGGGCGTAATTCATATAAAAGGAGGATAATTTTACGTTGAGGTGGTATACGTGTGTACGGTTGAGTGACAATAAACTGAAATTGAAATTGAAATGCGTGCATGAGTGGTAAAATCTGTAAGCATTTATGGAAATACGTGGACAATAAAATGGGAGTTATGTAAAATCAATGCAAGTGGGTGCTTGATGGTCAACGTGGTCTTGTTGTGCCATAGGCCTATGAGTGCTCTGCCTAATTCTAAGTCAGGATAGTAGAGAGACTGAAAATGACTTTGAGTAGTGGATACATCCTACATAAAATAAAGTTCAAAGAAGTCTATTTTCATTTCACCCAATGGTGTGGAGACTTTCTAAGAACTGAGGGCAGTGGTGTTACATCTTTTTGAAAGATGGTTGAGATAAAATCATTTACACTGATGGTAAACAGACTTCAGCTGCTAATCGCAATTCAGTAAGCCTCTGTTAAATTGTAGCCCTCCTTCCTCTAGTCCCCATTTTGACTTTTACCTCTTCTTCCCTGCCTATTACACTCCCCTTGGATCCCCTCTTCCTTCTCTTTCTCCTATAGTCCACTCTCCTCTCCTATCAGATTCCTACTTCACTTGCCCTTAACCTTACCACCCACCTGTCACCTTCCAGCTAGACTCTATCCCCTCACCTCCAAATTTTTATTCTGGCATCTTTTCCCTTCCTTCTCAGTCCTGAAGAAGGGTCTTGATCTGAAACGTTGACTATCTATTTATTTCCATAGATACTTCCTGCCTTGCTGAGTTCCTCCAGCATTTTGTGTGTGTTTGTCTGATAAACTATGCTGCTGCAAGTGTTTAAAGGACCTGACTAGACAATGATATTCCCACATGACTGAGGATGACCGTTTGCAGTTTAAACACAAATGGTTTTGCAGTTTGGGTAATGGGGAAGTAGTATTCAGTGCAGTTACAGGGACATACAAGGTGGTGATGTGGATTGCACAAAACTACATGTTTATTGCGCCTTCTCTCAGGGATGGCTATAATTATATTGTCATCAGTTTCCATTATTCACGGGGATATATGAATTAATAATTAAAAACATGTTGTCAGGAAGTGTACTTAGATAAAAGAATCTTAGAAAGATTTATGATGGAAAAGTGGATTCCACTATATGGATTTGGATGAAATATTTCACTAATATAGGTGAGGGAAGTTTATAGAAGCTCAGTGCATAAGTCATTGTCTCATCTTTCCTGCAGTAATTTGCAGTATTGGTGAGGTTCACTTTTGCAATGATGGAAACCTGCCAGCAGTTTCAGGAATATGCAATGGATCTATGGATATTCAGAGATTGGTGTCTGTCAGTGTTTGCTTTTCCAAAATGGGAACTTTTTTTTGGTTTCCTCTAAAACAATCGGCGGAAATTAGTGAGATAGTGGGAACTTTACAAACTATTCTTGCTCTCAAAAATCTGAAAAATGCTCATTACATTTTTAATGATTGGCAAATCAGTAACTATGGAGGTCTGGGGCACAGAATTTGGAAATATCGCAGAAGTAGAAACCTTCAGTGTATTTAAAAAAAGTATTGGGATACACACTTGAATTACTGAAGGACAGGACTATGGATTAAAAGCTGAAAATTGGATTAGACTGGATAGATTAATTTTAGCCAGCACAGATACAATGGAGCAAATGGTCACCGGTCCTACGATTTTCTGTGAAGTGCCCTCTTATGCTGTACATCTGATTTTGTTATACATATGTCATTTCATTCCCTCGGGTAATTATTTCAGAATTTCTAAAAGAAGAATCAGGTCTACTATCACCTCCTTTGATGACATAAATTAGTTGTTTTGCAGCAGCAGGACAATGCAAAGATATAGAAGTACCAAAAGGCATAAACAGAGCAAAGCAACAGAATAATGTGGTTACATGGACTGTTCAGAAATCTGATGGTGGAGGGGAAAACAGATTCTGAATTGTTATGTGTAAGTCTTCAAGCTCCTGTACCTGTTCTCTGATGGTAGGAATGAGAAGAGGGCATGTCCTGGATGGTGAGGGCCATAGTGATGGATATCATCTTTTTGAAGCACCTTGACTTGAAGATGTCCTCAATGGTGTCTAGAGTTGTGCCTGTGCTAGAGCTGGCTAAGTCTACAGCTCTTTCCAGCCTCTTGGAATCCTGCGCCATGGAGGCTGCATATCAGGCTGTGATCCAATTAATTAAAATTCCCTCCATCATACATACAAATCTCCATAGGAATTTGTAAGAATTTTTGGTGACATACCGAATATCCTCGAATGCCTAACAAAGTAGAGCCATTGCTGTGTCTTCTTTGTGATTACGCTAGTATATCGAAAACTGGTTCATATTTTAATTTTAAGAAATGAATGAGGTTTATATTTATCCCAAATATGTGGCCTAATCTATATTGCATTCTTTGTAAATTCTACAAAGAGTCATTTAGAGATTAGGGTTTTCTACCCATACAATTTCTTCAACTTGGTTAGCCTCTTAGCCTTCTGCATGACAGCCCTGTGACTGTACACTGCAGATCCTATGGAGCTGATAGTTGACAATTAATGTACGGAAATGGAAAATTCATGTCACTGTGATCATTAACCCGTAGTAGGGAGTTTACCTGAGCAACACCACAATACCATTCATTACAAAGTCCAGGTGATGATATCCTTTTACCATCTCAAGCTTATTACATGTATTGAAGAGCATATTTAATAGGCAACAAAATTATCGGCAGCTGATCTGTAACTCTGTGCATAAAACAAGGTGCTTCTTTCTGGTTGCCCATTGCCATGGTCTTACGAAGGCAAGTTGGCAATTTTATGCAGTGAATGTTTCATTTCTCAGTTTGCCTTGGCCAGCGATCTCTGGTGATAGTTTACCAACCACCAGGCAGCCATTTACACTCATCCTATATTAATCCTAGTTTATTTTCTCCTCATTCCTGTCAATTTCTCCAAGATTCTATCATTCACCTTCACACATGGATTCACAGTAGCTGACTAACCTTATAAGCTGCACATCCTTGGTATTTGGGAGGAAACTGACTGACTATATAAAGCCCACATGGTTATAGTGAAAACGTGTAAAATCCAAAATAGACAGCAGCAGAGGCCAGGATTGAATCCAGGTCTATGTGGTTGTGCCAATGTGCTGTATTATGGCTGATGCTCCAGTGGAATTGCAAACAGTGTTTCAGAGCAATATAGCACCCGTAGAGTTCGTTGGGCCCACCCTGTCCAGGCTGATCACCCAGCTAGTCCCAATTTCCTGCCTTTGGCCCATATCCCTCAAAGCCCAGCCACTCCATGTCCCTATGCAAATACTTCATAAATGATGTTATTGTATCTATCATAACCAGTGCCACTGGCAGCTCATTCCATATACTCGCATGGAAAAATATTGCCTCTCAGATCTCTTTTAAACCTTTCTGCTCTCACACTAAACCTATGCTCCCAAGTTTTGGATTCTGCTACCATAAGAAAAGGACTGTAACCATCGACCTTATCTATGCCTCACATAATTTTAAACACTTCATTAAGGTTGCTTCTTTTTCTCCTACGTTCCAAGGAATAAAGATCTAGCCTGGCCCACATCTCCCTATAGCTCAGGCCCGCCAGTCTTGGTAACATCCTCATAACTCTCTGTTTTTTCCCCTGTGCTTAACTCTGTCTTTTATGTAACAGGGTGACCAAATCTGTACACAAGTCTCCAAGTTTCTCTTTGGAATGCTTCTCTGGTGAATGTTAAAGATTTGCTTAAAAAATTCTTGAAATCCAATTTTCTAACCACACATTAGTTCAGCTCTTGTAATGTATTTTCTTCTCCTTTGGGTTTGGCGCAGTGCTATAAAGAATTAAGAGTGTATGTTACATTACCAGCATATTTAATGACTGGTAATGCTGACGAATATTCTGCTGATACCTTGTACAAATTTGTAAAGGTCCGCACCACCAAGGTTATTAATTAATAAGCTGAGGTCTGATACGGGGACACATTACTGCAGTGTAATTGTTTTGCTCATATACAGACAAAAATGTCACTGCATGCCCAACAAAGTTCATGCCAAAATGCTTTGAGATCTTGACATGATCAGGTGCTTATTGTTGGTACAAATATTTATTTCTATATGTTGATCAGCAGAAATAGATACTCCATTGTGAGAAATGAAAAGCCAAGTTAAGCTAAATGAAAAGTGAAACATTTTTAAAAATATCATTGCTTGTATGTATTTTACAATTATATTCAATGTCGTACAAAGAGAACTTTTACTCTAGTACAGACAATATACAAATGCACAGTACTTCATGTGCCTGTCGTACAAGTGCTACTCTCATTTAGTGAGGTAAGACACATATCTTACAGGATCACATGCAATTATCAATTTTTACTATTTCACAATTTTCAGAATAGACTTTCATACCTTCATCTCTAACAATTGATAGCATCTTTTTTATTCCCTTTTACAAATTCATTCCCATCTTTTCTACAGGGTTTCATTGCTAATAGTTGACTGTTCTTTTCCATTGATGTATTCGTCCTCTGGTACCTCCTCACTTGTCCAGCTTCATGTGGGGATGTGAGTCTCAGTAGCTGTTGATCTGTGGATGAGAGGGAAAGGAGAGCACAGTCCAGCTCAACTCTGCTCCACCTTGACATCCACAAACACTGCATATTCCTGCAAGTATTATTGGCAAGAGCTCAGGAACAGCACCCAACCTGATCTGAGTGCTCCATATCAACTTGGATATACTTTGCTTGCAATCTGTATGATGGACATCACCTGACTTCACCTTGGTTTAGGATTGGGGGAATATAACTTTATTTAAGTTCCATTTCAACTTCTGGTTATTCAATCTAATGTAAGTGTTCCTCTTTTGTTAGTTACATTGTTTACTGGCATGTAGGTAACAACATATTGACTGTGCTGCCATGAAATCTCCTCAAGTCCATGAATCTGCATCCCTGATTTTGAGACGCACCGGGTATTATTCTTCATTTCTTCTTACATTTGCTAAGAAACTGGGTAAAACTCACATCAAACAATCTATTTTTACCTTGGTTATTTGTACTCTCTGGTAGACTCAAGTAGATCTACAACTTTGGCAGCACTTACATTTTTGGGATAACTCTTCCAAGGTTTTGTTTTCACAGATCTGGGCAGGTCACAACCACAAGCTTATTGAATGGGGATTCCTGTCTAAATTCTTCACTTTCTCGCTGAACTTGTATTGTTAATGAATGGATCACAGTCCATACTGTGTGCTCCTCTGAACTCCCTAAACTCAAGTTACAGCTATATTTCTTCAATGTGCTCTTACCTTGCCTAGAGTTTGGAACTTACCTATTTCTTTGATAAATGCAAACAGCTTATTATTCCTCCTCACTTCCTTGACCCTTCTTTTATCCCAAGCTGTTCGTTAGTAATTATAGGCAATAACAGGACCAAATACATCTCTTTCATCTGGGATTAGACCACTTACAGTATCTTCTCATTTTTTATATATAAGTTCACATAGTATGGTACTGGAAACAAATCACATTTACAGAAATACCTATAATATTTTTGCATAGGACTGAAATTTCCTGAAAAATTTCAAGAAAAAAAGAAAGGAGCACAAAATCTGAAAAGAAGGACTGTAAGATTTCCCAGCATATGAATTAAAAAGTCAGTGTAATGTTCAGATAGCCCCGTTTAGGTCTATTTCTGCAATTTGTTACCTTGTTAGCATGGATTATCATCAATTACTTCAAAAATAATGACACAATTTTTAAAAAGTAATGTCTTTTCCCCTTTAACACTATAAAGTTGAAATGTTTATTAATTTGTAAATAACTGTTACTTTGGAGTGCTGACTTCATTTTTGCTCAGTGTACTTGTGTACAGTTCAGAGGAAGCTAACGTGATCAATCAAGGATAATGATACGTGGAACATCGGAAGAAATTGGGATTGCTCATTTTTATAGCAGGGAAGCTCTAGGAGATAAATACGTGTCCAAGTTAAGAGGAATTTTCATGGGGCACTTTGGGAAGGACTGTTCTCACACATAGGAAGATAAATAATGTAAGATTTATGTTATTGTCAACAGAAATAAAAGGGAAGAAATTTGCTTATGAAGCAAGATAATGAGATGAGGGATGCAAATGCAGTCATATATTGTATTCTGGAACGCATTCTTGAAGGGTGTTGGAAGTAGGGATTTAAAGGTGTGGTGCTCATGGTAGCTGTAGAAGAAGGTTCAGTTGTTTCCTTGATAAAGTAACATGTAGATAAACAACGGGGAAAGAGTAGGGAATGGGGCTCACTGCATAACCCTTTCAAGGAGTACGACCAAGGAATTGATTGTGGACTTCAGCACGGGGAAGTCATGAGAACATACACCAGTGTTTGAGGGTTCAGTGTTGGCAACATGAGTAGCTTCAGGTTCCTGGATCGGCACCTCAGAACATCAGTCTTGGGCCCAACACAGTGATGCAATCATGACGAGGGCACACCACCAGTTCTACTTCATTTGGAGTTTGAGGAGATGTGGTATATCATCAAAGACCCTTGCAAATTTCTGCAGATGTACGATAAAGAGCATTCTGACTTGTTGCATTACAGCCTGGAATGGAGCTTCTAATGCACAGGATTGCAGGAGGCTGCAGCTCCACCATGGGTATAGCCTTCTCTATCATTGATGACATCTTCCAGAAGCGGTGCCTCAGGAAGGCAGCACCCAACACTAAAGATCCTCACCATTCAGGATGTGCCCTCTTCGCTTTACTACCATTGAGGAAGAACAACAGGACCTTGAAGACCCACACTCAATGTTTTAGGAACAGCTTCTTCCTCTCCGCCATCAGACTTCTAAGAAGTCCATGAACATTAGCTCATCATTTACACTATTTTTGTAACTTATAGTAATTTTTTGTCTTGCACTGCTGCCACAAAACAATGAATTTCATGACATGCATCAGTGATAATAAACCTGATTCTGATACTGATTCAGATAAGATGGTTAATTATTCTCTGACACTTAAGTGAATCCAGTATTTATTATGTGATTCCAGGCTTGAAATTTAACCTACAGGAGGTCACAGAAAGAAAATAATATCAGGGTTGCCGAGACTTTCTGCTGTTTTGAGTTTATGGGAATGGGAGGAGAGCTTGAATCTAACTGCCCCATTGCAATATCCAACAGCACACAAGTCAGATGCAAACTGCAGAAATCATGTTATTCTCTTCAGCTTGCTGGCACAATCTTGCCTCATTAGTAATGTAGATGGGTTCAACTTACAGACTGGCTGTGTCAGAGAGTGAATTGCATGTAACAGTTCGAAAAATAAAACCATAACAATGGATTGGTTAACTTGTCATATAGGTTTAACTGGTGTGGTAACCTCTTTGAAAATCTGCCATACTTACCTTTTCTGGTCTGAGTTCCAGGTCCATACTAACGTGGTTGATTTTTAACCGGCTTATGAGGTGTCTTAGGAATCACCAAAGTCACAATTACTTTGATTACAGAAGGATGGTACATACTGACCTTCCCACAAGAGGTTGCTTTCCTGAAATGTGTTACTAACGGCTCCTTTATTGCTACCATTGGATGAATTTCAGTTCCTACTGATGAAAATACACTAAATGTCTTTGTAATCTAATCCATAAAATCTTTTCTTGAAATCTCTATTCTGGTGCCAGTCCTGTGTTCTCATCTCTTGTTACAGCTTTTGTCAACAATGGAAATAATTGATCACTTGTCTTCTTCAATCTTTTCCAAACTTTCAGAAGTTTTGTTCTCTTCAGGTAGAACATGATTTTGATTTTCCACCGTGATGATATCCTCTCAATCATGGTTGTTGTTAGTATTTCCATGGTTTAGTATCTATAAGGGCAAAAAAAAGCTAGCCTTACCAGTGCCATCTCCATCCCGAAAATGAATTTTAAGTAAAAATAGGGGAACTGCTCCAGAAAATAAATTCAGCACTCCAAAGTTGAAAGTGAGAAATATTCTTTAAAGTTTTGGCATTTGATACCATAGCACTGGACAGATATTGGGAAGCACAGTAGAGTCACTGCCTCACATCGCCAGGTTCAATCCTGACCTCAGGTACTCTCTGTGTGGAGTTTGCATGTGACTATGCGGATCTCCTCTCACATCCCAAAGATGTGCAGGTTGGTAGGCTGATTGGCCATAGTAAATCGCCTTTAGCATGTGGATGAGTCGTAGAACCTGTGAGGAGTTGATGGAATGAGAGAAGAATAAAAAAAAGGATTAAAGTAGAAATGGTAAAATTTAATTACTGATGGTTAGAGCAGACTTGCTGAAAGGCCTGGTTCTGTATTTTGTGACTCCATTCTGGTTTGCAGTCCTTTTGGAATATGGGTCTGAGTGCAGAATTGGGACACTTGTAGTCCAATCAGTGTTTTATGAAAATTCATCTTCTCTTCAGTCAATGGCCACATGTTTGAAAATTAGAATGCTAGCTACTTATTTGCATTACTCTGCACTTTTGTCATCCCTCTGCCCAATGAAGGGCAATGTATGGGAAGAATGAAGAAGATAATATAAATTTACTTTCTGGCAAGAAATGGGATTGGGTACAAGAAAGTATGACATTATGATTTCAATCGCTATCTAAATCTGTATTAAAAGATGAAATTCTGTTAAACATTTCTAAAGTAGGTTGTTTATGCAGCAAAAATTGTTATGTTTGTAGGAATCTCTGTTTCTGTGGTAACCAGTGTCTCCACAGTGCTCACAGCTTACCCACACTATCTGAAGCAATATCAACCATGCTTGAAAGTTAGATTTTGTGAAGGGCCTGGTGTCTGCAACCCACCATCTTTACCTGCTCTTTCTTTCACTTGAGTCTTTCTCTCTCTTTCATTTTTAAGCACCTCTGGTCTTCTTTTTACTGCATTCTATATAGTTTTACAAACCAGCCCAACTGTCTGATTGATGAGAGGCCATCTCTTAACCTGTAAATGCCAAGGATGTTAGGACCAACAACATTTAATGTGCTCATATGACATCTCTTTTTGTCATTGCTGATGCAGCCATTAACCTGTTTATTTGGGTCATTGTTAGACATAATAATATGTTCCTATACTGTTAACACTACAGATTATTCTTAGGCTAAGAAGTAATCGCCTACCCTACCACATTCCTGGATTCAACATGTTTTTGTGAACATTTATGGCATATCAAATTATGCAGCTATCTTACAAACAAATATTTGCCACCACATGCAGGACTTGAGGTGAATAGCAAAGAAGATACTGAAAGGGAACAATGTGTCAGAGAAAGGATAGGGTGAGATGCAGGCTGAGAGGAGAGCAAGTCTGCATGTAACGTAAATGTAGGGCACAGATTGTTAGGTGACCCAACCTGTTTCTCTGCTGTATGTTCCATATAAAGGCAGAACATGCTGGAGGTCAGTCAGAAGGAAGATTAAGGTTCTGCGTGGACATCATGGAACATTATTCTAAGGATCTGCACTTTGCAACACTTCAGGTTTCAATTCACCATCCAGCATAAGCAGATTTATTTTTAATGTATAAAAGAGTCACCACTGGAACACCAAGAGCGAGATAGAACTGCAATGCTGAATCTGACGTTAAAAAGCAGAAAGATAATGGCCATTAAAAACACGAGAATGCGCATGTTTCCTCCTTTGTCAATAATGAATGAGACTGCAATCATTATTATTGGAGTGAATTGATTTTGCTAGCTAACTTGGAAGCTTAAGTGCTCCATTGCATCCATTATTGCTGTGTTCTCTTCTGTTCATTAATCAGATATAAACTCATTATCAGACACAGTGCTGCATTAACCAAATGTAGCTCTAAAATGATCCATCAACTTGCACCAAGTGACCTTAATTCGGCAGATGATATGGGTCACCTACACTGTTAAGGTGTTATTTCACTTTGCAGTTCCACAATGCTACGGTAGTAGAAGAGGTCTCAGTGTAACTTTTCTTACCTCAACACCTTGTGGTTTGTCCTTTTGCAGATAGCTGGGGTAACTGCATTGCTTTCCTGGTCTAATACAACTGGCTGCAGATCCCCTGAAATGCAGAAGATGTCCCTCAACAGCCCTTGATTTGCAAAAGTCACACGGGACAAAAAAAAACACTATTTTTCAGGCAGGTAATTTGACAGCAATTGCTCACAGACACCAAAAACAGGTTTTCTTAGGCTTGCGTGGTTTATTCTTCATTTCCTGTTTCTGCCTAGTCTGGTTGTCAGTATTCCCTCTGGATAGGTGCTGCTGCTGTGAACTTTCATCCTCGCTTTCCAGGGCTCGGAGAACATGATGGAATCTGCCTTCCTGCTGTCTAAAGTCGTATTCTACACTAGGGAAAAAATATAGATAGATCAAATAGAACTGCTGCCAATTAAAAGTGTAACAATACTTTAGAGTTAGTTGCCCAGTATACTACAATCCCTTTCATCTTGTGTTTACTTTCCATTCATTGGAACATGAGATAGACATTGGAACCTGAACCCAAATCTTTTCTGACCAATTAGATGAAAGTTTCCTTGGTCTTTTCAGTGATGAGCAGCTTTCAGTAGCAAAAGACAAGCAAGTCTCAACAAACTGATAATTTCACACAGGACAATGTGAAGGAAAGCCATTTGAAAAAGGAAGCATTGTTGCCTTTTGTCACAAGGTTGTCTACAATTTAGACTGTACAGAGCTCATGATCACTTGAAAATACTTAACAGTCACATCTTTGTGAGGACAAAATTATTTGCTTGCATTATATTAATTATATTACCAACAGTGTATTATATTGTTTTTGTAAGGAGCACTTTTGGAAGCCTCTCCCTGCATTTCCTTAGCCCGGTTCTTCAGGATCTCCAAAATTCACCCTCCTTCATCCTTATAAGATACATGGACTGGGGAACTTCTTAGATCGCACCCATTTCTCATGATTAATAAAGCAAAGAGTTTACTTTCACAATCCCTGTAATATAATACTCGAAGTTTGGGATTATTTTTAAAGAATTTCCTGTCCATTGGTACCAAGAACTCAACCATGTGAAAAGAAGTTATCAAGGTGGCTTTCCCACATGCCATTTAAATATTGTTGCCATGGTTACTTATGAAAATGCAGAGGCCTTCAATTTATTAGAAGCCAAGTGCAATATATTCCTTTGATAATTCTTGAAAGCTAAATATTAATCTAGGGGATCAACTATACATTACCAGAAATAGCTTCACCAGTCTAATAATTTATCTGGCTTTGCCTGTTACTAGGGTTATTCCCACAGGGATTAGTTAAACATTAGTCATCCCATCCAAAAGGCAGGCCAGGTTAGCACTAAATATCTGAAGCTTTCTGGTTGACCCATCCAGACCTTAGGGAATGAGATGAGAAATCAGTTTAGGATTAGTCAGTTTAATTTTTTTAAATATAAATGACACAGTGTTATGTAAATGTCTGCAGTAAGATAGGTTGCTTTATTAAAATAACAACTTGAAAGTTTATGATTCAGCAACATGCACAAAAGTGTAAGTGAACAAAGCACAAAGCTAGATCTCAATTATTACTCACAAGGTGGTGTCTGCTTGAACAGAAACCCCGAACACAATATACCAACTATGTATAGGTGAAGAAGAGCCTTGTCTCAATTCATGTCATCTATCCAGATTCCCATTTCAGAACCATCAGATCATGCTGTGTAGAAAAAAAGCTGTTCAACCCTGTGTACCTGTGCTGTTGTGATGAAGAGTTAGGTATTTTCCCATTCCCTGTTTTCCATCATAATCCTTCAGATTTGACCTTCGCCACTTCATTTTTAGGGCATAATTGAATCTACCTCCAACATCTTTTCAGGAGTTACCTTCCAAATTATAACTATTCACCATTGTACTGATAGAGTACCTCATTTTCTTATTGAATGGAATTCTTTCTAAGTTTACTGCAATACCTCAAATCGTTGATGATCATGGAATGTCATTACAGATGTTTAGAGAAGTAACAATTCCTGAAGTGTTTTACACTGGGCTTATTCAGTAATCATGAGCGTTGAACAGCTGTGTTTGTGTTTCTGGAAGCAATCTTCCAGTGTTTGGTTTTCCCATCCTATTATGTATCTCATAATAATATTAGCTAATTTAGCTTTATCATAAACTTTCAATTTGTGATATTAGAAAATACCTCTCCTGGTTGTGCTGCTTGAGTTTGACTTCATCTGCTCATCATATTATACTGAACATTTTAGTAATCTTGTGGTTCAAGCTCCTTATTAACACACCAACAATGAGCTCACAAAGTGTATCTTAATAACAAATGAATTAAGGTTCTTCTGCTTATTATTGTTATTCAGTGATTTCCATATTTCTATAAAGGCCCCTGCAGTTCCACTCAGGCAGAATCGTTCACTTTTAATAAAGAAATTAACAACTATTTACATATAATTGCCCACATAATACACAACAAACACATTAATCAATGCATTTAAATAGTGCACAGAGTGAATTTAACTGCAAAATAATTTTCATTATTATTGTTGCTCGATTGTGCTTCCACATTACTTCATTGAAATGAATGAAATGTTTCTGGGCCTTTAGAATATTACAGCTCCAGAAGATTACAGAGAGAGTATTTCTGACGTTTACTCATATTAACCAAAAGTAGTAAAGCCATGGCTCCGTGATATTGATTAATTTCAGTCAGTGATTTCATTAGATGGTACTTATTGAAAAATAAATGTTCAAAACTTGTCAACTAAGTTATTCACACATCATTGTGTTGATTGTAGAGAACTTAACTTAAAATGATTTTACATATTATTTTTCAACATTAGACTTGGTTAAATATCAAGCATGGATCTTAACTTGGCCATTTCTTTGGGAGACTAATGTTTGAATTTTCCATGAGATAAATGTGCTCACAGTATACAAATCAAGACAATTATTGGACTGTTAAGGCTATTTGTATATTTCAAGCTGATAGTCAGCCTTTGGCTTTCTTTTGTATATAACAAAATGTACATAAAATTTTCTAACAGGTATTTATTGTTTTGGGCTTAAAATATACTGAAGGTTTTTGCGTTTTGAGAATTAACCATGGCAACCATATTTAAAGTAAGACATTATGATGCAGACCTTTGTAGGCACTCAGATAAAGAGAATTCAAACTGTATGTAAAAAATAAATAACAATACATAATTTTCTGGGCAAAGAGTGAAATTAGGATTAATTTTTTCATTCTTTTCAATTGTTAGCACATGCATGAAGGTTATCATTAAGTTCAAATTATCATTCTTCTGTTCTATAAGACCGTCAAAAGAATTTAAAAAATGCATTAATTTAATAAGATCTCTAACAGGGTACAAAATTCAAGTGAATTTTGATTTATATGTACATCCCAATGTAAATAGTGGTTCTAGATTGATTGAATCCCCATTATTAATGGTTCAAAAACAATACATTCAGAAATGTCCTTTCCCCCATAAATAGCAAGCCAATATTAATAGAATAAACCCTTATAAAATGTGGCCTAACATTAGAGTGGAAAAAAAATGGGTATGTAGATATAAAGATTAATAATGGAGCTGATTTAGGGATTAGGCACAAGAATAATTGTTAGTTAACAGGTACTAAAAGTTTAAAAAAAGGGTGAATAGAATATTAGTATTTATATCCAAAGGATTTGGAATGTATAGGGTTGAAAATTAAATAAAATTTTAGTTTATTATACAAAGTTCTGCTTTAACCAACCCTGAAGTTAAAGTCTTAGCATGGAAACAGGCTCTTCGACTCAGCAGATCATGTGGACCAGTTTTACACTCAGCTCTGTGCAATGCACATATTGATTATAGAGATGGTATCAGAGTGACACTATGTCAAAAGGATTAAAATATTAGTGTAAGTTGTGACAACAAGCCTTGCAGTTTTCCCGTGTTCGGTAAATTAAAGTTTATCTGATCAGAATTTTCTGGATGACTAAAAGACTTGGGTGGATAGGTAGAGCTATGTTGTCAGGGCAGAGATCAGGAAGGTGAGTAGAAATTGGAAGGTTGATGGAAATATTAAAGTTAAACTGTGTTAATTGAACTGCAGTGGTGAAGTTAACCAAAATGTGAAAAGCGGCATGGATAGGTTTTGTCAAGCTGAGATATCATGGATCTCAATGAATGAAGACTAAGTGGGATTGCACTTGTCTCATTCTGCCCTGCAGAGCTGATGTATGGTTAGAATGACAATAAAGTTTTTCGAATCTTGAATCTTGAATTGATCATATTCAATAGCATAACTGGTATGATGGGCTGAATGGCCTGCCCTATTTCTGTGTTCTTAATCTCTGTCATTGTTTCTTCTACCATGAACACTAAAAGTTAATATTCTACTTAAGTTTCAGAAACAGCAGCAGGAGTAGATCAGCTCCCCACCCCCGCCAACCTCGAGCCTATTGCATGCATCATACTAGCTTTAGTTTTGTTTTCAAACAAATATTCAACTAGTTCTTTTTTTAAAAAAAAATGTAGACATCAACAACAGAGTGGCAAATTAATTTTGGTTTGTGTTTCTTCACTATCTACTAATTTGTGGGAATAAAACAATTTCATGTATATATGACATGTAAATTTCTAGTTTTTGTCCGGATTGATCTCCAGCTGGATACAGTTGCTAAGTAAAAGAAACAGTGTACTGGATCAACTTTAACAACCTAGCTACCTTGACCAAGTTCAAATCAGTAATCACAGTGGCTTATGCCTTAGGTTTAGTCTTTACAACAATCTCTGAACGAGCTGTAGTACATGAGCTTTTTAATGCTACATCACTCCAGGTTGTTATCTTGTGAATTCTAGTTAAAATTATCTTTTTTTTTACTTTTAATGCAATCCCTTTCGAGAATTCTTGGATTAGCTTGTTCAGAACTTTATTCTCCTCAAATATTCCAAGACTTTAAATCATTTTCATGAGGCAATGCTAAGACAAGTTGGAGAATATCAAATTATTGCCATTCATGGGCTTTCTTCACACATGCTAATTAGTAATCCTTGGCTCCATGTCAGATTTCATGACATGTGGTGACATTTCACCTGAAGGATCAACATTGCTGTTCGGAAATGAGCTCAGTGGAGACCTCATTTCACTTGTTCAATTAGATTTCTTTGACAGATCTAAGAAGGTAGATCCTATACAACCAACGATAATAGCCTCTGATGTTTCTTTTGGAATATGACACTGGACTCTTCACTGAGTTCAACTCCTTCCACATGAGAAAGCCATTGTAGCTGACATAATGGTTTTACAACATTTAGACATCAGAGGTTGAGTTCAGGGACATTTTGTGGTGGAAGAATCGGAGCCTTAGATTTCTGTCAGACACCTAGACTGAGGAACCAAGGGTGCTTGTGTTGGAAAGAGTGACTGGCAATCATGTTTTTTTCACCATCTCTACTTCTGCATTTCAGTTAGTTCATAAGAACAATTGTCAAATATTCATGAATGCCCTATTTTTGTTTACTGCGTCTAGGCCCTTGTAGAATTTGAGGCACTGTCACTTTTGAGCAAACCTAAACATTTTGATAAACCTTTGCATAACTGTAGTACAGTGTAATTTTGTGAAATTAGAATCTAAAGCATCCTAGGAAAGCAATGCAACCACTCTCTTTATCTCAGGGTTCATCAAAATAGCTGTCCTATGAATGTATCCTTTTTAACTATCTTGCTACTTTGATATTTTCAGGGACCTTTGAGAAAACTCCAAATACCTCACCCTGAAATGCAGAACCATTTGCAATATTTTTATAATCTGTCTTCTTGACAATCAGCTGAATTTTCTAAGATACGCTTATGTTACATTTATCAGCTTTGGACCCTGGAGTCAAACACATAATCTAGCACCCTTGGGACTTGGCAGATTTGATTTGATGCAAACCTACATTTCATTGTATGTTTCGATGTTTCGAAATATACGTGACATAAAACTAATCTTTAATTCTGAATCTTTAAAAATATTTTCTAGATTATTAGATGCTACTCTTTTTAATACCCCAAATTATTTTATTTTACTGCATTACAGGTTACACAGTAGCCCAATAAATTTTCCAGCAGAATCAGTAAATAATATAAATTACTCCTGACCCGGCTCCAGTTGTCAATTTATTCCATGTTCCTGATGAGCACCTAGCCCATAGTATGGACCCTGGTCCTAGGTCTATTCTAGTTCATTGGGTCTGGCTGGTTACCCACCTGTCCTCTGAATCCCTGGCTCACATAGCAAACTAATGAGTCAGCCAGATGCCAAATCATTAAGAGTTTCTGAACATTTAGATTCTGGATCATCAACATTTTGTTGTAGGTCTTTAACATAGACAGTCTTCAAGAATTGTTCAAAACATGTTGCGCATGCTGTCTTTCTAATAGAGCTGGAGGTTATCTATTAGTTTAATGTCAGGTCTATTTTAGTCTTCATCACATTGCTGGTGACCTGGTAGTGTGAAGCCTCTGCTCACATTGCTGGTGACCTGGTAGTGTGAAGTCTCTGCTCACATTGCTGGTGACCTGGTAGTGTGAAGTCTCTGCTCACATTGCTGGTGACCTGGTAGTGTGAAGTCTCTGCTCACATTGCTGGTGACCTGGTAGTGTGAAGCCTCTGCTCATGTTGAGTGTCACTGACTATAATTCCATGAATTGAAAATTTGGGGAGGTTCTTCGAGGGCATTGAGATGAGCACCGTAAATAACTCCCCGCAATACGGTAAAAGATGGCTGGCCGGTGGCATAGTGGCATCAGCGCCGGACTTCGGAGCGAAGGTTCCCGAATTCAAACCCAGCCGGCTCTCCAGGCATGCTTTCCATCCGTGCTGGGTTGAGCGCCAAGCTAGCAACTCGACCTCGTAAAAAAGAAATTGCCTGCTACAGAAACATCAACAGCAAAAAGTTGATGGCCTATGCTCTCTTGTGAGTTTAAAAGGCAATTTCCTTCCTTTTTTATAGGGTAAGAGACAAGTCAAATTGTTCATCACCTGATTAACTAGGAGATAATAAATAACAAGTTGAGAACTGCTTGATATTATACTCCGTTTTAAAATTTATATATTTAAAAATTTATATATATTTTCAGTTATACTTTTCCATTGACTAAACCAATTAGCTACTTAACTTTTAGCTTCAAGAATCCTCACTTTCATTTAAATTGGCTTGCTAGTGTAATGGCTAGTGTAACTCCATTACAGTGCCAGCGATCCGGATTTAGTTCCATCGCTGTCTGTAAGGTATTTGTACTTCTCCCCGTGACTGCGTGGGTTTCCTTCCACGTTCCAAAAACGTACGGGTTAGTAGATTAATTGGCCACATGGCTATAATTGGTTGGCACAGTCTCACTGGGCCAGAAGGGCTTGTTACCACACTGTATCCCAACATTTAAATCTAAATCATTTAATATAACATTGTCATAGATTAAATATAGAGTCTCCATCTTTATCAAATTCTCCAATTTTAGACAAATGATGTCAAAATGCTTCCTTTCCAGATGTGTTCATTTCTGCATATTATTGTGAGGGCAGCTTGAGGTGTTTTGAATTCTTCAATGCTTTCTCCTTATTTAATGAAAAATTCAATATGAAATTAAAAGCATGTTGGATCACAGCTTTCCTGTTTATAAAGTGGTGCAAATGATTTGAGCCAACATCCAATAAGAGCTTGGAACGAGGTTTTCTCCCCTCAGTAGATTTTCCCTGATATTCACTAATATCTCAAGTGATGACACAGTCAATCTGTTTTTATAATCCAGGATTAGTCTTCCCTGTTGATTTACAAACTCAACATAAAAAGCATATCCTGTGATTTGATGCAATCACCTGCTCCAAACTTGCTGTTTAATTTAGGCAATTAGTAACCTGATTCAATTTAATAGAGTTTTGCCTTATCTCAAACTCTACTGGATAGACCTCATTATGCTTCTGTGGAGAATTTTTCATTGTATTGAGAAGAACCATTATCAGGAACACTGTGGAGTGCTGTCCTCAGCTCCATTTACATGACAAAAGCTTCCATGCCAAGGGCAGCAGAACTGATGTTCAGCGAGGTTGGAGATTGAATTATGGATGGTTCCATTTTCCTTATGTCTCCATGCTTTATTCCCTCCCTTTATTCTTTTTAAATCATGATTATGTTCACTGAATGATTGCCCCTGGATTATAAATTAGGCTTACCAATTAACCCACTCCACCAGGCAGATTTCATGAACTGCAGGTTCTTCAGTAAGTCATTAAGATCTGTCTCTGCTGAAGGCTTATCTCAACCAGTAAATTATGAGTTTTTTTTTTCAATTTTCAAACAGTACGGAATTGTATTCAAATGAAAAAAAACACTCAATATGAATGACTGGTTTGGCTTAGTTGGGGGCAGATTTGTTTGTTATTATTACACTCATGATTACAGGAATTAGGCTTTAAACATAAGCTCGACATTAAGCAAACATAAAGTGTAATTTAAAAATAATAGAGGGGAAGCTGGAAATAACAGGCTTATAGTTGGGCATTTGTACTTGAGAATCTATTATAAAGGGTAACAGGACACTGAGAAAAGATCAATGAAATAAGGTGGATTCACAAACCTGAATCTCTGTCATTCTTATCAGAGGTTTGGAGGGAAGAAATTGATCAAACTGATAAACCAATGAACCAGTGAATATGGTGCATTTGTATTCTCAGGAGGCCTTTGTTCAGTCATCAGCTCACTGAAGATTAAGTTTCACAGCTTATTGACTCATTGATCAATATTCATGCATACATCCTAGCTATTGGTAAATTTTTCACTTAGCACACTCACAACTACTTTCCAGCTGAGGTTAATGGAATACACTGGAGAGGCTGTTAAGGTATGGTCTAGATTTCAGTTCTAAGGACGTTTGGATAGGCTGGATGTATTTTTCCTGGAGGTCAGTGGTGTCCTGATAGAAGTGCACAAAATTATGAGGAAATGGGAATAAATAATGTAGTTTGTAAGAATCTTTTACCCATGGTGACATTGCCTAAAACATGAAGGCATGGATGTAAAGAGAAAGATAGGAGGTTTAGAGCAGATTTGAGCAGTTGTTTTTACATAGATGCTTGGCACTTGGACAGGAGTTTGAATCATTAAAGCATAAAAGGCTATGGACCAATTTGCAGGCAATAGGGCTAATATAGATATGTTCATGTGGAGTTTGTGGTTCAAAAGGCTTGATTCTGTGCTGTATGACTCTTTCAATCTACTAAATTGAATAGGCCCATTCTAATTGTTTCTCTGTAGCTTTGGGTCTGACTGATCGCATGACAGCATAACAAAGTACACATCCCAGTAATCCAAGATGAGAAGTATTTTACAATACAATACCAGACTACCTAACTACCTACTTCCCCGCTGGTCTGGAGGCTAAACTTTTTTAGACAGCAAAGCTCAAGTTGAATGAAGGAATTCGTACCTTTGATCTGGGATCCCTCCGCTGCCTGTAATGTGTTTGTACCTTCTCCCCGTGACTGTGTGTGTTTCCTCAGGTGGCTCTGGTTTCCTCCCACAGCCCAAGGATGTACCGGTTGGTAGGCTAATTGTCCATTGCAAATTGTCCTGTGATTAGGCTCTGGCTAAATTGGGGGATTGCTGTGTGGTGTGGCTCGATAAATATAAATCAGCAGTTTTAATGCATGAGGGGCACCAGTTTAGGTGAGAGGAAGAAAATAGAATGAGGCAAATAGAATTAACTTCTTAGATTTTGATTATTTGCCAAAATGGTTGCAGTGCTGCAAGAAGATGCTCAGCAACACTTTCTCCAAGGCTGTTAGGATGAGCAATAAGTGCCATCACTGCTGGAAAACCACCAATCCCACAAAAAGGAGGTTTCCTTGCTTCACCGATAGTTCTGGGGCACCCTTTGTCAAAACTCAGCTTGTCTCACCAGCGACTGGGCTCCAATTTATTTACATACTGCCTGTTAGACCATTGGCATTTAAGGAAGCAATGAAGGTCCTATTTGGTGACATCTTTTTTACAACATATTCTGGGTACTGATGTGAACACAGTATTAAACAGTGTTCTAAAACCCTGTTAACAGCAATCCTACCATAAGTTAATTGCCTCTAAACAATATCTATTTAATACAACTTCTTGTCAACAATCAAATTTTGGAGACGGTGCATATAGATGATAATCTACTTATATTAGCATTCCTCAAGCTCTGAATTCTTTAGTGATTGAAATTTTTATACTCAAGTCTAGTTTTCTGTCTGTGTTTAGAATTGCTTATGCATGTTAAATTTGGTAAAATTAATGTTTATTACAAATTCAAAAGAAAAAAAAGTGCAAGGTTAAATGAGAATCGTAGCAGAATTGCAACCATCTTTCTTTCACTCAATAATTAATTTCTTTATCCATCAAATGCAAAAACAGGTCATGACGAAAAAGCAAGAGTTTTAGTTTTTATGGAGAAATGAAAATGTTTGCACAAATATGTCTATGCAAAAGTTGTGTTGTAGGACAAAATAGAACCTGTTTTAATGTCAAAGGGATTTTCACGGATCCGCTAGCTTTTACATATTACGTGGATGATCTTTATTCAGAGTACTTATTAAAATATTTTCAATGATCAAGGAAATCAGTCATCAAATATTAATGCTCTAGTGCTACATACGGAGTCCTCAGGCATAGTACCATAGCGGTTAGCACAATGCGCAACAGTACCAGTGATCTGGATTTCAATTCCCGCCGCTGTCTGTAAGGAGCTTGTACGCTCTCCCCGTGACCATATGGGCTTCCTCCAGGTACTCCAGTTTTCTCCCATGGTCTCAAGATGTAGCGGTTGGTAGGTTAATTGGTCATTGTAAATTGTTACATGATTGGGCTAGGGTTAAATCAGGGTTGCTGGGCAGCACGGTTCAAAGGGCTGGAAGGACCTACACTACACTGTATCTCAATTAAAAATAATTTTGCCTTTTCCATATTGATTACTGTATCGATGATCTGAGAATAAAAGTTGAGACCAGGAGCAAAAACTGTGGATGAGTTTAAGTCTCTTCATTGAGGATAAGGAGGGTTACTACTGATGACTTTGAGTGTAGGCTGTAGTGTGATGTTATGGAAGAAGGTGCCAGGTTGAGATCCAGCTCTGTGCCAAGGTGGTGGGAAGGGTATTGAGATTATCAGGCAAGGCTGAGTTGGCAGCAACACTGATCTTTCTGTAAGAAGATTATAAGCTTGAAGACCCATCTAATTTTGAGAGTGCAGCCAGATTTTTCAGTTTAATTCTGCAATTATTGGATTCTACTTATATAAGCAGGCAAAGGTTTGAGATCCCTGAGCAAAGTTGGAAAATCTGAAGTGTACACAACCAATCAGCAATCCTGGGCCAACTGCTGTTTGATCTTGGAGTATTGCTGGATGGTTCAATTTGTAGATCTCCTCAAACTTAGGCTCTAGAGAGAAGAATAAGTACCAGGCCACTAATGTAATTAAAATGTACTTCATTGCTTTGAATTATTTCCTAATGTTTTTAAATGTTCTAATTTTTTTATTGTTTTACTTTTTTTGTCTCTTTTAAAATTTTTAATTTAATCTTGTTGTCAACAGCACTTTTTAATATTGTGAGTGTTTTCGAGTCTTTGATAAACTTGAAGACATTTACAGAGAATCAATTTTAATAACACTTTGACAGTTGGGAAACTGGGAATTCTGTTTTGCCAGCCTTCAAAAAAACTTTGGTGATATAGCCCATATGTTTCATTTGAAAAGATCCTGCTCTGGGTCCAGCCTCATTAACAAGCTGGGAAAACCTTCCCAATGGAAGTTTGCGCTGAAACACCTCTTCATATGAAGAGAGGCACATTTCTCCATGCGGATAATCCATGCCAATGTTAGGCTGACAGTTCAGTCTTTACTGAACTATGGATGTGGTTTGGCTAACTTGTACAAACAAGGACTGTGGGAAATTAATAGATTTTCATCAAATTGCTTGGCATTGGAACTTGGTGTGTCAACTGTAGACTAGTGTAATTAGGATTCATAGTTCGCTGTGTTTTTTCAAAGCTTTGGAGCATAGAAATATGGTGGTATTTCTTCCTCAAGTGGTTCAATTTTTTAAAAATTAGTTTTTTTCTTCGCTTATTAGATTGTAGTCCTACATTCTCAGACTTAATTGGATGGTGTTGTAATGTGGATCTGTCAGAGAGAAACCTCAGCTGGAGCCAGTTATTTTTTTAAAATACAAGCTACCCTGTAAGCTTTTCAATAGGTTAGTGTAGAGAGAATTCACTCACTTTTTACCCTGGGAATGTGTAGCAGAGTAGTTATCCGGAATGGGAATACTGTTCATTGTGACTAAGCGGCATGCCAAAGATAAACATTTTTAATGTTGGCACAGTGTGAAACACCAACCAATGTACCAGTAAGTTGTCATTTTACACAATATTGGATTCTGATTAAATAATAAGTAAATGAAAGTGTTTTCTTTAAACTGGAACAAACATGTTTGAAATCATTTCTAGGTAAATTCCGCAAATTCTGAAACTTGACTGGGCACGTGCGTCATGAGTCACCCATGTGACATTGACTCAGTTTCTGTGCCAGCACCAAAGGAGTGCTTCGCTTGCATTTCCAACTATGGCATTGCATTCAGTGGTGCAATGTGGCCTCCTCAACACTGCAGAAAGCAAATGCAGATTGGGTTATCACTTTGCAAAGCACTTACACTCAATCTGCAGGAGCAATGCCGATCTTCTGGCTGCTTCTCACTCTAATTTGCAGACCCACTCCCATTCAATGGCCAAACTCCAGCTTGAAGAACAATACCTCAGAATCAGTCTGCATATTGAGACTTCTGGACTAAATATCAAGTCTTCAGATTTCACAATCTTGCTTTGTCTGTATTATAACTGTCCATTTCTGTTATATGTCATACATCTGTGATATTGACTTAGTTTCTTCCTCTCCATTACAGCTTGAATTGCTGGGCATGTCCCACACGCCCGTTAATAGCAACACATTACACCGGCAAATATCTATCATCACCCATATGACTTGACCTCATCTATCACAGATATTCACTTTGTCCTATTCATTGCCCTGCTTCTCTGCAAGCTAAAATGACCTTCATCCTATCGCTTTTCCAATGTTAACTCTGTTTCTGTCTCCACAGATGCTACCTAACCAGCTGGGTATTTCCAGTATTTTCTGTTTTCATTAGAGGTTTCCAGCAAAGAATCAGGACATTTTCTAAGCTGTGCTGTGGGACCACAGAACTGTGTTGCCTTGGGTGCTCATCACTGGACATTCAAGGGACAATATGAACTTTCTCCCATGTACTTGATTTGGAGATCCATAAGGCAGTAAGATGTCATAGTCACATGATGCAGTATGGAAACAGGCCCTTCAGCCCATCATATTCATGGCAACCATCAAACACCCATTTACTCTAATTCCACACTAATCCTATTTTATACCCCTCATTTCTGTCAGCTCTTCCCAAATTCTACCATTCACCTGCTTACTACAGACAAGTGGCAGTGCCCGTCATTGGGTTGTGTGAGCAAACCGGAGCACATAGAGGAAACCCAGAGAGAGAGTGTACAAACTCCATACAGACAGCATTAGAGGTCAGTATCAAACTCTGTATCTGCCTCAATGAGGAGATGGCTCTACCAGTTCCAACACTATGTCATCCCCTTTGCTCCTCCAACTCATCATCATACAAAGACTAATCCACACCCAATCAGCTTCCTTCCCCTTCAACACTGAACCCCGTTCTGGGAAACACCACCATTACCTGACTTGCTGGTTCATTTAAAGTGGTAACTACCTCCAATATTCTCTATGCCATGCCAGCCTTCCCAATCTTTATCTGCATGCTCTGAACTCCATGTCCCTGCTAACCACTGCCCATCCTTTCTGACTTTGTGCTGAATCAGTTTCTGAATGTGAGCTCCAAAGCAGCATGGGGTGTGCTTCACCCCTTACCCTTCTCCTTCTAGCCACATGATCGACCTTTTGAGCTCAAACGTGGCACATGTGCACTGTCCACCACAATTTTTCACTTGATGTATTGTAGCAGATTTGGCATTGCATTTTATATATGCCTGGTTTTGCAAGGTAGTGTGAGGTATATGCTGGGCTATAAGATTATTGAATGTGATGGTTTATATTTCTGCAACTGTGCCATACTTCTTGTATGCCCAATTTAAAGCAACTAGATATATTCTGTGTCACATTTAATATTATTGCAATGCTGCATCACACAATAGTAGGTGTCTTCCACTGAGGTTTGGGGTTAGACTGTGAATGTCGATCTCCACTTTATGTGAAGTTAGGACTTTCGTCTCCACAAGGACTATGTGGTGATTACATCTACCAGTTCCATCATGGATTGATGCGTTTGCCACTGGTACGTTGGTAGATGAGATAACACAAAATAATTTCTCCTGTTAATTATCTCATTACCTTAGATTGGGCATAAACGTAGACCATTTTCTAAACAGGCAGATAATTCAAAAATCCAAAGTGAGTCCTTGTACTTGGGAGTCCTCATGCAGGATTCTCTAAAGGTTAACCTGCAGATTGATTCAGTGTTGAGGAAGGCAAATGCAATGAGAGAATTAATTTTGAGAGAACAGGAACATATAAAAAACGGCTGACGCTTTATAAGGCATTGGTCAGTTTGAACTTGGAGTGTTGTGAGCAGGTTTGGGTCCATATATATAAGAAAAGATGTGCTGACATTGGAGATGTCTGGAAGAAGGTTCATGAGAATGAAAGGGATATTTTATGAGGAGCATTTGATGGCTCTGGGCCTGTACTCGCTTGGATTTGGAAGAATAAGGGGGTATCTCATTGAAACATATCAAATGTTGGAAGGTCTTGATAGAGTGGACGTATCCTCTAGTGGAGGATACTAGGATCAGAGGGCTTAGCCTCAGAACAGAGGTGTTGTTCCTCCAACCTGAGTGTAGCTTCATCTTTACAGTAGAGGAGGCCGTGGATAGACATATCAGAATTATCAACATATCAACACCTTATATTCCATCTGGGTAGCCTCCAACCTGATGGCATAAACATTGACTTCTCTAACTTCCGCTAATGCACCACCTCCCCCTCATACCCCATCTGTTATTTATTTATATACGCACATTCTTTCTCTCTCTCTCCTTTTTCTTCCTCTGTCCCTCTAACTATATCCCTTGCCTATCCTCTGGGTTTTTTTCCCCCCACTCCCCCTTTTCCTTCTCCCTGGGCCTCCTGTCCCATGGTCCTCTCACATTCCTTTTGCCAATCACCTGTCCAGCTCTTGGCTCTATCCCTCCCCCTCCTGTCTTCTCCTATCATTTTGGATCTCCCCCTCCTCCTCCCACTTTCAAATCTCTTACCAGCTCTTCCTTCAGTTAGTCCTGACGAAGGGTCTCGGCCCGAAACGTCGACTGTACCTCTTCCTAGAGATGCTGCCTGGCCTGCTGTGTTCACCAGCAACTTTGATGTGTGTTGCTTGAATCTCCAGCATCTGCAGAATTCCTCGTGTTTACATTTAACAATCAAACAACAATATACAAACTATGCCAGATGGAAATAAGTTCAGGACCAGCCTATTGGCTCAGGGTGTCTGACCCTCCACGGGACGAGCTGCAAAGTTCGATGGCCACAGGCAGGAACAACCTCCCATGACGCCCAGTGTTGTATCTCGGTGGAATATGGCCGGAGTCCAACAGCAAAAAGTTCAATATCCGGGCTACAACCACGTTCCTCGATCGTAATATGACCAGGATTGCACTATCCGTTGTTAACCAGAACAGCAAGCCCCCAAATCCTTTACGCTTTCGCTCTCAGTGCACTTCCGGTCAGCCCGAACGGTCTGGAAGCCCTCCATGGAAAAGTTTTGGTCAGGTATGACCATGTGCAGTCCAAGTGGAGAACTCCTCTTCTCCATAAGTCTCTGTTGTCTAAACCGCTCTGTTCGCTAAACCGGCCGGCATAAGCGCAATCAGCTGGTCCCTGGAATAAACAATGCGCCCATACTGCTGCCTCGCTAATGAGACGTGTCCAAATGTAACTATTTCCAGCGCTAAAAACCCAAATAAAACTCTCTCCACCAGCATGTTAGAGAGGGTGCAGGTTCAACGTGTTACCATGAAAAAAATACAACAAATAACATAATTTTAAAAAGTAAGAAAACTAGTCGGAACGGCTGTAACAGGCTGCATGCTCAACTGGCGAATGCACATTTGTTGCCACAGGTAGCTGTGGAGGCCAGGCCATTGGGTGTATTTAAGATGGAGGTTGATAGGTTCTTGTTTAGTCAGCGTGTGAAAGCTTATGGGGAGAAGGCAGGATAATGAGGTTGAGAGGGAAAATGGATCAGCCAGGATGAAATGGCAGAGCAGACTTCATGGGCTAAATGGCCTAATACTACTCCTATCCGTTATGGCCTTACATGCACATCTCAGACTGTCTACACTTCTTGCTGCCTCAGTAAAGCAACCAATATAATCAAAGACCTTGCCCACAATATAATCAAAAATCTTCCCCACAATACAATCAAAGACCCTGCCGACTCCAGACATTCTCTCTTCTCACTTCCAACTATTGAGCCGAAGATATAAAAGCCTGAAAGCACTTACCACCAGACTCAAGGACAGCTTCTGTCCCACTGTGATAAGACCATTGAATGGTAAAATCTACAGTGTGGCACAGTATGGCACAGTCTAACCCAAAGTTCAAAGGAAGGCAACAACCATCGTGTCATATAGCACTACAATCATATTAAATGTGATGCAGAATAGATCTAGCAGCTTAAAACTGTACAATTTTAAAGCTGTTTAATACCAAAAGGTACTGTACAGTTACAGAAATGTGTACCATCACACTCAATAGCCCTAGTTTGGTCAGATGGACTCTACACTTCACAGTCCACCTTGACATGGTCTTGCACCTTATTGTCCGTCTGCACGAAACCTTCTCAGTGTCCATAGTACTTTATTCCGCTTTCTGCTTTTGCTTTTCCCTTGTGTACTGATGTGATGAAATGATCCGTATGTATCAATGGCAAAACAAAGTTTTTCACTCTATCTTGGTACATGTGACAATTACTAATCTAACTTAATTGACTGATAGCTTAGACGGTTGTGCACTGCCAATATACTCTTGGTGATGGACTTTGTAGGGGCACAGGATATAATGTTCCATTGCTTCAGTGGGTAGGTAATAACAATAATTTATGGCATGAGTTTTGATGGCTTTGAAAGGTTATTTACAATTAAAGCTCATTAGGATATTTTCTACCATAAAGGTACCACATAAATGGATCAGCTGTGACATGCTTCTGATTGTGCAGAAATCAGCTTGTCACCATTAGCATGGGAGATTTGGTTCTGTGCTTTGTAACTGATTATGTCTGCTATTTCACTGTAGCTGTATTATTACCAGGCCACTGTATGAAACAGCTTTAAATCTTGGTTCTAAAAAATATGTCTTTGGTCATTAATCAAGAAATGTTATCACTAAAATCAGTGCAATGCACTAGCCAATGTCTCTGTGACCTTTTCAACGGGCTTCACATCTCCCCTGTGTCTCATCACCAATGTGCAATGCATTGATTAGTTGCCAAATCAACACCTCTTCATTAGCTGGTTTGTCAGCAGTCTGGGCACTTCATTAAAACAATGGTTTTGTTTGGGGTTATGTACTATAATTCATTTGAATAGGGGAAAGCAAATGAAGGACCTTAGCCACCATGAAATGGTCAAACAACAAGCAGAGACGTTACTCAGTCTTAGCTCTCTTTTCAATTAGATTATAGATTATCTTTACTAGATTTCTATTTACCCCATATACTGCTGTCACAACAAAATAGCCCTTAATATACCAATTCTGCAAGGGTATGAGTTAAAGACAGGAATAGGCTAAGTGACTGCTCAAGCATTCTGCATCTCTCAAGACAATCATGACTGATTCTGTGTCTTGGCCATTTTAAGGCACAGCCCTTATGTCTATTAATTCCCTATCAGAAATCTATCCATTTCACATATTCTATGAAAAATAATTCCAAAGTGCTTGAATCCTTCTTCTCATTTCTAAATATCCAACCACTTATTCTGAAACGGTACTGTGCTCCGAAGGATAGCGGTAAACGAAATGATCCATTCTGTATCTATTTCAGTCTTGACGGCTTCACTGCACCAAAGCCACAGTGTTTAAAGGTCACTTTTCCAGTTAAGTTAATTCACAGTGAACTTGGTTTTAAAAGAGCATGGGTTGCATGAGAACAACTTGCTTGAAGTTGGAGAGAGCATATTAGTTAAAATATTGATAAGGCTTGAATAGTATAGAAAGGGTATTTGGAAAGGTGAAGAATGTCCTTTGCTGGGGTAAGCTTAAAGTAAACAAAAAAGAATATTTGGAACATCCAGGTATCAGTAAAACATGAAGGAGAGAAGTTGAAACCTTATTGCACATAAGACAGAGAAGCAAAATTAGGTATTCAGCCCATCATGTCTGCTTTACTATTCAATCATGGCTGATATATTTTCCCATTCGACCCCATTGCTCTGCCTTCTCCCCATAATCTTTAATGCCCTACTAATCAGGAACCTATCAATCTCCACTTTAAATATACTCAATGACTTGGCCTCTACAGCTTGCCATGCTATGAATTCCACAGATTCACCTGTTCTCTGTTTCAAGAAACTCCTCCGCATCTCTGGTCTAAAGGGATGTCCTTCTATTCTGAGGCTGTGCCCTCTGGTCCGAGACTCTCCCACTATTGGAAACATCCTCATGATATAGCTTTTTGAAGATTAATCAAGCACACTACTGTGCCTCAAATACTTTTCTGTAATGCGAATTCCTGTAATTCAATTTGAAATAATTGCCATCACTTCAGTCTGCAGAGTTTTTGCTCACCAGCTTGATGACAAAAGGTGTGAAAATAAGACTTAGATGGCAGCAGTCTTGTCTCTCAGTCAAAAGCATGGGTATTAAAATTCACTCCAGAAACTTGTGCATAATATCCTAGGTTGACCCTCAAGTTGTTCAGTGAGCAATTTACAGAAGTGGAGGTCTTTGAAGGAGACATTAAGTTAAGTCTGTTCATGGACTGAATGTGGCCAGGAGAAGAATTCAGCAAGTGTCTTGGTGAACATTTAACCCATGAACTATATCATGAAAATAGTATTGGATAGAAGTTCAATGACATCTTGATGTTTTATTTTCAACGTTATACAGTTCAAAATATTATTTTTCCTGAAGTGAATTGGGACAGTGACCAAACTGTTTGACATCACACTACAAATATGAGTCAGCATTTCTCAGCATGAATCAGTCATGTTGGGAGCATTGCCCATTCGCTGATCATTCCAGATTATGGTTAGTTTTTTCAATTTCTGCCAATGCAGTAGTTCTAGTGGGTAACCATGCCTTCCTATTGCATTTCTGAGTTCTTGCATCTTGAGTCAGTAAAGGAGTAGATTAATGTCTTTCCCATTGTTTGGTCTGGGTGCATCTGAGTAGAGGGCCATCTATAGAAACCTGGTGAAACTTCCAGAAATGTTGCTCTTGCAGATCTAGGGGCAGTTCACAGACCTATGAGATCTGTGAGTACCAATTACACAGGAAGCCTATATATACTTAGACAGTCCTAGCATTCTGCACCCACCACTGTATCCTACCTCATCTCAGCTATTGTCGAACTATATTCAGGCAATCTGTCTATGATTACTCTGGAGTGAATCAATTTGCCACAATACAAGTCAGTGTTACATATCTTGCAGCACTGGGTAAGTAAGAACTTCAGTGCTTTGCATACTGTCACAGAGATTGTTTTCAAACTGTTAACATACTTTGGACTATTTGTTAGGATTCTTAGCTTTATTACAAATGCCCTAAGGCAGATTCTGAACATCACACAAGTTTAAACGTCATCCACCATGGTGGATCTGTCAACTGTTGAAGCAAACATATTGTTTTTATCACTATTTAAATTCACAGAATTGAAAATCAGGAGGATTTTGCGATGTCCACCCAACTTGATGGCAGTGTACACCCAACAGAAAGGCTTGTAAATCCACCATACAGTTAGATTAAAGACAATGGGATACCACTGACAACATTTACATCTTTTCTTCATGGTTAATTTCCCTCTATACCCAGTGTTAATCAAAAGCAGAATAGGTTTCATGTACTTGGATAATTTGAGGTAACTTGGAATACATTTTTTTGGTTTTCTTTTGACCTTGCTGTGCTCTCTATGGGTTCTGATTGATTCTGGCACATTGCAAATAGTGTAACAATGAGGAAAAGTTGACAGTTTGGCCACTGGCCATTGATGAACAGAATATAATTTAAATTCGGGGGTTTTGAACACCAGGGTACTCCATAAAGAAGAAGTTTAGACCCTGTTAACTTCAGGTCTTTGGAATTCTCCTTCACAGGACAGATGTATATAGAGTAGTCCAATACTTGGTGAAAATGTCTACCAGTGTATGAGTTTGATCATGGTCTCTGACGTTAAGTTTATGTACTGTCTAACTGGGTCTTGTTTCTTACTCTATTTTGAATATTTATCTAACTTGCTCTTAGATAGTGTTTATTTTCCTTTAAATTTATTTAAGATAGCTGCTGTTATTTTGATTCTTCACCACTTTTCTTTCGATTTTGAGGATTTGAAATTGACTGTATACATTCCTGTACTATACCTATCTCTAAGGCACACAAAAGGATTGTTGATCTGATACAGGTAGAAACATGATGGGCTATTGCCAACTTATTGCTTCTCCTAAATCCCTCCCAATTCCTATTGCCAGCATACACGATTGCAGAATTATTTAAGGTTCAGTCCCTGCACCTTCACATGCTGGGTAGAAGCTGAGGACAATTTCTCTTGGACTTGGAAAGGTGAATGAAACTGTTGACCAGAGAGTAAATCTGCCTGTGTCTCTAAAGCTTAGATAGGCTATATTGACTTTTACAGTTCTGCACTTCATAAAAGAAAATGGTTAAAGAACAATTTACTTCCTAGGTAGAAAATTATTGATCAATTTAATAATTGAATTGTGATTTAATTGACAGGAATACTGTGAACAGAAACATAGACAGACATAAAGGAATGCAGACGCTAGAAATTTTAAAAAATGATATGCAAGAAGCACTTAGTGTTGAGCACCATTTGTGGAAAGAATTAGTGTTCCAGTTGATGATTCTTTCTTATCACAAACAAGAACTGTTATACTTTGTGACTTCAAAACATTAAACTAATTCAAAAGAAGACATGGGAGTCCAGGAATGCAGATCTAACTTCATGTTTACATGAAATGAGGTATTCCTGTGTCATGTGGTAGCATGATGACATAAGCAAATTTATGTATTTATCCATAAAACACATAATGAATTACTTAAATGATCAAGAATGCTTAATCAACCAAGATATACACACACACACATATATATATATACATACACAAGGTTACATAAATATTATTAAAATTCACAACACTCCTCCCTGCTATAAATTCCAACTCAATAGAGAATGTATTTCAGCTATATGCGCAGTATATTGTATAATACAACTTCTACATACAGATATCTACAGCATAGTAAATCCTAAATTGCCCCATTCAGCACTAAGGATTTAGTCAGTGTGGACGATTTCTTACTCTTGTGGGATAACATCTTTCCTGACATGAGGGATCACCCTGTTTGGCAGATGAGACTTGTGGCTGTGAAAACAATCTCAGATTCTGTGCCCCTCTGTGGTGGTTGTAGGAGCTGATTCTGAGATTGCAAGAAGTAGTTCTGACAGCAGTAGCCACCTTTCTTCTTCTTTCTTTTTCATCTTCTAGTTTGTGCGTCTTCATCTTGGGAAGGTGCATTTAGTTCTCTGGAGTACTTTTTTATTAATCCTATTGCTCCCTTTATGATCTGATCTCTCCTCTTGGTTTTCTCATCCATATTTTCTGATGAATCCTCTATGTTTGTATCCATTGACTCCCTTCTTTTTGGCCTTACTTTCATCCAGCTTGGCTTTGGTCATTGCATCTACCTTTACAGGTAGCTTTTTGTCTCCCACTTGAAGTTCATGCAATAACCTTAATGTACGCCGAGTAGATTTATAATCACAAAAGCCTACTGAAACTCCTTGAACTCTTCCAGCTTAAAACCAAATATTTTCCAAGTAACTGCCTGATTAATGTATCAGAAGCTTTCTCAGATATGTTGCATAAAAAAAGCTGTTGTAGTCAGACCACTGCTTTTGTCACTTTCACAATTCCTCTAAGCAGCATGGTCCTTCTTTGGTCCAATACGCTTTCCAACCAGAGGCACAGGTATAGGAACTAACAACTGTTTATCCTATGTTGGGCAATGGTTCATGGTGTTCAGCATGGAGACAGGTGTAGCATCATCCAATACCTCTTTTTAATTCACTTTCAGTTGACTTTGTTGTCAGGGATGTGGCATGCAAGAGGTAGATGAATCTCAGTCAATCACATCTCCACAATGTTGGTCCTTCTGTTTTTACCACGTAAAAGATCAATTTGGCTTTTTGTTTGTTGTATTTCACTGTTATGAATGTCATTCTCAAGGAGTTATCTTTTTTCTAGTATAAGTTCTTTGTTGGATATTTGCAGGCTTCAATTTAGTATATTTGAAATGCCTTTCAAATTCTTTTTTTGCAATAACTGAAAGAGGTGAACTAGCATCTTATTCCATTTTAATTAATTTGCCATTCATTTCTGGTATAAGCCATATTACTTGTCTATTGTTATCTTTTACACTGGAAATTCTAAGGCTACGCAATCCTGTATCACTCTCATAATTGTCAGATTTTTCATCAACAGCAGATTAGTGATCTTTCTGAAACTGCAACTTGGCTTTTTATCTTGTTTCTCTTCCCTGTGCAGTCCATTTATTTTTGTCTACCTGATATGATCTTTGTATGCATCCTAACTTGCTGCATTTTCTGAAAGTTTTGTCTATAAACTAGTGTATGTAAGTCCCTGCGACAATGGTAATGCTGCTTGTTCGGTAAGACCGGTTTCTGTTTAGACATTGCTATTTTGTTCACACTTCACTTTCATTCCTGACTGCAACTCAGTTGCTCCTCTGTCTGTGGTTTCCATTGAAACAGTGATTTCAGCTGCTGTATTCAATTTAAATTCTTGTTCAGCTAGGAGCTGTTTTTGAATGCTTTCTAGTAAGATTCCACAAACTAAATGAGTATCTTTAAGGGTATCATTAAGCTGATTATCGAACTGACAATGCTCAGTCAATCTCTTCAATTCAGCCACATTTGCTGAAATGGACACCCCTTCTTTTTGATTCTGCGTTTGAAACTAAAGTGTTCTGCAAACAACAATGGCTTTGGTTCTAAATGTTCCGGTATCACTTTAACCATATCAGTGAAGCTCATTTCTTCTGGTTTGGTAGGAGCAGTCAAACTTCGAAGCAAACTATATGCCTTTAAATCCAATGTGCTCAGCAAGATTGGTATTTGTTTCTCATTGGCAGCTTCATTTGCTTCTAAATACTGTTCGATATACTCAGAAGAAAATTCTAGTTATCTGTTGTATAAACATGTCTAACTTTCCAACGTAGCCAAATATTTCTGTTTTTTTAATGATTATTATCAATCAGCACTCACTTTTTATGGACCCATAAATTTTTCCATTTTCTTACTATTTAAAAAAAAACTCAATCGTGTCTTCCCTTCCGAAGAACACGTGCTGGGCTGCTTTTATTTTTAACTCGACCGTCTCTCACTGCATTTTTTTACTGTTGGTAGCCATTTTGGGCTCGTTTTAAAATACCTTGTTGCCATTGTTATGTTTTGTGACTTCAGAACATTAATCTAATTAAAGAAAGATACAGGAATCTGGGAATGCGGGTCCTACTTAATGTTTACTGTAAGTGAGGTGTCCACATATCGCATGGTAGTGTGATGACGTATGCAATTCATGTATTTATACATATAACCCATAATGAATTATTTAATTGAACAAGAATACTTAATCAACCAATTTATATACAAGATTACACAAATATTATCGAACAGAGACAAAACGATTTTTCAATGCAGAGAGAGGACATCTTAAAACTTGCTGCTTATTCCTGATTGTGCTGTATGATCACTGATCTTAAACATTAACCATGTTTCCTTTACCAGAGATAACCTCTGACCTGCTGAGCAATCTAAAATCCTTAACTACTTAGTGAAGAATCTCCTGGCAGAGCCCATGTACTTAGTAATTGGTCAGTTCCTGCTAAGAAGTGATAGACAATCATTTGGTTATGAGCTATTAAATGTTTTCTCAAGGATTTTCTGCTGGTAAAATAGTAGCATCTTAAGCTCAAGGAATCATAGGTAAAAATTTTGCTTGTGGCACCAAGGCCTTTATTTTACCCATTGCGGATTATGTAAAAGAAATCAGATGTGTCCATTGGGTTGGGAAGTGATGGTCAAGTGAGAGACTTGCTCTGGAGTAGGATGGAAGCAAAGAACAGATGCATACAGGATGGGAACAGGCTCTTTGGCCAAATGGTCTGTGCTAATCAATAGGTAAGGCAACACTTCACCTATGAGTCGGCTGGGGTGATATACTGCATCCGGTGCTCCCGATGTGGCCTTTTATATATTGGCGAGACCCGACGCAGACTGGGAGACCACTTTGCTGAACATCTACGCTCTGTGTGCCAGAGAAAGCAGGATCTCCCAGTGGCCACACATTTTAATTCCACATCCCATTCCCATTCTGACATGTCTATCCACGGCCTCCTCTACTGTAAAGATGAAGCCACACTCAGGTTGGAGGAACAACACCTTATATTCTGTCTGGGTAGCCTCCAACCTGATGGCATGAACATCGACTTCTCTAACTTCCGCTAATGCCCCACCTCCCCCTCGTACCCCATCTGTTACTTATTTTTATACACACATTCTTTCTCTCTCTCTCCTTTTTCTCCCTCTGTCCCTCTGAATATACCCGTTGCCCATCCTCTGGGTCCACCCCCCCCCCCCACCTCCTTGTCTTTCTTCCCGGACCTCCTGTCCCATGATCCTCTCATATCCCCTTTGCCAATCACCTGTCTAGCTCTTGGCTCCATCCCTCCCCCTCCTGTCTTCTCCTATCATTTTGGATCTCCCCCTCCCCCTCCAACTTTCAAATCCCTTACTCACCCTTCCTTCAGTTAGTCCTGACGAAGGGTCTCGGCCTGAAACATCGACTGCACCTCTTCCTACAGATGCTGCCTGGCCTGCTGCGTTCACCAGCAACTTTTATGTGTGTTGCTTAATATTCCCACCTGATTGTTTCATTTGTCCATGTTTGGCCCATATCCCTTGAACTTATTCTTATCCTTGTACCTTTCCAAATGTCATTTAAATGTTGTTAATGCACCTGCCTCAACTATTTCAAATGACAGCTCATTCCATGGGCTGACCACTCTCTAGGAGAAAAATTTGGCCTTCGGGTTCCTATTAAATTTCTCCTCTCATACTTTAAAACTAATTCTTGATTCCCCAAACCTGGGGAAAAAGGCTATTTGTATTTACCTTATCTACACCCTCATAATTATATACACCTCTATATATATAGCTTTCACCTATCCTCCAATGAAAAAGTCTCAAACTTCTCCTTAGTCCCTCGAGACACAGCAGCATCCATGTAAATCCCCAATGGACCCCTTTAGAGTCCAGATGAATATTCAGAAAGATCAGGAATGGGAAAGATGTTGGTAAGAGTTTCTCAATGTTTGGTGGATTTTGAGTTGAGGGTTTGCCATTTGGTATTGTTGAGAAGAATTTGTAATTATAGTTGATGTTGATTGTCCTGGGGCCAAGTTCTGCAAGAGAAGATTATGGGAGGAAGTGTGGAAAATGTATGGTGGGTGGCTGGGAAGGGTTATGAGTTTTAGGAAAGGAGAGAGGTGATAGCATGGTGTGGCAATGAAGGAAATCCAGTGAAGTTCAAAGTATACTCACCCAACTCAGGTTTCAAGTGCCAGATTGGAACAGTCCACACTTAACTTCACTGTTGCCCAATCACATGTTTCAGCACAAATTCCTTGCTTTTGTGATAAATAGTAAACATATAGACTTAAATATTAAGGCTACTATTAATAATTTTGCAAGTGATTCTGAAATTCGTACTATGGTTGGTTGTAAAACCTGAAATTCTATGTTGCAAGATAATATCAATAGATAATAGAGTGAGTACATGAAATGGAATTGAATCCAGGGTGGTATGTGGTAAAGCATTTAGAAACAAGGATAAAAAGATATATGTATACAATAAATGCAGGTAGGGAGGGGAAAGAAAAGGTCTTTGAACACATCAATGTGTAGAGGGCACCAGATATATAGATACATCGGCTATTAATGGAAGTTATAATAAGATTATAGAATGTGCTAAGGAAGTTTATGAGGACATTGCCAGGGCTGTAAAACTGAGGTTATGAAGAGAAACTGGCTAGGTTGAGGTTGGTTTCAGGGAAAAAATGGAAGAGATTGAATTGACACGAACAAAGTGATAAGAGAGCTAAAGAGAATGTATAGGGAGGAATGATTTACCATGACAGTGGTAAATCATAGAGACAAAGAATTATGTAATTACAGTAAGACTGAGAGAGCAATGAAGGAAAAAATAATCATCCAAAAATAGTGAAGTCTGCGACTGCCAGAGTTTCTGCCCATTGTTCCACTTTCCTCCCTCATTTCAAAGATATGCTAATAGTTAGTCGGCCGTGGTAAAGTCAACCCTTAGTACGAGTAAATGGCAAAAACATAGCAGGAACTTAATAGGCATGTGAATCAGAGTAGATTGTGAGGCTACTGGGAAATAAAAAGAGGGAATGAGAGTGGTTGGATGGTTGAGATGAGACCCAAAGTGGACTTGATGAGCCCTAAGTTTCATTTCTTCACTGTAGTAAATAAATAAGTAGATTATCAATTTTAGATGTCACACATTTCACTACAAATGCTCTCCACATTCCTTTGGTGGTTTTCGTTACTTATTTACTCATCTTCCAAGTAATCTCCTGTTTTGGAAGTATTCCTCTTCCCCTGCACATTCACTCATATAATCCCACTTGTTCTCACCCACATTTCTATCATCTACTCACCTCACCCCTTTCTCATTATCTTGATTTATCTTACCTTTTCCTAGCTCTGTCCAGACATCAGTGACCCAAACACTGGACTATTTTCCTTCCTTAACAGGCACTGCTCAAAGTGCAGAGCATTTCCAACATTTTCTTTTATATTTTGAATTTCCTGCATCATCAATATTTTGCTTTTGTGTTAGCAGAACTCAAGCAGGAATGGATTGCTTCAGTAACAAGAAGTGTCAAGACATGGTGAGAATTAATAGAGATTTTTAAGATTATAAGAAATTTTAATAAGGTTGGAAAAGCTGTTTTCACAAGTAGTGAGACAGAAGCCAAAATTCAGAATTTTAAAATAGTTGGCAAAAGAACCAGGCTGGAGATGAAGAGAAATATTTTGTACATAATGAAATATTATAGTCTGGAACCTACAGATGAAAAGCTGATGCACGCAGATTCAATATTGACTTTCTAATGCGATTTAGGTTGATACTCAGAAAAAAAAGTTTTGGAATTTATTAGAGCTGTTGGGCTGTTGAAGCAAACTATGAAAATGGCCAGGCTACCAGATGATACTGATTGCCTGCTTACCTGCTAACTCACGTGGCAGGGGATATCTGGAACAGAACTGGGTCTTAGTGAATTGGTGGGTGGAGGTGGGTCAGAGATGTTAGAGACTCTTGATTAGATCCTACCAGAGAGGAAGGATCTGGATATGGCATTGGTAAGGCATTGGAAGGAGGTATTGAGGCAATTGGAATGATGATGGTCAGGTACAGAGCATTGGGAGCATGATGTGAAGAAGATTTGGGACCTTTGAGAAAGAGTTGTTTAGGATATTTGGGGGTGCCCCAAGTTCATGGTCTGCATCTGAGATTGAAGCTTATGGAGTGATATCGGGACAGTGCAGTGTGGAGAGAGATGTAGAGTCCACAGATTGAGGACTTTGGTCTGATTTGTACTGTCTGGATTGGGACTTGGGTCTGATGCTTGTGGTCTTGTCATGGATGGAATCAGATATCAGGAGGTCATGGAGGATTAGATTTCATCACACCTGGGGGCAAAGTTTGGATGGAAAGCAAAGATGAATGGTGAGTCTTAATCATAATCCTTGTAGTGCCTCATTAAATAGTTCAGCTGCAGATTATGTATCATTGAAAAACAGGTTTGTTTAGTGTGCATCTACCTCTCCATGCTGCTTCGAAAAATGTGATCTAATTTTCCAGCTGGGATTGAAATTATCCAATCTACATCTAATATGGAAAACATGGTATTAGTGTCAGGGTTATTTATGATCAAAAGTGCCAGGGTGAATTTCCGGTGAGGGTTGATTCATCCTGAGAATAATTGCAATCTCTTTCTTCACCCAGTAAATGGTTTTCAGATACATTGTGCTGGAAAAAAACACAGATTTGGACAACAGATTGTTTATGTCAAAATCTTTTACAAAAGTAAAGAACAGAGTTTTTTCATTTACAGAGCCAGGAGAGTAAAGAGAGGCCAAATGGCCTTCCTGCACTGTTTGATTCTTTCAATCCCTTGCAACAGTCATGCATATATTTCAGAAGAGCAAAGACAGAACCATTGAGAAGAAAAAACATATAAATCTAAGATAGAAATACTCAGCACATCGGGCTGCATCAGTAAAGAGAGAAACAGAGTTAAAGACCTTAAACATTAACTCCTTCTGATGAAAGGTCTTTAACCGGTAATGTTGACTCTGTTTCTTTCTGGATAGATTCTATCTGTCTATTCATTTTAGAATTAACACAGAGCATAGAATAGCACAGCACAGGAACAAGTCTTTTGGCCCACAACGTTGTGCCAACCGAGTTAAGCAAATGATATTCCATCCTCCCTGCCAGCACATGATCCATAGCACAACATTCATGTGTCTATCTAATAACCTCTAAAATATCACCTCAAGTCTACTTTCACCACCACCCTTGGTAGCACAGTCCAAGCACTCACCACTTTCTTTGTAAAAAATATTTGTCCCATACATCTCCTTTGAACTTTCCCCATTTCACCTTAAATGCATACCCATTTATTATTGAAGATTTTGGAACTTTGGTGAAGTACTAGGTAACTGTTCCCAGCATCTGTGCTCAAAACAACAGAACTTAAAATGTTAGGGGCCTGCCCAGATAACTTCAACATTATTAGTAAAATTAGATCCTAATCTAAGGATTTAATATGCATATAATTATATAATATTCTGTTTTCTCTGTATTTTTTTCTTATCTACACAGAGTTTGCTGCATTAAAGCAATGCCTTTTTCTGGGTTCTGCAGGAATATATTAGCACAGGCATTGCTTTTATGGTTGAAACACAGATCTGTACATAAAACAAAGCAAATCTTCCAGAATCTATGTTAAAATAATTCACATATTTTAAATGTCACCTTAATATACTGTAAATGCATCAATTTCTCCACAATGATCCATAAACAAACAAACTCCTCCACAAGTTATCCATCTTCTTCAGGGCAGCTCTGTCAGACCTCAATGGACTTTAGTATCTTTGGTCAAAGGTGTATGTGGGGGCTGAGGTGCTGCTGGGGCAGGATAGTAAGTCATGGTTCATATTACGCACTGCCAATCATTGATGCTGATCACAGCGTGGGGGTGTGTGCATGTCGGGATGGCTGAGATCTGACATATCACATGGTACTGCTTCCTAGCTGTAGTCCTATTGCTTAATGTTGTTAAAATTTGAATTTCCCTTTCAACTTAATAATACCCCAGTGTAAAGAATAATGATGGTTGCAAATCCAGTAGAACAAATTCTTAATCCTTGGCAGTACTAGAATTGACCAGTGCCATACAAGATCTGGTCATGATTGCCAGTTAATATCCCTTTCCATTGATCTCATCTGCATTGTTTCCTTGGTTTCTGTTCTGGACTTGCGTGAAGATGGCATCTTTGAACTGGGAATCTTAGTCTGATGTTTAAATATGACTTAGCAGGCCATCAATAATTTAGATTTATAGAATCTAATTAAATAAAATTTGACATTAGCCCCTAATAAGGATTTTTGGGCTATCTAAAATTTTGTCAGAGGTAGATTTCTAAAAGTGACTTATAGAGCAGCAGGGATGAAGAAAGAGAAAGCTTTAAGAAGGAAAGAACTAAACAGAAAAAGTGTCAAAAACATCTCCATTCAGATATTTTTAAATTAATATCTATCCCAAAACTTTTCAAGTGTTGGGTTAATCGGTCTCACTGCATCTACTGCAGTGAAGCTTCCTGTCTTCTAACAGCTCAAAATTTCATTCATATTAACCTTGTGTTATTTTGTTTCCTGTGGGAACCCAACGTGTCCACAGTAAAGATCCCAGAATTCACAAACCCATTTACTGGATACATATTTCACTATATTGTTCTCACTCAACACATTGTTCTTGGTTCTGTATAAGTGATTAGTTCTCAAATCACAGTCTTTCTTTCTTCCTTTTCCCTTGACAAGTTACCGACTTCCACTTCTGTTTGAAGGTGCCCTCCTCTCCCTTGAATTGTCATGCCCAATCATTCTCCTTTTCCCTCTGCAACACCTAATTCCCTTTTTCTCCACAACACCAACTCGCTTTTTCCACCACAACCCCAAATCCCCTTTCTCTACATAACAGTAAATTTCCTTTATCTCTTTTCCTTTCCCATTTCCCAATTTCTGAGCACCTCCTGAAACCTCCTCAGTTTCATTCCCTCAGATTTTCTCAATACATCAGCAGACCCTGACCTCTAGCAAAACTGGGCTGACTTCACTGGATAGTAATAAGAAACTGCAATTGTAAAGATCGCCATGTACCAGGAGATGAAGCTTGTGGGTATTTAAATAAGGTACATCAATTAGATGTGTGGACAGCTACAGTGTGGTAGTGCTCAATTTGAACAATTGGTGATTGCTGAATTTTGTTAGACACTCTCTTTACCAAGCCAAAGGCTTGTCCCCTTTGAGAGAATCGGCTACCAGTTTGGCAGCCTGTTACAGTGTAAAGGGGTGTTGCAATATCCAAGCATGGCTTCCAGCTACAAAATTAAATCAAATCCTTTGAAGGCCACTCAGTGCATCAGGCAAGATTATGTGGTACTTCTCACAGAAAATCAGTGGAATTATCCCCAACATGACTGAATATCAAGTATCTGCTTAACATTTCTGGTGCTTTGATGTGTGCAGACTGTAATTTGTTGCATGTAAAGCATTTTTGGATGTCCTGTAGAAACACAGAGTGGTAGATAGAAACAAATGCTTCTGTCAGGGCTGATTCTGTGTGTGTAGCCACTGGCAGAATGCCCACTGACTGCAACAAGTACTTTCACTAGTATAAACTGCACTTCAGATCATCTTGGAAAGGATTCCAGCAGTATGTATTTTGTTTACCACAGCTGTGCATTAATCCGCAAGGGAACCATCTGGTTTCCTGTCCTTAAAAAAAAACAAACCTATACTGTGAGCAATCTGTTCATGACAGCAACTAATTAGGTCACAGTCAAGTCAGTTTTTAGTGTTTACAGTCCTCCATCACTGGAATAGGGCCAATTGCTTTGCATTTGGGACAATTACAGTACCTGCCTTAGGGCCTGAAAGGTTTCGGGTACTGCTGTATTAGGATATAAAAATCAAGTAGCTTTCTAAAAGTTTTTTTTCAATTCACTTTACTGGATTTGTGCAATACTGACAATGTCTGCATATATTGCACATTGTGATTGCCTTCACAAGGAGATGGTGGGCCATTTTTTGGAACCAAGGCATCTGCTCTACTAAATCAGGGGTTCCCAACCTGGTGTTCACTGAGCCCTCGGTTAATGGTAGGGGTCCATGGAATTAAAAGGGTTGGGAACCCCTGTTCTAAAGGTTCTCAGAACACTGATGAGTTGGAAGTTCCAGAATTCTGACCCATCCAGCAATGATGCTGTGTACAATCCATCAGTAGACTTTTAGGTTGATGAATGAGCACTCAGACAAGGAAAATTTTATTAAACCATAAATTCTGAAGACATAGAAGCAGATTGGGCCATTTGGCCCATTGAGTCTGCTCTGCCAGTCCCTCATAGCTGATTTATTACCTTCTCAACCCCATTCTCCTGCCTTCTCCCCATAGTCAATGAAGCCCTGACAAATTAAGAACGTATTATCGGACATTTTAAATATACTCAGTGTCTTGGCCTCCACAGCTGCCTGTGGCAATGAATTCCACAGGTTCGCAACCCACTGGCTAAAGAAATTCCTCCTCATCTTTGTTCCAAATGAGGCTGTGCCCTCTGGTGCTAGACTCACCCACTAATGGAAGCATGCACTCTAATTCACTTTATTCAGGCCTTTCAATATCCAATAAGTTTCAATGAGATACCCCCTCCCTCATTCTTCTAAACTCCAGTGAATACAGGCCCAGAACCATCAAAGGCTCCTCATACATTGATCTTTTCATTCCCAGAATCGTTCTTGTGAACCTCCTGTGGACTCTCTTCAATGCTAGATCATCTTTTCTTAAGCAAGGAATCCAAAAATGCTCACAGTACTCCAAGTGTGGTCTGGCCAATGCTTTATAATGCCTCAGCGTTACATCCTTGCTCTTATATTATAGTGTTTCTGAAATGAATGCTAACATTGCATTTGCTTTCCTTACCACTCAACCTACAATTAATCTTTAGGGAATCCTGCACAAGGACTCTCAAGTCCCTTTGCACCTCTGGTTTTTGAATTTCCTCCGCATTTCAAAAATATTTTATGCCTTTATTCCTTCTACCAAAGGGGATGACCATATACTTCCCTGCTCTATATTCTACCTGCTACTTCGTCCATTTCGCAAATCTGTCAAAGTCCTTTTTTTGTTTATTGAGACACAGCACTTTGAGCCACACCACCTAACAGCCTTGATTTAACTATAGCCTAATAACAGGAAAATTTACAATGCCCATCTATCCTACCAACCAGTATATCTTTGGACGGTGGGAGGAAACCAGAGCACCTGGAGGAACCCCATGCGGTCCATGGGGAGAACATACAAAAACCTTACAGACAGCGGCAGGAAAGTGCAAACTCCTTCTGCTGACTGTCTGATTCCTCAACCATACCTGCCATTCCACCTATCTTCATATTGACCACAAGCTTGGTCACAAAGCCATCAATTCTGTCATCCAAATCATTGACATACAATGTGAAAAGAAGTGGTCCCAACACTGACCCCTGTGGAACACGAGTAGTTGCCAACAGCCAGCCAGTATCCTTTATCTCCACCCTTTGCTTCCTTCCAGTCAGCCCATCTTCTATCTAGTACCCTAGATTGTTATCTTGTTAAGCAGCCTCATGTGCGACACCTTGTAATAGGCCTTTTAAAAATCCAAGTAAGCACTATCCACTGACTCCCTTTTGTCTATTCTGCCTAATATTTCCTCAAGGAATTCCAACAGATATGTTAGGTAAGATTTCCCCTCCAGGAAAGCATGCTGATTTTGGCTTATATAATCATGTGCCTCCAAGTACTCCAAAACCTGATCCTTAATAATAGACTCCAACACTGAAGTCTGGCTTACTGCCTTATAATTTTCTTTCTTCCGCCTCCCTCTCTTCTTAAAGAGTGGAGTGACATTTACAATTTTCCAGTCCTCAGAAACCATTACAGAATCTAGTGATTTTTGAAAGATCATGACTAATGTCTCTATAATCTCTTCAACTACTTATTTCAGAATGCTGGGGTATAGTCCATCTGTTCTAGAAAATCACCTACCTTCAGACCTTTCATCTCCTCAAGCACTTTTTCCTTAGTAGTAGCAACTACGCTCACTTCTTCCGCCTGGCACTCTCGAACATCCGGCATACTGCTAGTGTCTTCCACAGTGAAGACTGACGCAAGTACTTATTCAGTTTATCTGCCAATTCTTTGTCTTCCAGCATCATTTTCCACAGATCAATATTCTCTCTTGCCTTTCTTTTGCTCTTTATATTTCTGAGAAAAAACCTTTGGTATCCTGTTTTATATTATTGACTGGCTTACCTTCATATTTCATTTTTTCTCTGCTGATGACTATTTAGTTGCCTTCTGTTGATTTTTAAAAGCTTCCCATCCTCTAACTTCCCATTAATTTTTGCTATAATTATATGCCTCTCTTTTGCTTTTTTGCTGTCTTTGACTTCCCTTATCAGCCATGGTTGCCTCATGCTCCCTTTAGATCACTTCTTCATCTTTGAGATGAACAGTATTTATACTATGCCTTCCAAATTGCCCCCAGTAACTCCTGCTGTAGTTGTTTTGTATTGCTGGAGTTACTGGGGGCAATTTGGAAGCTATAGTATAGATACTGTATCTTCTAGTGTCCCTCTTCAAGCAATTTTGGCCAGCTCCTCTCTCATGCCTCTGTAATTCCCTTTACTCCACTCTAATACAGAAATCTGACTTTATGTTCTCCCTCTCAAACTGCAGGGTGAATTCTATCTTGCTATGATCACTGCCTCCTAAACTCCATAATCAAATTTGGTTGAGTACACAACACCTAATCCAGGATTGCCTTTCCCCTAGTAGGCTCAACTAAAAGCTGTCGTAAAAAGCCAGGTTGTAGGCGTTCTATAAATTCCCTCTCTTGGGATCCATCACCAACCTGATTTTCTGAATCTAGTTGCATATTGAAATCGTCCATGACCGTCATGACATGCCTTTTCTATCTCCTGTTGTAATCTGTATCCCACATCCTGGCTACTTTTCAGAGGCCTGTATATAACTCCTATCAGGATCTTTTAACTTTTGGTGTTTCTCAACTCTACCCACGAAGATTTTGCATTTTCCGATCCTATGTCATCCCTTTATGAGGATTTGACTTGAATATTTTCTGACAAAGCCTCCCTACTCCCTCCACCTACTTGTCTATCCTTTTGATAAAATATGTGTGCTTGCATGTTAAGCTTTCAACTATGATCTTCTTTCAACCGTGACTCAGTGATGCCCACAACATCACATCTGCCAATCTCTAGCTGCACGACAAGATCATCTACCTTTTTCTGTATACTATATGCATTGAAGTATAACTCCTTCAGTTCTGTATTCATCACCTTTTTCAATTTTGCCCACATGTTACACTTCAATTCATCCCACTGACTGCAATTTTGCCCTATTATCTGCCTGTCCTTCCTCACAGTCTTGCTAAATATTGCTTCTCCTTGTATTCCAACTGCCCCATCCTCCAGTTGCCACCCCCCTGGTAAATTAGTTTAAACCCTCCCCAGCAGCTCCTGGAAAGCTGTCTGCAAGGATATTGGTCCCCCTTGGTTTCATGTGTAACCTACCGTTTTTGTACAGGTCATACCTTCCCCATAAGAGATCCTACTGGTTGATAAATTTGAAATGCTATCCCCTGCACTAATTCCTCAGCGATCCATTCATCTGCTAAATCATCCTATTCTTACCCTCACTGGCACATGTTGCATGCAGCAATCCAGAGATTACTATGTGGAGGTCCTGCTTTTTGTCTCTCTACCTAACTCCCTAAAATCTGCTGCGCGGGTTGACTGTGTGGTTAAGAAGGCATACGATGTATTGGCCTTTATCAACCGTGGGATTGAGTTCAAGAGTTGAGAGGTAACGTTATACCTATATAGTACCCTGGTCAGACCCCACTTGGAGTACTGTGCTCAGTTCTGGTCACCTCAGGAAGGATGTGGAAACTATAGAAAGGGTGCAGAGGAGATTTACAAGGACGTTGCCTGGATTGGGGAGCATGCCTTATGAGAATAGGTTGAGTCAGCTTGGCCTTTTCTCCTTGGAGCGACAGAGGATGAGAGGTGACTTGATAGAGGTATATAAGGTGATGAGAGGCATTGATCATGTGGACAGTCAGAGGTTTTTTTTTCCCAAGAATGAAATGCCTAACACAAGAGGACACAGTTTCAAGGTGCTTGGAAGTAGGTGCAGAGGAGATATCATGGGTAAGTTTTTTATGCAGAGAGTGGTGAGTGCATGGAATGGGTTGCTGGCAACGGTGGTGGAGGTGGATACAACAGGGTCTTTTAAGAGACTCTAGGATAGGTACATGGAGCTTTGAAAAATAGAGGGCTATGGGTAAGCGTAGTAATTTCTAAAGTAAGCACATGTTTGGCACAGCATTGTGGGCTGAAGGGCCTGTATTGTGCTGTAGGGTTTTAGCGTTTCTATGTTTCTATTTCTCTTCAGGTCCTTCTTCCTTTTTCTACCTATGTTGCTGGTACAAATGTGACCACAGCCTTGAGCTGCTCACCTGATCCAAGTTATCCCTGAACCTGCCACCTAGGAGGAAAAATACCATCCACCTGTCTCTTTCACATCCACAAAATCTCCTGTTTTCTCTTCTAATGATGGAATCCCCTGTCACTGCTGTACTCTTCTTCTCCCTACATCCCTTATGAGCCACAGACCCAGTCTCAGTGCCAGAGACCCCGTTGCTGCGCCATCCCCTCTGTAGGTTACCACCCCCACCCCCCAGAAGTAGCTGAAGTGATATACTTATTATTGTGGGGAATGACCACAGGGGTACTCTGCACTGACTGCCTAATCCCTTTCCCTCTCCTGACAGTCACCTAGGTACCTGCATGCTGCAGCCTCGGGGTGACTACCTCCCTGCCGCTCCTATCTATCAATCTTCATTACCCCATATGAGTCGAAGGTCATTGAGCTTCAACTCCAGTTCCCAGACTTTCTATAGGGAGTTGCAGGTCAGTTCACTTCATGCAACTGCATTGATCAAGGGGACTGTAGGTCTCCCAGAGTTCCCAGATCTCACACAAAGAACATACAACTAACCCTGAACCCATTCTAACTGCACTAGCTATGTACTAATAGACGTAAAAAGAAAAAAATACTTATCTGAAACTTACATAGAACCTTTGCTGTACTTGCCCAAGCCTGTTCTTGCTAAAGCCTGTTGAGTCAAAGCCTCCTGCTCTAACAATAGCCCACTCCAACAATGGCCACTCCATTTACACCTCCCTTCTTTTTATTGACACAAATTTTGACTCACTCGTGATGAGACATGTTCTATTCAAGTTGCAATAATGTCTCTCTCTCACTCAGTACTTCAAATTATTGTCCCTTGAATATGGTTAGTCAGTGGTGTTAAGATTCTTAAATGTTTTTGGAATCACATTCATTCAGGCAAGTGGAGAGTATTCCATCATGCTCCAGCTTGTTCCTTGTAGAAAGTCTTTGGGGTATCAATGGTGAGTCAGTCTCTGCAATATAGTCTGATTGTGTTTATTATATTAGTTTTGATGTTGCTAATCCAGTTAGGTTTCTGGTTCATGGTTAGCTGCAATGTTGACAGTGGGATCTCAGTAGCAGTAATATGAAGGAAATTGGTTAGATTTTCTCTTGTTAGATTCAGTCATTGATATGTTTTTTGAATGCTGCTTGTTACATATCACTCTTTGCCTAAACATTTACTAGGTTTTGCAGGAGGAAGTCGTGAACCACTTTATTTTCTCAGGAAATGAGAATAATAAATTGAACATTGTACAATCATCAATGTACAAACCAATATATCAATTTTCTCCAAGTCTCATCTTTTTCCCAGTCAATGCACTTTTATTCTTATCAAATGTGTATTTCTGAAAGTTCTATCTAAATTTGCTTCCATCACATGATCTAATAGTTCAATGAAGATCATAACCTTCTCTGTAAAACATCTCGTGATATCTTCTTATTCTAGTAATTTTAAACAGCACCCTTAGTTATGTACCCACCTGTCAATGGAAATAATTTCTCCCCAATGCCTCTCAACAACTCTACTAATACTCTCAGTTCAACCTTCTCTGTTTTGCATCAGTGTATCTTCTCACCTGACACGGCTGGGGCCCCTCATGCCCAATATCACTGAATGATTCTCCTCATCCAGACCTTACATTCCTCCTTAAAGTGAGATGCCTGGCATTTGATGTAGAGCTTCATTTAAAAACTACCTAATGGTTTTAAAGCAACACACATAAAAGTTGCTGGTGAATTCAGCAGGCCAAGCAGCATCTATAGGAAGAGGTACAGTCAACGTTTTGGGCCGAGACCCATTGTCAGGACGTAATGGTTTTAAAAGTTGTAGCTTAACTACAGAAGATGCAACTTTACAAAAAGGAACAGCTTGACAATATTTCCCTCTTTTGTGCCATATTTTCTTATTTTACATTTGACAGTGGTGATATTTTTGACGGAGGACTTGAGCTGGAATCTCTGGTGGGTGGATAGTTGCTCTCTGTGCTACTCACTTGATTATCATTTGCATTTTAATACGCAAAGCACAAAGAAGCTTAAGAAGTTACAGTCCATCTATCTTTAATATACAAGAGAGTGTGACTTTAAAGCTTGTGATGGTTAAATGCTGACACATTTCATACAAAAATTTAAAATGCAAACAGTTACAAAAAGTTACACTCAGTGGCTACTTTATTAGCTAACTCCTGCACCTTACAGTGGCCACAGAGTACAGCGTGTATGTGTGTGGTCTTCATTGCTGTAGCCCATTCACTTCAAGATTTGAAGTGTTGTGCATTCAGAAACGCTCATCTGCACACCAACATTGTAACATGTGATTAGTTGAGTTATTGTTGCCTTTCTGTTAACTTGAACCAGTATGGCCATTCTTCTCTGACCTCTCTCATTAAGCAAGACATTTTTGCCCACAGAATTACCACTCACTGAATTTTTTTTTTGTTTTTCACACTATTCTCTGTGAACGCTAGAGACTGTTGTGCATGAAAATTCCAGGATATCAGCAGTTTCTGAGATAATCAAACCACCCTGTCTGGCACCAACAATCGTTCCACAGTCAAAGTAATTTAGATCATATTTCTTCCTCATTCCAAAGTTTGGTCTGAACAACAACTGAACCTCTTGGCCACATCTGCATGTTTCTATGCATTTAATTGCTGCCATGTGATTGTCTGTTTAGATATTTGTATTAATGAGCAGCTTACAGATGTACCTAATGAATTCTGAATAAACAGAAAAGTCTGGTGATTGTGTACTCATGAGCACACAAGTAATTAGTCTGAAGACAATAACAAAATCCATGCCGTTTTGAACTTGGATCTTTGAACACTTGGAATTGTTTGGAAGCCCATCCAACCTCATTATGGCAAGTAGGTAGAAGTTGTTTGGGTTGGGTTGGATTTGGGCTCAAAAAATTGGTTTTGAGGTTTGGATTAACCCACTCATCCATTCTTCAGATGTCTGTAGGTACTTTTCGGATGCTCAAAATTTCTGTGAGTTACAGAAAACTGAACCTTGAGTATCCCCTCACATTCACAGTCTGACTTCAAGACACAGATCAGAATTGATTGTCCAATGCTGAATAAATTTAAAAAATGCTAGTATTTAGATCTTTAATCAATCTCAAAAGTATTAATTTAAGAACACACAGTGTCATATTCAGCACAAAGACTTTTATTTCTGCGTTTACTTGATTTCCTGACACTAAAACAGTAAATTAAACACAAGACAATCAGTCATCTGAGCCTATTTATCTTGTCAAAATTAACCTTGGCTTTGTAACCTCATCCCCAGTTATTTTCAGTTTCATCAAGGGAAGAGTGTTGAGCAATTGAAGAACATTTATTTTCTTTTAAAGATGTGTTGCTCTTATTATAGACCCCTTTTGTACTTGAGTCTGAAACTCAAACACACTGACCTACTTCTCCAGCCTAGGATTACCATTCATTTCAACCCTCCTCTTTGACATGGTTCACATCAGGCAAGCAGTGAAGCTGAAAGCCATTTATATACTGTGGTGCTGCATCCATTGGGAATTGGACTGAGATGGTTTGAATTGATGTATGTTTTTTTAGTAATTGTCAAGTGGGCTGTTGAATAACAAAATGAGACCTTCACTTCATTTTAACTGTTAGCGTTACAAATTGTATTCTCAAAATGGGTTATTTCATATAACAAAGGTTTTTGTGATAGTTTAGTTACTCAGTATTGCGATTGTTACCCTTGTTTTTTTATATAGAGTCCTAGAGCTCTACAGTACAGAAAAAGCTCCTTTAGTCTACCATGTCCTTGCCAACATTTTGCCAATGCACACCGTTCCTAATTTTCCTGCCTTAAGGCTATAACGTGTGAGTGTGTCTGAGTCTGCCACCTCTGCTGGTAGCACATTCCAAATATTAATCACTGCGAAAAAAAATCTTCCTCAGATCCTGCTTAAGTCTCTATCCATTCACCTTTAACAGATGCCTTTTTGTTTTTAAGACCTTACCAGGGAATAGACATTCTGTCCATCTTCTCTATGTCTCTCATAATATTATACACTTCATCAGTTCAACCCCCAGCCTTCTTTGCAGCAAGAAAAAAAAAATTCTCTTCCTTCAACTGAAGTCCTCTGATCCAGGCAACTCTTGAGTTTCAGTAGAATGTTGTCTGGATACTGTACCAGGATTGGAGGACTTCAGTTCTTCAGTTCTTCCTTGTTCTCCATTTGCAACCTAAAGATGTGAGTGTGTTTATGGAACACCATCTAGTTCAATCCAATACATAGATATCACTCAAAGATGTTGGTTCAAGAACAGTAACCTTGCATGCAAATATATCAAAACAGGGTCATTAGAACAGAAATTATCAAAGTGCATTAAGTAACAGATAATCTAATTTTGTGTTGGTTGCAGATGAACATTAGGCAGTACATTGCAGGAAATTCCTTTTCTTCCTTAAATTATGCCAAAGCATTCAGTCCATGCATATCTGAGAGGGCTTAATACCTTGGTTCAATGTTTTGTGAAGTTAAAATGCACCCATGTATCTAGCCCTTGCATTCTCTGGATGTACGGAAGTGCTTTACACCTTATGAAATAGCTTTGATGGAGTGACACTGGAGGAACTTGGGAAATACAGCAACCATTTTTCCATAGGAAATTCCCACAAAGTGGAATATGAGAATGGTAAAGTCATTTGTGTTCAGTAATATTGCTTTAGGACTCTACCTTGGCCACAACTTTCAGATCCTAGGATTCTAGAATTCTGTGTGGACTCATTAAAAAATACTCGTGAACTTCACACCCATTTTAGAGTGGGTTCTTTCAGTAGTCACCAGACAGTCAGTTGAGATTTATATACTAAGGCTTTTGGAATGGAACTTATATCATGGATCAGTGGTGAGGTGTTACTAGCTGCACCACAGTTGATGCTTACATAAAAGCTAACTCATCCGGTGACTCCCTTACTACTGCACTGAAGTGCCAGCATAGAAGACTAATCAATTGGATGAGAATCCCAGGAACTGGAGGAGGAGTAGAAAATTGGAAGGAGGAAATGGTACTCTTGAATTTTTCATGTCCCTTTAATGTTCAACAGTAATTTCTTTGTATTTCACTGTTTCACCCTGAACTGCCGTACAGAGTAAAAGTACGGCAGTTTGGGGTCTGAATGATTTACGCTGCCATCCTTAACCTTCAGTGTTTCCCCAACCACAGTGTAATTGTAAAGATCCATCGTACATTTCTCATAATAGCAAGTTCTTGTAGTTCCAATTTTAATGCTTCTTTAGTCAATGGTGTGGAAAGAAAGATCTTGCACCTGTATAGTACCTTTCACCACTTTCATTCAAAATCAATATACTCCTGATGCTGAAAATCTGAAATTAAAGCAGGACATGCTGAAAATACTCGGCAAGTCAGGCGGCACCTAGAACACAGGCACACAGATGTTGCTTGATCCAGAGGTTCTTTTCGGCTTTTAATGTTTCTCAATCTTAAGATCTCACAAGACAGTTTGTGAAGTACTTTTTGAAATAGCACTGTTTTAATTTAGGGAATGTGGCAGCCAACTTTTACAGGAGTGCTTAAAAACAGCTGTGACATTGGCACCAGATCATTTAATAACACTTGGGTCATTATGAGTCAGGGAATTAGGATGACTCTCTCACTCCTTTTGGACATATCATAGTATCATTCATTTCCAGCTGTGCAAACAGACAGGGCCTGTTTGATATTTCAACATAAGGATGACAGCTCTTATGGTGTGCGCTCTCTTAGTTCAGCTCAGTAGTGTCAACTTGGATTATGCACTCAATTCCCGGGTATGGAGCCCAAACCTTCATCCTCACAAATATCAGTCAAATGAACAGATTAGGAGAGAAACATTTCATGGGATGTATCCATCAAATCTCTCTGTTCGTATATCATTCATTGTACTGTGAACTGAGTAAGCATGCAAGGAGGCAGCTGAGAGTTGCCTAAGCTCCTGAAGTCTTTCTCTAAATTTCTCAACTTCTGTCTCCATCTTTATGATACCCTTTAAAAACCTTCCTCCTTGAAGAAGTTTACTGAGACCTCCAATATCTCCTTAGGTGGTTACCAAGATGACTAATAGCAAACCTATGGAGTGGCATGGGATATACAGTGCCTTGTAAAAGTATTCAGTCCCCAACCCTTTGTTCACATAATTGTTCCTATACATCCAGGGATTTTAATCAATTTTACTGAGAATTTTATGTGTACATCACATGCTCCTTTTTTCACAGCTGAGCCTAAAAAAACCAAGGAAAATTGTAAAGCATGAAACACTAAAAATTCAGAAACTGCAATGTTGGAAGTTCAGAAGTATTCATTCCCCTTTCCTCGGGACTTAGTTGAACCACCCCTCACAGCTATTACAGCCAGTAGTCTTTTTGGATAAGTCTCTACTAGCTTTGCACAATGTGATGGAGCAAGATTTGTCCATCCCTCCTTGCAAAATGTTCAAGCTGGTTAAGGTCTGGACTCTGACTGGGCCACTCAAGAACATCAATTTTCTTCATCTGAGGCTACTCCATGGCTGCTGTGGCAGTGTGCTTTGGGTTATTGTCTTGCTGAAAGACAGATTTCCTCCCCAGTTTAAGCTTTGTAACAGAAGCTAGCAGGTTTTTATCCAGGATCTCTCTGTATTTAGTAGAATTCATCCTTCCATCAATCCTGACCAGATTTCCAGTCTCTGCCGCAGAAAAGCGTCCCTATAGCATAATGCTACCTCCACCATGTTTTACAGTAGGGATGGTGTTACCTGGCTGATGTGCAGTATTAGATTTATGCCACATATACCGCTAAACAAATCATATCCTTCCCCATAAACATTGTGCAAAGTTTCACTCAGAAGATACTGTAAAGATGTGGAATAAGGTTTTGTGGTTGGATAAGACTAAAGTGGAACTATTTGGTCTCAACACAAAGCGATAAGTCTGGCATAAATCAAATAGCACTTATCCGCCAGGTAGCACCATCCCAACTGTAAAGTATGGTGGAGGTAGCATCATACTAAGGCGATGTTTTTCAGCAGCAGGGACTGGAAACCTGACATGCAGTATCATGTGGTTGTATACTCACTTATGTGAACAAAGAGTTGGCAGCTGAATACCTTTACAAGGTACTATATAACTACATTAAAAGCATTATGTAAATGAAAGCTGTTGCAAAGAAACAAGAGAAAATAGTAATAAATGAGTGAACTGCTATACCTGTAGATGATACAGGCGGTGTTCTGACAAGTGCTGCAGTTACTGAGGTCCTGGCCAGTCCGATAGAAGTTCCTCCTTTAATGTAAAGATGATCAGTGTAAGTAAAGGAAAACAGAATCTCACACCAACTGATTGCACTGGAGTGGGCAGTAATGGAATGTGGAAACAGGTGCATCATTCAGTCAACACATCTGCTCACAAACATCTGTTTGAAATTGTCATGGTCCCATTCCAGGAATATTTAAAACTTTTTATCTCTTGAACATCTTTTAATCCATTAAACTCGTTATGATTTGAAGCATTATGGAGAGAGATGAAAATTTGCTATTTGTCAGGGAGTTCATAAGAAATAAAAGAAACATATATATTCTATACATACAGTGTGTTTTGTGTATGTGTGTGGGGGGGGGGAGGTGGGGGGGTCAAACATATTTCTGACAATATCCAAAGTCTTGCCACAACCTTGCTGATGAAGCACATCTCCATGGCATGATGCTACCTCCACCATACTTTACAGTAGGGATGGCGTTACCTGGCTGATGCACAGTATAGCCATAGGCTGGCATGGTAGTGCAGTGGTTAGCACAATGCTTTACCACACAGGTGACGCAGGTTCAACTCCTGCCGCTGCCTGTAAGGTGTTTGTGTGTTCTCCCCATGACTGTGTTGGTTTTCTCCGGGTGCTCTGGTTTCCTCCCATGGTCCAAAGACTTACTATTTGGTAGGGTAATTGGTCATTGCAAATTGTCACATGATTAGGCTAGGATTAAACTGGGGGATAGCTGGGTGGTGTGTCTCGAAGAGCCTACTCTGTGCTGTATCTCAATAAATAAATAAATGCACATCATAGTGACAGCAGGAGAAGAGAAATCGAGAGAATGTGCTCAGAAAACTAATATCAGCTTGGGATGGAAATGATGTTAATTCCTGTCTCAATAATATTCGGGTGATAATGACATTAATTATTTTTGTATATGTGATTTACCTTATATACTCATCCTCCATTTTCTATATTTTATTGGATAAAATATTCATCTTTATCAGGAGGTTTTGCTATAGTTTTGACCTCTGTCAGACTGGTCAGACAGTCTTTGTTATTCAGTAAATAGAAAAGTTGCTGTAATATGCAGTTAGAATAAACTCTGACCATTTAGTAATTAGACCAATTGCTGCAGAACACTGTTCAAATGCAAGATTTGGTGAGTAAATAAATTCATTGGTTGACATGCCGGTGTCTTTAGATACAGTCATAAATGTGACCTATGCTGTAATGAGGTCAAAAAGGACATTCAATGATAATGAACCTGGAGATGATTACATATTCAGGTAGCAAGTTCAACAATGGAAGCAGAGTGTCTGACAATAGGTTTGAATAAACATTGAGAGTCCTCAGGAAAGAAAACAACAGACTAATTTATTGGCAGCTTATTGAATATTGAATTCAGTAGCAAAGCAATGTGCTTCAAGGGACTGGGCAAAATAGGAAAACAACTCAGAGTACAGGGCATATTGGTTAGAGCTCAAGACAGAGAGGGTGAGAATGTTGGCAGAGAATAGTTTTTTTAAAAAAGAAGAGTAAATACCACATTCTTAATTGTTGATGAGTAGCCAAAATGTGTGCAAGAAGAGACAAAGATTAATTATGGGTCATGGGAGAACGGCAGATTTTAAGTGATAATCTGAGGAGAGGAACTGCCTGTGTCTGAGTTGGTGACATCTTGGCATCTCTTCTGTCTCCAGACAGCACACAGAAACTGTGGAGGGTCAATACTGTGCAAAAGACCAATGTCAACCCGATATTTGATAGAATGCATTCATACCTAGTTTGTCCCTGAGGGATAAAGCACTGAAAGAGGCCCTTTAGTGCTTCAAAGCCATGCTAACCATCAACCACCAATTTACACTGATCCTACAATCCTCCTCCTCCCCTTCTTGACTTGATCAGCCTGTCATCCTTCACTCTCTCTCCCTGCCAGTCTACCAATCATCTTTGACCACTGTCTCACTTCTCATCTTTACACCAGGTAAGGGCTCTTAGATATGACACTCTTAGATAAGCACATGGATGAATGAAAAATGGAGGGCTATGTGGGAGGGAAGGATTAAATTGATCATAGAGTAGGTTAAAAGATCAACACAGCATTGTAGCCCGAAGGGCCTTTATGGTGCTGTACTGTTCAATGTTCTATGTTCTTATCCTTCATCTTCACTCAGTCCTGATGCAGAGCTTTGACCCAAAGTGTCAACAGTTTCTTTCTCCTCACAGATGCTACACAATTTACTAAGTTCCTCTAGCAGTTAACGATGTTAATCATACTCAGTATCTCAATTCTCCCCAAATTCCCATCAAATCTCCACAGGTTCTGCTATTCACCCACATACCAGAGATGATATTACCTGGCCAGTTAACCTTTAACCCACATGCCTTTAGAAAGAGTCACGCTCAATGATTCACAAACAGCTCCTTCTCCTCTATCATCGGATTTTTGAATTGTCTGTGAACCCATGTTATTCCTTTTTTCACTCTTTACTTATTTTTGTAATTTATGATAATTTTGTGTCTTTGCGCTGCACTGCTGCTGCAAAACAACAGATTTCTTGTCACCCAAGTCAGTGATATTCAGCCTGATTCCGATTCTGATGTGGGAGGAAATGCATGCTGTCACAGGAAGAACAAGCAAGCTCCACAGAGGCAGCAAATGATCTCTGACAGTTCAATAAACCAAACCAATTTGTTCATTTACTATCTTTGGGATAGTTTTCTCTGGAAGCTCCTGCAATTCATGGAGGTGATTCCACTGGTTAAAATACTGCTTCATACCTGACCAAAGTAGTCACTCAAGTACCACCCTAATACTATGTGCCTACTGCTGATCTCAAAGGCAAGACATGGTATGGCAACTGCTCTGCCCAAAACCACAAGAACTTGCAGAAATTGGTGTTTGAAAATACAGTCACACTCTTTGAAACCTGTCCCTCGCGGAATCTCTCTTTACATTTATTACAATTGTTCTACTCTTAAATCTCAGTTCAAAGACTGACAGAATTATTAACAATGTCCTCTGTAGCTGTAACATGATATTCTGCATTCTGTTTTCTTTTTCCTATATATTGTACTTATGTATGGCATAATCTTCCTGAATCTCAGTAAACTCGATAATAATGATTCAATAATAATTCGCTATAGTAAGTCACAGCTTTTGTTTGCATGCCATCTAGACAGATCCAGACTGAGGTGGTACAAAAGCAAACAAAAAGAGATTGCCGTATACAATCTTACAGTTGGAGAGAAGGTGCAGGGCAAGTAGACAAACAATGGACAGAGACCATGATGGATTAGACTGACAGACTGATGGATTAGATGATGGATCATCTTTATCATGTAAGAGGTCCTTTCAAGAGTGTTAGAGAAAAAGGACAGAAGCTGTCCTTGAGCCTGCTGGTATGTGTTCTCAATGTTTTATATCTTCTACCTGATGGAATGGGAGAAGGGAGAAGATGATGGTGTGGGAGGATGATGTTAGCTGTTTTCCCGAGGCTGCATGAAGAGTCAGTGGAGGGGAGTGTGGTTTTCATGATGGACTGGGTTACGTTCACAACTCTGTAATTTATTATGAAATTGGGCAGAGCAGTTGTCACACTAAGCTGGGATGTATTTGGATCAATGCTTTCTTTGGCGCCTCTCTGTAACTTAATTCACTTCATCATTTGCCAAGACCCTGTAGAAGTAGTTCAGATTTACCAGAGTGATAGCAGTGATTGAAACCTTCAGTTCAGAGGAGAGAAGGAGAAACTGAAGCAGTTCTCCTTGGAGCAGAGCAGATTAAGGTGGTATTCAGCAGAGATGTCTAAATTGCCATGTTTTATTTTAGGGGGCAAGGAAGAGACAGTTTGCAGTTGGGATAGAAACCAGAGAACACAACATTAAAGTTAATAAGAAATAAGGAGATGAACATTTTGTGGTCGGCGGACTTTGAGAGCATTGACAGAAGATAATTTAATAATATTATATACTTCATAAAGAAATAAAAAATACAGGGCTATTGGAAAGGGCAGAGGAATGGGAAATCTTTGACTGTTCTTCAGAACTACTTTCTGTGAGACAAGATTCTATGATTAACAGGGGCCTGCCAGTCTTTGCTGATTTCAGCTGGTTCAGCTCTGATTATGAAATGAGATCCCTGGTGGCCACCAAGCTCAGCTAGCCTCAGAAACAGAAAACTCAGTCAAAGGAGGAAGCTGTCTATTGACTGCACCAATCAAAAAGCAAGGCTATCTTGCCCAATGATCTGATTAGTATTCACCCCCTTCACAACATCAGTGACAGTGAGTTATTTTGTCTTTATCACATCTTTAATGTGGGATATCACTATGCACAATTTGGCTGCCAAGGTGCAAATATAACATTCCAAAGGTCACCTTCATTCACCTTTGGGGCTTTTCAACATTGCTAATGGCACACAGTTTTTTCCCCCTAATGACGAATTGCTTGTTATTAACTTTGAGGAGCTGCTTCTTCTGATGATTAATTAGTGCAGAGATGAACTGACTAACTCACTGACAGGACTCTGGATTAATGACTATCTCTTGCCCCATTAATTCAACTACATCACACTGCTACAAGTTAACTTCCAATATCCACTACCTTCAGCAGATTGTCAACAACATGGTAAGAAATAGGCAGGCAACATCCTATAAACCTCAAGTCTGTTAAAGGGGTCCTGTTTGCTAATCTGCTAAATTGAGATTCCGTTGATTTAAAATCCTACAGTGGAGCAGCTGGATAAGGAATTGGTCTTTAAATTACTTGAGACTAGTTAGGTTGTAGATCCTCTGTATGCTGTGGGCTCCATATCATTTGATGCCATTGTCTAACAAAAACTTATTGATCTCCTTTCAAAAGCTTCAATTAACTCCCAGTAAACAGATCCTTTTAAAAGAGGATGCTCGAGGTTCACTGACCGGAAAAAAATGAATGCTGCTCTAATTCATTCTTGCCTTGAAGTTAAGGTTATGGTCTTCCTTGATTACTCTCTAGACAAAAGAGTTTCCAGTGTTGATGTAAATTAATTTGCTTGACAATTTAAACATTTCAGTTTGATTAAAGCATTAGTCAGCAAGAAAACAGGTCCTTCACCCCACTAACCTGCTCTGACTATTAAACATATATCTACACTAATCTCGAGTTATTCTCCAAACATTCTCATCAACTCCACCTGTAGGCTACCTCTTACCAATATTCTGGGAGGATTTGGAGTAGGCAATAGGCCAACAACATTCATATCATTAGGATATGTGAGGAAATTAGCATACCCCGGGGAAACCCATGTGGTCACAGGAAGAAGATGCAAATTCCACCCAGGCTACATTGGTGGTTGCGACTGAATCTGCTGAAGCTGTGAAGCAAAACCTTTATGTTGTGCAGTAATGTGCAGACTGGTCAACAGTTAATTCCCTCAGACTTCAATAATATCTGCATGTTTTTCACAAATATTCAGTCGTGCTGTTGGTGCTGATTATATAAGTGGATGAACCTGTCATGTGATATCTGTCACTTTGCAGGGATGGCTTTGGGAGTGGGGGTGGGGAAGTGTGAGGATGATACTCCAACCAATATTTTTTTGGGTGTACAGTGCTTGGCTGAACAAATAAGTTTCCATGAATTCCGAATCTATGTTACAGTGTGAATCAAGTTTTGTTTCTGTAGCTAGTGCTTTTAGTTGTAACAGTATCTTTCATGACATGTATGGAGTCTGTGCTAAGACAGAGCAGTGGAGATAATGATATAACATAAAGTAATGCGAGCTGCGTCTGCTTCTCATTCTTGGGGTGCGACTGTGTCTAACCCAAGTTCTTTGTGATATGAGTCAGTGAATTAATTGAAGCTCTTCCTACGGAGGCATTATGCAAGTGAAGGAAGGGGAAGTAAAAGAGAGGGGAGGGTGGAGATAAAATCATGAAACAGATATTGCATAAGTGTATCAGAGGCCTCTCCTTCTCCAAAGATTCTCACGTACATATAGACATGACATTCAAGCATCATTTCACATTAGTGCCTGAATATTTGGATGCACTTCACTGGAGCTTCCTCCACATGCTTGCATTAGAGGTCAGAGCTGCAGCCTCTACTTTTAGCAGTCTAACAGCCAGACAGGTACCTGAGCTTCCACCCAACTCACCCTGATTAACTGGCCACCGCTGAGATGAAATAAAGACACAAGTGCTGGAAGCACTCAGCCACGTAGACAGCATCTATGGAGAGAGAAGCAGTTTCAATGTTTCAGGTCTGAGGCCATTCAATAGAACTGGGAAAGAGAGAGACATATTATTTTTAAATTGGAGATATGGTGTCAAAGGTAAATTAAAATTAAGTTGCTCTCTCGCTTTCTCAATTCCAGTCTCGGACGTTAAACATTAACTTTATTTCTGTTTCTACAAACGCTGAGTATTTTACACACAAAGTGTAGCTAGTCAGTAGTGTTTCTGGCATTTGCTGTTTCTATTTCATATTTCCACCGTTTACAGAATTTTTTTGTTATTTTGATCAAGGAGATGGTCTGATGCATCTGTAGAATCAATAGTCAGAGGAAACAATACGAAAGGCCCTAGCCCCAGTTTCACTCAATGTGACTATTTCACAATGGATTACACAGGGCACCAATAAAAACATGCACTGATAATCAGCATCTATGCATCTTCCAGTCCAAAACATAGAAATCTGCAGCATATTACTGGCCCTTCAACCCACAATGTTGTGCTGACCATGTAACCTACTCTGACAACTGCCAAGAATTTCCCTACCACATAGCCCTCTATTTTTCTAAGCTCCATGTACATATCTAAGAGTAGCTTAAAAACCTGACCCTATCTTTCTGGGGACTCATTTTGTGGATACTGGATCTCTACCTAAACTTGAGTGGGGTGGCAATATCTGCTATAATTTGGGAATTACATGAAAGATACCACACAATCAGCCCAAATGATACGCAACAATATGCTTCACAAAAATTGTTTTTTGCTGTTGAGATTCAAGCACAATACCTGACACTTCTTTGCACAGGTTTCCAACTTCTATTAAAACAATTCACTGTTGTGTTATCGTACTCACTCCTCTTCCCAAGTTCATTGTTTGGGAAGAAGTGTGAGTGTGGTGAGTAAGAAAGTTCCTTAGTGAGGAACTTTCTTCTGAATCCCCCGTTAGAACTAATGGAGTCTATATAATATTTATCACATCTCACTTTGATCTTGCCAGATAGTAGCATTTCCTCATTATCAACAATATCAAACATTTATATACTACAAAATGCAATATGGCTACTTAACTGGAACTACTCAGACAGCCAGATCTGTTGACCCGATCACCAAAGAGGATAAGCACAGCAGGTGCAAGAGAATAACACTTCCTGTGAGTTTGCCTCCATCCCTGACCTGAAATTATGAAGCTAATCCTTTGTCATCAGTGCATTTGAATATTGCAACTTCCCACCCATGAGCACAATTCAAATACCTTCACTGGCAGTTCAGTGAAGTGGTCCTTCAAAGGCAATTTAGGATGGGCAGGTAAAGCAGGTCAAAGTTTGGCAACACACACACACAATGCTGGAGGAACTCAGCAGACCAGGTAGCATCTGTGGAAAAGAGTACTTGTATAGTCGATGTTTCAGGCTGAGACCCTTCATGAGTCCTGATGAAGGGTCTTGGCCCGAAACGTCGACTATACTCCTTTCTACCTGGCCTGCTGAGTTCCTCCAGCATTTTGTTTTGTGTGTATTGCTTGGATTTCCAACATCTGCAGATCTTCTCCTGTTTGAGATTACCAGCTGTTACCATTATAATGTATGTTGGATCTTGTTGTGCACACAATGGTGGTGAATTTATTCATGCATATTTAAATGGTAGTCTATTATTTTGGAGAACACTGGCAAGATTGGTATTGGTCCAGAAATCCTCAGTGTCTCATCTTTCCTTAGACACTCTTTCTGGTATATGGTTGACACTGAATTTTTTACAGGATCCCAGGATGATCGGGTAACACTCCGTCCAATGAATTTTGTGTGTGTGCCTATTTTGCGTATAAGCTGCACAGAGAAATGTCAGCATTGGGAATGGTGCAGTGCTGAACTCACTAATGCATACGCAATTCACAGTGTAAGCTGGAACTTTTAAATTATCTTAGTAATTTTTCTTACTTGTACTTTGGGGCATAATGTCTGTTATATGAAACTGTTTCAGTAAAGTTCAGACGTGTAAATGATGATATCATTAAACGTATTTGAAAGAGCTTAACTCTACCTCACAGCAATACAGACAGTAAGCTCACACTGACAGCAAAAACAGACAATGCTGGAAACATTCAACAGGTTAAGCAGCAATTGTGGAGAGAGACCCAGAGTTAACATTTACAGTCTGAGACTGAAAATAAGTGAAAATAACTTAGTTTTATTTTACCTCATTTACCGCATCTCCAACTTTAAAATAACATGTTCTTTTTCTTCCTTTCTTTACCTCCCTGTCTCCAGCTCTATCAACATCTTTTATAGACCTACTGATTCACATGGCTATCTTGACTATACCTCTTCCCACCCTATTTCCTGTAAAAAAGCTAATCCTTTTCCTCAGTTCCTTTGTCTCTGCCACATTTGTTCCCAGGATGAGGCTTTCCCTTCAAGGACTTCAGAGATATCCTCCTCCTTCAAAGAACTGGGTTTCCCTTCCTCTACCATTGCTGCTGCCCTCACCTGCATCTCCTCCTAATACATTCACCCCATCTTCACGCCAACTTAACAGGGATAGAGTTCCTCTTGTCCTTACCTACCATCTCTTGTGTCTCCGCATCCAGCACATCACTCCCCAAAAATACAGCCATCTTCAACGAAATCCTATCACCAAGCACATTTACTAACCCACCCCCCCACCCCCATCCCCAGCTCTCCTCTTCCTGCAGGGATCACTTCTTTGGCGATTCCCTTGCCCATTCCTCCTTCCCCACTAATCTTCCTCCTGGAAACAGAAATGTTACACCCGCCAATTCATCTCCACTCAGGGCCCAAACAGTCCTTCAGGGTGAGGCAACACTTCACCCGCAAATCTATTTGGGTTTTCTATTGTATCCAGTTTTCTCAATGCAGCCTGCTCTGTATTGATGAGACTCAACGTAAATTAGGGGGCAGTTTTGTTGAGTGCCTCCGCTCTATCTTCCAAAAACGGAATTTCCTGGTGGTGAACCATTTTATTTCCTATCCCCCATTCCCATTCAAACATGTCAGTCTATGGCCTTCTCTTCTGCCAAGATGAGTCCACCCTCAGGGTGAAGGAGCAACACCTCATATTCCATCTAGGTAGTCTCCAACCTAATGGCATGAATATCAATAATTTTTTTTCTTTTTTTTCTTTTTTCTTTCCCCACTCTAGTCACTTACCTTTTCTCCTCACCTGCCTATCACTTCTCCCTGGTGCCCTTCCTTATTCCCTTTCTCCCACAGTCCACTCTCCTCTCCTATCAGATTCTGTCTTCTCTAGCCCTACATCTTTCCCACCCAGCTGGCTTCACATATCACCTTTTAGCTTGTCCTCCTTCCCATCGCTCAACCTTTTTATTCTGGTATCTTCCCCCTTCCTTTCCAGTCCCAATGGAAGGTCTCACCTGAAATGTTGACTGTTTATTCATCTTCATAAATGCTACTTGACCTGCTGAGGTCCTCCAGCAATTTGTGTGTGGTGTTTTCTTTCTTCCCGTTTTATCGAAAGGCTTCAGACCTGAAACATTAACTCTCCTCAGATGTTGCCTGACCAGCTGAGAGTTTTCAGAGTCTTTTTTGCTTTTGTTTCTGGAGTTGTTTTTCATCAAGCTCTCTCCTAAACTGTGTTTTCAGACTAAATATCATTACTGGTCATGTTTATAAGTAAATTTCTATTTTAAATATTCATACACCTGCCACAGTCAGATCTTTAACTCAGTGTGGAAGACAGTAAGTGGAAAAAGATAAAGTGCAGGACACATATATACTTTAATCTCTGTTTTACACATACACTCAGTGGCCACGTTTTTAGGTACACCTGTACACCTGCTCGTTAATGCAAATAACTAATCAGCCCTAGTGCGGCAGAACTCAATCCATAAAAGTATGCAGACATGGTCAAGAGGTTCAGCTGTTGTTCAGACCAAACATCAGAATGGGGAAGAAATGTGATCTAAGTGACTTTGACCATGCAATAATTGTTAATGCCAGATGGGGTAGTTTGAGTATCTCAGAAAGTACTGATCTGGGATTTTCATGCACAGCGGTTTCTAGAATTTACATAGAATGGTGTGAAAATTTAAAAAAAACAGCGAATGGCAGTTCTGAAGGTCAAAATGCCTTGTTAATGAAAGAGGACAAAGCAGCATGGCATGACTTGTGCAAGCTGGCAGCAAGGCGACAGTAACTCAAATAAGTACACGTTATAAAAGTGGTGTGCAGCAGAGCGACTCTGAATGCACAACAGATTGAACCTTGAACTAGTTGGGCTATAGCGGCAGGAGACCACGATAGACATTCAGTGACTACATTATTAACTACAGGAGCTAACTAACAAAGTGACCACTGAGTGTATAACTACTATTAATAATTTGATGCCATCATTAAACTTCCGATAAACCTGTTACACTTAATCACATGGAATCATAGAATTGTACAGTGTGGTAATAGGCCATCCAGCCTATCTTAACGACACTGACCAGTGGGTATTCTCTTGAATTAAAACCATTGCTGAATGTTTGGTCCATAGTTCTTCAATGCATAAGTGATTCAAGTGCTTAACTAAACACTTTTCAAATGCTGTTACCTTCCTGTCAGCAATAGCTTCAAATATAGGATGGGCAGCTGTGTATCAGGAAATGAATGCTTCCTACTTGGGCAGCACAAAGGTGTGGCTTGTGGGGCTGCTGCTTCACACCTCCAGTGATCCAGGGTCAATCCTAACGTTGGTGGAGTCTGTGAATGGAGCTTGTGTTCTCCATGTGAATGCACATGGGTTTCCTCAGTACATTCCCACATTAAAAGGAGAGGTAGGTTTTTCCACACAGGGTGTAATGGTTAGATGAAATGAAGTAGTGGGAGGGTAGATACAATTCCAATAGTTAGAAGACATTTAAACAGGTACACTGGTAGAGAAGGTTTGGAGGAATACAGGCCAAATGCTGACAAATGGGACTAGCTTGGACAGACATATTGATTGGCTGTATAACTGTAACTTTCTGTATGGATTAGTATATTCATTGGTCACCCTTGCTCACCTCAAGAATGTAAGGGAGTGGTTAACAGATGACGGAGCTTTTATGAGAATAGGTTACAGTGAAAATTAGTTGGGAATGGGAATGAAAGGAACTCGTGGGCCAAATGACTACCTTCTATGTCAAAAGGACCATATGTATCAAAATATGAAATGCATATGCAGGAATCTATATTGGAAATGCAGTAAGTAACATTGGAATGAACTGTTACAGTTCACAGTACGGCCTCTAGAATGTCATCTAGTATAGGGGTTCCAAACCTGGGGTCCACGGACCTCTCGGTTAATGGCGGGATCCACAGCATGAAAAAGGTTGGGAACACCTGCTCTGGTGTATGAAGGTGCCACGGTAACGTAGCAGTTCGTGCAATGCTATTACAGCTCAGGGTGTCGGAGTTCGGAGTTTAATACTGACGTTATTTGTAAGTTTGTACTTCCTTCCCATGATGGTGTGGGTTTTCTCCAGGTGCTCTGGTTTCCCCCACAGTCCAAAGTCATACCAGTTAGTAGGTTAATTGCTCGTGGTAAACTGTCCTGTCATTAGGCTGAGGTTGAATTGGTGGGTTGCTGGGTGGTACAGCTCACTGGACTGGAAAGGTCTGTTCCACACAGGATCTCTAAGTAAATCAATAAACAAAATGGTGCATGGGATTGGCTGGATGAATATACCAGGTCATTGCCTGAGAGTGTCAGTGTGAAAGAGCCAGTCAGGGTCCAAACAATACTGATACAGGAATGAATTTAAAAACGCTAACATGAGGAAATCTGCAGATGCTGGAATTTCAAGCAACACACATAAAAATTGCTGGTGGACGCAGCAGGCCAGGCAGCAATTTTTATGTGTGTTGCCTGATACAGGAATAATGGCGTATTGCCAGTGATCAAGGTAAGTCTCGAAACAATAGCAGACCACACCAAAGGAGGTCGGATATCTGTAGAGAGTGTTGGTGGAAGTGGAGTCTCAGTGGCTTCGGCTGGTTTCTTGACGAATACTGTTGATCTGTCCAGTCCTCCCCCCCACAAAAAAAAAATAGAGAGGAGCTTACTCTCCTTGGCCAGTTCATGACTAAAATGTGAAATGGACTCCCAGGTTCGTTACAAAGATCCCAATGGGATCCTGCTTGGGAACTTCCCTGTTTTTGTGCAGTAACCTTGGTGAATGTTAGTATGGGAACAGCTGTGCATCATCAACAGGTTTGAAATGGGCCCTTAGTATTATTAAGGATCCCACCCATCCATCCTCCATCCTCTTTGACTCTAATGCACAAAAGCAAGAATGATCAGGATGAGAAACAATTTCTTCCCTTAGGCCATTGGGCTTCTGAACTCCCTGCAGCATCACACTTGAAGTGTCACTGGTTAATCTGTTCTGTACTTTACAATATTTAATTTATGCACTTTACTTTGTTTATTTATGCGTAATTTTTTCTGCAGATTTTACTTTCATAAGGATGAGGATGTTAGGAGAATTCAAGGTGACTTGGATAGACTGGGTGAGTGGGCAGAAACTTGGCAGATGGCATTTAATGTGAATAAGTGTGAGGTTATTCACTTTGGGAGCAAGAACAGGAAGGCGGTTATTATCTGAATGGTGTGGAGTTAGGTAAGGGAGAAATACAAAGAGATCTAGGAGTACTTGTTCATCAGTCTCTGAAGGTGAATGAGCAAGTGCAGCAGGCAGTGAAGAAGGCTAATGGAATGTTGGCCTTTATTACAAAGGGAATTGAGTAGAAGAGCAAGGAAACCCTTTTGCATTTGTACAGGGCCCTGGTGAGACCACACCTGGAGTATTGTGTGCAGTTTTGGTCTCCAGGCTTAAGGAAGGACATCCTGGTTGTGGAGGAGGTGCAGCGTAGGTTCATTAGGTTAATTCCTGGGATGTCTGGACTGTCTTACGCAGAGAGGTTAGAGAGACTGGGCTTGTACACGCTGGAATTAAGGAGATTGAGGGGGGATTTGATTGAGACATATAAGATTATTAATGAATTGGACAAGATAGAGGCAGGAAATATGTTGCAGATGCTGGGAGAGTCCAGTACCAGAGGGTATGGTTTAAGAATAAGGAGTAGGTCATTTAGGACAGAGTTGAGGAGGAACTTCTTCTCCCAGAGAGTTGTGGAGGTGTGGAACGCGCTGCCTCAGAAGGCAGTGGAGGCCAATTCTCTGGATGCTTTCAAGAAGGAGCTAGATAGGTACCTTATGGATAGGGGAATCAAGGGTTATGGGGACAAGGCAGGAACTGGGTATTGATAGTAGATGATCAGCCATGATCTCAGAATGGCGGTGCAGACTCGAAGGGCTGAATGGTCTACCTCTGCACCTATTGTCTATTGTCTATAAGTTATTGTGGGTTAAATGTGTGTTATGTATATTACCGTGCTTTGCACCCTTGTTTGGAGAAAATTTAATTCGTTTGAGGGTATACATGTATATAGTTAAGTAACAATAAACTTGACTTGTCTTGACTAGAATAAAATATTTCAATGTGAATATATGGTTATTTCAATGTGAATATATGATTATTTCAAAGAAACATTTAAACAACAGAGAGTGAGTAACACAGATATAGGGAAGTGAAAACACTCTGCACTCTGCTTATTTCTATCGATAACTGCAAAACAATTATTACTTTGTAATTCTACATTATATTCTTGAAACTTACTTTTGATTATGTTTACTGGTTTTTTTAGAAAGAGAAGAAATAAAAACTGGGCAGAAAACAAATATAATAATAAAAACTATAGATTTACAATATGACAGAGGGAAAAACAGAGGACTGAAAATCACTGAATTTGGTTCTTATTAGAATGGTGAAAATACCAAACTAACATATTGTAAATATATTTTAATTATTTAGTTGAATCGAGAAAGTAGTTTTAATAAAAATATTTTACTCTTTACATTCTACCAAAAACCTACATATTATGCATAGGTCCTAAATGAAAGGTCTCACATCAAAACTTCGATTGGTTATTTATTTCCATAGATGCTGCCTGATCTATTGAGCCTTTCCAACATTGTGTTGCACCTTTATTATCTACTAGATGGATTTGGATTAAAATGCTAAAAGCTGAATTTAAGAAGTTATTTCAAGTGAATCATTCCTGTTCTTTCATCTACTGATTACCGCTGATAAAGAGTCTCAGCCCAAAATATCAACTGTTTATTCCAGAGGTTTCTAACCTGTGGTCCATGGACCCCTTACTTAATGGTATTGGTCCATGGCATAAAAATCATTGGGAAGCTCCGGTTTATTCTTTGCGATTGACGCTGCCTGACTGGTAGAGCTCCTCCAGCATTTTGTGTGTGTTACTCTGGATTTCCAGCATCTGCAGAATCTCTTGTGCTTATTCCTGTTCTTTGATAAAAGAGAGGGAGAAGCTCAGAGGTAGATGAATACATCCCACATGTGGCAAATGTCATTTGCTTGTTCAAATCAGGAAGTAAGGAAGATCCCAGCAATTAAAGGCTATTCAAATTAATCTTGTTTACGAGAAAACTTTTTGAAACATTGGTTCATGACTGGATACTAAACATATGGAAGAAAGTGGAGTAACTGAACCAAACCTAAGTTATAGGCAAATGTTGGGCAGACTAAGAGTTTATTTATTGGAACATAGGGGCTGAGGGGAGACCTTATAGAGGTGTATAAAATCATGATAGTCATATATAGGGTGTGCATACATAGTCTTTTTCCAATATTTTCAAAAAACTGGAGGATAAGTTTAAGGTGAGCAGGAAAAGATCTAAAAGAGGCCTGAGGGCAACTTCTTCCTGCCGAGTTTAGTGTGTATATGGAACGAGCTGCCAGAGAAAAAGTGGTGCAAACAGGTACAGTAACAATATTTAAACAACACTTAGGTAAGTAGATAGATAAGAAAGGTTTGGAGGGATAAAGGCCAATCATGGGCAAGTGGGAATGGTTAACATGGACATGTTGTTCAGCTTGACGAGTTGGGCCATTGAGCCTGTAGCCAAGTTGTATTGCTCAGTCACTTTATGCCGACAATGTATTACTAAGGACATATTATGCTTGACCAATTTGATAGAATGTTTGATACGGTAACAGCGTTGATGAGGATAATAAAATTGATGTGTTACACATGGACTTCCAGAAATCTATTGATAACACTTATCAACAAAGTTGAAGGCATGACAGAAAAACAGCATTGATAGTGTCAAGCAACACACATCAAAGTTGCTGGTGAACACAGGCAGGCCAGGCAGCACCTCTAGGTTAAACCATCATTGGCTCAGTAACTGGCAACAATGGCTTGTGGTGAATGGTTGTTTTTTAGACTGTTGGAAGGAGGATAGGGGCATTAGAGTTAGGGTCTTTGACGTTCTTTTATATCTTTAAAAATGATCTACACTTGAAGGTGCAAGTTGAAATTTCTAAATTTGCAGATCACACAAAATTTGGCAGTATTGTGAACTGTGAAGAGGATAGTGACAGTTTGCAGCAAGTTATGTGTTGGCCAGTGGAATGGGCAGACAGACACGTAGCAGATGGAATTTTATAAGGAGGTTGAAGCATACTGTTCTAAAGGTGATGGAGGAGAGAGGAAGTTGTGGATATGTGTGCACAAATCAATGAAGATAGCAGGGCAAGCTGACAAAGTAGTTAGCAAACCATGCACAATTCTGGGCTTTATCCATAGAGGAATTATGAAAAAAATCAGAAAGTAGTGAACCTTTGTAAAACACTGATCAGCCCTTAAATGGAGTTACACTCGCAAAATGTTGGAGAAACTCAGCAGCTCAGGCAGCATCTGTGGGAAAGAGTAACCAGTCAGAGTTTTAGGCCGAGACCCTTCTTCAGGACTGTTGGAATGTTCTGTTCAGTTGTGGTCACCTCCTTATGGGAAGGATGTGAAGGCATTGGACAGTATCCCAGATAGATTTACAGGTTTCCTGCAATGAAGGGCTGCAGTTACAGGGGTGGATTAGAGACACTCATCCTGTTTTTCTTCTCTCTCCACAGAAGAGAAGGATGAGGGGATATTTGGTAGAAGTATATAAAATGAGGAGAGGTCTGGAAAGTGGGAAGCTATTTCCATTGGTGGAGGGTGCTACTGACTAAAGGACACAAGGATAAAATAAAGGGTAAGAGAGGGAGGAGTGACATCAGGAAAACTTTTTTATGCATAAAACAGAGTGGGAATAAAGGGATCCCATTCCGGCTGGCTGCCGGTTACCAGTTGAGTTCCACAGGGGTCAGTGTTGGGACCGCTGCCTTTTACGATGTATGTCAATAATTTGGACTATGGTATCAATGGATTTGTGGTTAAATTTGTCATGATACAAAGATAGGTGGAGGAGCGGGTAGTGTTGAGGAAACAGAGAGCCTGCAGAGAGATTTAGATAGTTTAGGGGAATGGGCAAACAACTGGCAAATGAAATACAATGTTGGAAAGAGTATGGTCATGCACTTTGGAGGAAGGAATAAACAGACAGACTATTATTTAGATGAGGAGTGAATTGAAAATGCAGAGATGCAAAGGGACTTGGGAGTTCTTCTGCAAGATATCCTAAAGGTTAACCTCCAGGTTGAGTTGGTTGTGAAGAAGGTGAATGCAATGTTGGCATTCATTTCTAGGGGTTTAGAATATAAGAGCAGGGATGTGATGTTGAGGCTCTATAAGGCACTCGTGAGACCACACTGGGAGTATTATGCAACACACATCAAAGTTGCTGGTGAACGCAGCAGGCCAGGCAGCATCCGTAGGAAGAGGTGCAGTCGACGTTTCAGGCCGAGACCCTTCGTCAGGACTAACTGAAGGAAGAGTGAGTAAGGGATTTGAAAGTTGGAGGGGGAGGGGGAGATCCAAAATGATAGGAGAAGACAGGAGGGGGAGGGATGGAGCCAAGAGCTGGACAGGTGATAGGCAAAAGGGGATACAAGAGGATCATGGGACAGGAGGTCCGGGAAGAAAGACAAGGGGAGGGGGGAACCAAAGGATGGGCAAGAGGTATATTCAGAGGGACAGCGGGAGAAAAAGGAGAGTGAGAGAAAGAATGTGTGCATAAAAATAAGTAACAGATGGGGTACGAGGGGGAGGTGGGGCCTTAGCGGAAGTTAGAGAAGTCGATGTTCATGCCATCAGGTTGGAGGCTACCCAGACGGAATATAAGGTGTTGTTCCTCCAACCTGAGTGTGGCTTCATCTTTACAGTAGAGGAGGCCGTGGATAGACATGTCAGAATGGGAATGGGAGGTGGAATTAAAATGTGTGGCCACTGGGAGATCCTGCTTTCTCTGGCGGACAGAGCGTAGATGTTCAGCAAAGTGGTCTCCCAGTCTGCGTCGGGTCTCGCCAATATATAAAAGGCCACATCGGGAGCACCGGAGGCATATATCACCCCAGTCGACTCACAGGTGAAGTGTTGCCTCACCTGGAAGGACTGTTTGGGGCCCTGAATGGTGGTAAGGGAGGAAGTGTAAGGGCATGTGTAGCACTTGTTCCGCTTACATGGATAAGTGCCAGGAGGGTGATCAGTGGGGAGGGATGGGAGGGACGAATGGACAAGGGAGTTGCGTAGGGAGCGATCCCTGCGGAATGCAGAGAGAAGGGGGGAGGGAAAGATGTGCTTAGTGGTGGGATCCCGTTGGAGGTGGCGGAAGTTACGGAGAATAATATGTTGGACCCGGAGGCTGGTGGGGTGGTAGGTGAGGACCAGGGGAACCCTATTCCTAGTGGGGTGGCGGGAGGATGGAGTGAGAGCAGATGTACGTGAAATGGGGGAGATGCGTTTAAGAGCAGAGTTGATAGTGGAGGAAGGGAAGCCCCTTTCTTTAAAAAAGGAAGACATCTCCCTCATCCTAGAATGAAAAGCTTGAGGGCAGGGTGAAAGTTGGAGGCAAAGTTAATAAAGTCAACGAGTTCTGCATACGTGCAGGAAGCAACGCCAATGCAGTCGTCGATGTAGCAAAGGAAAAGTGTGGGACAGATACCAGAATAGGCATGGAACATAGATTGTTCAACAAACCCAACAAAAAGGCAGGCATAGCTAGGACCCATACGGGTGCCCATAGCTACACCTTTAGTTTGGAGGAAGTGGGAGGAGCCAAAGGAGAAATTATTAAGAGTAAGGACTAATTCCGCTAGACGGAGCACAGTGGTGGTAGAGGGGAACTGATTAGGTCTGGAATCCAAAAAGAAGCGGAGAGCTTTGAGACCTTCCTGATAGGGGATGGAAGTATATAAGGACTGGACATCCATGGTGAAAATAAAGCGATGGGGGCCAGGGAACTTAAAATCATGGAAAAGTTTAAGAGCGTGAGAAGTGTCATGAACATAGGTCGGAAGGGATTGAACAAGGGGTGATAAAACCATGTCGAGGTATGCAGAAACAAGTTCGGTGGGGCAGGAGCAAGCTGAGACAATAGGTCGGCCAGGACAGGCAGGTTTGTGGATCTTGGGTAGGAGGTAGAAACGGGAAGTGCGGGGTGTGGGAACTATAAGGTTGGTAGCAGTGGATGGGAGATCCCCTGAGCGGATAAAGTCGGTGATGGTGTGGGAGACAATGGCCTTGTGCTCCTTAGTGGGGTCACGATCGAGGGGTAAATAAGAGGAGGTATCCGTGAGTTGTCGCTGTGCCTCGGCAAGGTAGAGGCCAGACTACAACAGCACCCCCCTTATCGGCGGGTTTAATAATAAGGTTAGGATTAGTGCAGAGGGAGTGGAGAGCAGAGCGTTCCGAAGGAGTGAGGTTGGAATGGGGACAAGGTGCGGTGAAGTCGAGACGGTTGATGTCCCGTTGGCAATTAGCGATAACAAGATCCAGAGCAGGCAGAAGACCAGAGCCGGGTGTCCATGAAGAAGAGGAGCGTTGAAGACGGGAGAAGGGGTCATCGGTGGGGGTGGAAGAGTCCTTGCCGAAGAAGTAGGCTCGGAGACGGAGACGGCGGAAGAAAATTTCCGCATCATGGCGAACACGGAACTCGCTGAGGTGTGGGCGAAGGGGGACAAACGTGAGGCCCTTACTGAGAACAGAGCGTTCTGCCTCCGACAGTTGAAGGTCGGAGGGGATGGTAAAGACCCGGCACGGATGACAGCTGGGATCAGAGGGGGGACGGGGGAGGCTGGGTGTGTCAATGGAGAGGGGAGGGTTGGGGTGAGAGGAAGATGGAGCCTCTGAGGGCCCAGGAGCTGACGGTGGGATCTGAGGAAGACGGGGCTGCGGAGTGGTGGTGGGGGAAGGGGAGACGGGAGTCACAACAGCAGCACTTCTAGACCCGGCCTGGAGCTCAAGACTGGAATCTTGAGAGCTGGGATCAGAGGGGGGAGGGGGGAGGCTGGGGGTGTCAATGGAGAGGGGAGGGCTGGGGTGAGAGGAAGATGGAGCCTCTGAGTACCCAGGAGCTGACGGTGGGATCTGAGGGAGATGGGGTTGCAGAGTGGTGATGGGGGAAGGGGAGACGGGAGTTGCAGTAGGGATCGCTCCCTACACAACTCCCTTGTCCATTCGTCCCTCCCATCCCTCCCCACTGATCTCCCTCCTGGCACTTATCCGTGTAAGCGGAACAAGTGCTACACATGCCCTTACACTTCCTCCCTTACCACCATTCAGGGCCCCAAACGGTCCTTCCAGGTGAGGCAACACTTCACCTGTGAGTCGACTGGGGTGATATACTGCGTCTGGTGCTCCCGATGTGGCCTTTTATATATTGGCGAGACCTGACGCAGACTGGGAGACCGCTTTGCTGAACATCTACGCTCTGTCCGCCAGAGAAAGCAGGATCTCCCAGTGGCCACACATTTTAATTCCACATCCCATTCCCATTCTGACATGTCTATCCACAGCCTCCTCTACCGTAAAGATGAAGCCACACTCAGGTTGGAGGAACAACACCTTATATTCTGTCTGGGTAGCCTCCAACCTGATGGCATGAACATCGACTTCTCTAACTTCCGCTAAGGCCCCACCTCCCCCTCGTACCCCATCTGTTACTTATTTTTATGCACACATTCTTTCTCTCACTCTCCTTTTTCTCCCGCTGCCCCTCTGAATATACCTCTTGCCCATCCTCTGGTTCCCCCCTCCCCTTGTCTTTCTTCCCGGACCTCCTGTCCCATGATCCTCTCGTATCCCCTTTTGCCTATCACCTGTCCAGCTCTTGGCTCCATCCCTCCCCCTCCTGTCTTCTCCTATCATTTTGGATCTCCCCCTCCCCCTCCAACTTTCAAATCCCTTACTCACTATTCCTTCACTTAGTCCTGACGAAGGGTCTCGGCCTGAAACGTCGACTGCACCTCTTCCTACAGATGCTGCCTAGCCTGCTGCATTCACCAGCAATTTTGATGTGTGTTGCTTGAATTTCCAGCATCTGCAGAATTCCTGTTGTTTGGGAGTATTATGCGCAGTTTTGGGCTCCTTCTTTGAGAAAGGATATACCGACATTGGAAAGGTCCAGAGAAGATTCATGAAAATGATTCCAGGAATGAGAGGGTTACCGTATGAGGAATGTCTGGCAGCTCTTGGGCTGTATTCCCTGGAATTCAGGAGAATGAGGGAAGATCTCAAAGAAATATTCCGAATGTTAAAAGGCCTGAACAGATTAGATATGGCAAAGTTATTTCCCATGGTAGGGTATTCTAGGACTAGAGGGCACAACTTCAGGATTGAAGGATGTCTATTTAGAACTGAGATGTGGAGAAATTGCTTTAGTCAGAGGGTGGTAAATCTGTGGAATTTGTTGCCATGAGTGGCTGTGGAGGTCAAGTAATAGGGTGTACTTAAGGCAGAGGTAGATATGTTCTTGATTAGCCAGGGAATCAAAGGTGAAAGCAGGGAGTGGGGATGACTGGAAGAATTGGATCAGCCCATGATTGAATGGCAGAGCAGTCTCCATGGGCTGAATGGCCTACTTCTGCTCCTATATGTTATGGTCTTATGGTCAGTCTGTGTTTGGAACCTGGAATGCACAGCCTGCTGATATGGTGCAAGCAGGTTCCATTGTTATCTTTGAGAGATAATTGGATAGATTCAGTCCATGATGTAGAAAAATTTGCAGGAAAGAGATGGCAACATGACAGTGCTCTGGTAGAGAACTGGTGCAGACAAGATGGGCTCAATGGCCCTCCCTCTTGCAGTGACCATTCTATGACTGATTCTATACCACTTTTCCTGCTATGCTTTCTTGACAGAGCAGGCTGTTCCTTTAATGGCCAATCTCTGTCACATTCCTGCTACTTGCGCTTCAGCATGGGGAATATCGTAATACAAACAAAATCCTTCCCTCACCCACATCTCCTCCTTTTCCCAAGCATGCCCCCTCAACCCATCTCCCCGCTACATTAACAATCAGTAGAGTTCCTCTTGTTCTTACCTACCACTCCATAAGCCTCCGCATCCAGCATATCATTCTCTGCAACTTCCACCATCTTCGATGGATTCCTACCACCAAAAGCATCTTTATCTTCCCCTTCCTCCCACTCACTCCATTTTCCACAAGGATCACTCCCTCCATTCATCCCTCTCTACTAAGCTCCCTCCTGGCACTTATTCCTGAAGGAACACCAGCCTATTCATCTCTTCTCGCCTCCATTCAGGGTCCCAAACGGCCCTTCTAGGTGAGGCAGCACTTAACCTGCAAATCTGCTGTGGTCATCTATTGAATCTGGTGCTCCTGAAGTTGCCTGCTCTGCTTTGGTGAGACCCAGTGTAGATTGGGAAACTGCTTAGTCGTGCACCTTGCTCCATCTGCAGCAAGCATGGTTTCCCAGTGACAAATCATTTCAATTCCACTGGCCATTCCCATTCTGTCATGTCTATCTAGGGCTTCCTTGTCTTCCGTGGAGAGGCCACTCTCATATTGGAGGAGCAACAGTTCAGTTTTCATCTGGGTGGCCTCTGACCTGATGGCATAAACATTGATTTCACCCCCTTCTGGTAATTTTTCCCCTCCTCCTTCCCTCTTCTTCCATTCCCCACTTTGGCTTTCCTTTTACCCCCTTCTTTTCTCCTCACCTGCCAAGCACCTTTCCTTTCTCCCATGGTCTATTCTCCTCTCCTATCAGATCCACTCTTCAGCTCTTTACCTTTTCCAACTATCACCTTCCAGTTTCTCATTTTATCCCCCCTCTCCCGTCCACTTACCTTCCCCTCACCTGGCTTCACTTATCACATTCTAGCTTCTACCTCTTCCCTTCCACACACATTCTTATTCTGGCTTTTCCCCCCTTCCATTCCAATCCTGATGGGGAGTCTTGGCCTAAAACATCGACTGTTCATTCCTTTCCACAGATGCTGCCTGACCTGCTGAATTCATTAAGCATTTTGACTGTGTTACTCTGTATTCCCAGAAAATGCAGAATCTCTTTGTGTTTACGGGGAATATTATGATTTGCTCACAGTGCAGGTTAAGTAAGAGTTATAATGCTTCAAAATATAAACATTGAACAAAAATTAAAAAAAAAGGTTTTGTGGATGGAGAGATGAAACACAGTGGAGTAGTTGTTGTTTTAGTTACCTGCTGTAAGTGTCATTGAAAATAAGTATGACATTCACTAATGGAATTTCAAGACAACTTCTACGTAGAATTCCATAACAACTATGGAAACAAATGTCAGAAATGACAAACAGCAGGCACATACCATCATATCATTCATTTTAATGGATGTGAACAAAGATAAATTTACATCTGAGGCTTATAAAACTGAAAATACAGGTGAAAATGATAAGAATTTTGATGGAATGCAAACAAAAGATGAGGATGGCTAAGAAGGTATATGAGAAAAGTCTGAAGATCAACACAAAGGAAAAATAGCAGGAGCTTTTACACAACCATTACAACTTAAAAAGAAATCAAGGAAAGCAAAGGGCTCACTAAAGCATTAATGGTGCCATCTTGCATATGCGAATAAGGAACTTGATTGATAAATACCTTAAAGTTCTTTTGGCAAAGAAAGATGAAAGTGGTATTGTAGGAAGACCTGTAGACAGATATAAAGGAGCTTTTACTGTAAACCAATAGCCAGAGGGATGCTGCACTTAGAGTATATAATGATCGGCCTGGATGGTATTCAACTGATAAAAAGTGAAGAAGCTGACAGAGGTAGCAATAGAGGCACTAACAGTAATTGTGTTAAATGACTGCTGTGGGGAGCACTAAATGATCAATCTCTGTCCTGGCCAATTTCAAATCAGCAAAGGTAAAGATCAGGCCAGACTTCGAATGTAGGCAGTTGATGTAAGCTTTAATTTCATATCCTGTTGCAAAATTAATAAACAGCTACTCAGATGTTCATAATTAGTGAATGTCAGGAACTTCCATAAGGGCAGAAAGGGAGGACAGTCAGCAGAGGATTACAAAGTGCAGACTTAGCATGAGTATTTTATATGAATTTGGGAATAGGCAAACATGTGGGATACTGTATAGACTATTTTAGGAGGCTTTTGATATTTAGCAAGAAAGAAACAAATCCCCTCGCCTTTCACTTCCAACCCTATTGAAGAGATCAGTATTGTTTACTTTTAAGTAGAGTCCTGACACAGGTTTTTGATCTGAAATGTTGACAATTTCTTTCCACCCACTGATGCCGTTTGACCTGCTGAGTTCTTCCAGCAGATTATGCGTTGCTCCAAGTTTATGTTCATCTTGTGAGTGCTGTGTACCTGAAACTCGCTGCCTCTGATGATGCTGCAAGTAAGTATTCACTGCACCTGGGCATACGTGTACTTGTGCAGAGGACAATAAACTTGACTCTGACTTTGAAAATATGATTGCCTTGATGGATTGAAGCACTGGCTTGAGTCTAAAAATAAGTGCCTGAACAAGGCCCTTGGATTTGTTCTGTAAATGAGTCCATGTCATCAAAATTAAGTGATGCTGAATTTCTAGAAATTAAGCTGTATTATTTATCTTTTTATTCAGTCCTTCTATTGTCTTTCCTCTCATTATCTTTGTATGTGTCTAATCTTGACGTTGTCCAAGACCTTTGTTGTTGCCCTCTTGGTTTTGCTAAGTTTTAATTCACCACTGGTGGCGAGCAGCCAATTCTGCCTGTTTCCTGCAAGATGTGAAAAATGACTTGTTTGCTCAAACCTTTGGGTTCTAGCCCTCATACTTCCTCATGTGGTTTGTAGGGAAATTTAGGTTTAGCAGACTGTCAGAGCCCTTCTCACAGAGTGGAAATAGAGGGCTTAGCTTTAAGTTGAGAGAGGTGAAGTTTAAAGGAGATATGCAAGGCAAATATTTTGCACACATTCCGTGGTAGATATCTGGAATATATCTGCCATGGTAAATGGTGGAAGCAGTTAGGATAGTCTCAGTTAAGAGGCATTTAGACAAGCATATGAGTAGACCTGGAATGGAAAGATGTAGACCAATTACAGGCAAATGGGATTAGTTTGGATTGACATCACATTGACACAGATATCATGGATCATAGAGCTGTACTGCTTTATGTTCTGTGATCACATTCCTGTGAAGACATTTGAGACAAGTTGTTGTTATGGTTGCACATATAGGATAGTGCTGAGTAGGCAGGGAGATATGAATTGGGGGATGTCTAGATGAATTTCTTTTGGGTGGGAAATGGGCCAGACAGCTGTGGAGATTTCCATTTATAATAGCAATCTGAAGACAAGAAATTAGCTGCATTGAATGCTGAGAGAAGGCAAGTATTCATTTTGTATCATGTCAGTGTAGACTCCATTAACAATATAGCCTTTCTGTTCTTGGTAATTTCTTGCATCATAGGCCCACAGTTCAATTCGTTCAGCCAATCTGCATAAGTTATTTCCTATATTTTCTGAGGACAAGACTGTCACGAAACTAGAGGAGTGCAAAATAGATTTATGAGGATAAAACTAGGACTGTAGAGTTTGACTATAAGGAGAGACTGGAAAGGCTGTGACTTTTATTTTCCTGGAGAGTAGGATAGTGAGGGGTGAATATATGGAGATTTATAAAATCATGAGGAGTATCAGTAAGTTGAAAATCAGTCTTTTTTTCCCAGGGTAAAGAAGTCTAAATCTATAGGGAATAAGATTAAGTTGAGAGGCAAAAGATTTCAGATACCTAAGGGGCAATATTTTCACTAAGAAAAAAGTGAGTATACAGGATGAGCCAGCAAAGGAGCTAGTGGAAATGGGGTGGCATGGTAGCATAGGGTGAAGATTTTCCAGGCGCAGATCCATGGCCTCGCAAGACTTAACAGATGCTGTAGATTTCTATGTTTTATGATTGCTGGGCGGCATGGCTTGAAGGGCCAGAAGGGCCTATTCTGCGATGTAGCTCAATAAATAAATAAACAAACAAATAAACAAGCAAACAAATAAATAAATAGAGGTGGGTACAGTTACAATGTTTAAAAGGTATATAGACACATATGAAAGATTAAGAGGGATATGGGCTAACTGGGACTGACTCAGTTCGCCAGCTTGGTCAACATGGACAAGTTGGACTGAAGCACCTGTTTCTGTGCTGTATATCTCTATAACATGGGGAGGTCATTCAGCCCATCAAGTCTGTTCCACCTCTCAAGGCAATCCCATCTATTCGGTTTCCTCCCTCATTTCTCTGTAGTCCATACACTCTTGTGTGTTCATTGACTCCCCCAAACCCCTATTCTCCTGCCATCCATTCATACACTGAGGTCATAGGCAGTGGCTCATTAACCTTCAATCAACACTGGAAGGTGGGAGAAAACTGGTGCAAACCTATGCAGTCACAGGGAGAAAGAAATCCTACAAATACAGCACCGGAGTTCTGGTTCGAACCTGAGTCACTGGACCTGTGTGGAAGCACTATGAATCATACACCATTCACTGCTCCGGTGAGACCACGCCCACCCCCACCTTTCTCATGGTCAGTCTATGAGGGGAAGAAATTAAGAAAGTCATAGTCACAAATGGATTGCCAACATGGAGATAGGGAAACGCCACATTTTGAAACATTAGCTGAAGCGTTTGCAGTATTATGAGGGAGTGCAAACAGTTTGAAAGCTCTTTCAAAGAGCCAGAATTCTAATAAGTTGAATGACCTCTTTCGGCTTTATAAAGTTCCATGATCATAATTATAGCGGGTGCCGTTCAAATGTCACTGTCCTGGCCGGACAGAATGAAACCAGGAAACTTGCTTCATCCTCATGCCCAGAAAAACTTCCTGAACTGTGGGCTGTTTAGAACTAATGTGGATACTTCTCCTTCATTCTTCAGCCTGTTAATTACTGATGGCGTAAGGCAATCTTACAATGCCTCCCCAGGCCTCATCACCCAGCTCTGGGAAAGTCAAGGTCATGGGGACACGTCACAACATTAATTCAATCACATTTAGATCGACAATTCTTCATTAAAGCTAGATCAAATTGCTAAAGCTCCTGCTTCACCAGACGGGCTGCAGCCGTGTAAGAAGGCTCTCTATTCATGATAAATAACTGATAAATTCAGTCTGACCAGTGTTGGACACCTTCCTGCATCACATTTAAATAAAAGAATATAGGAGCAATAAAACAACCATAGCCCAGATGGGAAAACTAATTGGTTTATAGGCAGAAAAAGTCTAATTTTCATAATTACAGTGTAATTATCACACTACACCCTATAATTTCTGCCACTGTCTTTATGTAGATTATTTGATTTTGTCAAATGCTTTTTAGTAGTTACAATGCTGATTTTACGCGATATGGTAAAACAAGTGTTGGCACACCATCCAAAGGCTCCGAAATTTTGATTTGTTTATAAATCTGGAATGTAACACGGGTGGCTAAAACATGCTGTAGCTTGCTCTAACTCAAATCTCAAGACATAACCCATTTCTCTCATTATGTAACATTCCTTATCAATGTTATATACGAGTCTCTTCTTACAGGTCTTGATAGTACATTGCAATCACTTTTCATGACAGCATATGTGAGAGCAACAACGCAGTTTATTTTGTTGTTGTTAAACTTTCTTTATGGATGACACACTCCAACCTAACCATTGCATGGGTCCCAAATATTCCCAAGACTTTCAGGATTCCAAATAACTAATTAGAATAGGAATAGGAACAGTGAGACAAGCCAACACCAAGTGGCAATGCTAATACACATGATGGAACAGACAAATAAGTGTCATTCACAGTGAATGGCTCTGATAGGACTTTGAATGTAACATACACCATTCCTGAATAATAATTTTGTCAATTCATTTACTATACAAACTAGTTCTCTGAGGCACAAAGAAAGCAACAGGTATGTTTACAAACATCTGAAGAAAGATACCAAAAGAGATAATAACTTTAAAGAAAGACTGACCAAGCAAGGGCTGCTTTCTATAGAATCTGCAAGGCTAGGGACCAATAATAATATGTTTAAAAAGGAAAATACAGCCGAGGGGGGGGGGAGGGGCGGGTTCAGAAACATTGAGCCATAACTATAAGGTAGCATAATTTTCAGAAAAGGAGTTTGGGAGTGGTATCTGTAGAGAATTTGTAACCCACTGTCATGTAGGATGGCGGAGGAAGTTCAATGATGTAAAGGAGAAGATAACATTGGGGAATCTTTGCGTGGAGTTAGTCTGAGTGACCAGTTTCAGTATAATACCATTTACTTACTAGATCTTGACATGATACAACTAATTGAAATATGGGTAATTACCAAGTAAAAACAGAAATGCAGAAATCTGAAATAAAAGCAGAACACACGGGAAATTCTCAGCAAACCAGACAGCAAAGTTAACGTTCCAGGTCATCTATCTCTCATCTGTTTCTGGAAGACTTTCTAATTAGCAGTACTGTGGTGTGGCTGGAAGTGCCACTAAATCACAGCCCCAGCAATTGGGATTTCATCCTGACAACCAGTCTTGTCCTTGTGGAATTTGCACATTCTCTCTGAGACTTTGTGGGTTTTCTCTGCTGCTCCAGTTTCATGCTGGTTGTTTGGTAGGGTAGTTGGCCATTGTAAATTGTCACAAGAGTAGGTGGGCAGTAGAGGAATTGGAGGGGAGTTGATGCAAATGTGAGATAGTTGGGTGGCTGAGAAATAAGTGGGTGAATGGGGTTGCTGACATAGACCCAATGGGCCAAATGGCATCATTCTATTTCATGAGAAGACATGAAGTCAATGTGAAATATCAACTTTTTCTCACTCCATAGATACTGCCTAACCTGCTGAGAATTTTCATCTTTTTCTGTTCTTATTACAATCCAGATAATTCATTGATTCATCTATACTGCCAAGTTAATTATCACTTATTGTCATTTAACTTCTAAATTTACATTGACATCTAATCCTCTGTTTGTACCATCCTGGTTTTGGAATACCTTTGTCCTATGAACGGGGTGTGCATTGTACTTTAAGATAACTAGTAGTTATTTGGTTGTTTATTTTACCTTAGTGACACGAGTACAAAATAAGAAAGTCACAGCAAAGTTGTTAAACCCTCTCTGAAGTATTGTATTTACTTCTGAGTACCACATCTTAATTAATACAGACCCAAGAATGGATGTAGTACAGAAACACCAACATGAGAATGGGCTTGAAGTGTTAAATTATGTGGACTGATTTTATATGAGCGTGTGCAGTATTTCTTGATCATTAACGAATAAAGGTGATTTGATGAAGCTACGTAGAATATTCATAATATCCAGTAGGCTCAATGCAGAAGAAATATTTCCTCTGGTTGGGAAACTAAGAACCAAATAATATTAAATTTAAGGTTTAGTCAAGGAAAAACATCAGGATCACTCTGCCATGCAAAATGTCATAAAGACCCAGAACTTTTAACCCAAAAGACTGTGAATACCAGGTTAATTGGAGCTTATAAGAGCAAAACTGGTGGATTTTTATTAGCCTGGCATCATGAAGGATGTGGAGCTAAGCTGATTTTAGTAGAGCTCAAGAGGTACAGGATCTGGTAAGTTGGGGAAATGAGACTTAGAGCTATGCCTTCCTTGTTTTTCTGTCTCTCATAGTGTGCTCACACAGTCAATTCACTGACTATATCCACCTCGATAACCTTCTGATGTCAGTAGACCAAGGGATATTGGTATGTGATTAAATTCCAAGGAGCCTCTAAATATTAAAACACTGGGAAAGAAGTGTTATGAGACAAATGTTAGAAAGAACTAAAAATGTAATAAAAGTCACCGTACCCTTCATTAAGTGCTTTTGTTTTCTCCATGTCCTGAATTACATTCAGAAGGACTTTGATCTTGTATTCGTTTGACTGTAGAGTGTCCTCGATGAACTGCATCCTGCCTTGTAGATCAAATAGGTCCCCTTGTGTCAGATGGATTTGATTAATTTCCTTAATCTTTTTGCTTGCTTGAGGTTTTATTTCTGTGCTACAGGAAGCTGTATGATTACCAACATTGTCCAAAGCAAGTTCAGTGTCTGAGATAACTGTCTTGCTGTTGTTTGGTGAGCAGGCCCTTGACTTTGGCACATCTGTGACCGCTCGTTCACCATTACCAATACATGCAGGATGAAGGTCCGAACACTCTGGCCAAACTTTATCTTCCCAATGACTTGCCCCTTCAGGTTCAGCTGCAGTTGATGGCTGTGTGGTCACGGATTCTGAATCATGTAGCGCAGAACAATTTAGATATGAAGGATATCCACCCAGAATACTCTCAGTCAAGGAGGCACCAGTATTGGAATGGGGAGATCCGGGATCTGATGGGTGGTCTGACACCACTAATTTCCCAGCGTTATGTGCATCTGTTGACATATCTGGAGAGTTCCATAAATCTGACACTTCACTTAGTGCCTCTTGTGGCTTCAGCTCTGATGCTTTTGATAAGGGCTTCCTTCTACCCATGCTGCAGGTGCTTGGTTGGGGAGATGCTCCTGCAGCTCCTTTCACCAGTGTTAAACTTGGTTCTGAGCACTCAGCCTGTGTGGCAGCACCAGTGGCTCCCAAAGCCATGTCTTTCTCAGTGGGGGCAACCCCTGCAGCTCTCACTGACTCAATCATCGCAGAACCCTTGGCTGATTTGCTGGTGTTCCTCAATTTACTTTTGAACCTCGGAAGGTGCTTCCTCAGACTGGGCGAAGTCTGAATAGCGATACTTTTGAGAAAACCTTGCCTCCTGGGAATCGCCAGTGAGCAGCTGGCTAGTCCCTGTGGCTTAGGACGTTGTGCTTTGCCTTTAGGGACAGGTTTGCCTTCAGCCTTCTCCCTCATGTTGGGTACTTGTTCCTCTTTGAAGTGAACTTGCTGAACTTTGCTCTTGCGCTCTTGCACTTGGTTGGCTGAGTTTTGACCCTGTTTAAGCTCAAGGGAGCGTGCTTTTGAGTCCTGCAGTGGAGCGCTATTACATCTGGAAGGTTGCAAGTAATTGCGTTCTTTGCGACCCATTACAGTACTCAGTGGCAAGAGGCAAGGTTGAGGCTGTTCATGAGAATTGCAGATGGAAACAACTCCCTGGCCAAAACAGTTAAAATTAGTGTATCTCAGATGAACCACAGCGCAAGGTCAATGGGTAAAGTCTGGAGTGTTCATAATGCTAAGTAAACTGAAGGAGATTTAACAGTGGAGAACAGACTTTTTATCAACACCATTAGCTCTGCTCACAGTGGGCTGACAGATGGGAAGGTTAACAAGAAAAGAAACAAAGTTGAAGTGTGCATCAGAAAAGAGACCTTCTCATCTCTAGGTTTACGTGGAACTGTACAAACTGTGCTTTGTGGCTTTGCAGTGTAACCTGGCCCACATCGTAAAATGACACAAGAGCGTTTTAAAGGTTGTCACCTGACCATGGAGCATAAAGTGTAGAAATGAAATGATTCTGTGCAGTCACTCTCAAATAAGAGTAGGAGTTACTCAAGTTTCTGGGAAGGCTTGGGCTGAGCGAAGGGAGAAGCCACCACAGCTCCTACGACAAGTTCCTTGGGTGTGTCCCCTTACTTGTGATGATATTTTCAAGTGGGTTCCACTGAGAATAGTCTCCATCCTGCAGAGTCCTTTCCTTCTCAGCCAGAAAAACCCAATCAGCTCCAAGATCAGAAGGAGATCAACGTCATAAAATTAAATCGAAGCAAGGTTTATTGGAGTATATCCCATTGATTTCTGTTGAATGCCAGGTCGAGACTGCTGAGGCAATCTTCAGTAACTTTGAAATTTGGATGCATGCCCTAAAAAACAGAGCTGGAGACTTGAGAACACAGTGGACAACTGGCTGCGGAAAATCACAGTTGTTTCTGGAAATGAAATACAAAAGAAAAACCATTTAATGTTTTGCTTGGGCTGAACATTTCAATTTAAGAAGAAGGATAATGTGATTTCCAACTCTAGAACACCTTCTGCACTGGTAGTCTTTGATTTCCTTCAAAGCCTCATCTCAACCCCCAAAGGCTCAGTTTCTGAAGGATTTTGGTTTTCCTCTCTACAAATTTCTAGCTTCCATTTATAGTGTTTGGTAAATTATTCAGGCTCAGTCAGGAAACTGATGTGAGCTCAAGATTCATTAATCAGCTGGGATTCTTTTGCAGCAACTGCTACTGGAGAAGCCCATGGGTGCATATCAACTGGGTAAAAATGGGAGTGACACTGCTGCAATGAATTGAGAACAGCGCTGAAGGGTAGAATGTTACTGACAAGACTGTGCCTGAACACCAGGATACTAAGAGAAGGGGAGAGAAAAACGAGAGCTTTAAAAAACTGAAGAAGAAGGAAGAGTTAACGTTGGATTCTTCCCTACTGTCGACCGTTATTTTGTTACAACTCTATTTAGGAATATGAAGAGAGAATTTGCAGCATATGGAACATTTCACAATTTCAGGATATCCCAAAGGGTGTGCTTGCCAAAGACTTCAGTGAAGTATTTTTCTAGTTACAATAATGCAGGGTAATTCAGTAAAAATATTGGCTTGATGGTGAGAACACTGACTGAACGTTCAGTACACATGAGTTGTTGATCCTCCAGGTCTGTCTCCAAGGTTTGGAGCAGTACTTCAGAAAATCCATGGTAAAACTCAAAGGCAATTGAAAATAAAAGTTTTTTTTAAGATTTCAATTCCTTGGAATATTTCATTTAATAATTAGAACTACGGGTGACTTATTGTGTTATGGCCATCTAGGTTGTGGAAATTCACCCATACAGAGTTCAAAAATTGCTACCCAGAAAGGAAGTTATGTGAAAAGGTAACTAAATAAACATCAAGTTTTATTTTTTCAACTGTGTTTCCTGACATATGCACAGATGATGGGCTTCACATTATGGAAAATCATGATAGGGACCATTTCCTAGGAGCTCAACCCACAACCCCCTAGCACTCCCCACCCGCCATCCCCATCATGTGAATGTCATCAGGATGTTATTGGACTGGTGACATGCTTGGAGGCCAGTAACAATGTGGTTAAAAACATCTATAGATCCTACCACAGCTGGCAACCCTAAATACTGTGTATAGTTCAATAATAACTGACACTAATGCATATCCCAAACATACATTTATCAGGAATACACTAATTGGAGTAGAAGTTGTACACCATTCTAGACATATTAGTAAGTATTAATGTAGACCTGTTTTTCTGTTCGCATCTATTCTGCTGTAGAAAGCATTAAACAGGCCATATCTAGTTAAGACAAATGGAGAGATTAACAGTAAAACACTACATACTGAGGAATTGATAGGTCTTCTTAAAGAATATTGTTACATTTGGCCTAATTAAGACAGCATAAGGAAGTACTATAAGAAAGAATAAATTATTTTAAATAGTTTACCATTTTACGAAGAATGTAGATACTGAAATTACCATGCATCCCTTCCCCTTTGGATCTGGCATTATATATTTATAAGATAAAAGACACTTTATATATTTAAAAAATTTTTAAATATATGTACTTTCAGCACATACATGTATTGGAAACTACTCTAGATTGCATAGAGAAACCCTCATCTGACCTGAGCGTGCTCTTGGATCTTACAACTGGATTTTATGACCATGGTTTAAGCAAAGAGGAGTTTTTGATCTCTGTTCACTGACCTCTGCTGGTGTGTGGGTATTAGAATAAAGACAAGGTCAGACTGGACCATAGCCACTGCTCGTTGTCTAGATTTGAAAGGTATACAGGATAGAAAAGGGAAAAGCCACAGGAACAAATTGTAATTGACCATCAGGACTAATTTCATGTGAGAATAGTCGTCACAATTATTATACATTTTTGCCCATACAGTTCTATTGAAGTATCATTTTCTCACAGTTACTTATTACCAGTGAACAAATGTGAATTTTTACTCCATAATTTCTCTGCAAACCAGTCACAGCAAAGATTAATACCTCAGAGATAGACGATGACTAGAGACAACAAGAAAGCTTTGACTGCCGAAGCTGTTAGAAAAAACAGATGAAAGAGTTGTGTGAAAGCAGTACAGATCCGTCAGCATTTTAGCAAGACCCACATTGCCTGGGCTAAGAAAGCCTCCTTAAATTATAATTTTAAAGGAAAATAATGTAACGTCCTTAACATTTACAAACAGGTATTAACTAGGACTAAATTCTGTCATTAATAATCTTCTAGAAGTAGGTCAGGTCTCAGGAGATCTTCAAGTAAACAGAGATAAGGGAGACTATTTGGCCCATCCAACCAGTCCATGCATTTCTGTTCCTCAAGAATTGTAATTGTCTCCTAAAAGTTTCCAGAACATTTGACAGTGTAAACTCTTAAAAAGATCACTTATTTTTTTTAAAAGAACACCCGTTAGTCACCACTTTAGACTGAAAACAAGCAGGAGAAGGTAAAGCCTGTAACATAACCATAATCACGTCTCATGTTTACCCATCTTCAATAATCTGCAGTACTTCAGACTGAAGACTGACTGATTGAAATGAGGCTGTAGTGCGTGATTACATAGCCATACACCAGGGAAATGTAAAAGTTGGACATTGCCTATGTGAGTACAGGAACATATAAATTGTTAAGTGGCTGCAAACTACTATTAACTAAAGGACAAGCCAGCTAGTCTGTGATTCTGTGTCTCCCATCTTTCATCCAACACCACACTCTCCTCTCTCCTTCTCTGTATGTCTCACCCAACTCTTCCTGTCTCCTCTCTCTGTCTCTCTTCCACCGTCTCTGTTTCTCACCCTACCAAACCAGTTCCCCTGAGCAGTTCCTCTAGCTGGGGTAGCACCTTGTGGCTGCTACAGAGCTGAGGGGCTAAGGTGAGACTGGTCGAGAAGCCAAGCAGAGGAGACGGGACTGAACAACCTTGAGAGGGCCACTGTTTGTGATATATTAAATAAAGCACCAGAATAACTCAGCAGATGTGGAGCAGGAAGCAGATGTGAAGATGAAGTGATTAAAATGCACAGTCTGTCTGAAAACATACCTGCCAGCTCATAGATCATTATAGCTGTAGCTTTAACACTGATTTAAGATGCTGATTTGACTCACACAGGGAGGTTAATGCACGTTGCAAGGCTGCTTAAAAGCACATAACGAGTTACCTCCTTTTATTAGCCACATGCTTTAGCATTACATGGTAAGTTCTGCAGGCTAATATTGGTACTGAAATACTCCTCACCTGCTAATTCCCCCGTGGTGTGCAATGTCCATGGCATGCAATGAGAGCGAACTCGGGGGTCCATTTTCAACTCTTCCCTCGAGGACACCTCTGAAGTTAGCAACCTGACGAAAGCAGCAAAAGCTTTAGTGAGACCCACTCCTCAGCCAGCACCTGCTCTCCAAACCCTAGCCCTCATTTTTTTTTCCAGGAACAGGGTAATCTGGTCCGAATATGACTTCTTGTCCTGGTGAAGCACGAAGCAGAGAAAAAAAATCTCAACAGAGCTTTGTTCAGTGATACTGTACCATGCCACCAAGAATCAGCTTTCGAATATTTTCAATCTGAGCTGCAGCAGTGGTAGCAAATAAAGCAGAGGCAAACTCACAGTGCTGTCGCTCTCTCTCTCTCTCTCTCTCTCCTTCCTTCCTTCCTTCTCTCTCTCTCTCTCTCTCTCTCTCCCTCCCCACACACACACACACACACACATTCCACGTGAGAATTACAGACCACAGTCAGACCAAAGGGGTCTGAGTTAGGAGTAGAGGTGGGATTTGAGTAAATAATTATCAGTGAGCCAGTCAGTTTATCATTCCCAAGCCTGCCTGAGGTTGTAAATTACTGGTGCTTTGGTAAATACTGTTCTCTCCATCCAGTCTCAATCTGTTCCACAGTCTGCCTATCAGTGCAATCTGCTCATTCCTGTGCATCATTAAAAGGGCAATGGAGCTGTGCATTTGTTTCTGTTGATTCACTGATTATATCAGATCCCAGTTTCCTATCATGTCCTCACTATTCTCCCCAATGCACCACCAGCTCATTAAACATTTTGCAATGCAATAATTCACACAGCAAAAAGGTCACTGACTGGATGGTCTTATTGTTGCCTCTTGAGTTATTTTGAACAGTGTGAGGAGGTTGGATTATAATCTCCAACTATTCTACAGATATCTCCCAGAAAATGAGTAATGACACTGAATCCTACTTTAATGTCCAGTGGGATTACATTTCCAGTGGGTATTGCTAGACCTCCCACCCTGTATAACAAAGGCAGATTTTAGTATAGCCCACCTTGAAGAAGATACTCTGTGAATTGTGAAGTTGATGAGAATCCATATCATTTATTGTCTCCAGCATTTCCCACTATCCGTTCCTTTACATGCCTTTGATTTGCTATGACTAGGATAGAGCTCTGTGGACCATGTCTCACTTTCATCATGGATGAAGCTTTTAATATTTTGACCATAGGGCTATAAAGTCAAGCTCTGTGCAAATGCTCTTCTACCACACAGACCTCAGACAGCAGTCGGGTGGAGAATAGTCTAACCTAGGCACTGAAGCCAGCTGTGCTGCCCCAACTGCTCGTGTGACTCAGCTCAGCTAACTCAGCACTGAGGGCCCCAAAGAACCACATGTCTAAGAATAAATCTCTGCTGACCAACTGCAACCTGGATGTGGAATCCCTTCTGAACAATTTATGATTCATGGATATTACTGAATTGGAAATAATTCAGAAAACGTGTAGCTCCAGTGGTTGATGTTTGGGTTGGGTTGCTCTCCGATCTTGGCAATTTACTTGCAAACATTCTGTCACCATGCAAAACGTCAAAAGTGCGCTGATGATGTCTCTTCACATGGTGATGAAACGGTTGCAAGTAAATTGCTAACATCAGAGAACAACTCAGCCCAACCATATCATTGAGTTTTGTTGTGAATGTTGATCTCAAACAGAGAGTCATTTCGCCCTAGCTACCTACTTCCAAGATCACACGAATAAAAGAATGGGATTATCTCTCATGATCACTAATCAGTCACTGGCTAGAAAGCATGTGAAATCAGGATGACAGCAGTGAACTCCAATCTCCACCCGACTCCCTCCCACAGCAACACACACACACACACACACACACACACACACACACACACACACGCGCACACACACACACACACACACACACACACACACACACACACACACACACACATACACACACAATCTGTCAGCCATGAAGAATTACTAATCGACTGAGGAACTTGGCAGAGGTGGTCAGTGCTTGGAGAACATCAGAGCTTGATGTAATATTGCTTTCTGCTTTGGGATTGCACAAATCCTCATTCCAAGATGCCGAGTTTATGGATGCCTTTTGTCTCCCACAAAACACCAGAAATATTGACGAAGTAAATCTCACTGCCTGTGTGAGGATATTTCTCCTGAATTCTTTTCTAAAATAATCCAGTGGTGATTGATATTCAGTTGGAAATCACATTTGCCTAAGCCATAGGATGACTGAAGAGGGAAATAGCAATGTTGCTGTGGTCCATTAGATGTTACGTGGTTGAGTTTGATAGTTTCTAATGCATTTCAGACTAACATGTTAAATAGAATAGCCATGGAGATATGAGTTTACACAGATGTGTTGATATCCATATCTGTATACACACACCACACACACACACACACACACACACACACACCACACACACACACACACACACACACACACACACACACACACACACACCACACACACACACACACACACACACACACACACACACACACACACACACACACACTCTCAGAAAGAAAGAAACAAGTACACCCACAAAGATCCAGCTACATTTCACTCACAGTCATGCACATACAGGCAGAAATACGTAGATAGATTACAGAGAAACAGACACACACAACTACACATGGAACCCCTCATGTACAGATATTTCTCAGCTGCAGTCCTGCCTTTCTAGGTTAAACACAATTCTTTATTCTTGTAGGTGTATGTTATTCTAACTATCTACATTAAATAATTCCTTTGTGATTTCTTGAAAGCACCAATTGCTCTCTATTTCCTCAGTTGTTTTAACTATGTTCACTGCTTTATTATGAACACTTCAATAAAACTTACCAACATTTTCCTTTTACAAAAGCATCTCTGAATCTGCTCATGATTTATTGGTGTTATAAATTAGGCTATCGTATTGATTCCACCTCACACCATTCACTTTTGACTTTGCTTCTGCTAATTATTTGTCTCTTCCTCTTCTGAGGAAAATGGTTTTCATAGAGCTAGGATTGTACACAACCATTCCTTCCTCTTCTGTTGTATAACACCAGTAATTGAAGGTTGTCCATCTTCTCAGCCACAGTGTACATCACAGCCAAGCTCACAGCAAGTCCGAAGTCTCTGATAGAAATAAGAAACAGGAAATCTCACCCCTATTAGATTTACTGTAAACTTCACCCACTCAGACTTCCTATCCCTTTGCACTCCTGAGGTTGAATTTTTCTGTTCCATGAGATCAGGCAGTTCATCGCCAAATAAGCTCAGAGTTCATTCTGCTGGGCTCACTCCACACTATCTTACATGTTTAATCACTCAAGCACTGGGGAACGTGGAAGTGGGATATGGATTTGGGAAGTCTAATCCAAGAACTTGAGTCAGAAAAAGGAGGCTCTGCAATATAATGTTAAAGTGATACTCCACCCTCCAATGTTGACATAAAAGCTAACACTGAACTAAGAAATGGAGTAGGGCTTCTCTCTCAAGTATGTGGTCAGTCTTCCTCAGTTAACCAACATTATTGTAAGGCAATTAACTGATCAAACAGTTCTCATTTCTGCTCATAGGATTTTACTGTGTTCTTATTGGCTGTTGCATTTGCTCTTTATTTAAAGCAGGACATGATACCAAATATAGTTTGAGTTATTTGCCAAAAAAGAGCTGCAAGATTGTATGAAGAAAAAACATTTCTTTAAGAAAATAAGTTCTAACAGGCATTTAGAGTAATTGTACTGCTTTCTGCCAGTTGATCTGCAGTGGAATTGCTAATGAATTGCATAGACAGATTTATAATAACAGACTTTAACAGTGTTCAATTAATAATTCAGCCAGAAGTGTCACCATTAGTAATACCAAGGAACCCACAAATCATAAATTGCATTCAGAGTGTGGGTTCTTTAAATTATTAAAGGCTGTCATTAATTTAATTCTATGGACAATCCATGACTTAGTCAGTGTTACATTTACCTCTGAATCTGAACTTGTGTGCTGAGGCTGCACACTGGTGGCTTGGGCACAGAATAAGGGGTGACAGCCTGGCACTGAACAAGTGCTAAACATGTTAGATGAGCTGATTAAAGCGAGCTTTCACATGCTTACGGAATCTACCACTCCATAAATTGCTTCAAGGTGTGTCGACGCAATATTGTCCCTGACTTTCACAGTAATGTCGTTTACCTGGGATATGCTCAGAAATCACATGAATACAAATTTAAATATATTTTATTTGAGCTATTAAGTGAAATTGTTTCTGTATGTGTAGTGTACTTTGCCCTCATTTCTCCATCCATTATGTACACAGAACCTAACAATTTTATATCAAGGTTTGGAGCCACACTTCTCCTTAAGACTGTGATGTTCTTTTAGCTGGAGACAAACACAACTCATTACATAGCAGTATGTTTGACAAGTTCATGCTGTGTGACAACTGATCTAACGAACTGCAGGTACATTCCCGCTCATCTATGCGATAATTTGTTTTCCTCAAAGCTGTAGTTAGCTGATGTAATGGAGTTTTAATTAAAGAGTTCATGGAAGAAAGGAGAAGTTGTCCTTAGTCGTTGTCAAGTCTCTATGACCTTCATCTTTTCCAAAACACTACTGTCTCTTTGCTAACTTGCTCCAACATGCTCACTGATGGACACAACTCTATTCCTAAACGCTTACATTTCATGTTTCTCCTCCCTTGATCAATTTCTCCTCAAGTAACTATAGATTTCAGTGGTCTTTATATTCCTCCATCTTTCACCAGTTCCCAGTTTCTTCTGAGGGTTATAGCTGTCACAGCCCTCTGTTCAAGAATTCTATCCCGGAAGTCCCTGCCTCCTCACTTTTTCCCACCTTCTTCATAATCCTCGACTGTCCTAACAATCCTAAAGACATCTTTAGTTTGTTTATTCTGGTCCATCAGAGGCACTGTGTAAATGCACAAAGATGATAAAAGATCTTTAGCGAGTTTTGCAAGATCACAGTGATGATCCATCTTTCCACACTGGCTTGAGACAGTGTGAAGCAGATATCATGAACTACTCCACCGTGTCTTACAGAGCTCCTCTTTCACAGTGTGATGGGGGGGGGGGGGTGTCCTCTTCACCAGTGCATGGAACCACGTAGCAGGGGTATGTGCTGGTTCTGAGCAGCAGGTTTACAGGACAAGTTGAACCTCTATCCTTTATCCTGATCCAGCTCAGATAGGTCCTGTGGGAAGTGAAAAGGAATCAAAACTCCAAGAGCAATAGAATCACAAATGTTTGCTGATAGTTACAGTTGAAGTCAGAAGTTTACATACACTTTAGCCAAATACATTTAAACTCAGTTTTTCACAATTCCTGACATTTAATCCTAGAAAACATTCCCTGTCTTAGGTCAGTTAGGATCTAGTTGGGGGCTTGCTGTTCTGGTTAACAACGGATGGTGCAATCCTGGTCATATTACGATCGAGGAACGTGTTTGTAGACCGGATATTGAACTTTTTGCCGTTGGACTCTGGCCATATTCCACCGAGATACAACACTGGGTGTCATGGGAGGTTGTTCCTGCCTGTGGCCATCGAACTTTGCAGCTCCTCCCGTGGAGGGTCAGACACCCTGAGCCAATAGGCTAGTCCTAGACTTATTTCCATCTGGCATAGTTTGCATATTGTTGTTTGATTGTTTGTGGTTTTTGTATTGCTATATTTATGCTCTATTCTTGGTTGGTGCAGCTGTAATGAAACCCAATTTCCCTCGGGATCAATAAAGTATATCTATCTATCTATCTATGTAGTGAGATTAAGATAACATTCAAGTAAATGTGGTCAATGTAATGGACATTTCCAACAAGAAAGAATTTAGTCATCTACCCATGATATTCCGTGCCATGAACAGCATTGATTCCCCCACCTTTAGGTTGGCCAGGAGCAGTCACTAGTGACCAGAAATTTGACTGTACAGGCAGACGAATTCTATAGCTCAAAAGCTTGGAAACCTGGAATAGCTAATTTTTTCCTGACCAGCAACACCACCTGCATTTGTCTCTCTAAGCTACTCAATATCTTCGTTAGAAATACGTTTCTCTTCCTTTGCTGTCACCGCATTAACTCTGCTCAACAGTCTGCAGACATCAACTGACAGCACTTTAAGGAGACCGGAGCAGATGAAAGAAATAGCTAACCAAGGTAATTAGGAATGGGTATTAAATGCTGGTCTTGCCATTGATGCCCACATCCCTTTAATTAAGTGAGGTGCTCTCTGTAAATTTAAAGCAGACCCTCTTCAGTGTATGCAATAAGTATTTCTGAATATTCAATCTACTAACGTGCCAAGACTGTTTTTTCAATTTGTGTGATACAAACAATAAATTCACTTTTATTAGGAATGTCTTCTAATATGAAAATAAATTGGCTTGATGATAAATAATTTTCTGTGTCACTCATGTGTAATCACCCATCTATCCTGATAGGGATCCCTTGATAGTTAGTTACAACACAGGTATCTTATAATTAATATTGTCCATTTTACCTAAATTCCTGCTTGTGAGCCTAACTTTAGATACAACACTGAGTCATGTCCTCGGCAAAAATTCTCTGATGACTCAGCGATATTTGAGTGTATAAAGGGAGGACAGGAGGATGAATGCAGGCCCTGGTGGAGGACTTTGTCAAATGGTGCAAGCTGAATCATCCACAGCTCAACATCAGTAAAACAAAGGAGATGGTGATGGACTTTAGGAAGACTAAGTCTACATTGTTCCCTGTTACTACTGAGGACCTACAAGTACCTGGGCGTGCACCTGGATGACAGACTTCAGTGGAGCACTAACACAGAGGCTGTGTACAAGAAGGGCCAGAGTCACCTCTACTTCCTAAGGAGACTGAGGTCCTTCAGAGTACGCAGGCCTCTCCTTCACATGTTCCACCAGTCTGTTGTCGACAGTACACTCTTCTGTGCGGTGGTGAGCTGGGGCAATGCCATCGACACGGCTGATGCCAACAAGCTCAATAAACTGATTAAAACAGCTGGCTCTGTTATAGGAGTCAAATTGGACACACTGTAGGCTGTGGTAAAACAAAGGTCCCTACAGAAAATCCTGGCAATTCTGGACAATGTTTCTCACACTCTGCATATCACCTTTGCTGAATAGAAGAGCACTTCCTGTAATAGACTAAGACAACAGCGCTTCTCCCAAGTGCACTATCGGAGATCATTCTCACACTTGGCCATTAGGCTCCATAATGAGACAACCTATAGCCAGGGAAGTGATGACCCCCTCCTGTTAGACTGTTTGTGGTAACTTATTTTTTATTCTTTCTACTCCTCTTCAAATAATTATATCTGTGCACTTGTTATGCTACTATGACACTGCAATTTCCCTTGGGATTAATCTTTCTATCCATTACCTATTGAAGCAACAGGTTGTGGTGAATGGAATGGAAAAACAAAAATACTTATATTGAATGCAAACAACAGGAATTCTGCAGATGCTGGAAATTCAAGCAACACACATAAAAGTTGCTGGTGAACGCAGCAGGCCAGGCAGCATCTCTAGGAAGAGGTGCAGTCGATGTTTCAGGCTGAGACCAGTCCTGACGAAGGGACTCGGCCTGAAACGTCGACTGCACCTCTTCCTAGAGAAGCTGCCTGGCCTGCTGCGTTCACCAGCAACTTTTACGTGTGTTACTTATATTGAAGCTGAGCCAGTCGAGCTGTGTGGTGGCAGCACTAACTGCTGTGCTACTCTGCTACACACTGAGGCAGGATGGTCCCATGGATCCATTAGCCCCCAGAAGCTGAGGATGCAAGGTATGAATGAAGGATGGCCCTAAGCAGGGCAAAAGGAGTTCCATGGAGACAAAGCCTCTTTAACCACAATGTTTTGATTTGCCTTGGGCTTGTCTTAGTGTGCAGGTAACTTAGAGTCTAAGTTAGACCACTGTTGATTGTACCCTAAACTGCTTATCAATAAACTAAGTTCAGTATTGCCCAGTTTCTTTGAAAATGGATGTGAAACATTTTAAAAGATCAAGACTTAATGTGATAACTTATGCTGTTGAACATTATAGACAGCACATGAATATTGGAAATAGTCCATAAGACCCAAGAGCAGAATGAAGCTGTTCGGCCTCTAGAGTCTGCTCTGCCATTCAATCATGGCTGATTTATTATCTCTCTCAACCCCATGCTCCTGCCTTCTCCCTGTAACTATTGGCACCCTGACTAATCAAAAAACTATCAACATCTTCTTTAAATACAAATGTATATCTAATGATTTGGCCTCCACAGCAGTGTGTGGCAATGAATTCCACAGATTTCCCACACTCTGGCTCAAGAAATTCCTCCTCATCTCTGTTAAAATGGGATATTCTTCTATACTGAGGCTGTGCTCTCTGGTCCTAGAGTCCTCCACTATAGGAACCATCCACTCCATCTAGATCTTTCAATATTTTACAGGTTTCAATGAGAACACCCTTCATTCTTCTAAACTTCAGTGGGTACAGGCCCAGAGTCATCAAATACCTCTCACACATTAACCCTTTCATTCAAAGGATCATTCTCATTCTCATAAACCTCGTCTGGACCCTTTCCAATGCTAGCATTTCCTTTCTTAGATAGGGGGCTCAAAATTTGCTCACAATACTCCAAATGTAGCCTGACCAGTTCTTTATAAAGCACTGAACCTCCCAAGACCCTTTGCACCTCAGATTTCTGAATTTCCTCCCTGTTTATAAATTAGTCTACAATTTATACCTTCTACGAAAGCACATAACCATACGCTCCCCTATACTATATTCCATTTGCTATTTCTTTGCCCATTTTCTGTCTGTTTGTCTTTTTGCAGACTCCTTTCTTCCTTAGTGCTATGTGACCCTCCACCTATCTTCACATCGTCCTCAGAATCCTCAGAATTAAATTTCACAGCTAGATTAATTCATCCATCCACCAGGAATAAGAAACAGAAGCATGATACACTGGCCTATGTTTTCTCTTAGTCAGCTTTTTTTGGTACGTGCTAACTTTGGTTCAAATTAAGTGAGTCTTCCTTTGACAAGCCAAACTCTCCATATAGATTTATATAGACAACAGATTGCCCCATGATTTCCACCTTTTCTGTCTCCTCACATGCACATGAAATTAGTTCCCGGTTAGCTGAATGGAAGGTTTGCTTATTCAAGTATACTTTTGCAACAGATGCAGCTTGAACATCTGATCTGAGATAACATGTGTTGCATGGAGGGGCGATGTGTGGTTTAAACTTGAGTTGCAAGGGGGTGGGAACCAGAGTGCCAGAACCAGTAGTGGAGAGGTTGAGGAGACAGAAGTTATTAAGACTGCAGACAAAGTCAGGAATCAAAGGTTGAGCATGGTGCGATGAATGTTCTGAGCTGTGTATATTTCAATACAAGAAGTATTGTAGAAAAAGCAAGTGAGCTCAGGGCATGGATCAACACATGGAATTATGATATCATAGCCATTAGTGAGACTTGGTTGAAGAAGGGGCAGGACTAGCAGCTCAGTATTCTAGGGTTCCATTATTTTAGATGCGACAGAGTGGGAGGGATTAAAGGGAGAGGGATGGTGTTACTAGTCATGGAAAATGTCACAGCAGTGCTCAGTCAGGACAAACTGGAGAATTCATCTAATGAGGCTTTATGAGTCAAAATGAGGAATAAGAAAGATAGGACAACGTTAATGGGCCTATATTATAGTTGGTGATTTTAACTTTCCACATATTGACTGGAACTCCCATACTGTAAAATTATTAGATAGGATAGAGTTTGTCAAATGTGTTCAGGAAAGATCCTTTAATCAGTACTTAGAAGTCCCAACAAGAGCATTGTGATGCTTGATCTGTGCTTAGGGAATGAGACAGGACAGATGACAGAAGTTTTTCTAGGGGAACAGTTAATATCTAGTGATCATAATGCCATTAGTTTCAAAGTGAACATGCAAAAAGATAGGTCCAGTCCACAGGTTGAGATTCTAAATTGGAGAATGGCCAGTTTTGATAGTATCGGAAAGGATGTGGCAAGTGTGTTTCAAACAGGCTGTTTTCTGCCAAAGGAATACTTGGTAAGTGGGAGGCCTTCCAAAGTAAAACTTGGAAGTCCAAATCTTGTATGTGCCTGTCAGAATAAAAGGTAAAGATAACAGGTTTAAGAACTTTGGTTATCAGGAGATATTGAAGCCACGGTTAAGGAAAAAAAAGAGGTGCATAGCAGGTGTGGGCAGGTAGGAACAAATGAGGTATTTATGGAGTATAAGAAATGTAAGAAAGAAATCAAAAGGGCTGAAATAAGGCATGAAGTTGCTCTAGCAAACTAGGTGAAGGAGAATCCTAAGGGATTCTACAGATATGTTAAGAGCAAAACGATTACATAGGACAAATCTGATCCTCTAGAAGATCAGAATGATAATCTATGCATGGAGGCAAAAGAGATGGGGAGATCTTAAATTGATTTTTTTTTGCATTTGTGTTTACTCAGGAGATGGACACAGAGTTTATACTAGTGAGGCAAAGCAGCAACGTGGTCATGGACCAAATACAGATTACAGAGGAGGAGGTGTTTGCTGTCTTGAGGGTGGATAAATCTCCAGGGCCTGACGAAGTGCTCTCTCAGACCCTGTGGAAGGTAAAGGCAGAAACTGTGGGGGCTTTAGCTGAGATACAATATTTAAATCACCCTTAGTGACAGGTGAGGTACAAGAGAATTGGAAGATACCTTCTGCTGTTCAAGAGAGGCTCTAAAAAAAAACCTGGAAATTTTAGGCTAATGAGCCTGACGTAAGTAGTAGGAAAGTTATTGGAATGTATTCTAAGGGCCTGGATATATGAGTATTTGGATAGGCATGGACTGATTAAGGATAGTCAGCATGGCTTTATGCGTGGTAGGTCATGTTAACCAATCTTAGGGTTTTTTTGAGGAAGCTACAAGGAATGCTGATGAAGACAAGGCAGCGGATGTGTCTACATGGACTTTAGCAAGGCACTTGACAAAGTATCACATGGGAAGTTGGTCAAGAAGGTTCAGTAACTTGGCATTCAAGGGAGATAGTAAATTGGATTAGATACAGGCTTTAAGGGAGAAGCTGGACTGTGGTAGTAGATGCTTGTCTCTCTGACTGGAGGCCTGTGACTAGCGGAGTGCCGCAGAGATTGGTGCTGCATCTATTGTTGTTTGTCATCTATATCAATGATCTAGGTGACAATGTGGCTAACTATATCAGCAAATTTGTGGATGACACCAGGATTTGGGGTGTAATGGACAATGAGGAATTCTATCAGAGATTGCAACAGGTTTTGGACCAGCAATGGCAAATGGAATTTAATGCACAGCACTGTGAGGTGTTGCACTTTGGTAGGACCATCCAGAGTAGGTCTTACACAGTCGATGGTAGGACACTGAGGAGCATAGTAGAACAAAAGGCTTGAAAATACAGGTTTACAATTCATTGAAAGTGGTGTCACAAGCTGATAGGTTCGTAAAGAAAACTTTTGGCATATTAGCCTTCATAAATCAAAATATTGAGTACAGGATATAGGAGGTTATATTGAAGTTGTATAAGAAGCTGGTGAGGCCTTACATGTGCAGTTTTGGTCACCTACCTGCAGGAAAGATATAAATAAGTTTGAAACAGCACAGAAAAAAGGAAGGATGTTGAGGAACTGAATTAAAAGGAAATATTGAACAGGTTAGGACTTTATTCCCTGGAATGTAGGAGACTGAGTGGAGGCTTGAAAGAAATATACTGAATTATGAGGGGAATAAATAGGATAAATGCAAGCAGGCTTTTTCCATTGGGGCTATGGGTTAAGGGTGAAAAGTGAGAATTTTAAGGGGAATATGAGAGGGAACTTCTTCACTCAGAGGGTTGTGAGAGTGTGGACTGAGCTGCCAGTGCAAGTGGTGCATGGAAGCACGATTTCAATGTTTAAGAGAAGTTTGGATAGGTACCTAAATGGTAAGGATATGGAGAGCTCTGGTCTGGGTGCAGGTCAATGGGAGTATGCAGTTTAAATGGTTCAGCATGGACTAGATGCATCAAAGGGCCTGTTTCTGTGCTGTACTTTTCTATGACTCAATGACTCTAAGACATTTTCATCAATGTCCCTGTCTTTATATAGACTTTTTTTGATACCTATCTGTCTAATTACATCCCACCCATACTCTGGTCTCATTGACTGCAGCCTGGAGATTATTAATAGAATTCACATAATTTTTTTTAGCAAATCAGACTTTTTCACTTATCCTATGAAACAGCTTCCCTTTAATCTCCAGTTTGACAGATGTGACAGGTGATAGGGGCACCTTTCAAGGGGAGTGAAACCCCCACATAAATAAACTCTAGGCTTTGGTGTTTGGTGAGCACTTTCTGTGAACACATTTGTGAGATGAATCAGTAGTCTTCTGGTCTCAACATTCAGTAATACTAGGCTTCTGTGCAGAAAGCAGCATGGGGCATAAATGATTGCAATAAATAAATAAACTTTTGTAAGATTTACTGCAATTACAAACTTGTTGGTTTGAACATTTATCAGATAAACAAGGTTACTCATGTTGGCACCTTGTTAGAATTGTAGTGACATATATATACTCACCTGAATGTTATGTCAGATTTGCTTTTTAGCTTGCTGCACAACATGATTCTGTATGTGCAGAAACCAGTACAATAATCAGCAGACAGATGTCTGCCAAATAGAAATGCTTTGCATCGGCCAGAACACAACCGTCAACACATCGACTGACAAACACTTTTAAGAGAAAGAGAAAATTGGGCCAATTTGCTCTTGTCTAAATTATTAAAAAAATGACAAGAATGACTGAGTGGGAGCCATGGATGACGAAAAGCAAGGAGCTTCGTTCAATATATCTTGACAACAATGTAAGTGCTAAGAGAGGTTTTAGTTAAGAAGCCTGGTTCTAGCTTTCTCTATTATTTGTCTGTGTTGCTTTCCTTTAGGTGAAATAAACATTGGAGATCTGTAACATTAATTTAAATCAATAGAGATGGTTTATTCTGAAAAGATATATTCTCCAAAGCCTGTGGACCTTTAAAAATCTTAGAAAGCCAGCACAATATCTCTAATATGTTTGATGAATCCACTTCTTTCATTTGGTCTGTTTCTGATATTCACTAACGTTTCTTTCTTCCTAAACAATGGATAGGGCAGATTCAACAACAAAAGAGACCATCTGATGGGAAAACTTAGTTGTCCCATCAGTAACTTAGTGATAAAATAGCGCTCTCCTTCAAAATCACCATCTCCTTCAATCTATGAATCTGACAAATGATGTCTATGTTAATCCCAATTTAAGGCCTATTCACTGTAGGCCCAGTTTGCTTGCTCACTTTTCTCCTTCATCAACCTTTATAAACACACAAGGTGATCTTAGAGAGATTGCTGTTTGTGGAACATTGCTATGTGTGTTTTAATTTGTTTCTGCATTACAACAGTAATCACCCCCAAACATATTTTTATGGGCCATGATATGTATGAGGAAGTACTAAGTTAGTGGAAGATGTCTTGTTAGTAAGCAAATCTTAACTTACTACAGTATTGGAACTGTCCGCCTCAATAGAACTGTCCCATTGCCTGCTGAACCAATAGAGGAAACTTCTGCCTCCAACCTGATAGTATGAACATTGATTTCTGGTAATTGCAACCCCCCACCCCGGTCCTTCACCATTCCCATTTCCCTCTCTCACTTTATCTCCTTACCTGCCCATCACCTCCCTCTCATGCTCCTCCCCTTTCCCTTTCTTCCATGGCCTCCTGTCCTCTCCTATCAGATTCCTCCTTCTCCAGCTTTTTATCTCTTTCACCAATCGACTTCCCAGCTCTTTACGTCACACTCCTTCTCTTGTGGTTTCATCTACCAACTAATACCCTGTATTTTTTCCCCCCACCTTCTTACTCTGATTTCACATCTTTTTTTCTCCAGTCGGTGGCGGGTCTCGGCCCCAAACATCGACTGTTTGCTCTTTTTCATAGATGCTACCTGGCCTGCTGAGTTCTTCCAGCATCTTCTGTTTGTTGCAGGAAACATAAAGCTTGTTCAATATCTCTTTTCACAAATGATCAATGTGAATGCAAACTCTGTTATTTCCATTCTGAGAAGAAACCCATTGTAGAGCATTTCATCAACATTCTGTCATCAGAACATGAAGACACACTTTTCTATTAGCAAGCTGAGTTGGCATCTTGCCAGAAGTTCGCATTCTTTTATGTAAGTTAGAAAATTAATTCCAGTATTCCTGCTGGTGAATAAACAAAGAGTGGTTGATTTGTTAATCACTTTTTATAGTGTTATTCTATTTTCTCTAGCTTGTAGTTTCTGATCTGCAATTTTAGTGGAATGTTACCATTCTGTGGAGTCATATTCACAGTAGACACTGCTTGGTGAATTTCACAAAATGTGTTAGCTGGAAAGCTTGTCAGAAGCAAAAGTCCAAAAGTCTTCAGGCCAGTAAGGGGAGTAAGGGAGGAGGAAGGAAGCGATGTAAAAAAAAGGTGGGGTTGACAGATTGATATGTGCTGAGAAGGTTAAAAGCTAAAGATGTTGTGAAAAAGGGACAAATTACAACAAAAATAAGGGAGTCTGTAAACAATATGACTCTCTTAACATGGGTCAGTAATTGATATGCATGTTAAATGATTATGGGCGCAATAGATTTTTTTTTGACTAACATGATCTGAACTGGAGCCTTAGATTTTCCCCATTCAGTTGAAGAAATGATTTCCAGACTGCATTGCTTTAGGAAGCACTGCCTGTTATGGGAGTTGGATGAGATGCTCTGAATGTGCAAACTATAGCAGCTGGAGTTTCTTGTGCAGAACTGTGGGATTGTTTGCTTTGTGTTTGGAAATATTTCAATGAAATGTTTTATTATTGCTGATGTTATGGAAAAAATGCTGATGTACATGCACACATCTCCTTAAAGGCTACTACACTAAATCCTAAAAATCCACAAGAAATGGGAATACAAACTTCCACAAATATTAAGTGTGTACACCATTGAAGCCCTCTTCCTTCTAGTGCATCATCCCAAATACACACAATGTGCCTTGTTGTGTTCTAAATGTATTAGTAAGCACATTGAAACATGTAATTTTCCAAAACAAAATGATGTAAATGACTTCCATTGAAATTTACAAGCAGTGGTAAGTTTAAAATCGCAAGTTGCAGTTGTATAACTATTTATTCTATTCTATCGGATAGTGTAGAGCAAGGAGCCAATAGTCAGTGGCTTGGAAATTGATCACTGTCTTTTGATAGACTGCGATCGGCCCCTCAACAAACACATATGCATTGGTATATTTACACAAAGGGAGATGATGAAATCTGGTGTGGGAAAGAACTCATAAAGCTGGAAAGAGTGCAGCAGAAATTCATAAGGTTGTTGACTTGGACTTGTGGAACTGAGTTATGGAGAAGGCTTGAGCAGGTTGGGACTATTTATATTGGAGTGCAGGAGAATGAGGGCAATCATATAGTGCTGTATAAAATCATGAGGGGCACAGGTAGGGTCAACATGTACAATCTTTTAGCTAGCATTGAGAATCAAGAACAAGTAGACATTGGTTTGAACTGAGAGGGGAGAGATTTAATAGGAATGTGATAGGCAACTTTGTCACACAGAAAGTAGTCAGTATGTGGAATGTGCTGCCAGAGGAAGTGGTTGAGACAAGTACATTAACAATATTTGATAAATACTTGGGTAGCTACATAGATAGGAAAGGTTTTATGCTTTGGACCATAGGAAAGGGTCTATGAACCCCAGGGTGGGAACCCCTGGTTTAAAGCGATTTGTGCCAAACACATACCAATGGTACAGGGAAAGGATCGTAGGGTACAGGAACCATGGTGTACAAAGGCTGCTGAAAATCTAATCAAGAAGAAAAGAAAAGCTTACGAAAGCATCATAAAACTAAGTAATGATAGAAACCTAGAAGATTAAAAGGGTAATAGGAAGGAGCTTAAGAATGAAATTAGGAGAGCCAGAAGGGGCCATGAGAAGACTTTGGTGAGCAGGATTAAAGAAAACCCCAAGGCACTCTACAAGTATATGAAGAGCAAGAGGATAAGACGTGAAAGAATAGGACCAATCAAGAGTGACAGTGGAATAGTGTGTATAGAATCAGAGGCAATAGCTGAGGAACTTAATGAATACCTTGGTTCAGTATTTACTAAGGAAAAGGATTTTGCTGATTATAAGGATGACCTACAGTGGACTGAAAAGCTTGAGCATATAGACATTAAGAAAGAGGATGTGCTGGAGCTTTTGGAAAGCATTAAGTTGGATAAGTCTCAGGGATCGGACGAGATGTACCCCAGGTTGCTGTGGGAGGCAAGGGAGGAGATTGCTGAGCCTCTGGTAATGATCTTTGCATCTTCAATGGAAATGGGTGATGTTCCAGAGGATTAAAGGGTTGCAGATGTTATTCTTTTATTCAAGAAAAGGAGTAGAGATAATCTGGGAAATTATAGACCAGTGAGTCTTACTTCAGTCATTGGTAAGCTGATGGAAAAGATCCTGAGAGGCAGGATTTATGAACATTTGGAGAGGCATAATATGATTAGGAATAGTCAGCATGGCTTTGTTAAAGCCAGGTTGTGCCTTATGAGCCTGATTGAATTTTTTGAGGATGTGACTAAACACATTGATGAAGGTAGAGCATTAGATGTGGTGTATATGGATTTCAGCAAGGCATTTGATAAGGTACCCCATACAAGGCGTTTTGAGAAAGTAAGGACACATGGGATCCAAGGGAACCTTGCTTTGTGGATCCAGAATTGGCTTGCTTACAGAAGGCAAAGAGTGGTTATAGACGGGTCATATACTGCATGAATGTCGGTAACCAGTGTGTGCCTCAGGGATCTGTTCTGGGATGGCTTCTCTTTGTGATTTTTATAAATGACCTGGATGAGTAAGTGGAGGGATAAGTTAGTAAATTTACTGATGATACAAAGGTTGGGGGTGTTGTGGATAGTGTGGAGAGCTGTCAGAGGTTACAACGGGAAATTGATAGGATGCAAAACTGGGCTGAGAAGCAGCAGGTGGCGTTCAACCCAGATAAGTGTGAGGTCATTCATTTTGGTAGGTCAAATATGATGTCGGAATATAGTATTAATGGTAAGACTCCTGGCAGTATGGAGGATGAGAGAGATCTTGGGGTCCAAGTCCATAGGACACTCAATGTGCAGGTTGACTCTGTGGTTAAGAAGGCATACGAGATGCATTGGCCTTCATCAACCATGGGACTGAGTTTATGAGCCGAGAGGTAATGTTGCAGCTATATAGGATCCTGGTCAGACCCCACTTGGAGTACTGTGCTCAATTCTGGCCGCCTCACTACGGGAAGGATGTAGAAACTATAGAAAGGGTGCAGAGGAGATTTAAAAGGATGTTGCCTGGGTTGGGGAGCATGCTTTACGAGAATATTTTGAGTGAACTTGGCCTTTTCTCCTTTGAGTCACGGAGGATGAGGGGTAACCTGATAGAGGTGTATAAGATGTTGAGGGACATTGATCATGTGGATAGTCAGAAGCTTTTTCCCAGAGCTGAAATGGTTATCACAAGAGGGCACAGTTTTAAGGTGCTTTGAAGTAGGTACCGAGGAGATGTCAGGGGTAAGTATTTTATGCTAGAGTGATGAGTGTGTGGAATGGGCTGCCAGTGATGGTGGTGGAGGCAAATACGATGGGTTCTTTTAAGAGACTCCTGGATAGGTACATGGAGCTTAGAAAAGTAGAGGGCTATGGGTAACCCTAGGTGATTTCTAAAGTAAGTACATGTTTGGCACAGCATTCTGGGCCAAAGGGCCTGTATTGTGCTGTAGTTTTTCTATGTTCTATGTTTCTATGTACAAAAGGGGTTAACTTAGATGAGATCTTGATTGTCATGGATGAGTTGGGCTGAAAGGGTGGCATAGTAGTGTAGCAGTTAGCATAACACAAATAAGGTGCCAGTGATTAGGGATCAGGTTTCAAATACCCCCCGTCGTTTGTATGGGACTTGTAGGTTCTTCTCATGACTGTGTGGATTTCCTCCAGATGCACCAGTTTCCTCCCACATTCCACGTAAATTCTGGCAACACACACGCGCTTTCCCAAGTGCATATTCAGTCTGTGTTGGTACTTGAGGCAAATGACGCATTTCAAAGGTTCCAAGATTCATTTGCTATCAAAGTATGTATGCAGTATACAACTCTGACATTCTTCTTCTCCAGATAGCCACAAAACAAAGAAAACCGTGAAAGTCAGTTCAGACAGAAAGAGCAAACCCACCCCCTCCCACACAAAGAAAAGAATGGCAACACTATCATCAACACCCAAACCCCACTCCCTTGCACAAAAAAAACTGGCAAAAATGCAACAAGAACATTGACCCTCAGATCCCCATCTTCTCATACAAAAATACAATGAGAAAGAATGCACAAAAACACAGAATATGAAAATCATAAGACTAAAAATAGTCCATATTCCAAATCCATAAATGCAGAAAAATCAGTAAAATCCTCCAACATCATCAAAAAAGAGAGACAAAGGCCTACCCTCCAGGCACAGTGATAGGCCACAAAGGCTTTTTCTTTGGCAGCAGAGCAATCCCACCAGCAATCAGCAGGCAGGTAGTCACGACTTGCCCTCTGCATTCACTTCAATGTTTCAATCTTCCCCATGGCTTTAATCGGTGAAATGGAGTCAATCATCGGTTTGCACCCTGTTTCATAGTTCCTTCGCTGGGTCATTCAGTTGATCTCCAAACTGTAAATCACAGGCTCTAACAGTTCCAGAAACGCATTCAAGATGAAACTCAGATGTAAAAGAAGAGAAATAAATAGTTTCATGGTCTATCCAGAAGATGTCAAGCAAGGGAGCATTGTACTCAGGCACCATCTTGGGGTCACTCTATGCTTAACTGTTTCGATATACATGTGACAAATAAAGCCAATCTAGTAATCTTTCATCTTTACCATGCCAAATAACCCAATGACTCAATGACTGAGTTCAGGAAGTATTCAGATGGAATGATGGAATGTTGGCTATTATCTCCAAGAAGTCAGGACTCATCATAAGATAAGTGATATACCATAGGCTAGTGTGATAGTCTAGAGGTAACAAAGTGGATAACATAACGATATTACAACAGCAGTGACCTGGGTTCAAATCTGCCACTATTCTTCCCATAACTGCGTGGGTTTCCTCTGGGTGTTCCAGTTTCCTCCCACATTTCAAAGACTAAGGGTTAAAAGGTTAATTGGTCACATAGTGTAATTAGGCAGTGTGAGTTCAGTGAGATGGAAGGGGTTATTACCATACTGCATCTCTAAGAAAATATTTGTACAAAGCATTGCCAGGAACTACTTTGAATACCAGTCCCTCTTCTGGGCACACTAATCCAAAAGGAAGTGTTAGTTTTCCAGACAATACTGTTTAGTTTCATCAGAAAATAGTCTTAAACCTTCAGAAGTTAAATTATAAAGATCTTTTGCTTGTATTCCCATGAGCAAGAATGCTAAGATGTTGTCTAATTAGTAGAGAAATGAGTTAGAGACATAATAAGGTAAGTATAGAGAGAGAAAAAATTTGCTGGGCTAGTGAAGGAAGATCACACAAGAATGAAGTTACAGATTGGCCATTTGGGACAGAAATTAAAAGGCACTTATTCACTTAAAGTGAAGTGTGGGATAGTACTCTGACAGCACAGATCTGGGTCAATTGGGGTAAGCTTTGGCTTTGTAGACAGCAGCATGTAAAGAATGTTTAGAACAGATTTATCTACTGTCTCTTATACAAGCAAGTAGGTGAACCTGTAGTCAGGTGTAATAAGGTCAGGGGATCAGAGCTGGAGAGGATCAACAACTTTAAATTCCTTGGCATTATCATTTCAAGAGATCTGTTGTGGGTCCATGCCTCCATTACAATGAAGGCTTGACAGCACCTCTACTTCCTTAGAAGTTTGCGAAGATTCGGCATGTCATCTAAAACTTTGACAAATTTCTGTAGGTGTGTTGTGGAGAGGATATTAAGTGTTGCATCATAGTCTGTAATGGAAACACCAATTTCCTTGAATGCAAAAGCCTAAGAAAAGTAGTGGATACAGCCCAGTCCCTAAGGGGTAAATCCATCCCCACCATTGAGCACATTTACAAGGAGTTCTGTCAGAAGTAGCATCCATGATCAAGGATATCTACCATCCAGGCCATAGTCTCTTCTTGCTGCTACCATCAAGAATGGAGTACAGGAGCTTCAGGTCCCACAGGACCCACACGTCCAGGTTCAGGAACAGTTATTACCCCTCAACCATCAAGCTCTTGAACCAGAGGGGATAACTTCATTCAACTTCACTCAGCCCATAACTGAATTGTTCCCATAACCAATGGATTCACTTTCAAGGATTCTTCATCACATGTTCTTGATATTTATTGCTTAGATATCATGATTTTGTTTGTTCTTTTTGTCTCTTTCTGTATTTGCAGCTTGTTGTCTTTTGTACATTGGTTTGTTTTGTGTGCAGTTTGTCATTGATTCTTCTGTGTTTCTTTGTATTTACTGTGAGTGCCCAGAAGAAAATGAATCTCAGGGTAGAATACGGTCACATATATGTACTTAGTTAATAAATTTACTTTTGAACTTTTTAATGTATCACAGTTCTGCAGGACTGCGCAAATCGTCCTCTCTAAATGCTTTGTATGACATACTTCCTCCGGACTGAACACCCTTCTACAGACAAAAGACAGCTAAGAAATGGCCCAGTTAAAGCTTCACTTACAGGTCTGTTTGTTGAAAAAAAATGGAGATCTCATTTGCTAAAATTACTTAACTATCTAGCCATCTGATTAATCTGGTATAAGTGGTGTTCTGAAGGTATATGGTCTTAAGTTAACTCAAAGAGGTTTAGCTTTAGTGTCATTAAATCAATCAGCCTCTTGTTGCCTTATTATTCCTGTAGTCCATAGAAAAAAACATAGAAACTACAGCACAGAAACAGGCCTTTTGGCCCTTCTTGGCTGTGCCGAACCATTTTCTGCCTAGTTCCACTGACCTGCACACGGACCATATCCCTCCATACACCTCCCATCCATGTATCTGTCCAATTTATTCTTAAATGTTAAAAAAGAACCCGCATTTACCACCTCATCTGGCAGCTCATTCCATACTCCCACCACTCTCTGTGTGAAGAAGCCCCCACTAATGCTCCCTTTAAGCTTTTCTCCCCTCACCCTTAACCCATGTCCTCTGGTTGTTTTCTCCCCTTGCCTCAGTGGAAAAAGCCTGCTTGCATTCACTCTATCTATACCCATCATAATTTTATATACCTCTATCAAATCTCCCCTCATTCTTCTACGCTCCAGGGAATAAAGTCCTAACCTATTCAACCTTTCTCTGTAACTGAGTTTCTCAAGTCCTGGCAACATCCTTGTAAACCTTCTCTGCACTCTTTCAACCTTAGTTATATCCTTCCTGTAATTTGGTGACCAAATCTGAACACAATACTCCAGATTCGGCCTCACCAATGCCTTATACAACCTCATCATAACATTCCAGCTCTTATACTCAATACTTTGATTTATATAGGCCAATGTACCAAAAGCTCTCTTTATGACCCTATCTACCTGTGATGCCACTTTTAGGGAATTTTGTATCTGTATTCCCAGATCCCTCTGTTCTACTGCGCTCCTCAGTGCCTTACCATTTACCCTGTTCTTGAATCTCTGAGTGTGTGCTTTCAGGCTTTACTACCTCCGAAATGATGGTAACAGTGAGAAATGGGCATGCCCTGGGTGCTGGAGGTCCTTCATAATGGATGCTGCTTTTCTGAGGCACTGCTCCCTAAAGATGTCCTGGGTACATTGTAGGCTAGTGCCCAAGATGGAGCCATCTAGATTTACAACCTTCTGCAGCTCCTTTCGGTCCTGTGCAGTAGCACCACCACCCCCATACCAGACAGTGATGCAGCCTGTCAGAATGCTCTCCATGATCCGATTTACCACATTATCATTCAGATCACTGATATAGATGACAAATAACAATGGACCCGACACTGATCCCTGTGGCACACCATTAGTCACAGGCCTCCAGTCTGAGAAGCAATTCTCTACTACCACTCTTTGGCTTCTTCCATTGAGCCAATGTCTAATCCAATTTACCACCTCTCCATGTATACCTAGTGACCGTATTTTCCTAACTAACCTCCCATGCAGGACCTTGTCAAAGGCCTTACTGAAGTCCATGTAGACAACATCCACTGCCTTCCCTTCATCCACTTTCCTGGTAACCTCCTCGAAAAACTCCAATAGATTGGTCAAACATGACCTACCACGCACAAAGCCATGTTGACTCTCCCTAATAAGTCCCTGTCTATCCAAATGCTTGTAGATTCTGTCTCTTAGTACTCCCTCCAATAACTTACCTACTACCGACGTTAAACTCAAAAGTCACCCAAAATTATTCATGAACACCAGCATTTTGTACAAATATGTCTTTAAAGTAGTAGAGGTTACATGCTCACATCAAGAGGATAATTAATTCAGAAGATGATTCAGTTATAGATCCCCTGAGAAAGAAATAGTAAGATTATGATTTCCCAATTGCAGGAATTCTCAAATTACACTACAGCAGGTGAAATGATTTTGAATTGTATTGTTGAAAGCAGCTGCAAATTTGCACACAACAAAATCCCACAAAGTTAATGATCAGGAAGAGATAAGATGACAATATTAAAAGAAGAAAGAACAGCAGCATCACAACAAAGAACAGACCTAAAGTGAACAAAGAGGAAAAGAGAAGAGTCCTTTGTAAGCAGCATATCCTTTGAAGTGAAGATGCTAACACAAGTAGATTCAGAGGGGTACTGGAGTGGAGAGGGAATGGTTTAGATCCCTGGGATCATGATGGGGAAGATGGTGCCTATGCAGATCAGTTAGATTCAACTTCCACCATCACTGGAGCTACTGCAGGTGTGGAAGGCATGTTTATGTATTTGGGGAGAGTATAAATTAGCTTGACAGGGAATGCAAAAAATCAACAAAGACTGAAGGGAGAAAGCTGACCTGGAGATGGAAGGCAGAAAATTAATGAGAAGGGCTAAAAGACTGAAATAAAACAAAGGTTAGAACAAAAAGCAGTGTGCCCAATACTGTATACCTCAATGCAAAGAATATAGCGAACAAGGCAGATTAGGTGAAGCACTATTAGACACAAGAAAATATATGATAGCTGTTGCAGAAGTATATAAGACTGGCAACTTAACATTCATGCTTCAGCTGAGATATAGACATGGATAAGAAAGGAAAGGTTGTGGGGGAGGGAGTGGTAGTATTGATTAAAATAACATTTACAGTTGTGAGAAATAAAGGTATGAAGCAGGGGTCATCTAATGAGGCTGAAGGCACTGAATTAAAAATGAAAAAGGAGGCAGTAACATTGTTTGACCTCCAAGCAGTCTGAGAGAGCTAGAAGGGAACATTTGAAACAAGTTCCTGACTGTTGCATAAGCACTGGGGCAGTAGTAGTGGGAGACTTCAATGACCTAAATATTGCAAGACAGGTTACAAAGTACAGAAAAAAAACAAAGTCCATTTGGGTGAAAACCTTTAGCTAGTGTGTGATAAACCACATAAGTGTAGAGAAGCCCTGAATTAATTAGGCAGGTAGAAGGAACAGTTTTTGTGGTACTGATCATAATTCAGCTAAATTTAGAGTAATTCTAGAAAAGGACGAAGCTAAAGGAGTAATAACAATTCTAAACTGAGGTCAGGCCAATTTTACTAAACGCCAAGGTTATTCGGTGAATGTGTATTGGAAACAGCAGTTTGAAAGTAAATTAATTTCAGTATACTGGGAAGAATTCTAGAAAGAAATCCTCCGTCCCAGGATACTGACAGACTTTTACCACTGTACCATTGAGAGCATACTCACCAACTGCATCTCAGTGTGGTATGGCAATTGTCCCGTATTGGACCGCAAAGCACTCCAGCGTGTGGTGAAAAATGCCCAGCAGATTATCGGCACCCAATTGCCCACCATTGACAACATCTACCATAAACGCTGCTGGGCAGGGCGAAACGCATTATCAAGCATGCTTCTCACCCTAACCATGGACTTTTTACTCTCCTCCCATCCGGTAGGTGATACAGGAGCCTCTGCTCCCACACCAGCAGGCACAGGAACAGCTTCTTCCTTGAGGCTGCGACCCTGCTGAACCTCACATCACAGCGCTAAGCAGTATTGCACCCATATTGTACTGTCTCAGTACTTTTATATTTGTGTGCTGTAGCACTTACTTTTTATTCACAATTATTTTGTAAATGACACTATTCTTTGCAGTTCTGGTTAGATGCTAACTGCATTTCATTGGCTTTGTATCTGTACTCGGCACAATGACAATGAAGTTGAATCTAATCTAATCCACATGTTCTCACAAAGATAAATGACAAAACTGCCAAATCCAGAGCTTAAAATGTAGAATAAGACAGGAAAGGAGAGGGAATGTCAAGAACAGAGGGCTTTACATCTCAGATGGCCTGTGAAAGTATTGGAAGTATAGGAATGAAATTCAGATGACTATGGAAATAGTAAGGCTAATTCAGGACTGGAGGTTTTCAATAAATATTTTGCAATCTCTTCACATTAAAGGGCATGACACTGAGGTTGCAGTGTGAAGTACTGGATCAGGTGAACATAACAAAAGTAGAACTATAAGGCATTAATATCTTTGAAGGTGGATAAAATGCCAAATCTAGCTGTTTAAAAGGAAACAATAAAAGGGAAACTACAAGAGTCTGCTACAATTTTAAAAATTTTCATAGATACATTCAGTTTTGGAAGGGTAATAAGGGACATGAAACATTGTGAATTACCAATTCAATGGAATTTTGTGAGCTTACAAGGACGGTCATTGAGTTCAACATTTGGGTGTTATAGTCTAGGCAGATTTTGCAAGTCTTTTGGTAAGGTCTGGTATTTGATTTACAAGGATGTTGCCCAGATTGGGGAGCATGCCTTATGAGAATAGGTTGTGTGAACTTGGCCTTTTCTCCTTGGAGCAACAGAGGATGAGAGGTGATCTAATAGATGTGCACAAGATAATGAGAGGCATTGATTGTGTGGATAGTCAGAGGTTTTTTTCTCAAGGCTGAAATGGCTAACACAAGAGGGCACTGTTTTAAGGTGCTTGATAGTAGGTACAGAGGAGATGTCGGGAGTAAGTTTTTTACGCAGAGAGTGATGAGTGCGTGGAATGGGCTGCTGGCAATGGTGGTGGAGGTGAATACAATATTGTCTTTTAAGAGACTCTTGGATAGGTTCATGGAGCTTAGAAAAATAGAGGGCTATTGGTAACCCTAGGTAATATCTAAAGTAAACACATGTTCGGCACAGCATTTTGGGCTGAAGGGCCTGTATTGTGCTGTAGGGTTTCTGTGTTTCTATGTTTCTATCTCTCTTCAGGTCCTTCTCCCTTTTCCTACCTATGTTGCTGGTACCAATGTGTACCACAACCTTGAGCTGCTCGCCTGATCCAAGATATCCCTGAACCCACCACATAGGAGGCAAGATACGGTCCGGCTGCTGAAGGGCCTGTATTGTGCTGTAGGTTTTCTGTTTCTATGTTCCTATGGCAAGATAGTCAAGAAAAAGTAAAAGCCCGGGATAACTTACAAATGAGGTCTGAATTTGGCTCAATAGCAGGAATATTTGATGAGGGTTTTGAAACAAAAAGGGTGTCATTAATAAGTTTCAACAGGGTTTAGTGCTCTGTCTCCATGTTTTTCTATCATACATTAGACCAACATATAGATAACATGATAAAGAAGTTTGGAGATGAAACAAACATGACTATGTGATTGAAAGTGAGGAAGAGGGATTTAGACTGCAGGAGTTATTGATCTGATCAGTTGAATAGAGACATGGCAAATGAGATTTAATCCAGTCAAGTTTGAGGTAATGTACTTGGAGAGGCACAACATAATGAAAGAATATATAATAAAAGGGAGGAAATTGACTCATGTGGAGGAATTTTAGAATATATATCTACAGATCCTTAGGGGTAGCAGGACATTTGGGATGTATGAGAGCTAAGTAACAGAATCTATGTGGTTGGAAATAAGGAACAGTAAAGGAGCTGTTATCCTGCTTGATAGCTTTAATAGGCCAGCTAGTAAGCAAAGTGAGATGGAGTAACAAGCATTGCAAATCTGCAAATAGACTGGTTAAATGGAGAGGATGATAGCGGGAGACTTTACCTGCCTAAAAACTTGCCCAAAGCTATAATTATGCCAAAGAAGAAGTTGTGGGGTAGAAAACAGAAGTTCAAAGAATGTTCAGGATAATTCTGATAAGAAAGAGACATTGTTGGATCTGATCCCAAGAAATAAAGTAGTTAAAAGGATGGCCAACATCACAGGAATAAATATCATATGGAAAAGGCAGGATGCTGGGACCAGAGGCAAGGGTTGGGAGGGTTCTGCTCCCTGCTCTGTGCTGGACTGAGACAGTGGCTTGCTCTGGCTACTCTGAGCATCATGTCTAAGGACTCACTTTCATTCTAAATGCCCTTTGCTTGTTCTTATTGTTTGCACAATTAGTTTCTTTTTCTCTCTGTACATTAGCTGATTGTCACTCTTCTTTGTTCTTTTTGGTTTCTTTGTTTTGTGGCTGCCTGTAAGGAGTTGATTCTCAAAGTTGTAGGATGTGTACATCCTTTGAACTTTGTGATTATAAAGGTTACACTAGTTATAGAGAAAGGCAAGGAGCAGCCCACCTAGCATTCTGGAAGTTCTGGGCAGGGTTAATTGTAGTGAATTAAAATAGTATCTGGTGGGATAATAAAATATATGACAAAGACAGGCAGGAAAAAATAAAATAGAGTAATCAGAGGGCCTTTAAAGAGAAGCAGTTGTGTTAGAGTGTATTGAACAAGGTAAAAGAAGAGGGCAGCTTGCAATTTCTGCCTTCTGATGGAAGGAGAGAATAGAATTCAGCAGGAAAAAGTAGCATGTGACAAAACAGCACCTGGACGATTTGACACTAAATATAAGGAGAAATATGAAAGGAAAATATACAAGAAGAAAAATTTAGACATTAACATAAATGAGAACCTAAGATCATCTGTATGTCCCTAAGCAATAAAGGACCCAGTTTCTGCATTAAATAAAGACCTATTAGTTTGAAATGGTTATCGAATGGTGACTGAGGTGAATTACTTTACTAAAGTTATTATGATTAAAGGTCTTGTCAGAAAACCAGGCTACATCAATTAAGTAAGTTAGATGTCTGAGAAGTTACAGCATTCCCCAACGTGGACAAGGCTGCCTAGGAACCTTGAAGAAACCAAGCTCAGAAAGCTGCTGCTGACATACTCCTAAACATACTTGGATCGAAGAATTGTGCCTGAAGACTGGAAGTTTGCAAATGTAGTAGCCCTAAGATGAAAGAATCATGATAAGCAGGGTTACAAATTGAAGGCATTAAACATGAAAAGCATGTTCCTTTCATTTAGCATCTTTCCCAATCTCAGCAGATCCTAAAGTACATTACAACCCATGCAATCCTTTGAAGTTACTGCTGCAACATTAAAAAATCCAATATTTAATTTGTGCATAGCAAGGCCCACAAGCTTTAAGTGATGTTGGTTAAAGGATAAATATTGACAAGGGTACTGGAAATAAATTCTACCTTGTAGGATTTTTACATCCATTTTTGAGGAAGCATGTGTTTTGTTTAGCATCCCATGAAGTAACCATCAGCCAGGCTGAAGTACTATACTGGAGTGTCAGCTCAACAACAGGAGAAAAGAAAAAGATTCAGCCAATGTTACAGACCGAGACGGGGGAATGGTTCTGGAATAAGGAAATGGCAGAGAAATTAAACAAGTATCTAGCAGTTGATGCCACAGAAGGTACAGTAAGCCTCTTGGAAATAATGGTGAACTACAATTCAGGAGTAAAGAAAGATTTCCAGAACTTGTGATCAATAAAAAAAAAGTACTGGAAAAATAAATGGACTGTTGGGCAGTAAGTCCATAGAAGTTGATATCTCACACCCTCAGACTTTGAAAGGATAGCTAAGGAGTTAGAAAATGCACTTTTTATTATCCAACAGAATTGTGTATATTTTATTATGGAATCAATAGAGTAAAAAGTAAAAAATGGAACTCAGCCTTTAAAAAAGGGAAGGAGATAAATCAAGAAACTATATAAATAAAAAGGGAGGGAGATAAATCAAGAGGGGAGTGGTCATTGCTTTGCTGCTGCTTATATGTCGGGGGAGTTGGGGTGGGGTGGCTCTGGGGTTCTAACATTTAAAAGTTATTCATTCTTTAGGCACTCCTCTGTTTTCATGGATGTTTGTGAAGAAAAAGAATTTCAGGATGTATGTTGTATACATTTCTCTGACATTAAATGTACCCATTGAACCTATTGAATTTACTTTTGGTTGACTCGATTGCAGGGGATATGGTATGCTAATGGTGGATGGATCTCCAATTAAATTTGAAAGACCTTCAAATCCCTTACTGACTCTTCCTTCAGTTAGTCCTGACGAAGGGTCTCGGCCTGAAACGTCGACTGCACCTCTTCCTAGAGATGCTGCTTGGCCTGCTGCGTTCACCAGCAACTTTGATGTGTGTTGTTGCATTTTCAGCTGGTTTCACCTTTAAGCCTGTACTGGTCTGGTGAATGTGAGCCCCTGCGACAATGGTAACACAATTTGTTTGGCCATGCTGATTACTGTTTTGAAGTTGCAATTTTGTTCACACTCACTTTTCTTCCTGACTGCAAATCAGTTTAGTCTTGGCTGCTGTTTCCATTGATACAGCGATTTCAACTGCTTTTTAAAATGTGAATTGTGCTTCAGTTAGGAGATATTTTTGAATGTTTTCTTGTAAGATTCCACAAACTAAGTGATCTCCCTGTGCATCATTAAGTCCAATGCTGAACTATCAATGCTCAGGCAATTTCTTGAAACTAAACACATAAGCTAAAATTGACACCCCTACCTTTTGGTTCCATTTATGAAACCTAATACATTCTACAATCAACAATGTTTTTTTTCTGAATGTTCTTGCATTACTTTCATGATTTCAACAAAGCTCATTTCAGCTGGTTTGGTTGTAGCAATCAATCTTCTAAGCAGACTGTATGCTTTCCCACCAATTGCACTCAGTAATACTAGCATGTCCTTTTCATTGGCTATTTCATTTGTTTCAAGTTACTACTCAATTCTTTCAGTATACAATAGCCTGTTTTCTGTTGTGCAATCAAACTCATCATCCTTCCAATATCACTCGGTCCTCAGAGTTTATGAACCTGTGAAGTTCATCTGTTTACTGCTTTTTTTTATTCAACCCTCTCTATCCCCTTGCAAAGAAACACATGCTGCACTTCTTAAACTGAAACATCTCTCTCTCTCCCCCCCCCCATGAAGTTAAAAAACATAATATGTTTTTAACTTGAACATCTTGCTGCGCTTCAACAGGTAGGCAGTCATCTCAGGTTTGTTTCAAAACTTCTCATCATCACTCGGTAGATTTGTAACTCTAAACAAATTAAAAGAAAAACACGGGAGCCCCAAATGCAAACACTAGGAAATCTGCAGATGCTGGAAATTCAAGCAACACACACAAAATGCTGGTGGAATGCAGCAGGCCAGGCAGCATCTATAAGAAGAGGTACAGTCAACGTTTCAGGCCGAGACCCTTTGTCAGGACTAACTGAAAGAAGAAGTAGTAAGAGATTTGGAAGTGGGAGGGAGAGGGGGAGATCCAAAATAATAGGAGAAGACAGGACAGGAGCTAAGAGCTGGAAAGTTGATTGGCAAAAGGGATACAAGGCTGGAGGAAGGAGAGGATCATGGGACGGGAGGCCTAGGGAGAGAGAAAGGGAGAGGGGAGCCCAGAGGAAGATGGAGAGCAGGCAAGGAGTTACAGTGAGAGGGACAGAGGTAGAAAAAAGAGAGAGAGAAGAAATGGGAATAAAATAAAAAATAATAAATAAATAAGTAAGAGATGGGGTAAGAAGGGGAGGAGGGGCATTAATGGAAGTTAGAGAAGTCAATGTTCATGCCATCAGGTTGGAGGCTACCCAGAATATATGGTGTTGTTCCTCCAACCTGAGTGTGGCTTCATCTTGACAGTAGAAGAGACCATGGATGGGCATATCAGAATGGGAATGGGAATATATTTACAATATTACTCAAATATTACTGAAATGCTAAATGCACTGTAGTGTTTTAGATAACAGGTGGGGATGGATTGAGTGTTTGTTAATGAATGGAAGACAGAGTAGAAATAAATTTTATTTTGAATTGGGAAATGGTGATAAGTTCCATAAGCCATAGTTATGATAACACAGCCTTTTATAAATGATATCAGTAATTTGGAAAGAGGATCAAATATAACATATCAAAATTTGGTGATGACACAAAGCTGGATAATACGTGAGCTGTTATGAGGATGTGCTAAAGGTGAATTAGATAGGTTATGTGAATGACAAAGTTGTGCCAGATGGAAAATAACATGCAATAATGTGAAATTATTACTTAAGTAGAAAAAAACAAAGATTATGTATTTATTAAATGTTGGAATTTGGAAATTTATTGACATATAAAGGGACCTTGGTGTTCTTGTACTTAAAAAAAGTATTGTATGTGATAAGGCAATATAACGAACAATTATAAAGGTAATTGTTAGCTTCTTTTACACCACATCTAGCTCTCCCTAGCTACGTGGAAGTGTATTTTCAGGACAGAGAATCCTGAGGTGGCAGCTCTATGGTGTGAGGAGAAATTAAGCAGACCGGGCCTGTATTCACCTGAATTAAGAAAAATGGGAGTTGAGTTGTTTGAAAATTATGAGATTTTTAAGGGGGTTAACAGGGTAAATGCAAGGATATTTCCTGTGGCTGGAAAGTTTGGAGTCAGGAGTTACAGTCTCACATTTAGGGTTCAAAACAGAGATGGAAACAGCATCGAGTAGTTGTTTCAGATTTTCTCTCCATTGCACCATTGAAGGTTCAGCTATTTCAGTTATCCAGTATATTCAAAATAAGGAAGATCAGATTTTAGTTATTGCAGGATTCACTGGAAATGAGATTTGTTCAGGTAAGTGTCACTGAGGTAAAATATCAGCCATGATCTTGTAGGCATTGAGGCAAAAGATCAACCATAACCTTAAAGACAACAAGCAATCTGCTGGAGGAATTCAACAGGTCAAGTAGGATCTGTGGGAGAACAGAAATTGTTGACAATTTGGATCGAAATCCTGTATGAAGACTTGATGTAGTGTTCTTACCTGAAACATCAACAATTCCTTTACTCTCACAGATGTTGCCTAGCCCACTGAGCTCCTCCACCACACTAGTTGCATCTCCAGTTTCCAGCATCTGCAGTCTGTTGCATCTCCTTAATCTTAAAGGCTCTGAGGTAAAAAATCAGCAATGATCTTACCAAGTGGTGAAGAGATATTAGGGACAAAGATTCTTCTCCTTCTCCTGCCTTTATTTCTTATATTTCATGGCTGTTGAATGGATCTGGAAATAATAGGCATTCAGACCATCAAGGAGGGTGGTACAAATGAGACAAATCTGATTCCAAAGGATGTGAGATCGGAATGGGAAAACATTTCCTCCTCATCTGAAAACCCCAGAAGAAGAAAAAAAACTACAATAAAAAAGTCCAGAAAATTGACAGAACATTAACTAATGACACAAAAATACAGATAGGGGATAACCCTGGGAACCAGTGTTCTGTAAGTAATGTTGGTACTTCGCTTAAGTAGCAAGATTAATGAGGTGGAAAAAGGAAAGAGAAGGATTGGACAGCAGGAGAACAGTCCAAAGGCTTGCCTGATTATATTTATTATTTTTATGCTGAATTAAGCTACTTTATATAACAATGGGACCTCCAGTGTTATAGTATAGCTGAGAGCATAACAAAGTCCACTTCTCTCCCCATAAAGTCCAGCAGCTCTGCATCTCTTTGCTTGGGTTTTCAATTTGTCTATTATCTCTTTGCCTGGTGACCACTGATAGCTCCTGCTCCAACAACAAATGGAATTTAAAATTCACGTGTATGGTTTTAAATGCCATTCTGTCTTCACTTTCTTGAGTGTAATTTGGTCTTCAATGCAATGGCACAGGAACAGAAAAAGTGTTCGCAGAATTTTGGTGGAATCACGTTTGGTTTTGCTGTTTTGGGTTCCGTACCTTTAAACTGATGTACTTGCCTTGCTGTGAAAGCACAGTAAATGCATTATGTTTATTCCTTGGAAAAGGGATTGTCCAATGAAAAGAGGGATGATTATTCAACTCAATGGTGTTTAAAAGATATGAGCTGATCTTATTGAGAAGGATTGACAGAGAAAGTGCTGTGAGATTGTTTTCTCAGGTTAAAAAATCCAGAACATAGGTGCAGACTCGCAGAGCATTTAAAACTGAGATAATATATTTCTTTATTCATGAGTTGTAAATCTTTGGAATTTTTACATCAGTCTGTGAATTCTTAATTGTTGAGTGTATTCAAGGCTAAGACAAATTGGGCAGCTATTTCAAAAAGGCAGCACTGGCATTGTGATCATAAAATTGGAATTTAGAAAGATATTTCTAAATTCCTCCTTTAGCTATTCTCTCAAAACTATTCTTAGGTCTCTGCAGGTGTTGTATAAGCAGAATATTAGTGTCACGTTGGTTCCTTATTTTAAATGATTTTTATGTATTGCAGTGCTTTACAGTGTAACAGGATAACGTTAATATGAGGTTGTGAGCCACTGCCATCTTTACAGCAGGCTTGCAAGTTGAATGATTGTGTTCTCAAAGATGTGATTATTGACCAGAGTAAAAGTTCATGACTGAATTTCTTCGAAACTCAACAAAGTCTCAAATACTTGAGGCACATTTTATTATCGGGTTGGCAAAGCTTTGGTAGAACGGGAAAATTAAGTACAGGACTGTGTTTTAATTTGAAGGGTTAAGGTGCGAAGTGGGGTGAATAATTAGTAATTGGTAATTGATTTATTATTACCACATATACTGAGAAACACTGAAAAAATTTGTTTTACATTTCATGTATCATGGAAGTAGTATAAGAGGGGAAAAGCAGATTGCGGAATAGAATGTTACATTTGCAAAGAAAGCACAGAGCAGGTAAACAAGTAAATTGCAAGCGTCATGGTGAGTCTATTGAGATATCATGAGGTCATCTTCATCATGCAAGAGGCCCATTCAAGAGTCCATAACAATGGGCCAAATTGCCTGTTCCTATGTTGTACTGTTCTTTATCCAAATGTAGGCATCTACTTGAGGACGTAGCTATTATTATCCCCGTCTAAATGCCCAAGACAACTTCTTCTTCAATCAGTCTCTCACTGTGTTAAGTAGACATAGGCCAATCCCGGGTATTGAACAGGTTTCATTTTTACAGATGTAAGTAAATTGATTTGGTTCATAACTCAGAAAATACACGAAAGCCACTGAATATGGCATTCATTCCTCCATAGTTTTGCAATGAATGCAGCAAAAGCACACCAGGCCCTTAAGAATGAACAATTATTAAAAGTGGAGGGACGGAGTAAACTTGTTCAGCCATTCCTGAGAAGGAAGCTGTGACTACACATCAAACTTCAGAATTTAATAATATTATTGGAGCTTGTCATCTGCAATGGTATCCATAAATTGGTCATTTGTAATCCACAGACATCTTGTAGTTTCAAAAATTGAGTTGGAGGCAATGAAAAGTGTATTATCATATTTCCATGTCAGGATTTAGAAGGAGCTTGTGATGTTCCCACATGCCTGAAGCTCTTGTCTTCCAGGTGATGGATTTTGCTTGCTTTGTTGAATTTAGGTTAAGCATCTCAAAGCTGATACACAATATATATTGCAACAATGAATCACTGGTTGGAGAGAATGAATGCGAGGAGTAATGGAGGTGTTGTCAAAGCAGATAACTTTTGCTATGGATAGAGTGAGCTTCTTGTCCATGGTTGGCATTGCCTTCTTTCAGATAACTGGAGATTTTTTCAACACATTCCTGGCTTGTGCCTTATTGAATTTGCAAAAGTCTTAGAGGTCAGAAGATGACTCCCCAAACTTTTACTTGCTCTTGATGCCACCGACTTACTGTTCAGTTAAATTTCTGGCAAATGCTATCTCTACTTGGGCACTATTGGATGTCTCCTTTTGTTGTCGTTTGTGTGGGACAGATTAGTGCAAGCCTATTTATTGTCCAGTTCTTAGTGAGTGTGACCAATGACTGCTTTATTACAGAAGAGTCATAAGTGATTAACCAGAACTATCTCTGAAAAGGGACATAAGTTCATAATATAAATTACTAATGACTTTATCATTGGTTGAATACCTAAGTTGGTGTGGTCCTTCATTGATTCTGTTATGGTTATTTTTCTATGGAGTTATCGAGTATGCCCACAAGACAATGAATTTCTAGGTTGTATATGGTGACATAGATGTACGTTGATAATAAATTTCCTTTGAACTGAAATGGTTGGGCCTAGAACAATAGGAACACCTTCAATGACATTGAGATGCTGAAATGATTAAATTCAACAACCACATTCATAATTCTTTCAGGTAGCAATAACTTGCTGTCAGACAGTTTTTCATGACTTGGAATTTCCTTTTGTCCTTGGTCATATGTTGTGTTGATATCATGGACATCCTGTCCTTCCAACTGTCCCATTTACTATGGACTAATCATCATAGACATTACATTTATATAGACCCATTAACCATGGAACTCATTATTAACAATGGAGACCAATTTAAACAGATGGGCAGAATATTACAGTGTGAAACAGAAGATGAAACATGATCTAAGCATATAATTGAAGATTAAAATCTAGTGATTTGATGAACAATAATTTCATCTCAACAAAGCTAATGTGCTTCTTGTGCATGAAGGATATAGCTCTTTTTCATGACTGTGGGAATAAGAATAAAGGAACTTACATTAATATAGTGTCTATCTTATCAAAGCAATTCAAATTACTTTATGAGTAACAACTCACTTTGGAAGCTTGATAACTACATCAGTCCAGTTGCCGTTTTCATGATATAATGACCTATTAGTTTTTACTTAATAGTCTAGTGGAGACGTGTTGGCCAAATACCAAAAGAGATTTTGTGTATTGAGATGAGCCAACAAGGATGCTTAATGATTTGGTATGACAACTGCTTTGAATGTGACTGCGAGAAACTGCAGGAGTTGTGGGTATAGCTCAGCATACATGGAAACAGACTCCTTTGTCCTCGCACTGCACTTTCTCTGCAGCTAGTACACTTTATTCTGCATTCTGTTATTGTTTTATTTTGTTCTACTTCAACGCATTGAGTAATGATTTGATTTGTATTGACAACATCCAAGATAAGCTTCTCACTATATCTCAGTACATGTGGCAATAAAAAAACAAATTTAATTCAATTGAGTTCCAATGGAAAATCCTATCTGAAAATCAGGATCTCCAACTGTAAAGCACTCACTTACTAGCGGCAGCCTAGATTGTAAAATTATAGCTACAATCTCCTTACTTAGAAATCAAAATGTGACAATTTAATATCACACCAATATTTGATGAAATTCCAATACTTCTTAGGGAATATATGCGGCATTCACTCTGAAACAGAATAAAACTCTAATAAGCCATATCTGACCATTTGAAAGTTTCAATAGTTCAGCATTTGATTCATATAATAAGTAATGATACCCCATGCTCCCAAAACTCACTGCAGCTCTTTTGTCAGTACACCCTTGAAACTGACTGGGTTGACTGGAAATTTTGTAATAGTACTGCGTAATATACAAAAAGAAGTGAATATATTAGGAAATCATGTCCAATAGTCCAAAATGTCTGCTATTTCAGTCCCATCAATGCCCCATTATTGGAATTTTACTGTACTCACTTTGCAAACATTGAAAATGACAAAAGATATGAGAAGGAAAAGAATGAGCCACCATTATCCTGAATGGATTGACGGTGCATTGAATTTCCTCCAAAAGGTCAAAAGAGATTCATTAGGCTAATTCCTGGATAAAATTGTTGTCCTATCATGACAACCTGGAAATGAAGGATCTGCATTGTTTAAGGATGGAAGAAAGATGGGTGACCTTGTTAAAACATACTTATACGATCCTAAAGGGAAATGGCATTGTAACTATCTGACTGCAAAACAGCTTGGTAAGGAAACTGCTCTGCTCATCACTGCAATAAACTGCAGAATCATAGTCATAGTCATAGTCATACTTTATTGATCCCCGGGGAAATTGGTTTTCGTTACAGTTGCACCATAAATAATTAAATAGTAGTATGTAAATTATGCCAGGAAATAAGTCCAGGACCAGCCTATTGGCTCAGGGTGTCTGACCCTCCAAGGGAGGAGCTGTAAAGTTTGATGGCCACAGGCAGGAATGACTTCCTATGGCGCTCTGTGTTGCATCTCGGTGGAATGAGTCTCTGGCTGAATGTACTCCTGTGCCCAACCAGTACATTATGTAGTGGATGGGAGACATTGTCCAAGATGGCATGCAACTTGGACAGCATCCTCTTTTCAGACACCACCATCAGAGAGTCCAGTTCCATCCCCACAACATCACTCACCTTACGAATGAGCTTGTTGATTCTGTTGGTGCCTGCTGCCCCAGCACACAACAGCAAACATGATCACATTGGCCACCACAGACTCGTAGAACATCCTCAGCATCATCGACAGATGTTAAAGGACCTCAGTCTCCTCAGGAAATAGAAAGGGCTCTGACCCTTCTTGTAGACAGACTCAGTGTTCTTTGACCATTCCAGTTTATTGTCAATTCGTATCCCCAGGTATTTGTAATCCTCCACCATGTCCACACTGACCTCCTGGATGGAAGCAGGGGTCACCGGTGCCTTAGCTCTCCTCAGGTCTACCACCAGCTCCTTAGTCTTTTTCACATTAAGCTGCAGATAATTCTGCTCACACCATGTGACAAGGTTTCCTACCATAGCCCTGTACTCAGCCTCATCTCGCTTGTCATAGTGGTTTGAGGGGCCTAGTGGTCTACTTCTGCTCCTATTTCCGTTTATATTCTTGTGTGTCTGTGTTTGCTGACAGGCTATCGGCATCTCCATCAGCCTGTTGTTTAGCTATCCAAGTCATCTGATCCTGTCATCAACTTTCATTGTCTCTTTTCCAGTTCATTTGTTGCTGAATCATCCTGGGATGATTTTCCAATCCCTAAATCCACAGTCAAACAACATTGATCCCTATGGGAATAACTAAGACAGCACAGATCAGAAACTATAGCTAGCTGAACATAAACATTTGTATGAGATGCGTTGAAACCGTACAATGATACAGCATGAGAACAGACCCTTCAGCCCACTGAGTCCATGCTGACAATCAAGCACGCATTTACACTAATTCTGCACTGACCTCATTTTATTCTCCCTGTATTCCCATCAGATCCTGTTAAGTTCTTCTGCTGTCCTCTGACCAATTTACAGTAGCCAAATAAATTGCCAATCTTCAAGTCTTTGACTTGTAGGAGGAAACTGGAGCAACCAGGGAAAGCCATGCCATCTCAGGGAGAAGGTGCAAATTCCACACAGACTAGGTGACCAAGATACATATTAAAAGAGCTAGGTAGGCATTGCCACATTACAGGAGTGGTGAAAAGAGACAGACATGTTTTTGAGGTGATTTAATAACCTAGAAATGAAACAGCTGAAGACAGATCAAGGACCGTAAGCTCTCAGGAAGCCTGTTTTGAGTTCTTGTCACTTCTACAAATGGATCTTTGTAAATTCATCAGAAGTAATTCGAGATGAATAATAGTCAAAAATGGTAACACTAGATAAATCACAGTCAAGTTCAAAGTGGTTCATCCTTCAAAAGGAAGCAAAAGCAATTGGATCCACCCTCATTTTTACATTATGTCTATCTGCCAAGCAGGGGACTAGGCCTATCTTTAAATTGAATTCCATTTTCCTTTGCCACATACAGCCCCTTTCCACTCACTACAGCAATTAATGAGGCAGAGACAAAGTGTCAGCACAAATTATTTTTACAGCTAAAAAATTGGAAGCATCATTGAAATCAGAGACATCCCCACCCACCCAGCTGATTATTCAGAGAGAATAGTGTAGTTGGTTGTGAGGGGGAGAGGACAGATCAGATATTGATGGAAAAGCTATTTAAAACTAAAAGAATCACAGTTAACTAAATGGTGCCCACTATTGTGGCACTGCCCTCGACTTCTTCAGGTGAACCAGTTTTCAGAGTTGAACAATGTTCTCAAAGATTACAAATGAAGCACTTTTGGGTTTACATTGCTTGTTCCTCTGGCAGTACAGGAATGATACTCTGCTGGTTATGTAAGGTACATTCTAAGGAAGGTAATTTTGAGTACTGGTTACTTCTACTAATAGATCTTTGCAAATTTATCTGAAGTAGTTAGAGATGAATTATGGACAAAAGCTGCCAAACTGAAGTAAATCAGAGACAATCTGATTTGAATGAGAAAATGTTTTGTCTTTCAAAATAAAGGCCGTTAGTATTGATATGTCCAAATAAAGATTAAGTGACATGCAAGTAATGAAATCTGAAGATGCTGCAAGTAATCAATTTGGAACACAAGTATTAGCAGTGTGCTTGGTGGCAATTGATGACTTTCGATCTGTGATGCCCAAGTGCTCCAATATTGTGGTTTATCACAATGTACTGGTTTTTTTTAAAGACTAATGGAGAGTGATTACATTTAAGGAATGTTTGATCACTCTTTAGCATAAGCCTAACTTCCACTTGATAGGTGACATATCAGACAGGTTGCCTTTCATTATTTAGCGGTTATCAAGTTGGTTATTTTTCTCATTTAACTTCATTCATAACAGGATATTCATATTTGTTACTCCTCTCAACATAATGATAAATACTTAGCTCTACCTATAAAGGCTGTAAGAACAAGTTACAGTTTGTCTACAAAGGCATCCGTTAGTCTTGCGAGACCATGGATCTGCGCCTGGAAAGCCTTCACTTTCCAGGGCGCAGGCCTGGGTAAGGTTGTATGGAAGACCAGCAGTTGCCCATGCTGCAAGTCTCCCCTCACCACGACACCAATGTTGTCCAAGGGAAGGGCATTAGGACCCATACAGCTTGGCACCAGTGTCGTCGCAGAGCAATGTGCGATTAAGTGCCTTGCTCAAGGACACAACATGTTCCCTCGGCTGGGGCTCCAACTCACAACCTTCAGGTAGCTAGTCCAATGCCTTAACCACTTGGCCACGTGCCCACACAGCTTGTCTACATAACCCAGAATATTAGCAGAAATGATGGGATTTTGGTACCAAAATGGTAATGCAAGAAACTAAGAATTTTATCTTTGAGCTCAACAGATCTATGAAGTGGTCTTCAAAATACTAAAAGGCAAAGAGATTCCACGTCCCATTCCCATTCTGACATGTCCATCCACGGCCTCCTCTACTGTAAAGATGAAGCCACACTCAGGTTGGAGGAACAACATCTTATATTCCGTCTGGGTAGCCTCCAACCTGATGGCATGAACATCGACTTCTCTAACTTCCGCTAGTGCCACATCTCCCCCTAGTACCCCATCCGTTATTTATTATTATACATACATTCTTTCTCTCACTCTCCTTTTTCTCCCTCTGTCCCTCTGACTATACCCCTTGCCCATCCTCTGTTCCTCCCCCTCTGTCTTTCTCCCCGGATCTCCTGTCCCATGATCCTCTCATATCCCCTTTGCCAATCACCTGTCCAACTCTTGCCTCCATCCCTCCCCCTCCTGTCTTCTCCTATCATTTTGGATCTCCCCTTCCCCCTCTCACTTTCAAATCTCTTACTAACTCTTCCTTCAATTAGTCCTGACGAAGGGTCTCGGCCTGAAACGGTGACTGAAACTCTTCCAATAGATGCTGCCTGGCCTGCTGCGTTTACCAGCAACTTTGATGTGTGTTGCTTGAAGGCAAAAAGAGATGTCTTGTCAAATTGCTAGTAAAGCAAATTAATAGATTTTTGTTAACTAAGGATTTAGGAATAGTGGGTATGTAAAATCAGGTAACGCATTAGCAACAACCTCATTGAAGGTGGAACAAGCTTATACCTGACTCCTGTCCATGTTCTGTGGAATATACTGTACATTATCAATATTGACGTGTACTCTTACTGAGGAAATTACCACCTATCAATCTACTGTCCTGGATTATCACTTTGCAAGTTGTTGCCTGCCAATTAATCATGACTTCACCACTGTGGCTCATTAACTAAGATCAAAATTTTGCTTTTTCAATGCATTTTCAAGTCATGTCCTGACTTCTGTCTCAGCTTCCCTGTTACTTCCCATTGAATTACTCCAATTGAATCTCCAGGACAAATGCAGTTTTGGAAGATCAATTGTTGTCCTGCTGTCAGTCTGTGCTGTCATACACTGAGTCTTTTGTTTCTGCTTAATAGCTATTCAGTTTATCTAATGAATTATTATAGGTACTTACTAAATTGTGAAACTAAATGCAGATGGTGTCCCCATCTGAGTGTACAAAGCCACAGAAATATGAGAAGAGTATTTTGTTCCCTAACAACTTCAATTCCATTCAATGGAGATATCGCTCAGTTGCTGGTATGAACGATGATCTGGGCATGGTGTAGAACCCAAGTAATTGATCATGCTCAGCATTTCTTTATCAGCACCTCCAATTCCATATCTTTGTCAGCTAGAGAAATAAAAGATGTTGGTGTGTGGAGCACAGCTACTTCCAAGTGATGCACCAATTTTTAGTGGAACACCCTTCTGGGGTTTGAAAATGGATACTAGTGGTTGATGATCAGTAATGATGGTAAAATCTCCCTCATACAAATGCTAGTTGAATCAATTTATATTCAAACAAGACTCAAGGCCTCTCTGTCAATCTGTGCCTGCAGCGGTAAGAGACTGTTATACAAAGGCACATCACTCATAATAAGTGACATGACTGCATCTATACCATAAGGTAGACAATGTGGATCATAATGTGTAAGTACAGCCTCTGACATCACCATTTTTTTGCCTTTTGGAAAGCCACATCACACTGTTTTGTCAATTGCCATTTTTTCACTATCTACAGTGAAGGGTTCAAGGGGTGGAGCACAGTAGCCTGTTTTGGCAGGAACATATTACAATAATTGACAAATCCTGAAAAGCACCTCAACTGTGACACGTCCTTTGGTCTTAGGGCACCTAGCACTGCTTAACTTTTCTCACCATACTTGAGTAATACTGGTGTATCAATTCCGTGATCACAGTAAGTGATGCTTTGCATAAAGAATTCACACTTGTTACATCGAGTTCTGAGCCCATAATCTTCTAATATTTTTTAAACTCTCTTGAGATTTTGGAGATATTTCATGTCATCCTCACCAGTAACAATGATGTCTTCCATGTAACACTAAGTGCTTGGAGAGCCATGCAGCACCTACTCTATAGCTTTCCACTTGTGACAAAGCCCCTTGTTAGTGTTTATGGTGAGAAACACTTCAGACTCTTCTTCCATACCCATCGGTAGGTGGGCCTTAACTAATTCAACTTCACTGAAGTGTCTCCCTCGATAAAAGTTTGTGAAGATATCCTCTAACCTGGGCAGAGGGTATTAATCTCCTTTCAGTACTGGGTTGATAGTGACCTTAAAATCACCACAGATCCTAATATACCCATTCTTCTTGGTTACTGAGAACACTGGATTTGCCCTTGTGCTCCACTCAACTTCAGAAAGAATTGCTTTGGCCTCCATGCAATCTAGCACAGAGGCTTCTTTATCATGGATAGTGTAAGGAACTGGAAAGGCTTTATTAAACCCGGATATGGTGTTTTTATTTAACACTATTTTACACGTGAGATTGTACTATCGTATGTTTGAATTTTCCAATGTCATCCTTGAACACTGCTGAGGAATCAGCCAGTACCCTTCTTAATTACTTTCAGTTGACTCTTTTGCAGGGAATGTGGCATGAAAATGGTGGAATCCAATGAAATTGTAGTTGTCTCAGCCAGTCATGTCCCCACAATGCTGGTCCTCTGGTTTTTACCACATTTATGCCCAATGTGGCTTGTTGGTTGTTGTATTTCACTGTTACAATCATCATTCTCAGTGTAAATTCTCAGTTGGATATCTATAGGCTTCAATGCAGCATCTTTGAAATGCCAATCAAACTCATTTTATGGAATGACTGAAACAGCTGAACCAGTGTCAAATTCCATTTTAATTATTTTGCTGTTCACTTCAGGTGTAAGCCATTTTGCTTCCCTCTGGTTCATTTTCACATTTCAGAACTCAAGGCTACCCAATCCTGTGTCACTCTAATCATTGTCAGATTTTTCATCTGCATGCAGATTAGTGCTATTTTTGAGATTGCAACTTGACTTTGTCTATTTTTCTCGTCCCTGTGCAGTCCATTTATTGTTGTCTGCCCAACGCTTTCTTTGTATGTGTCCCGCTTTGCTGCATTTTCTGCAAGTGTCGCATTTTAATCTGCTTTGGCCTGCCACAACAGTAACACATTTTGATTGGCCGAGCATTTTTCTGTTTAGATGTTACAATTTTGGTCATGCTCACTTTCAAACTCATTTGTATTTGTTTTTCTGTTTCCATTGATACAGGTATTTCTATTGTTCTTTTAAATGTGAGTTGTGCTGTACAGTAAGAAGCCATTTTTGAATGCCTGCCTATAAGATTCCACAAAGTAAACGATCTCTCAATGCATCTTTAAGTCCATCATTGAACTGACCATGCTGAGTCACTTTCCTCAATTCAGCCACATGTGTAGAAATGGACTCTCCTTCCTTTTGATTCCACTTATGAAACCTAAAGTATTCTGCAATGAGCAATGGTTTCTGATCTAAATGTTCCTGCAATACTTTCATGATATCAGCAGAACTCATTTCAGTTGGTTTGGTTGGAGCAGTCAAACTGCACACCTTTAAACCCAATGCACTCAGCAAACCTGGCAGTCACCCCTCATTGGCCATTCCATTTCCTTCAAAATACAGTTCAATTTGCATTACCTAGGTACATTACTAGGTACATTACCTAGTCTTGTACAATCAAATGTGTCTTTCTTTTCAATGTAGCCAGCCATTTCTCCTTTCTTATGTTAACTCCAAAACATAAAACTAATTGAAAGCAAAAACAGAAAGTCAGGAATATATGTCTCAGTGTGCATTTTCTACTTTAGCAAGACGTGTACATCTGACATGGTGGCATAATGATGTATGCCTTTTACATACATATAACTCACAATGCATTATGTAAACAACAAAGAATGCTTAATCAAACAATATATTTATAATATTACTGAAATACTAAATGCACAACAAATATATGCTGGACCCAGGACGATCCTCTGAAATGATATCACCAAGGAATTGAAAATTAGCAAATGCTAGTCAACCATTCAAGTATGGTCAAATAGTCTTTCATTGTTACAATTTCACCACCCTACTTTGCTACTACCACAGTGAGCAGCATATCAACAGCAGGGACTTCTGACCAGAGATGTACCAAACCTTTCTTTTTGTTTCAAGAGTAAACTGTGCATGTAAAATATATAAGGGAAGTACAAAACAAATATTAAATGTCTTTTTACTTTACATTTTTAGGGTTGACCATTCTGTATATCTACAGTCTTATCAAATCAATATGTTCAGAGTGCCATTAGTTAATATGCAATATATGACTTAGGAAGCACCAGTGCCACTTATGTGGCCTTTTAGAACAATATGCCCTTCAGGTGTTTGTGGTACTGTGATGCAGGACCCAACCAGTACCCACTGCCAGCAGAACCTTAGATTGTATTTTCTAGTATCAAGGTTATAAAGCCATCTAATATAAAAATTCTGCAGATACAAAGCCTATGTGCATCCTCAGCAAGTACTATTGCAGCCTGGAATGAGCCAGACAGCAGCATTCACTTGCAGACATCTTATTGCACAGGAGGACTGACAAGTTTTGGACGGATCAAATAGCATCATCCACTTTCCTGTAGATTTTCCAGTAGTCCTTGATATTTGTGTTAGTATCCATTCCTGGAAATAGCCTGCAGAGTCCTGTGTTAGGCAGCTGCTCAGGATGAACCTTGGCAAGGACACATCCTTTTACAGACTTCTGTACAAATCCGCTAACAACGGAGAGGTGGATGATTGGCTTATCCTCATCACAGTCATCTTAATAGAACAGTGCTGGAGGTGAGACTGACTGTGCATGAAGGATCTGATGAGAAGGGCCATTCTCACTGCTAGCCAACTAAATTATGCTGCCTATTGGTGAGTTCTAGGAATGAACCACTCTGCCAAATAGCTTTGACAAATTCTTCTGGGAACAATCACACAGAGTTCCGTCATGTTCTTCTCCTGCAGGGTTTGCATACTGACCACTGCCTGGTAGACATGTGGTCTCTGCAGAGACTTTTTCACTCGGTAGTGTGGAAAATTCTGACTGAATATAGCACTGGATGGCAACAAGGTCAGAGGCATCCTTCACAAAACTGGGAACAGCCTCTAACTGGTGTTGTTCTATGTGGATGATCTGTCAGTTTTTTGTGTGAGAGAGACGGGCTGGGGGTTTTATGCTATTGTTTCCTTTCTTTTCTGCAAGGAAGGGGGTTGGGGATGAATATTATTGTCACTTTTTTCTGCGAGGGACAGCATTGAGGATTTGATGTTATTGTCACTGTTGTTTTCTGTGAGGGAGAGGATAGTAGGTTTTGGGGTTAGAGAGTTTTGTTTCTTTTTCTTTTTCGTGCTGGGAAGGAGCCAATACTTTTTTTTTACAAAACTTTTTTTGTTTTCTCTGTATTTCATGGCTATCTGGAGAAAATGAATATCAGAGTTGTACTGTACATGCATACTTTGACGATAAAAAGAACCTTTAAACCTCAGCACATTGTGGCAACTAGTGATTGCTTAACTTAGTTCTACTCATAGCTTGATACAGATATGTTTGTGAGAATTAGATCAATATTGGGTACACTTTCTCCACTGTTCTCTGGAGACACATGCACTATGACTTGTCAGAAATGCTCTTCCTTGGTTTTTCCAGATGAAATGCTCCGACGATGGTTCATATGGTTCCAACACAGCAATCTAGGCCAGAATATAGAAGGAGTTTCATTGGGAAAACAGCAGTTTAACTTTCGAGTGAAAGTGGAAATAAGAAGCCAATGCACTTTAGTAATTATCCAGTTTCTAGCTTCAAGGGAAAAGATCTCGAGTACTGTGCTCAATTCTGGTCGCCTCACTACAGGAAGGACGTGGAAACATAAAAAGGGTGCAGAGGAGATTTACAAGAATGTTTCCCGGATTGGGGAACATGCTTTATGAGAATAGGTTGAGTGAACTCGGCCTTTTCTCCTTGCAGCGACAGAGGATGAGAGGTGACCTGATCGAGGTGTATAAGATGATGAGGGGCATTGATCGTGTGGATAGCCAGAGGCTTTTTCCCAGGACTGAAATGGCTATCAAGAGAGGGCATAGTTTTAAGGTGCTTGGACGTAGGTACAGAGGAGATGTCAGGGGTAAGTTTTTTACGCAGAGAGTGGTGAGTGCATGCAATGGGCTGCCGGTGGCAGTGGTGGAGGCGGAAACGGTAAGGTCTTTTAAGAGGCTCCTGGATGGATACATGGAGCTCAGAAAAATAGAGGGCTATGGGTAAACCTAGATAGTTCTAAGGTAAGGACATGTTTGGCACAGCTTTGTGGGCCAAAGGGCCTGTATTGTGCTGTAGCTTTTCTATGTTTCTTTGTTTCTATGTTTCTATCCATACATGATAACACATTTCTTCATTGGTGCAGACTAAGAATTCAATCACTGTTTCCATGCCCACAGCTAATCCAAATTAGTAGATTAGATGTTGTACTGAGTACAATACTGCAGAAATGTAAATGACACTTGGCTGTAAACTAATCTCTGAAGATGATAAGGAATACAGTGGATTCCGGTTATTTGGGCCATCGATTAATCGAGGCAGCCACTTACTTGGGACAACATAAAGAACAAAATCAAATCGAGAAAACAGCCAGGGTTCCCTTTGTTTATTTGGAACATTATGCTGCTTATTTGGAGCCGGAGACTGTTACCGAACATTTTCTAAATAGCGTCAGTCACATGCTCCTCGTGTAGTCATTAGACACTACGCCATGCTTAGAGCAAACAGTTTTTAATAGTGTCACTTGTGTGCTTGTGTTCAAAAAATAGTAACTTCTGTCACTAATAGTTGGCGAGTAGTAAACAGCCAGTCAATTCTGAACTTTTAGCTCACTGTAGTTTCAGGCTTGGAGATGCCAGAAACAGCCAGGAATGAAAATAAAATGATTTCACTACTATAGCAAGTTAGGAACTATAAAGAATTTGAAGGTATCAGCAATACTCTCGAACGTCACAATTGAAATAAAGATTTGGACGATGCAATTGTCAAAAGCACTGTTTGAAGACAGTTCACTGTCTGAACTAAGTGTCTGCTGACTTTGTTCATTTACAGCCAATCAAGATAACATATCAGTGGACACTGAATAAGTTCCTGCATTGTTGACTTTTACACAGTTTCATAAATACTAGTTTTGATAGTGTTTTAATTTATTCTATATTTCACTTACATACATGATTTGTTAATCATTTAAATGGTAGTTTGTCTTTTTTATACCTTTTTAACTGTTTTCCATTAAACTTTGGCTGATTAGGGTAGCCACTTAATTGGGCCAAAATATACTGTTCCCAATGTGTCCCAATTAACCAGAATCCACTGCTGCATCATCACCTCACAGATGTGTAATCTTTGCTTTCAAGATGTTCAGAGAAAATGGAAACATGTCCTTTGGCCCACTGAATCTTTGCTGACCATCGCACACCCATTTAAACTAAATCAGTTTATTCTCCCCCACAATGCCATCAACTCCTCCCCCACCAGCCCCAGATTCTACTGAGAGAGAGATATAGAGATAGGGATAAAGATTGAGATAAAGATAGGGTGAGCGAGAGAGAAGGAGAGAGAGTGGAAGAGAGAGAGAGAGAAAGTTGGGTGAAGAAAAATATCTATTGCAATGAAAAATGAGTTTATCACTAAGATTAATGATGTAAATATAAAATCCAGGCCTTTCAGAAATGACATAGAGAAACCTGCAGAATGGAAGGAAATTCAGATTTATCCACAAGAGGCAATTGCTGTTAGGTCTGGTGAAAATATTAAATCTGACACTGATGTGCTTCTGTATACCAGAGTAATTAAGGAATATGAAAAAAAAAGACATGTAGGGTCAGGTCACACTTCAACCATGAACATGCTGAATGGTGTGAAAAGAGCTTAAAAATCTAAATAGCAACATAAAAAGGGAAGAAGCTATTTTCCAAAGTAAGCAAAACAAGTCCTTTATTAAAAAATAAGACATTTGAAGAACTGACACTCAGTAAGCATTGTCTAGGGTTGGGTCCACTGATGCCTTAAGAATAAATGACAGAATCAGAGATTTGTTCCAACACAGAATAGGATCATTCCACCCCTCAACTCTATACCTGTTCATATTAGAACCATCCATCACCCCTTTCCCTCTCTCTCCCTAGCCCTTGCATGGGTTGGACTGTGAAGAACAGGACATTTGCAATAAAGGTACCTACCAACATGGGTACCAGCCATGAAGGTTTGCTAAGCTGCCTCTCTTTTAGCATTCAATCTTAATTCGCAGATATCCTAACATTTCTCATGCCCTCCGTGCTCCCCTACCACCCCACTGGCCTCTGTGTGCAGCATATAATTCTCCACAACTTCCGCCATCTCCAGCAGAGTCCCACCACAGGCACATCTTCCCCCCTCCCTGCCCCCACATTGGCTTTCCACAAAAATCGCTTCCTACATGACTCCCTTGTCTATTCATCCCTTCCCACTGATCTCCCTCCTGGCACTTAGCCTTTTAAGTGGAACAAGTGCTATACCTGCCCCGACACCTCCTCCCTCACTGCCATTCAGGGTCCCAAACAGTCCTTCCAGGTGAGGCGACAATTTACCTGTGAATGTGTTGGGGTCACCTATTGTATTCGGTGCTGCCAGTGTGGCCTCCTGTACGTTGGGGAGACCGGACGCAGATTGGGAGACGGCTTCACCAAATACTGTCCGCCAGAAAAAGCGGGATCTCTCAGTGGTCACTCTTTTTAATTCCACTTCCCATTCCTATTCCAATATGTCTATCCATGGCCTCTTCTACTGTCGTGATGAGGCCACGCTCAGGTTGGAGGAACAACACCTTATATTCCACCTGGGTAGGCTTCAACCTGATGGCATGAACATCAATTTCTCAAACTTCCAGTAATGTTCCCTCCCCTCTCCTTCACCATTCCTCATCCCCTTCCCCTCTCTCATCTCATCTTCTTACCCACCTACAGCTCCCTCTGGTGCTCTCCTCCTTTCATTTTTTCCATGGCCTTCTGTCCTCTCCTATTAGATTCCCCCTTCTCCAACCCTGTATCTCTTTCATCAATCAAATTATCAGTTCTTTACTTCACCCCTCACCCTCCATGTTTCACCTATCACCTTGTGCTTCTTCCTCCCCTCCTTCCACCTTCCACCACTGACTCCTCATCTTTTTTTCTCCTGTCCTGATAAAAGGTCTTAGCCCAAAATGTCGACTGTACTCTTTTCTATAGATGCTGCCTGGCCTGCTGAGTTCCTCCAGCCTTTTGTATGTGTTGCTTGGACTTCCAGCATCTGCAGATTTTCCCTTGTCTGTGATTTCCCAAGCCCTCTGTATTTGCACAGGCTGCTGTTTGGAATATCCATCTGCCCTGTATGGTATTTATTTCCAAGTCCTCTCCATTTCAAAGAATATCACTTACTTTTAATGCCATCACCTTCTGTGCTGTAGACCCGGAGTCCTTTCTGAATATAATCTCCTCCTCTCATGACTTGGTTTTAACTACCATGTGCACCCAGGGGCAGAGTTGTAAAATAGAAACAAGATGTCAGCCACTTAAACCAGAGGTGCATAAAAATTTCTTCTGTTAGTGTGTTATGAATCTCAGGAATTTTCTGCACCAGAAGGTGTTGAAGTCCATATTATTAAATATATTTAAGGTGGAGATCAATAAATATTTGGTAAGTTGAGGAATTAAATGTAATGGGGAACTGGGGCAGATGAGGTGTTGAAGCCAATATAGATCAACCATGATCACATTGAATCACCTACTTTTGCTCCTTGTTTCTTGAGGTCTTGCATGTTTTCTGTTCTACCTCTGCTGACTATTCATGCCTTACTACTCCTATCTAAGGAGATAGACCATAACCTCATTACCTCCTGAGAAACAGTGAGTGACTGTGAGGGAAGACTGGTAGATTTCACATCATGCTGACAGACAGACATCAAGGGCTGCTAGAAGATCATCAACTCAGTGAAAGGTGAACTTTGGTTAACCTGAAACATTTGGTTTCCCAGCACAGTGAGAGGTCTGTAAGGGAATGTAGCCAACTTGCACATCCCAGGCTGCAGGGATGCATACTGATGGACACACTGAAATTTGTTGCAGTCAGTGCAAGAGCTCTGTGGGGAAAGATCACAATCTACGTTCTTACTGTACATGGAGGGTCAGCGCTGAGTAGGAAAACCCCTCAGATGTTGAAATGGTGTATCACCAACCAGGCCACATTAAGTGGTAATTGTGCTATGACTTAAGAAAAATGCGGTAACACTGCTGAATATATTGACAATGAATGTCAAAATTTTGCACTGTTTCTTCCTCTGTAAAAATTTCTTACCATAAATAAAGTTTACTTTTAAAATATTTCTGACAATAATGAAATGTTTCAGCGTAGTGATGCAAAGCCTGATGATATTTATACAGTGTTCTAGAAAATGTCTAAATTTAAAGTGTAACTTCCATGGGTGCTATTGTTCTTCACATCAATTGCTAGTAGTGTTAAAGATTAATTGTCAACTTCCCAGATGAGATTGGAAGGCTTGCAGCCTGCTCAATGTAGAAAGAGGAAGGGAGAGTACGATTAGAAAGGTGCAATTTGGCATTGCAGAGGAGAAGGTGGCTCCTAGCAGACTCCATATTTCTCAGCTGGAGTTGCTTCACCCTCCAAGGAGAAAGAAAACACGCAGCAGTCAACATCATTGTGATCCATTTGGCCAGAACACAAGAGGCATGGGTTTAAAGACCCTTTCAGTTATTTTATAGAAAGAAACTTGAAAAAAAGGATATGGAAGTAGGGCTTGAAATTACATAAAGCAACATACACAAAAAGCTGGAGGAACTCAGCAGGCCAAGCAGCATCTATGGAGGGGAATAAAAATTTGACATTACTGGTTGAGACTTTTCATTAGGATGGGAAAGGAAAGGGGCAGAGGCCAGAATAAGAAAGTAGGGGACGGGGAAAGGATAAAGAGAGAGTGATGCACTATCAATTACTCCAAAAGACTGAAGGTAGAGTAAATACTGGAAGGCTTTTATTAGCAGTAAAATGTGACCTCGACCATGCTGAGTATCTGCATCTCAAAAACAGATTCAGGTTTAATATCAGCAGCATATGTCATGAAATTTGTCCTAACTTTATGACATCAGTACAATAAATGATAAATATAGAGAAAAACAATTACAATAAGTATATATATGTGTTTATTAAATAGTTAAGTTAAAATAAGTAACGCAAATAAAAACAGAAATTAAAAAAAGTGTTCATCGGTTCAAAGTCCATTTAGAAATTATATAATGATTTTCATAGCTGATTGCCTCTTTTTTTCCTCTATTGCAGAGTAACTTTGTGGCGTGTATGACTGCAATACTTAAACAGATGACTAACGAACATTATTCCTGCTACCTGGAATCCTTTCGCACTAACCAAGACTTGGTCGTAAGTAAACTTTCATTTGTTGATGAATAAGCAATAAAGCAAACATGCAACCTTTCTGTATTAATCCATCAGATTTTGCTACCATTATACTTTTTTAAGTAAGGAAAGTCACTTTGTTTTAGAGTCATGGAGTCTTACAGCATAGAAACAGGCCCTTCAGTTCAGCTTGCCCATACCAACAAAGATGTCCATCTGCACTAGTCCAATTTTCCCATGTTTACCCTAAACCTTTCTTATTCATGTACCTGTCTAAGTGTCTTTTAAATTTTGGTATCTTATCTGCCTTACCACTTCTCTGGCAATTCATTCAGTATAGCTACTACCCACTGTTTGAAAATGTTTACCCTCAGGTCTGCTTTCAATATTTCCCCTCTCAGCTTAAACTTATGCCCTCTATTTTTGATTCTCTTTCCCTAGGATTTCTCTAGGACTGTGTGCATCTTTAAAATTCTGGGGAATGTTAATTGCACACCCTTGTTTGTTTATGTTGATACAAACACAGAGAATATGGCATGGCTTTGGAGCTAATTCCGCTGCGCTGTGGTCACATCAAAGAATGACTTTGTAAAGCCTTCTCTGTAAGGAGTTGCTGATGAGGTCTAAAACTAAAGCAAGTTCTTTCTGCCTTTCCATATTACCTTATGACCTAGAAGGAGGCTATTTCATCCCATTGAGTTTATGATGGAACACAGAGCAAAGCCACACCTCCCCCCCCATTAATTGTGGAGACAAAAGAGATGACAGATGCGGGAATCTGGAGAATCAGACAAAGTGTTGGAAGAACTCACTGGGTTGTGCAGCATTTGTTGGGGAGATGAAATTGTCAACATTTTGGGTCAAAGCTTTGTATCTGGATTGAGAAAAGAGAGGAAATATAGCCAGTATAAAGAGAGGTGAAGTGATGCAACAGAGGCCATTTGTGGACTGAGCAGGAGATGAAAAATGAAGGGCGGATTATACCTGGTGGAGGTGGATTGTCATTCAACCATACACATGAATAACTACAATCATACAGCCAGGAAAAACAGTGTTCCTTTGGGGCCAAGATGAAAATCATAGTATCAAATGTCACACACGTATATAGCACATATAATTATGATAGCAAAAAAGCATACAGTTACAAAAAAATATATAGCCCAAAACCCTGAGTGTCTTGGCCTGTAGATTTATGGTGCATGGATATTGTCCTGGAGCCACGTTTCCACAAGAACTGCAGGCACAGATGAATACAATCCAGCTTCTCGTCCACCGAGTGAACACTGGGGGCAGCACTGATGGGAGGGACCAGACCCGACCCAGTACACAATCCAGCAGCACACAGCCAGCTCTGGCATCTACTTCCCCGGTGGCCACAACAATTATCCACGCAGCATGGGGGCCTAGTCTGCACCAAAAGCAAGGCCACTCAGCTCCCCTGCTGCTGAACCAGTGAATCAGACTCACAATATTCTACATTAGTCCAGGGTCACTGAAGCGATAAGACAGCAGCTGTCACTGGGCTGCCTTGAGCATGGTACCTGTTTGACAGAGTTACTGCTAACGCACTGTAGTGGTGACTTCAATTTGTTGTCTGGTGGATTATACCCTGTACGGACTTTGACACAGCTGTGAGTAGCAGTTATGCAGTCTTAATGTAAACAAGGCTCAATAGGTAACTCCTTAGTCAACCCAGTCACGTAATTCTGTCCTAGACTACACATATTGAGAGAATAAGTTGTGTTAGTACAAATTGCTTACAACATAAAAGGCGAGCTCCAGACTGGCCACGTGTGCCCTCATTTTTCATTATACATGAACTTGGAATATCCTTGCAATGCACATATCTCAGTCCCTTGCCACTAATAAGTGATTTCAAGTTTCAACGTTGATGCATTAATTCAGCTTATAAAACTGCAGCAGCTGAAGCTCACTGCAAGTCCTACTGCTCAGATTCAAATAATAATGAGACATCAGTTAGCACTGCAAATGGGAAACCAGGGAAGCAGAGATTTAGGGAATTCACACAGTGATATCACTGAAAGCCAGTGGATAGACTCAAAAAACCTTTCTGCAAAAGAGATTGAAATCTAAATAAGTGCATTAATTACAATTAATTAAATTAGTTAGACCTCAGCTAAACTTGGAGAGAATAAGCTGTGATATAACTGTGGTATGATAAAACTGAGGTTTTTCAAAAGTAATAAAATGATTTAATGAGGTAGATAGCCGTGGTGTCCCCCTGTACACAGCTGCCAGGAGAAGGTGTCAGAGCCGGTGGGCTCCACTGAGGGGTAGTGTAACGCAGCGTCCAGGCTGGAGTTGGTGCTATCCACCCCCACCGACACCCCGCCCAGTGCTCGCTCGGCAGAAGCCAAGCTCTCGTGGTCATCTGCAGATTTCGGCGGCATTGCATGGCTTGAGTTTGGACTCTTTTACTGAGTGGCTGCATCTTTCTATCTTATACGTGCTATTTGTGCTTTGCGCTTTGTGTGACTGTTACCGCTGTGTTTTGTACCTTGGCCCCAGAGTAATACTGTCTCATTTGTCTGTATTCATCAGAATTCATGTATGGTTGAATGATGATTAAACTTCTATTGAATAGAAATGATTTCTCTGATGGATGATTCAGACGGAGGCTGCAAAATTACAGCTGAGCCATAAAGGGATGACATCCTAAAGTACTGCTACATTAAAGTTTCTGGACATCTGAAACTCCCTCACTTGCTTTCTTTCTCTTCCCTGGTATGTCTAACCACTGATATACGGTTTTTCAAGGAGGTCACCAAGAAAACTGACAAAGGAAAAGCAGTGGACATTGCCTATATGGACTTTAGCAAGATCTTAATGAAGCCCCACATGTGAAGCTAGTCCAGAAGGTTCGGTTGCTTCAGGATGAAGTAGTAAATTGGATTCAACTTTGCCCTAGTGAGAGAGGCCACAGAGTGGTAGTAGATGGTTGTCTCTCTGAGTGGCGTGTCTAATATGACTAGTGGTGTGCTGCAGGTGTTGGTGCTGAGTCCATTGTTGTTTGTCATTTATATTACTGATCTGGATAATAATGTGGTAAACTGGATCAGCAAATTTCAGATGACACTAAGATTGGGTTCGGAGTGGGCGGCGAGGAAGACTATCAAAGTTCGCAGTAGGATCCAAACAAGCTGGAAAAATGGTGTGTAAAATAGCAGATGGAATTCAATGCAGACAAGTGTGGGGTGTTGTATTTTGGCAGCACAAATCAGGTACAGCACTGCGGAGGGGGTAGCACAAAGGGATTTGGAAATACAGATCCATACTTGCCTGAATATATTGCCACAGCTAGATAAGGTTGTAAAGGGAGTTTTTGTCATATTGGCCTTCATAAATCAGAATATCGAGTGCAGGAGTTAGAATGTCGTGTTGAATTCATATAAGATGTTGGTGAAGCCAGATCTGGAGAATTGTGTGCGGTTCTTGTCATCTACCTACAGAAAATATATCAATAAGATTGAAAGGGTACAGAGAAAATTCACAAGGATATTGCCATGATTGTGGACATCAGTTATAGGGAAAGGTCGAACAGGTTAGGACTTTATTCTATAGATTGTTAAGAGACTGAATGGAGATTTGTTAGAGGTATATAAAACTATGAGGAGTATGCAACAGGCTTTTTCCACTGAGTTTGGGTGAGATCAGAATTAGAGGTCATACTGTGGATTAAGGATGAAAGGTTAAATACTTAAGGGAAATGAGGGGAAGCTTCTTCAGTGTGGAGTACAAGTGTGGGATGAGCCAGCAGCAGAAGAGGTGGGTGCATTTTAGCAGAGTTTGGATAGGTACTGTGCATGGATGGGAGGAATGTGGGGGGGCTGTGGTCCAGGTGCAGAGCCAACGGACTAGCAGAATAATAGTTTGGTACATACTAGATGGGCTGAGGGGCCTGCTTGGTGCTGTAGTGCTCTATAACTCTCTCTCTCTTCAAGTCTCCCTCCACTCTTTCTTTATCTCAGGCTCAATTAAAATGTATAAAATTCAGATTTTTGTTTACCAAAATGCTTAAGGCTTATAGATCTAATGGTTAAAATACAGATCAGCCATGATCTAACAGAGTAATGAGATAAGCTTGAGAGTATGAACACCCCCTCATCTTTTCTCTATTTCCATGCAAGCCTGCTCCCTCTGGTGGTTGCAAGTGTCCGAAGTGAAAGGTGTTTCAGACACCCCACCATGGTATGTTTTAAAGAGTGGGCAGGGAAACCGTGTGAACCTGCTGAAGAAGGTAAAAGGGCAGTGTAGATTTTACTCAATTGGAAGCAAAGCAGCTGGGAACCCATTTTGCTCTGAGATTAGTGCTGCTGAATCTGACCTGAGAGTGCTGCTTTCTGGGCCTAAGACTGCTAATGACCATTGAATCTATGGTATTCTCCAATACTTTATTAAGTGACCTGTTGCTCCACCATATCCCTGTGCAGCCCTGCACGGATCACCTGATACATTCATTACCTTGTCAGAAGTGCTTTCTCATACATTTTGAAAAAACTTGATCATGGACAAGGATAGATCTGGTCCTAGGGTTGAGGTTCTTAATTGGAAGAAGGCCAAATTTGAAGAAATGAGAAAGGATCTAAAAAGCGTGGATTGGGACAGGTTGTTCTCTGGCAAGGATGTGGTCGGTAGGTGGGAAGCCTTCAAAGGAGAAATTTTGAGAGTGCAGAATTTGTATGTTCCTGTCAGGATTAAAGGCAAAGTGAATAGGAATAAGGAACCTTGGTTCCCAAGGGATATTGCAACTCTGATAAAGAAGAAGAGGGAGTTGTATGACATGTATAAGAAGCAGGGAGTAAATAAGGTGCTTGAGGAGTATAAGAAGTGCAAGAAAATACTTAAGAAGGAAATCAGGAGGGCTAAAAGAAGACATGAGGTTGCCTTGGCAGTCAAAGTGAAGGATAATTCAAAGAGCTTTTGCAGGTATATTAAGAGCAAAAGGATTGTAAGGGATAAAATTGGTCCTCTTGAAGATCAGAGTGGTCGGCTATGTGCGGAACCAAAGGAAATGGGGGAGATCTTAAATAGGTTTTTTGCGTCTGTATTTACTAAGGAAGCTGGCATGAAGTCTATGGAATTAAGGGAAACAAGTAGTGAGATCATGGAAACTGTACAGATCGAAAAGGAGGAGGTCCTTGCTGTCTTGAGGAAAATTAAAGTGGATAAGTCCCCGGGACCTGACAGGGTGTTCCCTCGGACCTTGAAGGAGACTAGTGTTGAAATTGCAGGGGCCCTGGCAGAAATATTTAAAATGTCGCTATCTACATGTGAGGTGCCGGAGGATTGGAGAGTGGCTCATGTTGTTCCGTTCTTTAAAAAAGGATCGAAAAGTAATCCGGGAAATTATAGGCCAGTAAGTTTAACGTCGGTAGTAGGTAAGTTATTGGAGGGAGTACTAAGAGACAGAATCTACAAGCATTTGGATAGACAGGGACTTATTAGGGAGAGTCAACATTGCTTTGTGCTTGGTAGGTCATGTTTGACCAATCTATTGGAGTTTTTCAAGGAGGTTACCAGGAAAGTGGATGAAGGGAAGGCAGTGGATATTGTCTACATGGACTTCAGTAAGGCCTTTGACAAGGTCCCACATGGGAGGTTAGTTAGGAAAATTCAGTTGCTAGGTATACATGGAGAGGTGGTAAATTGGATTAGATGTTGGCTCAATGGAAGAAGCCAAAGAGTGGTAGTAGAGAATTGCTTCTCCGAGTGGAGGCCTGTGACTAGTGGTGTGCCACAGGGATCAGTGCTGGGTCCATTGTTATTTGTCATCTATATCAATGATCTGGATGATAATGTGGTAAATTGGATCAGCAAATTTGCTGATGATACAAAGATTGGAGGTGTAGTAGACAGTGAGGAAGGTTTTCAGAGCCTGCAGAGGGACTTGGACCAACTGGAAAAATGGGCTGAAAAATGGCAGATGGAGTTTAATACAGACAAGTGTGAGGTATTGCCTGTTGGAAGGACAAACCAAGGTAGAACATACAGGGTTAATGGTAAGGCACTGAGGAGTGCAGTGGAACAGAGGGATCTGGGAATACAGATACAAAATTCCCTAAAAGTGGCGTCACAGGTAGATAGGGTTGTAAAGAGAGCTTTTGGTACATTGGCCTTTATTAATCATAGTATTGAGTATAACAGCTGGAATGTTATGATGAGGTTGTATAAGGCATTGGTGAGGCCGAATCTGGAGTATTGTGTTCATTTTTGGTCACCAAATTACAGGAAGGATATAAATAAGGTTGAAAGAGTGCAGAGAAGGTTTACAAGGATGTTGCCGGGACTTGAGAAACTCAGTTACAGAGAAAGGTTGAATAGGTTAGGACTTTACTCCCTGGAGCGTAGAAGAATGAGGGGAGATTTGATAGAGGTATATAAAATTATGATGGGTATTGATAGAGTGAATGCAAGCAGACTTTTTCCACTGAGGCAAGGGGAGAAAAAAACCAGAGGACATGGGTTAAGGGTGAGGGGGGAAAAGTTTAAAGGGAACATTACGGGGGGCTTCTTCACACAGAGAGTGGTGGGAGTATGGAATGAGCTGCCAGACGAGGTGGTAAATGCGGGTTCTTTTTTAATATTTAAGAATAAATTGGACAGATACATGGATGGGAGGTGTATGGAGGGATATGGTCCATGTGCAGGTCGGTGGGACTAGGCAGAAAATGGTTCGGCACAGCCAAGAAGGGCCAAAAGGCCTGTTTCTGTGCTGTAGTTTCTATGGTTCTATGGTTCTATGGGTTTTCTCCAGCTATGCTGGTTCCCTCCCATATTTCAAAGATGCCCAGTTCAGTTAGTGAATTGGCCACTGTAAGTTACCCTTTTGGTGTGTAGATTTGTGGTAGAATCCAGAGAAATGTTGACAGGTATGTGGGGAGAAGAAGAAAAGCTGTATTGATGTGGGATTGTTCATGGTCAGAGCAATGTGATGGGCCAAAGGGCTTGTTCCCCTTCTGTATCCCTCCATGACAATGCGACACACTTCTCTGCCTAACTGGATGAAGTGCTTCTCAGCTCAGCTCCAGTATGTCTTCTATTCTGCTGGTGATTTGTATAATAGATTGCTTATATTCGTACCTGGGGACTAATTTTTAATTTCTGGTTTCCAGTGCAATCCAGTGAGGTGGGATCCACCCAAATGCTTCAGTTTGGAAGATAGCTCCCCTGGAGATAATTAGCTGCTATAATTTTAGGTCCTTGGCCAAATCACCTCGAGGACTTGTTTTATTCTGGAAGAAAAGAACAGCTGTGCTTGGCTGGCATTTAGATGAAAGGTTGCCTAGAGCTTCTTGGAAAGCATTGCCTATTAACTCTGTACACATTTCAAAATTCCTTTTCCAATATACAGTCTCTTATTTTATCCACTTTAATAACCATTCCATGTTCTTTTTGTATTATAATCCAGAATTTCATGATTAAAGTGTTAGGAAGTTGCAGAGAAACCTTTATTTGTCACTGGGGGCTTGAACTAGGAATGGTTCTACTCTATTTCTCAGTATTGAGTGTTTCTCAGCCATGAGCCTGTGCATGCATTTGCTTCAGCGACTTCATAATGCCCCAATTACAAATTTCTGGACGATAAGACAAAAAGAATAGCAGATGGCTGTTAAAGTGGGTAAAAATAAGAAACTGTATGCTGGAACAGGAATTTTGAGATGTGCACTGAATTAAAAGGCGCTGTTTTCTTCACAGCTTGCAGTTGTCTAAATACCATCCAATCATAACTGTGCTTAGCTTCCAAAATCAGATAACATCTGAGGGTGATTTGGCTGTGTACCTGAAACTGCAGCATCAAAGTATCTCTAGGCAGTCCTATCATTCAAACAGAGAATTTGATTTGAACTAGAGATTTTAATCATGATGAATTGGTGAGGCTTGAAGTGTACATTATGGCCTTGAGGAAAACTTTCCAAATGTGACATGGGAGTTTCTGCCTTTGACAGCAATGCATTATTTGATTGGGAGCGGCACCTTAAGGAACCCTGCTGGAACTAATGTCGATGTATTTCAATGACAATGACCCTAATCCGTCTGGAATTTTATAACATATGCTGGATTTTATAACTAATCCAGGCAGCCTTCTGGTAAAACACTTTTAGATCCTTTCCAGAGCTTCCACATCCTTCCTGTAACAGGAAGATCAGGGAATGAAACCCACAGCATCAGGGCTACAGGTAGCGGAGCTGAGGGCAAGAAAGATGGTATGGCAAGCAAGTGAAAGAAACAACAGTGAGAGAGGCACGCTGGGCATGATGGGACAGACGGGCTAAGGTGTGGTTATCTCAATATACTATAGGTAGGGAGGACGACCTCAAAGCCTAGATCAGTGCATGGAATGTTGATGTTACTATTACAGAGACTTGTTTCCATGAGAGATTAGATTAGATTAGATTATGACACACAGTCCTCTTTTATTGTCATTTAGTAATGCATGCATTAAGAAATGATACAATGTTCCTCCAGAATGATATCACAGAAAAACAAGACAAACCAAGACTTAAAAAAACTGACAAAAACCACATAATTATAACATATAGTTACAACAGTGCAAAGCAATACCATAATTTGATAAAGAACAAACCATGGGCACGGTAAAAAAAAGTCTCAAAGTCTCTTGAAAGTCCCATCATCTCACGCATTCAGTAGAAGGGAGAAACTCTCCCTGCCATGAACCTCCAGCGCCGCAAACTTGTTGATGCGGCACCCTGGAAGCACCCGACCACAGCTGACTCTTGAGTCCGTCCGAAAACTTCGAGCCTCCGACCAGCCCTCAGACACCGAGCACCGAGCAACATCTCTGCCGAGTGCTTTGACCCCGGCTCCGGCAACAGGCAATAGGCAAAGTTGAGGATTTGGGGCCTTCCCCTCCAGAGATTCTCGATCGCACAGTAGCAGCGGTAGTGAAGTGTGCATTTCAGAAGTTTCTCCAGGTGTTCCTCCGTGCTTCTCAGGTCTGTCTCCATCAAATCAGGATAGTGCATGGTACCTGCTTACAAATACGATACCATTTTGGAGCGGTGCGCCGCCATCTTCTCCTCCCCTCTTTGCACTGATAGCTCAATGTTCCTTTAGATATGATGTTGGGGGCGGGGTTTAGATCATAGAACATAGTACATTGCAGCACAGAAACAGGCCCTTTGGTCACAATGTTCTGCCAAGCCAGCTAAAAAGTAAATTTAAACAAAAACAAAATAACACTACTGATGAGGCAGAATGTTACAGCAGCACTCAGAGATAACACACTGGAGGCTCATGCACAGAAGTAATTTGGGCAAAGCTCCAAAATAAGAAAAATGATACTGACAGAATAATACAATAGACCTCCAAATAGACATCAAGGGTGGAAGAACAGATATGTAGACAGATTATGGAAAAATGCATGGTCAGCAGAGTTGTCATAGAGGTGTCTTTAACTTCTCCAGTATTGTTTGGATCTTCCCTCATACAAAAGGCTTAGGAGGGGTAGGATTTCCTCAGTGCATTCAAGAAGAGTTCTTGAAACTATATTTGGAGAGTCCAACATGAATAAGGAACATACTGGACCTGGTTTTGGGAAATGAGCCAAACTTGGTGACACACAAACAAAAGAAAATCTGCAGATGTTGGAAATCCAGCCAGCACACACAAAATGCTGGATGAACTCAGCCGGCCAGGCAGCATCCATGGAAAAGAGTAAACAGTCAACTTGATAGTGGGTGAACATTTTGGGAATAGTGACCTTAACTTACTATGATTTAAGATAGTTATAAGTAAGGATAAAATTGGATCTTGCTGGAAGGTACTACATTGTGGAAGGACAAATTATGACAGGATAAAACAGAAGCTAAGAAGCATTGACTGGGAGTAGCTGCTGTCAGACAAGTTCATGTCTGACATATGGGAGTTGTTTAAAGACCAGCTGATCAGTGTTCAGGATAACAAGTTCTAGTAAAGATAAGGATGGTAAGATAAGGAAACGTTGGATGTCCGGAGAGATCCTAATTTTAACCAGGAAGGAAAAGGAAACATAAGTAAGATTTAGAAAGCTAAAATCAGACTGGACCCTTCAAGAATATACATAGAGAGAGAGAATATGCCCAGGTAGGTGATTAAGCAGGCCAAAAGGGGCAGTAAAATGTGGGCAGAATCAAAGAGAATACCAACATATTTTATATGTATATTAAGAAAAAGAGGATAACTAGGAGGGTGTATGTAGGTCCACTCAAGGATAAAGAGGGAATTTGTGCTTGGAGTCATGCCAAATAGCCGAGGTATGAAAAGAGTGCCTACTTTGTGTGAGTACCCAAATGAATGACTTGGATGATAATGAAAGTAGAGAGGGACATACTAATGTGCTGAAGTATTTTGAGAATCAGGAGGAGGTAGTGCTGGTTCTTCTGAAAAGCATTAATTTGGATAAGTTGTGCAAAAAGAGAAAATAAAGTAGTGAGGTGGTGTTCATGGATCCATTCAGAAATCTGATGGCAGAGGGGAAGAAGCTGTTCCTGAATTGTTGACTGTGTGTCTTCAGGATCCTGTACCTCCTCCCTAATGGTAACAATGAGAAGAGGGCATGTCCTGGGTGATGGGGGTCCTTAATGATGGATGCCACCGTTTAAAGGCATCGCTCCTTGGAGATGTCCTGGATGCTGGGGTGCCTAGTGCCAATGACGGAGCTGACTGAGTTCACAACTTTCTGTATGTATCAATGCTGTGCAATGCCCCCCACCCCCGTACCAGATGGTGATGCAGCCAGTTAGAAAGTTCTCCACGGAACTTCTGTAGAAATTTGCAAGTGTCTTTGGTGACATACCAAATTTCCTCAAGCTCCATGAAATATAGTCGCTATCATGCCTTCTTTGCAACTGCATCAGTATGTTGGGCTCAGGATAGATCCTCAGAGACGTTGACACCCTGGAACCTGAAACTACTCACCTTGTCCATTTTTGACCTCTCAATGAGTACTGGTGTATCTTTCCCCAGCTTAACTTTTCTGAAGTCCATAATCAATATTTTGGTCTTACTGATATTGAGTGCAAGGTGATTGCTGCGACATCACTCAATTAGCTGATCTACTTCACTCCTGTACATCTTCTCATCACCACCTGAAATTCTGCCAACAATAATTGTGTCGTCAGCAAATTTTTAGATGACATTTGAGTTGTGCCTAGGCACATAGTCATGGATGTAGAAAGAGTAGAGCAGTGGGTTTAGCACACATCCTTGAGCTGCACCAGTGTTGATTGTCAGAGGTGGAGATGTTATTTGCGATCCGTATAGACTGTGGTCTTCCAGTGAGTAAGTCCAGTTGCAGAGGGAGGTACAGAGGCCCAGGTTTTGGAGTTTTTTGATCATAACTCTAGGAATGATTGTGCTTAGCTGTTGTCAATAAACATAGATCACATCTGCTGTCAACCTATTATGGCAATAGGCAAATTGCAGTGAGTCTGGGCCCTTGCTGAGACAGGTGTTGATTCTAGCCATAACCAACCTCTCAAAGCACTTCACTATGGTAGATGCAAGTGCTGCTGGATAATAATCATTAAGGGAGCTCACCCTGCTCATCTTGGACACTGGTACGATTGTTGCCCTTTTGAAGCAGGAGGGAACTTCTGACTGTAGCAATGAGAGATTGAAAATGTCTTTGAACAGCCCCTACAGTTGATTGACTCAGGTTTTCACAGCCATACCTGGTGCACCATCAGGGCTTATCACCTTCTGAGGGTTCACAGTCTTGAAAGACGTTCTGATGTTGGCCTCCAAGGCAGAGGTCACAGGATCACCAGATGATGCTGGTATCCTCGTAGCTGTAGTTTTATTCTCTCTTTCAAAGCACGCATAAAAGGCATTGAGCTCATCTGTGATTGAAGCATCACTGCCATTCATGATGCTAGGTTTTGCTTTGTAGGAAATAATGGCCTGCAAACCCTTCCAGAGTTGATGTGCATCCAATTCTGCCTCTAACCTCAATAAAAATTGTTCTTTTGCTCTTGACATAACCCTCTGTAATTTGTACCAGACCTCCTTGTATAGTGCTGAATCACCCGACGTTAATGGTAGACCCCTTCATAACACTGCGGTAGAGATCGATCTTGCCTTGGGGTCCAGGCCCATAGCTCACTGAAAGTGGCTACTCAAGTTGATAAGGTGGAAAAGAAGACCAATGAATAGCATACTTGTCTTTATTGGTAGCTGGATTGCGTATATCAGAATTCTGTCTGAATTAGAGTGTATGAATTATGAGAAAACATTGGACAAACTTGAGATGTTCTCCCTAGAGTGCCTAATGCTAAGGGGTGACCTGATAGATTTTTTTAATTTAATTATGAGAAACATAGACAGGAGAGACAGCTAGAATCTTTTCCCCAAGATAGAACTGTCAAACATCAGAGGATATATTTTTAAGGTTAGAGGGGGAAATTTAAAGGTGACTTTAGGGGCAATTGTTTTTTTAATGCAGTTGCCTGGAACAGATTAACAGGGGGTAATAGTGTAATCAAACAGATTGGTGAACTTTCAGAAAATCATGCCATTGCTGAGGGATGGATTCTCAAAAACACAAATATCAGGAAATCCTAATTCAATAGAAGAGGTTATTGGTAGCAATTGCACTTCTATTTTCATATTTCTGAATCAATATTTCTGAGCCAAAATTTATTGACTTCATATCTGAGCTGCCAAAGAAAGTGATTTCCACACTTTGGATAACAGGAACATGAGAATGCTTAAAAGAAACTTTTGAAACCAAAGGATTCTCCATGAAAATCGGTGATCTCCTTTCAAAAGCCAATGGCAATGGAAATTGGACTAATTTCAGTTCAAGTAAGAAAAACTTGTAAAACAGAATCTGCCTTGCTTTCCAGATAGTCAACTGTGATGTATGAATTTATATACTGTAGCACTTCATGAAGAGATCTGAAAGTAACTCCTCAGCAACCTGTGAGTATCATCAAGTAAGAAGATGGCAAGCTGTTCAGCACACTGCAGTGAAAGATTTGTATAGTTTGTCTACTGCACAGAGAATTTCCATCAGGGTAATGAAAAAAATGAGACCTCAAGAGGATTGTCAAACATTTTAATTGATTAACAGAATCTTCTACATTGAAGCATTCTTTCATGATTGGGCATTTAGTCTCAGAAGAATATTAGAGTTCCAAGGTGTATAAAAGATCAAGATTCAGTGAATTCACTTTCTACTATCCTGGTACTTTGCACAAAACAATGATATCATGATTAACAATTGATCGTTAGAATACATCTGTATCAATTATTCAACTACAGTCCCTCATGAAGAAAAAAATGCCAGCAATGAATTCTCGGTTATCTGTGTTGCTCAATAACACTGTACCCCAGTTAAGATTTTCTTCTTGACCAGACCCATGGGTTTGAGGAAGACTTGCTCCCACTCCACTTTTGACTAAGGCGGCTATTGAGGCCAGTGTGAGAAGAGCAAGAGGTGGTTGACGGCATAAGCAGTTGAGTACTTTAATTTGAAGTCTGCTCCTTCTGACAATTATGCAGGTCTTCCCTGTACTCCTGATACATGGCCTGAGAGTTCTGAATACCATCTTACAGGTTTCATCTCCACTTTGAGTTGTCATGGGCCAGAGATTCTCAAGTCTCAGTGAGAATAATCCATTTTTCTAAGGATGTTTTGAGCATATGCTTGAATCTTTTTTCTTTATCTGTCCTGTAACTGATTCCAATGGCAGAGTTTCAACATAAAGCGAGTGTTTTCAAACACAGGCCTAGCAAACAAACTAGCCCACTCAATGGAGATGGCTGAATTCATCTTGGGTCTTGGTAACGGTACAGTTAACCTACAGAAGTTTAACTAATTTACATTTGAATGAATTTATACTAGCACCTTGGAAGCCTATTTTAATGGCTTAAAGCTGATTTCAAAGGTTCAAAGGTCCAATTTAATGTCAGAGAAAGGTATACAATATACATCCTGAAATGCTTTTTCTTCGCAAACATCCATGAAAACAGAAAAGTTCCCCAAAGAATGAATGACAATTAAACGTGAGAACCCCAAAGTCCTCCCCCCAGCTCCCCACTCCTGCATGTAAACGGCAGCAAGCAACAATCCCCCCCCAAAAAAGCGTACCCGCTACCGAGCACAAGCGTGAGCTAGGTGATAGCAAAGACACAGACTTGCAGTTACCCCAAAGACGATCACATTTCATCTGGCATTTGACAACCCACAGGTTATCTTTCTCCCTAATAAGGGAGAAGGAGATGTCCCCCATTTTCACAGCGAGCGGAAAACATAACAACAACCTGCTGGTTTACAATGTTAAAAAGTCAATTTCATCGCTTTTCACAAACTCTGTGCCTGAAGATTGCAAAAATCTCGGGTCTTTGAGCCCACAGCAAACGATTTTCCAGCCTCCCCGACGACACATGAGTCTCCTGCCGTGACAGTAACCCTTGATCTGCCCGTCTCCAGGGTTCCGAGATCTCAGGCTTCTGAATCCGAGCCGGACTGTCCGGCCAAACCCTTGGCAAGCCGAACAACAATGGCCGGTCCTGAAACCCCGAGAATGAGTCCCATTTCCGCAAAGAACCGAAGTCTGCGTGTAACTCCAGGTCAGGGCCTTCAAAAGAACACTGAAAAGGAAAAATAAAGATATTAAAGATGGAAATAGAGCTGTTTCCAAAGATGCAAGCAAAGAAGTCACCGTTTAGCGCCATCTTAACTCCATCTCTTATCTTCGAGAAGTATTGTAACTTTGAATTTACGCCTCTTGAGCAGAAGGCTGCGTTCATTCGTGGTTCTGTTGCCCCGAAAAATTAAACAATCTTTCATGGAATATACACAAAATGCTGGAAGAACTCAGCAGGTCAGGCAACATCTATGGAAATGAATAAACTGTCGATGTTTGGGCTGAGACCCTTCTTCAGGAATGAGGAAAATGCCAGAATAAAATGTCTGGTGTAGGGGAAAGAGGCTAGCTGGAATGTTACTGGTGAAGCCAGGTGGGTGGGAAAGGTAAAGGGCTGGAGAAGAAGGAATCTGACAGGAAAGGAGAACGGACCACAGGATAAGGGGAAGGAGGAGGGGATCATTACCTTGTTTTAGAATTCTGATGAGAACAAAAAACATATTACTTCCTCCCTTTTACTGAGACCATACCCAAACACAACACCTTAATGATCTCATTGTCTCGTATCTTCATCTTTTCTGGTTACCTTCCTCTACATTCTTTCAATATCTACTTGGTGTGAGTTAATCATTTCAGATTCAGACTCAGAATCATTCATTCATTACATGTACATCAAAACATACAGTTAACAAGCAACACTACCTAAGGATGTGCCAGGATTTGTTGCCTCACATTATGCAGCCAACGTTGCATGCCCACCATGTTGACCAGAATAACACAAACAATAACAGGAACAGCAACAAAACAAAAACAACAAAACAAGTCTTTTCCTATCCTACTCCACCTACTTATATACATGGATAGGCCTCAAACCTCAGGGCACGCCACTTCCATGCCTTCAACCTCCAGGCCCAGGTCTAGACTCACAGATTCTGGACATACTGACCCAGGAGCTTTGACCTTCACGCCTTGACTCCCAGACTCGCTGACTTCGAGTCTTCAACTTCAGAATTTGACCTTTAGTAATGACCCCAAGGCTAACCAGTCATGGGATTTTGAGCTCCAGGTCTTGAACTCTGGACTTGCACGGGCCTCTATTCCTGGACTCGCCAACCTGGAAGTAACAAGACACTGCTGACCTCTGTCGTTGACCATGAGGATTGCTCTTCTTCCTCCTCAGTGCCTGCCCTCTCAACATCCATCCATGAGGGATCACTGGCCTTCAACCATGGAATGCTCTGACCAACTGCTGCTGTCCCTGACTCTTCATTAACAGTCCCTGACCTCTAACTCCCTCTCATCCCTGTCCTTAAACCCTAACCTGGCCCCTAATTCCAGATTTTTCTCTCTGAGGTCGATGAGAGTGCATCCTTCAGGAGGGTGAAACCACAGAAAGCATTAGACCCAGATTATGTACCTGGCCAAGTATTCAAGACCTATGCTGGATTGACATCTTTAACGTTTCGCTTCAGCAGTCTGAGGTACCCACCTGCTTCAAGTAGGCTTCAAATATACTGATACCCTAGAAGAACGTGGTAACCTGCCTTAATGATTCTCACCCAGTAGCACTTACATCCATTGTGACGAAGTGCTTTGAGCGGATGGTCATGAAACATATGAACTCCAGCCTACGGATTGATGTGGATCAGCTCCAACTTCCCTATTGTCACAACAGGTCAAGATCAGGTGTCATTGCGTTATTCAGCTCTGCAACGTCTGGACAGTGAAGATACATACAACAGGATTCTCTTCATTGTCTATTGCTCTGCATTCAACACTATCAGCCCCTCTAAACTAATCAATAACCTGTAAAACCTAGGCCTCAGTACCTCCTTGTGCAATTGGATCTTCAATTTCCTCACTTGTAGACTCTAGTCAGTTTGGATCCACAGTTACCATCAGCACAGGTGCACCACAAGGCTGTATGCTTAGCCCCCTGCTCGACTCACTTTGTACTTATGACTGTGAGGCTATGTACAGCTCCAATATCATATTTAAGTTGGCTGACGACACCACTGCTATTGGCCAAATGAAAGGTAGTGACAAATTTGCAGAGGGAGATTGAAAATCTGGCTGAGCGGTGTCACAACAACAATCTGTCACTCAATATCAGCTAAACTAAAAATCTGATTATTGTCTACAGGAGGGGGAAGCTAGAGGTCCATAAGCCAGTCCTCATTCGGGTATCAGAGGTGGAGAGGGTCAGTAATGTTAAGTTCCTTGATGTTATCATTTCAGAGGATCTGTCCTGGGACCAGCACCTAAGTGCTGTTACAAAGAAGGTACGGCAGCCGTCAACTTTCTTAGAAATTTGCGCAGATTCAATATATTATCTAAAACTTTGACAAACGTACACAGTGGAAAGTATCCTTACTGATTGCATCACATCCTGGTATGGAAACATCAATGCTTACGAAAGGACAAGCCTACAAAACAGAACGGATACAACCCCATCTGAAAATCCCTCCCTATCACTAAGCACACCTACAAGGAGTGCTGCCATAAGAAAGCAGCATCTCTCATCAAGGAACCCCACAACAAGGTTCATGATCTTTTCCTGCTACTGCCATTAGGAAGGAGATCCAGGAGTCTTAGGGCCGACACCACCAGGTTCAGGAACAGTTATTACCCTTCAACCATCAGGTTCCTGAACCAGAGAGGGTAGTTTCGTTCACCTCAAAACTGAACTGATTCCACAACCTATGGACTCACTTTCAAAGACTCCACAATTCTTGCTCTCAATGGTAGTTATTTGTTTGTTTGTTTATTGATTGCACATTTTTTGTCTGTCTTTGTTCATGTGTAGTTTTTTCAATGTGTTTATTTGTAGCTGCTGATAATATGAATCCCAGGATTGTACTATAGAGACATATACACTAATTGGTCATTGTAAATTGCCCTGTGATTAGGCTGGGGTTAAGCTGGAAGGTGTTGGGTGACATGGCGCAAAGGGCTGGAAAGGCCTATTCTACGCTATATCTCAATAAAATAAATAAATTAAAATTTAATTTGAACTCCCTGCACTACTCCAAAATGATCTCTATGAATGTAAACTTCAATCAAATTCACTCACCCCAGCACTGAACTGATTCCAAGGCCCATTGACTCACTTTCAAGGACTCTTCAATTCATGTGCTTGATATTTATTGCTTATTTATATATTGTTATTGTTTTTTTCTTTATTTTGGCTTTGTTTTCGTTGGCACATTGGTTGCTTATCTGTCTTTCTTGTATGCAATTTTTCATTGATTCTATTGTGTTTCTTTGTATTTACTGTGATGCCTGCAAGAAAATGAATCTTAGGGTAGTATAGAATGAGAATATGCACTTTGATAGTAAAGAAATTTACTTTGAACTTTTGAACTTAGATGGACATTGCAGATCAACACCATCTTGACCAGGTTTCACAATTTTTGTATTCATTTTCATAATATTCTAAATGTGTCTCATCAGTGATTTATAAAGTCAAAATGTTGTACTAACATTTTGGCTCAGTGTTGGCTACATAGCGGAATTGTGGAATTGTTATTGGCCAGAAAGAGACCATTCAGCCCACTGAGTCCATAAGACCATAAGACAAAGGAGCAGAAGTCGGCCATTTGGCCCATTGAGTCTGCTCCACCATTTTATCATGAGCTGATCCATTCTCCCATTTAGTCCCACTCCCCTGCCTTCTCACCATAACCTTTGATGCCCTGGCTACTCAGAGACCTATCAATGTCTGCCTTAAATACACCCAATGACTTGGCCTCCACTGCTGCCCGTGGCAACAAGTTCCATAGATTCACCACCCTCTGACTAAAAAAATTTCTTCGCATTTCTGTTCTGAATGGGTGCCCTTCAATCCTTAAGTCATGCCCTCTCGTACTAGACTCCCCCATCATGGGAAACAACTTTGCCACATCCACTCTGTCCATGCCTTTCAACATTCGAAATGTTTCTATGAGGTCTCCCCTCATTCTTCTAAACGCCAAGGAATACAGTCCAAGAGCGGACAAACGTTCCTCATATGTTAACCCTCTCATTCCCGGAATCATTCTAGTGAATCTTCTCTGTACCCTCTCCAACGTCAACACATCCTTTCTTATATAAGGAGACCAAAACTGCCCACAGTACTCCAAGTGAGGTCTCACCAGCGCCTTATAGAGCCTCAACATCACATCCCTGCTCCTATACTCTATTCCTCTAGAAATGAATGCCAACATTGCATTCGCCTTCTTCACCACCGACTCAACATGGAGGTAAACCTTAAGGGTATCCTGTACGAGGACTCCCAAGTCCCGTTGCATCTCAGAACTTTGAATTCTCTCCCCATTTAAATAATAGTCTGCCCATTTATTTCTTCTGCCAAAGTGTATAACCATACACTTTCCAACATTGTATTTCATTTGCCACTTCTTTGCCCATTCTTCCAATCTATCCAAGTCTCTCTGCAGACTCTCCGTTTCCTCAGCACTACCGGCCCCTCCACCTATCTTCGTATCGTCAGCAAAGTTAGCAACAAAGCCATCTATTCCATAATCCTAATCGTTGATGTACAATGTAAGAAGAAGTGGCCCCAACACGGACCCCTGTGGAACACCACTGGTAACCGGCAGCCAACCAGAATAGGATCCCTTTATTCCCACTCTCTGTTTCCTGCCAATCAGCCAATGCTCTATCCAGGTATGTAACTTTCCCGTAAGCCCATGGGCTCTTATCTTGTTAAGTAGTATCATGTGTGGCACCTTGTCAAAGGCCTTCTAAAAATCCAAATTAACAACATCCACTGCATCTCCCTTGTCTAGCCTACTTGTAATTTCCTCAAAAAATTGTAATAGGTTTGTCAGGCAGGATTTTCCTTTAAGGAATCCATGCTGAGTTCTGCCTATCTTGTCATATGCCTCCAGATATTCTGTAACGTCATCCTTGACAATCGACTCCAACAACTTCCCAACCACCGATGTCAAGCTAACAGGTCTATAATTTCCTTTTTGCTTCCTTGCCCCCTTCTTAAGTAGCGGAGTGACATTTGCAATCTTCCTGTCCTCCAGAACCATGCCAGGATCTATCGACTTTTGAAAAATCATCGCTAATGCCTCCACAATCTCCACAGCTACTTCCTTCAGAACACAAGGGTGCATTCCATCTGGTCCGGGAGATTTATCTACCTTTAGACCATTCAGCTTCCTGAGTACTTTCTCTGTCGTAATTGTGACTGCGCATGCTTCTCTTCCCTGCCACCCTTAAGCGTCCGGTATACTGCTGACGTCTTCCTCAGTAAAGACTGATGCAAAATACTCGTTCAGTTCCTCCGCCATCTCCTTATCTCCCATTACAATTTCTCCAGCATCATTTTCTATCGATCCTATATTTACTCTCATCTGTCTTTTACTCTTTATATACTTGAAAAAGCTTTTAGTATCCTCTTTGATATTATTTGCTAGCTTCCTTTCGTAGTTAGTCTTTTCCCTCTTCATGACCTTTTTAGTTTCCTAAGTCTAAGGCATATTCAAATAAAATTGGCTAAAACCATTAACCCTTAAGATAAGACATAGGGAAAGAATTAGGCCATTCAGCCCATCGTATCTGCTCTGCAATTCAATCATGTCTGATTTATTATCCCTCTCAATCCTATTCTTCATTCTTCTCCCTGTAACTTTTGATACTGTAATTAATCCAGAACCTATTAACTTCCACTTAAATATACTCAATGTTTTAGCCTCTACTGCCATCAGTGGCAATATATTCCGCAGATTCATCACACTCTGGCTGACAAAATTCCTCTTCATCTCTCTTCGAGAGGGACATCCTTGTATTCTGAAGCTGTGCCCTATGGACTTATGAAAAGTCCATATTGAATTATGAATGGCCCTATGAAAAGTTTTAGACTCTCCCACTATTGCAAACATCATTATCCCATCTGCACTATCTAGACCTTTCAATATTAGATAGGTTTCAATAAGACTCCTCCATCCATTCTTCTAAACTCTAGTGAGTACAGATCCAGAGCCATCCAACATTCCTCATCCATTAGCTTTTCCATTCCTGGGATCAATCTTGTGAACCTCCTCTGGACCCTCTGACTTCGCTAGCACATCCTTTCTTAGATAAGGGGCCCAAAACTATTCACAATACCGCAAGTAAGGTCTGACCAATACCTTATAAAGCTTCAGCACTTAATTTTTACATGCCCTTTACATGTTCTGCCAAGAATGTTGACTCTCTGTTCCACTGATCCATGAACATTCAAATACTCAGAGCTGTTTCTTCCTACCTAAAAAATCTCTGCTTAAACTCATTTCAAGAACTTTTCTCCTAGGATAATAACACCAGCTTCTCCATTCTACTAGCTGAAGTCTTTCTTCCCAGGAACCACTCTTGGAGCTCTTTTCTGCACGCTCTTCAGATCCTTCACTTCCTTTCTAAAGCACAATGACCAGAACTGGATTCAGTCCCCCAGTCATGGGTTAACTGGAGTTTTCTACAGATATAACAGAGTTCCACTGGTAAACATCATATATCATCCTTCAGTCTGAAAAGTCAGGCATTTAGTACTCCAGACTAACTGGAAATCAAAAGCTACAGATGCTGGAAAATTTGAAACAGGAAAAAAATGCTGGAAACACTCAGCAAGTAAGACAGCATAACGAGGTCACCCTATCTCCAACTAGAAGGGGCCACAACTGTGAACATAGAATACAAATCAGTATCAGGTTTATTATCACAGTTAACTTGTTGTTTATAAGAATGGAGGTACCTGTGTTTCACTGGAAGGATTTTTTGGGTTCCTGAATCTCCGAAAGAAAAGAGATGAAATGACACATCTTGTACCCCCAGTGGTTTCAAAATCAGGAAAGGTCCACTCAGGACCAACATGGGAAGAAACCACTTCACCTAGAGGGGAATGAATTTTTGGAATTCTGAACCCCAAATTGCTATGGAGGTTCAGACAGTGAGTCTATTCAAGGCAGAAATTAATAGACTCTCGGAAACTAAAATAATTCAGAGTTTTGAGATTAGGCTATAAAGTGGTGCTGAGGTAGAAAACAGCCATGTTTTATTGAATACTGGAACAAATACAAAGAGCTGAATATCCTACTCTTGTTCCAACTTCTTGTGTTAAATTCTTCTATTGAATTCCAACTTTTGTTAGAAAAAGGAGAGTGAGAGAAAGAATGTGTGCATAAAAATAAGTAACAGATGGGGTACGAGGGGGACACATTTTAATTCCACATCCCATTCCCATTCTGACATGTCTATCCACGGCCTCCTCTACTGTGAAGATGAAGCCACACTCAGGTTGGAGGAACAACACCTTATATTCTGTCTGGGTAGCCTCCAACCTGATGGCATGAACATCGACTTCTCTAACTTCCGCTAAGGCCCCATCTCCCCCTTGTACCCCATCTGTTACTTATTTTTATGCACACATTCTTTCTCTCACTCTCCTTTTTCTCCCTCTGTCCCTCTGAATATACCTCTTGCCCATCCTCTGGGTCCCCCCCCCCCCCTCTTTCTTCCTGGACCTCCTGTCCCATGATCCTCTCGTATCCCCTTTTGCCTATCACCTGTCCAGCTCTTGGCTCTATCCCTCCCCCTCCTGTCTTCTCCTATCATTTTGGATCTCCCCCTCCCCCTCCAACTTTCAAATCCCTTACTCACTCTTCCTTCAGTTAGACCTGACGACTGAAACGTCGACTGCACCTCTTCCTACAGATGCTGCCTGGCCTGCTGCATTCACCAGCAACTTTGATGTGTGTTGCTAGCTGTTAAGGTACTATTCGAAGATAATACGTTTAATTAGTTTATTGCCACAGACACAATTTGAATTGATGCACTTACAGATGACTAGCTTCCTATCTGCAGTTAGTGTGGATGGCAGTGTTGATGAGGACTGGCCTTGTAATTTTCAAACGGGCTTTTATTAGGTTCTTGATTCACCGTCTTTACAATCTGAGATGACTTTTAATATTTAAAAGTCCTGGAAAGAAATGCAACATGCGAAATTAGTAAGTTCCAAATCCAAAGAAGCACACCATCTCTAAGAGAACTGAATACTATTCTCTTCATTAGACTCAGAATACGGGTAATGTAACAGGGCTTCAAGTTCAATTTTATTGTTATCTGACTACATATGTACAACCAAACAAAACATTCCTCTGGGCCACAGTTCACCCACGAAACATATATCACACACAGCACATAAAAAATTACCACAAATAAGTTAATAAAATATAAAGTATAATTGAATGTGTATGTAGTGTGCAGCACAGGTAAACAGTAAACAGCGAACGGCTCACTGTCCTAGTGACAAGACCTCGGAGGTGGCAGGATGTTCACTGGTCTCACAGCTTGAGGGAAGAAGCCTTAAACCGTCTGCCAGCCGGAGTCCTGATGCTCCAGTAACTCCTTCTTGATGGTAGTGGATCCAAGAGATTGTGGGGTGAGAGATAGAGATCCTCAACTGTGTTTGGTTCATTCAGGGGAAGTTTGATGACATTTACTTTCTAATTCCTGATTTCTTTGGGAGAGTGAGTAAGATGTAATAATGAGGATGGTTATACTGGAATCAACCTATTCCTTCTTTGAATAATGTGATGGACAGGAGGGGAGATTTGTTGCTTCAATGCCAGAGCCACAAGCAGCATTCCTCCAGCTCCTTAAACAAGGTCTGGACCATATAGGATCTGTATTTTGCTGGGCTGGAGATCATCTCATGTAAGAAGTAAGCGTCCTGTAAGCGTGAGTCAATTTTGTCCCATAAACTAGTTTCAATCACTTTAGGGAGTCAGAAAAATTTTCCAAGTGTTATTCCCTTATTTGGCCATTCTTTTTGTCTAATTTTTTGCATGTTTTCTGGAGGTCACATGGACTAGTCTGTTTAGAGGGTCTCCACAACAAACCCAACTATGGGAATGGCTGTTCACATCAATGTCCATCACTTTTATAGTCTTTATTTTCTTCTGTGCATCCTAATCTATTCAGCCGAAGTGCATTGGAACTGCCCAGATGCAAGTTCTGGAACTTTGAGAAACAGTTGGTGTGTGATAGTTGCTCTGTGTCGGCCTGATTCCAGAATCAGTATAAAATGAACATGCACTGTTGTTTAATGATGGTGATGGTGTTTTTCAGGGACTGACATTATCACTAATGAGCTAAGCAAAAGGGGCGATGGTAGTGAATGTGATCATTTAAACAGAAGAGGGTGTGTCCGATGAGCCAAGACTGATATCACATTTATATTAATTATGAATCATGAAATATAGACTATGGTAGAATTTGATGGACGGTCTATCGTTAGTACATAGACATTGTCAAGTTACTGTCTGCAAAGCGCAGGAGTTCTCAGATGCACCATATTTACCAATCAGAAGAAATGTAAAGCTTCCCATTGTTCATGCTTAGAAACAAGAATGTGCAGGAAATGGAGGGATATGGATCATGTATAGACAGAAGAAATGCAGATTAATTCAACACTGTGTTTAGTACAGACATTGTGGGCCTTTGTTGTACTGTTCTATATCCATTATTCAAATGCAATTTTCTGTGCTTAAATTATTAAAGCATTGAACTCCTGCTTCAAAGAAAGTTTACAATTGGAAAAGTCCCTTCATTTGTTGTGAAGCCTTAATCCTTAAATTTCAATCAAGATGATTGGTCAGTTATTTCAGTGCTACATGTAAAAGACAGATTTCTCTTGTTCATAATTCACTGGTTTTGTCACTTGCTTCTTACCAATGGATTTTGCCCTCAGGATTTCTTCATGGAAACGTTCATTTTGTTCATGGATCTGATAAAGAAGAATGTCTATCCTGCTGACTGGGTGGCTATGAGAATGGTGCAGAACAGGTAGGGTCTACAATCACTATTGTCATTATATCAGCTATGTCACAGTTGATTTTACTCTTCTTGTCTCTGAGTTAGAACATTGTAAGTTCAAATTCCGGTTGAGATATTCTAGCACATAGCCCAAGCTGCCTTTTCACTGAAGTGTGACATAGTGCCTTCTGAATGGAATGTTAAACAGGGTTCACCTGACCCATCAAGTGAATGTACCATTTGAAGATAGGAGTTATTATAATGTCTTAGCTGTTAATTTCTCAGGATCAGAATCAGAATCAGGTTTATTATCATCGTCAACTGTGTTGTGAAATTTGTTTCTATGGGAAATTCTGAGTTTGTAGAAAGTACTTTAAAAATATAAGCCCTTTCTTTGTCTATACATATTACTTTACATCTAACTTTGAGTTGGTCCAGATGTATTGGTAAGACATTAAAAAAACAATGGAAATAAAAGGTTAGAATTTGTTTTAGTTTGGGAATCTGACTGTGCACAATGCCATCACAGAAATGTTCCTTTTCGTTCCATGTCTGAGATAGTTGTCTTGAACTGAGGCAGCAGAATGACATTTGTCTATCATGTTACTTTTCTTGAATGCAGATAGTTAAGCAATAATGAATATATGTCTCTAATGATTAGTCATAAGGTTTCAAGTGCAGTTACAGCTTAACTCTGGTTTGCAGCAGAACAAAAACCCACTCTCCTTCGAGGAGAACAGTATATAAAACACAGTTTGAAGATTTTGTGGAAAGATAGAGGGTATATTATTGTTCAGTGCTTGTGTGAGAAAACTCAAAGAAACATTGCAATTGTTTTTGAATTAATCATTGCACTAAGTCTGTGAAAAATCTATTCTGGTTTAAGATGGTGCTGGTGAAACACAGTTATGCCTTGCTGGCACCAAGCAAAACTATGTTATTAATTACATAGTAGTTCTGAAATAAGATTACTGCAATCAATAATCTGTAACTTCCCTTGTGGAGCTGAGTCTCTGAACTGTGCAATCTGGCATCTTTGCAATGTGAACTGAAGACTCAAAGGTGCAGGATGGTTGCGGCATTGTGTGTACAGGCTGAACTGAGGCAGTGGGGCCCCGCCCAAGAGCAAGGAATGAGGCAATGTTTGGCCATTCCTGGAGTGGACTTGGAATTGATTCCAAGCAGCAGAACCGAGGCAAGGCAGATTCTGGGCCCGAGAGCAAGGAACAAGCTGATGTTTGCCTGCTTTAAATACAGGACCAGATTAGAAAGGTCGGGTATAGGCCACATCGAGGCAGCGAGACCTGGGCCTGAAAGGAAACAGTGGCAGGGCCCAAGTACAAGTTTGGCCGATTTAAGCGCCAAACCAGATTGTAAAGATCAGGGAGTTGGGGCCAAAGGTGAAGGACAGGCCGGTGTTCAACTCACTGTTCAGTGAGGTTTACTTGTCTGTGCTAAACTGTGAGGCTGTGGCCTGAACTAATGGGCTCCTTCCTGGACCAGTTTACCTTTTATTCTTTGCAAAATTTGTTCTTTTTTTTTACACATTGGGTGTTTGCCGGTCTTCTTTTTTAATGGGTCCTATTAAATTCCTTTGCTTTGCAGCTACCTGTAAGGAAATGACTCTCAAGTTTGTATATAGTATATATACTTTGATAATAAATGTACTTTGAACCTTGAACTTTAAACCCAGTAAAAATAACACTCATCTTTGTAAAGCATTTAATTGCAAGGGAAATGCTGGGTCCAGAATAACGAGAAAGCCACAAGCCCATGTGGGTAAAATGACCAAAACAGAGACATGGATAACCAGAAATTATCCATATAAAATCTAGGAAGCATGAACTTAGAGCACAGAAGATAGAACAGTACGGCACAGGAACAGGCCCTTCAGCTCATTATGTTGTGCTGAACAAATTAAATCAGTAATATAATACCCAAGTGAACTAATCCCTTCTTCCTATACAACGTCCATATTCTTACATTTCCTTCACATCCATGTACCTATCTAAGTGCCTTTAGAATGCCTCCACCTCCACCCTAGACAGCGTATTTCAGGTACCTGCCACTCTGTGTAAAAAAAAACTTGCCCCACAATATCTCCTTTGAACTTAACCTTTTTCACCTTAAATGCTTGCCTTCATGTATTATCCATTTCAATCCTGGGAAAAAGATACTGTCTGTCTACTCTGTCTATGCCTCTCATAATCTTACAAACTTCTATCAGATCTCTCTTCAGCTCTCTTCAGAATCCAGAGAAAGCAACCTCAGTTTGACCAACCTCTCCTTATAGCAAATGCTCTCAAATCTAGACAACATCCTGGTAAACCTCTTCTGCACCCTTTGAAAAGCCTCAGTCAGCAGTTAGCGTGATCTATTCCAGCTCAGGACATCAGATTTCAGAGTTCCATTCCAGTGGCCTCTGTAGGGAGTTTGTGTTTTCTCCCCATGACTGCAAAGGTTTTGTCCAGGTGCTCTGGTTTCTTCCCATAATTGAAAAACATTTCGATTTGTAGGTTAATTGGTCATTGTAAATTGTCCTGTGATTAGGTTAGTGTTAAATAGATAGGTCACTGGGTAGCGCAGCTCGTTGGAGGGCCTGTACTGCACTGTAAATAAATAAATAAAATGGGGCAACCAGAACGGAGAGAAATACTCCAGACACTGCTTATCTTGAGTTTTATAAAGCTGCAACATAACTTTCTGACTCCTGAACTCAGTTACATGATTAAAAAAGGCAAGTAAAGGCATGCATTTACCAACCTATCAACCTCTGTAACCACTCTTAGGAAGCATGGATTTCGACCCCAAGATCCCTCTTCACATCAACACTATTAAGGATCTTGCCAAATTTGATCTCCCAAAGTGAAAGAGCAAATTTACCATCCTCACTGAGGTGTTGTAACATCAAATAGACAGTCAGCCAAACTTCTTTCAAAAATGACATGATAGTCAGGGTATAGCCTCCTAGATCTCTGGTTTTATTGCTGACTCAATGGCATGACATGGTGAATAAGGTGTGAAACTGAAAATCAACAGAATACAGTACAATTACCACACTGTTCTGGTCATACAAGTAAATATACACAGGTAAGTAAGGACTTCGTTAAATTTTCTACAGGTAAATATTTTCAGATTCCAACGAGTAAATAGTATGATTAAACCATTAGCATCTAGATTAGCGTCTAATAAACTCAAAATAACATTCTATTTCAGCCAAATCTTCTTGATACCTTTAGATTAACTTCTAAACAATACAACATCAACTGACAAGCAATGCTTCTGCATAGGAGTGACCTAATACAGATCTGAAACTACTCATGAACCTGCTTATTCATATAGTAAAAAAAACAATTGCACAAACGGCAGAACAGCAAATCTGTACTGAAATATCAGCTTCCTCATACCCTTTAAAATGAAGGGATTACTTGATTTTATATTGTTGTGGAACAAATCTCGTCATCAGCATGTGGACCTACAATCAGAAAAGGTCTGAACAGCTAGAGATTAATATTAGTTTGTCCCCATGGTTTAGTTTAATCAAAGGGATCGCATGTATCACCAGGTCCAGTAAGGAGGGGTGGGTGACAATTGTCCTGTTGAATTTTAAACCTAATTTAATCATGAAATGGCCCAGATTAACACATTACCAATATCTGTCCATAACTCTAATTTCTCAGTAACATACAGTATAGGTCATTGCTTCCTTGGAAACAAAGCTAATAGCAATTTGGCTTTTTCATTAATTGTTGACATCTAGTCTTGCCTTTACGTAAAACGAGTCATTATCTAATTGAGGAGTTTACCCCGTGGTACTGATGTGGAACCAATGTTGCTGAACTGGGATGTTGTCTCTTTGGTTAAGCAGGTAGATCTTGCATCTTTAACCATAAACCTGATGACATAAATGGTAAACAAGAATGAAAAACTTTCAGACCAATCAGCCTGAATAAATAGAAAAAGAATAGAAAATGGTTGTATACGTTGATGTATGTGTACTTTGATAACAGATTTACTTTGAGCTTTGAACTTTGGAATAGCGTAATTTTATCTAAATGGAAAAAGGGCCTGGAACACAACAGACAGACAAGACTAGAGCTGAGGATTTGGGCAGATAACTGTGAATTGTTCCAAGTAAGAGACTTCTCAACAGAAAGGTAATTTTATGGACCATGTTCTGTTAAATGGGAAAAATGTAGATGTGTAGTTGATGCTCGGTATGGACAAAGTGGGTCAATTGTCCTGTAAGTATGCTGTGTGACTATATGACTCTAGTGAATCGGAGGCTGTAGGAGAAAGTGTATTGGTTGGGCAGGAAAATTGTAAAGAAAAAACAAATGACTTATCATTAAGTGGTAAGAGACAGTTACTGATGAAAACCACTATGGTGACAGATAAAAGGAAAGCTGGGAAAAGATTGCCAATTTGTGACAGTGATGGTCAGGGAGTAACATTGGATGGTAATGTGTAAAACCTGTTGCAGTATAAAACCTTGGATAGGCCACACTTGGAGTATTGTGTGCATTTCTGGTCACCCCATTACAGGAAGAATATGGAACACTGGAAAGGGTACAGACGAGGGTTTCCAGAAACCAGCCCATATTGGACCATATGAACTATAAGGAGAGATTGGACATATCTGAGTGGTTTTATATGGAGTGTTGGAGGCTGAGGATAGATCTGATAGAAGATTATGACAGGCATAGGTAGGGTAGGCAAACAGAACTTTTTTTCCCAAAGCGTAATACTAGAGGACTTAGCTTTAGGGTGAGAAAGGGAAAGTTTAAAGGAGATGTGCAAGGAAAGTTTTCTTACAAAGTGAATAGGCTTCCAGAAGCAGTTGTAGAAGCAAAAATGATAGTGGTATTTAAGAGGCTTTTAGATAGCTATTGTACATGAATATACAGGCAATGAAAGGACATGGATCATGTGTAGGCAGTAGGGGATCATTTAATTTGGTGGGCTGAAGAGCCTCTGCCTGTCTATGGACAAGATGCCTGTGTTGTGCAAACAACAAGTGAAATCATCGATGCAAACCTTCCTACCAGCAGTGTACCATTCACAGAAGACCCATCACACCTACACTGCCAATCGCCTGAATGCAAGTTGGGATTGCCATTCCAGTGTGGAACTGGTACATCCAATATTAAAACTGGAAGGCTGTGGAATTCTCAGTACAATAGCGAGGATCGGTTCCTCTAGCTTAATCAGCAGAGGAGTGCAGGAAGGAGGAGAATTGGACTCTCACGTTGAAAGTTCTAGTAGTGGCATTCTCTCACAGTTGCAACAGTTTATGTGGGGTTTGCACATTGCTCCCATTACCACATATGTTTCCTCTGAGTCTTTCAGTTTCCTCCATCATCTGGAAAATGTTTGGGTTGGTTGGTTATTTAATTGTCCATTGAAAATTATCTCCAGTGTGTAGGTAAGTGGCAAATTAGTGGGGGCATGGGGGGCATTTCACAGAATGTGAGTAGAATAAAATAGGTTAGGTTATAGGATTGTTTTAAAAATGGGTGCTTGATAGTCGGTCAGAGGGCCTGCTGCCATGCAGTATCTCTAAGCGCTAACGTCACACACAAAATGCTAGAGCAATTCAGCAGGCCAGGCAGGATCTATGGAAAAGAGTTCAGTCAACGTATCTGGCCGAGACTCTTCACATAAAGAGTCTCGACCCGAAATGTCAACTGTACTCTTTTCCATAGATGCTGCCTGGCCTGCTGAATTCCTCCAGCATTTTGTGTGTGTGTGTGTGTTTGTTTCTTGGATTTCAACCACCTGCACATTTTCTCTTGTTTGTTACCAAGAGTTAGCAATGGTGTTGAACCAAACCAGAGGATAATTTGCTCTTATAGCAATAATTTTCTCTTATAGCAAATTGATTAACATGTTTGTGCCTAATTCCTTGCTGTATAGCTTTAAAACAGGCATTAAAGTTGGGCACCAAGTTAGCCTATTAGCCTAGCAGCCTAGCAGTTAGGCAAATCAGGGAAATCTCAGGCCCTCAAAAGGACCCAAAGGAAACTGTGTTTGAACTATGGACTGGATATAGTGATGCATTTTCTGGATAAAAGTAAATGGGATATGTATCTGAAAGGAGTGTATCTGCAGAGCTATGTGAAAGGGGAGTTCTAGACAGAGGTGTGAAACTAATTAGACTGTGCATACATGAAGACTATGCACTCAGCTGCCAATTGGTTTCCTGCAATTAATAAGCAATCTCTCCTGATATCTCTATCAAGCCATCTGCCAACTGGTCCAATGGAAAAGTTGAGTCTACAGTGATGAAGCTACTAATTCACTCATCAATAATGCAAAACTTAATATTTCCATCATTAAGTAATTGTCCAATAAGTGATAATGAAACTATCTCAATTACTTCAGGCAACAGGAAATTGCTTGAATTTCCAGCATCTGCAGATTTCCTCGTGTTTGCGTCAATTACTTCAGGATAAGGCAACATCCATTTTGTGGAATCCTACACCATTAACTTTGTAATCAATATTTTTAACTGGGTAATTGTAAATGTAGCTGTCCTGCTACTTTCCATGAATTCTGATTTCCCATTTCCAAATTCTTCCTGGCCTCCATACACCTCACATGCGCTGAGTTTCTGTCTTTTCCCTCCAGAACCTCTGGTGGCTTTTCTCCAATGTGAGTCTGTACAATGCCAGCAAGTTAATCATGCATGCAAGTGTTCAAATGCCAAGTCTGACCTGTTCCAACTGCAACCTCCACACTTGTTTACTCAGCAGCCAGAGTTAGTAGATAACTTACTTTATTTCAGCTATAAACTTTATTCATAAAAAGACACAAAAGAACAAATACAGTGCAAAAATTTTTACATTCTTGGTGTCATTTGTACTGAAACTGGTTTGCTACTGTCACAAGTACTGAGATACAGTGAAAAGCTTGTCTTGCACTCTGTCTATACAGATCAAATCATTACACAGGGCATTGAGCTAGAATAAAGTAAAACAATAACAATGCAAAATAAAGCATAAAAGCTACTGAAAAAGTGCAAGATCATGACGAAACGAGTTGGCCTGTGAGGCAAAGTATCTATCTTATTGTACAAGGGTATATTCAGTAGTGATAACACTTTTTTAAAAACATACCACTTTGCGAACCCCTGGGGTGGTACACCATTTCAATATCTGAGGCCCTTTCAAAACAGACAGCCCCCCACCCCCATGTGTGTCAGCGGAGGAAACCTAGACTGTGGAACTTCCCCACAAAGCCTTGCACTGGCTGCACCAAGCTTTACCTTGTTCCTCAGTATGTGCTCCTGCAGAGCCTGGACTGTGCCAGTGAGCAGCATGCCCTTATGAACATCTCTCTGTGCTGGAAGACTAAAGTGTGACAGACAGACAAAAGAGCATCCACCACCAAATTAATCTTTCAGCAGCATTTAATGTCTGTTTTGGTCTGTGAATAGCCTGTGGATCAAATAGTTCTTGGTTACATAGCTGCTTGGAATGAACCAAGAAGAAGTCTTGCATCCTTCTCCACATCCTCTTTGGAAATTCAGTTTGCGAAGAGGTGGGTGAGTGTCTCTTCCCCATCCCAGCCATCCTCAGGGCAGCTTGCATTGGGGATGATATATTATCTGTATAGGAACAATCTGACAGGAGGCTCCCCCCTGCCACCTCGCTATCAGCCAAATGAGGTTTGTAGTTAATGCAGAATTCTTGCATGATCTTTGTCAGACGCAAATCAATTCAGTTCCAGATTGCCTTCTCATTTCTACTCGCTTCCTTGTTCTCACTTCACAGCTGAGGTGAGTGAGAGCGCAGTCAAGGATCAAGTCCCTCCTGGGAAGATTCACTCTTTCAATTAAATTATTTTGATGGTTTTCTCAAATTCAAATAGGCTAGATACAGATTCTCACACAACATTGTATAAGCTTGGCGGTTTGTTATGTCTGATTGTGGCCAAAAGATAAATACATTCCCTCCTCCATCCACCAGCAAAGCATATATCTTTTGAACTATAGTTATAAACCACATTTATCTATCGTTTATACTTTCAACAAGAATCTTTTATTGCCCAGGAGACATTGTGAAGACCTGGTGGAAATAATATTGTAAAGTACAGTGGGATACAAAGCCTTTCTTTGTATCAAAGGTTGAGATCCTTCATCTGGATTCAGTGACTTGACTATCCATTCCCCTCCATAGATGCTGTCCGACCTGTTGAGTTCCCATTGTTGATTTGTCTTGCTGGGGTACAAATTTGTCTTTGGTTGCTAGTGCTAAACAAACATTGTGGTATTGGTTGCCTATTGTATTCCCAACACTCATATCTATTGCTTTGTGCTCCCATTGGTAAAGGGATAGGTTCCCATTGGTTGATGCTAAAGGCATCTGTGCATCGCTAAAAGATGGCACCTCACATGAACACGAACATGCTCCAAGATATGCAAAATAAAATATGGATCAGTTAACCCATTACTAATTACTCCTGAGTTGATATCAAGCCTGAGAAGAGAAATGAGAAGCCAAATATTGAGTCAAGGTTATACCCTGGGGTTACAAATTCAACAGCACAGGATGGGTATGTGAATCAGAACCTGAAGTAGGCTTAACACCTGGAAGGATGGCTTTTCAAACTTTTGTACAGCTTCCATTGCCTTCATTTGACATGTACACAAATAGATATTGTGAATATATAGTCCCTAAGTTATTTTATCATCCTTAGCATTTTTGTCTTTTTCATTTTGTCATTAAACAATCATACATGGATTCCCAATCCTACTTCTCTCTCCACATTTTCCATCAATATTCTTCATTTGACTCTCATATATGCTGTTCTACTTTTCCACTGTTCTGTTTCTTCTTCAATCCTTTAAATCTCATTGGTTAAACACAAAGAAAGGGCATTGTATTTGTATGCTGACTTTTACATTCCTCTAAGCACTTTACATACATCATTGTTATATAGGAAACATAGTTGCCAGTTTTGGCACAATGGGTTCAATCAGGCAGATATGTGACAGTCAGCCAATCTGTTTTATGCAATGGTGGGTGGTGTAAAAGCATTTGGCAGATTACAGAAGAATGTTTAACTGAAATTTCTTTTGAAACAGTGCTGTTGAAAACGTTAATGCCGACTGAGACTGCATCTCAAATCTGACATCTCCTCCAGCATTACCATCTTCCTGAGCACAGCAGAAGACACAAGTAATAAGAGTCAGGGGCAGGTGGAGGGGATGGGAGCAGGAGTACCCACCCTATTATAGATGTGTATCCTTCTAATTTGAATATGTCTAACTTGAACCCTTCAACTTTTAGCTCATAGTCAATAGCGAAACACCATGCTAAAGAAGTACTCAAAAAACACAGCTTCACAATGATTGTACTCTTATATCAACATATATGTCACTATATTCTAGCTAGAGATTCATTTTCTTGCAGGCATTCACAGTAGAACAGAGAAATACAATAGAATCGATGAAAAAAATTGCATACTAAAACTGACACAACCAATGTGCAAAAGGAGACAAACTGCAAATGAAAATAAAATAAGTAAATAACGAATACTGAGAATCTGATTTGTGGAGTCTTTGAAAGTAAGTCCATAGGTTGTGGAATCAGTTCAGAGTTGAGCTGAATGAACTTATCCATGCTCATTCAGGAGCCTGATCTTTGAAAGGCAATAACTGCTTCTGAACCTAGTCGTGTGGGACCTAAGGCTCCTGTACTTCCTTCCCGATGGCAGCAATGAGAAGATAGAATGGCCTGGACGGTAGAGGTCTTTGAAGATGGATGCAGCTTTCTTGTGGCAGTGCTCCTTGTAGATGTGCTCAGTGGCTGGGAGGGCTTTGCGTGTGACAGACTGCAGATGGATAGTGGTATCTGCTCCACTGACCGTGGCTATAAGACCCTTGCTTTCATTTGCCATACTGCCTAATGAAGATTGGGAGTTATTCAATGACCATATACTCCATTTTGCAGAACCCCTGCACATTTACCTCAATTACCTGAACTTAGATAGCAGTTTCTCTCTTTCTCTCCCTTTTTCCACTCATGCCACACAATGAACCCATCTATCGCTTTGCTCACCTCTACTGAACCTGCAGCCAGACCTCCATGTACACTGTTAAGCAAAGCAATTGGAATCCAATTATTATTTTCAATTGATGCACAAGCACACTAGTTTTCTAAAGAAATTATATTTCAGTATGACAGATAGGACAATATACATCTGGTTTAATACTGCTTTAAGCCTCGGGCTCTTAATGATTGGAACTGGTAGCAAGAGAATGTGTAACAGGGAGGATGAGGGAGAGCAAGTAAATGAAATTAAACAAAAGGGAAAGTTATAGACCAAAACCCAATCAAATGGTGCTGCCTGCATCTTTGAGCAAGGAGAATAGCAATAAAAATTGATAAAACCAGAACAACCCAAACTCATGAGCACTTATATAGAGTTACAAAGCAATATCCTCTTGGCAACATAGGCTTTTGCAACACAAAAGGGGGTCATTTGACTCATTATATTTGTGTGGAGTGTTTTGTCCTATTTACAGCAGTCCTCTGCATTTTTTCCATCTATGTAATCGATCCAACCACTTCCATTCAGTTTAGTCTACTTGGTTTCTGAGATCTGGGAAATGCAACCAAAGCAGATTAAAAAAAAACATAATTTGGCATAAGAAGATTTTATCCTACCTTCTGTGAGTGCACAGGTTGCTCATCGACCCTCAGCCCTCCCCTCACTATCTACCCTTCGATCTGTGCTTGCACTGGCCAACCAGCCCACTCCATTCACCATTCATTTTCCCCATTGACCCCACTTTCCCCCACCCAGCCCCCATTCTTCACCACTCTCCCCTACCACCCATCTCCTCTCCACCACCATACATCCTTCATTTTCTGCACTTACAACCGCCCTTCCCTCTTCCCCTCACTGCCTCCTCCCCATCCCCTCATCCACACTCATCATTAACACTTGCCCCACTGTCCTCCTTAACACCTCCCTCAACCATCCACGCTTCCCTTCCCCCCACAGTCCAGTTTGCCCCCCCACCTCAGCATCCACCCCTGCTCCCCACCCCCCCATTACTCACTCTTACTTCATGCCCCGGGCTGATTCAGTTACACTAGAACCAGGCAGGGTGAAGCTGGGTTTGATATTTGAACCAACTTTACTTTATACTTTATTGTCACCAAACAATTGATGCTAGAACGTACAATCATCACAGCGATATTTGATTCTGCGCTTCCAGCTCCCTGGTTTACAAATCGATAGTAAACATTAAAAATTTAAATTATAAATCATAAATAGAAAATAGAAAAATGGAAAGTAAGGTCGTGCAAAAAAACCGAGAGGCATGTCCAGATATTTGGAGGGTACGGCCCAGATCCGGGTCAGGATCCGTTCAGCAGTCTTATCACAGATGGAAAGAAGCTGTACGAGTCTTCAAGCTCCTGAGCCTAAGCGGGACAAAAAGTGTGTTGGGAAACTCTCTCTAACCCTGATATACCAATCTCAGTAAGACATTATGCTTAAATAAAAGGAGACAATTACTTTCCCTTACTACAACCCTCCCAGCTTTTGAAAACTGAGATTGTCTTTCTTTGTCCATCAACGTGCAGAATTTTTTTTTACAGTTTATGGCTAAACTCTCCCTCTGTCTGTGGGGTAGATTTCAGATTAAAACAAATTTCCAAGCTGCTTTTATTTATTTTTCAATGTGAGAAAGCAGGTGCATAGATAATCCAGTTGGAGATGGATTGGTCTGCTCAATAGTATTTCTGCTTCCCTTGTTCTGTCACGTTCCACTCAGACCACCTCTGCCAATGTTTAATTACACCATTTGAGATTCCATTTGTTAATTCCAAATGAAAAAATTATGATTAACTCTATACAGACTAACTGTTTACTTCAAAGCTTGCTTGACTGCTTTCCAGCATTTGTCTGGTGCTGCTAATTTGCTTCACTGTTGGATTAATCAGTGAACATTCAGTATGCGACCTGCATTTGAAGCCAGCCCGGACTGGTGAAGGAGTACAATTCCCTGCATTGTCCTCTTGTTGGGACATGCACTAGATCAGCTTGTGCAGCTTCACCCCAGTTCTTAATGAGTGTAAAAACACTCAGCCAAGTTGGCTAATTGGGATGCTGTTAGTATGCCATTATTGTTGGCAAATGGGGAAAATTAAGAAAGACACCAGCATAAGTTAATGAGGTTCTGAGAGAATTAAAGTTCAGAAATCTTCCCTTGCCTTGCATCTCATTCCTAAGTAGCTATAAATGGATATGTTAATAACTAACGTCATGCTTATTTTATTGCAACTAAACCTGTTAGCCAAGAAATGAGATTGACACCAAATGGAATACTTGCTGTTATAATGTCTTTCAAAACAGATAAGCAAATGATTTGGGGAAATCCAGATGAATATATCAAATGCTACTGTTACCAATGTTTAAGTTATAATACAGAAAAAATATCGTAAAGAGAAATGAAGAAATACACTGACTTTAACCTAAGAAAAATCTTGAAATTTAGAAACATTTTAGTCCCTTTACAAATTGAGAGATGACTGGATCTTTTTAAGAAAGTGGTATCCATAAAGGCAGTGGCTGGGTAAGTGGTAAGCTTGTGCAATGCTGCTTTCGGTCTGGAATGCCATGAAAGTAAAGCTACATCTAATTTCAAAATCAGATTACAATGAGCGGATAGATCATTTTTAAGTCTACGATGCAAGTTCAATTAAATGGAAGCCCCATGCTCTCTGCTACCTGGCGGTTTTGTGTGCCTAGGTGACTAACAGGCCAAGTTTCAGAGCAAAACCCTAAACATACCTTGACCCCAACAACATCTTTCAACTTATTGTTGACGTTGGACTACTTAAGTGCCACATGGCATAATTGTAAAAATGCTTGGTCATGTTGCACATGAGACAAGTAAAGCAGTTCGTAGCTGTGATTTTAACCCATTAGGACTGACCCTAGATCTAAGCAAAATATTTCACATAGAGAAAATATCTCATATGGAAAAGAAAACTGTAATTCCCAGTCTCTGATCCTAGTATATAATTGATTGTTTTGATATGAGGGTACAGAATGTTTAAACAAAATAGTAAGTTTTAATATGTAAAATTTGTATTTCCAACTTTCTCAAGAGCAACTTCACAGGATGGTCAAGCTTCAGGATTAGTTTCATAACTCTTGACATTGCCATTACAGTTAATTTTACAACCTGAATTCACTTTCTCTGTAAATGCAATACTATATTCTGTTTTCTTTTCTGGGTGGCATGCAAAAAACAAAAGCTTTTCACTCAATTTCAGTACATGTGACAAAAGTAAACAGTACCAATAGCAATACAAATATCAATATTTCCTATCTCCCTCCATCTTTCAGCAGAGGACTTGATACTTGCTTGGTGGGGAATGAAAGGGACAAGGGTACAGATGTGCTATAAAGTCCCATGTTCCACATGAAATGTTTATGAACATCTAACTGGTGGCAGCTTGTTTCTGAAGTTAAGTTTTTATTCTCCCTAAATTCCACCCTCCTCTGAAATTCCTGAGAGGCAGATCCTGACTCTGTGACTTGTGTGCACTTCTAGCAATGATTTCAAGGTAATCTGAAGACATACAAAGCAGAAGGTTTAACCGTTAATCTCACTTATACAATAAGGTACAAAATAAGCATTTGCCTTTTACAGTGATACTACTCCATAAATCCAGTGTTTCAAGAGAATTATGGAGAATAGGACTGGTCCTCTGGTTGAAATTTTAAATTGGAAACCAGCCGATTTTGATTGCATCCAAAGAAATCTAGTAGCTGTGCATTGCGATAGATTCTTATCTGACAAAAGAATACTTGGTAAGTGAGAGGCCTTCAAAAGTAAAGTATTGAGGGTATAGAATTTGTATGTTCCTGTTAGAATAAAAGACAAGGCTAACAAGTTTAGCAAAGACCATAAGACATAAGAGCAGAATTAGGCCATTCAGCCTTTTGCGTCTGCTCTGCCATTCCATCATGCCTGATCCCGGATCCCGCTCAACCCCATATACCTGCTTTCTTGCCATATCCTTTGATGCCCTGACCAATCAGGAAATGATCAACTTCCGCGTTAAATATACGCACTGACTTGGCCTCCACCGCCGTCTGTGGCAAAGCATTCCACAGATTTACTACTCTCTGGCTAAAAAAAAATTACTCCTTACCTCAGTTTTAAAGAGTCACCCCTCAATTTGAGGCTGTGCCCTCGAGTTCCGGATACCCTCACCATAGGCCTCTCTAGATCCACCCTATCTAGTCCTTTCAACATTCAGTAGGTTTCAATGAGATTCCATCACATTCTTCTAAATTCCAGTGAGTACAGGCCCAAAGCTGCCAAATGCTCCTCATATGTTAACCCCTTCATTCCTGGAATCCTCCTCGTGAACTTCCTCTGGATTCTCCCCAATGTCAACACATCATTTCTGAAATATAGGGCCCAAAACTGTTGACAATACTCAAAGTGTGGCCTGACTAGTGTCTTATAAAGGCTCAACATTATCTCCTTGTTTTTATATTCTATTCCCCTTGAAATAAATGCCACATTGCAATTGGCTTGCAACACACATCAAAAATGCTGGTGAACGCAGCAGGCCAGGCAACATCTATAGGAAGAGGTACAGTTGAAGTTTCAGGCTGAGACCCTTCGTCAGGACTAACTGAAAGAAGAGATAGAAAGAGATTTGAAAGTGGGAGGGGGAGGGGGAGATCCGAAATGATAGGAGAAGACAGGAGGGGGAGGTTGGAGATACGAGGCCTTTTGCCAATCAACTTTCCAGCTCTTAGATCCACCCCTCCCCCTCCTGACTCTGGAATGCAGTCCATCTGGTCCAGGTGACTTATCCCACCTTAAGACCCTTGAGTTTGCCTATCACTTTTTCCTTTGCAATAGCAATGACACTCATTCCTGCTTCCTGGCACACTGCTAGTGTCTTCCACAGTGAAGGCAGATACAAAATACCCATTAAGTTCATCTGCATTTCTTTGTCCCCATTACCACCTTACCAGCATCATTTTCCAGTGGTCCATTGTCAACTCTCACCTCTTTTGCTCTTCATATACCTGAAAAATACTTTTGGTAACCTGCTTTATATTATTGGCTAGTCTGCCTTCATATTTCATCTTTTCTCTTCTTATAGCGTTTTTAGTTGCCTTTTGTTAGATTTTAAAAGATCCCCAATCTTCCAACTTTTGCTACTTTATATGCCCTTTCCTTGGCTTTTATACAGTCCCTAACTTCATTTGTCAGCCATGGTGGCCTACCCCAGTGATTTGAGAACTTTGTCCTCTGTGGGAGACATCCATCCTGCGCCTTGTGAACTATTCCAGAAACTTCAGCCATGTCTTTTCTGCTGTCATCCCTGCTAATTGGGTAAGCTCCTCTCTCATGCCACTGTAATTCCCTTTATTCCATTGAAATACTGATACATCTGACTTATACTTCTCCCTCTCAAATTGCAGTATGGACAATGTGGAAGGATGTTTGAAGTCAAAACACTGGATGGATTTGAACTGGTTTTAGTATTTGAGGATAATTTGAGGGTATAACTGTCTTCTGATTTAGAAGTGATTGTATAGTGAGGTTAAACAATGATTTGATTCTATGGGTGATTTGATCACTGAAGCCTAATTCAATCAGTACTCTGTTGAAAAGACAGAAGTTGTTTCTATCAAAGACTCTGCTGCCACAGGGCATGAACAACATCTGATTACTCTCCATCATCAAGCAATTTCACAAGTCTGGGGTTGAGAAAAATCAATTAATGCAGGCATATAATTCCTGCACGGGAGGACAGGCATGAAGACAGTTAGTTACCAAACAACAACAAAGGCAGAGCTGCATTTCTGTAGCAGCCTTTATGACTTCAGAATGTCTTGGGACAATTTACAGTCAATGACAAGTTCATAAATTGCTCTGTGTTGCAAGGTTATCAGTTGCCAGCAAGTCTGAGATGAAATAAGTAAATTGGTAGTTTCATTTATTATTGTCACATGTACTGAGGTATAGTGAAAAACCTGTCTTGTATACTGTTCATATAAATCAATGCATTACCATAGTGTATTGACAAAATACAAGGTAATGTAATAACAGAATGGTTATTAAAGTAAAATTACTCTTGTAATGCAATATATTGGCACATAGCAAGGGTCTTCAAATGTAATATGTTTAAGTGATGCAATTCTGACAGATAAATAATACTGGCGATGTCAAAGAGTACTTCCTTTCGCTTCAAAATAGTGCTGTGTGATATTTCATGTCAACCTAAAAGAGAAAACAGAGTTACAACTGGCATCACATTTTTGCTTGGAAATAAATTGCTTTAACTGTGATTTACAAAGTTGTGCTGATGATAAATGTAAGCTGTGAATGGTTGCCTGATGTTTTATGATGGTCGATGACAGGGTGAAAATGGCACAAGCACAAAGCTTATTTGCATGGAACAACAATTTACATTTGGATGAAACACATTTGCACGCACAGTGTGGGCTTCGCTTGAATAATATGGCTAGTGTGGTTTTGAAAGTAAACTGAAGGAGCTCACAAGACAATGATATATTTTAAACAACAACAACAAAAGCTCATCCACTTGTTGTGAAAAAAGTCTGCATTATGGTGTGAAGTAAAAGGTCCAATTACTGGAATGAGTTCATCCTGTAAATTCATTGTCTTCCCTTCTGCCTATATTTACAAAGGACTGGTAATTGAATTACCTCTGCCTGGCTAGAGATTTTAAATGACCAGAATATCTAAAGAGAGATCTGAAGAACACCAGTTGAGAGATTGTAGTAATTTCAATTCAACATCTGACACTTTCTTTCTATGTCTCCATACTACAAGTGGAACCCTGAATTTATGCAGAGCTACAGTATCTACATAGCTACAGAAAGGAAGGAGCATGGTGGGGGAAGGGTAATCTGCTGATGAACTGGTGAGGTGTGATCAGTTGATCACTTCATCCTTCCTTTGATTTGAGTATTTTCCTGGACTTATTTTTAAGGGGAAATCCTGTTGACCATAAATAATTGTAATTACAAATTCATCTTCGATTAGCACTGTGTTTTTGACTCCCCTCATCCCCATCCCACCTCTTCAACTGGGCCCTGCAAACAGGCTTCAGCTCTTCTCTCCTTTCTAGTAGCTGTTTCAGTACTTTGATGGAATTCTTAAAATATTATAATGCTGAATAAAAGTCCTCACATGGTATTGGTGAGATACTCAGAACAAGGTTCAGGTGGAAAGGTAGTTCCAATGCGACTGCATGTTCACAGTGGAGTTACGTTGTAGGTGGGAAAATACTAACATATGTATTTCCCTACATCTGCTGTCGCAGTTGTTGTAAGCAGCTAACTGTATACCATAATGTAGTGCAATGTAAAAACAGACAAGTCATCATACTCTGTGTCTCATTATTTTTTGATAATGTAACTCAATTGCTTCTGACTGTGGAAACTTTATTAATATTTTGTAAATATTACAGCTCTGTGAACATTTCAGATGCACCACCTTCTCTCCTCCCATTGTCCAGTCACAGACCTCAGTGCTCTCAGGGAATTGCTTGGGTCCTTCAGCATTGGGTAATTTCTGAGACTGTGTGCCACAGAGACTCTCTGCTGTACTGTTGCCCAGACAACCATCCAGCCCTATAAAGTAGGTGCAGTGAAATCTTATCACTAAGTAAAATGAAGGATCCAGTCACAGGAATATTTTGCTTATTTAGTTTGATTTGATAATTGATATTAAAATATAACTGTATCAAAATCTGACCAATATGCAATTATTCTTATGAGACACCAAGCGCATCATCCTTGATAACTGTCTAACATGCAAAACCCACAAAGGAGATTTAATTTATATTAGTTTACACTGATATAGAGACACATGGAGGAGCTTTATTTACTTTATATAAGGAACAGCCTAAAGGGAGACTTATATCTGCCCAGTATTGTACATGAATATTAAGGACTTAATACAATGTGTGCCTGTCAGAAATACTGTGTTTACATTCTCTTAATTATTATTGCTGACCTGCAGTGCTTGACATTATTGAAGAAGTGTCTGAAGAGCAGTCACAAATTTGTTAATTTAGATGAAACCATGAATCTTAGTTTTAGGGCAGCACACCAACTCTATCTTCTTTCAATTGACTTTTTAAGCGCTTTTTCCCCACTGTCTATTCACATTATGCTGCAGTCAAACTCTGCCATATGTTTTTTCCCATTCTAACACACTTATCTGGCCCCTATCAGTTTGTGAGCACCTCATTGCCCTCACTATCCTTCTAGGTGTCTAACAAGCTATAATCAGCCTGCTGGTGCATTAATTGGCTACGTAAGTTGCTCAGTTTGAAGGTGGGTGTGTGAGACAGGAGAATCAGGTTGAAGTTAATGGATATGTGGAAGAGAATAAGTTACCGGGCAATAAGTGGATAAATGAGATTGTTCTAAAAGTCAGTATGCTCAGTGGGCCAAGTGGCCCCCTTCTTGCTGAAAGAAAATTTGAAATGTATGATAATGTTGACTAATCAAGAAAAGTGCTCTGTTCCTCAAAGCCTGTGTATGCAACAACAAAAATAATTGGTATATTATTGATTTGGATAAAAAAAAATTGGCATGGATGGTAAATTTACAGATAGCTCCAAAATTGGTGGTATGGTGGATTAAGAAGGTTACTTCAGATTATAATTGGTTCTAGATCAACTGAGAAGTGGTTAAAGAATGGCAGATGCAACTTGACTGGGACAAGTTTAAGATTTTGCATTTTGACAGGTTAAACCGGGGCTGGACTCACATAGTAAATGAAAACACCCTTGAAGATATTTTCAAGTAGAGAGACCCTGAAAGTGAAGACATAAATTGACAGGGTGGTGAAGAAGGCATACAGCCAATTGGCCTTCAATCAGCAGCATAGTGAGAACAATGTTCTCAATGCCACAACTGAAATTGTAGGTGAGACCTCACTTGGAGTATTGTGTGAAGCTTTCATCAACTAGTTATAGGAAGGATGTCAATACATTGGCAAAGGATGCAGAAAAGTTTCCTAAGGATATTACTGGGACAGGAGGGCTTGAGTTATAAGCAGAGGAGGATGGATAGGCAGGGGCTTAGGAGGCTGAGCGGTAACCTTATAGAAGAATACGCTCAGTAGCCACTCTTTTAGGTGTACCTGTATACCTGGTCATCAATGCAAATATCTAATCAGCCAATAATGTGGCAGCAATTCAATATATGAATGCATGCAGACATGCCCAAGAGGTTCAGCAGTTGTTCAGAACAAACATCAGAATAGGCAAGAAATATGATCTAAGTGATTTTGATCATGGAATAACTGTTGGTGCCAGTTGGGGTGGTTTGAGTATCTCAGAAACTACTGATCTCCTGGGATTTTCATGCACAACGATCTCTAGAGTTTACAGAGAAGGGTGTGAAAAACATAAGATATCTGGTGAGTGGCAGTTCTGTGGACAAAAAGACCTTGTTAATGATAGAGGTTAGTGGAGAATGGCCAGACTGGTTCAAGCTGAAAGGAAGGCAACAGTAATTGAAGTAACAACAGTGATGTGCAGAAGAGTGTCCCTAAACGCACAACACATCGCACCTTGAAGTGGATGGGCTATAGTAACAGAAGACCATGAGGATACACTCAGTGGCCACTTTATTAGGTACAGGAGGTACCTAATGAAGTGGCCAATCAGTGTATAAAAACATATTATCAGTCAGGTAAACTATCACAGTTTTTATCCCAGGGTAGAGGTGTCTAAAGCTAAAGGGCATAGGATTATTGTGAGAAGCAAAAGAATGAAAGGAAATCTGATGTGAAAGTTTGTTTCCACAGAGGCTGGTGGTATATAGAATGATCTGCCAGAGGAAGCTATAGTAGTAATTTAATTGCAATGTTTACAATGCATTTAGATGTGTGCACAGATTGGAAAAGTTTAGAAGGGTGTGGGCCAAATTCAAATATGTGGGATTAGGCCAAGAACACAATTTGGTCTGTGTTAACAAATTAGGCTGAAAGGCCGACTTCCACATTAGTAAACTTTGACTTGTTAATCCTAGGTTAAATTTTAAATTCATTGAGGAGTTGCAGACATATGTTTAAACAGACATAAAGATGAGAAAATGTGAGAAATTCTTCTTTAACCCATGTAGGCAATTGAGAGCTAGTCCAGGAGATCTCTCTGGATTGGTTAATCCCATTTCCTGTCAACCTTTTGTACAAAATGCTCTTTGCCCCAGACAGAAACTGCTCTACTGCTAATGAATTCAAAACACAAAACATTTTTTCTCATCAAAGCACTCAACCCTTTGTGGATTACATTCTGCTCTGAGTACAGCGAGTACTCCTGGCTTTGGAAGTAAAACATTATCATAGACATAAATTTCCAAGTAACAGCTCAGTATGGAACTGGTGTGAGATCCTGAACATCTTCCTAATATTCTCTTTCCATCAGTAGTAAAGGGAGTGCAACAGCACATTGTGAAGGTATCACATTGCATTTAATATACACACTTAATGGATGAGTGGTATCGCTCAATCCTATTACAGTCTGACTGCCTTGATTTATAATATTTGTTTCAGACTGACCAAAACTTACACAATTACATAATGGCTCCACAGTAGTTCAGTGGTTACCATGACACTATCACAGCTCGGGGCATTGGAGTTCAGAGTTCAATTCTGACATCATCTGCAAGGAGTCTCTACATCCTCCCCATGGGATGCATGGGGTTTCTCCAGGCGCTTCAGTTTCCTCCCAAAGACCGGACATACCTGTTAGTAGATCTATTGGTCATTGTAAATTGTCTCGAGATTAGGTTAGGGTTAAATTGGAGTTGTCTGGTGTTGCTGGGGTGGCATGGCTCAAAGTGCTGTAATCTATTCAGTGATGTCTCTCTACATAATAAAGGAATGTGATTGTCTCCTGCACAATCACCATCACAGAGGGCAGCACAAGACTGTGAATAGCCCCCTCCTCCACTCAACTTTAAACTATGACTAAGGGGCTAAGTATAGCTCCAATGCCATATTTAAGTTTGTTGACAACACCACTGTTGCTAGTCAATCAAAGGTGGTAACAAATCAGCATTTAGGAAGGAGATTGAAAATCTGGTACTACAACAGCCTCTCACTCAATGTCACCAAACCAAAGAGCTGATTATTGACCACAGGAGGAGGAAACCAGAGGTCCATGAGCCGGTCCTCACCAGGGGATCAGAGGTGGAGACGATTAACAACTTTAAATTCCTTGGTGTTGTCATTTCAAGGGACCTATCCTGACTCCAGCACATAAGTGGTATTACAAAGAAGGCATAGCAGTGCCTCTACTAGTCCATGAACGTTTGTCATCTCATCTAAAGCTTTGACAAACTTCTATTTATGTACAGCAGAGATTATGCTGACTAGTTACATAATGGCCTGGTATGGAAGCGCCAATCCCCTTGAATGAAAAACCCCACAAAAAGTACTGGATACAGGCCAGTAAAGCCCTGACTACCACTGAGTACATCTATAAGAAGCGCTATCACAGGAAAGCAGCATCTATCATGAAAGAGCCCCACTATCCAGACCATCCATTCCTCTTGCTGCTGCCGTTAGGAAGGAAGTACAGCAGCCTTAGGTCCTACACCACTAGGTTCAGGAACAGTTATTATTCCTCAACCATCAGATTACTGAACCAGACTGGATAACTTCACTTGCCCCAAAATTTAATTGATTCACAACTTATGGACTCTGCAAGTCACATTTTCAATACTTATCACTTATTTATTTATTATTTTATTACTACTTTGTTTTTCTTCTTGTATTTACACAATTTGGTGACTTTTGCATCCTAGTTATTTGTCAGTCATTGTGTGCAGTTCTTCTGTTGTTTAAGACAGCCAGACTGCAAAGATTTCCAATTGATTCAGTATAAAGCTAACTACCTGTCCAACAGATATTGTTATTGTTCTTTAAGGGTTTTCTTTATCATTTCTAATGTATTAAACACTATTATTTACTGAGGTGAGTGACATATAGAACTTCAACTGATATAACATAGCATATTGTACAACTGTATCTATAATCTCAAATAAATTTTGGAATTTTCCTAATCTAATCTCATTTTTCTCCTGCACTTTTACATGAGATATAACACAATGATAGTTTTGGTTTGGTAGGATGTAAAACCAGTAAAAAACAATAGCTATTCTCCCATCATTGGCATCTTGGCCAATACTCAATTGAAACTGTTATTTGTAGCAGTCCAAGGTGAATAAGAGTGAATAGTGTAAGTTCTACTAATGCTGGACACAAGTCTTCACTCAGACTGTCTCAACACCTTCTCATATTGGCAAGGTAACTCAGGAAGATTGATGTTGAAGATGTAGCAATATCAGCCAAGTGATTTGGGGAAGGTTTTAATGTAGCTGAGTTTGGAGAAAGTTGTGGAGATAAAATGGAATAATGGAGGTAGATCTCCCTCCAGATGTAGCTATATCTGGCTACGATTGACCTGATGTAAAAGGGACGTTAGATATAGAAAGTTAAAAGCAATATTTCTCAGCACTGACATAGAACAGGAGCATGACTGAACCAGCTCAAGTATTTATTAGCCCATTTCAGTTATTTGATTTCTTTTATTTATGCATCTAATCCTTCACTCTTTAGGTTCTTGAATATTATTGCTCTTAACAGCTTCTTCCTGTTTCAAAAGTCTAAATGTTCTACCATTTTGTGTAAAGATATTTCATATTGCCTCAAAAATCCTTTGGTAACTTACCTTGAACTCCAAGGCCAGTTTGGTACTTGCACATTACCAATAGAAAGCCCAGCACTATATGTGCAATTGTAAGACATAGCTTTCTGATATTGGAAAAAAACGGGACAATACTTGAATCTTGTTTTATACTAGGCCATTGCATCTACAGTATTTGTTTTAGGTGTCATTACTAAAGGAAGAGGTCACTCATTGTCTAGGCAATGTACTCCCAAAGTTTGTTTTCAATCTCTTCAGTCAGATCACCACCAATCACACCTCCAGACTCAAAAACCCATTTCTGGTAGCTTATGAAAACATTTGTTCATCCCAGATAAAATTTGCTGAGCTGTGACTGACCTTAGTCTTCTATGAGGTAGCCAATATATTTTCACCATTCACCAAAATAGCACATTGGCAAAGCAGTTAGTATTATTGCCTCACAATTTCAGAAATCTAGGTTCGATACTGACATGTACAGCACATTCTCTCTGCGATCACTTAGGTTTCCTCTAAGTCTTCCAACATCAGCTTATCTCCTCTACACTACGTGCCTGTGATTATGCTGCACAAAGTTTTAAATTGCAATTCTACATACATGTACTTTTCAATTTTTACTTAGACTTTGATGATGAATGTGCTTGACACTACTATTGGTAAGTGGCCAAAGAATCAAAGGGGGAATTGATGGACATGTTAGAGAGAATAAGCTGCAGGGCTACAAGGAAGTAAAAAGGAGATGGAGAGTTTGACTGATGTGATTTCTCTGCTAAGCGTTGGCTTAGACACGATAGGCTGAATAGACTCCTCCTTTAAGTTATGCTTCTGCCTTAGCACAATCTAATGGTATCATCTAAATCAAATGAATTATTTATACTACAAAAATTTTGGATATCAGAAGCAGTGCTTCAGAGATTCCCCTTATCACTGACCAGGACCCTGTGTGAACAAAGTCCTTCTCTGAGAGCTCCTCATCTTCAGTGATTCCTTTACAATACTAGGCTGTAACTATGGTCCTCATGCAGAATTTTTTCAGATACCTTTTCAAAGCCCATTATTGATCAATCTCTAAGCAATGTTCAGTAGTTTCATCAAAAGACAACTCCATTAGGTTAGTTAGACGTAATCATCCTATTAACAAACCCTGCTCATTCTTCCTAATCAGTTAATACTTTGCTAAGTGCTCACTTACTCTCATCATGATGATGAATTCTAGCAATTTCCCCTACTACTGATGCTAGACTAATTAGCCCAAAGTCATTTTGCTTTATTCCTTTATCCTTTTCTTTCAAATGAACTTCACTATATTTAAATTTTGAAAAAGGAGTAGACCTGGGATGTGAATGCTCTGACTCATTGAGTTAATGGATGTTATAGCTTTGGGGTGAGACTGTCCACTTTTTACTTTTGGCAATGTATATAGGGCTAAATCAAAGAGTCCCTGATGACCTGATTCTTTTCAATAAAGCTTTCTACCTGATCCGAACAGGTATCAATTTGATGAGCTCTGTATCTTGTAATTAGAACATTTAAGGTTCTATTCACTTCATTTAAAGTTTTGAAACAATCAAATTATGTATGTAGGCCATATTAGCATAATTCAATTTACTGCATGTCTTATTAAGACGGTATGTTTATGTACACGTTCTTGAAAGGGGAACTAATTTTAGTTTTTGCATGACCAGAGAGGTCCAGAGGGGATGTATTTGCAGACTTTTTAAAATTATATTTTCAAATGCCTTGTGTCAAATGGAATCGGGCAAACCATTTGGTGAAGTTGATAAGCTATCTAGTGTTACCCCTCTGGTTAGAGCCATACAGCTTCCCTCTCTACAGACTGGAACTATCCTATTTGATATGTATATAGGACAGTAGAAACCACTTCTCAGAACTGAGTGACCTATAATTCAATTTTAATATGCATAAAAGAAGCAGAGTCTTATTTTCTGACCTTGAGATGTAGATACTGATAGTAAGAATAAAATTTATTGCTTCTCCCGAATTACTGAGTCTACTAAGCAAGTGGTGCTGCTGAAGCTGACAGTCCCATGGGAAGATAGCTTGGAAGAGGCCTTTGCAAGGAAGCTCTCCAAGTACGCAGGACTGGTCAGCAATTGTCAGCAGGCTGGATGGAGAGCAAGGTGTCTCCCAGTGGAGGTTGGTTGTAGGGGATTCATAGCCCATTCTTTAGTTAGAGCCTTCAGCATTTTGGGCATCGAGGGAGAGAGGAAGAGGAGAGCCATCCGCAGTACCACCGATGTGGCAGAGAGGGCCTCAAGATGGCTGTGGCTCAAAAGAGGGCAGCCATGGAGTCATAAGTAGCTAGCCATCTGGACACAAGCTGGGGTCTGATCAGTCCCGGCTGGGTCACCTGGAGGAGGTTGTATGATGTTGAAAGACCCGAAACACCCAATGATTCCAGAAACATCACTGAAGATGTGTCCAGAAGCATCAATAGATGTATGTACACAACATATAACAAGATAATGTGTGACTGGATCCCTTGTCTGTAGGACTTAATAGAAACTGTTGGTTTTGCAAAAGTCAAGATTGTCTTCAATATTATTTTGCTTTGTACCAAAATGCAGACTTTAGTCAATTTCATTTTCAAACTTGTAACAGTGCTATTTGGATTCACAATATTTGCAATGTTGGTACAACACCAAAATCACAGGGTTATGATATTTTATGGCCTTTATTATTGCCTAATGTAATAGGCACTGAAAAATAACTGAGATAAATCTACTTTAAATCTACTTTATTGACCCCTTCCTGTGACTATTGTTCATCTCTTCTGCAATGCATTGGAACTTTATACCATCAACTCCAAATTCAGCTCCCTGCCAGCTACTGATACAGTACAGTAAAAATTATAGTGGCTGATAACATTGAACGTCCATGTGAAAATCCAGTTGCTGGAATGATTAGTTGAGTTTAAAGGGGCAAAAAGTGTTGTTCTTGATGAAATTTCCAATGTGAAGTATTGTTCCTCCCTCTGGAGAAATGACTGACGAAAAGAAAACAGAAAGAAAACTGCTGGAGGAATTCAGTATTTCAGGGAACAGATGTGGAAGCAATATCTCTTTTAGTGAAATTTCCATTATTAATTAAAATGAGGTTCCTGTCACATGAAGTTTTTGCTTATTTAGTCTGGTTTGATAATTGGTATTAATTTATGATAACTGTATCCAAACTCAACCTCCACATACTTATCGATACAATCAATTGAAATGCAAAGCATGTTATGCTTTGTTGGCTGTCTAAAATGCACTAGACATTTAATTTATATTAGATTACACTGACAAAGAGGCACATGGAGAAGTTTTATTTACGTTTACAATGTACAGCCTAAAGAGAGATTTATATCCTTCTGGTATTGTACATGATGATTAAGGTCTTAATAACATGTGTGCCTGTCAGAAATACATTCTCTTAATCATTACTGTGGCTTGCAGTGCTTGACTTTATTGAAGAAGTGTCTGAAGAACAGTCACAGGTCTGTTGACTTAGATGAAAACCATGTATCTCAGTATTATATATCTCATTGATCTCACTTTAATTGTCTATTTAAATACATCAACCCCCCCCCCCCCCGCAAGTGTATTCGCATCATTCTGCAGTTAATCTATGTCACAGGTCTCCTTCCTTCTGACACACTCCTCTGACCTGTTGGCTTCTGAGCACCTCATTACCCTAGCCTTCCTTCTAGGCATCTAGCAAGGTGAAATTGGCTGGTTGGTGCTTTAATTGGCAATGTAATTTAATTTGGCCTGTCCCCTAAAACCTTCACTAATTTTTATAGATGCACCATAGAAAGCATTCTTCTAGGGTGCATCACAACCTGGTATGGAAGTTGTCCTGTCCAAGACCAAAAGAAGCTGCAGAAGATCGTGAATACAGCGCAGCACATCACACAAACCAATCTTCTGTCCATGGACTCACTTTACACCACACGCTGTCGGAGCACTGCTGCCAGGATAATCAAGGACACGACCCACCCAGCCAACAGACTTTTGTCCCTCTTCCCTCTGGGAGAAGGTTCAGGACCTTGAAGACTCATACGGCCAGATTTGGAAACAGCTTCTTTCCAACTGTGATAAGACTGCTGAACGGATCCTGACCCGGATCTGGGCTGTACCCTCCAAATATCCGGACCTGCCTCTCGGTTTTTTTGCACTACCTTACTTCCCATTTTTCTATTTTCTATTTATGATTTATAACTTAAGTTTTTAACATTTACTAATTTTAACTATTTTTAATATTTAATATTTGTAATCCAGTGAGTGTGAAGCGCAGAATCAAATATCGCTGTGATGATTGTACGTTCTAGTGCCAGTTGTTTGGCGACAATAAAGTATAAAGTAAATTCGTCCCCGCATAGCTGGGTGGGTGGCTAAAGAACCAGAGTGAAGATAATAGGTGTATAGAAACATAGAAACATAGAAAATAGGTGCAGGAGTAGGCCATTCGGCCCTTCGAGCCTGCACCGCCATTTATTATGATCATGGCTGATCATCCAACTCAGAACACCGCCCCAGCCTTCCCTCCATACCCCCTAACCCCCGTAGCCACAAGGGCCATATCTAACTCCCTCTTAAATATAGCCAATGAACTGGCCTCAACTGTTTCCTGTGCCAGAGAATTCCACAGATTCACCACTCTCTGTGTGAAGAAGTTTTTCCTAATCTCGGTCCTAAAAGGCTTCCCCTCTACCCTCAAACTGTGACCCCTCGTTCTGGACTTCCCCAACATCGGGAACAATCTTCCTGCATCTAGCCTGTCCAATCCCTTTAGGATCTTATACGTTTCAATCAGATCCCCCCTCAATCTTCTAAATTCCAACGAGTACAAGCCCAGTTCATCCAGTCTTTCTTCATATGAAAGTCCTGCCATCCCAGGAATCAATCTGGTGAACCTTCTCTGTACTCCCTCTATGGCAAGGATGTCTTTCCTCAGATTAAGGGACCAAAACTGCACACAATACTCCAGGTGTGGTCTCACCAAGGCCTTGTACAACTGCAGTAGTACCTCCCTGCTCCTGTACTCGAATCCTCTCGCTATAAATGCCAGCATACCATTCGCCTTTTTCACCGCCTGCAAGAGAATGGGTAACGGGGCAAGAAGTGTGGGAATAGTATTGTTTTAAGAGTCAGTATAGATTCAGTGGGGTAAACTGGCTCCTTTTCAACTCAAGTGTTGCTCCTCCCTCTCCAGGAATATCTGAGAAAAGGAAAAGAAAACAAAAAGTACTGGAGGAATTTAACAGGTCAGGCAGCAGATTTAGAAGCAATGGGATGGGTGATATTTTGGGTCTGATACTATGACTTGACCCAAAATCTTTCACTATCCTGCCTCCAGAAATGCTGCCTGACACGATAAATTCCTCCAGCAGTTTGTGTGTTGCTCCAGAGTGTAGCATTATGAGTCTCCCTTTGATAAAAGGAAAGGCCTGATTATTCTTTTCCACCTCTATCCTTGCAGGTTTTAGATGGTGAGATAGTAATCTCTTCAAATTAATATCTGACTTTGGAATCAATTTAAGAAATCTTGCAACCTTGAAGGGGAAGTAGCCATATCTTCTGTTAGAACTCGCTGGTCATCTTTCTTGGCAAATCAGGGAAAGGAGATTTAGTTTTGCCAGTAGTTGCTTAAAACCCCACTAACAGGTAACATAAGAAACCCTCTACAATTTTGCGTAGCAATATAACAGCAGCCACATTAACTTTAATGGGCAATAAATAATTCAGGATTTCATTTTGCAAATATGCAGTCTTAGTGTTTGACTCCTGTGTATTTTAGATTACTATTAAGATGTGCTTACATGCTGATAAAGTGTGGTAGCTTATATCAATCTCCGTTACAAATAAGAATGTTGAGAGCAAAGCCTCAACTTTGCTAGAAAGATAAAAAATAATTTATAGACTTTTGCTTTTCACTGTTTATTCAGACAAGGGGTAATTGTTTTATAATTAGTATAAACAGCTTAAGAAGATATATGTGTGAGTTCAGCATAAAGAATTCAAACAATAAAATAGTTACAAACAATAAAACTGTCCTTAAATCCTGCACTGATTAGCTGGCGGTGGTACTTAGACATTTTTAACTTCTCCTTGCTTCATTCTGAGGTTTCCAACTGCTTTAAGACCACCATCATTCCATACCTAAGAAAAACAAGGTAACATGCCTGAATGACAACCCCCTGTAGCTCTGATATCCAGCATCATGAAGTGCTTTGAGAGATTAGTCATGGCACCAATAATTCCAATTTACCAGACAAACTTGACCCACTGAAATCTGACTCATGCGGAGATGGGTCTAATGTATACACCATTTCTCTAGCCCTATTTTCATCCCTACAGCATCTGAGCAGTAAAGACTCCATTGTTAGATTAGCATTTATTGACTACAGTTCCATCTTCATTATTACAATTCCAAGCGAATGAGCTTAAAGCATGGATCAGTACTTGGAGCTATGAGATGATCCCTGCCCCTGAGCTATTATAGAGACTTGGATGGCTCAGGGGCAGGAATGGTTATTTTGAGTGCCAGGCTTTAGATGTTTCAGAAAGGACAGGGAGGGAGGCAAAAGAGGTGGGGGTGTGGCACTGCTGATCAGAGATAGTGTCACGGCCGCAGAAAAGGAGGAAGTCATGGAGGGATTGTCTACTGAGTTTCTGTGGGTGGACTTTAGGAACAGGAAGGGGTCAATAACTCTACGGGATGTCTTTTATAGACCGTCCAATAGTAACAGGGACATTGAGGAGCAGATAGGGAGACAGATTCTGAAGAGGTGGGACAATAACAGGGTCGTCGTGGTGGGAGATTTTAATTGTCATCTTCACAGAGCAAGGTGATTAGATAGGGTGAAGTTTGTTAGGTATGTTCAGGAAGGTTTCCTGACACAATATGTAGATAAGCCTACAAGAGGAGAGGCTGTACTTGATCTGGTATTGGGAAATGAACCTGGTTAGGTGGCAGGTCTCTCAGTGGGAGAGCATTTTGGAGATAGTGATCATAATTCTATCTCCTTTACCAGAACATTGGAGAGGGACAGGAACAAATGTTAAGAAAGCGTTTAATTGGAGTAAGGGGAAATATGAAGCTATCAGGCAGGAACTTGGAAGCATAAATTGGGAACAGATGTTCTCAAGGAAATGTAAGGCACAAATATGGCAAATGTTCAGGGGATATTTGCATGATGTTATGCATAGATACGTTCCAATGAGACAGGGAGAGGATGGTAGGGTACAGGAACCATAGTGTACAAAGGCTGTTGAAAATCTAGTCAAGAAGAAAAGCTTATAAAAGGTTCAAAAAACTAGGTAATGATAGAGATCTAGAATATTATAAGGCTAGCAGGAAGAAGCTTAAGAATGAAATTAGGAGAGCCAGAAGGGGCCATGAGAAGGCCTTGATGAGCAGGATTAAGGAAAACCCCAAGCCATTCTACAAGTATGTGAAGAACAAGAGGATAAGGCATGAGAGAACAGGGCCAATCAAGTGTGACACTGGAAAACTGTGTTTGGAATCGGAGGAGATAGCGGAGATACTTAATGAATACTTTTCTTCAGTATTCACTACAGAAAAGGACCTTGGCGATTGTAGGGATGAATTACAGCAGACTGAAAAGCTTGAGTATATAGACATTAAGAAAGAGGATGTGATGGAGCTTTTGGAAAACATCAAGCTGGATATGTCACAGGGACCGGATGAGATATACCCTAGGCTACTGTGGGAGTGAGGGAGGAGATTGCTGATTATCTGGCAATAATTTTTGCATCATCAATGGGGACGGGTGAGGTTCTGAAGGATTGGAGGGCTGCAGGTGTTGTCCCCTTATTCAAGAAAGGGAGTAGAGATAGCCCAGGAAATTATAGACCAGTCAGTCTTACTTCAGTAGTTGGCAAGTTGATGAAAAAGATCCTGAGAGGCAGGATTTATGAACATTTGGAGAGGCATAATATGATTAGAAATAGTCAGCATGGCTTTGTCAAAGGCAGTTCGCACCTTACAAGCCTGATCGAATCTTTTGAGGATGTGGCTAAACATATTGATGAAAGTAGAGCAGTAGATGTAGTGTATATAGATTTCAGCAATGCATTTGTTAAGGTACCCCATGCAAGGCTTATTGAGAAAGTAAGGAGGCCTGGGATCAAAGGAAACATTGCTTTGTGGATCCAGAATTGGCTTGCCCACAGAAGGCAAAGAGTGGTTATAGACGGGTCATATTCTGCATGGAGGCTGGTGACCAGTGGTGTGCCTCAGGGATCTGTTCTGGGAACCCCTACTCTTTGTGATTTTTATAAATGACCTGGATGAAGAAGTGGAGGGATGGGTTAGTAAATTTGCTGATGATATAAAGGTTGGGGGTGTTGTGGATAGTGTGGAGTGTTCTCAGAGGTTACAGTGGAACATTAATAGGATGCAAAACTGGGCTGACAAGGGGCAGATGGAGTTCAACCCAGATAAGTGTGAGGTGGTTCATTTTGCTAGGTCAAATATGATGGCAGAATATAATATTAATGGTAAGACCCTTGGCAATGTGGAGGATCAGAGGGATCTTGGGGTCGGAGTCAATAGGACACTCAAAGCTGCTGCACAAGTTGACCCTGTGGTTAAGAAGGCATACGGCGCATTGCCCTTCATCAATCGTGGGATTGAGTTTAAAAGCTGAGTGGTAACATTACAGCTTTATAGGACCCTGGTCAGACCCCACTTGGAGTACTGTGCTCAATTCTGGTCACCTCACTACAGGAAAGATGTGGAAACTATAGAAAGGGTGCAGAGAAGATTTACAAGGATGTTGCTTGGATTGGGGAGCATGTCCTATGAGAATAGGTTGAGTGAACTTGGCTTTTTCTCCTTACAGTGGCGGAGAATGAGAGGTGACCTGATAGAGGTGTATAAGATGATAAGAGCCATTGATCGTGTAGATAGTCAGAGGTTTTTTTGCAGGGCTGAATTGGCTAATGTGAGGGGCACAATTTTAGGGTGCTTGCAAGTAGGTACAGAGGAGATGTCAGGGGTAAGTTTATTACGCAGAGGGTGGTGAGTGCATAAGGGTCTTTTAAGAGACTCCTGGATAGGTACATGGAGCTTAGAAAAATGGAGGGCTATGGGTAACCCTAAGTAATTTCTAAAATAAGTACATTTTCGGCACAGCATTGTGGGCCGAAGGGCCTGTATTGTCCTGTAGGTTTTCTATGTTTCTAAATTCATCTCTAAACTCCTAATCCTAGGTTTTAACACTTTCCTTTGCAACTGGATTCTTGGCTTCCTGACCAACAGACCACATATCTATGTAACACTGGCACTCCAGAACTCTGTGTCCTTAACCCTTATTCTACTCCCAATGTATTCATGACTGCCTGGCCAGATTCTACTTTAGTTCCATCTACAAATTTGCAGATGACACTACTGTAGAAGGCCATATCTTAAATTATGTTGAGTCGAATACAGGAAAGAGGTAGAGATCCTAGTGATGTGGTGTCATGACAACAGTCTTTCTCTCAATGTCAGTGAAACAAAAGAGCCAGTCATTGATTTCAGAAGGGGATGGTGCACATATGCCTGTTTCACTAATGCTGAATTCAAGAAGGTTGAGAGTTTCAATTTCCAAGGAGCAAACATCACCAACGGCCTTTTCTCAGGCCACTCTCAGAGTGGAGGAGCAACACCTCATATTCCATCAGGGTAGCCTCCAACATGATGGATTGAAACATAGAAACATAAAAAATAGGTGCAGGAGTAGGCCATTCGGCCCTTCGAGCCTGCACCGCCATTCAGTATGATCATGGCTGATCATCCAACTCAGAACCCTGTACTAGCCATCCCTCCATACTCCCGATCCCTTTAGCCACAAGGGCCATATCTAACTCCTTCTTAAATATAGCCAATGAACTGGCCTCAACTGTTTCCTGTGGCAGAGAATTCCACAGATTCACCACTCTCTGTGTGAAGAAGTTTTTCCTCATCTCGGTCCTAAAAGGCTTCCCCCCTTTATGCTCAAACTGAGACCCCTCCTTCTGGACTTCTCCAACATCGGGAACAATCTTCCTGCATCTAGCCTGTCCAATCCCTTTAGGATTTTATACGTTTCAATAAGATCCCCCCTCAATCTTCTAAATTCCAACGAGTATAAGCCTAGTTGATCCAGTCTTTCATCATATGAAAGTCCTGCCATCCCAGGAATCAATCTGGTGAACCTTCTTTGTACTCCCTCTATGGCAAGGATGTCTTTCCTCAGATTAAGGGACCAAAACTGCACACAATACTCCAAGTGTGGTCTCACCAAGGCCTTGTACAACAGCAGTAGTACCTCCCTGCTCCTGTACTCGAATCCTCTTGCTATGAATGCCAACATACCATTCGCCTTTTTCACTGCCTGCTGTACCTGCATGCCCACTTTCAATGACTGGTGTATAATGACACCCAGGTCTCGTTGCACCTCCCCTTTTCCTAATCGGCCACCATTCAGATAATAATCTGTTTTCCTATTTTTGCCACCAAAGTGGATAACCTCACATTTATCCACATTAAATTGCATCTGCCTTGAATTTGCCCACTCACCCAACCTATCCAAGTCACCCCGCATCCTCTTAGCATCCTCCTCACAGCTAACACTGCCGCCCAGCTTTGTGTCATCTGCAAACTTGGAGATGCTGCATTTAATTCTCTCATCTAAGTCATTAATATACATTGTAAACAACTGGGGTCCCAGCACTGAGCCTTGCGGTACCCCACTAGTCACCGCCTGCCATTCTGAAAAGGTCCCGTTTATTCCCACTCTTTGCTTCCTGTCTGCCAACCAATTCTCTATCCACATCAATACCTTACCCCCAATACCGTGTGCTTTAAGTTTGCACACTAATCTCCTGTTGATTTCTCCTTCCAGTAATTTATTTTTTCCTCCCCCCTCCGCTTGCCCTTTTTTTATTCCCTACTCTGCCCTTTTATCTCTTCTCCTCGCCTGCCAATCATAGCCCCCTGGTGCCCCTCCTTCTTCCTTTTGTCCTGTGGTCCATTCTGCTTTCCTTTTAGTTTCCTTCTTCTCCAGCACTTTACTTTTCCCACCCACTCTCTGCTTTTTAAAGTGGACATCAAAGATCACACTTTTAGAAGAAGGGTATTGTCTTTTCTGAATGTCAATAGTCCCTTGTTGACACAAAATATGATTATTTACTCAGTTTTTCTTCACAATGATCTAGAAAAAATGTTGAATCAGAGGTATTTTGACAAACATTGAAAAGATTACAAAGATTATTGCAACTGACAAATTAAAGCCATTGTTGTTAATCAGTTTCTCGAAGGAAGTACTTTGCATACTTTTCAGAATTTGCCTGCATCGACAGAACAGCTGTTAAATTACTCTTCTGTGATTATTTTATGTCAAATCATAACAACAAAATAAGTCAATAAACTAATGTTTAATGGCTAACAATTTAATATTAGCAAGCACTTTGTCTGCACGTTGACTGTATAGATTACATGGGTAATGTAAAATCTATGGACTCAGATGCTGGGAGTCAGAAATAAAGAAAGAGAAAATGCATCATCTGCAAGTCATGTGTGGAACGTTAAGTAGGGTTAACGTTTCATGTCAATGGCACCAGGATTGAAAGGTCACTGACCTGAAATGTTAACTCTTTTCTTTGTCCACAGATGTTCTCTGAACCGTGAAGCACTTGCAGCAAATTCTGATTTTTAAATATTAAGGGAACTCAGGCTGTGGGGTTACAGTAGGTGATGAGGTACAAAATTATCTATAAACTTAGTGATGAAGTGGACAATGAGGAAGCGGCTCCTTCTATTTTTGTATCGGTGTGAATTATTGTCCTATTAATAAGCATTCATTCATCCAGTGCAACACACTGAAAATGTTGGAGGAGATCAGCAGATCAGGCAGCATATATGGAAATTAATAAACAGTCAAAGTTTTGGGCCGAGTCCCTTCTTCAGAACTGAAAAGGAAGGGGGAATATGCCAGAATAAGAAGGTAGGGGGAAGGGAAAGAGGCTAGTTCAAAGGTGATATGTGAAGCCAGGTGGGTGGGAAAGGTGACGGGCTGGAGAAGAACGAATCTGATAGGAGGGGAGAGTGGACTACAGGAGAAAAGGAAGGAGGAGGGGACCCAGGGAAAAGCAATAGGCAAGTGAGAAGAAGTAAAAGGCAAGAGTGGGCAATAGAGGAAGCTGGGGGGGGGGGCCGGGGGATTTGTTTACAGGAAGAAAAAAATCGATATCCATGCCATCAGGTTGGACAGTACCCAGACAGAATAGAAGGTGCTGCTCCTCCACCCTGAGGGTTGCTTCATCTTGGTGCAAGAGGAACATTGAGTGGCTTACTCATCTTGACAATAATATGACTGTTAGCCAGTGAGAGAACCAGTGTTGTTTTTTCTACTATTGCTCCTGTACATTGTTCTGTCGAACCCGTTATCATTAAGCTGGAAAGAGTATAAAGAAGGTGTTGCTAGAAGCGGAGGGCCTGAGTTATCAGGGTTGTGGAGTTATAGGGGTTGGGGGGGTCTTTATTCCTTGGACCACAGTAGGCTGAGAGTTGACCTTATAAAAGTGTATAAACTCATAAGAGGCTTTGGCAGAGTGAATACACATAGTCTTTTCTCCGCAGCGAAGGAGAATCAAAAGTTAGAGGGCATAGGTTTAAGGTGAAAGGGGAAAGACGCAACAGGGACTTGAAGAGATCATTAGGTTCGCTGGCAACACAACAATGGTTGGCCTCATTAGCTGCAATGATGAAACAGCATATAGGGAGGAGGTAGAGCAGCTTGTGGACACCTCCTCTTTAGCCAAGAGAGCACAGCAGCATCTCCACATCTCGAGGAGACTGAGGCAAGCAAGATTACAGCCACCCTCCTTCTCCAATTCTCACCACATTCTACTGGAGCATCTTCAACAGTGTCCTGACCAGCTGTATCAGTATCTGCTATGAGAATTGCAATGTATCAGATCGCAAAACCCTGCAACGTATAGTGAGTACTGCTGAAAACATCATCACAATTTCTCTCTTCCCAGTCAGGACGTATATCGGAAGTGCTGCTGCATACACAGTGCTTCGAGCATTGTCAAGGACCCCCCTCCCCCCATCCTTCCCACAATCTCTCTGACCTTCTGCTATCAGGTAGAAGATACCACAACAGAAGAACCAGGACTGTCAGGCTGGGTAACAGGCTGTTAAGACTGCGTTACACCCTGCTGCCACCCAACACACACGTAAGCTCTGTCTGAATACCTCCTCCTTAAACTCTCCAACTCACAGACTCGCACTGGTCATTTTTCATCTCTCATTGCTCCTGGCTATATGTAATACCTCTGATTTAGAACCATGTGCTATTTTATTAATATAGTAATGCTGTTGGGCATTTTTTTGCAGATCTCCTCAAAATGCAAACCTAAATATTAAAAAGTGTTCCTTTAATTACATTATACAATTTAGAATTTCATTTTGCTCTTTAAAATAAAAACTCAGTTGATTAAGTTATGTTCATTGTAATTAACTAATAGGACTTGTTTACATTTTTTTCTCTTGAGAGTGTGGGAAAACAAATGGTAGCCATTTTTTTTCTAGAGAGAGCGCAGGGTCAAATGAGGTTCAAGAAGTTTTGGAGATGGGCAGCGAACATAGTGGAAGAATATGGTGAAACACTCACAGAACCAGTTTTGGAAGGATAGATACCAATGTCTCAAAATCCTCACGCAGATTATGGTCTCACAGAGAATGTGCAGATAACTTTTAGTTAGCACAAGCATTGGAGAAAGTTTGAAATTTTTTCCTTGGATAGTTCATGGATCTTTTTTAACTTGGACTGGTTCTTCAGCGTAGAACCGTTCTGGTACCATGAGTAAACAACGTGGATTGATTACGCAACAATGAGCTCCAATGATTATGTGCACCTTATAGATTGATATATATACTGTATATGATGGGCCTTGTTCTTTATTTTGTTTGTTATCGTTTAAAATATGTTGTCAATACAATTTCAATCTAAGATTATACTGATGTGAGTTAAATTACTGCTTCCTGGCAAACAGTAAGTTTGCACGGGTGTGTCAGGCAGGAAATAGTAATATTTTTCCTGAGAAGAAATATTCAAACTTTGTTTTTTTTTCTATTTACCAAAATCATATCCGTCCTAGACCCATTTATTTACTGGAAATGTCCCTTTCACCATTATTGTCCATGCATTGTAGAGTTATGTTGTTGTTAGTTTGTCTTCACAGTAATAACTAACTCATTATGAGCCTACAGTGAGAGGATTATATTTACAACTGCTTGTTTTGTTATAATAGAGCCAACAACATTATAACGCCTTACATAAACATGCACCTTGCACATTATGTCAACCTGACAATCAGAGTGACCATGCCACTCAGGGATTTGTGCTAACATTATTTTATGACTGTATGTGCTGAATCATAACTGTACGTGCTGTGTGTGACTATATGTACTATCTTTTTCACCTTGGTTACAGAGGAATGATGTTTCATTTAGCTAAATATCAGTGAATGATTAAATGACAGTAAATTTGAACTTGCTAAATGCACTCTTCACCACCCTGTCTACTATGCGACTGCTTTCAGTGAACCATGCAAATGTATTTCCAGGTCCAGCTGTTCCACAATGCTTGTCAGAGACCTACCATTCACTGTGTTGGTCCTACCCTGGTTTCACCTTCCAATATGCATCACCTCAACTTATCTAAATTGAAATCCTCTCTCAATCATTAGGATCTCTTTACATTCCGTTATAACCTGCTTCACTAACAAGACTCCTTAATTTATTATCATTAGCAAACTTGCTAATCATGCCATCTACATTCATATTAAATTTTTTACATAAATAATGAATTATAGAGGTTCCAGTGCTGAACCTGGAGGAATTCTACTCGTCACAGGCCTCCAGTTGGAGCATCAACCCTCTGCTTCCTATTATCAAGCTAATTCTGAGCTCACCTTACCAGTTCTCCCTGAATCCCATGAGATCTAGCCTTCCAGATCAACTTGCCATACTGAAAACCTCGAGAAGATTCGTCGGACACGACACCCCTTCAGAAAACCATGCTGACTATTTCTGATCAGGCCTTGACCATCTAAGTAATGGTAGATCTTGTCCCTTAGAATTCCTATCAGTGAACTTTCATACAACTGATCTGAGGCTCTCCAGCCAGTAGCTCCTTGACCTGCCCTTGCTACCCTTCTCAAATGGTGGAACAACATTAACCACCTCCAGTCCTCTGGAACTTCAACAGTGGCAAAGTTCTCTATAAGAGCCTCTGTAATTGCTTCCCTGGTCTCCCATGAGATCTCAGGATGCCCCTGAATCCCTTGAGATGTTCAATACCCCTTGATTGTCTTTTGCCTTTAACCATGCAGTGGTATTAAACAGCAACCAATTAACCTGTAGGTTTTTTCAGATGAAAATGGTGGAGAAAAAAGTGTAGCACTCATTTATTGTACTCCAAACCTGAACACAAAGCACTGTAAAAATACTTGACATAATTACGTCATCACATCAGAGCAGCTTCTCAAAGTGAACCCCAGCTCAATGTTGGAGGCTGTGTATTATGTACATTTCCATCAATTACATTACCCTATAAAAACCTAGCAGTACATCTTTGCATTTGAGAGCATCCAGGGAAAGTGCACGCATACAAATTCCACAAGGACAGAAGTTAGAATCAAAACCACATCCTTCGAGCTGTGAGGGAGCAGCACCAGCTGCCACAGCATGGCACACTTTCTCCAAATGACACTGTTAGCTGCTTTGTACTTTGGTGCCAGCCTCTATGAAAAATGTTATCATTGCAAAGACTCTGCACGCATTTTATAAAAATGCATTACCAAGGATGATAGTAATTAACAGTATGCAAATATAAAAATATGAAGGAACTTATATAAATTGTTTCTTGAAAGGGGAAAGGAACTCACAATGGAAAAATCTACCATTGTTAAGCTGAGGCCATCTCTTCTTTTCATCCAAGGTTAACAAAAGGACAGAGAACTTTCATGTTATCTATCTGGGCCACATTTGATCCCTTTTCACATAAACGTAAAGAAAGCTCAGTTCACAGGATTCGTTAAACATCTTGCAAACCTGTAACTTGATAAATCTGGATTAACTTATTGTATTTTTTGTTTGCAGAGTGTTTTTACGAGCTATTAACAAGTTTGCAGAAATCATGAACCAAAGATTCTTGGAGAACATGAATTTCGAGCAACAGGTATGAGACAGTACTCAATATTAAATGCATCAGTCATATAGTCATACTTTATTGATCCCAGGGGAAATTGGTTTTTGTTACAGTTGCACCATAAATAAAAAATAGTAATAAAACCATAAATAGTTAAATAGTAATATGTAAATTATGCCAGTAAATTATGAAGTAAGTCCAGGACCAGCCTATTGGCTCAGGGTGTCTGACCCTCCAAGGGAGGAGTTGTAAAGTTTGATGGCCACAGGCAGGAATGACTTCCTATGACGCTCTGTGTTGCATCTCTGTGGAATGAGTCTCTGGCTGAATGTACTCCTGTGCCCACCCAATACATTATGTAGTGGATGGGAGACATTGACCAAGATGGCATGCAACTTGGAAAGCATCCTCTTTTCAGACACCACCATGAGAGAGTCCACTTCCATCCCCACAGCATCACTGGCCTTATAAATGAGTTTGTTGATTCTGTTGGTGTCTGCTACCCTCAGCCTGCTGCCCCAGCACACAACAGCAAACCTGATAGCACTGGCCACCAGACTCATAGAACATCAGTGCTATCATGTTTGCTGTTGTGTGCTGGGGCAGCAGGCTGAGGGTAGCAGACACTAACAATATGAGCAGAGCCAGTGGTAGCCAAGTGCTAGCTCAGGAATGTAATCTGACTGGAAAATGATTAACGTTTTTGCAGTTTAGAGGGTCTTCCACATTTAGAGCTGGCTAAATGTGAAATTATTAGATTTTTACTTCACAAACTTGATGTGGAAGAAAATGCCCTTGACTACTTTACAGAGGCTCAATAAGTTGATTAAACCAAGGAAGATCAGTTGCATACTTTGAAATGGTCAGTGAAGTGGATTTTGAAGATAGCTGAGTTTCATACTTTAAGCCAACTTTAACAAATTAATATCTTTAATTAGCAGAAGGGTATGGGAAATAGGGATTTTCCTCCTTCGAGCAAAAGATAGACCTAGAAAAGATTTAATGGATATTCAGTTATGAAATTATTCGGTTAAGTAACGTAGAAAGCTCTCCATTAATAAGGTCAAAAAACAAAAGTCAATGATTTAAGATAATTGACAAGTAAACTAAGTATGTTCTGTTTTGCAATGTGAATTGTTGCACTCTGGAATGTATGCCTTAAAAAGGTTGGAATCAGATTCCGTTTTAGCTTTTCAGAGGTAATTAGATGTAGAAAAATATTACAGGGTTATAGGAATGTATTTGACTTATTAGATAACATTTTCAAAACTGCACAAAAATGAATGCAGAATGGCCTCCTTTATCCTATAATATTTTAATTGTTGTGATTGTTCTTTTTAAAGACAAACGGCATGGGTAAAAACGCTAGAACTACTTTACTTACAGAATAACAGCAACGGGTTTTGCTCCAGCCCGACCACGTGAGATGAGCTCACCAGCATCATTTCTGGATATGGGTGAACCACCCACATTGCCCACTGGGAAATGAAGTTCTTTATTATGTACACACTTAATATCATATTAACAATCAATGAATAGTTGATTCTCTGTTGATATTTGTAAATATTAATGTCTATCTTAAAAATAACTCATTCAGAGCAGTGGTCCCCAACCACCGGGCCGCGAGGAAACGATATGAGTCAGCTGCACCTTTCCTCATTCCCTGTCACGCCCACTGTTGAATTTGAACGCATGCGAGGTCATTACACACACGAGGTCATGACCCACGCGTCATCCATGTCAGCACAGGAAGGAGATCAACTCCTCGAGCTTGCAAATAACGGCGGGCGGAAAAGCATGTTTGACATAACATCTCTGCCGGCATTCCGGATCAAAATCAAGGCTAAATGTCCTGAGATAGCCACGAAAGCACTGAAAACGTGGCTTCCATTTCCAACATTTTTCTGCGAAGGGGAGTTTTCTGCAATGAATGCAATGAAAACTAAATTGGGGAATAGGCTGGACATAAGGAACCCCCTTCGAGTATCGCTGTCTCCCATCACCCCTCGATAGGACGGTGTTGTTGCAGGAACTGATTCAGCGATATTGGTGTGTTGAAATGATTTTATATGTTCAAACGGGGAAAATATGTGTTGTGTGTTTAATATCCAAACGTTACTTAAAATGTTATGATGCTATTGACTTACTTGTATAACCAGAAAACAATTACAGCACGGAAACAGGCCATCTCTGCCTTTCTAGTCTGTGCCGAACGCTATTCTCACCTAGTTCCACCGACCTGTACTCAGCCTGTACCCTCCATTCCTTTCCTGTGCATATGCCTATCCAATTTTTCTTTAAATGATCATATCGAACCTGCTTCTACCACTTCTACTGGAAGTTCGTTCAACACTTACTTCAAGCATCCCTGATAATTGACTTATCACTATATTCATGCGAGGAAAATATGCGCTGTGTGTTTAATATTAAATTCATTAAGTAAACCCTTATAGAAACGCAATTGAGTGTATTAGCCACTTATCACCTATATTCCGGTCGTGATTAACACCGCCCCCCCCCCCCCCCCCCCCCCGTCCCTGAACAGAATCGCCAAAAACGATTTGGGGAGTGGGGGGGAAAATCAGCAGGTATCAGGTCACGCATGCGCACTGGTACCCGCGCAAGGCTTCATGGTCATTGTAGTCTTTCTCTGGGTAAACGCAACGTATTTGACTGCTACCCTTGTTCGTTGGCAACCCTACCCCCCGCACCCCCACGGTCGGCCGGTCCGTACGAATATTGTCAATATTAAACCGGTCCGCAGATTAAAAAAAGGTTGGGGACCCGTGATTTAAAGAAAAAAAGAACAAAGTTGTATCTTACACAGTCTTAGGTCCTCCGTAGTCACTTCACAGGTAACAATTTATTCCATAAAGCCTATCTGCAATTGTCCATAGGAAACAGAGAAGTTAATTTATGCACAGCAAGACCCCACAAATATATAACCTGACAATACCCAGACAAACAACAGGAATTCTGCAGATGCTGGAAATTCAAGCAACACACATCAAAGTTGCTGGTGAAATCAGCAGGCCAGGCAGCATCTCTAGGCAGAGGTACAGTCGACGTTTCAGGCCGAGACCCTTCGTCAGGACTAACTGAAGGAAGAGTTAGTAAGAGATTTGAAAGTGGGAGGGGGAGGGGGAGATCCAAAATGATAGGAGAAGGCAGGAGGGGGAGGAATGGAGCCAAGAGCTGGACAGGTGATTGGCAAAGGGGATATGACAGGATCATGGGACAGGAGGTCCGGGGAGAAAGACCAGGGGGGGGGAGCCCAGAGGATGGACAAGGGGTAGAGTCAGAGGGACAGAGGGAGAAAAAGTAGAGTGAGAGCAAGAATGTGTGTATAAAAATAAATAACGGATGGGGTACAAGGGGGAGGTGGGGCATTAGCGGAAGTTAGAGAAGTCAATGTTCATGCCATCAGGTTGGAGGCTACCCAGACGGAATATAAGGTGTTGTTCCTCCAAGCTGAGTGTGGCTTCATCTTTACAGTAGAGGAGGCCGTGGATAGACATGTCAGAATGGGAATGGGATGTGGAATTAAAATGTGTGGCCACTGGGAGATCCTGCTTTCTCTGGTGGACAGAGCGTAGGTGTTCAGCAAAGCGGTCTCCTAGTCTGCGTCGGGTCTCGTCAATATATAGAAGGCCACATCGGGAGCACCGGACGCAGTATATCACCCCAGCCGACTCACAGGTGAAGTGTCGCCTCACCTGGAAGGACTGTCTGGGGCCCTGAATGGTGGTAAGGGAGGAAGTGTAAGGGCATGTGTAGCACTTGTTCCGCTTACAAGGATAAGTGCCAGGAGGGAGATCAGTGGGAAGGGATGGGAGGGACGAATGGACAAGGAAGTCGCGTAGGGAGCAATTCCTGCAGAAAGCGGGGGGGGGGGGAGGGAAAGATGTGCTTAGTGGTGAGATCCCGTTGGAGGTGGCGGAAGTTACGGAGAATAATATGTTGGACCCGGAGGCTGGTGGGGTGGTAGGTGAGGACCAGGGGAACCCTGTTCCTAGTGGGGTGGCAGGAGGATGGAGTGAGAGCAGATGTGCGTGAAATGGGGGAGATGCGTTTGAGAGCAGAGTTGATGGTGGAGGAAGGGAAGGCCCTTTCTTTAAAAAAGAACACCTCCCTCGTCCTGGGATGAAAAGCCTCATCCTGAGAGCAGATGCGGCGGAGACAGAGGAATTGCGAGAAGGGGATGGCATTTTTGCAAGAGACAGGGTGAGAAGAGGAATAGTCCAGATAGCTGTGAGAGTCAGTAGGCTTATAGTAGACATCAGTGGATAAGCTGTCTCCAGAGATAGAGACAGAAATATCTAGAAAGGGGAAGGAGGTGTCAGAAATGGACCAGGTAAACTTGAGGGCAGGGTGAAAGTTGGAGGCAAAGTTAATAAAGTCAACGAGCTCAGCATGTGTGCAGGAAGCAGCGCCAATGCAGTCATCGATGTAGCGAAGGAAAAGTTGGGGACAGATACCAGAATAGGCACGGAACATAGATTGTTCCACAAAGCCAACAAAAAGGCAGGCATAGATAGGACCCATACGGGTGCCCATAGCTACACCTTTAGTTTGGAGGAAGTGGGAGGAGCCAAAGGAGAAATTATTAAGAGTAAGGACTAATTCCGCTAGACGGAGCACAGTGGTGGTAGAGGGGAGCTGATTAGGTCTGGAATCCAAAAAGAAGCAGAGAGCTTTGAGACCTTCCTGATGGGGGATGGAAGTATATAGGGACTGGACATACATGGTGAAAATAAAGCAGTGGGGGCCAGGGAACTTAAAATCATCGAAAAGTTTAAGAGCGTGAGAAGTGTCACGAACATAGGTAGGAAGGGATTGAACAAGGGGGGATAAAACCGTGTCGAGGTATTTAGAAATGAGTTTGGTGGGGCAGGAGCAAGCTGAGACAATAGGTCTACCTGGACAGGCAGGTCTGTGGATCTTGGGTAGGAGGTAGTAAAGGGAAGTGCGAGATGTGGGAACTATAAGGTTGGTAGCAGTGGATGGGAGATCCCCTGAGCGGATAAAGTCGGTGATGGTGTGGGAGACAATGGCCTGGTGCTCCTTAGTGGGGTTACGATCGAGGGGTAAATAAGAGGAGGTATCCGTGAGTTGTCGCTGTGCCTGGGCAAGGTAGAGGTCAGTACGCCAGACTACAACAGCACCCCCCTTATCAGCAGGTTTAATAATAAGGGTAGGATTAGTGCGGAGGGAGTGGAGAGCAGAGCATTCCGAAGGAGTGAGGTTGGAATGGGAACAAGGTGCGGTGAAGTCGAGACGGTTGATGTCCCGTTGGCAATTAGCGATAAAGAGATCCAGAGCAGGCAGGAGACCAGAGCAGGGTGTCCATGAAGAAGAGGAGGGTTGAAGATGGGAGGAGAGGTCATTGGTGGGGGTGGAAGAGTCCTTGCCGAAGAAGTAGGCTCGGAGACGGAGACAGCGGAAGAAAAGTTCCGCATCATGGCGAACACGGAACTCACTGAGGTGTGGGCGAAGGGGGACAAAGGTGAGGCCCTTACTGAGGACAGAGCATTCTGCCTCTGACAGTTGAAGGTCGGAGGGGATGGTAAAGACCCGGCACGGATGAGAGCTGGGATCAGAGGGGGGAGGGTGGGGGTGTCAATGGAGAGGGGAGGGTTGAGGTGAGAGGAAGATGGAGCCTCTGAGTACCCAGACAAACTGTTTTAATGTTATTGTTGAGGGATAATTATTGTAAAAAGATACCAGGAGAAACTCTCTGTTCATATTTAAAACAGAGCAGTAGTCTTTGCAGTCTACCTGAGAGAGATGTTGATGAGGAATCAAAATTGGAGAATGTGCAGAGATCACTCAGTACTGCAGCAAAGTGACTCAAATTGTATGCCCAAGTTTCTGCAGCAGGACCTGCGTCTGCTCCCTAATGCTAACAACATCAGCCTTTACTGATTCATGGGTGTTTTTAAGAACATACGCTAAAGTTAGATTATTTGGAGATTTAACAGTTCTTTGAGCTCTGATCTATGCAATCTTCCTTTTATCGTCAAGTTAATGAGGCAAAGTAGGCTGGGGTTGTCCATGTCATCTGGTCATCTGGTTATCTGGTTCTCTGAATTGCTCGGCAAAACAGATCACAGAAGGGACATTTTCTCCATGGCATCACATGCGGGGGATTTTCCTCATAGAACTTTGAACATCTAATTAAAAATAAATAAGCACATCAAAGCTTTTGGACCAAATAATTAGAGAAGATTACTTCACAGAAAAAGTAACAGAAGGAGAAGCAAGATTTATAGAATAATGGAGAGTGACTTCTTTATGGCATCAGACTACTAAAACAAAGAGCAGTGTTTCTGGTGAGTAGGTTAGTTGGTTACTGTAAATTATCTTTGGTGTTAGAGAATTGTGAGGAGATATTCTAACTGGCATGTGAAAACAGGTTACAAGGCAATATATAGAGGAATGGGATTGTCCAAGAACCTTTATAGACGTGTTGGGCCAAATACCCTCCTGTGTCAGAAGAAAATACAGAAATATATGATAAATATAACAATGTCACACTTAGCAAGAGCATTAATTGACTGTGTTGTGGAGCTTTCAGATGTGATGTCTTGGGAAAGAATGACCAGGGAGTGGTGAAAGAAACACTGATTTGAATTCAGGAATACATAAGGAGGAAGACGGGAGTAGGGTAATAACCCAATGTGGACAATGAGAATTAGTGTAGATCAGCAAAATGACTGGCATGGGAATGGTTGGTGGAAGAGATGTTATAGAACATAGAACATAGAATAGTACAGCGCATTACAGGCCCTTCGGCCCACAATGTTGTGCCGACCCACAAACCCTGCCTCCCATATAACCCCCCACCTTAAATTCCTCCATATACCTGTATAGTAGTCTCTTAAATTTCACTAGTGTACCTGCCTCCACCACTGACTCAGGCAGTGCATTCCACGCACCAACCACTCTCTGAGTAAAAAACCTTCCTCTAATATCCCCCTTGAACTTCCCACCCCTTACCTTAAAGCCATGTCCTCTTGTATTGAGCAGTGGTGCCCTGGGGAAGAGGCACTGGCTATCCACTCTATCTATTCCTCTTATTATCTTGTACACCTCTATCATGTCTCCTCTCATCCTCCTTCTCTCCAAAGAGTAAATCCCTAGCTCCCTTAATCTCTGATCATAATGCATACTCTCTAAACCAAGCAGCATCCTGGTAAATCTCCTCTGTACCCTTTCCAATGCTTCCGCATCCTTCCCATAGTGAGGCGACCAGAACTGGACACAGTACCCCAAGTGTGGCCTAATCAGAGTTTTATAGAGCTGCATCATTACATCGCGACTCTTAGACTCTATCCCCCGACTTATGAAAGCTAACACCCCATAAGCTTTCTTACCTACCCTATCTACCTGTGAGGCAACTTTCAGGGATCTGTGGACATGTACCCCCAGATCCCTCTGCTCCTCCACACTACCAAGTATCCTGCCATTTACTTTGTACTCTGCCTTGGAGTTTGTCCTTCCAAAGTGTACCACCTCACACTTCTCTGGGTTGAACTCCATCTGCCACTTCTCAGCCCACTTCTGCATCCTGTCAATGTCTCTCTGCAATCTTCGACAATCCTCTATACTATCTACAACACCACCAACCTTTGTGTCATCTGCAAACTTGCCAACCCAACCTTCTACCCCCACATCCAGGTCGTTAATAAAAATCACGAAAAGTAGAGGTCCCAGAACAGATCCTTGTGGGACACCACTAGTCACCAATCCTCCAATCTGAATGTACTCCCTCCACCACGACCCTCTGCCTTCTGCAGGCAAGCTAATTCTGAATCCACCTGGCCAAAATTCCCTGGATTCCATGCCTTCTGACTTTCTGAATAAGCCTACCATGTGGAACCTTGTCAAGTGCCTTACTAAAATCCATATAGATCACATCCACTACACTACCCTCATCTATATGCCTGGTCACCTCCTCAAAGAACTCTATCAGGCTTGTTAGACATGATCAGCCCTTCACAAAGCCATGCTGACTGTCCCTGATCAGACCATGATTCTTTAAATGCCCATAGATCGTATCTCTAAGAATCTTTTCCAACAGCTTTCCCACCACAGATGTAAATTTATAGTGCTGCACAATTCTGCAGGTCTTTGACATGGAGGTTAGCTGATATCTGGAGGTCTCATCACAAAAACCGGTAAAAGTCAAGTCAATTAAGCATTTCAGAACTGGGAGATATAATTGACAATTTATAATATTGAAGCTACAAGACACCTTAATGGCTAAAAAGAAAGCAATCATCATACAATCATTGATTGCCCAGTGATTACACATTTTATTGGAGATTTGTCTAATTGAAGAGTATGTCGGACTGGAGGGGCTGAATTGCTTGTCCTTATTGCCGTGCCCCTTCTTACATTCTGACTACAAATCTTCAGATGTTCACAGTAACACTTTGTCACATCATTATAAAGGAATCATTCCAAGAATAGGTCAATATATAAAAATCTTGTATAAAACGTATAAAATAGAGACATTGGCACAATTAGGTTTGACAGAATCTTGCGTGCATTACACAAGCAATTCTGTAGATGCCGGAAATCCAGAGCAACACACACTAAATGCTGGAGGAAGCAAGTTAGTCAGGCAACACCAGGAAATAAATAAACAGTCAATGTTTTGGTCGGAGACCCTTCATCAGGATTGGAAAGGATGGAGGAAGATGCCAAGAGATGTCCATCCTCTCTCACCTCATTTCAGGGCCCCAAACAGTCCATCCAGGTGAGGCAACATTTCACCTGAAAAATCTATTGACATCATCTACAGTATCCAGTGCTCCTGATGGATGAACTTCCTCTACATTGGTGAGACCCGACATAGATTAGGGAGCCACTTCGTCGAGCACGTCCGCTCTATCCACAAAACGTGTGATTTTCCGGTGAAAAGTCATTTTAATTCCTATCCTCATTCCTGTCTGATATGTTGTCCATGGCCTCCTCTACTGCCACGGTGAGGCCACTCTCAGGTTGGAGGAGCAACAGCTCACAGTCCATCCAGGTAACCTCCAGCCTGATAGCATGAATATTAACTTCTCTAACTTCTGCTAATTCTTATCACACTTCCTCCTTCCCTCTCCTTCTATTCACCACTCAGGCCTCTTACCTCTTCTCCTCACCTGTCTATCACATCCTCCTGGTGACCTTGCTCCTTCCCTTTCCCTCTCCTATCTGATCCCTTCTCCTCCAGCCCTTTACCTTTTCTACCTATCACCTCCCAGCTTCTTACTTCATCCTCCTTTCCCCACCCAGCTGGTTTCACCTTTCACCTTTAGCTTGTCCTCCTTCCCCTCCTGCCACATTCTTATCCTGGCATCTTCCCCCTTCCTTTCCAGACCTGACGAAGGGTCTCTGCCTGAAACGTCAACTGTTCATTCAATTCCATGGATGCTGCCTGACTTGCTGAGTTCCATAAGAGTTTTGTGTGTATTGCTATATATAAAACATACTTTATTTTATTGTTTAAAAATGCTGTTTTTTCTCAATAACTGAAATGCCAGGCTAAGCTCTAACATTGAGGTGTTATTTAAGTAGCGAATGGGTTTTGAAATGTAATGACATTTTTATTCAATTTCTGTGCAATTTAAAATGATTTTTTTCCTGTAGCTGTGGAATAACTACTTTCTTCTGGCCGTGGTCTTCATTACCCAGGATTCACTGCAACTGGAACTCTTTTCTCAGGCAAAATGCACCAAGATCTTGAACAAGTAAGTGCTGTACTCTAACAATATGTTAATCAATCCTGGATATGACTTTGCCTGAAATGACATTCAGTCTCAGTGCTCCCTGATAACCATGTACAGTAGTCACATTATGCATTTAAAACATACTCTATACAATAAGAAACCCAATTCCATCTGCTCATGTATTCTGTAATTTACTAATTTATCCCATTTAAAAAGTAGGCCGGTGTCCATTGATTAAACTTATTTTTCAGTATTTTTACTTGTTGATGGATAAATGCATTACCTTGTTGGTAGTGGATTATCATAATACTTAGTTGTCATATGCACATGTATTTTGTGGTTAATAACATAACCTGTACAAAATTATACAAGGAAGAACACAACTAGAACAAAATAAAGTCCATTGTAGTGCAAAGTGCTTCTTCCCTTCCGCCATCAGAATTCTGAATGGACAATGAAACAACCCGTGAACACTACCTCACTATGCTGCTCTCTGTTCCAGTTAATCGGACTTTCAGTTAGCTGTGGCAGCTGGTAATTTGGAACAACACTTTAAAAAAATTATTCAAGAGTAAATTGTCAGGATTCTATTTGATTACTTGAGATATCTTGCATTTTAATTGGAGCAGGAGACCTGCCGAATATGTTCTTATTAGTGTCAGCCGCACACACCTATGTGGCTGTTAGACACTACACTGTGCTTAGAGTAAACAGTTTTTAAGTAGCATCAGGTATGTGTGTGTTTTTGTTCAAAAAGCAGTGATTTTTGTTACTGATAGTTGGCGAGAAATAAGCAGTAAGACATTTCAGAATTGTTTTGCTGGCTGCCGTTTCAAGCGTTCAGGCTTGGAGATACAAAAACGGACGGGAGTGAAAATAAAATTACTTCACCCTTTCAACAAGTTAGGAACTATGAAGAATCATCTGAAGGCATCAACACTCATCTTGAATGCTATAATACTGTACAAAAGACTTAGGCTCAGACATATATAGGTAGGGTGGCTAAGTCTTTTGCATAGTATTGTACTCGTCAACGTGGAGTGGTGAGTGAGTTTGTAAGTCGGGCGGGACCAAAGGGTGTTGGGAATGGTGAAGGAAGAGCACTTCGGGGACAGTGTGGAACAGGTGGCAGAGAACAAGTGCAGGGGCAGGGTGTGGCAGATGTGCAGACACACCCAGCCTTGAGACACCAGGCAAGGGCATTTGATTCTGAGCAATTGGTTTATGTTTTATCTATACATCATTTGTGCACACTAGTCATTGTTTATGAAGCTACAATTTCAATGGTCCTGCGAGAGACCAAAGCCAAGGACTCAGTACCAGATATTTGTTTCAGACATCTTGTGATCCTCATCTGACTGCCAGAGCTTCACCGAGGTTGGTGTTACCTTGCATGGATATCGGTGGGGCGGGGAGGAATCATGGATTTCAAACACTGATGGACGGGTCACGAATAATGAACAGTTTATTTTCCTCAATGCACTGAATTTCAGACGAGGTTACAGTGTCTCATTGCGTCAAGAGAGGGAGCTGTTTTTTTCCAGCACAGACCTCCTGGGTGGTGGAGTGTTCCAAAGTCTTCCACCGTTATGCTGCTTTGCAATGAGGAGTCAGTCATGCAAAGATGGTTGTGGCTGCACCTTGTCCACAATGGTGCACAATTCTCCCTTGCACTGTACATGTTGTTGATGTTCACAGCTCGGAGTCAGAAACTCTTTTATTTACTAGTTCCTACAACAGTGAAGTTCTTGCCATCACGTTGCTGGCTACTTTCTTAAGGGTGATTGAAGGATAGTATGTGGCCCAGCATCACTATAAGTCCTGATACAGAGAAAGCAGTAGTCTCAATAATGATTGCTTGGTTAACCAATACAATTGACTGTATTTTGTGTTAACTACCAGTAAGATCAAGAGATTAAGACATATGTCAGATATACGTATTTCTGAAGAATTAATAATGCTTTGTCTTTTATTTTATGCATATAATACCCCTCATTATTTTTAACATCTTGATGCATTAAGGCTGATTTATACTTCTGCGTAGTAGCCTACGCAAGTGGCCTACACCATTGTGAGCATTCATACTTGTGCATTGGTGTGTCTGCGTCGCTCTGCAATTCACCACCAAAATGCTAGCTGGCGGTGGGGTTTCTATACCACTGTGTTGAGTTTCTTCATATTGAAACTCAACGCGAATAAACTCAAACTTCAAACAATGGCAACTGAAACTGAGGGAGGGTGAATTTTCTATGCTTGTCCAGCCACTGAGAGACATGGATGAAGAAATGCATTTCAAATATTTTTGGATGTTGGCAGATAGATTTGACGATTTGGTTCATCATCTCCAACCATTTACTTTGCATCAGTGTACACACAGTATACTCAGAGACTGGCAATCACCATTCGAGTTTTAGCTTCAGGTGGAAGTCAACAGGCTGTAGCAGCTAGCTACAAACTGGTGTCAAGCACACTGTCCTCCATAATTTCGGAGGCCTGTAAAGCTTTATGGAAAGCATTGCAGCCAGAGTTCCTTCCCTGCCCTTCAGTCGCCCAATGGGAAGCTATTGCAGCATAGGAGGAAATGCGATGCTACCAAGCGGACCAATCACAGTTGTTGCAGTCTGCGTCGCCGTGACGCTTAGTTACATTTTTGGGGAGGTGCGCGTCAGGCTACGGTGTAGGGCAGGGGTCCCCAACCTTTTTGCACTGCGGACCGGTTTAATATTGACAATATTTCTTGCGGACCGGCCGACCCGGGGTGGGGGGGGGGGCGGTAGGGTAGCCAACGGACAAGAGTAGCAGTAAAATACGTTGTGTTTACCCCGAGACAGACTACCACGACCGTGAAGCCTTGCGCGGGCACCAGTGCGCATGTGTGTATGTGCCGATGTTTTTCTACAAATTGTTTTTGGCGATTCTGTTCGGGGGCAGGGGTTAATCACAACTGGAATATAGGTGATAAGTGGCTAATAGGGGTTTCGTTTCTAAAAGGGGTTACCTAATGAATTTAATATTAAACACACAGCGCATATTTTCCTCGCATAAATATAGTGATAAGTCAATTATCAGGGAAGGACACGGGAGCTTGAAGTAAGTGTTGAACAAACTTACAGTAGAAGTGGTAGAGGCAGCTTTGATATTATCATTTAAAGAAAAATATGGACAGGAAAGGAATGGAGGGTTATGGGCTGAGTGCAGGTCGATGGGACTAGGTGAGAGTAGCGTTCGGCGTGGACTAGAAGGGCAGAGATGGCCTGTTTCCGTGCTGTAATTGTTATATGGTTATATAAGTCACCTATAAGTCAATAGCATCATAACATTTTAAGTAACGTTCGAATATTAAACACGCTGCACATATTTTCCCCGTATGAACATATAAAATCATTTCAACACACCAATATCGCTGAATCAGTGGGAGCCCTGGGCTTGTTTCCCTGCAACAAGACGGTCCTATCGAGGGGTGATGGGAGACAGCGATACTCGAAGGGGGTTCCTCATGTCCAGTCTATTCCGCAATTTAGTTTTCATTGCATTCATTGCAGAGATATGTTGGAAATGAAAGCAACGTTTTCAAAGCTTTTGTGGCTATCTCAGGATATTTAGCCCTGTCTTTGATCCAGAATGCCAGCAGAGATGTTATGTCAAACATGCTTTTCAGCCCGCCGTCATTTGCAAGCTCGAAGAGTTGATCTTTTTCCCGCGCTGACATGGATGATGCGCGGGTAATGACCTCGCATGCGTTCAAGCTCAACAGTGGGCGTGACAGGGAATGAGGAAAGGTGCAGCTGACTCGTATTGTTTCCTCGCAGCCCGGTAGCACATGCTTTGCAGCCCGGTACCAGTTCGCAGCCCGGTGGTTGGGGACTGCTGGCATAGGTTACGTAGCTACGCCATACCTATGGCGTGGATTTGATGCAGAAGTATAAATTGGCTTTCATACTTGCCAAGAAAAGGCTGGTACTTAGCAATCCATCACTGATGATTGACAGAGTGTTATTCAACCTCTCTGTCCTCAGAAAGGACTAATTCAAATTGTTCACTGTCCTTGCTGCCTACAGTTAATTGTTGATAGAGGAATGCTTTTTCTAAACCACTAGTCCTAGGTCATATTTGTTTGAGTCCAAGTCGTTGCCATTGTGTACATCAACAGAGAATTGAGTACATTCTGCAGGTCCACAGAACTCAAGTAGTTCTACATGGCCTTCCTTTGTTTTATTACATGGACAGAATATCGCCAAGGTTACTGCATCTCTGACCTGACTCAAAGTTTATTAATGAGTGCTCCAAAGAAAAGGAAAGACTTGGTTTTATTCCTCAGCTGTCATCACCTTAGGATGAAGTGAACTGCTTTAGTGTCAATTAAGTGCTTCACTTGAAATGGAATCACTTTAGTACGATATTATAGTGGCAGGCAAAAAACAAGATCTCACAAATAGCTCTACGATGATAAGCAGATGATCTGTTCAACTGCTAATGACTGAGCAACATATATTGACCCTGACACCAGGGAAAACCAAAATAATACCACCTTGTAGAGCAAATATTTTGTCCAAGGACCCCAGCTCAAACATGCAGCATTCTCTCAAGAGAACTGGACCAGCTCATGAATTCAGTGTGGAACTTAACCTATGAAATTGTGATGCTGAGGCAAAAGTATCACAGCTGACACAAGTCATGGTTTAAAACAGTAATTACAATCTGCTTTGGTAGCATCTTAAATCCACTCTTTAAAACTTCATCGATCAGAGTCATGTGCCCATATTTTCCCTCTTCATGTTAAGTTTAAGAATGCAGATTCCTTGGGTAAGAGCATGAGATTGAGAGCGCAAAGCTCAGACTAGGTATCCCTTTTTTAAATGCTATGCATTACTGTGTCTCCCCAAAATAGTACCTACAGTATATGCTAGTGGTGCTAATTTATTCAGATTCCATATTAGGTTTTGAATTAACATATGCACCCTGGAACCATACATTATCCTCTGTTGATGACTCTAGTGCTTTCATATTAGAGTTTAATGCTCCAATGGGTCCTTCTCCTAATTTTGAATGGCTCAACACATGTTCAACAGCAGGGAGGATCTCCTTAGTAATGCTATTTAAAGCTATCATCTATGATTAGTTGTTTGTTCATTTCTTCTGGGTAAGTTATATTGTGTAATAAAAATTCAGGCAGCAATGCAGCTGTTTTTATTGACTTTGACACCATGGATAAACCCTTTCATGTTTTGTGTCAGCAATGGCATCTAGAGTATCTCTATAAACTGAATCTTCACTCTCACTAACTTGAGCTGACCGGAGGTGCTTGGAAGAGGATATGCCAATACACATGGTGGGCTGTTGCGTGCTGAACTAACTGACCAGTGTGAGGCCCATCATAGAGTAGTACCACATGAAAACATGCTGACCTAGGTTGTCACTGTGGTTCCCATTAGTCATGGAACCAGCCTTCCAATGAGGAGAAAGAGCACGATGAAGAACAGGAATCTGAAGGGTTCATACAAGAATTATAATGTCAATTCCAACCATATTTTAACATCCCCAACAGAATCAAAATCTGGTTTATTATCACTGGCATACAGTACAAACTGACATAGTAAAGTGCAAGAGATAATAAATTGCTATAATTTACAACATAAAACAAATAAATAGTACAAAAGAGAAAGAGTGAGGTAGTGTTCATGGGTTCAGCACTAATCAGAAACCTAATGGCAGAGGGAAGAAGTTGTTCCTAAAACGCTGGGTGTGGGTCTTCAGGCTCCTGTATTTCCTCCCTAGTTGGTAGTAATGAGAAAAGGGCATATCACAGATTGTGAGGGACTTTCTTACACCTAACGTGCTTTCTGTTATTAATCGTCACAGCAACTGTTGAGGCACAATAAGAAGTAAAATCTATTACAGAATGAACATTTCATGATAAATTTATAAATGGCATCCATAACATGTTCAATATGATAATCAGCCCTCTTCATTGTCTGGGTGAGAAACTTAAGTGGAATTCTGAGGTGTAGGTTTTCCACAGAGAGGCTGGTGGTTATCTGGCATGAGCTGCCAGAGGAGGAGGGCAAGGCAGACACAACTACAATATTTAAAAGGCATTTTGGATAGGTGCTTCAATAGGAAGGACATAGAAATGAAGCTAAATGTAAGGAAATGAAATGAGTGCAACATGGAAGAGGTGGCTAGGAAGCCTGTTCCTATGCTGTATGTCTGCATGATTCTATGATTCACAGCATTTTAAGAAGCATCTGGATGAACATTTGGCTCACCAATACATAGAATACTACAGATCAAGAACTGGTAAATATCGCTAGGTAATTAATGGTCGACAGGGACATGACCAAAGGACCACGCAGTATGGCTCTATAACTTTTAGTTAGTGGAGTATTGTGATTTTCATCCCTATTTCAAAAGCTGTTGAGCTCACCCTCCAAATCTCATCAGCTCTCCTTACTTGGATTATCTCCTCTGCCTCACAATTTCTGTCTTTTGACAGGGCAAAAAAGATTGAGAGCCTCCTCTTGCTGAGAGGGAGACAAGCATGGGTGAGAAAGATATGAAAGTAGGAGCAGAAGTAGTAACATTAGACTTGCTTCTCCATAGCTTATCTTCTAACTCAACTCCACTTTCCTCCTTTGACTCAGCTCAGAACCTCATCAGTCTCAGCTAGAACACACTCAGCATTGATTAGCCCTCTGGAATAAGAAAATCTAAGGACAAGCACCTTCTGAGTGAAGGAACTTGCATTTCTTTCAGTTATAAATGGATAACCTTTCATCTTTAGACTGAGTAGACATTTTTCCAATTGTCTTGTAAAAAGGTTATTGGTTTATAAATCAGCACTGCAGGGTAACTATCTGGCTTGATCCCATGTGTTGTTCTGCAGTGTTTCCTACTAAAGTTTGGACAAGTGAGTGATTATGTGGGTGGAATATATTTGCTTACAAGTTTTGGCTGTTACACAATTTTTTAAAAATTAAAATGCTCTTTTTTTTCAGGTATGGGGACATGAGGCGACAGATTGGGTTTGACATTCGTGATATGTGGTACAAGCTTGGTGAGTGAAAGATTATAGTCCAGAAATTCTGCTTGATAAATAACAATTGTAGAGCAAAATGAAGGACTCGTTACAAGATGCACAATTATCTGTGACTTTCCACTGTGCGACAGATGTGCTGATGCATGCAGACACATGTATTAGCATCATGACTTGCAATGTCTGCCTCAAAAAGACTTTCATGACCTATAACCATACACACAAAGCCTGGGATGGTCTTGTCCAGCAGTGTTCATGGTCTATATGAGGACTATTTTTGTCTTTGTTTAAAATGACCTGCATGAGAATGATTGGAAGGGGCATTCAGTCCAGCACTGGAGAATTCTTTGACTCTTATTTACATATTAACGTACTTCACCCTGGTGATGGTGCTCCCTTCATCAATTCCCCCACCCCACCCATTACCCTAACCTTCTCTGAATGTGATCTCAATGCTCATTGTAAAACTTTGCTTTCATTTTGAGCCTGACCATTACACTCAGCAGTATCTCCCATTGATCTGATCCAACTCTCAATGTTCTTATTCTAACCCAATTAATTGGCATCCTGATCCATCCCAGCACTTTGATGCAAACTCTTTTCTTCTGTACTTTCCAGAAGCCTGATTTGTTGGAGGTCTGATGTACAACACATGGTAATGTGGGTTTCTCCTGCTTATAGAAACAGGCAATGTCAGAACCATGAAAGAATATTCATTAGCCTGCAGTGCACTGATGGATTAATAGATCTTTCCAAGTGGGAAGCCCTATGTCTTTTCATTGAGAATTCATCGTTTATGCAAATCAGCTGGAGGACCTATCACAGGAATGCTCTGTCCAATGTAACTCTGAATTTGTGTTATCGATTCAGGTCAACTGCTTCTGTCACAGAATTTTCTGATCCAGGACATTGATGGACCTGAGATATTAGACGTGGCCTGACTAGCATCATCACCATCGCTATGTGCTGTATCATATGGTGTAGGTGATCATGGCCTCATGATTGTTCTTGGCAAACTTTTCTACAGAAGTGGTTTGCCATTGCTTTCTTCTGGGCAGTGTCTTTACAAGACGGGTGCCCCAGCCATTATCAATACTCTTCAGAGATAGTCTGCCTGGCATCAGTAGTCGAATACCAGGACTTGTGACATGCACCAGCTACTCATAAAACCGTCCATTACCTGTTCCCATGACTTCCCTAATTGGGGGGTTAAGCAGGTGCTGCACTTTGCTCAAAGGTGAGCTTCAGGCTAATGGAGGTTAAGGAGTGACTTATACCTCCTTTAGTAGAGACGTATTTCCACCCTGCCACCCAGGGAAGGGGTAGAAGCTCAATCAGAATTATTATCCTTGAATCCTTTGGTCTAAGCCAGGCCAATGCCCACTCCAGCTGCTAGCTATTCATCTTTCAGGAAAATATTCTTCAGTGGGAGTGAGGAAGACAGGGTGTGAGTTTTCTGCAGTCTCTCTACACTCATGGTGGTCCTCTGAAACCAATCATACTCGATGTTTTGTCTCCAAGGGCACCCAGACATTATTCAACAGCACCCAGGGTCTGAGACTTCAGTTTAGGGGGGAAGAAAGTTAGAGACAAATACAGCAACCAAGTTCTGATCTGGTATTTGGTTTATTATTGTCGCATATATTGTGATACAGTCAAAAGCTTTGGTTTGTATGACATCCAGACAGATCATTAAGTACATCGAAGTTGTACAAAAAATAGAAACAAAATACTGAGGGCAGTGTTAGATTTACAAGGGAAGTACCGTGCAGGTGAGCAGATAAAGTGCAAGGGCAACGACAAGGTAGATTGAGAGATCATGAGTTCAGCGTTTACGTAAAAGAAGTCCATTCAAGGGTGTCAATGCATTATAGATTAAAGATGAGAAAATCGCTACTAATACTCAGCAGTTCAGGCTGATTTTTTTTTTCTCTCCAGGGATGCTACTTGGCCTGTTAAGTGCTTCTAGTGTTTGTTGTGTTTTTTTATCTCAGATTTCCAGCATCTGCAGGTTTTTTTCCCTCCTTCAGGTTGGGTTTGCTATAAGGGGTATTTTCGGGCATCCACTTCACTAATGAGTCTTCATTTACATTTTAAATGACAGCACAGAACAAAATCCACTTCATCCCGGAGATGGTGGGCCCAATTCTCGAAATGACGCTGATTCCGGAGGTTGAACTTCGCAAGGCCACAATCCCGATCTTCTTTGACATGATGTTGTGCGAGTACTCTGTGTTTAATAACTTCAGGAAGGTATGCAGGAGAAGATGAACAGTGATGCACAAACCTTCACAAGGCAAAGTCCAGAGTGATTTATGATGCACAAGATAGTTAAAGACATAAGAACCTCTGTCTGCTAAGCAGATTCTTTAGGTGGCAGGCAGGATGAGAGGTGGGGGAAATAGAGGGAGCAATGTTGTGTAATGCTTAGCCATTATAATTGCACCATAAGGATGTCTATCAACAATTAGAATTGGACAAGCACAATATAGCTGGTGCTAGTCGACACAAAAATTAGTGATGGATGATATGCATTCTATTAAATGATTGCAAGAAGGTGCACAATTGCTACTCTGAAAACATGCCGCAGAGTAATATCAATTCATTATCCCTTATCTCCGAGATACATTTCATTGCAATCGATGAATAGAATTCTGAATGTAGAATGCAATGTACTAATGTGATTATCTTACCTAAAGGGAGTGAATTGTTATTTTTTAATTTATTTATGCAATGAATGTGGTCGGTGCTGCTATTTATTGTCCAACATTAACTGCTCCTGAATTACGGAGTCATTTACAAATCTGGTTTGAAGTCACATATACAATGTTTGCAATGTAACATCGAATGATACTTTAAAGATATTGAAACCACCTATTAGGTGCAGGAAACTCTCACTTTGTGCTATTGTGAATAACACAAGGCAAAACAATAGATGAACATTTATGTTTATTGGCCCATATTGAAACTTTCAGGATGAGGTCCAGGGAAGGTATTAATCAGTCATCCTGGCACTTGACGTTTAAAGACACAGTATTTGCTCTATGAATCAATACTTGCGGTGCTTGTATATCCAGGAAGCTACCTCTCAACACTGTAAAAATTATATAAAAACTATATTTTGAATGTCTGGGGTATTGTGCTCAGAGCCCTGTGGACGATCCGTAAGTGTTTCAGTTGGTATCTTGGTAGCTGAGATATGCTTCAATTATAGTTACAACATAGGACAGCGAATTTGCTATCCCAGTGGACATTAGTTAGCTAACAATGCAATAGCTTTATCATTGCTTTTACTAAGTAATGGGTCCACACCTGACTGAGTCTTGGAACAGACTGAAGTGAAATAAGACAACCTTGTCACCCTGGTGCTTTCCTCAATTTTTTCTCAATGAACTTCCCCTCCAAGCCTCCTGCCGGTGGGGAGCAACTCTACAGGATTAGTGGGAGCCTGTTTAACCTACTTAGCAAAGGACAGTCAGTGAGGCACACACTATTCCAAGCCATGTCAGAGGAAGAGATTACCAGTCAGATGAAGAGAAAGGTTCAGGAATGTGTTCAAAGCTTCAAAGATGTGGAAAATACCAAAAGAGCTGGGAATCCCTAGCTATCAGCCACTCAAAAGTGGAGGGAGAGCACTTGGTTTAGTGTTGAGAACCTTGAGTTCAGTCTGTGTGAGCAGACAGAAACCATGTGTACCAACAGAAGGACTGCATCACTTCATATGCTGCCAACTCTCCTGTCTCATTACTCACCTCTTGATCCATTTGTAGAAAGGTTGTGTGATTCCCACATTCACCTCAACAGCCATCTCAGAACCCAGAAAACCAGAAGGTAAGCGAGGGACCACTTAAGAAGAACAGTACAAAAGAACACATGCGTATTCAGAAATTTAGCACAAGGTCATCTTCGGTTTGTTCACTGAGGCACATGAGAGAATTGGGCTTACACACACCTTCAAACAAGGGACCTGTACCAGTTTCCTCACTGTTTCAACCTGACCTCCAACAAAAAAGGGTCGACAAGGAGTTCTTAGAGAATAGGAACTGCTTCCTTAATCTCAGGAGTTACCTCTTAATGAAGGTGGATATTGGTGAAGAAATTTATCATCACTTTCATTACTCCAGCATGGATTCTGGCTCCCTGAAGAAATGATTAAGACCTCAAGTGCAGTACACAGATCAAGGTCTATCCATCATTAGTGATCCTCTTCATCCTGTGCTCTTCTGAGATATTGGCCTTGAGCAAAAGGCGATTCAAAGCCTGAAAGAGATGCCATCAGATTTCCATAAATTCCTGCTAATAATATAGCCAGAAAAATGAAACTACATCAGTATGCTCTCCTAGGCCAGATAGGTCCCAGTTACACATAGTACAAAATAATGGACAAAGCATGTTACTTTCAATCCTTATATCATACTCTACATCAAAATTTTCTTGAAAATATCACTGACTGCTGGGAATCTCTGGCCCATGTGGATGAAAATAGGGTATTTACAATGAAATTAGAACCTTGAGTCTATTTTCCAGTTTCGGTGGCAGAAGGCAACCATGGCTGACAAGAGAAGTTAAGGACTGCATAAAAGCCAGTGAGTGTCAGGAAGCAAGAGTGAATCCCATTGCTATTACAAAAGGAAAAAGTGTTAGACAAACTGAAAGGTCTTCAGGTGTATAAGTCACCTGGGCCAGATGGACTATATCCTAGAGTCCTGAAAGATGTTGAAGAGATAACATGATTTTCCAAGAATCACATGATTCTCGCATGATCCCAGACGACTGAAAAATTGCAAATGTCACTCCACTCTTTGAGAAGGGAGGAGGACTAAAGTGAGAAAATTATAAGCCAGTTAGCCTAACCTCAGTCGTTGGGAAAGTGTTGGAGTCCTATTAAGGACGAGGTTTCGGGGTACTTGGAGGCTAATGATAAAATAAGTCAAAGTCAGCATGGTTTCTGTAAAGGGAAATCTTTCATGACAAATCTTTTGGAATTCTTCGAGGAGGTAATAAGCAAGGTGGACAAAGGAGAGGCAATGAATGTCATTTACTTAGATTTTCAGAAGGCATTTGATAAGGTGCCTCACATGAAGCTGCTTAACAAGGTAAAATCCTATGCTGTTACAGGAAAGATACTGGTATGGATTGAGGAATGGCTGACAGGCAGGAGACAGTGAGTGGGAATAAAGGGGCCTTTTTTATGGTTGGCTGGCAGTGACAAGTGGTGTTCTTCAGTGGTCAGTATTGGGACCACTGCTTTTTACATTGTTTGTCAATGACTTAGATAATAGAATTGATGGCTTTGTGGCCAAGTTTGCAGATGATACGAAGATAGGTGGAGGGGTAGGTAGTAGTGAGGAAGCAATGGCATTGCAGAAGGACTTAGACAAATTGGATAAATGGGCAAAAAAGTGGCAGATGAAATATAGTGTTGGGAAATATATGATAATGCATTTTGGTAAAAGGAACAATAGTGCAGGCTCTTATCTAAACGGGAAGGAGATTCAGACATCAGAGGTGCAAAGGTACTTAGGAGTCCTCATGCAAGACTCCCAGAAGTTTAATTTACAGCTTGAGTCCATGGTAAAGAAAGTAAATTCAATGTTGGCATTTATTTCAAGGGAAATAGAATATAAAAGCAAGGAGATAATGCTAAGGCTTCATAAGACACTATTCAGGCCACACTTGGAGTACTGTCAACAGTTTTGGGCCCCATATCTCAGAAAGGATGTGGTGTCATTGGAGAGAGTCCAGAGGAGGTTCATTAGGATGATTACGGGAATGAAGGGGGTGACATATGAAGTGTGCTTGGCATCACTGGGCCTGTACTCACTGGAATTTAGAAGAAAGCATGGGGATCCCATTTAAACCTACTGAATATTGAAAGGACTAGATAGGGTGGATGTGGAGAGGATGTTTCTTCTGGTGGAGGTATCAAGAACTAGAGAACACAGCCTTAAAATTGAGGGGTGACATTTTAGAGCAGGTATAAGGAGGAATTCTTTTAGCCAAAGAGTGTTGAATCTGTGGAATGCTCTGCAACAAACTATGGTGGAGGCCAGGTCTGTTCGTATATTTAAAGCAGAAGTTGATAGATTCCTGATTGGTCAGGACATCAAGGGATATGGTGAGAGGGCAGGTTTATGGGGTTGAATGGGATCCAGGATCAGCCATGGTGGAGCAAAGTCGATGGGTTGAATGGCCTAATTTTCATCCTATGTCTCATGGTCGAAAGGTGTTCACCACTTTGCGGACTACCTCTCCTCCCCACGAGGCACCTCATGTTCCAGCTGTGGCAGAGTCTGCAGATCCCACCCTGGCTCCAGTTAGTAATCACTTGCACACAATCAGTGACCTGAAAAGCCTAAAATGTCCAGAACTGGATTAAATGTGATCCTGACAAATGAACAAAGGCTCACAACCAATGATGAATAATGTTAAGGCTGATACCTCAATCTCACAACCAAGAGGGACAAAGTAGCAAGTTGATGGAAACAACCCTACCTGCACACTTCATCCAATTCAAAGTTGTAGACTACATTGACTTGAAAAGTATGTTGCCATTCCTTCTTTGTCACTGAATCTAGATTGGGGGATTAACTGCAAAGGAGCAGTACACTTTTAATGGCAGGGCCCTTAACAACACTGATGTACAGAGGGACCTTGGGGTCCAAGTCAGTAGCTGCCTGAAAGTGGTTGCACGTTGATAGGATGTTAAAGAAGATGTGTGCAAGCTTACCTTTAATAGCTGAGGCTCTGTGATGAAGAATCAAGTTACGTGGCAGCCTCATAAAATTCTGGTTAGGCTGCTTCTGAAGTATTCATTTATTTCTGGTTGCTCCATTATAGGAAAGATGTGGAGGCTTTGGAGATTGTGCAGAAGAAATTTACCAGGATGTTGCCTGGATTAGCGGGTTATTTTCTCTAGAGTGACAAAGACTGAGGAGAGATCTGATTGAATTTTTAAAAATTACTTTTATTTGTTTGATTGTTTATTTGTTTATTTAGATTGTTTAGATTGTTTATTTATTTATTCCGGCACAAAAACCCGCACTGCTCAGCTACCCACTTATTTCATCCTAGCTTAATCACAGGACAATTTAAAATGACCAATTAACCTACGAAGTGGTACATCTTTGGATTGTGGGAGGAAACTGGAGCAACCAGGGAAACACACATGATCACAGGGAAAACATACAAATTCCTTACAGATGGCATTGGAACTGAGTTCCAAACTCCCATGTCCTGAGCTGTAACAGCATCATGCTAATGATTACACTACCATGGCACCACATGGAAGACATAGATAGAGTTGACAGCCAGTAACATTTCTTTTCCCTAGGGTTGAAGTGTCTAATAATAGAATTAATTGTGGCAACAAGGATTATTTTAATTGGGAATCATTAGCTGAATTAGTTCTACACAACATCATGGACTGAATGTCCTGCTCTTGCACTGTATTGTTGTAGTTTCTATGTAATTCCTGGAATAGCATGGGAAGATTTTCAGCTACAATTCAAAAAGATGACTTGCTGTTACCTGCTCTGGGACATTTTGGTATGGGAAATTAATGCTGGTCTTGCCAACAATGAACACACCCCAAAAAAGCCAAGCCACTGTAAATCCAGCATCTGGATATCACAGGATATCACTCTGGAATTAATTGGAAATCAGAAGAACCTGTGATGGGCCCGGAAGGACACAAAGGATGATATTGATTTGATGCACATATGGTCTTTCTTATCTGTTGCGTTATTGTGTATTGTATTTAATATGTCATTAATACTTGAGTATATATTATTCAATTAAGCATTCTTGTTTGTTTAAATAATTCATGGAGGATTATGTTACGCTACCACATGATACGTGCATGCCTCACTTAAGGATAAAGTTAGATTCGCATTGCAGACTCCTGTGTCTTCCCGTGAATTAGTTTAATGTTTGAAGCTACAAAACGTAACATGTGTTTTCCACACTTAAAAGTTTTCTTCCAATCAATATGATAGAAACATAAGCACTGCTTGATAAAGCTCTCTCAGAGAGGTAGCAAGAGTCCAGAACTTATAAACTACAGTAATTAATACAAAAGTAACAGCTGTGAAATACTGTAGAAATATGGGGAACATTGTACTAGAGACCAATAGAATATAACGCAAGTTAATGAGAAATATTTTTGTACCATTTAAATATTTTTTTCTGGTCAGAATGAATCCCTTTCAAAAACTTGTTTTCCCAGATACTGTTCTTCTGCTTTAGTCTTTGTTATATTGCATATTCCAAGTAACTAATGATATTTTTAACAGTTTGAAGATGAGATCATCTTGAAATTGGATCATGCAGTGGAAGGTGGATGTGGTGATGAACAATACATGCAGCTCTTCCAGACAATGTAAGATTTAGTTCACTTAGAAATTTGAAGGCATAGAGAAAGAGAGACACAGAGACATGCATCGAGCTAAACAACATGGGGTTGAGACATTTTGGCAAGAAATAAAACAAAACTAGGCAGCCAGTATTTTTTGTAGAAAATTAGTGGTAAAGGGGATAGGAATGGAGGCACCAAAAAAAAACAGAGAACAAGGCAGGATTTTGGAAAGCCTTCAAAGAGAGTATCAGGGGTTAAGAATGAACTGATGATGGAGTGAACACAATAGTCTGTGAAGAAGGCTTGAGTTGAACTTGTGGGAAAAGCTACTGAGGTTGTTATTGAATAAAATGCAGTTGAAGGAGAGGATTAAGAATTCACAACTGAATGCATATAAATAAACTGGATCTATTCTAATTTACTCATTTTTGAATGTAACCTACCTCCTGACCTTTGATGTCTTCCCCTCACCATTTCCAAGCTCCTGTATCTATTTCCCAAAGTTCCCATCGACTGAATTCCTATCTTCCATACAGCCATCTCCAATCCACCATCCCACCTTGCTGACTTATCATCTTCCAATCTCTGATCCATGTATCTGGGGCACAGTGATGCAAATTCCTTGTTAGAGCTCTGAATGATGACAGAGTCTTCTCATGTTATTAATCTTATTACAACTATCAAAAAGATAATAAACAGAAACAAAAACATGATTTATCCAAAACAACGTCCTCATGTTCTGGAGGTTCCAGGTCGATCTATAAATTCTAGCAATTTTAATTACCTAAGAGGGAGCTATTCAAAGATTCCGAAGTTGTAAAATGATCTGAAGCTGTGATAATGGGTTAAGCATTATGGTTCAGGGGCTGATGTTGCTGAGCTTCACATTTTAGGATCAACATTTCCTTCATGCTCTGCTTCTTTAACTTTGGATTTGCCCCATTTTAATACTGGACTAGACTGTAAAACTTAACCAGCTAATGCTTTGTTTCATTGATTGTCCTCAAAATAAGCTGAGTGTTAGGAATGATAGTCATAGCCAGTCGTTTGCAGTGGAGATTATTGGCTTATTTTGACTTTACTGACCCCTTTGCAAACATTCTCAAAAGTTCAGGTTTCAACCAACAGCCAGAGAGCCAAACATTCGTTTGTACCCAGCTAAATAGCAATATAGAAAGAGCAAAATATATGAGGTTTGGAAGTCTGAAACTGAAGACAGAGAATGTTGATGAATTGCTAAAACCAAGTTAGGTTAATATTCCATGACAAAGTCAATAGTGATGAGGGGTCATCCTGGCAATACCTTTCTCCTTCTGATGGCTGGCATTGTGTACTTGGGTCTTGGAGGATTGTATATGTGCTTGGTTGGTGTCCATGCACATCCCACTAGGTGCTGTATTCCCTACAGTGTTTCTGACTCTTTGCCAGAGTTAGGTCAAGTCAACACAAATCCTACACCTGCTGCAGCCCTGGGGAAGGAGGGAAATTGCCACCGGACTATACCTCAGTATTCTCTGTATGTATTTTGAATTTGCCTCAGAACCGTCCTATAAAAATATAAAAATGTAATCTTTTTTAATGATAGCAGATAACAGGTAGCTGCTCTGCGCTTTAACAGCACCAACAGAGTTGCTGCCTCACACCTTCAGTAACTGGGGTTCGATCTGATCTCTGGTACTGTTGGTGTGGCGTTTGCATGTTGTAACTCTGAATGAAAAGGTTTCCTCTTTCATCCCAAAGATGTGGATATTGGATGCTTAATCAGCCACCGTAAATCTCTCCAAATTTGAGTGGGAGATTGTGAAGTGGTTTGACTAGAATGTGGGGAGAATAAATTGGAATCATCTTGAAATAAATTGGCGTAAATGTAAAAGACAGTCAGAATAGACTCAGTGGCATGAAAGGCTTGTTTCCATTATTCTCTAATGACTTTCTGTGACTTTGTAATTCTTTTCTTCAGCCTTCTTGAATGTGTTTCAAAACATCCGAAAATTGCAAAGTCAGTGCAACACTTTGTCAGCCTGGTAAAGAGTCTCCTGGAGAAACTACTCGATTACAGATTGGTGATGACAGATGAGAGCAGGGGAAACCGCATGAGCTGCACTGTCAACCTGCTGGTACGTATGCTGAGCTTTACTTCAGCTTGTCTGTTTAATACCTTTCACTCTGCCATTTCCATCTCTCTCTCTTTTTCTCACCAAGACGTGTCATTCCCTCCTGAAGCTTCGTAGATTCTTTCTCTGCAATACTGCTTTGTCTGTCCATGTGATTTAGCTTTAGAACAACTCCCCTAATTGATTAAGGGCAGTGATATTCTCATTTATTACAGCTGTTTCCACCTTCACCCTCCCCACCAATCAGGCTCCATATGACCATTTCTTTATCTTTGTCTACTTCCACCAATCCCTTACCTGCCTCTGTCTCCCAATTTCACCTGTACCCCTTTCCCACTTGGCTTCATCTACTCATCATTCTTTACCACTCCTTGGTCCACCATGCATCTCAGGCTCTTATCTCACTCTTTACCCTTTGCTTTTTATTCTGGCTATTTTCTCCTCTGCACTTTCAGTCCTGATGCATACTCTCAAACTGAAAAGATGCTAGTCAACTCATTGAGTTCCTCCAGTATATTGCTTGCTACTCCAGATTATAGTATCTGGAGTCTTTTATGTCCCTCTTCTCTAATTACCCCTTCTTTTACTTACTGACTGTTTTGGTGCTGGGCATTGGGACATTTTTCATTTGAGGCACAATGCAAAATTCAGGCTTGTCTTTTCTTCAGAACAGGACAAAATATTAAGATATGATACATGTTCTGACAGTGGGACATGATCTACAGGGAACTTTCAGATGTTATCCTCGACTACAGAAGATAACTAGCTGTTATTAATATGGCACTCTCCAAGGGTGTGTTGAGTTTTGGCAGGCAGAGATGAACTGAGCCTTCAGAGATGGTCAGTGCAGACTTAGGAGGCTGAATAACCAGTTTCCATGTTGTATGATTCTAACAAGGGTTCCCATCTTTGGGACCATGGACCCACCGGTTAATGGTAGGGGTCCATGGTATAAAAAAAGTTTGGGGACCCCTGGGTCTGAGAGCACAAGAGAGCACAAGAGAAATGTTGTGGTAGGCAAGAAAGAAAACAGAATTGCCTAAGAACATCCCTGCAAAGATTGGCAATTATCTTGTAAGATTTTGGTCACTTCCTTAGGTTTATATTGAGGGATTGATGAAGATTGTCAAAATGGCTTCTAGTTAACTTGTATAATTTAACAAAAGAGGGATTAAATCCAGGTAATTAACACTCTATAAGCACTCAATTCTGAAGAGATTTGGAAACTAATGTAAAAATTAAATTTTGTCAAACATGTTATACTGATAAGGGAATGGAAGTAAAGAGTGACATTCCCAACAGTGAACGGATGCTGCTTCAATGGCTCATGAGTTCTTATCTTCAGATTCATTAAATTCCAACATCAACAGTCAGGGTATGAGCAAACAATTTACAAACTTTAGCCTGTAAACTGGTTTTATTTCACTGTTAGGTTCTCACTAAGAACCAAATTTCACAAAATATGAGTTTGCCAGACTGCAGTCTGCTGGGCATAACTACACTACCTAGTTATTAGTCTTTGAGTCCCAACGCATTTCAAACTCAAGGCATAAACTAAACTAGATCAAACCTGACGCACCTAGAGGTTAGCAAAGCATTTTTATCAGCACTACAATTTATTTGTTGTTCAACAGCAACCCCCACCCCCCCAACTAATCAGTTACACTGAGGCTTACTATTGTCTGCAACTTGTGAACTGAAAGAACATTGTCTGCAGCACATGAATGTCTGTTGATTGAATACACAATATCAGTGCTGACATGAAGCACTCAGTGACTTTGGGGCCACTACCAGGAACCTGAATGCTTTAGACATGGAACCTTAATGAGTTCAATATTAGTCAAATTAGGAATCTTGACCTAAAACATTGACTGCCCATTTCTCTTTTCAGAGCAACACTCAGTGGTTGAAGTTGCTTATTCACCTCCCTCATCTCCTGCTCACTCAACCTCTCTGTCCATAGCAAGAGGTAAAGTGTTCAGGTTCAGTGTCTAATGAAAAGAGCATATTGAAAGTAATAGATTGCTTTCATTATTTCCAGATCTCATTTTAAAACAGGTCATTGTCCTGGTTATGGTGGGTGACAGAATTCTCCTGGAACATTTTAGGGTCAGTGTCTAGAACACAGAAGATCTTTGGGTCCACTACACACTGACCATCAATCACCCATTTAGATGCTATTTCTGTGTGTTGTCTAAGTAAAGAAATGTTTTTGTTTGTGTCTACAGAATTTCTACAAGGATATTAATCGAGAGGAAATGTACATAAGGTACGTGGGTCAACAGTGCAGTGTCATATTTCATGATTTTTTTTCTAAGGCAAAATAAAGAGTAAACACTTGACATTAAAGAGCTGCATATTATTTTAAAATGGAAATTGGGAACAAAGTAAAATATTGAGTAATCAAGAGGAAGCAAAAATGAGTGAAGGCAAAGATAAATCTTAGCTAATATCAGGCTTATGTATGTGCCGTGGCAGCTTTTCAGACTGTGACTAAACCTCATCATACCTCTTCAGTCCTTACTCAAAACATTGAAATGAAAATCTGCAGTAGCTTTTCTCAGCACCTAGAGACTTCTGGGATCGAGAAGATCTCTAAGTTATGTTGCAACTTATATCCCTAGAGCTGAGGAGGTTAAGGAATTATCTTACAGAGGTATATAAAATCATGAGGGACATGGATAAGGAGGATAGCCATAGTCTTTTTTTCCTGAGTAGAGAAGTCTAAAAACTAGACTACAAAGAAACAAGAACAGTATAAGGAAACTTGAACCTTGTTGGATGGCCATTGAAACCAAACTAATTGAAAAGTGTGCATAGGAAAACAATGTACTATTGATAATTGTCTTATCTACATGGAACTTCAGTGACATGTAAGACCATTAGACCATAAGACATAGGAGCAGAATTTGACCATTCAGCCCATCAAGTCTGCTTCGTCATTCCATCATGGCTGATCCCATATTCCACTCAACCCCACATACCCGTCTTCTCACCATATACTTTGATGCCCTGACCGATCAGGAAACTACCAACTTCCACCATAAATATACCCATGTACTTGGCCTGCCCCTGCAGTCTGTGGCAGAGCATTCCACAGATTCACTACACTCTGACTAAAAAACTTCCTCCTTACATCTGTTCTAAAAGATCACCCCTCAATTTTGAGGCCATGCCCTCTAGTTCTGGATACCCCCACCATAGAAAACATCCTCTCCACATCCACCCTATCTTGTCCTTTCAATATCTGGTAGGTTTCAATGAGATCCCCACGTATTCTTCTAAATTACAGTGAGTACAGACCCAAAGCTGCCAAATGCTCCTCATATGTTAACCCCTTCACTAACCCCATATTAATGTTATTAAATCCTTGTTGCCCTCTGAAGTTAATAACCCATTTGGTTCCATCATTTTTCATTATGATGCTGGAAAGAATTCAACAAATTATATAACTGCATCTGCAATTGGTGATTATATTTAGCATTTAAGAATCAAGAGAGTTAAGGATACAGATGCACTTAGGAAGGTATTTCTTGAACTTCGAGAGAAGACAGCTGAAAGCATACTTCCAGTGGTGGAGAACTAAATCAAGAATAGTTCAGAGATCTAGAAGACTTGTAGGACTTGGAAAGTTAACAGAGAGTTAGAGAAAAGAGAGTATGAGGGCACAGAGAGACCAAGAAAAAGATTTTCAAACCATTGCACTGTAGAGGCAAAGTGTGTGAACAGAGGTAGGCATAATGGATGAAGAAGGCAAGAAATTGAAATATGGACAGCAGATTTTGCAATGACACATGTTCAGAAGAGAGATTTGTGTCTCGCCATTGTATTCCAGAAACCATCATACATCAGGGTTTAGTTGCATCTGAGCTTTATGTTAATCTATCATCCTCACAGCAACCTTCCCTCTGTCAGTATCCTTCATCACAGTTACTTGCACATCCTGACCCTGTGGCAGGGCACGTGCACCAGTGGCAGTAGTGTGCAGGAAGTAAGGATCATCTCTGGGAGCTCTCAGCATTGACCCAATTCCAAGAAATCTCCTGGCATCAGCTTATATATTGTCACGGAAGCCTCCTTCTGATTACCACCTACCAACAAAAGTCAGCTGATGCATTAATGTTATTATTTTGAAAACACTTAGAAGAACTGAAGGTAACAAGGACACAGACTGTATGGAGGTCTTCAAAGACTATCACTGAGAGTGGCTTGATATCTTTAACTACAAACTGATGTCATCATGTCCTAAAGGACAAACTGGGATGGCAGCAGTTAGTGAACCAACACATAGAATAAACCTACTTGATCTCATCCTCCCAGTCTGCAGGTGGATTTGCATGTGTTGGCAACAGCAAAAGTAGAAGTGACAATGGCAGTCTTTGTGGAGACAAATTTTCACTTCACGCCTGTACTGTGTTGAGTGGCATTTCACACCTGTGCATGGAGTTGACTCAGACCATATCTGACAGATCAAAACTGGACATCTGTGAGATGCTGTGAACCAAAAGCAGCAAGAGAGGTGTAATCAGCCATAGTCTGTAACCTCATGGCCTGGAGTTTCCTTCATTCTACATTATTGTCAAGTCAAATTCAGTGGGTCATACAGAAGAGCATGTTTGGAGCTGCGTTACGTGCACCTAAAGATGAGGTGCCTGCTTTGTAAAGTTGCAACACTGGATTATATTTGTGCAAATCAACAATTCATAGTATTTATCAGTCCTATAAATAGAGTACAAGATCAGACCAAGCTCTACAGTCTGATGGTGGACAATGGAACAACTTAGCACATAAGTACTAAAGTCAAGTTTATGCATTCATGACCATGTTCAGTCAGAAGTGCCAGGTGCATTATCCATCTCAGCTTCTTGCTGCCATCTTTACCATTTTTGAATGTGGTCTTCAACCAGTTTGATTCACTGCATGCCATATCAAGAAATGGCAAAAAGCACTGCCTACAGCAAAGGCTCTGGAACCAAGCAACATGGTGCTGTAGCAGTGAAGACCTGTATTCCAGACACTATCTCCAATCCCATACCAGTGTTTTTTTCATCACTGTTACAACATTGGCATCTCCCTGAAGAAATGTAAAAGAAAAAGCAGGCTAAATGCAATCCAACTATTTACTGCCCAATCTGCCTACTCACAAACTTCACCAGATGGAAGGTGTTGTATCTGTGCTGTTCAGTCCCACATACTCACCAATAAGCAAAAGAAACAAGCTGCTGGAGGAACTCAGCAGGTCAGACAGTATTTCTGAAGGGAAGTAGACAGTTGACGTTTTTGGTCAAGACCCTGTACCTTGATAGAAAGAGAAGGAATGTTGAGATGAAGGAGGGAAGAGTGGAACTATTGACAGAGGTGATAGGTGGAGGTAACAAAGGATTGCAGACAATGGAACTTTTATTTCATAACCTGACTCCCCTTATCGCTTGCCAGTCCTTGCTCCACTCCTTTCCCTTACCTCTTTATTATGACATTTTCTCCTATATTTTTCAGTCTGATGAAGGGCCTCAATCTGGAAGTTTGACCGTCTCCTTCCCTCCACAGATGGTGTCTGACCCATTGAATTTCTCTGGCAGTCTGCCTTTTTCCCAGAATCTACAGTCTCCTGTTTTCCCGTACTATAATATGCTCCGTGATGCCAAATTGCAATTTTTCCAGGACCACTTGATTGTAGACCTGACCTCAACTTTGGTCCAAACATGGACCAAGGATCTGAACTCCCAAGGTGTAGTGACAGTGCTGCCCACAGCTGAGTGGCAACATTTGATGGCGTGTGATAACAAGGAGCTCTGGCAAAACTGAAGACTTCACCTTGGCCCATTGTATCCATTCTAGATTTTTGCCCATCTACACAAATCTTATTTTCCTATACATACCATCCTATGCCTTTTATATGTCCGTCCAAATGTCTCTTAAATGTAAAAATTTTGATTGATTCTACTACATCCTCTAGCAGAGTTCTATATATCAACCATTCTCTGCGTAAAAAAAACTTATCCCTCAGTTCCCATTTAAAGCTCCTTTCTCACATCTGAAAACTATGCCTTCTTGTTTTTGATACCCCTTCTATGGGTTAAAAAAGGATTTTAACTACCTTTTTTATGCCTCTACCTATCTAAGCCTTTATATCACTCCTCAACCTCCTACGCTCAATAAGCCTAATCCGAGTGGATCTTGCACTAAAAGTATAAACGGTCCCTAAATTAGCACCAACTAGCAGACTCATGGAGTCTACTGGGAGCCGAGGTGAGAACTGAAGGAAAGGGGAAAAATCCCACTGATGTAATGATGTTAAGAGGTTTGGATGAAGAAGAGAATTGAGGCAAATCAAGGGGACTTAACCAGCCTCTAGCAAATGACCCATAAATTTGTTGATCTCAGGTACATTAAAACTAGGAGACTTCCTTTCATCTGAAATAACACAAGGTGTTTTGTTATATTGCATTAATCCTTGAGAAGCCCAGTTGTGTGGATAAGGCCAGATGTTAAATGCACCTTTCCACCAGTGATAACTTAATGAGCCAATGAAACTTACTCTGCTGTGAAAAATGGCCAATCAATGAGGCTTGTATGAGTAAAATAATAAATAATCAAGACTTATTATTGGCATTAAAAGGGAAAGATTTCCATTTATAGAGTTATTAAATGTTAAAATCTCCCAATGTGTTTTTAATTAATGAAGTATAATCCCTGTTGAAAGTTAACGTGTATGACAAGCTCCAGAAAGCATTTTTTTTTTCAGAGATAATTAAGTAGAGATAACTGTTGGCCAGTACAATGGAGAACTTCCATAGTTTTCTTTGAATGGGTATTTCATTCACCTGAGAGGACAGCTCTCAACTCAACCCATTTAATAATGAGTTGTAAGGACACAGTCTAGAAAGGGATAAATCGATGGATATCAGGTGGGGTGCTATGTGAAAGAATGAGAGGTTCTCTATCAGAAATAAGAATTTAGTAAGTAGAAAACTCTCTAAATGAGGAGAGACATTAATCAAGGTTCAAAGTAAAATTATTAATAAAGTACATATACTGTATGTCACTATTGAAAACCCAGTGATCCATTTTCTTACAGGCCTACTCAATAAATCCATAATAGAATAATAACCATGATAAAGTTAATGAAAGAACACACTAACAGGGCTTATAACCAGTGTGCAAAAGACAACAAACTGTGCAAATATGAAAAGAAAGAAATAATAATAATAAATAAGTAAGCAATAAATATCGAGAACATGAGATGAAGAGTTCTTAAAAGTGAGTCCATAGGTTGTGGGAACATTTCAGTGATGGGGCGTGAAGTTGAGTGAAGTTGTCCCCACTGATTCAAGAGCCTGATAGTTGAGGCGTAATAACTGTTTCTGAACCTAGTGGTGTGAGTCCTGAGGTTCCTGTACCTCCTCCCTGATGGCAGCAGCAAAAAGAGATCATGACCTGGGTAGCCAGTACAGGGATCTGAGTATGCTAGTTCATGTGAAACAAAAACATTAGGCACATCAATTAGAAAGACAAATGTATTATCTATTATTGCAAAGGGTTCAAGTTCAAAGGTAACAAAGTCTTGCTGAGATTGTATGGGGCTTTGACGAATCCTCCTTTATGTCACTTCAAGCAGTTTTGGTTGTTGTACCTGAAGGAGGAAATACTGTACAGAATAGATTGAGCAGATGTGAGTGTAATCTGTTGGGAAAGAATGAGCAAATCTGACTTATACTTATAGGAGTTTAGAAGAATTTGGTGATTACAGTGAGGCATATAATTTTCTGATGAGGATTGAAAGGGTTTAGCTTTATGATGAGAATTGAGCTGAAGTCTGTCAGAATTTCAATATATTTAATTTTGAAGTTGACATCTTTTTTAGAGAGTGGATCAGGTGGGAAAGATAGCTTGAGGGAAAGGCTCAGTTGTTTTCTTAATGATATTGTGGGTTGGAGAGTTTGTAGTATCGGTAGTATCAGGCAGCTGTGGAGGCCAAACCTTTACGTATATTTAAGGCAGAGGTTGATAGATTCTTGATTGGTCAGGGCATGAAGGGATATGGGAGGAAGGCAGGAGATTGGGGCTGAGAGGAAACATGTATAAGCCATGATGAAATGGTGGAGCAGACTCGATGGACCAAATGGCCAAATTCTGCCCCTATATCTTATGGCTTTATAGTCTGATCCATGCTGTCTTCTGTATCTATATGTTCTTACAAAAGCTGCACCTCCATCAGTATAATGCTACCTCACTGCTCAAATGTGCTCAGATCTCTAACGTGAGGTTCAAACCAATCGCCTTCCGATTTAAGCGAGAACAACAAAGGAGGAAAGGGCAGGTAAATTTGCCTAAACCCTACGGTGTGCACTGTGAATATTGCACTGTAAACAAACAACCCATCTCCTAGTTACGTTTCTGTTCTCACCCCTCCTCTTCAGAGCCAGAACAAGAATGGTATACTATTCCCACCACCCTCCACATTCAAAGGGTTATTCAGGGATTTTCACCATCTTTAACAGGATTTCACCACTTGACTCTTCCTCTTTCATATTTCAAAGGGATAATTCTCTCTGCACTCCTTAGTACACTTTTTAATTTCCACCATCTATCCCCTCTTTCATTAGTCTTTCTCTTGCAGCTGCCAGTCATGGAACACATCCTCTCTTTTACCTTTTATCTCCTCTCCATCTAGGATTCAACACAGTTCTTCCAGGTGAAGCACCAATTCTTTTACATTTCTGCCAATTTACTGTTTTACTTTTGATGGTCAGAATGTGGTCTCCTCGACATTGAAGAAACAAAACCTGGATTCACTGTTCCAATGAAGTTCAACATAAGCTTAAGGAACAGCATCTAATTTTCTGCCTGGGCAAATTACATCCCTAATGCATTTGACAATTTCAGGCAGCCATCCTTTTCCCTCCATGTACTCTCATATCTCAATCTGTTTTTGTTTTTGTCTCTTATCATTAACTTTAGGTAGGAACACAGACAAATCACTGCAGGCTGCTAACATGCACCAACTCTGAAGTATTTGAGTATCAGGCAGCAGCACAGTCCACCCTGAAGCCCATCTGGACTGCCCGCCAGCTTCCCCTTCTCCTGGCCAACTGCTGGCTTCAGCTTCTCCTTCTCCCAGCCCATCCTCCTGCTTCCCACTCAACCCACATGCCAGCTTCTCCTTCTCTGAGCCGACTGCCGGTTTCTCCTCCTCCTGGCCAACTGCCAGGAGTTCTCCTTCTCCGACTCATCAGCCAGCTTCTCCTTCTCCCAGCCAAGTGCCAGGTTCTCCTTCTCCAGCTCATCCGCCAGCTCCTTCAAAACCGTGACCGGCAGCTCCAAACAACAAACAAATCACTGATATGGTAGACCAGCTATACCCATTGTTCTTGGAGTTCAGTATAGTTTTACGATCATAAGAAAAAACATTTTAAAAAGAAAAGTGGTCCTTTATTTGACTACTGAGGGGCTGCTGCATTCGAATGTGCGCCATTTTACCAACAGGAAAGGTTCAGAAGGATATAGGTTAAACATGGACAAGCGGCACTGGTATACAGTATATGGCTATCTTATTCAGCACAGATGAGTTGGACTAAAGGACCTGTTTTCAATGTTGTTTGCCTCCATGACCTGCCAATTCTTCAAGTAATTTTTTCCTTAACAACATTGGTCTGCTCCCTATCAGAGATGCATTACCTATTCTCTCCATCCATCCACCCGCTGCAACACAAACAGGCTTGTTTTCTTACCTTACCTGTTTTTTTTTATGAAGAGCTCATCATCTGAAATGTTAACTATGTTTCTTTCTCCACTGGTGATCCCTGACTTGTTGAGTACTCCAGCATTCTTTATTTTGATTGCCACTATGTGTAGTTCTTCTGCCTGCAGTTATGAAGTATTGTTAGTCATAGTTTGTCAGAATTGGATAGAGTATATATTGTGACTCCAAATCTGTTACAGTTCTGTGGAGCAGACTGATGATTAATGGTTTCTGTCCAACATTCACGTATAAATAACTAGTCCATCAGCTCCTACCAAAATGCTCTGCTTAAAATCTTGTAGGTATGTCAGTAACATTGGTGCTGGGAGGGAGTTGCTGACAATTGTAGCCTGCCCTGCCCTAAACTAAAATTAAACTCCCACAAGAAGCTGAAGCTATGTATATTATTCATCAGGAGGACTGCTGTACAAAGACAATAATCTAATCCTTGCAATCACGTGGAACGTATTGGAGTTTTGCTGCAATGGTTTATAATGTAATTGAAGCCTTTCAATTGAATTACTGCCTTGTAATCACTCCAAGGTGTTACATCTAAATGAAATTGTTCTCTAATTCATAATGTTTTTCCAAAGGTTCCCATGTATTATTTGAATTGCCTTCTTATGTTTACTTTTCAATCCTAGCTATGAGGGTTAGTTAGTATTGATTCCTTGCCCTGGAGATCAGGGAGGGCTCCAGGATTGATTCCATCTCCCATCTGCCAAAGTCTAGGTTTGACCAAGCCACCAGTTGTAACCTTTGGGCAGGCAGACTGGTGTTTCCTCCCCTCATTTTTTAAGGATGGATCTCTTCCAAGATGTACATAAGTCACAAGAGGAGTGAAGGTTCAGTAATATAGTAATGGAGTTGAAGATCCTTGTATAGAACAGATACACAAAGAAGATTAAAATCTTAGAGAACACCATACAGTGTAAAAGTCTGTAACTTAAGTGAGAAAGGACAAAATCCTGGAAAGAAAATCATACATTGTTATGGCATTTTCTTTACTCCTTCCTACTGTTCAAATTTACTCAATAACAAGTCAGAGCTTTGATGAATTTCAGTTAAGTTGGTTAAAGAAAGCAGAGTTAACTTTGTGCAACAAATCCTCAGCTACTCAATACAATACTACCTATCAGATTCTTCTGGCAATAATTGTTTAGGTATTCTGTGTTTGTGTCATATCAGTGTGTCTTCAAGTTCAAGGAATGAAGTAAGATAGCGCCATTAAGTTGCATCTTTTTGTATGCAGCTCCAATGGAAATCATCAATTATTCCCGTTTAGGACCACTACAGGCGAAATCCACAGTCAGAGCCATGGGTACTTCAATAAGCAACATCATTTTAAGATGCTTAAAAAAAATCTATCAAGACTTAAAATCAATGAAACTCAGATGGCAGACTTGGGTTGAGAGTTCCCCTTTAAGAAAGTGGAAGCGGGGACACCGTTGGAGTCCGCAGGTTCCATCGAAGTGCAAAGAGTTTAGACTTCCATTCCCAACTATCCTGCTGCTGAATATACAGTCTCTTCAAAAATAAAATTCAAGACCTCAGAGCAAGATTAGTGTACCAGAGGACGTCAGGGACTCCTGTGTACTCTGCATTATTGAAACATGGCTCACACCCACAACTTCAGATGCAGCATTGCAGCTTGATGGCTTCACAATTCTCCGTAAGACTTATAAAGGTAGAAGTAGAAGCTAAGTCTTTTAAAGATAAAGGAAGTGGAGTTTGCTTTATGATTATCTCACTGTGATGCACAGACATGGTGTTGCTGTCTCAGGCCTACTCATCCAATTTGAAATATAAAGCAGTCAGATGTCATCCATTTTATCTGTCAATAGAGCTTTCACCATCATCCTGGTAACGATATACATTCCACCTCAGGCTAACGTAATCAACGTACCCTGGTGCCTTCCCCGTTATTGTAGGGGATTTCAACCAGGCCAGCTTGAAGAAGTCTCTGAACAACTACCAGCAGTTTATTGTCTTTTGCACATTGGTTGTTCGTACATCTTGCTGGATGTGGTCTTTCATTGATTCTATCACGTTTCTTGGATTTACTAAGTACACCTGCAAGGAAAAACTTTGAATATATCACCTGTGGAACCAGAGAGGCTAATATACTTGACCACTCCAAGGAGGGGTGGGGGGGATAAGATTGTCATATAATTCAGTTGTATTAGTCTTGGAAGATCTGAACCTTTGAAAGCATCATGCATCAGAGAGGCCCAGTAGGATGTTATGTCTCTGAAGACCCTCTGATAGTAGGATCTTCACCTTCTTGGTCTCATGACCTGAAGTTCCCAACCACATGTTATGGGCAACCATAGTGATGGACACTATGTTAACACAGGTAAGTTCATTAAATCAGTATCTCAGGAGCTGAATGCCACTCTCAGTAAGTTGTAGCTCACACTGTGCAATTTGCAAGGTGTCACCTCTGGATTTAAAAAAAAGTATTGTGCTGTTAGCAGCTAAAAAGAGAGTGTTACCTTGTCCAGTTTCCAGAATAAAATGTTTTATCTGGATACTTTTCCAAACATAGTATATTTACACCTTTACCTTAGATTCCTGACAGTTAATTCTTCAACCTTGCAATCCTGTCAGGGTGAACTACAATTCGTCAGCTGCTCAACTGTAACAGGTTCAGGCAATTTGAAGAGTACAGTTGTCGCAATTCTGATGCCCACTCTTGAAGCATAGCATTTCTCCAGCAGCACGGTATAAACACTAATATGGGTTTACTAACTTCAGTTCGGACCATAGGTCATAAGAAAATAGGAGCAGTGATAATCCATAATTCCTCTCAAGCCAGCCCGAACTTTCAGAAAGTAAACTTCAATATCACTTCAATTCTCCAAATCCTGTGAAACAGTTAGAGCCTATAAATCCATACTTATGTTTATATATTGTCAGATTATTCTAAGTTCATGGGGAATAGAATTGCAACTTTTTAAACCCCTTACTTAAGAAACATTTCCTATCTTATCCCAAGCTCTTATATAAACTCAAACTTATATTCCTAAAGCAGCAACCCCTTGTGCCGAAAACTTAGAGTGCTGAGGTGCATTTTAAGGTGAGGGAGAAGATATGCATTACAAGTCACATGAAAAACATTAAATAAGCAAATAAATTAAATCCTCCTTCCCTCACTATGTGTATTAGGAAATAGACTGACTTCCTCTTGAAGAGTATTAGCTCGTGATTCTGTTATCAGGTGTATCTACACAGAGAGCCACAGTTATTTTTGTCCTTGATCTTAAATGTGATGATCTTCCTTTGAACTGATCTGTCTCTGCATGAGTTTATCTCAATTCTCAGGAACACTGATCTTAAAACTACAACTATTGCTTCCAAATCTCTCCATTGTCTTACTTTCCTAATCTTAGCAAATTTCTGCAGTCCATTGATGTCCATGCCTTTAACTCCCTAAAATAGTCTCCTTTCCACAAACTTCACATCATGCATTCCACCTTTAAAACCTTAAAGTCTCCCTAAAATCAGAAACTGCCCTAATGTCTCCTATGCAATTTAATGTCAAATTTTCTTTGACATTTGATGACATTAAAATTGGTAAAATTTGTCATGAACATCTGATTCACATTTACATGACCTAGTAAACCACCTCACATGTATCAAATTCAGAAACAGTTAACATCTAGTAGAATTGATCCTTGACTGCAATTCCCAAACCTCCTCATAACTGATGAGAACCTAGTACAAGATTGAATAATAATCAGAAGATGCTGAAATAACATCTCCAAGGCTTTGAAAAGTGAGCTGATCTTTCTTTTCATAAGAGCAGTCCCTCCTGTCTATTGCCAGAATATTCTTAGCTTTTGAACCATATTTTTCTGTGTACTGAACATCAATCAAATATTTTGAGCACTGGACTTCTGAAGGAATCTGTTGGTCTTGGTAGATTTTGAAACTTATAAATTTAGATGGTTGAGTTAGATTTTGAGGATTAGTTGCATATTCTAGGCTTATGTTCCCTTGGGTTTTTGATGGCCAGGCTGTGTTCCAGCTGAAAGCTTGTCAATTATTGGGTTGTGGGCCAGTAGATTTTGTGTCATCTAATACTGCCTGGACATACAGAGTAAAATCAGTGAGTTTAGAATCACTGATATACAGGGAGATCTTGGGGTGCAACGTTATAGCTCCCTGAAAATGGCCACACTGGTAGGTAGGGCAGAAGCTTGCTTGCTTTCATAGGCAGGGGTATTGAGTATATGAGTACAGACATCGTATTGCAACTATAAAATACTTCGTTTAGGCCACACTTGGAATATTGTATACAGTTTTTGTCTCCATTCTATGGAAAGGATGTGATACCACCAGAAAGAATGCAGAAGACATTCATCGGATATTAACTTTAATGGGAGATTTTAGTTGCAGGTAGAGGTTGGATAAGCTAGGGTTGTTCTCACTGGAGCAAAGGAGGCTGAGTGGTGATCTTATTGCGATCTATAAAATTATGTGGGGCATAGAGAGCGAGGATTTCACAGTCTTTTTTTCCAAAGTCAAAGGAATGTTAAACTAGAGGAGTTACTTTAAGGTGAGAGAGGAAATATTTAAAGGAGATCTAAGAGATAAGTTTTTCCAAACAGAGGGTGGCAAGTATAGAACAAACTGCCAGATGAGGAGAAAGAATTTGGATAGGAACGGAAGCAGGATATGGGCCAAATGCAGGAAAATGGAATTAGCGTGGATAGGTATTCCCATTAGCATGGACAAGTCAGCTGAAGGGTCTGCTTCCTTACTGTACAACTCTATCAGAATCAGAATGAGGTTTAGTATCATAAGAACATAAGAAATAGGAGCAGGAGTAGGCCATCTGGCCCATCGAGCCTGCCCCGCCATTCAATAAGATCATGGCTGATCTGTCCATAAACTCAGCTCCATCTACCTGCCTTTTCCCCATAACCCTTAATTGCCCTACTATGTAAAAATCTATCCAACTGTATCTTAAATATATTTAGTGAAGAAGCCTCAACTGCTTCCCTGGGCAGAGAATTCCACAGATTCACCGCTCTCTGGGAAAAACAGTTTCTCCTCATCTCCGTCCTAAATCTTCTCCCCTGAAACTTGAGGCAATGTCCCCTAGTTCTAGTCTCACCTACCAATGGAAACAACTTTCCTACTTCTACCTTATCTATCCCTTTCAAAATGTTGTATGTTTTTATAAGATCCCCTCTCATTCTTCTGAATTCCAGAGAGTATAGTCCCAGGCGACTCAATCTCTCCTCATAGGTTAACCCCTTGGAATCAACTTGGTGAACCTCCTCTGCACTGCCTCCAAAGCCAGTATATCAGTCTTAAAGGATGTGAAATTTATTGTTTAGCAGCAGCAGTACATTGTAAATACATAAAATTGGTATTAGTTACAAAATAAATAAGAAGTGCAAATAAAACGAATAATGAGGTTGTATTCATAGGTTCATGGACCATTCTTGAAGATGCCCTTAAGGGTGGTAATAGCTGAGTTTACAATTTTGCAGCCTCTTGTGATCTTGTGCATTGGACCCTCCATACTAGGCTGTGATACAACCAGTCAGAATGCTCTCCACTGTACATCTATAGACAGTTGGAAGTGTCTTTGATGACACACCAAATCTTCTGAAGTACAGGCATCAGTGCATCTTCTTCGTGACTGCATCAATTTATTGGACCCAGAACAGATCCTCAAAAAATATTGACCCCCAAGAATTTAAAGCTGCTCACCCTTTTTACCACTGACCCTGCAGTGAGGACTGGAGCATGTTTTTATAAATTGCTTTCTGGAGTCCACAGTGAACTCCTCGGTCTTTCTGACATAGGGTGTAAGATTGTTGTTATGACATCACTCAACCAATTGAAGTATCTCACTCCTGTACACCATCTCAATGCCTTTCTAACTCTATGATGTTAGGAGATGAGAGAGATGCAGCCTGGAATCATAAAAATATCGGTGGTGAAAGGGAAAACCAAGGAAGATACAGGATAAAAGAAACATGCTAAACTGTTCAAGGTTATAAACTTCTGTTATAAAGTAGAAATGCACTGCTGCAGCCTCACAACTCCAGAATCCTGAGTTCGATCGTGCCTGTGTGGAATTTGCACATTTTTCTTGTGACCACGTGAGTTTCCTCTGGGTACCACAGTTTCCTCACATGTCCTAAGGGTAGTCATTGAGTTGGCTGTTGTAGATTACCTCCAGTGTAAGTTGGTGGTAGAAGAACCACTGGGAATTGATGGGCATGTGAAAGAGAATAGCTTACCTGAAAGAAAGTGGGAGAATAGGATTTCCCTGAGAGCCAACATAAAAAGATTCAATAGGTCAATGAGTCTTCTTCTACATTATGATAAAATAGCAAAAAATAAAATTGCTGGAAATGCTCAAAAGTTTAAGAAACCTCTCTGGAGAGAAAGAAAACTCCAAAACTAGTATTTGGATTATTGTGAGCAGTTTTGGTTCCCATATCTAAGAAAGGATGTGCTGATGTTGGAGAGGATCCACTGGAAGTTTAGAACGATGATCTCAGGAATTGAAAAGTTAAAATATGAGGACCATTTGACAGTTTAGGGATCAACCTTAACCTCAGAATAGAAAGAAGTCCTTTAGAGTAGAAATGAGGAGAAATTTCTTCACCCAGAGGTTGGTCAATGGGTGGAGTTCATTGCCAAACGCAGCTGTGGAGGGGAGGCCAAGTCATTGGGTATATTTAAAGTAAAAATTGATAGGCTCTTGATTGGTCAGGGCGTCAAAAGTTATGGGGCAGAGGCAGAAGATGGAGTTGAGAGGGAAATTAAATCAGTAATGATCGAATGGTGAAGCGGATCCAATTGGCCGAATGGCCTAACACTGCTATTATTTCAGATTGATGCCTCTTCATAAGATTTGCTAAATAGTCATCAAATCAAGCTGTTAGCTCCATTTCTCTCTCTCCATAGATACTGCTAACCTGTTGGCTGTTTTTATTTCGGATTTCCAGCATCCATGTTTTGTTGTTATTTTTGCTTTCTAAAACAGCAGATGTTAATACGATTTTATAGAGACCTGGGGGCTTCCAGAATAAGCAATACATTAAGTAAAAATCAAATGTAGTGATATTATCATGAATGGTGTAAAGAAATTTCTTTTAGATTAGTTCCTTTGCCATTTTACTGAATACAGGAATCTATTTAAAATAAATGAGGGGAAGGTAAGATGAGCTCATTAGGCCTTCACACATCAAGTTCAGTGACAGTAATTTCTAATCGTTAGCAAGTCACTCTACTAAGCCCTATTACTAAATATTATCCTAGTCCTGCAACCTGTGGGAAAAATTATGTTCACTAATGAATGTTATTTTGACAGTATTGATTATTGTAAACATCAAAATCATATAATTTGTTAAATTTTTCTGAAGTTAATTACTGCTTAGTAATTATAGGGAGAATATTGTAATCTTCAGCATTGCTCAGAGTTTTGTTTGTGCTCTACAGGTATCTGTACAAGCTTCGCGATCTGCACCTGGAATGTGAGAACTACACTGAGGCTGCATATACACTGCTCTTGCACGCTAAGCTGCTCAAGGTTAGGAACATTCCTTGCAAATTACAACTTCATGGCACCTGCTGTAAAGATAGGAAAAGAATCAAATATTCTAATTAAATCAAGGTAAAAAAAAATGAGCCGCATACGGAGAAAGTGAGGAAGAACATTCACTTAGGGCTCAAGAAGATAGTTGTTGAAATGTTCAACTCTGGTCATTAGCACTGAGCATGCAATATAAAGGTGTCAACACATTTATGTCGGAAGACGACTTTTTTGTTGTGACTATATAATGTGCTAGCAACCTGACAGAGATCTCTAAATGTCGAGGAGAAAGAAACTGCGGAAATCCAAGGATCCAGATTCCGATAACAGCATATATTTTGATCCTTGCACATCCGCCATGAGATTTAAACTGGTGCACAAAGGGAAGTGGGCCACCTGGTGGTCATTTGACACTAGCGTCTTACAATTGTCAGCTCAGGAAGACTATTAAGGCCTTGTCACCACAGCATCAGTGTTTTCAATGACAGATGAAATGGGAGTGACTCTGAAATGGTGATCATACTGAATATGGTAATATTCTAATAACTATCAGTTATAATGGGTGATTTCAATCTACATATAGATTGGGTGAACCAAATTGGTAAGGGTGCTGAGGAAGAGGATTTCTTGGAATGTATGCGGGATGGTTTTTTGAACCAACATGTCGAGGAACCAACCAGGGAGCAATCTTGTCGTGAGAGGGCCCTTGGGTAAGAGTGACCATAATATGGTGGAATTCTTCATTAAGATGGAGAGTGACATACTTAATTCAGAAACAAAGGTTCTGAACTTAAAGAAGGGTAACTTTGAAGGTATGAGACATGAATTAGCTAAGATAGACTGGCAAATGACACTTAAAGAGTTGACGGTGGATATGCAATGGCAAGCATTTAAAGATGGCATGGATGAACTACAACAATTGTTCATCCCAGTTTGGCAAAAGAATAAATCAAGGAAGGTGGTGCACCCGTGGCTGACAAGGGAAATTAGGGATAGTATCAATTCCAAAGAAGAAGCATACAAATTAGCCAGAAAAAGTGGCTCACCTGAGGACTGGGAGAAATTCAGAGTCCAGCAGAGGAGGACAAAGGGCTTAGTTAGGAAGGGGAAAAAAGATTATGACAGAAAATTGGCAGGGAACATAAAAACTGACCGTAAAAGCTTTTATAGATATGTGAAAAGAAAAAGATTGCTTAAGAAAAATGTAGGTCCCCTACAGACATTAAGAGGTGAATTGATTATGGGGAGCAAAGACATAGCAGACCAATTGAATAACTACTTTGGTTCTGTCTTCACTAAGGAGGACATAAATAATCTTCTGGAAATAGTAGAGGACAAAGGGTCCAATGAGATGGAGGAACTGAGGGAAATGCATGTTAGTAGGGAAGTGATGTTAGGTAAATTGAAGGGATTAAAGGCAGATAAATCCCCAGGGCCAGATGGTCTGCATTCCACAGTGCTTAAGGAAGTAGCCCAAGAAATAGTGGATGCATTAGTGATAATTTTTCAAAAGTCCTTAGATTCTAGACTAGTTCCTGAGGATTGGAGGGTGGCTAATGTAACCCCACTTTTTAAAAAAGGAGAGAGAGAGAAACCGGGGAATTATAGACTGGTTAGCCTAACATCGGTGGTGGGGAAAATGCTAGAGTCAGTTATCAAAGATGTGATAACAGCACATTTGGAAAGCGGTGAAATCATCGGACAAAGTCAGCATGGATTTGTGAAAGGAAAATCATGTCTGACGAATCTCATAGAATTTTTTGAGGATGTAACTAGTAGAGTGGATAGGGGAGAACCAGTGGATGTGGTATATTTGGATTTTCAAAAGGCTTTTGACAAGGTCCCACACAGGAGATTAGTGTACAAACTTAAAGCACACAGTATTGGGGGTAAGGTATTGATGTGGATAGAGAATTATTTGGCAGACAGGAAACAAAGAGTGGGAATAAACGGGACCTTTTCAGAATGGCAGGCAGTGACTAGTGGGGTACCGCAAGGCTCAGTGCTGGGACCCCAGTTGTTTACAATATATATTAATGACTTGGATGAGGGAATTAAATGCAGCATCTCAAGTTTGCGGATGACACAAAGCTGGGCGGCAGTGTTAGCTGTGAGGAGGATGCTAAGAGGATGCAGGGTGACTTGGATAGGTTAGGTGAGTGACCAAATTCATGGTAGATGCAATTTAATGTAGATAAATGTGAGGTTATCCACTTTTGTGGCAACAACAGGAAAACAGATTATTATCTGAATGGTGGCCAATTAGGAAAAGGGGAGGTGCAACGAGACCTGAGTGTCATTATACACCAGTCATTGAAGGTGGGCATGCCAGTACAGCAGGCGGTGAAAAAGGCGAATGGTATGCTGGCATTTATAGCAAGAGGATTCGAGTACAGGAGCAGGGAGGTACTACTGCAGTTGTACAAGGCCTTGGTGAGACCACACCTGGAGTATTGTGTGCAGTTTTGGTCCCCTAATCTGAGGAAAGACATCCTTGCCATAGAGGGAGTACAAAGAAGGTTCACCAGCTTGATTCCTGGGATGGCAGGATTTTCATATGATGAAAGACTGGATCAACTAGGCTTATACTCGTTGAAATTTAGAAGATTGAGGGGGGATAATATTGAAACGTATAAAATCCTAAAGGGATTGGACAGGCTAGATGCAGGAAGATTGTTCCTGATATTGGGGAAGCCCAGAAGGAGGGGTCTCAGTTTGAGGATAAAGGGCAAGCCTTTTAGGACTGAGATGTGGAAAAACTTCTTCCCACAGAGAGTGGTGAATTTGTCGAATTCTCTGCCACAGGAAACAGTTGAGGCCAGTTCATTGTTTATATTTAAGAGGGAGTTAGATATGGCCCTTGTGGCTAAAGGGCTCAGGGGGTAGGGAGGGAAGGCTGGTACAGGGTTCTGAGTTGGATGATCAGCCATGATCATACTGAATGGCGGTGCAGGCTCGAAGGGCCGAATGGCCTACTCTGCACCTGTTTTCTGTGTTTTCTATGTTTATGTTAGTATCAATTATGATATCCATGAGATATTTAACAGGTATGACTTGTATTTAACAGTGTATTACAAACATGAAAAATGCTGCAGATGCTGGAAATCCAAAGCAACAAACAGAACGCTGGAGAAACTCAGCAGATCAAGCAGCATCTATGGAACAGAGTAAAGGATGTTTCGGCCTGAAACATTAACTGTTTACCCTTTTCCATAGATGCTGCCTAACGTACTGAGTTCCTCCAGTGTTCTGTGTGTGTTGCATTCAACTGCTTATTAAATGATTTTAGGATGCTTGGTCCATAAAAATACACCATTAATAGTAGCAAGCCAAACTTAATCTTACATTGATCTCCATTTTAACTGTAGCCCTTCGGCTTTATTCAATATTCATCGACACTCTTCCCTGCAAAACTCTATTAATGTCATTGCAGAATCACAAACTGTCCTGTTATCCACAGATTTTTTAGGGAAAGAATTCCAGGTTTCTGCCAACATTGGTATGAAATTTCTCTTTCCAGTTTTGCTAAAGAATGATATTGGTTTGTATTTATTCATGCAATCACTCTGTGTGTTAGCAGACAATGCCTCCTGTCCTCACTGAGGAACAAATTCTCTGTATCTTAACAACTTAATAACTAAACTATGTTGGATTTCAATGAGGTATTGTTCAGAAGTGTTCTATTTTTAACCTGTCCTTATGAACTTATCTGTTATTTTTTATCCTAAGTTTCATTGTACTTACACCATTTTCCACAGCCTTGGTTTATTAGGGACATGGGATGTCCAGACTTGATTGCAATGAACATGAGGTTCATTAGGGATATGGGATGTCGGCCTTGATTGCCATGAACATGAGGTTTGTAGGGACATGGGATGTGAGGAAGCAGAGTTTTATCGCAGTAGCTGCATGAAAGGTCAAATGGCCTAACAGAATTTTATTTGTTTTTGTAGTAGTTTGCTCTTGACTCTTCAAGAAACTCCTACCTGGTGCAAATCATTGAATGATGCAACTTCAAAGCTCTGCAATTGATTCACTGATGTACATAAGAGAGAGCAAAATAAAGGGGGCCATTTGGCTTTCTTCTCTCAAGATGCCATCCTTGTTCTCTTCAAGAAATAAAATCATATGATACTGAAAATTCTCAGCAGGGCCAGACAGCATCTAGGAAAAGAGGATCAGTTAATGCTCCAGCTCCAGAATAAAGGGAAAACATTTTAGTCTTCAGGGGAATAAAAGGTGGGGGAATGATGGGTTGGACAAAGGAAGTGTCTCTGATGGATGAAGCCAAATGAGTTAATCATAAACACAAGAGATTCTGCATGTGCTGGAATTCTAGAGCAACACATACAAAATGCTGGAGGGACCCAGCAAGTCCGGCAGCATCTTTGGAAAAGAACTAACAGTTAAGGTTTTGGGCTGACACCCTTCTTCAGGACTGAAAAGGAAGGGGAAAGATACCAGAATAGATTAATGTAGCAGTTATGAGTCAGTTATGATCAAATTATACCTTTTATCAACATCACTTGGTTCGGGACATGCTTCACAGGATAGACTATACTAAATGGGAAAAAAACTGAGACAGAAAAGATCAGTTACTGAACATGAAAGAAAAGTCAGATGCTAAAGTAGGAGATTTCAAAATAGAGTTCAGAAGATTGCAATGTGCTCAGATGGAAGACAAAATGTTGTTGCTGAAGCTTGTATTAACCTCATTGTGACAGTGCAAGAAGCCACAGACCAACAGCTCAAAATTGAGATGCTGAATAAATGTCATGAGTACCCAGGGGTCACTGCTGTGGACTAGTGGCATGTGCTGCATCTGCATAACCTCTGCAGGTACACAAACATCTTTAGGAATTATGTTGGAGAAATAGCGTAATAGCTCTTTTCAAATCTACCTAATACTTAATAAATAGAAAAGACATTTCAAAAAATGTGCCAGTATTATAGATGTTTCCAAGGATTATGTTAATATTTAAGGGTGCCTGTAGCTAAAATGTCAATGTTTACAGGGATATTTAAGAAGTTTGACTGAATTTACTGTAGAGGCCATGTAATTATTTCCCGTCTGTCTGTGTTGCCTGTGTTTTATTTTGGATTTCAGTAATTTGTCACGTGTTGGGGTGTGGTAGAAGTAAAGCCATTAGTTTAGTTAGAGATAGAGACTAAGCAGAGGTTGAATATTTTTTATTGACCGCTTATTTCACTTTTTACACTAATTATGCTTGTTTCATTAGCTTTTAAAGCAATATAAGGTCATTTGGCTTTGCTGGTTTTGTAATAAAGAATTGAATGTACCTTTTCTCGATTTGGAACTTAGTTGTTTGGAGGTGGCTCACACAGTGTCATTTCCTTCACTCAGTCTCTCAGCAGTTTTGGTTGTTTTTCAAATAGCCGCTACATTTACAGAGATCGTCAGTGAATGGGGCAGTATTTGCACTGGTCTCCAGGGAATGCTGCAGTATTTGTGAGCTGCCTAGGGAGTGTCAGTATTTCCAAGAATCTCGAAGGAGTGTGTCAGTATTTATGCAGTTCTCCTATGAATGTGTTATACATATAGAGAACATTTTCCAGGGGATGTATTGGTATTTGCCGAGATTTTCAGGGAGTGGGTCAGTATTTTGGGGGATCTCCGGAAACTGTGGCATTGTGTATAGAGATCTTCAGGCAATTTGTCTGCATTTGTGTTGATTTTCAAAGAGTATTTCAATATTAACAGTAATATCCAGGGAATATGTAAGTATATACTGAAAAATCCATTTAATATGTTAGTATTTACATAGGTCGCCTTTCAAAGTGTCAGTATTTATAGAGCCCTTATTTACAGGACTCTTCAGGGAGTCTGTCAATATTCACAGTGGTCTTCAGGAGTTTGTCATTACTTATAGATGGTTTCCTGAAAGGTATATTTTGATTTACAGGAGGATTTCTTGTTTTCAGATTTTCCCCAGTGTTTTAACCATCTTTTTAATGTTCCTTCATTAAAATTCAGAAATTGTTTAATCATGAAATTACTAATAAGTGATTCTTACTTTAGCTGCCAAATGTGATTCAGTAAGAACAGTAAGCTCCTTTATAGAATAAAAAAATGAAACATCTTGGAGACAATGGGAGGAACACAATGGATTAGCCAGTGTTTAGTTTACACCAGATAGAGTAGCCATTGAAATGAGGTTGTGCTCCAGGTGATAAGCAGAATGAATGTCAAGTCAAGTCAAGTCAAGTTGCTTTTTATTGTCATTTCGACCATAAACTGCTGGTACTGCGCACAGTAAAAACAAAACAACGTTGCTCCAGGACGCTGCTGCTACATGGAACAACACAAAACTACAGTAGACTAAGTGAGACAATACAAGGCTACACTAGGCTACCTAAGACAACACAAAAACTACACTAGACTACAGACCTACACAGGACTACATAAAGTGCACAAAACACTGCAGGGCAGTACAATAATTAATAAACAAGACAACAGGCACAGTAGAGGACAAATTACAATATAATAATAAATGATGTAGATGTCAGTCTAGACTCTGGGTATTAAGGAGTGTGATGCCTTGGGGGAAGAAACTGTTGCACAGTCTGGTTGTGAGAGCCCGAATGCTTTGGTACCTTTTGCCAGATGGCAGGAGGGAGAAGAGTTTGTATGAGGGGTGCGTGGGGTCCTTCACAATGCTGTTGGCTTTACGGATGCAGCATGTAGTGTAAATATCTGTAATAGCAGGAAGAGAGACCCCAATGATCTTCTCAGCTGACCTCACTATCCACTGCAGGGTCTTGCGATCCGAGACGGTGAAATTTCCGAACCAGGCAGTGATGCAGCTGCTCAGGATGCTCTCGATACATCCTCTGTATTGAATGTGGGGCGGATGGGGGGGTGGGAGATGAACTTTTCTCAGCCTTTGCAGAAAGTAGAGATGCTGCTGGACTTTCTTGGCTATGGAGCTGGTGCTGAGGGACAAGGTGAGATTCTCCACCAGGTGAATACCAAGAAATTTGGTGCTCTTAACGATCTCAACGGAGGAGCCGTCAATGTTCAGCAGAGAATGGTCGCTCCGTGCTCTCCTGAAGTCAACAAACATCTGTTTTGTTTTGTTCACATTCAGAGACAGGTTGTTGGCTCTGCACCAGTCCGTTAGCCGCTGCACCTCCTCTCTGTATGCTGACTCATCGTTCTTGCTAATGAGACTGACCGCGGTTGTGTCATCGGTGAACTTGATGATGTGGTTCCAGCTGTGTGTTGCAGCACAGTTGTGAGTCAGCAGAGTGAACAGTAGTGCACTGAGAACAACCCTGGGGGGCCCTGTGCATTCCGAATGGGGTCAATTTTAGGATTATTTTAACAATATTAGTATTTTATGTTACTAATTTTGTGATTTATGATTATTTTAACAATGTTACATTTGAAAATAAATGTTGATTTATGGGAATAATGTTTCAATGTGTATAGGCAACAGGTAAACCTACAGGAGGGTAATGAGTAGGAAGAGATAGTCGCACACTAGACTAAAACACTAATTACTAATCTTTAGATATGGTACAATATGATGCTATGTTGATGAAGCATTTCACAAGCAACATTATCCTAAGAACAGTGCACTCTTGGCTGGAGCTGTTGTGTTGAAATCTAGAACTTGGGGAAGGAAGAATTAAAATGAAAAGGATTGTCACACTCAAAAAAAAAGACTTACAGGCAGTGGATTCAAGAAACTTATGAGGACTGACCCAGTTTTTATTCTCTGCTTTAGTGGTCTGATGAGCAATGTACATCCCACGTTATGCCAAGAGATTTTCAGATTTCGCAAACGCAGCGTCAGCTGAAAGAGAACCTGTACAAAACCATCATTAATTACTTTGACAAGGGAAAGGTGAGTGTAAGTGCTTGTGCTTGAACCTTCCCTGAGCAGGACAAGTCATTCTGTTTAATTTAAAATTTGTAACCGTGAGGAATGTTATTGCTGCAAAATGAATCACACCCTCATCTTGGACACACAGTCTCAAACCCATGTCCTCTCAGGTTGAGGGGAGGGGCATTGAAGTTGGGCTGGGTCTTCAAGCTTTAACATTAAGCAACATCCTATGTTACATGGATATGTTCTATATTTCACTTCTAACAATGTGGCTGTTGTGAATGTAAACAGAAGCAGTTTCTTACGAAGCCTTCATCAATACGGGGACCTGGATTGAAAATGTGCTCTTTAATATTGAACAGGGAACTATATTGGACTTGCCCTTGCTCTACCAGTGATGTTGTTTCCACAAGTGCTTGTTTTGTGCAAGTAGCCTCAAGTATTTTATAATGATGGCCACAGCAACACAAAATTATTGCAAAACAAAACAGTCTGGTTTATTCATCTTCTTTTGCGGAGTGAAGTTGCTGCTGACACAGTGGTGACACAGTTTGTACTGCTGCCTCGTGACTCTGGGGAGCCAAGTTTGATCCTAGCCTTTGGAACAGTCTGTGGGGAGATGAGACATAATCCCTATGATAGCAACACACATCAAAGTTGCTGGTGAAAGCAGCAGGTCAGGCAGCATCTCTAGGAAGAGGTACAGTCAACGTTTCAGGCCGAGACCCTTCGTCAGGACTAACTGAAGGAAGAGTTAGTAAGAGATTTGAAAGTGGGAGGGGGAGGGGGAGATCCAAAATGATAGGAGAAGACAGGAGGGGGAGGGATGGAGCCAAGAGCTGGACAGGTGATTGGCAAAGGATATGAGAGGATCATGGGACAGGAGGTCCGGGGAGAAAGACAAGCGGGGGGGAACCCAGAGGATGGGCAAGGGGTATAGTCAGAGGGACAGAGGGAGAAAAAGGAGAGTGAGAGAAAGAATGTGTGTATAAAAGTAAATAACGGAAGGAGTATGAGGGGGAGGTGGGGCATTAGCGGAAGTTAGAGAAGTCAACATGCATGCCATCAGGTTGGAGGCTACCCAGACGGAATATAAGGTGTTATTCCTCCAACCTGAGTGTGGCTTCATCTTTACAGTAGCGGAGGCCGTGGATAGACATGTCAGAATGGGAATGGGATGTGGAATTAAAATGTGTGGCCACTGGGAGATCCTGCTTTCTCTGGCGGACAGAGCGTAGGTGTTCAGCAAGGCAGTCTCCTAGTCTGCGTCGGGTCTCGCCAATATATAGAAGGCCACATCGGGAGCACCGGACGCAGTATATCACCCCAGCCGACTCACAGGTGAAGTGTCGCCTCACCTGGAAGGACTGTCTGGGGCCCTGAATGGTATTAAGGGAGAAAGTGTAAGGGAATGTGTAACACTTGTTCTGCTTACAAGGATAAGTGCCAGGAGGGAGATCAGTGGGGAGGGATGGGGAGGAACGAATGGACAAGGGAGTCGCGTAGGGAGCGATCCCTGTGCAAAGCAGAGAGATGAGGGGAGGGAAAGATGTGCTTAGTGGTGGGATCCCACTGGAGGTGGCGGAAGTTACGGTGAATAATATGTTGGACCTGGAGGCTGGTGGGTGGTAGGTGAGGACAAGGGGAACCCTATTCCTAGTGGGGTGGCGGGAGGATGGAGTGAGAGCAGATGTACGTGAAATGGGAGAGATGCGTTTGAGAGCCGAGTTGATACTGGAGGAAGGGAAGCCCCTTTCTTTAAAACAGAAGGACATCTCCCTCGTCCTGGAATGAAAAGCCTCATCCTGAGAGCAGATGCGGTGGAGACGGAGGAATTGCGAGAAGGGGATGGCATTTTTGCAAGAGACAGGGTGAGAAGAGGAATAGTCCAGATAGCTGTGAGAGTCAGTAGGCTTATAGTAGACATCAGTGGATAAGCTGTCTCAAGAGACAGAGACAGAAAGATCTAGAAAGGGGAGGGAGGTGTCAGAAATGGACCAGGTAAACTTGAGGGCAGAGTGAAAGTTGGAGGTAAAGTTAATAAAGTCAACGAGCTCAGCATGCGTGCAGGAAGCAGCGCCAATGCAGTCGTCGATGTAGCGAAGGAAAAGTGGGGGACAGATACCAGAATAGGTATTGTTCCACAAAGCCAACAAAAAGGCAAGCATAGCTAGGACCCATACGGGTGCCCATAGCTACACCTTTAGTTTGGAGGAAGTGGGAGGAGCCAAAGGAGAAATTATTAAGAGTAAGGACTAATTCGCTAGACAGAGCAGAGTGGTGGTAGAGGGGAACTGATTAGGTCTGGAATCCAAAAAGAAGCGGAGAGCTTTGAGACCTTCCTGATGGGGGATGGAAGTATATAGGGACTGAACATCCATGGTGAAAATAAAGCAGTGGGGGCCAGGGAACTTAAAATCATCGAAAAGTTTAAGAGCGTGAGAAGTGTCACAAACATAGGTAGGAAGGGATTGAACAAGGGGGGATAAAACTGTGTTGAGGTATGCAGAAACGAGTTTGGTGGGGCAGGAGCAAGCTGAGACAATAGGTCTGCCAGGACGGGCAGGTTTGTGGATCTTGGGTAGGAGGTAGAAACGGGAAGTGCGAGGTGTGGGAACTATAAGGTTGGTAGCAGTGGATGGGAGATCCCCTGTTGTTTGCATTTTTAAAATCCCTATGATAGCGTTGGTTTTCCCAGGTTTCCTGCCAAATTTTATCAGGTTTTCCCATGGTTGCCTGTTGTAAATTATCCCCAGTTTAAGAGAGTATGAGGAAAGTCAATCAGGGTTTCATGTGACAGAATAAGTCACAGGAAAGTAAATGGGGGAAGAGGATTGATAGGCTGTTTTAAAACCTGGTGAAGACTCAAAGGGGCAATTAGTCGCCTTTTGGGTTGTAAGAAAATGTGAATTTTGCAGTCCTTTCCTTGTTTGGCCTCAACTTCAGAACCACAAATGCAGTTTTCTTTTAAGTGCCCTCTGAAAATGGGTATTCAGTTAAAAGATATCCAGGGATAGATAATAAATGCTGGCATTTTGAGAATGTCGCGACTGCAAAAAAAAGAATATAACCAAAAAAACTGTTTGCTGGCCTCAGTTGAGCTTACAGTCAGTTTCTTCATTCAGATGTCTAGCAGGGTGGAAGACATGCCCCTGTATTCTTCACTGTGACTAACGCACACACAAATAATTTAAGTTATGTCTTTACTATGAACATTTTAAAGGAAACAAAGACATTTTGTTCCTCTGGAGATTTTCCTTTAAGGCCTTATCAAGTCCAAAAATTAATTGTTTTTATTAGTTATAGTGGCAGCCATTTGATTTACAAAAGGCAGTCAGAAAAATTGCTTTAGTGTAATATACTAAATTGTGGAAGGTTATCAAGAATACAAGAGAACTTAACAGCTCTTCTTCAAGTAGGACCATGGGATGTTGGTTTAGTGTCTGACCTGAAGGACTGTCGGGCAGTGGACGCAGTGACCTTTTCAGTGTTGCTGTACCCTCAGAATGGATAAGCCATTTGCACAGGGAGCACTGCTCTTGAGGTTCTGGTATGACTATGCTACTAATCAGACAAACTGAAAGTGAAACTCTACCTGCTTTTGTTCATTTCATGGAAATGCTTCTGTTTTTATAAGCAATCTTGCTATTCTGTTTCTATTTATTTTTTCCATGTTGCTTGTTATCAGTTTATATACAGTCTCTCTATTCATTGTTGTATCCTCCACATGAGATAGGAAAGGAGAGTAGAAATTTCTGGTTGGGTCTATGGGGGTGAGTTAATTCCCCAAACTGTTGACGTAGCTAAAAGAGACACAAGCCATTCACTAGGTGGAGAAGACAAAGCAAAAAAAAGAAGGAAAATTTAATAAGGCAGGCTTTGGGACCCAATCTGCACCAATCTTGATACAATTGAGGACCAAACATATGCCAATCAGGATGGCTAAGACAATTTTGCCAACATATGCCAGCCAGCATGGGTGATACATTTCTGGACAAAACATATGGTTAATACAATCTTGCACCTGACATGTGCCTGCAAATAAGAGTGATACAATTCTGTGCCCAGCATGTGCCAGTCAGCATGAGTGATGCAATTAGGACTCTCGGCAGTAATTTCAACTTGATCTAAGCACTAAGGACTACTAGTCTTGGCAGCCATGACCTTGCATACACGTGAAAATGCAACGCATATAGTCAACCAATAAATCCATCTTTGCAGTTACAGTCATGGGAAACCTTTCAGGCCAAAAAATATATGGACAGGCCAAAGCAACAAATTACTAAGCTATCATTACAAAAATTGAAAGCAATAAAAAATAAGAAAAAATCTTGGAAGAGTCATCTCAACAATCTCAGAACCCAAATGAGTCAATTAAAAATGGTTGCAGTGCGATCACTTAAAATTTGCATTCAATTCAGCAACCAAGTTATAAATCAGTAAGGTCTCACGAAGTGTAATCAGGTGATGATAAGATAACCTAGTTTTAATGACGTGTATTGAGAGATGAATATTGATCAGTGTACCAGGGAGATTTCCTTCTCCCTTTTCTTGTTTTTTTCCTATTGTTATTTTAGTGCTTTGGGAGCCTTTATACCTCCTTCAGGGGGCAGTTATGGCCATAGTTAAGCACAGAACATAGAACAGTAGAGCACAACACAGGCTCTTTCTCCCATGATATCTACTCCAAACATAATGCCAAATTGCACTAAGTATCTAAGGAGATACAAGAGACTGCAAATGCTAGAATCCGGAGCAACACACAAACTGCTGGAGTAACTCAACGGGTCAGGCAGCATCTATGGAGGGAAATAGACAGACAACATGTTGGGTCAAGATGATTTATCTGGAAGCAGATCCTTTATCAGAATGTTGATATGCAAGTAAAGTGCCTTTACCTGCAACTTTGAACTTTCTTTTCCTTCCATTGATTCTGCCTGAGCTGTTCAGGTTTTCCTGTGCATTGCATGTAAAGTAGATTTCTTCAGTGTCCATGAACAAATGTACATGAAATTTCTTCAGCTAGGTTTAACATTTAAGACAAGTCTGGATAGGTACATGGATGGTAGGGATATGGAGGGCTGTGGTGCCAGTGCGGGTTGATGGGAGGAGGAGGCAGTTTAAAAGGTTTCGGCATGGACTAGGTGGGCCGAAGGACCTGTTTCTGTGCTGTGCTTTTCTATGACTAGATCTAGATCTTCTCAATCCTTGCATATTCATTTGTCTTTCTAACAGCCTCATAAACACCACTTGTGTATCTTCTTCCGTCTCTACCACTGTTAGCCTGTTCCAAACACTCTGTTAAAAACTTGTGCCACACATCTCCTTTGAACTCAGTTTACATACATGTCCTCTAGTACTTGGCATTTCGACTGGGAAAAAGGTTTTGACTGTCCATCCTGTATAAGCTGTCATCATTTTAGATCATCTTATATCAGGTCTCCTCTCAGTCTTGAATGCTCCAGAGGAAACAATTCAACATGTCCAACCTCTCCTTATAGTTTATACTCTCTAATCCAGGCAGCATGCTAGTAAACCTCTTCTGCTCCCTTTCCTAAGCCTCCACATCCTCCCTCCAATGGGTGATGAGAATTGTGCACAATACTCCAAGTTCAGACTAACCAATGTTTTATCGAGCTCCGACATGACTCCCTTACTCTTATACTCAATGCCCCTTGTTTCATATCACCTCTGAAAGACATCACCTCCTGTAGGGCATCATTCCATTGGTCATCAGCACTCTGAAGTGATAGCTTGTGGTTTTGGAATTACCTCTTCCATCTCCTGGTTTCTTGTGCTCTCTTCAAGTCTTTACTATATATCTCCAACTATCTCCCAGCCTGCCCAAAACAGATATTGGCAGGGAGTTCTCTTTTTCCACTGCCCTGCTCACTGTAAGGGACTCTTCCTCAACTGAGATACAACTAATCTCCACAAAATGAAGAGCTGTTTCACAACTTACAAAATGAGAATGAGTTGTAGAATCACAATGCTAGACATTGTACATCCCAAAATCCACTTTTAATTTGAAAGTAGGCTCTTCATTAGTTAGATGTATGTTCAGTCCCAAATATATGAGGTGAAAAGATAGAGCAAAAGTGGTAAGAGGAAGTGGAATGGTTTACTAACGTATACACCCACCAGTCCTCCATTAAATTACTCTACCTGAAATGGTCACAGCTCAGAGACCTCTTGCTAATGAGACTGCTTCTCTTTTAGATGTGGGAGGAAGCCTTGAACCTCTGCAAAGAGCTGGCAGAACAGTTTGAAATGGAAATTTTTGACTACGAGCTTCTCAGCCAGAATCTGGTAAGTTTCCATGAGCAGCCTGCTGTGACAAAATGCTTCAAGATGCCAATTCTCAAGCTGTCAGTTCCAAAATATTTTTAAAAGCTCTAAAGAATGTTTCTCTGGAATCCATTGGCTGCCAGATATATGTTAGGTGCATATATTTCCCTCATCAACTTTCTTGCCTTTTGTTCTTTCCATAATCACTGAACGGTGCAGCAGAGTCTGCTAATTCCTTGAGGGGATTGTGTTGGTATCCACTGTAGCAGACACCAAGGATGTTAGTGCAACCTGAAACACAGCCTTGCTTCATTGTAACAGTATGATCAGTGAATACAGCTGCAGGCCCAATTACATTTTTCTGGGATAGAATTTCCACACAAGTGTGATGATCATGTGGACCAGAGGTGGTTCCCAGGCACAGTGAAAGAGAAATATGTCCTTAATATTTTGTGGGAAAACTAAGCCCTTTGATTACTACTTCTCCCTGCTCAGGGCTAATTGGATGTTGAAGGCTAGTTTCTGCAACATCTCACCTTAGTATAATGCCCCACAAGTCAGGCTAAACAGTGAGCAGACTGTTTCGATATTTAAAGGGATAGTTCTCCACTGCCTTCATCCTTTCAAAGCACTGATGTAAGAATTTAGCAAAAGGGACTCAATGTCAGTCACTTTGCCTTCAACAAGACCATGGGTGACATTTACTTGAATTCCAATTCATCTACACTTCCTCCTTTTCAACGCTTTGCTGTACTAAGATATAGTCTTTAAGAGCACTCTACTACAGAGATATGCAGAGAGCTGGAGTAGGCTTAAAAAGTTTACCTTGTTCTGGATGAGCACATTTACTTCCATTGTCCTGACCTCACTATTCAGAGATGAAAGGTGAGGGGCTGAAGAAGAAGGGATCTGATAGGAGAGGAGAGTGGACCAAAGGGAAAGGGAAGGAGGAGGGGATCCAGGGGAAGTAACAGGTAGAAGAAGTAAAAGGTCAGAGTGGGGAACTGAGGAGGTGGGAGTGGGGGGAATGTATTTACTGGAAGGAGAAATCAATATTCATGCCATCAGGTTGCAGGGTACCCAGACAGAATACAAGGTGTTGCTCTTCACCCTAAGGGTGGTCACATCTTCACACAAACAGAGGCCATTGAGCGACATGCTGGAATGGGAATGCAAGTGGGAATTATAGTGCTTGGCCACTGGGAAACCCCGCTTGTGGCAGGTGGTACAGAGGTGCTCAACAAAACAGTCTCAACAATAGTTTGGTTAGACATAAAAGTCTGACATTCACAATGTAACTAAAGTGCTGAGTATTTAGAAAAATTATAAGGATAAAAGCATATTGCTCACAATGTTATACTTATTTCTTCATAAATAACTGACATCTTTGCTTGTCAACCCACAGAAACAGCAAGCCACGTTCTACGAAAACATCATGAAAATCTTACGGCCAACTCCCGATTACTTTGCTGTTGGTTTTTATGGTCGTGGTTTCCCACTATTCCTCAGGGTGAGTCTTTGATTTCAGAATTTTGGGAATCAGAATGGACATATGGTGTTGTGTAAATTCATCAAGCAAAGATGGGCAAGAGTGATGAACGGGGAAAGGTATTTGCATGATGGTCTAAGACATACAGTTTAAGCTTGCCAGTATTTAGATGGGTAAAAACTTTGGCTCATTTAGTACTGGGTGTTGGAGCTTCACCTTTTAATGATTTGAGGAACCATTAAGTGAACTAATGATGAAACAACATAAACAATTTCTGCAGAAAGTCTGGATTTCCAGCATCTGCAGAATCACTTGTGTTAATGGTGAGACAGAGATGACGGGCAACAATGCACACATAGAACCTGAGAGGGTTTCAGATGAGTAACAGCAAGAAGGTGAGAAATTTCAGAGAGTCAAAGTTAGATTTTGGGAAAACTTTGGAGGTAATGTTATGGGATCTTGAAGAGAAGGCATTGTGGTTCATTGTCTGACTATGATGAATAGGTAAACAGAGAAACAGGTGAGTGTGAACCCAATCAGCTGAACAGGGGGGCAAAGCATTACAGGTGAGCAGAGCAGTCAGTTACAACAAGGGCTACAAATGGCAGGCACCCCAAAATGAATAACTTTAGTACTCTATAGATATGGGAAACTTAATGATAGGGTTCACAGGGAGGATGAATATAGATCTGGAAGCAAAACACTTATTGAGACTATAGGGAGGAAAGGGAGCTCCATGCTGGAGGAACTCAACTGGTCAAGCAGCAAAGGAGGGGGGAAAAAGACTGTCGACCTTATGGGTCAAGATACTTCCTCTGGACTTGCAATGGGAGGTTAGACTCCAGCTATAATTTGATAGGTCCCGTGGATTATAAGTAATTTTCCTGAGAAAAAAATGATGTTGATGGCAGTAACAAGGTTGTGCCTGAAGAGAGAGAATTGGTAATATTATCAACTATTTGTGATGGACAGAGTGAAGGTGCATGATGAAGTAATCCCCCAATCTATGTCATCCTTTGCCACAATAGCAGGATATCCTGGTGACTGCCCATTTCAATTTGACTTCCCACTTCCAATTCAGTCCATGGCCTCCTTGACTGCTATGGTGTGCTACACCCAGATTGGAGAGCAATATCTCACATTCTGTGTGGGTAGACTGTAATCTGATGACATGAACATTGATTTCTCGAACTTCCAGTCATTTCTCACCCCACCTCTTTTTCCATTTTCCATTCTGGTTCCCGTCTCACTTCTTCTCTTCCCCGGCAATAATCTCCACCTGGTGCCCCTCCTCCTTTCGCTTCTTCCATGGTCCACTGTCCTTGCCTCTCAGATTACTTCTTCTTTAGCCCTTCACCTCTTCCACCTATCACCTCCCATTTTGTACTTCTACCACTCCGCCATCCACCCGCACTTCTCCCTCACCTGCTTTCACCTATCATCTGCCAACGTGCTCCTTCCCCAGCCCCTACCTTCTTATTCTAGCCTCTTCCTCCTCCCTTTCCAGTCCTAATGAAAGGCCTCAGTTCAATCGTAGACAGTTTCTCCCCCTCCATAGCTGCTGCCTGCCTTGCTGTCTTCCTCCACCACTTTGTGTGTGTTTCTGAAGAGTTGCAGCATCTGCAGAATCCCTTGTGTTTTATCCTCTGTCCTTTGGTCCACTGAGTCCATACCGAACAGCAAGTTCCCAATGATACTAATCCTGTGCTTAGACAGTTTTATTCTTCCCATATACTGCATCCATCAACATAACCTCTCACTTACACATTTAGGGGCAATTTACCGTGGCCAATTGATCTAACACTTGCAAATCTATGGAATGTATGTGGAAACTGGAGCACCTGAGGAAACCCACATTGTCCCAGAAGGATATACAGGCCCCACACGGGGAGTACCAGAGATCAGGACTGAAATTGATTGCTGGAGCTATGAGATGTCAGCTCCACTAACAGCACCACCGTGCTGCCTTAGTGTTGGTTCTCAGTATTCTTGATAACTTGCTAAAGAGTCTCCATCATCAGTCAACCCACTGAATCAAGATTTCTTCTGAAGTAACACACACGAAATGCTGGAGATCTCAGCTGGTCAGGCTGAGTGGACAATAGAGAGGCCGGGGTGGGAATTTTGTTCACTGGAAGGAGAAATTGATTTTCATACCATCAGGTTGGAGGCTACCCAAATGGTGTAGGCTACCCAAGGTGTTGTTCCTCCACCCTGAGGGTGGCCTCATCTTGGCACCAGAGGAGGCTACAGATCGACACATTGGTATGGGAATGGGAATCAGAATTACATCCTCCAAACCTGATGGTATGAATCTTAATTTCTTCTTCCAGTGAACAAAATTTCCTCTATTCCACACTCCGACCTTTTAGTTCCTCTCATCTGCCTATTACTTTCCTTTAGGTTCCCTCCTCTCTCCTTTTCTCCTATTGTCCATTCTCATCTCCTATCAGATTGTTTCTTCTCCGACTGTAACCTTTCCCATCCACCTGACTTCCCCTATCACGTTCCAGCTAGCTTCTTTCCCCTTCCCCCACCTTTTAATTCAGACATCTCCCCCCTTCCATCTCAGCCTTGAAGAAGGGTCTCAGCATGAAACATTGACTGTTTACTCTTTTCCATAGATGCTGCCTGACCTGCTGAGTTTCTCCAGCATTTTGTGTGTGTTGGTTTGGATTTCCAGCATCTGGAGACTTTCTTGTGTTTGTAAGATACATTCTGGATTCTTTTGAGACCACAACATCTGACTCATTCACTACACTCTGTGATACTCAGCTAGAACAAAGAAACTCTGATGTACGTTTGGAATTTATTAAATAAGTTTCCTCTAATTTATCATATATTAAACCAGTTCATGTCTTAGTGCTATAAATTTTCCACTGGGATATAAATGGGAAGCGATGCCTAAACTTACACTGATTTTGAAAATGTCTATCTGTAACTCTAATTTATCAACAAATATCATGGGAAAAATGTAAATATCAGAATAAGTATTCATAACCTCAGGAAAGGGCCACGTTAATGATGAAAATTAAATTTTCAAGCCATCTAACCAGTATTGACACACATTAGTGAGTAAAGAACCTGTTACTGGGAAAGTTTTCTAATTTTTATGTGAGTCATTCAGGAAACATAAAAATGTATTAACAGACAGACAATTGAGAACAGGCCTTGATATGGATAATTTTTAAAGTCACTTCCAAATATCACAATAAAATACCATGGAAAGTAACTTTGCTTCTTGATTGAGAATTCAATTTCCCAGATTATGAAGTGTGTCGAAAGGGTAGGGGAGGAAAAGAGCAAAAGAAATTATTTGGTGTTCAACGTTACAATGAGTAGAGAGAATATAGCTCAGGGGATACAACGATGGATGGTCTGTGATTGGAAAAGTGGATTTAGGGAGAATGTGACACAATATCCTCACAGCAATAGAATATATTCAGACAGATGATAGAAAGGCTGGAGACAAAGCAGAGTTATTTAGTGGGAATCTCTACTTTTCATATGAACCAGAAAGTGGGTGGGAGTTGGTGACCTAGAGATTCTGTCATGTAATGCAATGATTTAGTGTACAATATGATCAAATCTTTAAAATGCAGAAAAAAAACATGTGGGAGATGTTCAAAAATGAATTTAACTTGGCATGTTTCCAATACATCTCCCAAGGGAACAATTCTTACTTTGCAAATAAATCAGCCTTGCACATCACATAGATAAGACATATAACATGCAAAGAAAGTTGCATAAAAATTGTAAACTCTTTTATTGGGGAGTGAGAAAAGCAAAGGAGGTGAGAAAGTTACTGATACTGCAAGAAGGGAAGAAGAAAACCAACTTTAAGGAAAGCCTAGATGAACATGACCAAATTGCACTTACCGAGTCATAGAGCTTCACAGCATAGAAACATGCCCTTGACCGAAAGCTGACCATACTGGCGAAGTTGCTGAACTGAAGCAACCCTGGAATTGGCCATGTCATTCTAAATCTTTCCTGTTCATGTCCAATTTCCTTTCTAGTGTTGCAATTGTACCCATCTGTACCACTTCCTCTACCACTCTACCACTTCCTCTGTCATTCTTATTTTAGAAGAAGTAGAATAATGAGGGGAAATATCTGCTCTTTGAAAACAGAATGGAAACATTGCAAATGAAATCATGGAAATGAGAGTCTTGTTAATGAACTAGCATCAGAGTTTACAGTGGATAAGGTTCCATTTCAAGGAAACCAGTAATGGCTGCGGCTTATTAAAATTAAATTGTTGCAAAGCCTCACTAAAGTTGAGGTTCTGCAAGTCCATTCTGAACCTTATTGGCTGCAATGGGATATTCTGAACATCACACATCAGAAAACATACTATTTCATTTGAATTAACATATTGTAACATCAGCAGAATTTTAACAGGGCTTCAAGGGTTAAGTTACAAAGGTAGATCCATCAGGTTGGTATTTCTTGGAATTTAAAAGGTTAGAAGCTCATTCAGTGTTTATTTAAATTAATTAATTGAATAATTTGACCTGGAATTACTTGCTGACTACAGTTCTTTGCGGGAATGGGACCCACTCTCGGGGTTCCATAATCGGCCACTATTCGACATGCCAAAGGCTCGGCCTAAGATTTCGGCATAGATTCAGAAGCCTGGGGTCTCAAGGAACTGGAGACGGGCGGATCAAGGGTCGGTGTCGCCACAGGAGACCCGTGTGTCATTGGGGGAAGTCGGAACATCTGCTGTGTGCCTGGGGACCCGAGATCCTTGTGATCTTCAGGCACAGAGCTCGAAAAAAGCAACATAATGGACTTTTAACATCGTAAACCAGCAAGTTATTTGTTATGTCTCCCTGCTCACTGGAAAATGGAGTCATCTCTTTCTCCCTTATTAGGAGAGAGAGAGAGCCTGCAGCATGTCGAAATATCGAGTGAACAATGTAGTCTTTAGTGAACAATGCAAGTCTGTGTCTTTGCTATTGCTTTGCTCATGCTTGAGTGCTGGTAGTAGGTGCACTTTATTTTTGCCAGTGGGGAAGGGGGGGGTGGAATTGTTGCTTGCTGCTGCTTACACGCGGGAGGGAGGGGAGCTGGTGGGGGGGTGAATTTGGGGTTCTACCATTTAACTGTCGTTCATTCTTGGGGCACTCCTCTGTTTTTGTGGATGGTTGCGAAGAAAAAGCATTTCAGGATGTATATTGTATACATTTCTCTGACATTAGATTGTACCTTTGAAACTTTGAAATGCCTTCTGTTGATGGGAAGCCTGGTTATGTAGATCATAATCTTAAAATCAGAGCGAGGACATTATGTATAAAAGTTAGGAAGCTCGTTTTCATATAAAAAGGTCTGAATTTTGAAACTCTCTCCCAATTATCAGTAGATATCTGTTCAACTGGTATATTTATTTGGAGTTCCATTGATTTTGGCTAGCCAAAGATGCTAAAGGTCATGGAAAGAGGACAGCACTAGGAATGAGATAAAAGTTTGAGGGCTAAGTGGTCTATATGGATTCCTATAACCACAATCCGCACCTGAAGGCAAAAGTATTCTATAATTGAACACCTGTTTTGAATCAACTTAAGACCATAAGACCATAAGACAAAGGAGCAGAAGTCGGCCATTCGGCCCATCGAGTCTGCTCCGCTATTTTATCATGAGCTGATCCATTCTCCCATTTAGTCCCACTCCCCTGCCTTCTCACCATAACCTTTGATGCCCTGGCTACTCAGATACCTATCAATCTGACTTAAATACACCCAATGACTTGGCCTCCACTGCCGCCTGTGGCAACAAATTCTATAGATTCACCACCCACTGGCTAAAAAAATTTCTTCGCATTTCTGTTCTGAATGGGTGCCCTTCAATCCTTAAGTCATGACCTCTCGTACTAGACTCCCCCATCATGGGAAACAACTTTGCCACATCCACGCTGTCCATGCCTTTCAACATTCGAAATGTTTCTATGAGGTCTCCCCTCATTCTTCTAAACTCCAAGGAATACAGTCCAAGAGCAGACAAGCGTTCCTCATTTGTCAACCCTCTCACTCCCGGAATCATTCTAGTGAATCTTCTCTGTACCCTCTCCAATATCAGCACATCCTTTCTTAAATAAGGAGACCAAAACTGCCCACACTACTCCAAGTGAGGTCTCACCAGCGCCTTATGGAGCCTCAACATCACATCCCTGCTGCTATACTCTGTTCCTCTAGAAATGAATGCCAACATTGCATTCGCCTTCTTCACCACCGACTCAACCTGGAGGTTAACCTTAAGGGTATCCTGTACGAGGACTCCCAAGTCCCATTGCATCTCAGAACTTTGAATTCTCTCCCCAATTAAATAATAATCTGCCCATTTATTTCTTCTGCCAAAGTGCATAACCATACACTTTCCAACATTGTACTTCATTTGCCACTTCTTTGCCCATTCTTCCAATCTATCCAATTCTCTCTGCAGACTCTCTGTTTCCTCAGCACTACCGGCCCCTCCACCTATCTTTGTATCGTCAGCAAACTTAGCCACAAAGCCATCTATTCCATAATCCAAATCATTGATGTACAATGTAAAAAGAAGCAGTCCCAACACGGACCATTGTGGAACACCACTGGTAACCGGCAGCCAACCAGAATAGGACCCCTTTATTCCCACTCTCTGTTTCCTGCCAATCAGCCAACGCTCTATCCACGTATGTAACTTTCCCGTAATTCCATGGGCTCTTATCTTGTTAAGTAGCCTCATGTGTGGCACCTTGTCAAAGGCCTTCTGAAAATCCAAATATACAACATTCACTGCATCTCCCTTGTCTAGCCTACTTGTAATTTCCTCAAAAAATTATAATAGGTTTTTCAGGCAGGATTTTCCTTTAAGGAATCCATGCTGAGTTCTGCCTATCTTGTCATATGCCTCCAGGTACTCTGCAACTTAATAGTTTGTGTTACTCTTTAATCCAGGAGCTGAATAATGTGACACTCAGAGACTGATAATGCTGATATAAAAAGATTGAGGAAATTTGCAAGTAATGTAATTATGTTCCCAACATTTGAGCTTCCTGATGTTTTAATGTGCAATATTTGCTTTACATTGCTTATTGCATGTGTACCTTGGGATGCATTTTAACATCGTATCATTAGCAAAACGTATTAACTTATGAGAGGAGGTTAGCAGGCTGGAATGTGCAGAGGAAAGGAAGGCATTTAACATTAATGATTTAAAATCATGTGCTGGGCAAGTTGTAAATCATTTTTTAGGCTTTTTCTCTCTCATTCTTGTTGCAATTGGTAACTGTAAGTCCTGAACTCAAATCCACCCTCAAAGTGTTTAAGAGGCAGAATTTTCATAGCCACTCTAAGCTCATAGGGCAACTACTCGATGATCATAGAAATAGTGTTGCAGTTAGTCTACCTTTCTTGACTTCCTTGAGCATATATACTTGAAGAACTGCAAGCATATAAGGACACAGCTACACTGATGGAAGTGAGAGAGGCAAAGGAAAGTCCATTGTTAGAGAACAGAAAATGAAAACATTCTTTTGTTTTCTTACTTGTGTATCCTATGAACTTGTGGAGCAGCAGAACTTCCCAACATTCTACCGCTGACACTAACCGATGAAAAATGCTGTGGCAGTTTAGTTGCTTTGGACGTAATGGGTCAAGAGTAGACTTCACCCATCTGAGTACACAAGTTGCTGAAAAAGGTTATAAAATGCTTAAGGTTCACTTGTTTCTTCCTTTGCTAGTCCAGAGGATGGATTAAACCAGGAGTCATAGAGCCAGAGAGCATGGGAACAAGCCATTTGCCACAACACATCCATTTCAACTAATGGGCACCATCCGTATTTATCCCATCCACCGAGACTTGGCCCATAACTTTCTATGCTGAGGCAATTTTAATGCTCCTCTAGACACTTGTTAAAGTATTATCAGCAACTCTGCTTTTACCACTCTCTCTGGCAGAACATTCCAGGTGTACACCTCCTCTGGGTTCCTCTGAGCTCCACTTTAAATCTTTTACTTTTCTTCCCAAGTGTTGTAGCATCCAATATCTTGTTGACACTGCAGACTAATTTTTGCAATTATTTGCAGTCACTTGTACATCCTAGAAGTTTTGTCAGGAATATAGTAAAACTGTTGTGTTTATACTGTACCAATTTTGTTCCAATCTAAACCTACCTTTTTTTTTGCAATAAACATCTTGCATGATGGATGCTATCATTAAAATTACCAGCTTTACACCCTGTATCTTTCCACTGGGGATTATTTACTGGTGTGGAGAACTACAGCCTGCTTCAGCCCTTTATTCTGGCTATTAGAAGGTACTTGCTGACAAATGGGATATAAAAAATTATCATTACTCAGGTTCAATCCTTAATGAATAAGCTCACATGCCTTGAAGGAACAATCTGTCCATAGTGTCTCTATGGAAAAGTTGTGAACTAACATAAAGGATAAGGAGAAAAGAATCAAGTGAAGCATTATAATTGCAGCATTCATCATCCCTAATCCCTGTTTTGTGAACTCTGGCTTTGATGCTGTTCTGCCACTTCACCTTCCTAAACCCGAGAAACAAGGCTTGTTTTGTATTTGGGTGACTGAAGCCCAAGTACCTGTAGGTCTTGTGATGAAGGTACTTCCTTCCCCTTTTGCTAACTAGCCTGCCTTTGGTATTGACACAGGAGGGTAAAACAATGAACAGGAAGACAGACACAATTGCAGTTGACAACACGGATTGAACTGGGACTTGGCAGAACATGAGGCAGGAGCTTCTGAAGAAAGGAAGAGATAATTAGAATACTGTAAACAGTCATATAGTTAAACAGCACAGAAAGGCTCTTTGGCCCAACTGGTCTATGACAACCAAGATGCCCTGTCCAACCTGCTTCCATTTGTCAGTGTTTAGCCCATAACCTTCTATACTAGAGGTGTGAAACTCATTTTAGGTCATGGGCCGGATTGGGCAAAATGCAACTTCATGCGGGCCGAATCAGTTGTGCGCGCACGTTCGCCCACAGCTTTCATTGCCTTCGTTTCTTCAACCTGCTCTCATGTGTCTCGGTCTCTGCTATAACTACAAAGTGTTTCACTTTACGAATTTTGTTTCTTATGAAGATTGCATATCAAGCATTATTTTTATTATTGGTATTATCTTACAGTCGTAGGCTACAAGAAAGTTGCAATGAGAGAGAGAAAAAACAATGCTATTTTGGCTAAGATTGTTTTGTGAGCCACGCCCTTTCCATTAATAAATCATTTGAAATTGAACATTAGTAGACACAAATGTAGACCTAACGAAACAAATTGTAAATGTAAGCTACACAACTGCACCTACTTTTTATTAGCCTGCTTCCAGCAATCAAATTCACACAATGAACACAGTTAGCCACTAATTTTTATTGAAGAGATCACACTTACAATAATAGAATAGTCAGAAAATGAATGAATTACAATATTATGACACTCAATATTCCATAATGCATTTTGCTTACATGTCGCAGTGCATCGAACGTGTCACTCATTTTTCACTTGCTGCTTCCAGACACCTAACATCTCTTGGCTTTAACCAGCCTGTCAACATCAGGGACCAGTTTCTGGGCAGTTGTGATTTTCATTATGTCATTTAGATGTCTGTGTGTCAGCTGCCAGCGCAGTTTGGATTTGTTAATTTTCATTATGGAGAACGCCTGCTCACAGAGATATGTTGTCCTGAACATGCAAAGGATCCTTGAGGCAAGGTCTGTCATCTTGGGGAACTTCGGTCCCAGGTATTGATAGAATGAGTCCAGACCCACAGTCTCAAATTTATGTTTCAAAGCCGAGTTACACTGAATTTCAATTAGTTCCATTTGGAGTTCCTTCAGCACATCTAATGCTGCGTTGATGGCAAACGGCGAGCAAAATAGTGAGAATTCCTTCTCGAGCTGACTGAAGACTTCGAAACGATTCTGAAACTCATTCTTCAGCCGTGATATTTTGTCCTCGTACCTGCCCATGTTGTCACTATTCCCATGAGCGACACGCACAGACTGCAAAGAGGGGAAATGAGCTGGGTTGCTCCGGGATAGTTACATCTCCCACAGGCCTAACTTAATTTGAAAGGCACAATTGCTGTCGTAGTATTCCGTAACAAGTTTGTTGCGGCCTTGCATTTTAACATTAAGCACATTTAAGTGCTCTGTTATATCCACCAAAAATGCAAGATCATGAAGCCAGTCTGGGTCATCCAACTCTGTCGCTGGCTTTCCTTTCTCATTCATGAATAGTCCAATTTCCACACGTAATTGAAAAAAACGTTTGAGCACAACCCCTCTGCTCAACCAGCGGCCTTCAGTGTGGTAGGGTAGGCTGTGTCCAGTATTACTTTCCGACAAAAGAGTGTCAAATTGCCGATTGTTGAGTCCCTTGGCTCTAATAAAATTAACTGTTTTGATTACTACATCCATGACATTGCCCATTTTCAGGCTCCTGCTACATAACGCCTCTTGGTGTATAATACAATGAAAATTCCAGAATTCCTGCTGTGGATTCTCTGTATGAACTTTCTCTCTGAGTTTCGCAAAAACACCTGCTTTTTTCCCAACCATGGACGGTGCGCCGTCTGTTCCCACGCTGACAGTGTGACTCCAGTCAACCCCCAGTCTGTCCAAGGCCTCGACGAGGCTGGAGAAAACATTGTTCGCCGTTGTGGTGTTTGTCATGGGCACCATCTCCACAAACTCCTTAGTAACGGTCAAAGATGCATCAACATCACGAATAAATATTCCCAATTGAGCTACATCAGTCACGTCGGTGCTCTCATCAATTGCAATAGAGAAGGCAATAAATGACTTCACTTTGTCTTTTAGTTGACTGTTCAAATCTCCTGCAAGGTCCCCGATTCTCTCTGCCACAGTATTTCTTGACAAGCTGATATTACCAAGAGCCTGTCTCTTCTCAGGGCACACCAGCTCAGCTGCCATCAGCATGCATGCTTTGATGAATTCCCCCTCTGAGTATGGCTTCGACACAGCAGCTATTTTGTTGGCAATAATATGGCTGGCCTTGACAGCTCCATCATGAGTCTCTCGACTTTTGGTGAACACTGATTGCCGTTTTTTTCAAAGCTGTTTCAAGCTTGTTTACCTTTTGCGTTCTGAGCCGTCCTGCGTACTTGTCATATTTTTCTCCGTGTTACGTCTCATAGTGTTGTTTGATATTATACTCTTTTGCCACAGCCACTCGTTGAGAGCATAGCAGACACACAGGTTTGCCGTTGACCTCACAGAGGGAAAAACGATCTTTCCAATTATCGTTGAATATCCGACCTTCGATGTCAACTTTTCTTTTCTTGGAAAGCATTTTGAACCACAGCAGCAAACAGTCTCAGCCTTGCTACAGGTGTTACTTACCTGAGTACTCTGTGTGTTTATACTGTGTCTGACGACGTAAGTGGGGCCCTGGTGGTCTTCAGTGCAGGGTGATAGGTGTTTATGCACAGCGGGTGGTTAACTGCCGCCTGTTGTTTTCTAAGTACAGACAGCAAGCTGTCCCCGCAGCAGGCGGCACAGACAGCGGTGGGAGAGAGAGCAGCTGCTGCACAGATACATAATAAATGATTGTGAATATACTTTTTTTCCCCAAATCATGTTGTGGGCCAGATTGGACCGGGAGTTTGACACCCCTGTTCTAAAACTTTCCAACCTATGTACATCTCCAACTGACCTTTAAAAGTTGTTATTGCCCCTGGCAACTCATTCCACACCGATACCACCTTTTGTGGAAAAAAATTGCTCCACAGATTCCTATTAAATCTTTCCTCTCTCACCTTAAACCTTTGCCCTCTATTTCTTGAAAAAGTCTAGTCACTTTATCTGTGCCCCTCACAATTTCATCTCAGTTTCAAACTTTTAAATATCAAACTGTGCCTCCATTGAACAGTGGTTGTACACATACAGTACACTAAAATCAACTAAACTTACTTCTGCAGCCAAGATGTTACACTGAATACTTCTACGCATTATTGTGGAGTTTATTAGTATTCAGATGTATGTTTATCCAAACGAACAATGTTGCTACTCACCAATGCTTTCATATTTGTTTTATTATTAAGTCATTACTTCCCTCCCCATCCTTCACCAGGTTGATTGGGCCTTACCCTTCTCTCCTGAAGACACCAGCTTGCTGAATAATGGGGTTGGTTAAGCCCTAGGAAAGGACTTTATTTTGCACCTGAACCACGACACAGGACAATGAGGAATATGGCTGTGCAAAGCACCACAGAACCAAATCTGATACTCTCCCCAGTGGAAGACCTTTCAGGAACAGAAGATTAATATGGAACAATAGAAGGAATTTGGACCCCATTCCTCTTTCAGTAATAAGTAACAGTGGCATGTCAATGGTCACACCCTCTGAGGCTCAGAAGTTTGATTTCAGATCACGTTCTGATACAATCCTGGCACTGTTGTGTTTCAGCTGAGATATTAATCCAAGGGTTTTATTCCTCCGTTGGGTGATGCCAGATGACACGTTTCCCACATTGCAGCAGTAACAACAGACCTTCACCAGTTGTCATTTACTTTGAAATATTCTGAGCCTGAAAGAATTCAGTACCACACTCATGTCCTTTTGTTTGAATCTCCCCCATTCTCAATGGAAAAAGCCTATTCACATCATCTCTATCTATCCCGCTCATAATTTTAAATACCTCTATCAAGTCCCCCCTCAACCTTCTATGCTCCAAAGAATAAAGACCTAACTTGTTCAACCTTTCTCTGTAACTTAGGAGATGAAACCAAACCAGGCAACATTTTAGTAAACCTCCTCTGTACTTTCTCAATTTTATTGACATCTTTCCTATAATTTGGTGACCAGAACTGTACACAATACTCCAAATTTGGCCTTACCAATGCCTTATACAATTTCAACATAACATCCCAACTCCCATACCCAAAGCTCTGATTAATAAAGGCCAGCATACCAAAAGCTTTCTTCACCACCCTATCCACATGAGATTCCACCTTCAGGGAAATATGCACTATTTTTCCTAGATCCCTCCATTCTACTGCATTCTTCAATGCCCTACCATTTACCATGTATGGCCTATTTTGATTAGCTCTACCAAAATGTAGCACCTCGCATTTTTCAGCATTAAACTCCATCTGCTTTCTTTCAGCCCATTCTTCTAACTGGCTTAAATCTCTCTGCAAGCTTTGAAAACCTACTTCATTATCCACAACGCCACCTATATGTCATATATATATATATATATATGACAAACAACATTGGATCCAGTACAGATCCCTGAGACACACCGCTACACACCGTCCTCCAATCTGACACACAGTTATCCACCACCACTCTCTGGCGTCTCCCATCTAGCCACTGCTGTATCCATTTTACTACTTCAATATTAATGCCTAACAATTGGACCTTCCTAACTAACCTTCTGTGTGGAACCTTGTCAAAGGCCTTACTGAAGTCCATATAGACAACATCCACTGCTTTACCCTCATCAACTCTCCTAGTAACCTCTTCAAAAAATTCAATAAGATTTGTCAAACGTGACCTTCCATGCACAAATCCATGTTGTCTGTTCCTAATCAGACCCTGTCTATCCAGATAATTATATATACCATCTCTAAGAATACTTTCCATCAATTTACCCACCACTGACGTCAAAGTCACAGGCCGATAATTGCTAGGTTTACTCTTAGAACCTTTTTTAAACAATGGAACCGCATGAGCAATACGCCAATCCTCTGGCACCATCCCTGTTTCTAATGACATTTGAAATATTTCTGTCAGAGCCCCTGCTATTTCCACACCAACTTCCCTCAAGGTTCTAGGGGATATCTTGTCCTCTCTTTTTCTGAACCAAGTTTCCAATATCCCTTGAAAACCATGGCTCTCTCAAACTTTTAACCTTTCCTTTCAACCTAACAGGAACATAAAGACCCTGCACCCTCAACATTTCACCTTTAAATGACCTCCATTTCTCTATTACATCCTTCCCATAAAACAAATTGTCCCAATCCACTCCTTCTAAGTCCTTTCGCATCTCCTCAAAGCTAGCCTTTCTCCAATCAAAAATCTCAGTCCTAGGTCCTGTCCTATCCTTCTCCATAATTTTGTTGAAACTAATGGTATTCTGGTACATTTTTACAACAATCTTGCTAACAACCTGAAGTCAGACTCATTTAATTAACTTTCTATATGGAGATTCTCCACTTTCCACTTTGCAATTCAAACACATGGCTCCCAATAATTTGTCCAAGTCAGTAACATAGCCATTCTCACACCATATTCTAAAATTACTACAAATTGAAAGATCTAAGGCCCAACTGAGATACCTTCTGTCAGTTCCATGATATGGTAAGAGAAATACTGAGCTAAGGTATCAAGTCAATGTTGTTTCATCTGTTTTGATAGAGGGTCATTGAACTGATTATTAGCTATTTCCATAAATGCTGCCTAGCCTGACGACTAGCTGCAGCATTTTCTTTTGGTAATCCTCTGTGCTATTTTTTCAAATGGTTGTCAGTCCCATTCAGAGAAATAGTATTGTGGTTCCAAGTTCAGTTGTTTTCTGCATCAGACAAGAGTACAAGTGCATTGGCAACTGACCATCTGTCCATCTAAAACACCCAACTTTCAACATGTAGACAGGCTTGAGCTGGAGAGAGCTGGCAAAAAAAGGTAGTCACATTCAGCTGGACCTTGGATGTTTTAACCAATTTTGCCCAAAGTGTTGGAATTTGGATAATCTGAAAAAAATTTCAGTGACAGAAATGGAAAGTGATTCTCCAGAAAAGATGGATGGAAGTGTGGAGTGAGGAGTAGGAATGTTTGGAGCTATGGCACGTGATCTAGAAGATTGGTTCAAAAAAATTAACATTTCCTACAAATGCAATTGCAATTCAGCGAGTTCACTTAAATAGATTTCTCCTCATTCAACACATATGGTCAAAGATTGTTTGACCTAAGACCAGCCCAGTATATTGAAATTTACACTTCATAGCTACGGATGAAAAGTGAGCTATATTCTTTCGACTGACGAAGGGTCTCGGCCCAAAGCGTCGACTGTACCTCTTCCTAGAGATGCTGCCTGGCCTGCTGCGTTCACCAGCAACCTTGATGTGTGTTGCTTGAATTTCCAGCATCTGCAGAATTCCTTGTGTTTATATATTCTTTCAAATTTTTCTCTGCACAAATATTTAGTACAGGGATTTTTTCCATTGTTCAATGAATTAACTAACTCAAAAGTAATTCCAGAGGTATCAAAGGAAAAGTTAAGTGCTAGTATTCAGATGAAGGATTCACCCTGCAGATTAAGTAATCTAATATAAAAATTGACTCTAAGTGCTTTACTAGGGGAGTGTTGCAACATTGGAAGAGCTATCATTTGGTCAAATCAAGTTCATACAATCCAGGTCATTTGCAGATGTTCACCTTGTGGAAAATGGAGAGTATTGTAACAATAACTATGCTTCCAAGTTATTTAGAGCCGCAGAATCATAGAAAACTACAGCACAGATACAGGCCTTTCAGTCTATCTAGTCTGTGCCAAACCATTTAAACTGCCTACTCCCATTGACTTGCATTGGGACCATAGTCCTCCATATCCATACCATCCATGTACCGTCCCAAACTTCTCTTAAAGGTTGAAATTGTGCTTGCTTGCATGAATTGTGCTGGAAGCTCATTCCACACTCTCACAACCCGCTGATTGAAGAAGAATCCCCTCATGTTCCCCTTAAACTTTTCACCTTTCACTCTTAACCATTGGGTTTTAGTGCCACGCAACCTCTGGAAAAAGCCTGTTTGGATTTACCCTATCTATACCCCTCATAATCTTGTATACTTCTATCAAATCTCCTCTAAATCTTCTAAGTTCCAAATCATACAGTCCTAACCTATTCAATCTTCCCTTATAATTCAGGTCCTCCAGACTCAGCAATATCCTTGTAGATTTCATCTGTACTCTTTCAAACTTATTTACATATTTCCTGTAGGTAGGTGACCAAATCTCTTTACAATACTTCAAATGTGGCCCCATCAATGTCTTATGCAACTTGAACATAACATCCCTTCTCATGTACTCAATACTTTAATTTATGAAGGCCAACATGCCAAAAGGTTTTTTTAGCGACGCTATCTACATTATGCCAATTTCAACCAATTATGGACGTGCATTTCTAGATCCTTTGCTCTACCACACTCCTCAGTGCCCTACCATTCATTGTGTAAGACCTATCCTGGTTGGTCCTTCTGAAGCGCAACATCTCACACTTGTCTGTATTAAATTCCATCTTCCTTTTTTCAGCCCATTTTTGCAGCTGATCCAGATCCCACTGCGAGCCATAATAGCCTTCCTCACTGTTCCACTAAACCCCCAATCTCGGTGTCATCTGCAAATTTGCAAATCCAGACCATTGATATAGATGACAAACAACAATTACCACAGCACCAATCCCTACACACTCCACTATTCACGGGCCTCCGGTCAGAGAGCCAGCCATCTGCTACCGCTCTCTGGCTTCTCTCACAAAGCCAATGTCAAATCCAATTTATTACCTCATCTTCAATTCCAAGTGACTGAACCTTCTTGAACAACCTCCCATGAGGGACCTTGTTAAGTGCTTTGCTAAGGTCCATGTAGACAACAGTTGGCCCTTGCTTTTATGCTGCGGTACTATTCAGTCATAGTCATACTTTGTTGATCCCAGGGGAAATTGGTTTTCGCTACAGTTGCACCATAAATAATTAAATAGTAATAAAACCATAAATAATTAAATAGTAATATGTAAATTATGCCAGGAAATAAGTCCAGGACCAGCCTATTGGCTCAGGATGTCTGACCCTCCAAGGGAGGAGTTGTAAAGTTTGATGGCCACAGGCAGGAATGACTTCCTATGACGCTCTGTGTTGCATCTCGGTGGAATGAGTCTCTGGCTGAATGTACTCCTGTGCCCAACCAGTACATTATGTAGTGGATGGGAGACATTTTCCAAGATGGCTTGCAACTTGGAAAGCATCCTCTTTTCAGACACCACCATCAGTGAATCCAGTTCCATCCCCACCACGTCACTGACCTTACGAATGAGTGTTGATTCTGTTGGTGTCTGCTACCCTCAGCCTGCTGCCCCAGCACACAACAGCAAACATGATAGCACTGGCCACCACAGACTCGTAGAACATCCTCAGCATCATCCGGCAGGTGTTAAAGGACCTCAGTCTCCTCAGGAAATAGAGATGGCTCTGACCCTTCTTGTAGACAGCCTCAGTGTTCTTTGACCAGTCCAGTTTATTGTCAATTCATATCCCCAGGTATTTGTAATCCTCCATGTCCATACTGACCCCCGGATGGAAACAGGGGTCACCGGTGCCTTAGCTCTCCTCAGGTCTACCACCAGCTCCTTAGTCTTTTTCACATTAAGTTGCAGATAATTTTGCTCACACCAGGGTTAATCGGTGTGTGCCTACGGTTAGTGGGGGTGTGGCCAGGGATAATCGGAATGTGCCTAGGGTTTGTGGGGGTGTCTGCCCCCTTGGACGTTAGGGTTAGGGTTAGGTTGAGAGTATACGGGCAGTGAGCAAATCAGCCCTCTTGTGCTTTTTGATCTCCTCATTTGAGATTCAATTTCACACAACCCTGCCACTTTGATCTGGCCCACGCCTTCATTAACAAGGTCCATCACTTCCCTTTCTTGGATCTTGCCCTTCCTGAACAAGGTAATCAGGTTTGTGGGGGTGTGGCCAGGGTTAATCAGGGTTTGCCTAGGGTTTGTGGGGGTGTGGCCAGGGATAATCAGGATGTGCCTAGGGTTTGTCAGGGGTGTGTGCCCCCTTGGACGTTAGGATTAGGTTTGAGTGTTGGGCTGGTAGATGTATATGAGTGACTGGCATTAGGGTTATGGCTAGGGTTAGGGCTAGGGTTAGGGTTAAGATTAGGGCTAGGGTTAGGGGTAGGACTAAGGTTAGGGTTAGGATTAGGGCTAGGGCTGGGTTAGGGTTTCCTGGATGGCAGCAGCTGGAATAGATTGTAGTTGGGGTGACTCGGGTCCTCAAAGATCTAACGGCCCTTTTTACACACTTGTCCTTGTAATTGTCCTGAATCATGGGAAGTTCACAACTACAAATGCGTTGGGCTGTCTTCACCACTCTCTGCAGAGTCCTGCGATTAAGAGAGGTACGGTTCCCATACCAGGCAGTGATGCAGCCAGTCAGGATGTCTCAATTGTGCCCCTGTAAAAAGTTCTTAGGATTTTGGGACCTATACCAAACTTCTACACAAATGAAGATGGCTTAGCAATTCATGTATGTTCCAGAGACCTGAGTTCAACTTTAACTCTATGCATTTTCTTTGTGGTATTTTTATATTCGTCCCATGTCTGGGTGGTTTTTCCTGGGTGCTCCAGGTAATTCACAGATCCCAAAGATGTGGCGATAGATTAGTTGCCTCCGTACCCAAGGCCTTTTTGAAGATAATTGGCAAAAGAATCAAATGTAAGTTGATGGTGATGTTTTGGAGAATATATTTCAGAAGTACAGGGAAAGCTTGGAGCTGGGGAGAAAGATTGCAGGCTTGGTAAAAGTATGATCTCTTTTAGTAGGAAAATAAGCTTGATGGCTTTTTAAAAGACAATCTAGTTAGTTGTCATTTGCATAGTTACAGTGAAAAGCCTACTCGGCAGCAGCATCGCAGGTGCATAGAATCACGTAAGCAACATTCACGAAAAAAACATAATTTAAACTTAAATTATGCATAAATCTGACAAGAAATAAAATTTGAACAAAAAAGACCAAGTGTTTAAAGTGTTCGTAATGATGCTAAGTACTAATGAGTCATTCTGTTTGTAGGGAGATAGCTGTTCTTCAATCTGGTGGCGTGAGGCTTGAGGCTCCTGCACTCAATGGTCACTTTACTAGGCACACCTGTACACTGACTGGCTCGTTATGCAAATACATAATCAGCCAATCAAATGGTAACAACTCAATGTATAAAAGCATGGAGCCATGGTCAAGTAGTACAGTTATTCAGGCCAAACACAATAATGGGGGAAGAAGTGTGACTTAAGTAACTTAGACTATGGATTGATTGTTGGAACTGGACAAGGTGATTTGAGTGTCTCAGAAACTGCTGATATCTTAGGACTTTCAATCACAGTGGTGTTCATTAGAGCATCTCAGAATACTCATTACATTAGGTCCAGGAGGTAGCAAATAAAGTAGCCACTTAAGTGACCACAACTTTGTTGTAGGGTTTGGAGCCTTGTGTGCCTCAATGACCCAGAAAGCTATGTGGACTGGAGTCAGGCCCTTGTGCTTTAGCTCTTTGTAGGGTCACCCATTCCAAACAGATCAAAGGGTAGAGGCCTGACTAAGAATGGTCCACTGGTCCGCCAGGTTTGGTGGTTCAACTCAGGGCTAACAACCCTGATTAGTCAAAAAACAATTGTTATGAAAATAACAATGAAGAATCCTTCTAAACAGACAGGGGGTGGGACCTTCATTGATGCTCTACACGCTAGCGGTGTAATGGGCAGTAAGAAAGTAAATGAATGTATGTCCTTTAAATCTACTCCATTCACAAAGTGGACCCTTATCTATTAAAAGGGGTTGTATTGACGGACAGGTAATGTACTTGCGAATGGATAAAAAGCCAAGCCTTGAGTCTAGAAGACAGCACACATCATAGCAGGGATCATACCAATGTTTTGCAAATAACCCTCGGTTTAAACTAACTATATCCTCAAATTTGACTTGAACAGCCCTCATTGCAGAAGAATTCTGATGAATACTGTCAATGAGTTTACAGTGTCTTCTGTATATATTTTGTGAAATATATTGTTCTCCTATTTAGACTCCTCAACCCATTGTCAACACCCCCAACCCCACTTCTTCCTGCCCCTCTTTAATGTAGAGATGCATCCATCACTGATGTACTGAGCAATACACTCCTGAAAAATCCCACATTAGGATTATGCAAAGTGAGATAATCTCAGATGTGGTACTGATGGATTACTGTAATTATTGTGACAGAGGCAGAGATAGAAATAAAGGAGGATAGAATAGAGGGAGAGTGTAATGTGGAGGACTTCAGAAACAAAAATGATTGTCACCATGCATTTTGTCAGATTCCAGACATTTTCAAAACAGTTCATTAAAAAACCTCAAGGTCAGAGAATGGATGTTAATATTAGTGATAACTGCATTAAAGACAAATGATTTATCTGTGAAGCTCTGCAGATTTTTATTTTATTAGAAATGAGCTTTGAAAATCGTTCTGTCTGCTTGTCTGTCTGAATCACAGACATGTTTGAAACGTACAGTACAGGATAGATTGCAATCAAAACCAAGGATGTCATTAAATAAATACACAGCATTACATTAGCCTGGAGCCGCAGCAGTTCATAGAGACAAAGAGCCAAAAATGCTGCATTATTTATAGAAACATGATGCCTACAATACAAAATGGAATTCTGACTACACTTCATGAGTTTGAAGCTTGTGAAAGAGAGTTAAGTATCAGAGGCCAAGTACAATGTGGTATGGGGACCAGCAAAGCAGATTAGAAACCTTGTATACCCAGGATTTATCATCTGCTCATCAATCTCTTCCCATTTAGGTTACACATCATTTGCCAATACCTTCCCCACAGTAGCAGAGCAGTTAGTAAAATCACTTTACAGTGCCAGCGACCACTGATCAGGGTTCGATTCGCACCTCTGTCTGTAAAGAATTTGTTTGTTCCCTCAGTGACCTCATGGGTTACCTCCCATTGTGCAAGGATGTATAGTTAGGGTTAGTAAATTATGGGCATGCTATGTTAGTGCCAGAAGTGTGGCAACACTTAACAGGGTGCCCAAATCAACACAATCCTCACTGACTTGTTACAAACAATTCATTTCACTGTATGTTACTGAATATCTCCTCTTTGCACTCGCAGACATTACGCAATTCCGCAACTCAAAATGTTGATCATCCCTTTGCCTCCACAGATGCAACCTGACGCCCTAAGTTTCTCCAGTATCTTGTTTACTTTTCAAAGGGTTTATCATTACCTGCTGTTCTATCAACAGTTCTGTTATCTACTGTTAGTTTTTTTAATGTCATATTATTTTAATGTTTTTTTTCTTTCTAAATATCAGCCACTGTTGAGTTATGTGATCCAGGATCCTAATCAAAGCATTAGAGTTCAACTTCCTTTCCCAAAACTTGAAGATGTAATTTAGGGCAAGCCGAATTTCTATCTTCCAGACCATACAACGTCCTTGTGAATCTCCGCTGCGCCCTCCCTTTTAAAGTAACGTTTTTCTGTATTGTAGTGACTGGAACTGTGCAAAGTTCACAAGTTGTGACTTAATAAGCATTTCCGTCATAATCTGCCTGCACTCTTTTAGTTATGTCATAGTTGACATCGCACATGTCTTTCTAATAACTCTATGTTCCCTTGCACTTCTCAGTATCCTATACCTTGTAAGGAATTATGAGGGGCAAGGAGAGAATGAATGCACACAGTTTTTTTTTCCTCCAGCGTTAGACGATCCAGAATTAGAAAGCATAGGTTTAAAGCAAGAGGGGAGAGATTTCATAGGAACCCGAGTGCAATGTATATGAAGAAGCTACTAGGGGAATTGCTTGAGCTGGGAAAACTGAAAATCGCACAGTAGTGTAGTGGTTAGTACAATGCTTTACACTACAGGCGACACGCGTTCAATTCCCACCGCTGACTGTAAGGAGTTTCTACATTCTCCCCATCACTACGTGGGTTTCCTCCCACAGTCCAAACACCTACCAGCTGGTAGATTAATTGTTCATTATATACTGTCCCGTGATTAAATCATGGAATTGCTGGGTGGCATGGCTCAAAGGGCTGGTAGGGTCTATAAGTAAATAAACTTAAAAGAAACTTGTACAGGTAGATGGACAGGAAAGGTTTAGAGTAGGGGTTCACAGCCTGGGGTCCACGGATCCCTTGGTTAATGGTACAGGTCCATAAAAAAGGTTAGGAAACCCTGGTTTAGTGTGATCTGGGCCAAACTTAGATTGGAATCTTGGTTGATATGGACCAGTTTGGACAAAGGGCCTATATCTAAGCTTTTTTGCTCCATGACTCTATCCTCTATTTGTTATATATTCTGTTTGATTCCTCCTTGCAGAGGCCATAATGCTTTTAGACCAGCATCTCACCAAATGTTGTTCCTGTCTGCCTGCTGGTCTCTACATTCTGAGCATAACAAAGAGCTGAATTGGAAGCTGCCATGAATATACAGAATCAGATTTATTATCACCGGCATGTGTCGTGAAACTTGTTAACTTAGCAGCAGTAGTTCAATGTAATACGCAATATACAATAAATAAATTACAGTATATGTATATTAAATACATTTAAAATTGTGCAAAAACAGAAGTTATATATATTAAAAAAGTGAGGTAGTATTCAAAGATTCAATGTCCATTTAGGAATCAGATGGCAGAGGGGAAGAGTGTTCCTGAATCGTTGAGTGTGTGCCTTCAAGCTTCTGTACTTCCTTCAATGAGAAAAAGGCATGCCCTGGGTGCTGGGAGTCCTTAATAATGGATGCTGCCTTTCTGAGACACCGCTCCTTGAAGATGTCCTAGGTACTTTGTAGGCTAGTACCCAAGACGGAGCCAACTAAATTTACGACCCTCTGCAGCTTCTTATAGTCCTGTGCAGTAGCCTCCCTATCCCAGACAGTGATGCAGCCTGTCAGAATGCTCTCCACCGTATACCATAGAAATTTCAGTGTTTTTGTTGACATACGAATTCTCTTCAAACTCCTAAGTATAGTCACTGTCTTGCCTTCTTTATAGCTGCATCAATACGTTGGGACCAGGTTAGGTCCTCAGAGATCTTGACACCCAGGAATGTGAAACACTTCACTCTCTCTACTTCTGATCCCTCTATGATGATTGGTATGTGTTCCTTCGTCCTACCCTTCCTGAAGTCCACAATCAGCTCTTTCATCCTGCTGACATTGAGTGCCAGGTTGTTGCTGTGGCACCACTCCACTAGTTGACATATCTCACACCTATACATCCTCTAGTCACCATCTGAGATTCTACCAACATTGGTTGTATTGTCAGCAAATTTATAGATGATATTTGAGCTATACCTAGCCACACATTCTTGTGTATATTAGAGAGTAGAGCAGTGGGCTAAGCACACACCCCTGAGGTGCACCAGTGTTGATCGTCAGCGAGGAGGATGCGTTATCACCAATCCGCACAGACTGTGATCTTCCGGTTAGGAAGTCGAGGATCCAATTGCAGAGGGAGGTACAGAGGCCCAGGTTCTGCAACTTCTCAATCAGGATTGTGGGAATGATGGTGTTAAATTCTGAGCTATAGAACAGCATCCTGACATAGGTGTTTGTATTGTCCAGATGGTGTAAAGCTGTGTAAAGAGCCGTGGAGATTGCATCTGCCGCTGACCTATTGTGGCGATAGGCAAATTGCAATGGGTTCAGGTCCTTGCTGAGGCAAGTGTTCAGTCTAGTCATGACCAACCTCTCAAAGCATTTCATCACTGTCGATGTGAGTGCTACCGGGTGATAGTCATTAAGGTAGCCCACATTATCCTTCTTAGGCGCTGGTATAATTGTTGCCTTTTTGAAGCAAGTGGGAACTTCTGCCCCTAACAGTGAGAGGTTGAAAATGCTTTCTCATCGTAGTCTTCCTGTTCTTTCAGCACCAGCCAAAGCTGTTCATATATAAAGGGAGAAGCCTAGGAGCTGTGGAAAAAAAGTGAATGAAAGGACAGTTGTATTTATGTCAGAAGGGGGAGAGAAATGAAGAAGTAGTAAAATTTGAGGGAGGATTAGGTCAGAAGGCATCACCATCTTGGTTGACTATAGCCAATAGAACCAACAGAATTAGCAACATCACCTCCCAGCGTGCTTCACTTCAGACAGGTGCACCTTTCTCCCACCAGTCAGCACCTGGTATGTCTAGTTATCAGCTACCTTATCCAAGAGGAAAAGTCTGTCACTGAATTCTTTGTGACCATCCTAGTTGATGAGTTGTGGGCACAGGCTATAAGATGCAGTAGTGAGGTATTTGCGAGTGCTAAGTAGGTAGAGCATATGAGTTCTGTTGATGAGGTGGTCAATAAGTGTTTGATAGGGTATGTGGTGAATTGCAGAATGGTTGAGTGTAGTTATGAGGTTGATGTGAAATAGTAATTGAATGCAAATTCGCTGAACTTAACCATTTGTCTGATCTCATTCACCCCTCAATCACCATATCCAATTCCCAAAGCCCACACCCCTGCTATTAATCTGCGTGATTGTTACCATTCCCTTTTCTTATGTTTCTGGAGAACCTCCTGAGAACACATATCATCTTCCCTTTCCCCCTTCACTCCCTGAACTGTTTCAGCACAGTCTGGACAGTCCACCTACTCACCTGTGTCCAAACTTCTCTTTTCTATTCAGATGGCCACAATGGCTCTGGTAGAATGTGTGTTTCCATTATCTATAACACCACTGATGGGTCAGGAGCACTATTTGCATTACATGGGCTGAAGAGGTTATATCACATTCAGGAAAAGCTGTTTAAACCTATGCTCTGAAGCAAACTACAGGCAGTTCTGCTATGAAACAACTTTCTACAACAGGAGGTGTCTTAGGAACGCAATCATTGTGTTACAGCAGAACGGCCTATGTGTTGACCCATTCAGAATTTAAATTTGCTATTAGCAGTGCACCTTTAGCTGTAACCAATATATCGTATGTCACGGGAACGGTTGGCTGTACATAGATATTATTCTTGTTGTTAGGCAGTCAAAAGCTGCCTCCATCATCAGGTGAACATCACAAATCCCTTGCCTATGTTCTGTACTTAACCAATTTAACCTCTGTTGATTCTCTCTTTCAGGGTTGGGGACATTAGGAAAGGTGCACTGAAACACAAGTTAATTTGCAATTCTATGCAGCCCCCATCAGATAATCCAATACGATTGTCTTTGTGGAGTAATTTGTCTTCAGGCCAGGTTTAAATTTATTTTTACATTTAAATCTACATTTTAACTGTGTGCAAACACAGATATTTTTAAACTGCTGGTGCTGGGAGTGAACTAAATTGCAGAACTGATTGTCAGTAGGTGTAAGGGTAATGATGCTACTGAGCGAACATTTATTTATATCCTTGCTAATAGACACAGGCAAGAAGTCAAAGAACATCCAATTTAAGCTACCTCAGTGAAAAGTTTAGAAAATGTTTTGGAATGGGTTGAAAGAAGAAATAAGACAAGATTCCTTCCCTTGAGGCTGCTCTGTTAATCTAACACATTAACTCGACTTTCCGGCCTTTCCTATATCCTCCGTGGTACCGTTAATCAACAAAATATCCTTCTCAGTCTTAGGAACTTCAATTGACCTAGCAAACTCTCTCTATTGGGAAAATGTACTTCCTGTTTCAGCTTCTGAACAGTCCGACTGTCATAGGTTATATAGCATGGAAGTAGGTCCTTTGGAGCCATTTGTTCGTGCTGACCAAGGTACCTACCTGAACCAGTCCCACATGACTAAGTTTACCGCATATCCCTTCAACCCTTCCTATCCATTTAGATGGCTGTTTAGCTCTGAGTTTCCCACACCAGGTAAAAGAGTACTTACCTGACAAAAAGGTATATGGTTGTGGTGGTTGGAGGTCAATAACCTCATCCTCAGGACATTACTGCAGGAGTTCCTTAGGGAAGTGTCCATGGACCAACCATCTTCAGCTGCCTCGTCAATGACCTTCCTTCAATCACAAGGTCAGAAGTGGGGATGTTCGCAGATTACTGCACAATGTTCTGCACCATTCATGACTCCTCAGATAGTGAAGCAGTTCATACCCAAATGCAGCAGGACCTGGACAATATCCAGACTTGAGCTGACAAGTGGCAAGTAACATTTGAGGCTCTAACCATCATCCCTTGACATTCAGTGGCATCAACATCACTGAAACCCCTACTATTAAGAGGAAACTGAACTGGTCTAGCCATATAAACACCGTAACTACCAAAGCAGGTCAAAGGCTAGGAATCCTGCAGCATGTAACTCACCTCCTGACTCCACAAAGCCTGTCCACCATCTACAAAGCTCAGGTCAGGAGTGTAATTGAGTACTCACCACTCGGCTGGATGAGTTCAGCTCCATCAACATTCAAGAAGCTTGACGCCATTCAGTAAAAGGCAGCTCAGTTGATTGGCACCCCTTCCACAAGCATCCAATCCCTCCACCATTGACAAACATTTGCAAAAGTGTGTACTATCGACAAGATGCACTGCGACATCACACCCAAGTTCCTAAGGCAGCACCTTCCAGACCCACAACCACTACCATCTAGATGGATGAGAACAGCAGATATCTGGAAACACCAGTACTTGGAAATCCCTCTCCAAGGCGCTCACCATCCTGGCTTGGAAACGTATCACTGTTCCGTCATTGTCCCTGGGTTGAAATCATGGAATTCCCTCCCTAACAGCACTGTGGGTGTACCTACACCTCAGGGACTGCAGCAGTTCAAGAAGGCAGCCCATCACCACCTTCTCAAGGGCAACTAGAGATGGGCAATAAATGCTGGCTTAGCTGGTGATCCCACATCCCGAAAATGAATAAATCAAAAAAAGGTTATTTATTTCTTATTCACTGGCAAGATCTCCAGTTATTGTTCATCACTAATAGCCTTTGAATTGAGTGGGCTGCTAAAGCTTATGGTAGGATGTTTAAGGGTCAAATGTAGCAGAGAATCTCTGGTAACATTTAGATAAGACAAATGAGGACAACATAACAAAAGTGAACGAGTTGAGTTTTAATGACAATGTGGCAGTTTCATGCTCACTGTTACTGAGCAACTTTTTGTTATTATGATTATTGATCTGAGGAATTCAGGTAACTCAAATCGTTAGACAGAGTCCCTGCACATCTAAACCCGCAAGTTAACTGTTACTTCACCACCTCTGATTCTTCTCTGTTTAACGGACTGTAGTCCCAGTCTGAGTAATCTCTCCTCATAAGACTCTTCTCATGTTCTTACCACTATATTCCCACCTCTCTGCTTGGAAACACAATCCATGAATCTTGCTGACACTCAGTTCTTTACAATGACCTCATCCTTTGCGTGTTCCTCCTTTGCCCCTGTTTATATGCCATCTCCCATCCTGCCCTTTCCCTTGTTCACACCGTAATCCTGGTTCTGGGCCTTCTCTATCATATCCTGCTCATGTTGCATGCTATGATGTGTTTTCAAACTCATTTGATTAATATGCAGACTGACTTAATCAATATACAAATTCACCTTTAGAGTCTGTAGAAACCATAACCATCCCTCATCTTCTCGTTTTCCTTTGATCACTTATCTTGTTCTGTAATCAGATGGTCAACAGTTCAAAATATTGTAATGAAATCATTCTTCTACCATATTACCAGACTATCGTGAAATTTGCATCATCCAAAACACTTTCTAATTATAGTTCTATTCATTGATCCCTATGAAGGTAGTAGCCGTCTAAAATACTTTATAAAATACCCATCTTGCTTCCTTGCACTTTTTGTTCTAGGTTGTGTTCCTGTGTACCCACATACATTTACTCTGCTATAGGCTTTTATCTTTCACTGGTATAAAAATATTCCATTTTGTCTTTCATAAATCCATAATTAAACTCACATGTCCCTGAATTAAATACCATCTTCAACATTTTACCAGCTTAATTTATCTATATGCTTTGTATTTTCCTGATCCTACCTGCATAACCCACAATCATTTTAAAACTGTAAACACAAGAGGTTCTACAGATGCTGGAAATCTTGAGCAACACACACAAAGTAGTGAAGAACTCAGCAAGTTAGGCAGCGTCTATTGAGGGGATTAAACAAGCGACATTTCAGGCCAAGACCCTTCATTAGGACTGGAAAGGAAGGGGAAGAAGCCAGAATAAGGAGCTGGGGGAAGAGGAAGGAGTATGATCTGGCAAGTGATAGGTGAAATCAAGTAAAGGGGAAGGTGGGTAAGTGAGGGTGGGGCAATGAACTAAGAAGCTGGGGGAGCACCTTCTCCTTCATAATAGTGACTACACTCACTTCTGCCCTCTGACATTCTCCAACTTATGGCATTGTGCTGGTACCTTCCACAGTCAACACTGACACAAAATACTTGAGAGTTCATCCACTATTTCTTTGTCCCCCATTACTACCTCTCGAGTTTCATTTTCCATTGGTTTGATACACACTCTCGCCTCTCTTTTACTTTTTATATACCTGAAAAAAACTTGTTATTCTCTTTTATATTATTGCCTAGTTTACCTTCACATTACATCTTTTCTGTCCTTATTGCTCATTTCATTGCCTTTTGTTGGTTGTTAAAAGCTTCCCAATCCTCCAGCTTCTCACTAAATTTTGTGATATCCTATGCTCTCTCGCTTGCTTTTATGCTGTCCTTGACTTCCCTCGTCATCCTTGGTTTCCGAATCACCCTTTTAGAATATGTCTTCTTCTTTGGAATGAATCTCATTTGTACATTACAACTTACACCCAGAAACTTCACCCATTACTACTTTATCATTGTTCCCACTAATATTCCTTTCCAATCACTTTTAACCAGCTCTGTAGTTTCCTTTATTCCACTGTAATACTGACATCTGACTTTATCTTCTCCCTCTAAAACTGCAGGGTGAATGATATCATATCATGATCACTGTCTCATCAGGGTTCCTTCATCTGAAGCTCCCTAATCAAATCAGCTTCATTATATAACACCTAATCCAGAATAATCTTTTCCATAGTTGGCTTAACTACAAACTGCTCTAAAAAGCATTCAGCAAATTCCTTCACTTAGGATCCAGCACCAACTTGATTTTCTCAATCCACCAATGGAGATGGGTAACATTGGCCTTCTTACACGACTTGTCTAACTCTCATGGTAATTTGTACCCCACAACCTGTCTACTATTTGGAGGCCTATATATAACACGTATCAGAGTCTTCTTACTCTTGCAGTTTCTTAACTCCACCCACAAGGATTCTACATCTTATGAACCCATGTCCCTTCTTTCGAAAGATTTAATGTAATTTTTTAACCAACAGAGCCACCCACCCCCTCTGCCTACCTAACTGTCCTTCCAATGTAATGTGTATGATTGGATTTTAAGCTCCCAACTGTGATCTTCTTTCAACCACAATTCAGTGATGCCCACAATATCATACCCGCCAATTCCCAACTGCATTACAAGGTGATCTACCTTATTCAGTGTGCATTCAAATATGACAGCTTCAGTCCTGTACTCATCACCCTTTTCAATTTTACCCTCGTGTTACTGGAAGTTAAATCCTTATCCCCTTCTAAACTTTGTCTTCTTCTTTAGTCCAGAGAGACTTAAAATGTCTCTTGCATTCTCCTTCCCATTTACTTTATCCTCACTTTTCAAAACTGTTGAACTCACCCCCAGCATGATTTAGTGAAACAATTTGCCTGGACCCTGGCCCTAGTATAGTTCAGTAAAGCCCGCCCTATCAGAACAGCTCCATCTTTCCCCAATACTGGTGCCAATGCCCCATGAATTCAAATTCACTTCTCCCACACCAATCTTTGAGCCACACAGTTAGTTGTCTGATACTATTAACCCTTTGCTTGTGGTTCAGGTAACAATGCAGAAATGACCATCTTTTAGGTTCTGAAGTTTAATTTTGTTTCCTGCTGCTGAGCAAAACTGCTCTCCTTGTTCTTCCTTCTTCCTATGGAACTGACATGGACCACAACTACTAGATCATACCCATCCCACTCCAAATTGCTCCATAGGTCAGACAAGTTGTCCTGAGCACAGGTACCAGGCAGACAACACAGCCTTCAGGACTCTCGATCCTTGTGACAGAAGTTTGTCTATTCCCCAGTCTATACTATCCCTAATCTCAGCTACTTTTCCCCTCTCTCCTCCCTCTTGGATGCCTCCCTGAACCATGGTGCCAAGGTTTAATGCTTATCCTTTCTATAGCCCCCACTATCATCCTCACAGGGAGGAAACAATCTCTGACCTTGTGGACAAGCTCAAGATCTGAAGCTCCTCCAGCACTACCAGTAGGATCCCCCCTACCTGCCTCACTCACAGTCATACCCTCTTGTCCCTGGCCACAGACCAAATTTGAAGTATTTAGTCCAATGGATGTGACTGCCTTCTGAAACTTTGTGTTTTGGTAACTTTCGCCCTCCCCAATGCATCACAGTGTTTGAAGCTCAGACTCCAGGTCATCAACTTTGAGCCTGAGTTTTCCTGAGCAACCGACACTTGCTGCATGTGTCATCACCAGGAACCACAATGAGGTCCTCCAGCTCCCGCACCATGCAACTAAACCCTGGATCAGAGAAACTTTATGACAAAGAAGGAAGCTGTTTTGCCTATAGCACCTACTCTATACTGGTCAATAAACAGTTAACCATCTTAAACTGGTAAATAATCTTTAATCTGAAATGAAAACTCTGCTTCTTTATCAATAGGAGCTGCTTGACCTGCTGAGTATTTCCAGTATTTTCTGTCTTGTTCCGTATATCTAGCAAATGGTTCTGGGGTGTCTTTAAGGGTGAACTCAAAGTAGCTCAGCTCAATGGATTATTTTTCTTACATCTTTCATCTAAACTGACCTAAATCTAGGGTTTCTAAATCTGTCATTCAGTGGTGAATGGGCAGAATTTTAGTCCAGCTAAGTAATATTGGGAAGATTTTAGATCTCTGCTGCTGAACCAACTCCTTCCCTCGACCATTGAAAGTGTAGAGTCTGACTGCATCCCAAAATAAACTCTCAAGTACATACTTCACTATCGCTATGACCACCGCTTTTAACCTCTGTAACCTTGACCAATTATGTTCTGGCCTCCATTCATTTGCTGTTGAAACATCCATCCATGCAGTTCTTACTCCATATTCATCCATAGTAACACACTCCTCACAGGATGGCCACTTTTTACCTTACATCATAAAAACTGCTGAATGCACCCCAATTCCAATAAAGTTTCATTCACTCAGTAATCCTTGCCCTTAGACTTACAATGACTCCTGATAAAGCAGTGATTCGCTTCTAAATTTGTCTTTCCTATATCCTGTGATATTATTCCTCCCTATTTCTACAGCTTTCTTCAGTCCTACAATCCAGTCAGATTACTCTGTTAATCCATTACTAGGTGATGCACCATCAATAACTCCAAAAGACTGGAAGTAGAGTAAATACTGAAAGGCATTTATTAGCAGTAAAATGTGACCTCCACCATGCCGAGTATCTGCCCCTGGACTGAGAGGAGGAGCAATGGCGCAATCACCTTTATTCAGGGCTCTGTGGGAGGATCCACAGGAGCAGTCAGCAGAGGGGTGTGTCCAGACAGGTAACCCAGTTACAACATATATATATGGTTTACAACACTAGCCTTCTATAAACCCCTGATTTTAATTGCTGGAACATTGGCATTCATTCTTGCAGCTGCCTGGTCTCTCAACATCACCCCCACGATTTATTTCTGGAATGACACCTTTAAACAAATTTCTGACCTTCTGCCTTAATAATACATACAAAGCTGAAATTGATAGAGCTTTTCAATGGGTTGGGCACTATCTATAGAGAGAAAAAATAGTTAAAATTTCTGTTTAATGACCGTTAAAGATTTGAGTCTGAAAATCAAGCTCATCTCCCCACAGATGCTGCCTGACCTATTGAGCACATTCTCCTTTTACTTCAGATTTCCAGGTCTTCTATTTTCTAATAATTTGTTGTGCAGCTTGGTGTCAAATATTATATAATCAAGTTCTCGTGTTGTGTCATGGGAAATTTTATTATATTGAAGGTAGTACATTCATGCAGGTTATTGCTGCCTTTATTGCTAAGCAACCAAAATCAGTTTATTCAACCATCAAACCCCAGTTCTGGCATTTGATAACACACGCAGTGGGGGTGGGATGATGATATAATTGGCCTTTTTAATTGAAAGATCAAAGAAGGTTCTTGTTCTTGCAAGTCGCCAATTATTAAAAAGTGTCCGGTGTTTGCGGAGCTTGAGGGAGAACAGCATCAGATTCAACCAGACCCCATTCCTATTATTTGCTGATACAGCACTGTCAGAGAGAAAAAAAAGAGGGAAATCTGGCCAGATAAAATTACAGTCTTAGACCAGCTTCTGAATTTAAATAGAGTATAATTTACTTCATAATGAAAGCAAAAGGTATTACATAATTGGAATTTTAAAACAGTACTTTGGAAGAAGTTTATAAATACCGAAGTTTAATAGAACATTGATCAGGATTATCAAATTAACACAACTTTGTAGCTGAAAAATATGCTCTTTCATTTCTGGAATCAAATCAGCACAGAAGAATGAATCACTGAAGGCCCATTAACCCATCTGTAACAATCCTGTGATTACTCCACTCTCTCACCACCCACCTGCTCAGCAAATAATTCCCAAGCTGTCACTTCTTACCCTACTGAGGAATGCTTTCTAGGTGCTCATCAGCCTTAAAGTCAAAGAGATCTCATTTGCATTGGTAAATGTTGAGTCAGAATTCTGAAATTCTCTACTTGATGACACTAAAATAAGACATAAGATACAAGGGCAGAATCGGGCTATTAAACCCATTGAGTATGTTGTTTCATTCAATCATGGCTGATTTTTTTCTCAGCCCCATTTTCCCACCTTCTTGTATCCCTTAAACCCCTTACCAATCAAGAACCCGTCAATCTTTGCTTTAATCACCCTCAGTTACTGAGCCTCCATAGCTCCGCTGCAAAGAATTCCATAGATTTATCACCATTTGTAATCGAAATTACCTTCATCTAGTTTTAAATGGAAGTGGATCAGGTGGCCAATGAACTAACAAGAAATGTAATGCTTGTTTAATTACTTTAATGAGGTTGGGTCCCTCCTGCTGATTCTCTGTTCAAATTTTAATATCATTTGCTATGTTTTTTTTGAGCTCTTAAGAACATGAAACAGAGGCAAGACCATCTATACAGGATCTCGTAACTTTTCAACCATCTGATATGGCCATGCTTAATCCAGTTTAATGAATATTTTCCCCACTGTTCCCCATATCCTCAAAATGGTCTAAGGTCCAAAAATCTGTTGACGTTGGATTTGAATGTACCAGAGCCCTCAGAGAGCAATTATTGCAGAGGTTTCTAAGCGGTTGATTCATCTCAATTCTGCACAGGTGACCCCCCCCTTACATTATGATTGTACTTGCTAGTTCTAGCCTTTGTCAATGCTTCTCATTTGTCATAGTCATAGTCATAGTCATACTTTATTGATCCTGAGGGAAATTGGTTTTCGTTACAGTTGCACCATAAATAATAAATAGTAATAGAAATAGTAATAGTAATACTACTATTAGTAAACAGTAATAGTCATGGAAATAATAAATAGTAATAGAAAAATAGTAATAAATAGTTAAATAGTAGTATGTAAATTATGCCAGTAAATTATGAAGTAAATCCAGGACCAGCCTATCGGCTCAGGGTGTCTGACACTCCAAGGGAGGAGTTGTAAAGTTTGATGGCCACAGGCAGGAATTACTTCCTATGACGCTCTGTGCTGCATCTTGAAGGAATGAGTCTCTAGCTGAATGTACTCCTGTGCCCACCCAGTACATTATGTAGTGGATGGGAGACATTGACCAAGATGGCATGCAACTTAGACAGCATCCTCTTTTCAGACACCACCGTGAGAGAGTCCAGTTCCATCCCCACAACATCACTGGCCTTACGAATGAGATTATGAGATTACCTCACATTCTCCTTTACTCCAAACCTTTTTAATTAAGTCCATAAGACATTGAAGCAGAATTAGGCCATTCAGCCCATCGAGTCTGTCCTGCCTTTCCAACCTGGCTGATTCATTATCGTTCTCAACCCTATTCTCCCATCTTCTGCCTGTTCCTTTGACACTCTTGAAACTTTATCTAATTGCACTAAAGCAATTCTCTTATCTCTTATGAATTTAGGAATAATTGTCACTGAAAAATTATTGGAGAGGCAGGCATTAATAACTAATACATATCTCTGAAAACATAATAAATAGAAACAAGGATAACCAATTTGACACCTTATTTCTGTTCTCTCATTCTAATCATTACTAATCCTATATCTTTATCCCACTCCTGCTTTGATTCTGTACCCCTTGCTTTCTTTAATGTCTAAAAATCCATCTGAGAATCTCTGTCCACTAGTGTGTCATGCTCACAGATGTTCACAATAGAATATCACAGACTTCATGTTCCATGGGTTAAGACTCCAGTTTCAGTTACCAGTCAAATTTCCAATCAAAATCAAATCACACAATACACAGATATTAACTCCATGATAGATCTCTAGGTTTGCATTAAAGTTTATTTTCAAAGCTGGTGAAGTGATTTGGGAATAATGAGAACATAATCAATTATAGATGGTACCAAGATTTACATACACTACCCTTCATTTTTTGTACTATTTATCAATACATACAACATAAAAGAGTAATTTTAGTCCACCAAGTCAATCATCAACCAGCTATTTACACTAATCCTGCATTAATTCCCCTCTCTTTTTAAGTGCTTCCAGATTCTACCACTCACTTACATTAGTGGAAATTTACAGTGACCAATTAACCTATCAATCCAAATGTGTTTAGGATTAAATCTGTCTTTAGGGAGAAAACCAAAGCACCCAGAGAAAGCCCAAGCAGTCATAGTAAGAACATACAAATTCCACACAGATGGCACCCGAGGTCAGTACTGAACCCAAGTCTCTGGCACAGAGGCAGCAGCCAATTTAATAACGGGTTATTTCAAGGATAAGCTCTGGGCCTTGGTTAATAAAGAATATCAAAGCCCATTCACCTTGGACTTTCTAAAGCAACATGATGGGAATCTTTGCTTCCTCTTGAGGGGTAGGAAGGAACTTGGAATCATGTCTCATCTGGAATTTGGCATTTGTAATCTTGCCTCAGTATTGTAGCAGCTTGGAAGTATAGATTAGGTTCCCATGTTTTAAAGATGGACATTAAATGCTTAGACAGCTGATTCAGATGAAGACTGTTGCTAAAATGTCACAAGTGTCTCATATCCAGTCATGCTTGCTCTTCAAACAGACTGGGCCAACTGGGCATGCAAATAAATAAGGTTAATTCAAGAGCACAAGACTATACAAACTTTGGCTGCGTAGTTAACAGAGAGCAAGAACGTGTTTGACTTCAGGAGGATATTGATAGTCTGCTCAGTTGAACAGTAGCAATACGATTCAGTTCAGGGGTCAGTGATGTAATACACTTAAGGGGGAGCATAAATATCAGACAGACACAATAAGCCAAAAGAGACTGGGAGGCGTGGAGGAAAAAGAAAGAGATTTCAGTAACCACTTAATCCGCTAATAAAGTGACCAATAAGTGTATGTCCGTAGTCTTCTGCTGCTGTAGCCCATCCATTTCAAGGTTTGACATCTTGTGCATTGACAGATGCTCTTCTGCACAACACTGTTGTAACACTTGGTTACTTGGGTTGCTGTCGCCTTCTTATCAGCTTGAACCAGTCTGGTCATTCTCCTCTGAGATCTCTCATTAACAAGGTGTTCTTGCCCACAGAACTGCTGCTCACTGGATTTTTCTTTTTGTATTCATTCTCTGTAAACTCTAGAGACTACTGGGTGTGAAAATCCCAGGAGATCAGCAGTTTCTGAGATATTCAAACCACTCTATCTGCACCAACAATCACTCCATGGTCAAAGTCACTGAGATCAGATTTCCTCCCCATTTCGACGTTTGATCTGAATAACAACTGAACCTTTTGACCATGTCTGTATACTTTTATTCATTGAGTTGCAGCCACATGATTGGCTGATTAAATTTTCCATTAACAAGTGTAGAAGTGTACCTAATAAAGTGTACGTACATGAATTGTTAATGTTTGCAGAACAGAGTACAGAAAGTGCTTGTGGTTTTCATTACTAGCCATCAGAGAATAGAGGAGGGATAGGAGGAACTTAATGTTGAGCAACATCTGTATTGAGGGTGGTGTGTGATGTAGGAACAGTTGATATATCAGGTCAAAACCCCGCACAGAATAAGGGAGCAGAGTGGTTTAGATTAGATTTATTTATCTTTTTATTTATTTATTTTAGATTAGGTTATGTCAGAATCAAGTAAAACATTGGTCAGCTCACAGCTTTTTACAGTTTTGGTCATCAGGTTACAAGGAAGGTGTGATTGCTTTGGAGAGGGTAAGAAGCTGTTGCCTGGACTGGAAAACTGAAGATAAGCTGGGACACTGGAAGCTGAAGGCAGAACTGAAGTGTAAAAAATAATGAGGGCCACGTAAATCAGAAGGACTTCATTCCCTTGGTGGAGGAGTCAGAATAAAAAAAAAACAAGGAGCGGATAGATTTAAAGTGCTTGATAGAAGGATTAGAGAGGCACTGAGCAACACGATAAATAAGTCTACATTGTCTGGACAAGGATATGTATGTACATGTACAATGCAAATCTTACTTGCAATGGCATCACAGGCACCGCATTCATAAGAACATAAATGGCATGGTAGTGCAGTGGTTATCACAATGCTTTATGGTACAGGCGACCCGGGTTCAGTTCCCGCCGCTGCCTGTAGGGAGGTTGTACTTTCTCCCTGTGACCATGTGGGCTTCCTCTAGCTGCTCCAGTTTCCTTACACAATCCAAAAATGAACCAGTTGGTGGGGTAATTGGTCACTGTAAACAGTTCCCTGATTAGGCTAGGATTGAATTGGGGGATTGCTGGGTGGTGCAGCTTGAAAGATTGGAAGGGCCTATTCTGTGCTGGATGGCAAAAAAAAATAAACAGACAAATTACACAGGAAGGAACTCACTTTGTGCAAAAAAAAACCAAAGTCCATTATAGTGCAAAGTGATCATAGCGTTGCTGCACTGAGGTAATGATAATGATTGTGCAAGTTGGTTAAAGGACAATATGGTGAAAGGAAAGTAGCTCTTCTTGAACCTGGTGGTGTGGGACTTCAGGTTTCTGTACCTGCTGTGAGATGATGACATGGCCCAGATGTCCAGGATCTGTACCCCCTATGAGAAGATGACATGGCCCAGATGACCGGGATCTGTACCTCCTGTGAGAAGATGACATGGCCCAGATGATCGGGATCTGTACCTCCTGTGAGAAGATGACATGGCCCAGATGACCGGGATCTGTACCTCCTGTGAGAAGATGACATGGCCCAGATGACCGTGATCTGTACCTCCTGTGAGATGAGATGGCCCAGATGACCGGGATTTCCTTGAGGCAGGTCCTCTTGGTGATACTACAAATGGTAGGGAGGGATATGTCATGACGTGCTGGGCTGAGTCCACTACTCTCTGCCACTTCTTACATTCCTGGGCAGCTAATTTGCCATTCCTGATGATAAAGCAACCTGTCATGATTCTTTTTCCAGCAGAGAATGGTGGGTCTGGAACTCATTAGCTGAAGGATGGTGAGGAAGGGGTGAATGGAGTGGAAGTTGTGGGAGGTGAGATATCAAGGTAGGAGCCCTCATGACATTTAAACAGAGCCCGAATGTGTTCTTGAAGAGCAATGGTTCGGTAGCTCTTTTCTGAGTGGCACGGTCTCAATGGAACAAATTGCCCCCTTTTACCAAATATATTTTCCATGGTTCTGTCACCCCAGGCCACCATCCAGACTCTACATCAATATCAGTTCTGCAGGGCTGAGCAGAATGCACTGCTCACACTCAATGGCACTTCTCTAAGATACAACACAAAGGAAGCATCACCATTACCAAGGTGGTCATGTCAAAGACGCATCAACCCTGGTCAAGATTCAGAGATTAAAGGCACCTCATGCACAGAACCCCCTGCTTTGTCTCTCTGGTTGTCTAGACTCTCCTGGTTGTCATTCACAATCACCTTTCCTGCTCCTGTGATCTCCTTTGAGGTGAGACTGCACTCTGGTAAACAATCCAAAAATTCATCTTCATACAGTATTTCCTTATGGCCTAGAAAAAGACCATTCAGTCATTTGAATCCATTCTCCAAGTAATTTTCCCCAAATCCTAGCTCCCCACATTCTGCTCAGTTCTACTCCTCACTTACACTAGGGGCAATTTCAGATTGCCCAATTCTACTAGTGTATTGTACAAACTGATGGTATGTACTGTAGTTCTCATCTTTATTGTTAATTATTTATAGAATGACAAGATCACTTAACCTCCAATACTAATAGAGATTAGTGTGATTTACACTGAAGTTATTGTTTCTGTATGATGGATATATAATGTTTATGTCACAAAGAAGAGAAAATCTGCAGATGCTAAAAATCCGAGCAACACATACAAAATGCTGGAGGAGCTCAGCAGGCCAGGCAGCATCTAGGAAAAGCATACAGTCAATGTTTTGGTCAGAAACATCGGCTGTACACTTTTCCTAGATGCTGCCTGACCTGTTGAGTTCCTCCAGCATTTTCTGTGTGTTGCTATAATGTTTAGGTGTTTATTTTGGCCCAAAAAGCAAGAACGATGAAAGGCAATATATAGGGCAGTGGTTAATTTGCAATTAAAGTCACTGTGCAGTGTTATTATCCCACTATAAATGGCACATTAAATCAGAGAGAGCAAATAAAGTGTAGAGTCCACAGATCTAGCACAATTCTGAAGAGATGCTTGAAGTACTAAAATTATTTCCAACAGAAAAAAGGGAATTAATAGATTGCTCCTCAAGCTTAGAAAATTTCTTTCGCCATTCACTGATCCATTCTAAAGATTTGATTATGAAGGGTTTAAGTCATCATTTCATTTACTGGTGCTGTGTTCTGATTGGCTGTGTAACATTCACACTTCAGCAATGATATTTCATCAGCTGTGAAAGGCTTAGGAATATCTAGAGTTCTGAAATAATCTGCACAAATGCTAAGTATTTATTATACTGTGAACGGATCATTTTTCTGCTTTCCAATCTGGCCATCATGTTCTTTGAATAACTTTGCTGCCTGAAAGTACCAATACAAGGTAGCTCACATGTCCATGCTCACAGGGTCAAGCGAGACTGGCTCATTTCATGCAACAAGAAAACAGGCTAAGAACAGGGTCTCCTTTTGTTTCATCCCACAGAACAAGGTGTTCATCTACCGTGGGAAGGAGTACGAGCGGAGAGAAGACTTTCAAGGTCAGTTGATGACAGAATTTCCAAATGCAGAGAGGATGAACACAACGTCGCCTCCAGGAAATGACATCAAAAACTCCCCTGGACAGTGTATCCTTTAGGATTGCCTTCTATATGGGTAGCATCAGCAGCTGGATAACAATCTGCTCTTCACTCTGTAGCTGAATATCTTGCAGAGCTGTTCATGGGTCTGCTATTGTCAATTTTGTTTAATGATGATTGAGGTTCTGTATCAGTTTATCCCAATATCCCACTGCCATTCTCATTATAAAAGCAAATTAATAGTTGATCCATATATCCCAGGTCTAGATGTTAAAGAACAGTGGAGTATTTAATACGGCTGCCTCACAGATTCAGGCTTTCATCCTGACCTTGGGCAGTGCACCTCTGTTGTTTTCTCATTCTTTATGACCAGATGTCTGTTCTCAAAAATGCACTGGTAAGTAAATGGGTTATTGTAACTTACCTCTAAACAGTGAATGTCAATGACAAGAATAATCAAAGGAGAGTTGGGCTGTTTAGGATAGAATAAGTTGCCAATGTACAGTGGAAAAAAGAAGGGTCTGTAATTTCATACTTTTATCATAAGAGTTATCATTGCTCTGCAGTGCTAAATGCGTGATGGCTACTCTTCCAAAATCTAGCTCCATTGAAGTTAGTATATTGTGCATTGAATACCATTGACTAAGGATGAAGTTACAGCCCCACAAAACAAATAAATTTTACAGAATTGTGGCCTGTATGATATTCAGAACCATGCTGATAAATGTTGTGAGCAAGGACTCCCAGGGAGCAAGCCTCCTACAGACTGAGTGGTTAGTGAAGGCAATTTGGCTCACAGTCAATTGCTAGATTCATGATTGATGAAAATCAGAAAAAAAAAGCTGCAGATGCTGGAAATCCTCAAATAAAAACAGAAATTTTCCCATAGTGGGGAGATGGCGGCACGACACAGCTCGCAGCGGCCACTCCGGTGGTGATGTCTGTTATTTGTCAAGTAGGGTGCCGTGCACGATCCTGATTTGAAGGAGACGGATGTGACAGCACGGAGGAACATCTGGTGAAACTTCTGCAATGCCTGCTTCGCTGCTGCTGTTACTGTGTGGTCCAAAATCTCCGGAGGAGAAGGCCCCAAGTCCTCGGCTTTGCTTGTTGCTCGGCGGCCGGGGAGGGGTCGAAGCGCTTGGCAGAGGATGGTGCTTGGAGAGGCTGTGTCAGAGGGGCTGGTCGGAGGCTCGAAGTTTTCGGACGGACTCAGAGTCCGCTGCGGTCAGGTGCTTCTAGTGGTGCTGCATAGGCAAGTTGGTGGCACTTGGAGGTTCATGGTGGGGAAAGTTCCTCCCTTCTGCCGCCTGCATGGGTTGATGAGTCTATCGGGACTTTGAGATTTTTTTTACCGTGCCCATGGTCTGCTCTTTATCAAATTATGGTATTGCTTTGCACTGTTGTAACTATATGTTATAATTACATGGTTTTGTCAGTTTTAGTCTTGGTTTGTCCTGTGTTTTCTTGTGATATCATTCTGGAGGAACATTGTATCATTTTTTAATGCATACATTTCTAAATGACAGTAAATGAAGACTGTGTGTCCACATAATCTAAATTGCAAGCAATGCTCGGCAGGTTAAACTGCATCTGTGCAAAGAAAAACAATTAAAGCTGCAAGTGTGGGACCCTTATTTGCCTGTTAACCCAGTCTATTTCCAGGGACACTGCCTGAGCTGCTGAGACTTTGCAGCATTTGTTGTTTTGAGTACCATGGTATCATAGCAGTTAGAGTGCTATTACATGTCTGTTCAGAAGTCAGAGTACAATTCCAGCATCCTCGTAAGAAAGTCTGTCTGTTCTACATGTGACTGCATTGTTTTCCACAGCAGCTCTGGTTTCCTCCCACAGTCCAAAGACATACCAGTTAGTAGGTTAATTGGTCATTGTAAATTGTCCTGTAATTTGGTTAATATACAATAGGTGGGTTGCTGGGTGATGCAGCAAGTTGAGCCAGAATGCCTGATCTAAATAAGTAAACTAACCTTTGTGTGATCCCACACCAGTTACCCGGATGAGAAAGTGTGAAAAATGATTTTTTTTTAGGATTAGTATAAGAGAGAGCTTTGTCAACAGAAAAGAGGAGGAGGAGATGGCGGCGCGACGCAGTCTGCAGCGGCCACACCGGTGAGTGATACCTGTTATCTGTCAAGTTTTGTGCCGTGCACAATCCTGATTTGATGGAGACAGATGTGAGAGCACAGAGGAACATTTGGTGAAACTTCTGAAATGCCTGTTTCGCTGCCGCTGCTACTATGTGATCCAGAATCTCCGGAGGGGAAGGCCCTGAGTCCTCGGCTTTGCTTGTTGCTTGGCGGATGGGGCAAGGTCGAAGCGCTCGGCAGAGATGGTGTCGGTGTTCGATGATGGAGGGCTGGTCGGAGGCCCGAAGTTTTCGGACGGACACAGAATCGGCTGTTTCCAGGGTGCTGCATCGGCAAGTTTGCCACGCTGGAGGTTTATGGCAGGGAGAGTATCTCCCTTCTGCCGTCTGCATGAGATGTTGGGCTATCGGGACTCTGAGACTTTTTTTTTACCGTGCCCATGGTCTGCTCTTTATCAAATTACGGTATTGCTTTGCACTGTTGTAACTGTATGTTTTAATTATGTGGTTTTGTCAGTTTTAGTCTTGTTTTGTCCTGTGTTTCTGTGATATCATACTGGAGGAACATTGTATCATTTCCTAATGCATGCATTTCTAAATGACAATAAATGAGGACTGAGTGTCCTCTTAATCTAATCTAATCTAAATGTGGTGGGCCAAAGGGCCAATTTCCATGGTATATATCTCTGAGTGTGCACTAGTCTGCACCCAAGCTAAATTCATCCTGTATTCTAATACCTAAAATCATTATCCTTCAGATACACTGTGTACAGATGAGCAAATTTCTGCAATACTGAGTGTGGGAAATGACACTCATGCATCTGGAGTTTTCAGATCAAACTCCTGCTTATTTACTGACTCAACTGATCACAACATGACCACTAATAACTGGGCCACTATTGACATTCTGTGGTAGCTGTAAATAGATAGCACCTTGTTATTGATATAGAGAAACTGTGTGAATCCATTGGAAGTTAGCATGAATATTAGACAGACGGTGATAGATCAAATATAGAATTTTCAACAGTGCCAAGAGCATGAAACACTTTACTGCGTGGAATATTGAAACAGAGCCTTGACACATTTAGCTGGGAGCTTGATGCACATGTACAGTATTGCGTATGGAAAAAGGGGGAGATGAAAGGGGGAAGATAGGAAAAACTAATTCGCCTGAGAGAAACTTAAAAGAAATAAAATCACCATCTCAATCAGTTTTGCCAAATGGTTGCTTTTGTAGCATTTCCTGTGCCAGGACCCTGCTACTTATATGGATGAGCCAATATCAATATCAATTTAAAATCTAAAGACTCTACAGATCATTGGCCCGAGGTGCTTTCTTCCCTGCATTTCTGTTTTCACCATTGACAACTTTGTCTCTTGCCTAGATATGAGGATTTGATCTAGTTGGGATTTGGTATTGACCCAGATGAAACAGTCTTGTAGCAAGACGAATGAGTAGCACACACGTGATGTAAAAGTAAAAGGTTGAAGATGCCGAAATTTAAATAAAAACTGAAAATGCTGGAAGCACTCAGCAGATAAGGCAGCATCTGTGAAGGAAGAGGCGGGGTTAATGATTCAGGTCAATAATCTTTCATCTGATAGAGGAATGTCTCAGCTAAGATGCACAACTTAATCAGAGGATTAACATCTCATATTTCACCCGTGTAGTCCACCTGAACATTGCATTCTCCAACTTTGGAAAATAAAGATAGGCTTTATTTGTCAGATGTACATTGAAACATACAGTGAAATGCATTGTTTGCATCAAATCAAATCAGCAAAAATTGTGCTGGGCAACCCATAAGGGTCACTACACTTCCAGCCCCAACATAACATAGCCACAGTCCACGAACTCTGGAACTGTCATAGTGTTTTGCTAACCGTCATGTTACCATACTGCCCCAAGTTCCAGTGCCTGCTTCCTTTCTGTTCCTTTTCTCTTTCTTCCAATCCAACCCAATCCAGCCCTATCACACTGTTTCTTTCCTCCCCTCCACCCAGTCCATTTGACCATCATCACACACTCCTCCCACATGGTCCCCTTCCTCGCTGTTCCAGCCCACCCTTCCCACCTCCCTCAATTGATCCCATTCTCTCCCATCAGATTTAATAATCTTCTGCCCTCTGTCACTTCCACCTGTCATCTTCCAACTTCTGATATCACTCCCACTCTCCTCTTTTCCCCACCTGCCTATCACCTCCTCACTTGTGGGTTGACTTGCCATTTCTTCTACAAACGCTGCCTAACCTAGTAGAATATAGTATTAATGGTAAGACTCTTGGCAGTGTGGAGGATCAAAGGGATCTTGGGGTTCGGGTCCATAGCTGCTGCAGAGGTTGACTCTATGGTTAAGAAGGCATATGGTGGGGCTGGCTGGTGGCACAACGACGTCAGCGCCGGACCCGGGAGTGGAGGTTCCCGGGTTCGAAACTAGTCAGGTCCGCACCCGAGTATGCTTTCCATCCGTGCCAGGTTGAGTGTCAAGATCGCAACTGGACCTCGTAAAATAAAGGGAAAATACTGTGAAAATGTCTGTGTGAGGAGTGGCACGTCACACAGTCTCTCTCTCTCTCGCTCTGCGCCTTGTAAAAGCCAGGAAAAAGACATCATCATGGATGCATACACGGATACGCAGACACACACGCACAGTCGCGCTCACACGCATACGCAGACGCACACACACAGACTCACGTGCACGCAGGCACATGCCAAAAAAAAAAAGAAGGCATACGATTCATTGTTCTTCCTGAATCGTGGGATTGAGTTTAAGAGCTGAGAGGTAATGTTGGAGCTCTATCGGACCCTGGTCAGACCCCATTTGGAGTACTGTGCTCAGTTCTGGTCACCTCACTACAGGAAGGATGTGAAAACAATAGAAAGGGTGCAGAGGAGATTTACAGGGATGTTGCCTGGATTGAGGAGCATGCCTTATGAGAATAAGTTGAGTGAACTCTGCCTTTTCTCCTTGGAGTGACGGAGGGAGAGGTGACCTGATAGAGGTGTATAAGATGATGAGAGGTATTGCTCATGTGGATAGTCAGAGGCTTTTTCCCAGGGCTGAAATGGCTAGCACAAGAGGGCACAGTTTTAAGGTGCTTGGAAGTAGGTACAGAGGGGATGTCAGGGGGAAGCTGTTCGTTTTTTTAAAATGCAGAGAGTGGTGAGTGCTTGGAATGGGCTGCCAGCAACAGTGGTGGAGGCAGATATGATAGGATCTTTTAAGAGGTTCCTGGATGGGTACATGGAGCTTAGAAAAATAAAGGGCTATGGGTAACCTGAGGTAATCTCTAAGGTAAGGACATGTTTGACACAGCTTTGTAGGCCGAAGGGCCTGTATTGTGCCATAGGTTTTCTATGTTTCTATGTTTCTAACCTACCCTTCACCCTTTTTTATTCTGGCTTTTTCCTTTCTATCTTTCAGTCCAGCCGAAGGGTCTCAACCCGAACATCAACTCTCCATTTCCTTCCATAAACCTGCAGAGTTACTCCAGCATTTCGGGTGTTGTTCCAGATTCCAGCATTTCCAGTATCTAGTGTCCTCATTGGACACAATTAAGAACTCTCATTTTCATGTCTTTTGGGGAAAGTAGCCGCCTTTCCACTGGGCCAACTCAATCACTTTACCACTGAAACCTGTGCCAGCACTCTGTATATTGTGAGAAAGAGCAGCCGCTAGTCAAAACCCGAAAAAAGACTTTGTTGCAGCAGTCTAAAAGTAAATGATCATTATAAGAGTAGAAGCAGGACAGAAACTTTGGGATCGATCAAGGATTAAGCTCCCCCTTTGTAATTCCTTTAACAATAACGATACGGGATTAATTTACAAAAATAATTTTATGGTTTCCATGGAGTGCCAATTAATCTCCAGTTGCTTGTTGCTAAGCAGGCACTGATTATGCTTAAAGGGGTTCTACTATTTTGGGAAATCTGTATTAGCAAGGACTATGGTGAACAACCGTTTGGCAGTCCAACTCACCAGTTGGTTTGGCTCCCAGACAGAGTCCGACACCGGCCTTTCAGCGTGGTGCTGACAAAATGGTTGCAAAAGGCAGGTGCTATAGATGCTGAAAATCTCCAGTTAAAAGAGAAAATAGAGAGTGTATTCATCAGCGCAGGCAGCATCTGTGGAGAGAGATATGGGGTTAATGTTTCTTGTTGGTGACCTTTCATCAGAATTGGGGAGGTTTAGAGATGGACCAGTTCTAAGATGCAAAGAAAAAGGGAAGTGAAGGGAAGAAAATAGAAGGGAAGGTCTATGATAGGGTAGAAGAAGGAGAGATCTTTTGACAACGTGAGACGAGAGTGTAAGGTTAATGGGACAAGTAACTAAAGGAACGGAGGCTAAATGGGTGAAGGTAAAATTGAGAATGGATTTTGGTGGATACTAAAAAAACACCAGTGACCTAACAATAATGACAACAGCAATAACAATTTATCAGGATCTTTTACAAAGAAGGCCATTCAGCCCATCATGTTTAAGCTGGTTTCAGAGCCAATTCTCTGTAACTTATCTTTTACATTTCAATGCACTCTACACATTTTATAAAAGCTATGTAGCATTACTCTCCTTAAAAGTAATTGAATTATTAATTACTTCCTTTTGCCTTTTCACTTCCGAATCCTTCAACCAAATGATTCTTCAGCACAACCTGTAATAGTGAGTCTGTGTTTGATTAAATATAGCGGGCCGCATCTACCACACAAAGTGCCATTAAGTGTTGACAAAGCTCTCATATCCTGTTTAATGTGCTTTAATAAGGCTTAGTTCAATGTTAAGCTCGTTATGACTGAATTTATTGGTTGAGCTGCTATTCTGCATAGCTGCTTTGAGGTACAAAGATTTGAATTTCTGCATTTGTTTAGGTCGTACAGCAAGGAAACAGGCCCTCCAGCACAGACTTCCTGCTGAGTTTGAAATACCATCTACAGAGATCCAACACCCCATATTCCCATTAACACCCTCCAGATTCTACCATTTATCCACACAGTAGCTAACTAACCTACTTACCAACATCTCTAGAATGTGGGACGAACCTGGAGCATTTGGAAGAAACCCACACGGTCACAGGGAGAACGCAGACAGCAGCAGAGGTCAGGATTGAACCCAAATCATTGGACCTGTGGGGCAACAGCTCGACTAGTTGCAGCACTATGGCATTCTCATCGTTGCTGTTATTGTTAGAATCCTCAAGTGCAGGAGTGGAAATTTGTCGGATCAGTTACTCAGTAGTCTTAACCACTATCAACCAACACCCCCACCTCCCCAGTGCCATTTTCCTCCTTTTGCCTTCCCAATTCACCAGAGTAGGAGTCATGAGCATTTATAACTGTAACTGTTACACTGTGCTGCTTACTGTATCCTTAACCTGTGTTCACACAGTCATACAGTGCTTCACTGTCCAACCAGTCCTCGAGGAGCAGTCCCGTTTCAAGAACAAGCCAGTGCCTGACCAGGTTATCAAGTAAGTATGACTGTAGCTTACCGGGACTGTAAGAAACAACATGTCTCATTCTTCAAGATCATTCCCAGATCATCACTTTTGTGCTGTCAGCTCCGTCTTGGCATTTGATAGATGAGGAATGATATGTATACTACAATTCCAACCGTGGAATGGCACTACATTTGGGATTCAGGAATATCCCTCTTATCCTTTGCTGAAAAAGGGCATGGGTGTGTGATTTGGAGGGACAGGATGCCCAATATGTTAAGTTGAGACAGGGGACCATGTTCATATCAAGGCAGATTAGAAGAAGCCTTTGTTCACACCTTTGGGACAAGTTGCTGATAAACAGGATGCATTCTCCAACTTTCTAACATCAGGACTAAAGAGTCACAGCTTTGATAGGGCAGCCATGGTTTGCTCTGTACCCTCTCACAGGATTCCTGTAGAGCTTAAAACACAAGGAATACTAATTACCTAAAGTTACTTGAGATTTACTTCCGGCTACTATGCTAGTGGGGTCCCAAGGGGAGTGCAGTTTTGTGGGTGAAACACTGAGATCCCACTTCACCATTTTGATGTGTCAGAGATCCAAGGAAGAATCCTGAAGAAAAGCACGGTTGTTCTTAATATCCTCAGCTTGAAAACAAAGGGACATCCCTTTAAAAACAGATGAGGAGGAATTCCTTCAGTCAGTAGCGGCACATTTGTGGAATTCATTGTCACAGAGGGCTGTGAAGGCCAGGTTATTCAGTATATTTAAGGCAGAGGTTGATAGGTTCAAGATTGGCAAAGGGGTTAAGGGTTACAGGGAGAAGGTGAGAGAATGGAGTTGAAAGAAAATCAGCCGTGACTGAATGGTAAAGCACGCTCAATGAGTCATATGGCCTAAATTCTGCTCCTGTATCTTGGAGTTTTTGGGGTTTATGACAGAGCTAGGAACATCTAGAACAGGGTTCCCAATTTATTTTATGCCATGGACCCCTACCATTAACTGAGGGGTCTATGGATTCCAGGCTGGGAACCCCTGGTCTAGAATATCCTCTAGAATCAGAAAGGATAATTAGTTAATTGTCTAAATATTTAATTTGATCTTTTTCTAATAGCTCCAATGCTGGAGAAGCAAACTGCTTTATCGAAGAACTATTATCAAACTAGACCCCAATCCAGAACTATTCAAGTAGATACAAAAGAAAATGCTTCCCAGTTGTTGTAGGAAAGGAGAAGCAATAGGAAGTGTGTGGGTACATAGAAGTCCTATATAATTGAGGTCTTAAATTACCAGTGGTAAGCTCAAGATCTGAGAGGACATTAAAGGGAGGAGGGACTAGAGAAAATGCTATCTACCAAGGAGAGGAATAGGAGGACTGATTTTCAGAAGTAAGATAAGGTGAAAGATGGATAGGTTGAGTAAGAGACCTGCTGAAGAAAGGTTTGTACTGCATAAATGATTGACCAGAAGACTGGAATCAGTGTCCATGTGTACTACCTATCCCACACTCCAGGTTTACCTCCAGGCTAGACATCTCCACTGACTTTCCTTTGGCTGTGGGTTATATGTATTATACCTGTACCCAAGTCACCCTTAACCCCTAGGCCCCAGCATCACATCCTTGGGCGAGTCTTGCAGTTCTTGCTGCAGGACCAGGAGGATAATGTTTGGTGGATCAATAGATTTTGCATCTACCTCCAGCCATGGTTTCTGTGCCAAATCCGTGGTTCCTTTCTCAGGGGCTTTGAGAGAACAGGCTAGCTTGACATTTAGAACAGGAGGTTTGATCATGATATTCAAATACTCTGAACATAGGGGATGCTTCCAACTTTTAAAGCTGTGCTGCCCTCTTGTGCTCACTCTGTGAAATGTATTTATAAACTCTTCCCACTGACAGGTTTGGTATGGATGGTATCTCTGATGGTTGTCCATAGTGAGCAATATCAGAATAGCTGTCCATCATTTGGCAGAGAGATCATTATGGAGAATGACTGTGAGGAAAGAGGATGTCAGACACAGAATAAAATGGACTGTGGATCATTGTGCAAGGCCACCAAACAAATTCCAACCCTTTTGACTTGGACAGAGAATGGCACAAAAACTGCACCTCCATTTCCCAAAATGTTTCTGACTGATACAAAGGACTTAGCCTGAAGGCAGAAATTACATTTGCCATGCTACCAGAGTCCAGGTCTAATCTGTATGCTTTTAAGCCAATAGTCTTAGGGAACCTATGAGCTTCAAACCACTGAGAAACATTATGGTAGTGTTGCTGTGATAGGGATATGTAATACCAGTCTGTATATTAAACTACTGTATTATCCTTGTCCCTGTGTAAAGGTGCTGCGTTATCTCTGCACATATGTAAGGAGCTTTGTTGTCTTAGTCCCCATGTCAAGGAACGTTCTGCATATAAAGTTCATTCAATAAGATTTTTTGCCCCAACAGTTAACTCTGTTTTAGATTGTCATTCTAGGGAAAGAAGATAATGCTCTGGCTGCATTGCTTATTTTATCAACATTACTTTCCCTTGGCAGAGTGTAGTAATCTACACATTAAAATTACTATGTTCTAGCCTGCAGCCAACCCATCCCTATTGAAACAGTAACGAAATATGTGCATTGGAAATTATTTCCCATTGCAGAAAACTTGATGTGTTGAAAGTTGACAAATATTTAACAGTGCATGTTAAGTGAGTGAAACCACATATATTATCTCTAGAGAGTGGATAAAGGGAAGCTATTCCACGGGGTTGAAGATTATTTGGATACAGGCATAACAAGAAAAAAAGAAGCAAAACTGTGGATTGTATGTGGCATGATGATGTACAGGGAGTGTGGGGCAAGTGGATATTTGAAAACATTCCAATCTCCTAGGCACTCATTTATCCAGTGTACACCTCTCCAAAGGAGTTCCATCCTCTTCCACTAGGCCTTGCTTCTGAAAATATAATCCTCTAGTCAACCCTTGCTTCTCTGTTCTTTCTCGGTAACTAGGATCTTCTCCAGTTCCACCTCCCGTCCAAACATCTCAGATCTTGTATTTATACAACTAGAGCTTGAAAGTATTACCTCAGTAAATATGGCTAATGGAAGATAGTGATACAACATGTGTCATGGTGTGCACCCACAGACAACTGAACCCAAGTGGAACAACAAGGAACGCCCATGTTGAGACAGCAACAAGGGTATACTCATCAGAACTCCAACTGAACTTTAATGGCTTGATCGAGTGACACAGTGAGACAAATTATTATCGAAACACAGACACAAAAGGACCCTGCGATGAGCCATAATCGAGAGTCTGCTTTAAATAAATTAAACAATCACCTGTAATTAACTTGTCAAGATGAAACAGAAAGCTTAGTAACTCCAGTAAATGCAGGTGTCCGAGAAGATAGAAATCCATTGCTTCATGACTTGCCACGAAGACCCACCGGCCAGCCTCCATCCCTAAGGCCAGCACTTGGCGGCCCAGGGAAACTTGAAACGGGCCTAGGAAATTTGAAACAGTGCTGGAAAACTTAGGGCTATTGCAAATATAACTTAGAAACATTGTCAAATTCGGAAAGAGAGTCAAACTCAGAAATATAACTCGGGAACATGGAATAGTTCTTGGAAATCTGGAGGGTCACGGGAGACACAGAAACCTTAATGACATTGAACATAAACGAGAGAAAATCTGCAGATGCTGGAACATAGACGAGGGAAGCTCGAAACCTCGACTTGGGACGAGCACTGAGAATAGAAAGCACACTTGTGTCCAGCCGGCCGATGTTCAAGTCAGTGTTGTACGTCCGCTTGGTCCATTTATGGAGCAGACTCCTGCCATGGTGTGTGCTGACAGACGACTGAACCCAGGTGCGGAGCAACGACAAACTCCCACTTTGAGACAAACAAGTTTATTCATCAGAATCCCAACTGAATTTTGGTGGCTTGACCAAGTAACACAGAGAGATGAATCATTCTCGAACCACAGACACAACAACACCTCACAATGAGTGCTGATTGAGAGTCTGTTTGAAATAATCACCTGTATTTAACTTGACAAGATTAAACAGAAAACACCAGAGCTTAGTGGCTCTAGTTTAGACAACAATTAGTAAACACACATGCTTGAGAAACCTAGAAACCCAACGCTCTATGGCTCGCCGCGGAGGCCCACAGGGCGCATGACAATCTGCCTGCCTGCAACAGCATCTTGGGGATGTAGACACACCAGACATATCCAACAGTTGACCTGGTCCACTGCCCTGAGCACAGATCTGTCATTAAAGATAAATATGCTGTATACTTTCTTGTTGCTTTATTTCTGCATTTATGGCATTAATGTGCTGATTTCGATATAGCTGAACTGTGTTAACAAGCATTAACATTACATGAATTAGAGACAGTAACTACAGTTGCAGTATAGGTTCAATAGGTACGTTTAATGTCAGAGAAATATATACAATATACATCCAGAATATTGTTGACAGGATTAGAACAGTGTATCCAAATAATGATTAAATTGCTAGAAAAAAATAAAAGTTTGAGTCTATTAATTTTTTTTCAGTTTCTTCATATTTGGCTTTTGTAACTCTGGTCAGAAACCAGAAGCAGGTCATGTTAATAAAATTCAAAGTCACTCCCCACTCTTCACTACAACTGTCCTTCCAACCTATGGCTAGAAAATAAGACAACCAGTGGCTTCCCTTTACTGTCCCCACATTTCTTCAATTAATGAATTTTAGCAATATTCCAACCTCAGTGTTATAAATAAAATTCTACGATGTTGATCCGTCCCAGTCAGTCTAATTTCCCTGTTGCATGAGTACTCAATGCTCTCTGGTCAGTTAATATATAACTCCTCAATAGCCTATACACTTCCCACCTGATCTAAAAAGACCTATGCTGTTTTTATTGGGGTCATACCTAATTCATAGACTTAATGGCTAAAAGCATTTATTACACAGAAAGCATGCTTAATATGACAACTCTTCTTTCCAAGACTGCAAGAAATTGCAGACACTTGTGAACAGAAAATCAGCCTTCCCTCCATTGACTCTGTCTGCACTCCCTGCTGTCTTAAGAAATCCACCAACATAATCAGGGATTGCTCCCACCCTGGTCATTCTTTCTTCTTCTCCAACCTTCCTATCAGGCAGGAGATAGCAAAGTTTCAGAACGTGCACCACCAGACCCAAAGACAGCTTCTATCTCACTGTTATAACAGTCTTGAGCAAATTAATTATGAACTCTTGGTCTTTCGATTTACCTTGTCATGACCGTGCAAATTATTTGTCTCCCTGCACTGCTACTTTTTCTGTATCTGTAACACTAAACCCTGTAGTCCCTTTTTATTTTCCTTTTGAACAACCTTGATGAACTTGCATATGGAATCATCTGCATGGATGGTATGTAAGCAAATGCTTTTCACTGTATCTTGGTACCTGTGTCGATAATAAACTGATTACCAATTACTTTACTTGTGCACACTCTAAAGATATACTGCTTTAGATAGCCCATTCACATAGACCTTCAACTGAAGAAATCCTCAGAGAAGTAGAGTTCTAGACAGACCAATTGATTGAATAGACAACCGGAGTTTTGTCTTGTTCTTGGCATTTTACCTTTTCACCCACAGGCCTGAGTATAAGAAAAGTCACAGTAAAGAGGGAAAATGACTTTGAATTTTATCAGCATGATTTAATTCAGTTTTCTAATCTAACAGTTTTTTATCTTGTGTGTTAGTAATAGATAGGAACTCATTCATTTGTAACAACGGAATGCTTGCTTAAGAGGTGAGGGTATAGTGTGATTAATTATATGGTGTTCCTGCAGCTTTGGGCTTCATTCTGTATGTCACTTCATGCCTTTGGTTTCCACAGCTTCTACAAGGCAAATTATGTGCAGAAATTTCAGTATTCCAGGCCGGTCCGGAAAGGAGTAGTAGACCCAGACAACGAATTTGCTGTAAGATGCATATATTTATTATGTTAACTAAGATTAATAAAATCTACATTTTCTTTAGATAAATGAGGCCTTTCTTTGTCAGAGAAAGTACTGAGCACTAAGCACTGCTAAAATAGGACAAAGAGATTCTCTTTCCAATTCATGTTGGGATTGCCACATGTACATTTAATTTTTTTCTTTGAGAGTGTTTTATTTTAGTTTATTCATTTATTTAGTGACACAGTGAGAAGTAGCCCCTCTGGCCCTTTGAGCCATGCTGCCCAGCAACTCCACAATCCAGATTGACCTTAACTTAATCAATGGAAAATTTACAATGACTAATTAAACTACCCAGTACATCTTTGGACTGTGGGAGGAAACTGGAGCACCTGGGAAAAGCTCACGCATTCCACAGGGAAGACATACAGACTCTTCACAGAGTGGCACAGCAATTGAATTCTGAACGACGGAAAGCCTGGAGCAGTAATAGCATCCAGTGGCCATACCTTGGAGCCCTCTCAAACTGTTCATGTAATTTATATTTGCCATGTTTGTAACACCCTTCAAAGTTCAAAGTACATTTATTAACAAATTATGTACACTATATACAACCTTGAGATTTGTCTCCTTACAGACAGCCACAAAACAAAGAAACCTGATAGAATCCATTAAAAAAAAATGTCAAATACCCAATGTGCAAAAAAAGGAACAAATCGTGCAAACAATAAAATGTAAACTATTAACACTCAGAACTAAAGTTCATGAAAGTGAGTTCACAGCAATGAAGCCAGTCATCACTGTAGCCAGTCCTGGAGTCCATTAGTTGCAGACCACAGCCTCAGTTCAGTGTAGAGACAAGTAAACCTTGCCGAGCAGCAAGGTGAACATCGACCCTAACCTCACCTTTGGCCCCAACACTCTGACCTTTTCAATCTGGCAAGCACGCTTAAATCAGCCAAACATTGGCTCATTAATCAGTCTTGGGCCCAGGCCCTGACACATTGATTCGGCCCGTACACAACCTATCCAGTCTGGCCCCACATTTAAATCAGTAAAACATTGGCTCATTACTCACTTTTGGACCCAGGCCCTGACACATTGATTCGGCCCAGTCTGGCCCCGCATTTAAATCAGTCAAACATCAGCTAGTTCCTGGCTGGCTCTCGGGCCTGGGCCCCTCTGCCTTGACTCAGCCTTATTTTTGTCTCAAATCTACTGCTTTGAATCAGCTCCAAGTCCATTCCAGCAGTGGCCAAACATCGGCTCATTTATCACTCTTGGGCCTGGGCCCCACTGCCTGATTAGGCCCGTTCACACCATGCTGCAACTACCCTGCACCTTTAAGACTTCATTTTACACCACAGAAATGATAGGTTGTATGGACAATTCAAAAGCTCAACTCCAAAAAGGAAGTTACAGACTATTGAGTGCAGTGATTGTTGTCCAGTAAAAGTTTGATTAATAGAGTAGTTAGTCGATTTACTTGCTGCCATTAAGGCATCGCTATGTTTCACTAGTGCCATCTTAAACCAGAACACTTTGTGCTGCTGCAGCAGAAAATTACTCTTCATTGTGTTTATAGCTCAGTGATGCACACCCATGGCAATAAACTTGAGATATGATAACAACTCTCTCCACCCAAAACTTTTATACTTTAGTTTGGGAGTAAAACTATGGTTGGTTAATACTACCTCTGTCCTAATGAACCCATGTCATTGCATTATTAGCCCCTCTTCCTGCAACTACTTGTTCTACAGTGGTAGAAACCTTCTAGATGTTTTGCTGTTAGACTATCACTTGTACAAAAACTCTATGTGTCATTGTGTCAAGACAACAGGTATAGTCATAATTCGGAACAAGTGATTAATTTAACATTGATTTATCTCTTACAGTCTATGTGGATTGAAAGGACCACCTTTCTCACAGTTTATAAACTACCTGGCATTCTCCGTTGGTTTGAAGTCAATTCTATTTCTCCTGTGAGTACAAAATTGCTCAGATCAATCAACTCATGAATGTCTTCTGTAGGGTTCACACTTGACAGGTAACACCATACTTACTTGATAATTAAGCTCAGAACATTGCATTTACATGGTAACTGTATGTACAAACATTTGTATAACACTACACTCAACTGGTATTTTAATCTACAGCACCAAACTGACCTGGTAGCCATGACTACAACACCACACTCAGCTGGTAACTGTGCTTATACCCAACAACCAACAATCCCCAAGTTAGGTCAGCTTCAAAAATCAAACAAGTCCAGTTATACTCTATACTTTGAGGAACATACTCCACAACATTGAACATAATCAGTGTGAGAATGCAAGTGGCATGGTTAATTCTTAAATTACAGATACATATCTCCTTATTCCTGAAGCTTATTCCATTAAAATGTAAAGCTTGGACAGTATTGCAAATCTGTTGGTTTCTGGTACATGACAGAAAAATGTTCTCTTTCAAGCTGACAGCAGATGTTCTGCAAGGTAAATAACCTTCAGTTTTTATTATAAACTCTTGCTGTCTGCCTGAGATTACCTTGTTTCCCACTAAAGGTCTAAAATGAAGTGCAGTACATTTAGATTAGATTAGATTAGATTAGATTCAACTTTATTGTCATTGTGCCGAGTACAGATACAAAGCCAATGAAATGAATTTAGCATCTGATCAGAAATGCAAAGAATAATATTATTTACAAAATAACTGCGAATAAAAAAAGTGCTACAGCACACAAATATAGAAGTACTGAGACAGTACAATACAGATGCAATACTACTTAGCGCTGTGATGAGAGGTTCAGCAGTGTCACAGCCTCAGGGAAGAAGCTCCATTTAATGCAAAAGTTTAAAAAAAGTTGCAGATGCTTGGAATCGGAAATAAAAACAGAAACTTAGAAATATTCAGCAGGTCAGACTGCTTCTTGGTAGAGACAAACAAGGCTATCATTTCAGATGGCATACTTATCACGTTGCCTTTGAGAGGCGTACAGACCACAATCAGCATCAGAATCAGGATTAGTATCATCAGCATATGTCACAAAATCTCTTGTCTTTGTGGCAGCAGTACAATGCAATACATAATAACAGAAAAAAGCTGTGAAATACAGTAAATATATATATACATAAAATAATTAAATAAGTAGTGCAAAAATAGAATAAAAAAGTAGTGAGGTAGTGGTCATAAGTTCAATGTCCAATGAGAGATCAGATGGCAGTGGGGAAGAAGCCGTTCCTGAATCATTGAGTATTTGCTTTCAGGCTTCTGTATCTCCTTCCTCATGGTAGCAATGAGAACAAGGCATGACTTGGTTGATGTGGGTCCTTAATTTGGGATGCCACCTTTTTGAGGCATCACTCCTTGAAGATGTCCTGGATTCTGTGGAGGCTGGTGCCCATGATGGATCTGACTCTTTGCAGCTTATTTTGATCCTGTGCAGTAGCATCACTATACCAGATGGTGATGCAACCAGTTAGAAAGCTCTCCACAGTCCAACTGTAGAATTTTTCAAGTGTTTTTGGTGACATACAAAATCTTGTCAAATTTCTAATGAAATATAGTCACTGTCATGTCTTCTTTGTAGCTGCATCAATATGTTGGGTGCAGATTAGATCCTCAGAGGATGAAATACCAGAAATGGCTGGCAGGAATGCACCTTGTTTAGTCTTGTATCTGTGCTGCCTTCCCTGTGAGCTACCGATGATATTCTCAATGGCAACTTCTTTCCTGCATTACAGAGCACCATCAGCCCACTGGAAAATGCAATTGAAACAATGGAGAAAACAAATGAAAAGATCCTAACCTTGATCACCCAGTACCAGGGGGATGAGAACCTCCCCATCAACCCACTCTCCATGCTGCTCAACGGTATCGTTGACCCAGCAGTCATGGGTGGGTTTGCCAAGTATGAGAAGGTAAAGTATTTATTGGTTTATTCAATCATCCCTTGAATGACAATAGAATAAATCATTCCAGCAAGGCAATAATTCTCAGAGAGCTAACTCCAAAGAAAGAGTCTAACTACAGAGAAGAATGAAACATAAAAGACTAAAATTCAATCTGTGAACTATCATCTCAAATAGTTCTGCTCCAATACTGGCTCAGTGAGTACATATCTGTTACTGTATTACACAGCTTTTAAGATTTTGTGCTTGTTTTTTAGTAGTATTTGTTAGAACAGAGAATCCCATATATGGTTGATTTGAGTTGTTCACCGATCCTGGCAGTGTACTTGCCAACGTTTCATCACCATGCGAGGAACATTAGCAGTGCATTGACAATGTCTGCTTGCATAGTGACGAAATGTTTACAGCAAGTTGCCAAGACTGGGGAACAACACAACCTGACCATCAACCACCCGAACTACACTTCTTCCAAATTATTTCCAATCCCATATATGTCTGTTATATACCATTTACTGTAGCAGTCTGAATTGATCGGTTATTGTGAATGCCCATGGAATACTCAGCTTTATAAGAAGTCAAGGAAAGTTTACTAAAGATCTGGTAAGACTTTGGCTGGAGATTTATGTTTATTTCTGGCCAGCACTTGAGTAGGATATCCAGAGTACAGAAGAGAGTTACAGCTTTGGCAACAATGATGATGGACTTTGGTTATTAGGGGAGAGGGATAAGAAGGGAAGTGATGGAGGGATTGCAAAACAAGGATGGGAGTTTCATCTTCTGAACCAAGTGAGTTTGAATATGCAGATACTGACACAGACATGACATGTGCACGCGCAGACACAGTATATACATTTACACACATTATACAGGCTTCCCCCACCATCTGAAGGTAGAGCGTTCCTGTGAAACGGTTCATAAGCTGGAATGTCGTAAAGCGAAGAAGCAATTACCATTTATTTATATGGGAAAATTTTGTGAGCGTTCGCAGACCCAAAAAATAACCTACAAAATCATGCCAAATAACACATAAAACCTAAAATAACAGTAACATATAGTAAAAGCAGCAATGATATGATAAATACACAGCCTATATAAAGTAGAAATATTTTTCCACAATCATTGCCTGAACTGTTCTCTGTAGCGAAAATCTCACGCCAGCGCCATCGGCAAAAAATCTCATGCAAGCGCTCTCGGCAAAAACACGGCGCAAGTGCTGTTGGCAGGAACACTCTCTCCAGTAATCTTTAAGCTATGAAGCTGCCAAATCATACCAAATAACACGTAAAAATACACAGCCTATATAAAGTAGAAATAATGTATGTACAGTGTAGTATCATGGGAATTGGGAAGACATCGAGCACACTGATGATGGTGTTTTAAGCTGAGTCGTCGCAGGTTGGGGTGGTGCAGTGGCTCCCACCCTCCCAGCCGCCGACTGATACATTGCTGCAAAGAATGCAGCGATACAGCGGTCGCCGGGAGGCACACAGCACATCTTTAAGAAAAAAGCAGAAATAAACATGCTAATTAATTACATGCCGGGCAGCACCTAATTAATTAGCTTGCTTATTTCGGCTTTTTTCTTAAAGATATGCTGTGTGCCTCCCGGCTACCGGTGCATGCTCTGCAAATCGGTATCTGTCCGCGGCCTGGGGGTTGGGGTGGTGGGACACTGGGGTGTCGTCTGTTTCCATCAGGGCAGGCAGGTCATCTTCTTCTATGTCTGCCTGCCTCGATGTCGAAGGTCGAGGTTCGTCGTCTGCTGTGGCTGATGTGGAAGTCTTGAAAAACAACAGTATGCTTGACTGTTGACACTCGCGCATTTTTCTATCATACAGTTCTTTGTAAGGACTCAAACCATCTTGCAAATATGCCCTGAACCAAAGTACCCTTTCAAAATTAAAGTCGAACTTTATCATTACTCATTCGGTTTCGATTGTTATTCTTTCCTCTTCCAATTGCATCAGCTCTTCATCAATCAGTTCTTGGTCATGGGATGCCAAAATCTCTTCAACATCAGCTTCGTCAACTTCCACAAGCCAAACTCACTTTGTCCTTACTTCGTTCACCATGATCAAAATGCTTAATTATGTCTAGTTTTACACTGAGTGTAACACCCTTACGAGCTCTTTTAGGCTTTTCTGATACTTTAGAACTCATCTTGCTAACGGCTGCTCACAGGCACGTGTTTAAACAATGCCAGCAAGAATGCAGTTCCGAATCTGGGGGGAGAGCGGCAGTTCGGGGCGCGCGCTGCCTTTTATCATGCGCTGATTTTTTTCACGCGCTGCCTTTTATCGAACACCTTCTGTTAGCGAAAACAGGGAACTAATGTAGGTCTTTCCTAACAGTGAAGTTTCGTAAAGCGAGCGTTCGAAAAGCGGGGGACACCTGTATACATGCACATGCCCACTTGTACACACACACACACACACACACACACACACACACGTATAATACACACTCTGAGATATTTCTTTTGATGTGACCTATTAAATGTCACATAACATTAGATGGCTATGCCCACAGAAGCAGATGAGGTTAGTGCAACATTAGATTCCTTCAAGCTTCATTAGGGAGAGAATAACATCCAATTACAGGTGATGACAAAGATGTAATGTGAAAATGTAACAGAGTGCATCAAATGTCCTAATAATGCTCAGGTGCAGGTAGCATAAGAACACTAAAGGAACATGATGGAGATTGATCATAAAGTCATTCTGTGAAAGTAATCTGAGTTTATAGAACACTGCAGTACACAGAATGCATCTGATCCAAAGCATGATTAAAATATCTATGAACTGGCTTCTACTGCTCTAACCAATCATGGTCCAGAGTAAGTAATGAGTTCGGACTATGTTACAGTTAAGAGTTGGTCGCCTCTACAGATTGATCTCGCATAGTGATATAAAACTCCCAGAGTTTTTACAAGTAAACTGTAAATAAAAGAAGGCAATGGTTTAGCAGTGGTCCTGAATGTAGACTCAACCAAGACATTGCAATTTTTGTGGGATGGTGCCTTTACATTCAACTGAAGAGGGCATAAATCCTCAAGACATAGGTGCGGAATTAAGCAATTTGGTCCATCGTGTCTGCTCTGCCATTCAATCGTGGCTGATCCTTTTTTTCCACTCTTCAACTCCATTCCCCGGCCTTCTTCCCGTAACCTTCGATGGTGTGGCCATTCAAGAATTTATCAATCTTACCGCAAATCACCCAATGACCCAGCTTCTACAGTTGCCTGTGGCAACAAATTTCTCATATTCATCACACTTTGGCTACAGAAATTTCTCCACATTGCTGCTTTAAATTGATGCCCCTCTATCCTGAGGCTGTGCCCTCTTGTCCTAGACACCCCCACCATGGGAAACATCCTTTCCACAGTACTCTGTCTAGGCCTGTCAACATTTGAAAGGTTTCAATGAGATCCCCCCACATCCTTCTAAATTCTGGTGAGAACAGACCCAGAATCATCAAACGTTCCTCTTATGATAATCCTTTCATTTCTTGAATCATCCTTGTCAATCTCTGTGAACCATCTCCAAAGCCAGAACATATTTTCTTAGATAAGGAGCCCAAAACTGTTCATAATACTCAAGGCAAGGCTTCACCAGTGCCTTATAGAGCTTCAGCATCACATACCTGCTGTATTCTAGACCTCTTGAAATGAATTGCAACATTGTATTTGACTCCTCAACCGACTCAGCCTGCAAGTTAACCTTTAGGGTATTCTGCACAAAGATTTTAAGTCCCTTTGCATCTCAGAATTTTGGATTTTCTCCCCATTTAGAAAATAGCCTGCACATTTATTTCTACTACCAAAGTGCGTGATCATGCATTATCCAACATTGTACTTCATTTGCCACTCTCCTGCCCATTCTCTTAATCTGTCTAAGTCCTTCTGCAGCCTTTCTGTTTCCTAAACACTGCCTGACCCTCTACTAATCTTCGTATCATCTGCAAATATGGCAATAAGGCCACCTATTCCGTCATCTAAGCCAGAGGTCCCCAACCACCAGGCCGCGGACCAGTACCGGGCCGCAGAGCATGCGCTACCGGGCCGCGAGGAAATTATATGATTTGGCGATATGAGTTAGCTGCACCTTTCCTCATTCCCTGTCATGGGCCACTGTCGAACTATTACGCACATGAGGTCATTACGCGTCCATGACAGCGCAGGAAGGAGATCAACTCCTCGAGCTTGCAAATGACGGCGGGCTGTGAAGTATGTTTGACATAACATCTCTGCCGGCATTCCGGATCAAAGTCAAGGCTAAATATCCTGAGATAGCCACAAAAGCACTGAAAACGTTGCTTCCATTTCTAACATATCTCTGCGATGAATGCAACGAAAACTAAATTGCGGAATAGACTGGACATAAGGAACCTCGTTCGAGTATCACTGTCTCCCATCACCCCTCGATAGGACCGTCTTGAGCCCAGGGCTCCCACTGATTCAGCAATATTGGTGCGTTGCAATGATTTTAAATATTCATATGGGGACAATATTCGCTGTGTGTTCAATATCCAAACGTTACTTAAAATGTTATGATGCTATTGACTTATATAACCATATAACAATTACAGCATGGAAACAGGCAACCTCTGCCCTTCTAGTCCGTGCCGAACGCCACTCTCACCTCATCCCACTGACCTGCACTCAGCCCATAACCCTCCATTCCTTTCCTGTCCATATACCTATCCAATTTAACTTTAAATGATAATATCGAACCTGCTTCTGCCACTTCTACTGGAAGATCGTTCAACACTTACTTCAAGCTCCCCTGTCCTCCCCTGATAATTGACTTATCACTGTATTCATGCGAGGAAAATATGCGCTGTGTGTTTAATATTAAATTTGTTAGATAAACCCTTTTAGAAATGAAATTGAGTGTATAAGCCACTTATCACCTATATTCCGGTCGTGATTAACACCCCCCCCCCCCGAACAGAATTGCCAAAAACGATTTGTAGCAAAATAATCAGCACGTGCACGCATGCGCAAATCACACATGCGCACTGGTGCCCGCGCAAGGCTTCATGGTCATTGTAGTCTTTCTGGGGGTAAACCCAACGTATTTGATTGCTACTCTTGTCCATTGGCAACCCACCCACGCCTCCCCCCCAGGTCGGCCGGTCCGCAAGAATATTGTCAATATGAAACCGGTCAGCAGTGCAGAAACGGTTGGGGACCCCTGATCTAAGTCATTGACATACAGCATAAAAAGAACTGGTCCCAACACTGACCCCTGCAGAATACCTCTAGTCACTGGCAACTAACCAGAAAAGCATCATTTTATTCCCAGTCACTGCCTCCTACCAATCATCCAATGCTCTAACCTAGCAATGCTCCAGCAACTTTCTTGTAATACCATGGGCTCTTAACTTGGTAAGCAGCCTCATGAGTGGCACCTTGTCAAAGGCATTCTGAAAATCCAAATATTCAACATCCACTGTATCCCCTTTAGCTACCCTACTTGTAATCTCCTCAAAGAATTCCAACAGGTTCATCAGGCAAGATTTTCCTTTAAGGAAATTATACTGACTTTGTCCTATCTTGTCCTGTGTCACCAAGTACTCCATAACCTCCTCCTTAACAATTGACTCAACATCTTCTCAACCACTGAGGTCAGGCTAAATGGTCTATAATTTCCTTTCTGCTGCCTCCCTCTTTTCTTAAAGAGTGGAGTGACATTTGCAATTTTCCAGTCCTCCAGAACCATGCCAGAGACCAGTGATTCTTGAATGTTCATTACTGATGTCTCTGCTCTCTCTTTCAGCCTTTTGAGTACCTTCTACCATGTAATAGTAACTGGACTCTCTTCTCTTCCCTCACACCCTTCAACACCTGGAACACTGCTCATGTATTCCATAATGAAGACTGATGTAAAATACTCAGTTCATCTGCCATCTCCTTGTCCCCCATTATTATTTCTCCAGCCTCATTTTCTAGTAGTCCTTTATTCACTTTCATCTCTTAATTTTTATATACTTGAAAAAGCTTTTTCTATCCAGCTTGATATTGTTTGCTAGCTTGCTATCATATTTCATCTCTTCTCTCCTAATGATTCTTTTGGCTGCTTTCTGTTGGTTTTTAAAAGCTTCCCAATCCTAAAAGCTTCCTGCTAATTTTTGCTTTTTTATGCCCTCTCTTTTGCTTTTACATTAGCTTTGACTTCCCTTGGCAACCACAGCTACAGTATACTATATTGCCATTTGAGTATTTCTTTGCTTTTGAAATACTTCTATCCTGCACCTTCCTCCAACAATGGCCACTCCAGTTGTCCCTTCTGTACTCCAAGGCGCGTTCAAAATTGCAACAATAATTTTGTGGGAAATTATTCTGGTGTTGGAAAAGTTGAATGAAAAAAATAGTTTTGAAAGGCATTACATGTTGGAGTGGAAGAGGTACAAAATGCACCTACCCTCAATATTGTGTACCACTTATCATAGAAGTGGCGAGATTATTAGTCATCAAGGACAGATTCTGCTATCTGTATTAGGTGGAAGGCTCAGCTGCAGTACTCACTTACCAGATCAGGAGATTTCATTCAAAGTTCAAAGTAAACCTTATTATTGAAGAAGCACATATATGTCACCATATATAACCCTGAGATCAATTTTCCTGTAGACATACAAATCTATAGAATGGTAACTAACAGGATCAATGAAAGATCAACCTGATTGCAGAAGACAACAAACTGAGCAAATACAAATATAAATAAACAACAATAGATAATGAGAACATGAGATAACAAGATAAAGAGTCCTTAAAATAAGATTGCTGGCTATGGGAACATCCTAATGGATGGGCAAATGTTTGTAGTTAACCCCTTTTGTTCAAGAACCTGATGGTTGTGGTGTAGTAATTGTTCCTGGTGGTGTGGGTCTTGAGGCTCTTGTGCCTTCTACCTGATGACAGCAGCGAGAAAAGACCATGACCTGGGTGGTGGAGATCTCTGATGATGGATGCTGCTTTCCTACAACAGCGTTTCATGTAGATGTGCTCAACGGTTGGAAGGGATTTACCCATGATATACTGGGACGAAACCATTACCGTTTGTAGGATTTTCCCTATACACCCTGGATAATGGCCAAAAAAGCCAGCTGTAGTCAATTGTAGAGGAAGAAGTGCAAAGGAAATTGAGAGACTCAGGGTCATGAGGTGAAGCCTGAAACTTTACAGGGGGAATAAAATGACTGGCAATTATGGCCCTGGTCATTAGAGGAAAGTATTGTCAGCACTGAGGGGAAGGCACCCCAATAGACACTTACAGGATTGTAGTCCCCAGTCCAAACCAAGAGGGTTATAGACCTATGTAGACACATGTGCACTTTAATTCAGCAACATGGTTGGCACAGATATCGAGCGCCGAAGGGTCTGTTCCTGTTTTGTATGATTCTTTGTTAATGCTGTAAATGATCTTGTCACTTTTCCCTGCTACTAACAAGCTACATTCATAATGAGGCAGGGGATCCAATTGAAGCACAGTCTTCCTCACACCATGCACTGAATATCACATGTGAACAAATAAATCTAGATTTATTAGATTTGCAGGGGGGTGGGAATCGAAGTGAAGAGGCAGAGGACAGGGAGGTTGGAGCACAAGTAGAGACAGTTTGTAGGGAGTTTGTGAGGAAGGATAGGCAGATGATAGAGCAAAGATGCACTCAGCCTGATGGTTTGAGATGTGTCTATTTTAATGCAAGAATCAATATGTGGAACTATGAAGTTGTGGCTATTACAGAGACTTGGATATCTCAGGGGCATGAATGGCTGCTGAGTGTGCCAGGTTTTAGATGTTTCGAGGACAGGGAGGGAAGCAAAAGAGGTGGGGGCGTGGCTTTGCTAATCAGGGGTAGTGTCACGGCTGCAGAAAAGGAGGAAGTCATGGAGGGATTATCTACTGAGTCAGTGTGAGTGGAAGTCGGAAACAGGAAAGGGGCAATAACTCTACTGCATATTTTTATAGACCCCCCCCCAATAGTAACAGGGACATCAAGGAGCAGATGAGGAGGCAGATTCTGGAATGGTGCAATAATAATAGGGTTATTGTGATGGGAGATTTTAATTTTCCTAATATTGACTGGCATCTCCTTAGAGCAAGAGGTTTAGATAGGGTGGAATGTGTTAGGTGTGTTCAGGAAGGTTTCCTGATGCAATATGTAGATAAGCCAACTAGAGGATAGGCTGTACTTGATCTGTTATAGGAAAGTGAATCTGGTCAGGCATCAGCTCTCTTGGTGGGGGATCACTTTGGGGGTAGTGATCACAACTCTATTTCCTTTACCATAGCGCTGGAGAGAGATAGGAGCAGACAATTTGAGAAAACATTTAATTGGGGTAGGGGGAGATATGATGTTATCAGGCAGGAACTTAGAAGGATAAATTGGAGCAGATGTTCTCAGGGAAATGCACAGCAGAAATGTGGCAAATGTGAGGGAACATTTGTATGGTGTTCTGCATAGGTATGTTCTACTGAGACAGGGAAAGGATGGTAGGGTAAAAGAACCATGGTGTACGAAGGATATGGAAAATCTAGTTAAGAAGAGAAGAAAAGCTTCAAAAGGTTCAAGAAAGTAGATATTTTTTTTAAAAAATAGAGTTCTAGAAAATTACAAGATTGCTAGGAAGGAGCTTAAGAATGAAATTAGGAGAGCTGGAAGAGCCATGAGAAGGCCTTGGCGAGCAGGATTAAGGAAAACCCCAAGGCATTATACAAGCATTTGAAGAGCAAGAGGATGAGCTGTGTCAGAATAGGGCCAATCAGGTGTGATAGTGGAAATGTGTGCTGGGAGTCAGAGGAGGTAGTGGAGGTACTTTGCTTCAGTATTCACCAGGAAAAAGGACCTTGACAATTGTGAGGATGACTTACAGTGGACCGAAATGCTTGAGCATATACACATTAAGAAAGAGGCTGTGCTGGAGCCTTTGAAAAGCATTGTTAGATGGGTCACTGGGACCAGATGAGATATACCCCGGGCTACTGTGGGAAGCAAGGGAGGAGAAAGCTGAGGCTCTGGCAATGATCTTTGCATCACTAATAGGGACAGGAGCAGTACCAGAGGATTGGAAAGTTGCAAATGTTGCTCCCTCGCTCAGGAAAGGGAGTAGGGATAACCCAGCAATTATAAACCAGTGAGTCTTACTTCAGTGGTGGGCAAGATATTGGAGAAGATCATAAGAGGAAGGATATATGAGCATTTGGAGACACATAATATTATTAGGGATTGTCAGCATGGCCTTGTCAAGGGCAGGTCATGCCTTATGAGCCTGATTGAATTCTTTGAGGATGTAACAAAACATATTGCTGAAGGTAGAGCAGTGGATGTAGTGTATATAGATTTCAGTAAGGCATTCGATAAGGTTCCCTATGCAAGGCTCATTCAGAAAGTAAGGAGGCATAGGATCCAAGGAGACCTTGCTTTGTGGATCTAGAATTGGCTTGCCCACAGAAGGCAAAGGGTGGTTTGTATTCTGCATGGAGGTCAGTGACCAGTGGTGCTCTGCAGGGATCTGTTTTGGGACTCCTTCTCTTTGTGATTTTTATAAGTGACCTGGATGAAGAAGTAGAAAAGTGGGTTAGTGAGTTTGCTGATGACACAAAGGTTGGGGGTGCTGTGGATAGTCTAGAGGGTTGTCAGAGATTATAGCAGGACATCGATAGGTTACAGAACTGGGCTGAGAAGTGGCAGATGGAGTTCAGCCCAGATAAGTGTGAGTGGTTCATTTTGGTAGGTCAAATTTGAAGACAGAATATAGTATTAATGGTAAGACTCTTGGCAGTGTGGAGGATCAGAGAGTTCTTGGGCTTCATGTCCATAGGACATCAAAGCTGCTGCGCAGGTTGATACTGTTGTTAAGAAGGCCTCTGGTGTGTTCGTATTCATCAACTGTGGGATTGAGCTTTAGAGCCATGAAGTAATGTTACAGCTATACAAGAGCTCGGTCAGACCCCACTTAGAGTACTGTGTTCAGTTCTGGTCACCTCACTACTGGAAGGATGAGGATACTTTAAAGAGAATGCATTGGAGATTTACAAGGATGTTGCCTGGATTGGAGAGCCTGCCTTATGAGAATATGTTGAGTGACCTTGGCCTTTTCTCCTTGGAGCATTGGTGGATGAGAAGTGACCTGACAGAGGTGCATAAAAGGATGAGAGGCATTGACTGTGTTGATAGACAGAGGCTTTTTCCCAGGACTGAAATGGCTAACACAAGGGGACATAGTTTTAAGATCCTTGGAAATAGATACCGAGGGGATGTCAGGGGTAAGTTTTTCACACAGAGAGTGGTGGGTGCATCGAATGCTCTGCCAGAGATGTTGGTGGAGACAGATTCAATAGGGTCTTTTAGAGACTTAGATAGGTACATGGAGTTTCAAAAAATAGAAGGCTATGCGGTCAGATAATTCTAGGCAGTCCCTAGAGTGGGTTACATGGTTGGCACAACATTGTGTGCCGAAGGACCTCTAATGTGCTGTAGATTTCTATGTTCTATGTTCTGCCCTGATTACTGCCATTACCTGTGACTCCTGAAGAGTGGCATCTGTCTTAAAGCACTCAGTTCTCCATTCTATTCTAGCTGTGGACAGTTGTGTGTAAATCACGCTACCCTATCATGTGGCAAAATGAGGGTTTTGTTTGGTGCTGCTGTATAGTGGGAAATTCCCAATCCTGGAGATGTCTGTCTTCACCTCCTGCCTGCCCTTTCTTATGGTAGGTCTTTCAGGACTCCTGACACCTTACTCACCAAATCTCTTAGCATGTTATACCTTACACCCACGTATCTCATCAAACAAGGCTTTTTGGAACTGTCTGTACCTTCTGTCTCCTTCATGGCAACCATCGTGCTTGCTGCAGTGGTATGGTTGCCATGGGGAGTGTGTCTTTAAAACTTGATGCCCTTTACTTGTTACTATGCAGCAAAATGTGGAGAACCGTGCTGAACTAGAAATTATGCTTGTCCTACTTCTGCATGCAAACCACCCAATTGTGCTGTCATGATGTATTTGTTTTTAATATTGCCATTTTCCACAGGTTTTAACATAATATAGAACAGAATTCTAATACACAAATTTAACGTGTCATCCATTTTCAGACAGAATTGTTTATAACTCCCTATCTTACTCAAACAGCCGGGTGATATTTTGGTGAAAGGCAGTGAGTGTTTGTGATTCCATGCTTAATTACTCTGCTCTTTCAGGCTTTCTTCACAGAGGAGTATTCAAGTGAGCACCCAGAAGATTGGGAGAAACTTGCTCGATTAAAGGATCTTATAGCATGGCAGGTGAGAATGGAGGATGGACTTTAGTGTATCAGATCTATTTGTACCTTGTATAAAACCCAACTCATAAACCCACTCACACTTTCCATGTGGATTCTCCACACACTCCACTTACACTGTTCATAAAGGATTCCTCACAGAAAACCCATTTACAAGCTCTGTATAGAGCCTTTTTCACACAATTCACACCCTATGGCTCGAATCACTGTATGTGTAAACCCATTCATCCTTCTCATATATAAATCCATTCACATGCTCTGCAGAGAGTATCTTTATAATCAGCAACAAACAATCTGCTGGATGGACTGAGTATATCAAGAAGCATCTGTTGGGGAGAAAGGAATTATTGACATCTTGGGTCAAAATCTCACATCTAGTCCTGATTTAGGGTTTCAGATCGAAACATTGACAATTCCTTTACCCGCATACACAAATGATGCTGCTAAATACTCTGAGAATCCAGCACCTACAGTCTCTTGGATCTTCTCTTTACAACAAACCACATTTCGATTATCTGTATAGAACTGATGTACATCCAAACCTATGTAGTCTCGTAGTCTTCACAGAGAATATTTTATGTCCAATCCCATACAGAATATTTGTAAAGGATCTTGGTTGACCTGTCTTATTCATATAATCATTGCAGAATTTCTAAGCATTACCTTTAGAAGACTTGTTGTCAGACTGTCAGATCATGTATTGTTCCTCATTTGTCTTATTGGAATAGTCTGTCTTCACCTGCAGTTCTTTCCCTTAACAATGTCATTCTATTGATCAAGCAAAAGTTCTCAATGCAATAATACTATTGGTTTCTATAGCCCCGGTGATGGAACATCACTGGTAAGGAATTATGATGACTGATATTACATGTAATTATGCAACAAACCTATCAATGATTTGGAATAAAATCCTCTTCCAGATCAATAATAAATAAGCAATAAGTAGACATTTGTCAACTACTAATTCTGACTATGGGATGGAGTTCTGAACATTTTAGCATCCCTTTTCTAGTCTCACAAATGACCTTTCTACCTTACTCTGAAAATTCTTATAATCAGTAAACAAAATTATTATAGAACATTCGTTGAAAAGGCAACATTTCTTAATACCCTGCTGATTTATTCTCAGATTGCTTGTCACAGTATTCAAAAGATTAATGCTCAATTCCTGAAAAATCCAGGATAATCCCGGAGTGTTTCCTGATCTAATCCTTAGTCCTGGAGGCTTTGTGAATGGAAGCAAAGGACAGATTTTGGGCTGTAGTTTTAAAACCCTTTTTGGAGAAACTTTAGTGATTTTTTTCCCTTCTTTTGTCTCTATTCACATCAATAAAGGCATTTACTGTTTTTCTCCTGTCTCACGTTGCCAGGCGATGGAAGGAAGGGGGCGGAGACTTCTGCCAGCAGTGGGTGCCGGGTAATGGCGCGCATGTCTGCTGTGTAAAGTGTCCAGTAATGGTGGACAAGGCGAGAGGAGAATGGCGGAGAATGAGACGGGATTTTTTTTTCTTATTTGTTTGCAGACAACACAAAGGTTGGTGGTGTTGTAGATAGTGTAGAGGATTGTCAAAGATTGCAGAGAGACATAGATAAGATACAGAAGTGGGCTGAGAAGTGGCAGATGGAGTTCAACCCGGAGAAGTGTGAGGTGGTACACTTTGGAAGGACAAACTCCAAGGCAGTGTACAAAGTAAATGGCAGGATACTTTGTAGTGTGGAGGAGCAGAGGGATCTGGGGGTACATGTCCACAGATCCCAGAAAGTTGCCTCGCAGGTGGATAGGGTAGTTAAGAAAGTTTATGGGGTGTTAACTTTCATAAGTCGAAGGATGGGTTTTAAGAGTCGCGATGTAATGATGCAGCTCTATAAAACTCTGGTTAGGCCACACTTGGAGTACTGTGTCCAGTTCTGGTCGCCTCACTATAGGAAGGATGTGGAAGCATTGGAAAGGGTACAGAGGAGATTTACCAGGATGCTGCTTGGTTTAGAGAGTATGGATTATGATCAGAGATTAAAGGAGCTAGGGCTTTACTCTTTGGAGAGAAGGAGGATGAGAGGAGACATGATAGAGGTGTACAAGATAATAAGAGGAATAGATAGAGTGGATAGCCAGTGCCTCTTCCCCAGGGCACCACTGCTCAATACAAGAGGACATGGCTTTAAGGTAAGGGGTGGGAAGTTCAAGGGGGATATTAGAGGAAGGTTTTTTACTCAGAGAGTGGTTGGTACGTGGAATGCACTGCCTGAGTCAGTGGTGGAGGCAGATACACTCGTGAAGATTAAGAGACTACTAGACATGTATATGGAGGAATTTTAGGTGGGGGCTTATATGGGAGGCAGGGTTTGAGGGTCGGCACAACATTGTGGGCCGAAGAGCCTGTACTGTGCTGTACTATTCTATGTTCTATGTTCATGCTGAATTGTGTAGTGAATAGTTCTACATGATCATGAAGGAACAGGAAAGCCAGCCCCATGGTTTGTGGTTCTCAGTTTTATAAAGGTGAAAATTTAAGCTTGTTTCTGTACATAGGAAAGCAGAAAATTTCTGACTTTTAACTCAGTCACTACCCTTCAATATCCAACAGTAACATTGACATTTCACCGGGTGGTTGTGGTTTGCGATTTTAAGACCACAGGACAAAAAGCATCTTGTGCTGACTGGTTCACAGCTGCAGCATTTCTACACGTGGGATATGACTCTGCACCTGTGATTCTCAATGCATTGAGCCCTCCATTTTATCTTTGGCACCGAGAGCAGTTCAGCAGTGGCAATGGTGCCAGACATTTTCCAGAGACACAGAGTTCAGGGTCAAGGACCAAGTTGTGGAAGTTGATCATTTGTGGATGGCACCCATAGGGTAAAGATGTGCATAAAGCTGTCACATTCTCAAAATAAATCCATTAGGTTTACAAACTTTTAAGATGGTCTGAATCACAATAGATTTCATTCACTCACACTGGTTAATGTGATATTTTCTAAAATGGTCTTAAAATCTCCTTGTGATTTAAACCATCAACTGAAGACAAGATTAGATAACAGTCTGCTGCAGAAGTCAGTGGACCAAACAGCATCTATGGAAGGAAAAGAATTGTTGACAATTTGGAAATAGGACTTTGACCTGAAATGTCATTACCCTCCACAGATGCTGCCACCATCAGTTAAGTTTTCACTCATTTTCAGGATCTGCAGTCTCTTGTGTCCCCATGATGGCTTTGCTACTGTCTGTCCTCCCCCCTCAATCCCAAACTAAGTGAAAGTAAATTTGAAGATGAATAGCCCTGCTTTCCCGAGCCATTCACCTGAAATTTGCAGCACTGGGAAATACCCTCCTCTTGATAGCGCCACTTCCTCAAACAGACACCAGTCCTGTTGCGGCGGTTGCAATGCTCTGGTCACAGTGCTGTACTTTGATTATGGTAGGATGAGAGCTTTCTCCTCTTCATGTTCACCAGCTGCCGCTGCTCGGAGCAGGAATAAAACTTCATGGGAAGAGGGTGTCGGATGACCTACGGCCATTCCATGATCGAATGGAGGAATGCTTCAAGCAGCTAAAGATCAAAGTAGAGAAGGAGTATGGAACAAGGGAGCTGGTAAGGGGACTTGAATCAAGGTAACATGGTTCACCAGGCAGAAATGAGCAAAGTTCCAATACGTTCATCGGCTGAATTTTCTGTCACACACACACACCTGTGATGGAGAAGAGACCAAGTATATAGATCAGGAAGCATAGCTCTTCCGGTCCCTATTCTGACCCTGACCAGCCACAACATCATAATTACAAGCTCTCAAATCTTTTTATTTATTGGCCAAGGGACAGGATTTAAGATGCCCAGTAGCCACAATCTTGTTTGACTCCATTTTCCAAACATGTGACGAGCACTTGCTAGATTTTGTGCAATGAAGGTACTGATGTGTTTGCAGAGAATTCCCACTTTATTTATTTGTTTTTATTTAGAGATGCAGTGTGGAACAGCCCCTTCCAGCCCTCTGAGTCACACTGCCCAGCAACCCCCAATTTAACCCAAGCCTAATCATGGGACAATTTACAGTGACCAATTAATCTACTAACCGGTACATCTTTGGAGAGTGGGAGGAAACCGGAGCACCCAGGGAAAACCCACGCGTTCTATGGGGAGGGCATACATACTCTTTACAGAAGTGGTCAGAATTGAACTCTGAACTCTGACCCCCTGAGCTGTAATAGTGTCACGCTAACTGCTACACTACCATTCGTACAGACAAAGACATGCAGAGGTGTTCTCATTCTTTATCAATTAGTGGAGTGTATGTTTTTGCAACTTACTTAAAGAGCAGGCCATGTCTTGCTTTAATGAGACATATCACTGACAGTGTGACACTCAGCCAGTGTTGCACTGCATTGCTAGAGAAGATTATGTGGCCAGGACTCTGGGGTGGGATTTCTGACATGGAGATGACAGACTTATCAATCCAAAAGTTGACTACTGCAACTTCACACACCTGCTTTCTCTCCTGGATTTATCTTACAGCCGGACATGGATGACAAACGGACAAGTCGGCCAAGATCCATGCTGCGGTCCTACCGACAAGTGTCCATGATCTCTCTCTCCTCCATCAACAATGAAGGCAGCACATCAACCAAAGGGAATGCTGACAGGTAAGACACAACAATGTATGCATTGCCATTTCTGCTCTCAGTGGAAATTGACCATGACATTATTAAATGTTAAGTCCATAAGACCATAAGATATGGGAGCAGAATTAGACCATTTGACCATCAAGTTTGCTCTGCCATTTCATCATGACTGATCCAAATTTCCTAAAAGCCTTAATCTCTTGCCTTATCCCCATACCCCTTCATGCCCTGACCAAACAAGAATCTATCAATCACTGCTTTAAATATACATAAAGACTTAGCCTCCACAGCTCCCTGTGGCAAAGAATTCCACAGATTCACTACCCTCTGGCTGAAGAAATTCTTCCTTATCTCTGTTCTAAAAGGATGTCTCTCTATTTTGAGGCTGTGTCCTCTGGTCTTAGACTCTCCCGCCACAGACTCCATATCCTCCTTATCGAGGCCTTTCACCATTCGATAGGTTTCAGTGAGGTCTCCCCTCAATCTTCTGAATTCCAGTGAATACAGGTGCAGAGCCATCAAACACTCTTCATAAGACAAGCCATTCAATCCTGGAATCATTTTCATGAACTTCCTTTGAACCCTCTCCAGTTTCAGCACATCCTTTCTAAGATAAGGAGCCTAAAACACCTTACAATACTCCAAGAGAGGCCTCTCCAGTGCTTTATAAATCAAATCATTACATCCTTGCTTTTATATTCTAGTTCTCTTGAAATCAACGCTAGCATTGGCATTTGCCTTCCTCACCACAGACTCAACCTGCAAGTTAACCTTTAGGGAATCCTGCACAAGAACTCCCAAATACCTTTGCATCTCAAGTTTTTTGTATTTTCTCTCCATTTAGAAAATAGTCAACCCTTTCAATTCTTCTACCAAAGTGCATGACCATACACTTCCCAACATTGTATTCCCTCTGCTATTTCTTTGCCCATTCTCCTAATCTGTCTGTCCTTCCATAGTCTCTTTACTTCCTCAAAACTACATGCCCCTCCACCTTGTCTGTCCCTTCACATGGTCTGCAAACTTTGCAACAAAGCTATCAATTTCGTCATCCAAATACATATAATGTAAAAAGAATCGGTCCCAATACAGACCTTAGTGGAACACCACTAGTCACCAGCAACCAATCAGAAAAGACTCCCTTTATTCCCATTCTTTGCCTCCTGCCAGTCAGCCACTGCTTTATCCACGCTAGAATCTTTCCTGTAATACCGTGAGCTCATAGCTTGTTAAGCAGCCTTATTTGTGACACCTTGTGAAAGGCCTTCTGAAAATCCAAGTAACTGATTCTCCATTGTCTATCCTGCTTGTTATTTCTTTAAAGAATTACAACAGATTTTTCAGGCAAGATTTTCCTGTGAGGAAACCATGCTGACTGTGGCCTATTTTATCATGTGCTTCCAAATACCCTGAAAGCTCATTCTTAATAATTGACTGCAACATCTTCTCAACCACTGAGGTCAGACTATCTGGCCTAGGGTTTCCTGTCTACTGTCTACTGAGTGGAGTGACAGTTCTAATTTTCCAGTCTTCCAAAAACTATTCCAGATGTAATGATTCTTGAAAGATTATTACTAATGCCTCCACAATCTCTTCAGTCACTTCTTTCAGAACCCTGGGGTGTACACTATCTGGTCCAGGTGACCGCCTACCTTCAGACTTTTCAGATTCCCACGAACCTTCCTTCCAATAATAGTAATTTCACGCACTTCATAGCCCTGAATCCTGGAACTTCCAACTTACTGCCTGTGTCTTCCACAGTGAAGACTGATGCAAAATACTTATTCAGATCAGCATAATTTCCCAGTGGTCTGACATCCACCCTTGCCTCTCTTATACACTTTATGTATCTGAAGAAATTTTGGTATTCTCATTAATGTTACTGGCTAGCTTACTTTGCTATTCCATCTTTACCTTCTTAATGATTTTTTTAGTTGCCTTCTGTTGGTTTTTAAAAGTTTCCCAATCCTCTTAACTTCCCACTAATTTAACTGTGAAGAAACTGAGCCTTTTTCTTGGCTACCTATATTCAGATTCTGAACATATAAGATTGCAGAAAGACTTGCCAAAGTCCTTGAACTTTAAAATTAATTATTCAGAACATGACATATAGAAGTCCTAGAATTTATGCAAAGGATGATGGCAGTGAATATCATCCTTTTGAAATCAAGTCCAACTACATACTCTCACTGTATCCTCCCTTCAGTCCTTACTTTCCATTTACTCAAAAATCACTATGTGATGGTATTGTGTTTGCTGACCAAGAAATTCTAAATACTAATTAAAACCTTAAGCACCTTCCAGTATAGGTAACTATAGGTACCCTCACTAAAAGAAGGTTACACCACAGTTACCCAATCTTCAAAGACTAGTTCACTTCCTTGTTTATTCTCCTCGGGGAGTTTAGTTGCCAATACTCACTGTTGGAGTGGTGGGTTCCCACTCCCTACCATGGAGGAGATACTTCCAGCTAACAAAGTAGCTTAAGCACAGTTTATTTATTTTCAGTAATACAGGTTTCAATTCAAACAACATTCTTAAAACACATTTAAAATGCACAGATAATTTATATCATATAAAATACTTCCAAATTATAAACCATTTCAAAAACAGCAATGATTTCCAAAACATAGGTACAATTCCTAAAAGCCAAAAAGACATACCAACAAGCTGCAGACAATCATCTGTCACAGAAATCAAAGACAAAGGATTAGATTTTAGTTCACCTTGTGTTTACTTAATGCTTCTTGATGTTGCTTATTATTCCTAACAAGCCTGAACAGCCCTCTACATTTATCCTGATTTTCTGCCACTTGGATGACTTCACATACATGTGATATTTTTTCAGACACCTTTTAACACAAGTGCTTTAAAAGCTCTGGAGACAGTGTTTCTGAAGTTCCGAAGCTGACTCTCTGAGTATACAAACCTTCCAACTATTAATACATCAGCTATTTGAGAATATCGATCTAGTCTACATGCTCCCTTGAAGTAAACAACTTAGCAAATGTTGTCTAGTTTGAAACCAGCCCAATTAAGTAAACCCAATTAAATGTTTTATACTACATCTCTTAATCAGTTAGTCGAGGTGCTGTGGGGCCAGCAAGTCTGCTCTATAGATAGTGCTTGCTTGCAAAGCTGTCTTTCAATTTCAAAACTGATTATTGCTTGCCATTACATTAAGAACTGAGGTTAGCTGCTGCTTACAACGAGCAGCTAAACAAAGAATACTTTTGGAAATTTAACTTACTCAAAAGCAACTGCTTGATCTTTAGAAGCTCACAGTTGCTGAGCTTGGTAAAAAAGAAAGGCCGGCTGGCTCAATGACGTGAATATCCATCAGAAGTACAGATCCTTCCTGAAAACCCCCAGTCAAAAACAGCAACCCAGCATCTGGCCCTTCCCACACTCCACCCAGACTCTCCTACACCCACTCCAGCACGCATATCTTGCCACCGATACTTTGCTTCCCACACATTTCATCTCACACACCCAGGCAGTTCCACATTCCTGGCCCACATTTCAGTCCTAGCTTCTCATCCCAACACATTTTTATCTTCAAATTCAACAATTATGTTTTGACCCAATGAAAGAATCCATGTAAAACTGCTCTCCCTACCCTGGCTCCTGACTTCCATCTGGATTGAACATGTGACTGTGTGACTGAAGGTGCAGTCTAACTTCTAAACTGTAACTGATGGAGTCAGAGTGCTTGGAGTCTGTATTTTACAAAAAACACACATCCTCTGAGAGTGAGGCTGCTTCCCATGGTTCTCACAGGGAAGGATTATCCAGGTCCAGCTCTTCCTCCTGATCACCTTTCCTGAACCTGGAGCTGGGTAATGTCTCTGTGATTGCATTGGGCTACAGTAGGATTAATATTATTGATGATGCCCTATTCAGACAAATAGAGTGCCTATGTTCACTAACTGGCCTCACAAAGCATGACCCTAGGCTAAGTAAAATTTGTGATCAGGAAATAACATATTGTTGAGAACAGGAATGCCCTCAATGTATGCTCAGTGTATTAGATGTCTGCTAAATAATAGCACCAAGTGTTTTAAAGTTCATAGGACTAACATGGTGTGGATGCAATCAGATTTGAATTAACAATGTAAGCAAGAAAGGCTTGTTTCAAATCTACAGGTCCATCTACTTCATATGGCCTACACAATGAAATTTCAACAATCCAACATTTTGCAATGTAGCCAGTCTCTCACTGCCAGTACCCACTCCCTCAAAGCTGGTAGCCACTTTGCACAACCAGTAACCATTTTTTCTAATCAGTAACCATACGCCACTAAACCAGTAACACAACCCCTTACAGCTCATAACTATTCCTCTCAACCAGTAACTCACCCCCTTGCAGCTAGTAACCACTCTTCATAACCAGTATACAATGATCTCACAACTAATAACCACTCCCACTCAGGCAGTAACAACCCACTTGCAAATAATAACCGGTCTTTACAACCAATAACCCAGAGCCAAACCATCAGTTACCACCTGCTCAAAACCAGTAACCATGCCATTATAGCTAGTAAACACGCCATCACAACCAACCAGTACCTATCTCTTACAACTACTGGCCACACTTTCACAACCATTTATTGCTATCAGCTCCAATAAGTTCCCCTTGACAAATACCTAGAAATTGTGATAATATGGAACAATATTTTTGTCTGGTCATAACACAAACAAGAGAAAATCTGCAGATGCTAGAAATCCAAGCAACACACATTATGTGTGTGTTGTCTGGTCCTAAGTTCAGTTTCAATAAAGAAATAACTAGTTAAGGTGATGTGCTGCGAGTTGGGCAAAGGTAGTGATTGTTATGTTTCTTCTGTATACTGACATGAGTCTAATGAGCTGATATGCGGAGAATTCTGACACGCAGCCACCTCCTGGACTTCGGCCCACTCATGAACAGCCACATTTCCGTGGGCCATCCACGTGAAAGCAAAATTCTACAGGTTCTGATACTTGCTTTAGTGATTTTCAAAGGATACTTTACTGAATTCTCAATCAATGAAGCTTAGCTTTGTAATTCTAACTCAACCGTTACCTGCCATGCAATGTATTTACCAACTTCTCCCTCGCAAACCCACCTCCACTTGATTTGCCAACCTCCAAAAGCAGAGGCAACCTCCACTCATCCTCAAAGCCTACTTACCCTCCCACATACCCGAGACTCCCCACCCCTATTTCTGACTCTTATGCCAACAACACAACCAAATGCATTTATAGATCTTAGTTTCTGCATCTCTAGCATTCATTCCTAGATCGTCTTCTAATTCGCAACCCTATTCCTAAAACTAGGCCTTCCAGCCTGTAAATGCCTCAATTTAATGTTTGTTGGCCAACTACAGAACTCCTAACACAAGTACCTTTCAACTTCTAGTCAAAGTGAATGCTTACAGGTCGCATTTACTTCTTTCCTGTGGAAGATATTCATTGATGATGTGTCTTCAGGATAACTCCCACTATTTTCACTCATCATCTTGAACTACAGAAAGCATGTCCAAAATATTGTGGCTGTTGAACTCTTAATCCATTTTATTACGCAATTGATTGTATATTGAATGTTTATTTGTGCATTTAATATCAAATGAGTAAGCTTTTGTGTTCCTTTCATCGTTATAACAGTGTTAGTCCAGACAGCCCAAGACCAAGGACACCAATCCTGAAGATGGAAGAGAGGACACCTGATCGAGCCATCAAGGAGGAAGGGGAGATCAAATTAAGGAAGGAGAGAAAGCGACAGAAGAGGAGCAGTGTGGTGTTTGCAGATAGCAAGACAGAGATGACAGAGTCAAAAAGGGTACAGACAGCTTTACATGTTCCTGATCCCATGTTGGGTAGCATCTACATCACACGAAACAGGCATGACATAATCTAACTTGCAGACAAAGTTTTTTTTAAAGGACCCATCAAACTGTCATCCTCAGTTGTTACTCAAGGTTCCAGCAAACTAATTTACCTAAAACTTCATAAGCTCATATTGACACTGCCACATCAACATCAATTGAACTTCACTCCTTGTTCTGAGTACTTATTAGTCTGGTACATCTACAGGTTGAAACCTCTTACAGTAACCGTGACCAAGCATTCTGGACCATACCAATGAGCCTTCGCGTGTTATCTATTGTACATTGGTGTGGGAATGGCAAGTGGTATACAACATTTTGTTTATGAACTGAAGTTGCACTAATGATGTAGAATGGGTTGAGTCAATTTCTTTAGAGAGGAAGTGACCAAGAGACAATCTAGTAGAGCTATTTAATTTCATGTACAGCCAGAGTAACCAAAGAGAAAGTTTCCAATGGGTTTACGATTGCACAGACATTAGCCGATCAGTAGATGAATCTTATATTTGGAAACCTTTTTCTACGTAATGACTTATCAGTTAGTCTGCTTGGAGAATTCATCAGATCCTGCTACATTTATTGTGGGGTGAGGAAGTGTCCTGATACAATTTTTCAAGCCAAGATGTCAACAATTCCTCTCTCATCCACAAATGCTACTCAACCCACTGAGTTCCTCCACAGATTCTAACATTTGCAGTCTCTATGTAATGAATGATTAGGATACTGTGCCTGACAGTATGGTGAATAATAACTCAGTAACAGTCTTCAAACAGTAAAAGAGTACAATTCAGAGGAGAAAAATTGGTATGAGAGAAGTGCTGAATGTACGAGTAACCAGACTGGTCGTCAGCAAGGATAAGTATTTAATGGGTTATGTATCTTCCATAGATGTTATTCTTTTCCATAATCCATTGATCACTTCTATCCAGCCCAGTGGGTCTGAAGCATGGCCTGGAACAGATACATGCTGTTGGGAATCATCAATGGAAGTGAAAAGTACAAATGCAGTTTATAGATCACCCATGACAAGACCAAAGCCCCAATGCAGCTCAGTATGAACAGGATTCTACAGCCTCAGCAGCTCTCCCATACCTTAAGTTTTCTCAACTGACTGTATTTACCTGGCAAGCATCCCCTTAGATGGCATACCATTTATGTACACAGTGTTAAGTAAAAGGAAGAACAAATGGAAAGCAAAGATAAATTTGCAGTGATCTCAGCCAGTTCCTACTGAATTCAATTGGACTACAGCTTGTAGAACTGGTTTGCAGTTTAATACCACTTGACAATCCCATTACAAAGTCTATGGCTTGGTTGGTTTGGGAACTACTGCTGCTACTTGGGGGCTATGAAAAGGGTGGGGCTGGCGCACACAGCAAGGTAGAGCTTTACTCTCTGTCCTTGTGGTGTTTGTTAGGACAAGGTATTTAACCTGTATAGGGAAGATGTTCGCTGAGCAATCTGATGAAGGGTCACACATGCTGCCTGACCTTCCCAACATTTTCTGTTTTTATTTCAAAATTCTATCACTTGCATATTTTTTATTTTAAATATTACTTACTCAGTAAACTCCTTTGGCACACTGGGGGGCACATTGCAGAGGGAGCTTGTTTTGCATTTAACTGTGACATTCCTGATCTTGGATCATTTGATATTGGTACTGATGGACTGAGAAATAACGAGCCCTCTTTAACAGGACCATATCCATTTTTTTGATGAGCACTGTATTCACACTAACCCCCACCTTATCTGCTGCAGCCTTAACCTCTTGACATAAGTGTTTTTGTCATTTTTAGCTGTCAAGGAAGCAGGAATTTATGAGTGACACCAACCTGTCAGACCAGGTTGAGCAGCATCCAACTTCAATGCTGAAACAGATGAGTTTTGCCAGCAGATCAATGCCAACGATCCCAGGTACAGTACAGAGAAACCAATGAACTAATAGTATTACTGTAAATAAAAGGCCCATTGTCCTCTTTTAAGTCATCAATAGGTTAAGTAAATATTTAATTTAACCTCGTCCTGATGAAGGGTCTCGGCCTGAAACGTCGACTGTAGATGCTGCCTGTCCTGCTGCTTTCACCAGCAACTCCAGAACAAGGGGTCACAATTTGAGGATAAAGGGGAAGCCTTTTAGGACCGAGATTAGGGAAAACTTCTTCACACAGAGAGTGGTGAATCTGTGGAATTCTCTGCCACAGGAAACAGTTGAGGCCAGTTCATTGGCTATATTTAAGAGGGAGTTAGATATGGCCCTTGTGGCTAAAGGGATCAGGGGGTATGGAGGGAAGGCTGGTACAGGGTTCTGAGTTGGATGATCAGCCATGATCATACTGAATGGTGGTGCAGGCTCGAAGGGCTGAATGGCCTACTCCTGCACCTATTTTCTATGTTTCTATGTTTCTAAATGTGTTGCTACTTAATTTAATATCTGTCAGATCATGGGAATTTTTGATCCCTAGCTTCATTTCAGAGTTCAAGAATGAGTGAGAAACTTTGTTTCTTCAATAATCATTTATTTAAAGACTAAAGAAAGAAACAGATGCTAAGCAGATAAAAGAATGATAATACAAAGCAGATAGAACATGTGAAAAGAAAGAAATTAAAGATGGAGGAAGATTTTACAAAAATCTATCACCTTTATAGTCCAAATAACAGAAATTCCTTAGATAAGATTAAGCAAATCAATGGTTGTACAATCATAGCACGTGTATAATGCGCTAACTCTTAGCTAATTAAAAATGAAATGGTGACAAACCATTATGTAACTTCACCACATTTGCCGGTGGTGGCAAGACAGCATATGTTGTGAAAAATACATGAGTTCATTAAAGATGCAAATTGTTAAAAATTATATCAGTAAAAATGAAACTATGGTTAAAACTACAATTTTAGTCTTGCATTAATTCAACCAATATCTGATAAAAGTATATAAAAACCAATTCCGACACATCCAACAGATGGCAGCACAGTCAATGGAATATTCCCTCGAACCTGCACCTTAATATCCAGAGGATTTCAGTAATTTTTCTATAGTTTGTACCTACAAGTTCTAATTCCAGAGATTCCAGCTATGCCAAAAGTGTCAAAAGAAATAATATGTCATAAGGCATGGACTTAGATGGCCAACTCAGTTGTAAGCTGTCAGGTTCTTGACAACCCAGGCATTTGGTGATTCATTTAGAACTAAAAACTCTTGACCCATTGCTTCTTTTTTAACACTTTAAAAGAGTTGAGATCTCCATGACTTTTTTTTTAATCCTTTCCAGCTCTAATTTTTGCTGTGGCAAATGGAAGTGAAGAACGAAGCTTCGAGGAGAATGCAATGAAGAGAATGAGTCAACCAATGTTTGTGGTGGCCTCTGAGGAGAATGAGGGGGACAAAAAGGGCACTCTTAAAAGCAAAAAGGCTTCGTTTTTCAAGAACCGGGTAAGTGGTCAGAATTCATGAATACTCTTCCTTTGACAAGAAATGTGTTTTTGAGAAACTAGTTTTCCATAATCAGCTTCCATCACATTGAATGTAAACATCATGAATTAAGCAGGATTTCACCACATTAATATGGCAAGAGGGGCATCTCTATTGCTTGGACTATCTATGAGAGTCATAGTCAAGAAATTGTTGGACATGTATAAAAGTTTGTTCAGTCATTCAGTTAGCTCTTGGTTTATCTACATCTCAATACTATTTATCCATATTTGCTTAATGCTCTGTCTACCTTAAGAACATATGAAATAGATGCAAGGCACATCTATGTAGCCTCTGAGTCTCCTCCAAACTTTATCATGATCCTTCCTCAGCTTCTAACTCAGTGCCATTTTTCAGCCTGCCCTGTATCTCTTAATTTCACAATACCTATTCATCTCCATTATGAATGACCTCAGTAGCCAAACCTCCGCAACCTTCTAGAGTTGAGAATTCTGAAGATTTTCCTCACAAGAAACCATTAATCTCAGTCTCAGTGGAGAGAGCTCTAAGTTGAAATTCTGTAGGAAGAAGTAATCTCTAATTATAGTCCAGTTGTGGCTCTTCATGTTGATAGCTGTGACTACGACAAAACATCCCAGACCTCCTAACACAATACCAAAATGACCTCCCCAGGAATTCCTTAGTTTTTCTTTAAATTCACAACACTGAGGCCATTTAGTCTATCATAATGTCATTATCAATCCCATTCCCCCACATATTTTCCCCTCTTGCATCATCTTAGCTGCATAGAATTATACAGTGTAGCAATGGGCCCTTTGGACCAGTGTCTATGTTGATCTATTTGTCTACCTGAGATGGTGACATTTTTCTGCATTTGGCCCATACCCTTTTAAATGTGTCTTATCCTTGAACCTGTCCAAATGTATTTTAAAAATTGTAACTTTATCCGCCTCTACCACTTCCTCTGGCAGTTCATTCTATATACACACCATCATCAACACTTTCCTCACAGGTCCCTTTAAATATTCCCCCTCTTGCCTTAAACCTGCACCTTCTTACCTTAGACTCCCTGATCTTGGGAAAAAGGCTATGACCTTACATTTTATGTATGTTAATCATGATTCTGTATCTCTATAATGTCACTCCTCAACCTCTTATTCTCCAGGGATAAAGCTACCTATCCATTCTCTCCTCTTAACTCAAGCTCTCCAGTCCCAGTGGCATTCTGGTGAAACTGATCTGTACCCTTTCCAGCTTAATAACATCCTTTCTAAAGAAAGATGACCAGAATTACGCACAATAATCCAGGACTAGTCTGACCAGATGTCCTACACATTGTACTCAATTCACTGATCAATGACAGCAAGTATGTCAGCTGTCTTCTTTACCACCCTGCTTATCTGTGTTATCACTTTTAGGAAACATTTACTTGTACACCTAGTTTTTTTGGTTCTACAACGCTCTCCAGGCCATACCATTTACTGGCTAAGTCCTACTCTGGTTTAATTTGTCAAAATGCAACACTTCACACTTGTCCAAATTAAATTCCATCCTTGTCCACTTAACAGTTGATCTAGATCCCATTGTAATCTTAGATAATCTTTTTTCCCTGTCCACTATATCACCAGTTTTGGTAAGATTATGAATGTGGCAGAAGTGGTATAAAGGAATAAAGAATTCATGCTATAAACACAAGAGGTTATGCAGATGCTGGAGATCTTGAACACAAAATGCTAGAGGAACTCAACAAGTCAAGCAGCGACTATGGAGGGGGATAAACAGTCAATATTTCAGACCGAGACCTTTCATCAGAACCAGAAAAGAAGGAGTCAAAAGCTAAAATAAAAAGTGTGTGGGTGGGGGTGAGGGGGTGCACACGTAGGGAAGGAAGACAAGCTAGCAGTCATAGGTAAGACTAGATGACTAGATGGTGATGAAGGTATGGGGGAGAGGAATGAAGTACGAACCTGGGAGGGGAAGAAGTAAAGGGCTGAAGACGAAGGAATCTAATAGGAGAGGACAGAGGACCATGGAAGAAAGAGAAGGAACAGGGGAACTTGAGGGAGATGTTGAGCAAATGAGCAGAAGAGGAGGGCTGAGAGGGTAACCAGAATTAGGAATGGGAAAAGATAGAAGGAGGAAGGGAGGGGAAAATATTGGAAATCAGAGAAATTGATGCTCACGCCATCAGGTTAGAGGGAACCCAGATGGAATGTGAGATGTTACTTCCCCAACCCAAGACACCCTCATCATGGCAGTAGAGGACATGGACAGACATATCAGAATTGGCGTGGAAATCAAATTGAATTTGGTAGCCACCAGAAGATCCTACCTTTTGCAGTGGATAAAGCAAAACTGCATGACAAAGTGGTCTCCAATCTGCATTGGCTCTCACCATTGTCCAGAGTACATGCAGTACTGTAGATGACTCCAACAGACTCATGGGTGAAGTGTCACTTCACTTGCAAGGACTGTTTAAGGCCCTGAATGGTGGTGATAGAGGAGATGTAGGGGCAGGTGTAGCACAGGTGACACTTGCAGAGATAACTGTCAGGAGGCAGATCAGTGGGGAGGGATGAGTGGACAAGGGAGTTGGGTAGAGCATGATCTATATGGAAAGTGGAAAGGGAAGGAGGAAGGAAAGATGTGCTTAGTAGTAGAATCTCATTGGAGATGGTGAAACTTATAGTTAATGATGTGCTGGAGACAACTGAAGAATTTAAGCTGTTGTCCTATTATTTTCCTTCTGAAATATGACTTTTTTTTTCTTTTTCTTGCAGCTGAGCTCAAAAAGCACAGAAGACAAGTAGTCCAAGGATAAATTTCCTTCATGCGTTCGTGAAATGGGCTAGTAGGTGTGGCCTGCCCAACTCCAAGGAAATGAAGCACACGTGCCACTGTCATCTCATTGCAATGAGACAAAAAAAAACCATTTCTAAACCTCATTGGTGTATCATTCACAAAATTTCATGTTCAGTAATATTGGTCCCTGCCTGCTGGGACCTCAGGAATAAATCATGTTAAAGATTCTTGTATGGTTGGCTCTCTTTCACAGTATTCATCTTCCAGAGGAAGCAATAGTTGCTACGGCAACACAGAACCAACAATTATTTAGTGGTATACTTGGACAAAGTGAATTCCCAAAGGCTTTGGGAATGTGAAGCATGTGACTCATGTAGGAAGTTCATGTTGTTTCACAGTCCAAGCTGAGGCCAAAATATGTTAATTTCACATTACTTCACTGCCCTGATTAAAACTGTACTGTCTGATCAGGATGTCTTTGCCTCTAGGAGATTCTAACTTGTAGCCGTTGGTCAGGTTTTGGCAGATGAACAGGACCTTCCTCAAACTTCGATGGGTACTTCATCTAAAGCGTGAGAAGCAACTTCTCTGCCTTAATTGGCCAGTTATCAGGTCAGATAATAACATGGAATATGGTGATTGGTGAAGGCCATCAGCCTGCAAGCCATGCCTCCATACCTGTAGGTCTCAGCTGGTCTGCAGCTCCAACTCATGTTCCTTACTTTACTTCATTTCCATTTATGTCAACCAGAGGAATATTCAGCAGTCCTACAGCAAAATATATAGTGCTCCATTTTCCCCCCAAAATGTTCCGGCTCTGAGGATTATCTTACTTTTGAACTTCACTCACTCCCACTGCCACCACACACACACATAAACACACACACAAAAACAAACACACACACACACACACACACACACACACACACATTTCATTATCTTCTCCATCCAATCCTTTTAACATATCTTGTTTCAGTCATCCACTTTGTAGAGAATAAGTCATAGTTATGTAAGCCATACTCATGATTTTAACTATTTAAGCAGCAATATTACTGAAGTGATAACACTTTAAATTGATTAACTTCAGATATAAACAGCTGGTCCTAAGATAGATTCCTTTAATCCAGAGTCCACTTCCCACACAAACACATTTTAGTGCATTGTATTTACTGCCGCTTTCTTTAAACTGCAATTATTTATCCAGGGCACTGCAGCCAAACCAGGGAAATCTAAGTACAGCAAAGCAAAAGCTTGCAAGAGCAGCTTATGGCTGCAAAGGTCCTTGCACCATACAGGTTTTTCAGGTCTACCAGGTGCACTGAGGGCCTAAATCTGACCTAGATGATATAAAAATGAATATTTGTAGAACTTCTTGAAGCAGACAACACATGCTGAAATCACTACTGTAATGGGAGAAGCAAACACATTCAGTTTCCTTGAATAGTACTGTGATTCTGATTTATACATCTGAAGAAATCTCAATTTAACAACTCATCCAAAAGACAGCATTTCCCATAATACCGCACACTTATGTCACTGAACTGATGCATCAGCTTGTACTGTGAGCTCTAAAATGGCAGTTGAATCGCCGAAGTTTTCAGGAATGTTGATGTTACTGCTGAGTCACCTCTGACAACTGAGTTTTGTCTTCACCCTATCTAGTAATTCAACTTGAACTATTAAATACTTCTTTTCACATAATTCTACAAACATTGCCCCTTATCCCCTTTGTCTTTGTTTCTTGTTCACTTTCTCCACAAATAGCTTCTATCTAATTGTGCCATTGGAAATCACATTCCCCGATGTTGTGGCCCCCAACTTCCTCAAACGCATTGAACTCAGGTGAGTCTGGTAGTTGAAGGTGACCCGGAACTCTGCTGAATCAACCTTTTCTTTGGAAAATGGATTCACACAAGAACAGGTCATCTCACACACTTGGCTTAAGAGCTGGGAGGGCAGTGAAGGAAGAGGAAGAAAAGTGGAAATGGAGCAATATCCAGAAAAAGTATGCAATTAGCGTTAGGCTTGGGAAAGAGGAGCCAGCAATAAAACAGGCAAAAATAAACCGTCAGGTGTGAATTTGGGAAGGCCAATTTTCAAATTTGTTTGGAATGAGAATGCAAAGAAGGACCAAGGACGAAGGGAGAACTAAAAGCTGACATGGACTGAAAGCAAAGTAGAGATTTGAGTCTGAAGATTGTTAACAGAGAGAGCAGGGAATATTTCTGGGTTTCTTTAATGTTTTTTTGTTTGTCATTAGTGTCCTGGCTAAGTTAGCAAACATGTGAGGCTTTTTGGTAAATTTTAGGCAATGGTGCTTGTAACAGAAATATGCTTCTTCAGTTCTGTGTAATCTCGATTGATGTTATGCTGTTATTCACCTTGGTGTGTATGTTTTCATCACTTGTACTTGTTTGTTTTTGTAATCTTCTTTCCTCACTAAGATTGATGTTTTTAATGGTCATTGACTACTAAGTCATCTGATTTTTTTTAATGCTGCTTTTAAATCTCTCCCTTATTTTACCAAGCTTTTCGTCATTCCTTCTCATCTTTTCACTTTAACCTGCAGTGCACTTTGAGATAATGTCTCAGTGACTTATGTGGAGATGTTTCCCTAACAAAGAAGTTGCATATGAGAAGCAAGTTGTTGTTGGCATGGAGAGATCATATTGGCATAGTGATAATGGTTGTGGATGGAATCATTCTTTCAAATGGAAGAGTGCGGACGACTGTCTTTTATGATCTTTGGTAATGTGTATGGAATTTAAATCTGCTCATCAAAAACCAAAAACATTTTCCATTTGCAGTAGCTACTGGATGACATCAGGACTGAGTTGCTAGAAAAGAGGGAAGAAAGTCATCCTTGGTCAGGCTGTCACATCACTGCACCTGGTGTCTGAGTGAAACTCATTCAGAGGAAATAATGTGAGTTCAAGTGTTGGGCATTAGGTCACCCATGGACTTGTTCACAGCAGCCTATTCCTTCCATGCCTTTCTGAAAGAATAGACTGAGACTGAGCAATTGTCTTAAAGGCAGAGTGTATAGCCTGCCAAAGGAAAGTCCATGTTTTTAGCCCATTAAACAATATCACTAATCACTTGATTGCTGTAGTTGTAATCAGCTTCCAACTGGAGTTGTCTATGACCCTTTCAGTTCCTAGAATCTAAGAAAGACACTTTTCTTCATTGGCTGTGCTAACCAGTTGAAAGATCTATCCAGTTAGTTCTAGTCTCCCGCAAAGTTCTACTGTTCTGCTAAATTAGTTTTTTTTCCACTTTAAAAGTTACTATTCAATTGTTTTTCACCACCCTTTCAGAGATTTGATGCTATCTGCATGCATTCTACTCATTTCCTTCTGGTTTGTTCCTCCAATCACTATCATCTGGTTACCTGAGTCATCTGTCAGTGAATTACTTTTTCTTTATTCACCCAATATATCAGCTTTCAAATGCAGAAGCAAAGAAACACAGAAAATAGGAGCAGGAGAGGTTACTTGGTCCTCCTCATGTTTAATTTCCAACTTCAGTATCCTGCACATACCTTTTCCTCACATCCATTGTTTTCTTTGGCAGTGAGAGGAAATCTGAATCTCACTTCTGGATATGTTGTAGAGAATCTACTGCAGAGAATTCCACAAGTTGCCATCCACCTATAAAAGATTTCTCTGATCTGAATTCTAAATGGTATATCCTCTATTTAGAAGCAGTGTCCCTCCCTCCATCCTGGCCTGAATCCACCAGCCATTAGGAAATTCCTCCCTTTGACTAGTTTGTCTAACCCTATAGTCTTATTGAGTCTGAGAATATGCTTCCTGGTGTTATATACATTGTACCAATGATAGAATAGCCACCAATTGCAGATTTATGGTTACTAAACTCACACTTCCAATCCAGTATTCACAATGTGTCTTCTCTACGATGCTGGAACCAAATAATCTGCAGAGCACCTGTTCTCACCTTGAAGGGTCAATCCTGAACTTTTGGTTAATTGTCATTCTAATTCACCATCTTTCTCCCAGCCGAATGTTCCTTTCTGTGACTTCCTGCAATGTTATGATGAGGCCCAACACTAGCTCAAGAAAGAGTAGCACTGGCCCAGCTACTACAGCCTCTGCTTCTCAGCACCAGGGACCTGAATTCAATCCTGACCTTGGGTGTTCTCTGTGGGGAGATTGTATATTCTCCCTGTGACTACTTGGGTTTCCTTCCACATTCAGGGTTTGTTAGCTGCTCTAAGTATGTAAATGAGAGGTGGTATCAGAACATTGTTGGTGAAAATGCAGGGAGAATAATAACTGGGATCAATGGAAATGGATGGTTCATGATTGGCACAGACTTGGTGGACTGAAGAGCCTGTTGTAATGATGTATGACTGGGTAATATCTTATCTTCCACCTAAATGTCTGCAGGATACAATACCAAATTCTCCAACCTTAACTAACTCACACTTTTTCTGACTGAGAGCTCATGTTGTCTGCCATCATTATTTCCCCCCTTTCCTTGCCTTGCCTGGCCCCTTGACCAGATCTTAGGACATAAAGTTTCACCCCGTTTGTGGCACTGATGTTATACTATTTATCACTTGCATTCACCTTTTCATCTACGTAATTTAACTTATTTTTCTCTTTCCCAGTTCAAATGAGGGAGAGTACCCAAGGTCAGGGTTAAACTCGGGTCTTTGGTGCCGAGAGGCAGAGGCTCTACGAGCTGTGCCACAGTGGAGTTATTGATCCCTGATAACTCTTCCCATGTCGATCAGAAGCTGTTTCTGGCTCAACTAACAAGCTGCCAGACAGGATTATTTACAGCCTCTGATCTGAGTTGGTCTTCAGTTCCCATTCACCACAAAGTAATTGGCCCCAGAATGATCACTGATTAAACCTTTGTTCCACTAACTGAAGCCACAATTTAGGGATTTGATCAATGTTGCGTTATTCCAATGTTGCTTCTCTAGACTGTATTGTAAATAATTAATGCTAGTGTTTCCAGAGGCACTTTATTAATTTCAAAGTCCACCTTATTGTTTCCTTTTAAAGGCTTAAATGATAGATATAACCATAAGCTCCTTGCACTGTACAACCAGATAAAAGAAATCATAGTTACCTTTGTACCTGATTCCCATTTCCTTTAATTTCAAATATTTATTGACTTCAATCTTGAAAGCACTCAACTGCTGAGCATTTACTTTTCTCTCAGGTGGAATTTTCCAACATTCATAGCCTTCTAAGTTAAGATTTCACATTCCGTTCTGAAATGAACAGCCCTTCATCCTGTAGCAATACACATTCGGTCAGTTCATCAGAGACATCAAACTTTCACTCTTTATGCTACAAAGAGATTGTATCTTGTTCTAAATTCCACTGAGTGTAGAGTAATCTTTAATCATTCCTCATCATTCCTGAGAAAAGTACATCCTTCTTTGGGTGTGAAATTTTTTTGCATTGCATATTGCTTATTTTGCAAATCATACATAATTGATTTAGCTAAAGCAACAGGTTCAGCCTGAACAACAAACACACTGCTGGAGGAACTCAGAGCATTGAGCAGTATCTAGCAGAGGAAAGGAATTGCTGATGTTTTGGGTCAAACCCTGTGTGGTCCTTATGCAGGGTTTCAACCTCAGATGTCAACAATTCTTTTCTTCTCACAGATGGCCTTCAATTATTTGCTGATCCAGATTGCAGCATCTGTAATCCCCTGTATCAAGAATATGTTAAACAAATAGAATCCCACCATTCTTCCCAGAGACAGGAGGGATATTTGCTAGATTAGACCATAAGATAATTAAGACATAGGAGCATAATTATGCCATTTGGCCCATCAAGTCTGCTCCACCATTCAATCATGGCTGATACTTTTTCATTGTCATTGGTCTTTACAAAATCAGAGTTGCTATCCGCTTCAGGTGAGTGGGGTACCTGTAGGACAGGCCAAGCTGGTGCAAATAACTCATCATCATATGCTGCACACTGCAGGATGTAGTAATGCATGGACTGCAGCTGTGCTGGATAGTTCCAGAGTCTGAGTGGGGCCTAGACAGCAGGTGGAGCAGGAGGAGTAGGACGAGGCTACAGCAAGAACCCACAGTGTCATCTCCCAAGTGAATGGGGAGGGAAAGATTGTCAGAATCAACTCCTGATAGTAAACCTGCAATATCCCCACTGCATGCTGAATGACCTCTGCCGTCTCATCAAAATATCCAATAGAATGTGTCAATAATCCGGTGGGACAGTCCAAATGCTGTTCATAAATCTCATTCAATCTGGCTTAATGGGTTCATTTCCACTGCATGCAACACACATCCCTGCACTAATTACTTAAAAAGCTTACTGCAATGTAATTTATTTCCAAATATGATTATTTTCCTGTCTCAAACAGACACCCTCCCCCACACCTGTTCCTCTTGGATACCTCATCTGGCCTTTTACCTTCTCTCAACCTTTCCACTTCCAACTGCAACCGTGACATCAACTGTCTTGCCTTCTCCTGTCCACTCACCCACTCTAAATGCACAACTCTGCACTCACCCCACACCAATTCCAGCCTTTAAAAAGTAGCCCATATGAAGGGTCTCAACCTAAAATGTCAGCTGGCCACATCCCTTTACAGATGCTGCCTGACCCATTGAGTTCCTTCAGCTTTTCGTGTCTGCTCGGTCTCTTGTGTCTGCTTGCTGCAACATCTCCATGTTTGCTGAAGAGGGGAGCATTTTCAGCCTCCATGTTCAGTGAGGAAGGCAGATTTGGCATTACAGCCATGTGGAGTGTTCTCTTAAGGACAGTCGTGATGTAAGGTGTGGGAAACTGCACCGGAATGGGTGCAATCTTACCAGGGACTGTTCAGGCCCTAGTTTAGTGCTTCAAAGTTTAAACCACCCTAACACCATTTTAATCCCTATTTACAAAGGACTGATATCTCTTTATCATTAGACAATAATCTTTTAGCACATTAAAAATAATTGTAATCCAATTTATTGGTCAAGGAATGAACATTGCTCCAGGTGTGATCTCAAGAAAAGCTTTATACAATGACCATAGGCCACTTCTGGGTGCTCTAAGCCTTTTGCATTGAAAGGTAATAAATTATTTACATCTCTAACTAATTTTTCCAAAACTTTCATCCAAGGCCTGTACCTATTTCTTTATTGGCTGTATGCTGGCTACCATGTTTGTACTACATCTACAACCATAGTCAAAGGCAAACTTGTGGCTTAACTTTGGCTCCTGAGAACAGCATTTTGCCTTCTTTGGGTCCTGGTTCATAGTGTATTAAGGGACACCCAATGTGTTGTTATTTCAGAGAGTTAGATTCATTTAGCAGTTACATTTGGATGGATCCTTTACCTACAACATCACCTCTCAAAAATATCTGTATTCTTTGAAAGGCACAGAGGTCAGTAAGTGCTTTGAAAATTTCTTATTTTAGATGTTTCATGGATTCAGTTGCTATGAAAACAGCACAAGAAATTATCACAAAGCAATTAGCCTGGAAAAGCAAATTCTCCAAACATTTTCATTCAGAAGCCCACACTCAAAGTAAAGCCAAAAGGATGAAGTGTCCCAAGTTTACCTCCCTGGTTAGGGGATCTCACTAATTTAGCTCAGAGCGTAGTTTATTTAAATACTGTAGTATTTTTCCATCTGCTCAAGGTTACAATGAAGCTAGAGAAGGAGGGATTGAAATGTATGGCTGGCACTAATTATGGAGTGTAGTGGACTCTGCTTTTGGAATTTGGTTCTTTTGAATTTCAGAAATTTAATAACTGAGTCACAACATATTTGGTGTTTATGGACAAGAACAAACTTCTAAATTGGTTTATTATTGTTACGGGCACTGAGGTACAATGAAAAACCATCCATGCAAATCAATTTCTTACAACAGTGCATTAAGGTAGTACAAAGTAAGACAATAATGGAATGCAAAATATAATTTTACAGTTAACGGAGATCCTGCAGTGCAAGTAGACAATAAGACCATATGACATAGCAGTAGAATCTGGCCATTTGATCTATTGAGTCTGTGCCACTATTAAATCCTGGCTGATTTATTTTCCATTTCAACCTCATTCTCCTGACTTCACTCTGTAATCTTTAATGCCCTTACTAATCATAACCTATCAAACTCTGCTTTAAGTATACCCAATGACCAGGCTTCCACAGCTATCTGTAGCAATGTATTCCACGGATTCACCACCGCCTGGCTAATGAAATTGCTCTTCACCTGGGTTCTAAAGGTATGGCCTTCTATTCTGAGGCTGTACCCTCTGGTGCGAGACTCCCCCACAACTGGAATTATCCTCTACACATCAAGTCTATCTAGGGCTTTCAATACTTGGTAGGTTTCATTGAGATCCCCCCTCATTTTTCTAAACTCCAGTGAGTACAGGTCCAGAGCTACCAAATGCTCCTGATACAATAACCCTTTCATTCCTTGAATCATTCTCGTAAACCTCCTCTGAACCTTCTCCAATGCCAGCAGATCCTTTTTAAAATATGGGGCACAAAACTGCTCACAGTCTTCCAAATATGCTCTAACCAGTGACTTACAAAGTCTCAGCATTACATCCTTGTTTTTATATTCTATTCCTCTTGAAATTATTGTTAACTTTGTATTTGCCTTCCATACTACTGACTCAGTATGCAATTTAACCTTCAGGAAATCTTGCTTTCAGACTCCCAATTCCCTTTTCATCTCTCATCTCTGAGTATGCTCACCATTTAGAAACTAGTCTATGCCTTTATTCCTTTCACTAAGTTGTATGATCATACACTTATCTATACTGTATTCCATCTGCCACCTCTTCGTCCATCATTCTAATCTGTCCAAGTCCTTCTGCAAACTCTCTGCTTCTTCATGACTACCTACTCCTCCACCTGTCTCCATATTGTCCAAAAACCTGGTCACAAAGCTATTAATCCCATCATCCAGATCAGTGACATATAACGTGAAAAGTAGCATACCCAACAGTGACCCCTGCAGCACACCACTATTCACCGGCAGCCAACCAGAAAAGACCCCCTTTATCCTTACTGTCTGCCTCCTGCCAGCCCGCCAACTCTTACTTTTCCTGTAATACCATGGACTCTTATCTTATTTAGCAACATTATGTGCAGCACATTAACAAAGGTCTTCTGAAAATCCAAGTTATAAACATCCACCAATTCTCCTTTGTCTATCCTGCTTGTTATTTCCTCAGAGAATTCCAATATATTTGTCAGGCAAAGTTTCCCCTTAAGAAAACCATGTTGTCTTCCACCCATTTTATTGTGTGCCTCCAAGGACTCAAAACCACAAAATCACATCGTTAATAATGTACTCTAACATCTTGCTAACCACTGACGTCAGGCTAACTGACTTATAATTTCCTGTCTTTTGCCTCTCTCTCTTAAAGAGTGGAGTGACATTTATGATTTCCCATTGATCCACTACTATTCCAGAATCTAGTGATTTTTGAGAAGTCATTATTAATGCCTTCACAGTCTCTTTAGGTACTTCTTTCAGAATCCTGGGATGTAGTCCGTCTCATCCAGGTGACTTATCTACCTTCAGACCTTTCAGCTTCCCAAGCACCTTCTCCTCAGTAATAACAACTGAACTCACTTCTGCCCCCAGATACTCTAGAATTTCTGGCATACTGCTGCTGTCTTCCACAGTGAAGTCTGATGCAAAATACTTGTTAAGTTTGTCCACCATTTCTTTGTCCCTTATTACTGCCTCTCCAGTGCTAGCAGTCTGATGTCTACCCTTGGCTCAGTTTTACTCCTTATATATCTGAAAAATCATATGGTATTCTCTTTTATATTATTGGCTAGTTTGTCTTCATCCTTCATCTTTTCTCCATTTCTTTTCAGTTGCCTTGGCTTGTAAGAGCTTCCCAATCCTCTAGCTTCTCAGTAGTTGTTGCTATGCTCTCTCATTCGCTTTTGCTCTTTTTGACTTCCCTTATTAGCAAAGGTTGCATCATCCTCCCTTTAGAATGCTGCTGCTTCTTTAGGATGACCCGATCCTGCATCTTCCGAATTTCTCTCAGAAGCCCCAGCCGTTTCCGCTTGACTGTCACCTCTGCTGGTATCCCCTTCCACTCGCTTTTCCCTGCTCATCTCTCAAGCCTCTGTAGTTCCCTTTATTTCACTGTAGTACCAATATAGTGGTACTTTTCACTTCCCCCTCTCAAACTGAACGGTGAATTCTATCATATTGATCACAATCCTTAACAGTTCCTTTACCTTAAACTCCCTAATCATAACTGGTTTATTACACAATACCCTTTCCCTAGTGGGCTCAATCACAAACTGATCTAAAAAGACATCTCATACACACTCCATAATTTATTTTGCTCTTGGGATCCAACACCAACTTAATCTTCCCGAACTATCTGCCGATTGAAATTCCCCGTGGCCATCATAACATTGCCCTTTTTACCTGACTTTTCTATCTGACTGTAATTTGTACTCCACATCTTGGTTATTTTTTAGAAGCTTGTATATAACTTCTAAAGGGCTGTTTTTAACTCTGCAGTTTCTTAACTCTACCCATTAGGATTCTACACCTTCTGTTCTCGTGTCACTTCTTTTTAAGTATTTAATTTCTTTTTTTTTTACAAGCAGTCTCACGCACCTGTCTGCTATTTCATTTTGACATGTATACTTGGTTGTTAAACACTCACCTTCTTTCAGCCATGACTCAGTAATGCCCAAAATGTCATGCTTGACAGTTTCTAACTGTGCTACAGGATTATCTACTCTAGTTCATATACTGTATGCACTTGAATGTAATACTTTCAGTCCTGTATTCAGCACCCTTTTCAATTTTTCCCCATGTTACCTGAATTTAAATTCTTACCCCTTTCTAAACTTCTTGACTTGTTTTTTTTGAATACTTGAGTAACCACTTCTGCATCCTCCTTCTCTTTTACTTTATCCTTTAATTTTCCAAGCTATTAAAACTAACCCTCACCACCACCATTATTTACTTATAGTCCTATCCACTGCCCTACTTATGCAATTTGCCAAAATCCTGGTCCCATCATGGTTCAGTTGAGCTGTTCATCAGACAGCTTCTGCTTTTCCTATTCCCATATTGTGCCAATATCCCACACATTCAGACCCACTTCTCCCACACTGTTCTCTGAGACATACATTTAACTCTAATCTTATTAACCCAGTGTGAGTTGGTACATGCTCTGGTAACAATTCTGAGATTATTAACTTTTTGGTTCTGTGTTTTAAATTTATTCCTACCTGCTCAAATACCCTCAGCAGAACCTCTTTCTCCGTTCTTCCTACCTCCTTGGTGCCTTTTTTTGTGGACCACAACAACTGGATCTTTCCCCTCCCACGACAAATTCCTCTGCAGGTCAGATGAACCTGAATACAAGGCAGACAAGCTTTTGGGACTCTCAATCCCTATTACAGAGAAGATGCAAGGACATAATGATGTAGAGTGTAAGGTAAAATATCCTTTTTTACCATAGTAGAGAACCATTCAATAGTTTTGTAACAATAGAACAGAATAAGTCCTTGAGCCTGGTGATATGCTTTTTCAAACTTTTGTTTCTTCTGCCTGATGGGAGGACGGGCTAGAGTGAATGTCTGGAGTAAGTAGTATCTTCAATTATGCTGTCTGCTTTACTGAGGTAGTAAGAAATATATGGGGGATGGCTAGTTTCCATGATGTGCTGAGCTGTGTCCACTACTCTGCATTTCCATGTGTTCGCCGGTAGAGAAGTTACCGTACCAAGCCTTGATGGATCAATAAAACCTGGTGACAGTCAAGGGGAACCTGGCAAATTTTGTTGCCTCCTGAGGACTAGAGGCAAAAGTGAGCTTTCCTGGCTGTGCCGTCTACATGGTTGGATGAGGACAGGCTGTTGGAGGTTTACCCCTAGAAACCTGAAGATTTTAACAATCTCAGCCTCAGTCCTGTTGATGTCGGCAGGAGTACATGCACAGCAAACTTCCTGAAGTCCATCATCGGCTTTTTTGCTGACTTTGAGTGAATGTTTGTTGCAATGGCAGCATATCACTTGGTCTTCTTTCTTGTTCTTGTAATTCAACTCAAACCTCTACTCCAAAGAGCTTTGATCTCTCACTGACTAGTAGATCAAATGCAAATATAGGAATATTTGACCTAGTTATGCTGTTTTACAGAGGTGTTTGTTCTTTAGTTCCCATGTGTTTATTCCATATCACTTCCAGAACATGGCAGTGAGGATGTGGAATCCTAACTTAAAGCAAATGTAAACCTGCAACTAATAAAGTGACCAAGTGATGACTGAGAGCTTAGACAATTTTGATACTGACCGTAAAAGAGTGACTTAGCTGAAGTTGTAGTATTTGACAGAGTCCTGTAGGTTGCAATAAGCCCTGATGGAAGATGGGAGTTGTTCCTCAAGTTTGAGTTGGGCCTTGTTATAACAGTGGAAGGTGCCACAGGCAGAAAGGTGGGAGTAAGGTGGTCAATTAAAGTGACTTCTAGTGCCTGCATTAAATAAACTGAGTAGATTCTGCAACAAATGGGTTAGGTGATCACCTGTGGATGAAAACCCATCAGGGTGTCAACGAAGAACAAATGTACTCACAATCTGTTGACTACCAAAGAAGTCCAAGTCCCATACAGAGAATCTGAGACTGGACATGACTAGCCTTTTAGTAAGGGAGCCATTTTTCTCCTTGAGCAACCCCTGCCACCACCTCCACCAAAATCTCCTCCTCCTTCACTCCATGAGTATTTGTTGCCTGGTGTAATCCCAAAAAAATGACCATATTCACTTACATGTCCATGGGAGCCAGCATTCAGTTGTAGGACATGGAACAATACAGCACAGGAACAGGTCATTTGGCCAATCATGTCATGAAGAACTTCACAGCCAAATTCCATGTCTGTCCACCAATGACTTTTCTATCAAATGGGACTATATTGTCATCCAACAACTTCATGGTTTCTTTGACTAATGCAAACCCCATTTCCTGATTTCTTTTTTTCCCAAACTATCCTGAATTCTACAGCCTAACCTCGCCCACTCCCCCGAACTGTCTACTTACCCTCCCTTCTTCAGATATATGATTATCAAACAGGTGCTGAAACATAATAGCTTGGACTTCTGTTCAAATCTCATCATGGATGGTGCTAATGTCAAATTTAAATTATTAAGTATATTTGGAATGACAAGCCATAAAACTTAGACCATGGAACTTTAAGACATAGGAGCAGAACTTATGCCATTCAGCCCATTGAGTCTGCTTTGCCATTCAATCGTGGCTGATTATTTTCCCTCTCAACCCCATTCTCCTACCTCTAACCTTTGACATCCGTACTAATCAAGAACCTATCAACTTTTACTTTCAATAAATATAATGATTTGGCTTCCACAGTCATCTGTGGCAGTGATTTCTGGAGATTCACAATCATCTGGCTAAAGAAAACCCTTCTCATCACTGTTTTAAAGGGATGTCCTTCTATTCTGAAGCTGTGCCCTCTAGTCCTAGACTCTATGACTTTTGGAAACATCCTCTCCAAGTCCACTCTATCTAATTTTTTTAATAATTCCTCCTTCTCTACTTCAGTCCCTTTTACTCCCACTCTTCTCCCATCTTCATGGCAGGCAATATTGCCACCACATGGACAGATCTTTAAGAGCACTACTCTGCTTCCAGTAGGTTGTCGGGGAATGAGGTGACAGATATGAGCTCAGTGAACATGCAAGTCTGTGGTATTTGTACAGACAGTTTAATAGGCAAGACATATTAGTATACAATCTTAATGTGAGCAAATAGGATTAATATAATTGGACAAAGATGTTATCATGGAGATGGTGGACTGACAGTACAGTGTCTATGTTGTACAACCCTGATTTTGATGACTTTAAATAGAGTAAAGCCACAAGAACTGAAATGGATGGAACGCGCAGCAGATCGGTCAACATCAGTGGAGAGAAAAACAGTTAATGTTTCAAGTCCAGAACCTTTTGACAGACAGGATAATCCTAGATCTGAAATATTAACTGTTTCTCTTTCCATAGATGATTCTTACATGCTGAGTGATTCAAACATTTTATTTCTGATGTCCAGCATCTGCAATTTTCAAACACACCATATCAAATCTGCAAAGTGACAATATTCCATTTTGCACATTTTGGTCACACTTGAAGGCTCATTTGATCACAAGGTAATCCACCAAAGAATTAAATTTAAAGGTTCCTGCATCTTCCCAGTCCCCTGTGCTCATAACACTATTTCAAATGCTGTGGCTCAGCTACCCTCTCACCTTTGATTCAGAAGACTTTATTTCAAATCCTACTGTAGAAACTTGAGCTCCAGTTGACGCCCTTGCCAGATATGAGGAAGTACCACATCATTTGCATTCTATGCTTCCAAAGCATCCATTAAAGTGGATCTCACTCATTAAAGCTCCTGGGAGAATTCCTTTGGTAACTGCACAATATTTATCCAACAATCGGCTTCACTAATACAGTTCACCAAGTCGTTATGGTATCATAGTTAGTGAGAGCTTGCGGCTTGAAATTGTTCAGTTTATTTCTAAACAACAAATATGATTACACTTCACAAGTAGGTAATTAACTGAACATGAAGTATCGAGGGACTTCAAGTAATTCTTCTTGTAGCCATCTCAATGAATCCGTACTACCATTTCACAACCCTCAACCTTTATGAACAGTTCACATCTTCTGAATGCAAGAGGACTAGTCAAGTAAATATTTTGCTTTTCTACCTACCTTGTTTTAAAGACAGATTTGTTTGGCTTAGATCCCCATCAAAGTTTGGCAAACACAGGCAAAATTCCCTCTTCGACATTCTTGCATGTTAACTCCCCATGGTTCTACAGTTAAAGTATGTTTGCGATTTAACAAACACAAATACATTTAAAGTATAGCAGCTGACTTTCAATGGAAAACATTGCTTGTTGCTTCATTATATCATTCAGCTCCTCCTGTAACAGTCATCATTACTACCTGGGGTATCTCTATAAGCAGGTAAATAAGCCATGACTGTTGACATTGATAATATTTTATTCCAAAATATTCTTTTTTCCCTGTATTTTCTTTCCCTGTATGTTAAAATAAATTCCTAGTGCCTTAATTTCCTCAATAAATGAATAGCAACTGCATTCTTGAGGATTATAACATTCCAGTAAGCTAACATGTCAAAATTTATCATCACTATCTAAATATGAAGACAAATCATCAAGGTGTGAATCAATAATGGTGAGGAGAACTTCAAAAGCCGAATTTTTTTATGCCATAACTAGTCCGGCTTTGTTTCAGTTTTCACCAGTGTAGAATAAAGTGTTGCTCACTGGCTGTTTAATGGCTTTGATTTAAAGCACATGATCCAGTGTTTTTACAGGTCACTGAATAATCTGTGCTTTGCATCTATGTTGTTAACGATTGGTAGCCTGAAGAGCAATGCTTGGCTTTAGCTCCCCTCTGTCTCACCTACTGATGACCTTTCACCGTAGATAGGTGATGGATAGTGGTATGGGCACGATTCAACATCCTTGCCATAGAGGGAGTACAAAGGAGGTCCACCAGATTGATTCCTGGGATGGCAGGACTTTCATATGATGAAGGACTGGATGAACTAGGCTTATACTCGTTGGAATTTAGAAGATTGAGGGGTGATCTGATTGAAATGTATAAAATCCTAAAGGGATTGGACAGGCTAGATGCAGGAGGATTATTCCCGATGTTGGGGAAGTCCAGAATGAGGGGTCACAGTTTGAGGATCAAGGGGAAGACTTTTAGGACCGAGATTAGGAAAAACTTCTTCACACTGAGAGTGGTGAATCTGTGGAATTCTCTGCCACAGGAAACAGTTGAGGCCAGTTCATTGGCTATATTTAAGAGGGAGTTAGATATGGCCCTTGTGGCTACGGGGATCAGGGGGTATGGAGGGAAGGCTGGTGCAGGGTTCTGAGTTGGATGATCAGCCATGATCATACTGAATGGCGGTGCAGGCTCGAAGGGCTGAATGGCCTACTCCTGCACCTATTTTCTATGTTTCTATGTTTCTATGTCATTGTGCCGAGTACAAATACAAAGCCAATGAAATGCAGTTAGCATCTAACCAGAAAAGCAAAGAATAGTGTTATTTACAAGATAACTGCGAATATTCATTTTTATGTGGGCAGACTCCATAAATCCATAATAGAATAATAACCATAACAGAATCAATGAAAGACCACACTAACTTGGGCATTCAACCACTGTGCAAATGACAACAAACTATGCAAAGACAAGAAGAAAGAAATAATACCAATAAATAAATAAGCAATAAATATTGAGAACGTGAAATGAAGAGCCCTTAAAAGTGAGTCCATAGGTTGTGGGAACATTCCAATGATAGGGCAAGTGAAGTCAAGTGAAGATACCCTCTTTGTTTTAAGAGTCTGCAGACTTAGGGGTAATAACTGTTCCTGAACTTGGTGTGAGTCCTGATCTTTGCTACCTAGATGTTTCAGGGTTGAGTGAAGAGCCAATGTGCTGGTATCTGCTGTGTACCAGTTATTTTGGTAGGCAAATTGGAGTGGCTCCAAATTGTTTCTCAGACAGGAGTTGATGTTTTCAAACCAACCTTCCAAACACTTCTTCACCCTTGATGTAAGTGCTGCTGGACAATAGTCATTGAAGCAGGTTACTATGCTATTCTTAGGCACTGGTGTAATGTGAAGTAGGTGGGTAGCTCAGACTGCCGAAGCGAGAGGCTAAGTATATCAGTGAACATTCCAGCCAGTTGATCAGCACAGATTTATAGTACTTGGCCAGGTATCCCATCTGGGCCGAATGTATTTCATGGGTTCACCTTCCTGGAGACTGCTCGCATGTCAAACTCAGAGACTGAAAACACAGGATCATCTGGGCTGTGGGAGTTTGCGATGGCTCTTCCATGTTTTGATGGTCAAAGCGAGCATAGAAGGCATGGAGTTCCACCACTGTCAAGCATCTTTCACTGATTCAAGTTTAGTCTGGAATTGCCACTTTGCCCATGAGATGGCTTTCTGGAGATCGTACCTGGACATCTTGTAACTTTCTTGGTCACCTGACTTGAATGCCTCTGATCTTTCCCTCAGCAGATTATGGATCTCATGGTTCATTCAGGGCTTCTGGTTGGGGAAGATCCTAAATGATTTTGTGGGGACACACTGTTCCTCAACTGTTTAATAAAGTCTGTGATAACCATGGTGCATTCATTCAGATCCACCAATGAGTCCTTGAACAATGCCTAGTCTACTGACTCAAAGTAATTCTGTAGCTCAGGGATGGCCAGGCTATGGCACATGCACCAAAAGTGGCACATTGGATGATTAGCAGTGACGCATTGCACCCCAGTGATAATAATAAAAAAGTAAGTCTACTCATGCAAAAAGTATTAACCAAAATCCGATTTGTAGAACAAAAAATTCTAACAGGAATTCAAGCAGCTTAGAGCTAGAAATGGGTTTTACTGAGAATAAATCTAAAACTCAGCATTTATTTTTAGTGATTTTATTATTTTGTGCACATCTTTTGGCCAATGTTATCTTCTTTCACATTAATCTGTTTTCAATTAAAGAAAATGTTCAATGAATCAAACTAGGAAAGAAGGACTTTTGTTCTGCAGCCGTTCCATAACTGTTCAATACACGTTTGATACTTGTTTGATCCTGAGGCGCCAGGCGTCTGCACCAGCAGTGCGTCGCAGGTTTTCGCCAGTCAGTTTACAATTGACACTCCTGCGCTACGGAGTTGTGCTTTGTTCGTCCTTTGTGAACATTTGCTGTTTTGTACTTTTTCAAAAATTAAGCCTTGTTTTTACATTCAGTTACCCATCACAGTGCAAAAGAAAATGAGCAAAAGAAAAGCAGAAAGTGATAGTAAGCGTGAATTCAATGAACAGTGGGAAAATGAGTTCTTATTTATTGTGGCTCCATCAGGAAAACTGTTGTGCATTGTTTGTGAAAACACTTCCTCACATAATAGAAGACATGATCTTAATAGACTCTATAAAACACAACATCAGACTGAAATAGAAGGAAAACTGAAGCTAGTGCTTGGGTCTGAGTTACGGAAAGAATATGCAATTTAGAAAAAGGAAGAAATCAAAAGAAGACAAAATATATTTGTTAAAAGTCTCATTAAGGTAAGAAATGTTTATCTTGTTTTTATATTAGATCAATATATCATGTAAAAATGCTAAATATGTCTATATTAACGTATTTTTACTAGAATTAAATGGTGGTACAAGAGTTGTATGGCGCATCTGAAATCGTGCGTGAAAAAATTGACGCATGGAATGTAAAAGGTTGGCCACCCCTGCTGTAGCTTCTCCTCTGCCTCCTGTGACCACCTCTTTGTTGTCCTAATCTCTGGAGCTTTGTTCTTTACCATCTGCATGTATGCAGGTAGGAGAAGGACAGCCAAGTGATCCAACTTACCTAAATATGCCTGGCCATGGAATGGTAGGCATTCCTAATTTTACTATAACAGTGGTCTAGTGTGTTGGAATCTAAGAGCTACAGGTTATATGCTGATTGTAACTTTGCAGGGTTTTCTTCAAACAAGTCTGGTTGAAGTTTCTGATTATGATTTGAAATGCATCAGGATAGATCGCTGCTTGTTTGTAGACGGCATTAAGCAGTAACTCAAGTGCTTTATTTTAATTGGCCACTGGTGATATGTAAACTGTGGACAGGATTATGGAGAACTCCCCCGGTAAATAGGTTGGGTGACATTTGACCATCAGCTGTTCAAGGTCAGAGGAACACAAGATCAACAAGATCGTCACATCAGAGCACCACTGAGAGCTTATCATGAAGTACACCTAACCACTTCTTGCCTTTACTGAATCAGCAATTCCATCCACTTGGTAGATCAAGGTGCCTTCTGGTTTGATTGCTGTATCTGGGTGCTAGGAGAACCAAGACTTGCACAGACATAGAACACAACAATCTCTCATTTCTGTTTGTTACTGCAATCTTGCACTCAGGTCTTCAATTTTGTTCTCTGGCAACTGCACATTTGCTAACAAGATGCTGGGTAGAGGTGTCTCATCCATTTGCATTTTCAGCCTTGTTGACTAGGACTCCATAGCTTCTCACTCCTTTTACATACAGTCTCCAAGGATGCTCAGACCAGGAAATAATACTGGGGAAGGGAAATTCTAACAACGGCAACATTTTCCATTGAAGAAGGTGGTGAATCTTGGGAATTCTTTACCCTAAGTGGTGTCAAGGCTATATCATTGCAGGTACTTCAGGACAAAGTATTTCATTTTTAAAAGATTAGGGAATATGAAGCATTACTTTATATACAGTTTAGTTTAATTGTGATTTGAGTGCATTATGTTAAAAACTTTAAAGTTAGAGTGGCATGACTTCTTTTATGACTCATATTCCCAAGCAGTTTAGCAGCACCCCACTTCAAACAAAAACTCAGAAACTACCCAACTTTCTTGCAACTGCCAGTCTCCCAGATGCTTGTGTGTATGGGGTTTCAAGGAGTATTAGAGGTGAGTTAATAAAGGTGTATAAGATCATGAGAGGCATAGAGTGGATAGCCAACACCTTTTTCCAGGGCTGAAGTGACCAGAGCCAGATGACGTCCATTTAAGGTGAATAGAGGAATGTTTATGGGAGATGTCAGAAATATGGTTTTTATACAAATAGTGGTGGATACCTGGGAAGCAATGCCCAGGGTGGTGACAAAGGCTGAAAAATAAGGACAGTTAAACAACTCTGATATAGGCACATGGATGTGAGAAAAATGGAGGGTTAGATTGGTCATGGAGTAGGCTTCTTATAGTTCAGCACAATACTGTATGCCAATGTGTCCATACTGTACTTACTGCTCTATATTCTATGATTGAATGTTATGGGGAGCTGGCACAGAAGAGAAATTGAGGTCTGGGCAGATTAGACATGATCAAGTTAAATGGTAGGGAGAATTGAAGGGTGAAGTGGTCTATGTCACTCTTACTTGCTTCCTTTCTTATGTAGATACTCTGCTGCTGGAAGTATTTTAGTAGAGGGGTAAGTTAAAAAATGAATGTTGAGTTATTATATAAAAAGCAGAAAGGTAAACAGAAGAACTGGTAGACCAGATACTGTAGGATTCTGGAAGCTAGTTTAAGAATGAGAAGGAATTGACAGATTGGAGGGAGTTAAGGCTGGAGGAGAAGGTTCGGGAATAGAAATTATTATGGATTTCAGGAAGGTGCTGTCTGACCATTTCCTACTGCACATCAACGGCTTCTCTATGGAAAGAGTCAAAAGCACCAAGTTTCTTGGCATGTACGTACATTACTGGTGACCTCATCTAGTCCCTCAACACCAGCTCTTTAGCTAAGAGAGTACTGCCGTGCCTACACTTCCTGAGGAGTCTGAGGCAAGCAAGGCACCATTCTCCCCTCCCTCCATTCTTGTCACACCATCGCGAGTGTCCTGACCAGCTGCATCACCACCTGCTATGGAAATTGCAATACGTCAGATCGCAAGACCCTACAAAGGATAGTGAGAACTGGTGGTAACATCATCGGTGACCCTCTACCCACCCGTCATTCAGGATTCAGGACATATATCAGAAGCATTGCATATGCAGTACTCCCACATTGTCAAAGACCTTTCCAAACCTTCCCATAATCCCTTTGACCTACCGTCAGACAGAAGGTACCACAGCATAGGAAATAGAACTGTCGGGCTGAGGAACAGGACCGTTAGACGTCTTAGCACCCCACTGCATCCAGCACACATGTATACCTAAAGTCCTGAAGAAGAGTCTCGACTCAAAACATTGACTGTATATTCATTTAAATAGATGCTGCATTCCTCCAGCATTTTGTGTGTGTTGCGCATATATACCCTGTCTGAATACTCTGCTGCCTGAGGTTCCTGCCCCACTCCCCGATTCACACTCTCATCTTGTAATGGTTGGTTTTTCACTTTTTATCTTTTATTGCTGCTGTTTCAGAATCAGATTGAGGCTTAATATCACTGGCATATGTCGTGAAATTTGAATGCAACAGTACATTACAATATATAATAATTTTTTAAAGCTATAGATGAATATAAGAAATATATATATATATATATATATATAAATTATATTAAGTTAATGGTGCAAAAAAAACCAAAATAAAAGTCAGGTAGTGTTTATGGGTTCATTGCCATACAGAAATCTGATGGCAGACAGAAAAAAGATGTTCCTGAAATATTGAGTGTGTGCCTTTAGTCTCTTGTACCTCCTCCTTGATGGTAAGCAATGAGAAGAGTCCTGGGTGATGGGGGTCCTTAATGATGGATGCAGTCTTTTTGAGACATCGCTTTTTGAAGATTTCTTTGATGCTGGGAGGCTTGTACCCAATATGGAGCTGGCTAAGTTTACAAATTTCTGCAGTTTTTTTTCAATCTTGTGCCATGACCCCTCCATAACAGATGGTGATGCAATTAGTTAGAATGCTCTCTAGGATACGTCTGCAGAAATCCATGAGTGTAACTGGTGACATATCAAATCTCCTCAAACTCCAAATGAAATATAGCCATTGTCATGCCTTCTTTGTAACTGCATCAATATGTTGAGCCCAGAATAGGTACTCAGAAAGGTTGACATCCAGGAACCTGAAACTGCTCTCCGTTTCCATTTCCGATCCCTCCATGAGAACTGGTGTGTGCTCCCTTGAATCACCCTTCCTGAAGTCCACTATCAACTTGAGATACACCCTTCCTGAAGTCCACAATCAACGTTGACAAATGTACGGTTGAGACACAACGTTGACAAATGTACGGTTGTACATTTCGGAAGAAGAACTAATTGGGCAGATTATTATTTAGATGGGGAGAAAATTCAAAAATCGGAAGTGCAAAGGGACTTGGGGGTCCTCGTGCAGGATACCCTAAAGGTTAACCACCAGGTTGGATTGACGGTAAGGAAAGCGAATGCTATGTTGGCATTCATTTCAAGAGGAATAGTGTATAAGAGTAAGGAGGTGTTGATGAGGCTCTATGGGGCATTAGTGAGACCTCATTTGGAATACTGTGTGCAGTTTTGGGCCCCCTATCTTAGAAAGGATATACTGATGTTGGAGAGAGTTCAGAGAAGAATTACGAGGATGATTCCTGGAATGCAGGGGCTAACATATGAGGAGCGTCTGTCGGCTCTTGGATTGTATTCATTAGAGTATAGAAGAATGAGAGGGCATCTCATAGAAATGTTTTGAATGTTGAAAGGGTTGGACAGAGTAGATGTGGAAAGGTTGTTTTGCTTGGTGGGTTAGTCCAGGACAAGAGGCCATAGTCTTAGAATTAGAGGATACCCAGTTAAAACAGAGATGAGGAGAAATTTTTTTAGCCAGAGGGTCGTAGATTTGTGGAATTCGTTGCCACATACAGCTGTGGAGGCCCGATCATTGAGGGTGTTTAAGGAGGAGATTGACAGGCATCTAATTAGTCAGGATATCAAGGGATATGGGGAAAAAGCCGGAAATTGGAACTAGATGGGTGAATAGCTTAGCTCATGGGGGAGCTGCGGAGCAGACTCGATGGGCCAAATGGCCTACTTCTGCTCCTTTGTCTTGTGATCTTGTGAACTCCTTGGTCTTAATGACTTCAAGTGCAAGGCTGTTGTTTCAACACCACTCAACCAGCTGATCTATCTTGCTCCAGTACACCTCCTCATCACCATCAGAAATTCTGCCAACTATAGTTGTGTCATTGGCAAATTTATAGATGGTGTTTGAGGTGTTCCTAGCCACAAAGTTGAGGATATAGAGAGAGTAGAACACTGGACTAACATACATCCTTGCACCAGTGTCGATGTCAGTGATGAGAAGATGTTATTTCTGATCCACACTGACTGTGATCTCCTGGTGAGGAAGTCAAGGACCCAGTTGCAGAGGGAGGTACAGAAGTTCAGGTTTTGGAGCTTGTTGATTAGATATGAGGGTATGATCGTGGTCGAAAGCTCAGCAGCTTGACGTAGGTATTGATTGTTCAGTGATCTAAGTCTGTAAGATTGCATTGTTGTAGACATATTGTAGTGATAGGCTTAATGCAGTGGGTCCATGTGCTTGCTTAGGGAGAAGTTGATTCTGGCGATGACCAACTTCTCAAAACACTTAGTCTCAGTTGATGTGAGTACCACTGGGTGATAGTCATTGAGGCAGCTCACTCTGCTCTTCTTGGGCACTGGTATGACTGTTGCTCTATCAAAGCAGGTGGGAAACTTTGAACAGAGCACTGAAAGATTGAAGATGTTCTTGAACACCCATGCCAGTTGATTGGCACAAGTTTTCAATGCCCTACCAAGTACACCATCAAGGCCTGATGCCTTGCATGGGTTCATCCTTTCAAAAGATATTCTGAGGTTGGCCTGCATGATAGAGATCGCAGGATCACCAGATGCTGCAAGGATTTGCACAGGTATAGTTTTATTTTCCCTTTTGAAGTGTATTGTATATAAAAGGCATTGAGCTCATCTGGCAGTGAAGCGTTGCAGCCACTTATGATATAAGGTTTCGTTTTGTAGGAAATAATGGCTTGCAAACCCTGCCTAGCTGACATGCATCTGATTCCCTCTGTAGCTTCAATTGGAATTTTTTTTTTGCCCTTAAAGTAGCCTTCTGGAGGTCATATCTGGACTTCTTGTATAGTGCTTGATCTTGATTGCCACACATTCACTCCTCAGCAGAATACAAATCTCCTGGTTCATCCACAGCTTTTGGTTTTGGTATTCACAATGTGTTCTTTAAGGCACACACTTATCCATGCAGGTGTTGATGAAGTCAATGACAACTGTGATGTATTCATTCAGATTTGAAGATGAGTCCCTGAATATTATCTAGTCCATCAACTCAAATCAGTCTTGAAAGTGCTCCTTCATCTCCCTTGACTATATCTTCTTGGTCGTCATACTGGTGCAGTGGTCTTGGGTCTCTGCCTATACACTAGGAGTAGAAGTACAGGAAGGTGATCAGACTTTCCAAAGTGTGTTCATGAGATGGCATGGAAAGCAGTCTTGGTGGTGATATAACGGTGGTCAAGTGTGTTGGCTCCTGTAATTTCACAGGTTGGTGGTAGTTGTTCAGAGACCTCAAAGTGACCTAGTAGAAATATCCACAATGACAGGGATGGCATCAGAGTGTGCTCTTTTGTGACTGCTGATTATTGTGCTCAGCTCCTCCAGAGACTTTCTGATATTAGCCTGAGGTGGAATGTACACTCCTACCAAGATAATGGTGTAGAGCTCCCACGGCAGATATAATGGTTGACACTTGACCGCAAGGTGTTCCAAGTTGAGTGAGCAGGATGGAGAAAGATCTGCCATGTCTGTGCACCACAATGAGTTTAACTTAGAGTATACGCCACCTCCTCTATCTTTAAATGGCTGAGCTGTCCTGTCTTTGCAGAGAATGGTGAAGCCATCAGGTTGCAGCACTGCATCTAAAATGCTAGCTGTGAGCCTTATTTCCATAAAGCAAGGTACACAACAGTCCCTGATGTCTCTCTGATTTTACAATCTTGCTCTGAGATCTTCAGTTTTATTTTCCAGAGTCTGTATATTCTTCAGAAGAATAATTGGAAGTTGCGGGGTGGGGGGGGGGGAGGTCACACTTATTGGTACATCTTGACAAACAGACATTTATTCTACTGCTTGTTTTATTATAATAGTGACATTATGCTTATATAAACATACAGCTCGTGCTTTGTCAGTTTGTCAATCCTCAGTTCATGCCACTCAGGGGCTTGTGCTAATATTATTTTGTGACTGCATCTGTAGATCGTACCTTTATGTACTCCGTGTGTGACTATATGCACTGTGCTTTGAACCTGGGCCCCAGAGGAATGATGTTTCATTTAGCTGTATACATGTTTATGGTTGAAATAAAGTGAACTTAACTTAAAAGATAGAGGCTAGGAATGAAATAGTTATCATTCCATAAAAGGACATACAGAAGTAGATGTGAATACATGAATGTCCTGAGGAGATGGTGCTCGATCAGAAAGGTTTACAGAAATCTAGAAAAGCAGGGACCTGAGGACATGAATGAGAGAATGGGCTCTGAGATAAGGGCCAGATATGGGACAGCATGTTATCAGCTGAATTTTATAAAAATTGTAGTTTATTTTGGGGTGAGTGGTGTGCAGTCTCAAAGGAGAATGGAAAGGTTCAGTCCAATGATGACAAAGGCCATGAGTAGGAGGGGGCAGGGTTGGAAATGGAAACTGATGGTCTCAAGCAAGCTTTGAAGTTCTTGCCATGATTAAACCACATCTTGTTTGTTCTCTGTCCTTAGATGCAGTCTCTACTATGCAACCACCTCATTACTGAGAAAGCAGAGAAGCAAAGGGATTGGTGGGATTGCTCTGAGACATGGCATTGATGCAATGAGCCCAATTGGCCTCCATCTATGCATCAGAAAGCATGAAATTCTGAAATCTGCAGTCCTGGCATGGGCAGCATGAGTTTTCTATAATACCATTGCAATTATGTTGATGAAGATTTGAATGAAAATTTGTTTTTTCATCACAAGAAAGCAAAATGATCTTGTCTTTAACAGGGGACTACAATATTCAATCCATGCCAATGGAATGATGTAATAGCTTACAAGGTCCGAGGTTCTACACCATTGTGATGGGTCCCTGCAGCTGAAGGACAGGCTCAGTGAGAATGGCAGAATTGAGTAATCCAAAGACGCTGAGTTAATGGTCAACACAGCTGCAAAGTTTAGTAAACAGGCTGCACCCAGGAAACAGCTGACGGACTGTTGGAAATACATTGGCCTTTGAAATGGAAAATAATGAGGAGAGTGTTGTTCCCATAACAAAGAAGGAAAAGCTCAAAGACACCTCCATTGACCTTTGGAAAAGAACTTTGGGGACTTTCCACAAACTTGAATATTTTTTTCTCTCATTCACTGAAGATAGCTCCAACATAAAAGATACCTCTTTGGCACTTCAATTGCCTTTTGACAAAGTGTTTGATTTTGATCACTAAGGAAGAGATTGGAGATTTTTGCTAGTGTGTGTAACAGTACTTTCTGTATAAGAATTTTAATTGCCTCATGCACTCACCTTTGCATATTCAGCTGTGAGAATTTCAATAAAAAGCTATGAAATTCAGAGTAACTTGTCAACGTGGATTGAGAGTTGGTTTACAGAAAAGTGACCAAGTATTGATTCCCCTTGAACTGGCAGGTTGTGATTAGTAGGGTATTACAGAACCTGGAAGCTTGTTCCCAATTATCAATAATCTACATCAGTGATTTGGCTGATCCAAACATTCACCAAACTCCCTTAGGAAATTTTATTGAAAGTGTTTGGGAAATCCAAACAACACCATAACCATAATTGGTTTACCTGACCACCATTTCAGCTTCTACTTTTTGCCAAGTCATTAACTTCCTCATCTCACTTGTCTGATTCCTCTATTTCTTCATTCTCCACCCAAAATTCTCCCGCTAGCAAAGGGCCACATTTTGTACTACGTGCCTTTCTTCGTTCAAATTCAAGATTCAATGAAAAAAAAACAAAAATTCAAGACCCAATTAAAAAAAAGACAAACACCTGATGTGCAAGAGAAAGGAGCATTAAAAGCCTTTTCCTGTTTGTAATGATGTGTTCATATGTTTCACAAGCATGCTTCGCTTCAGGAACTGCAGTCAGTTTAACCAGCATACCAGATTCACCAAATACATACACCATACACTGAAATCCTGCACTGATTGCTTATGTAAGTAAGCACTCCCCAAAGCTAATCAAAACATTTAAGCATTGATACATTGCCATCAAAGCTTGATGTGAGTAAGGCTCCATTCCATCATCAACTAGTCAATGCTATCTCTGTATCTAAAAGTGCTTAACTGCCAAAATAATATCAATTGATTATAATGTATCCATGATGTACTTGTCAGGAATACACCACCTGCAGAGTCAGATCTTTCAGTTTTCTCACAACACCTCAATTCATCACCAAGCAAGTATCTGAAAATCAGCTTTTCAGTTTCCTTTTCCCCTTGATGTATGGGTCATTCCCCTCATTTAGAATCCACTCCCTTTTAACATTACTAAGAGATAAGGTCTCCATCGGTCAGGGTCGACCATGGACATTGCATCCGAGCTGCCTAGGTATGCGAATCTGGACGGTAAGGTATGGAGAGCAAGCTGTTGCCCATGTAGCAAGCTCCCCCTCTCCAAGTATCTAAAGAACCCAAAAGAACGGCACAGACCAATACAGTTTGGTATCAGCAATGTCGCTAGAGTTGCCAGTCATTGTTGAACTCAATGTCGACTGCCTTAGGGACTCTAGCTCCAGGTTTTTCCCATGGAGTTTACTCCCGAAGCCTTCCCTATGAGTGGGTATAGCTGCAAGGCAGCAGAGTTTTGAGATCAGAGTTTTCCTTCCAGATGAGCTGCCAATCATGGCAAATGAGTCCTATTTGCCTGAGGTGCTGAGTTCTGTCATTATCAAATGAAGAAGGAAAATAAAGTGCTAGCTATTTTCCGTGAAGAATTTCAGGCAAGGAAAGTCATTCAGCCCATCAAAACAATTCTGCACTTTCCACCCATAACCCATAATTGTCCAACACTCTGCATGGGTTCTAATCCATATGTTCATCACTACAACTAAACAAAGATCTTGGTATCAGTCTCAAAGTGGAGTTATAGAGCGGAGAAACAGCCCTTGCAACTCAACATGTCCATACCATCCAAGGTTCCTTCTTGAGCTAGCCGTATTTGTCTGTATTTGGCCCAATATCTCCCTAAGCTTTTCCATGTACCTGTATTTGTGTTTTTTAAACATTGTAATTGCACCCATTTCTGCCACTTCCTCTTGCAGTTTGTTCTATACACCTACCACTTTCTGTGTGAAAATACTGCCCCTGAGATCCCCTTTAAATCTTTCCCTCTCATCTTAAATCTGTATTCTATAGTTTGGGGTTGTGGTGGGGGCAACTATTAACCACTATTCCATAAGGACTCATCATGCTCTTGTGCATTTCGGTCTAGTCACCTCTCCCACCGCTATGCCTCTCATATTTTTGCGGATTTCTATGAGGTCAGCCTTCAGTTTGCTTTCCCTTTATACCAAATTTTAAAAAAGCATTTCCATGTCATCAGTGTGAAAAACACATATTTTCTAGACTTTTCTGATAAGCAAATAGTTTTTAAAAATCCAGCAGGTCTGCAGGTATTTAGGAGAGAAAAACTTTTAATGCCTGACGTATTAGCTTGAAATCTTATTTTTCCCTCATAGATATTGCTTATGCTACTATTTCCCATGTTTTGTGCTTTTACTTAAACTTCCAGCATATACAGTTTTTAGTTTTGTAGTTTTACCCGCTGTATGGTGTGCCAAAGTACTCAATAACTTAGCCATAAGCTTATCCATGAATTCTATACAATTGATGATATTTTTCAATATCTCATGAGCTTTGCTGATTGATTCTACAAGATCAGTTTGCCTAAATGAACTGTAATCTGCCCAGAATGGATCATTGTCAGCAATGGTCCATGTTGGATTTGACTCAATTTTTTACTTTTGTCTGTGAAGTAGATGTGTATCAGTCCCAATTTCACTCTGGTAAAGACCACTGTGTTAGCCATATTGAGTACAGGAGCTGGGATGTCATATTACAACTATTCAAGTTATCAGTATTTGTGAAATCACACTTTGAATATTATGTGCAGTTCTAGTAGCTCAGCTATAGGCAGGATGTCATGAAGCTGGAAAAGGGTACTGGCTGTCTTCCTGAATGGTATAGACTAAGGGGAAACCTGTAGAAGTTTATAAAATTACATGGGACATAGGAGTAATAGTCACAGTCTTTTTTCTCAGGTAAAATCAGAGGACATGGGTTTAAAATGAGAGGGGAAAGATTTAAACAGGAGCTAAATTTCATACAGAGGATGCTGTACGAACCTGCTGGCAGAGCAAGCTGTAGAGTTGGGTACAATAACAATGTTCAATAGAGATTTGAACAGATTCATAGGCACACGATTCTGCAGATGTTGAAAAACTTGAGCAACATAAGCAAAATCCTGGAGAGGAATGAACAGTTAAAGTTTCAGGCCAACACTCTATAGATGTTGCCTGATTTGCTGAGTTCCTCCAGCATTTTGTGTGTTGGACAGGTACATGGAGAGGCAAAGTTTAGAGTGATATGGGCCAAATTTAGGCAAACAATACGAGCTCAGAAAGACACCTTGATCAGTATGGAACAAATAGATCAAGCTAGCACCTTTTCATAGAAATACATAGAAAATAGGTGCAGGAGTAGGCCATTCGGCCCTTCGAGCCTGTACCGCCATTTATTATGATCATGGCTGATCATCCAACTCAGAACCCTGCCCCAGCCTTCCCTCCATACCCCCTGACCCCCGTAGCCACAAGGGCCATATCTAACTCCCTCTTAAATATAGCCAATGAACTGGCCTCAACTGTTTCCTGTGGCAGAGAATTCCACAGATTCACCACTCTCTGTGTGAAGAAGTTTTTTCTAATCTCAGTCCTAAAAGGCTTCCCCTCTATCCTCAAACTGTGGCCCCTCGTTCTGGACTTCCCCAACATCGGGAACAATCTTCCTGCATCTAGCCTGTCCAATCCCTTTAGGATCTTATACGTTTCAATCAGATCCCCCCTCAATCTTCTAAATTCCAACGAGTACAAGCCCAGTTCATCCAGTCTTTCTTCATATGAAAGTCCTGCCATCCCAGGAATCAATCTGGTGAACCTTCTTTGTACTCCCTCTATGGCAAGGATGTCTTTCCTCAGATTAGGGGACCAAAACTGCACACAATACTCCAAGTGTGGTCTCACCAAAGCCTTGTACAACTGCAGTAGTACCTCCCTGCTCCTGTACTCGAATCCTCTCGCTATAAATGCCAGCATACCATTCGCCTTTTTCACCGCCTGCTGTACCTGCATGCCCACTTTCAATGACTGGTGTATAATGACACCCCGGTCTCGTTGCACCTCCCCTTTTCCTAATCCGCCACCATTCAGATAATAATCTGTTTTCCTATTTTTGCCACCGAAGTGGATAACTTCACATTTATCCACATTAAATTGCATCTGCCATGAATTTGTCCACTCACCCATCCTATCCAAGTCACCCTGCATCCTCTTAGCATCCTCCTCACAGCTAACACTGCCACCCAGCTTCGTGTCATCCGCAAACTTGGAGATGCTGCATTTAATTCCCTCATCCAAGTCATTAAAATATATTGTAAACAACTGAGGTCCCAGCACTGAGCCTTGCGGTACCCCACTAGTCACCGCCTGCCATTCTGAAAAGGTCCCGTTTATTCCCACTCTTTGCTTCCTGTCTGCTAACCAACTCTCCACCCACACCAATACCTTACCCGCAATACCGTGTGCTTTAAGTTTGCACACTAATCTCCTGTGTGGGACCTTGTCAAAAGCCTTCTGAAAATCCAAATATACCACATCCACTGGTTCTCCCCTATCCACTCTACTAGTTACATCCTCAAAAAATTCTATGAGATTCGTCAGACATGATTTTCCTTTCACAAATCCATGCTGACTTTGTCCGATCATTTCACCGCTTTCCAAATGTACTGTTATCACATCCTTGACAACTGACTCCAGCAGTTTCCCCACCACCGACGTTAGGCTAACCGGTCTATAATTCCCCGGTTTCTCTCTCCCTCCTTTTTTAAAAAGTGGAGTTACATTAGCCACCCTCCAATCCTCAGGAACTAGTCCAGAATCTAACGAGTTTTGAAAAATTATCACTAATGCATCCACTATTTCTTGGGTTACTTCCTTAAGCACCCTGGGATGCAGACCATTTGGCCCTGGGGATTTATCTGCCTTCAATCCCTTCAATTTACCTAACACCACTTCCCTACTAACATGTATTTTGCTCAGTTCCTCCATCTCACTGGACCCTCTGTTCCCTACTATTTCTGGAGGATTATTTATGTCCTCCTTAGTGAAGACAGAACCAAAGTAATTATTCAATTGGTCTGCCATGTCCTTGCTCCCCATAATCAATTCACCTGTTTCTGTCTGCAGGGGACCTACATTTGTCTTTACCAGTCTTTTCCTTTTCACTTATCTATAAAACCTTTTACAGTCCGTTTTTATGTTTCCTGCCAGTTTTCTCTCATAATCTTTTTTCCCCTTCCTAATTAAGCCCTATGTCCTCCTCTACTGAACTCTGAATTTCTCCCAGTCCTCAGGTGATCCACTTTCTCTGGCTAATTTGTATGCTTCTTCTTTGGAATTGATACTATCCCTAATTTCTCTTGTCAGCCAAGGGTGCACTACCTTCCTTGATTTATTCTTTTGCCAAACTGGGATGAACAATTGTTGTAGTTCATCCATGCAACCTTTAAATGCTTGCCATTGCATATCCACCGTCAATCCTTTAAGTGTCATTTGCCAGTCTATCTTAGTTAATTCACGTCTCATACCTTCAAAGTTACCCCTCTTTAAGTTCAGAACCTTTGTTTCTGAATTAACTATGTCACTCTCCATCTTAATGAAGAATTCCACCATATTATGGTCACTCTTACCCAAGGGGCCTCTCACAACAAGATCGCTAATTAACCCTTCCTCATTGCTCAAAACCCAGTCCAGAATAGCCTGCTCTCTAGTTGGTTCCTCGACATGTTGGTTCAAAAAACCATCCTGCATACATTCCAAGAAATCCTCTTCCTCAGCACCTTTACCAATTTGGTTCACCCAATCTACATGTAGATTGAAGTCACCCATTATAACTGCTGTTCCTTTATTGCACACATTTCTAATTTCCTGTTTAATACCATCTCTGACGTCACTACTACTGTTAGGTGGCCTGTACACAACTCCCACCAGCGTCTTCTGCCCCTTAGTGTTACGCAGCTCTACCCATATCGATTCCACATCTTCCCGGCTTATGTCCTTCCTTTCTATTGCGTTAATCTCTTCTTTAACCAGCAACGCCACCCCACCTCCCCTTCCTTCATGTCTATCCCTCCTGAATATTGAATATCCCTGAACGTTGAGCTCCCATCCCTGGTCACCCTGGAGCCATGTCTCTGTGATCCCAACTATATCATAATCATTAATAACAATCTGCACTTTCAATTCATCCACCTTATTACGAATGCTCCTTGCATTGACACACAAAGCCTTCAGGCGCTCTTTTACAACTCTCTTAGTCATTTTACAATTGTGCTAAAAAGTGGCCCTCTTTAATGCTTGCCCTGGATTTGTCGGCCTGCCACTTTTACTTTTCTCCATAGTACTTTTTGTTTCTACCCTCACTTTACACCCCTCTGTCTCTCTGCACTGGTTCCCATCCCCCTGTAGTGAACTAACCTCCTCACGCCTAGCCTCTTTAATTTGATTCCCAACCCCCAACCATTCTAGTTTAAAGTCACCTCAGTAGCCCCCGCTAATCTCCCTGCCAGGATATTGGTCCCCCTAGGATTCAGGTGCAACCCGTCCTTTTTGTACAGGTCACGCCTGCGCCAAAAGAGGTCCCAATGATCCAAAAACTTGAATCCCTGCCCCCAGCTCCAATCCCTCAGCCACGCATTTATCCTCCACCTCATCGCATTCCTACTCTCACTGTCGCGTGGCACAGGCAGTAATCCCGAGATTACTACCTTTGCGGTCCTTTTTCTCAACTCCCTTCCTAGCTCCCTATATTCTCCTTTCAGGACCTCATCCCTTTTCCTACCTATGTCATTGGTACCTATATGTACCACGACCTCTGGATCCTCACCCTCCCACTTCAGGATATCTTGGACATGATCAGAAATATCCCGGACCCTGGCACCAGGGAGGCAAACTACCATCCGGGTCTCTGGACTGCGTCCACAGAATCGCCTATCTGACCCCCTTACTATCGAGTCCCCTATCACAACTGCCCTCCTCTTCCTTGCCCTACCCTTCTGAGCTACAGAGCCAGACTCTGTGCCGGAGGCACGGCCACTGTCGCTTCCCCCGGGTAAGCTGTCCCCCCCAACAGTACTCAAACAGGAGTACCTGTTGTTAAGGGGCACAGCCACCAGGGTACTCCCTATTACCTGACCTTTCCCCTTCCCCCTCCTAACCGTGACCCACTTGTCTGCCTCCCGTGGCCCCGGCGTGACCACCTGCCTGTAACTCCTCTCTATCACCTCCTCACTCTCCCTGACCAGACGAAGGTCATCGAGCTGCAGCTCCAGTTCCGTAACACGGTCCCTTAGGAGCTGCATCTCGATGCACTTGGCGCAGATGTAGACGTCTGGGAGGCTTGGAGACTCCAGGGCCTCCCACATCCGACACCGAGAACAGCAAACTGCCCTCACACTCATACTGCCCCTCTCCTCAAATAACAACAGAAAATGACTGCCAAACCTCCCTCGTCTCGCCCGTTTCCGCCTAAGCCCGTTGAGTCAAAGCCCTTAAACCTTCACTCTGCTCCCGGCTCACTCCGCAACCCGCAAACTACGCTGTCCGCTCTATGAGGCTCTGTTCCTTTTAAATCTGCTGCGCTGCAGTGCCCGACGTCACATGCCTGCGCAGTCCCGCCTCTCAGAACGCCGTTGGAGAAAAAAAAATAACGAAAATTTCAAAAATGTCTTTCTCGGCACTCCCACTCAGACTCTCAGACTCCTTCTTCCACACGGCTTCTTTCTTAAGTAAGAATAGCAATACTGTACACGGTACTCTAGATGTGGTCTACTATTGCCTTACGTAACTGAACCTCAGCCTCGTGACTTTGTATTCCACTCCTTCAGTAATGAACAATAGTATCCTATTATCTTTTCTGCTGCACTCTACTCTTTCATAAATCATGAACTTTAAAATTCTGTTACCATTTACATCATATGAATTTTAATTTTGTTTCCTGCCAGGATAGACAATTTTTCCCACATTTCCTCTCATTTGCCAGGTCATTGCCGCTTATATATATATATATATATATATATATATATATATATACATACCCCTGCATAGCCTGCTTACCTCCTTTTCACTTCATTTTGTTTAACATGCTTTCTGAAAGAGCATATAAATACCATCATTCTCTACATTTTCTAACTTCAACACTGATATGAGCTTAGGGCATGGATCAACATTAGAATTATGACATTGGAGCCATTAGTGAGACTTGTTTGCAGGAGTGGCAGGACTGGCAACTCAGCATTACAGGGGTTCAGTTGTTTTAGTTGTGAAAGAGTGGGAGGGATTAAAATCGTATTAAAAAATACGAGAAACATGTTATGGCAGTGTTCAGTCAGGACCGACTGGACAATTCATCTAGTGAGGCTTTATGGGTAGAACTAAGGAATAAGAAAGGTTTGACAATGTTAATGGGCGATATTATTGACCACTCAACAGTCCGTGGAATGTAGAGAACAAATCTGTAGAGAGGTCACAGACTGTTGCAAGACACATAAGGTTGTGATAGTAGCCGATCTTAACTTTCCACATATTGATTGTAAAGGGGCATAGTGATGGGAAAGAGCTTGTTAAATGTGTTCAGTAAAGTTTCCTTAATCAATACATAGAAGTCACAACTAGAGAAAGTGCAATACTAGATGTCCTACGAGGGAGAGAGACAGGGCAGGTGACAGAAGTTTGTATGGGGAACACTTGTATCCAGTGATCATAACACCATTAGTTTCAAGGTAATTATGGAAGAGTATAGTGCTGGTCCTCAGGTTGAGATACTAAACAGGAGAAAGGCCAATGTTGATAAAATCAGAAAGGATGTGGAAAGTCTGGATTGGGAATGGTTGTTTTCTGTCAAAGGTGTATTGGTAAGTGGAAGGCCTTCAAAGTGAAATTTTAAGAGTATAGGCTTTGTACCTTCCTGTCAAAATAAAAGGCTAGAGTAACAGGTTTAAGGAACCTCGATTTTCATGAGATATTGAGGCCCTGGTTAAGAAAATAGCATGTATAGAAAGGCAGGAACAAATGAGGTTCTAGAAATGCAAGAGAAACACTTAAGGAAATGAGAAGAGCTAAAAGAAGACATGACGTTGCTCTAGCAACAAGGTGAAGGAGAATCTTAAGAGCTTCTACAAATATACTAAGAATAAAAGGATAGCAAGGGACAAAATTGAAAGATCAGAGTGAAAATCTATGCATGGAGACGAAAGAGATGGGGGCGGTCTTAAATGGATTTTTGCCATCTCTGTATTTACTCAGGAGACACAGAATCTATAGAAGTGAGGTAATGGACTCTCTACAGATTATAAAGGAGGATGTGTTTGTTGTCTTGAGGCAAAGAAGGGTGTGTAAATCCCCAGGGCCTGACAGTGTTTTCCCCCGGAGGCTTGTGCAGAAATTGTAGGGCTGTATCGGAGATACTTAAAACATTCTTAACCACAGATGAGGTACCAGAAGATGGGAGGATAGATAATTTTGTTCCTTTGTTTAAGAAAGGCTCCAAGAATAAGACAGGAAGTTATAGGATGGTGAGCCTGACATCGATAGTAGGAAAGTTTTTGGAAGATATTCTAGGGCACTGGATATATGCATAAGTATTTGGATAGACAGGGACAGCTTGGGGATAGTCAACATGGCTTTGTGTGCATTGTCATGTCTAACCAATCTTATAGTGTTTTTTGAAAAATTTACCAGAAAAGTTGATTAAGGCAAGGCAGTGGTTGATGTCTACATGGACCTTAACAGCATTCTGCATGGGAAGTTGGTAAAGAAGGTTCAGTCACTTGGCACTCAAGATGAGGTAGTACATTGGATTAGATATCGGCTTTGTAGAAGAAGCCAGAGAGTGGTTTTAGATGGTTGCCCCTCTGACTGGATGCCTGTGACTACTGGTGTGCCACAGTTGGATCCATTGTTGTTTATCATCTACATCAACAATCTGGATGATAATGTGCTAAACTGGATCAGAAAATTTGCAGATAACACCAAGATTGGGAGTGCAGTGGACAGCAAGGAAGACTACCAAAGCTTGCAGTGGGATCTGGAGTTGGTGAGATGGGCTGAAAAATGGCAGATGGAATTTATTCCAGACAAGTGTCATGTGTTGCACTTTGGGCGGACCACATAGGGTAGGCCTGACATGGTGAGCGGTAGGGCACTGAGGAGTGCAGTAGAACGGGGGATCCGGATATACAGATCCATAATTCCTTGAAAGTGATGTCACAGGTAGGTAGGGTCATCAAGAAAGCGTTTGGCCCATTGGCTTTCATAAATCAATGTATTAAGTACAGGAATTGGGATGTTATCTTGAAATTGTGTAGACATTGGTAAGGCCTTGTTTGTAGTTTTCTGCCTAGTTTTGGTTACCTGCATACAGGAAAGATGTGAACAAGATTGAAAGAATACAGAGAAAATTTACAAGGATATTGCTGGGTCTTGAGGTCCTGAGCTGTAGGGAATGACTGAAAAGGTTACAACTTTATTCTCCAGAAACTAAAAGACTGAGGAGAGATTTGATAGTGGTATAAAAATTATTAGGGCTATTGATAGCATAAATACAAGTAGCTTTTTCCATTGAGGTTGGGTGAGACTGGACTAAGAAATCATGGGTTAAGGGTGAAAGGTGAAATGTTTAAGGGAAGCATGAGGGGGAACTTCTTTGCTCAGAAGGTGCTGAGAGTGTGGAATGAGCTCCCAGTGCAAGTGGTGGACTCAGGTTTCATTGCAACATTGAAGAGAATTTGGATAGGTACATCAATGGGAGGGGTATGGTGGGCTATGTTCTAGGTGCAGGTCAATAGGACTAGGCAGTTTAATGGTTCAGCACAGACTAGATGGGCTGAATGGTCTGTTTCTGTGTTGTAGTGTTCTATCACTCTTTTATGACTAGGAGGGAAGGAAGTGGAAATGCAAGTCATTCACCCCACTATCCCCCCATATTTGTATGAGAATGTAGTGTATGTCAGTGGATACAGAATAAATGACCATGAAACCATAGAGGGAATGCTATAAAGAGAAGGAACAGGAAAGTGTATCTGGTAATCACATCATATTGGAGCTGTTGCAAAATATAGATTTGTAGAGGGCTAATCAAACCAGGATTGTTTGAAGAAAACCATATACAATTATCAACAACATATACCCTGCAGTGCCAGAGGTCCCAACATACTAGACCTCTGTTATACTAAGGTAAGGAATGCCTATCTTTCCATGCCAGACCACATTTCTGTAAATCTGACCACTTGGCTGTCCTTCTCGTACCTGCATACAGGCAGAGGCTAAAGAGCAAAGCTCCGGAGATGAGGACAATAAAGGGATGGTTGCAGGAGGCAGAGGAAAGGCTATGGGATTTCTTCAAAGCAGTGAACTGGGCTGTAATCAAGGACTCATCTTTGTATCTAAATGAATACACCATGGTTATGACGAAATTTATTAAAACAGTTGTAGACAAGTGTGTCTCCGCAAAATCATTCAGAGTCTTCCCTAACCAAAAGCTCCGGATGAACCATGAGATCTGCAGTTTGCTGTGGGCCAGATCAGAGGCATTCAAGTCTGGTGACCAAGAAAGTTACAAGAGTTGTCACTATATTCTCTGGAAAGCCATCTCATGGGAACAGTGGCAATTCAGGACTAAACTTGAATCAATGAAGAATGATTGACAGTGGTTGCAGAGCCTGAATGTTATTGTCTTTTATAAAGTTAAATCAAACTACATGGGCAAAAACAGACCTTGGTTCCAGATGAGCTCAATGCCTCTAAGCCTGCTTTGACCATCAAAACATGAAGGGCACATCATGAACTCCTACAAACCCTAAAGATCCGGTATTTTCAGTCTCTGAGGCTGATGTGCGAGCAGCCTTCAGGAGGGTGAACTAACGAAAAGCATCTGGCCCAAATAGGTTACCTGGCCAAGTACTGAAGACCTGTGCTGATCAACTGGCTGGAGGGTTCACTGAGATTTTTAGCTTCTCATTTCAGCAGTCTGAGGTAACTACCTGCTTTAAGCAGGCTTCAGTTATACCAGTACCTAAGAAGAACGTGGTGACCTGCCTCAATGACTGTTATCCAGTAGCACTTACATCCACAGTGATGAAGAGTTTTGGGAGGCTGGTGATGAAACCATCAACTCCTGCCTGAGAAGTGACTTGGATCTGCTCTATTTTGCCTTCAGGACTAACAGATCCACAGCAGATGCCATTTTATTGCCTCTTCTCTCGACACTAGAACATCTGGACAACAAAGATGCATACATCAAGATGCTCTTTATTGACAACAGCTCAGCATGCAATACCGTTATCCTGTCAACACAAATCAATGTGCTTCAATAACTTGGCCTCAATACTCCCTTGTGCAATTAGATCCTTGATTTCCTCACTTGGCAGACCCCGGTCAATTTGGTTTGGCAACAACTCCTCCACAATCTCCATCAACACAAGACTGCGTACTAAGCCCAGTTACAATACCATATTCAGGTTTGCTGAACTGTCTTAGGTCAATTCAAAGGTGGACACATATCAGCATGTAGGAGGAAAATTGAAAATCTAACTGAGTGGTGTCATAACAACAACCTCTTACTCAATGTCAGCAAGACAAAGGAACTAATTATTGACTTCAGGAGGAGGAAACCAGAGGCCTATGAACCAGTTCTCATTGTAAGATTAGAGGTGGAAAGAGCCAGTAACTTTAAATTCCTCTGTGTTATTATTTCGGAGGGTGTGACCTTGGCCCAGCATGGAAGTTCAATTACAAAGCAAGCACACGAGTACTTCTACTTCCTTGGATGTTTGCAAAGATTCAGCATGACATCTAAACCTCTGACAAACTTCTATAGATGTGTGGTGGAAAGTATATTGACTGGCTGTACCATAGACTTATATGTAAACACCAATGCTCTTGAATGGAAAATCCTACAAAAAGTAGTGGATACGGCCTAGTCCATCATGGGGAAAGCCCTCCCCACTATTGAACACACCTACACGAAGCTTTGTCACAGGAAAGCATGATCTATCATCAGGGACCCACACCAGCCAGGTCATGCTCTTTTTTCACTGCTGCCATTGGGAAGAAGGTAGAGGAGCCTCTAGACTCACACTACCAGGTTCAGGAACAGTTTTTACCTCTCAACCATCAGACTCTTGAACCAAATGGTATAATTTCAGTCAACTTCTCTTGCCCCATCATTGAAATGTTCCCATAACCTACAGACTTCCTTTCAAAGATTCCTTATCTAAAGTTCTCGATGTTTATTGTTTATTTATTGATTTATTGTTATTGTTATTATTATTATTATTTATTGCATTTACATAGTTTGTTGTATTTTGCATACTAGTTGAATGCTCAAGTTGGTGTTGTCGTACATTGATTCTATTATGGTTATTATTCCATCATGGATTTATTGAGTATGCCTGCAAGAAAACGAATCTCAGCGTTGTATATGGTGACATATATGTTCTTTGATAATAAATTTACTTTAACCTTTGAACTTTGAAAAACTATCTCTTCTCAATCGACAGTTGCACCTTTCCAGGAATCAGGAATCTGAGCCAGACTTGGACAAGGGGTTTTGTCCTAAAACTTTGATTGCTTCTTGAAACTAGAAGTGATTAATTATAAGAGTAATAATATAAATAAAATAAACCAAATAAACAGAGTTTGGTAAGCCCATCGCTTGAAGTGGGAAAGAAGATTGAAGGTTAATGATTATGTTAATAGTCACACAGGAGATAACAATGGTGATTATGAAGATTGAAGATAATTCTAATTAAACTTCGACTAGAAATTTAACCAGAAACATCTGATGAGTCAGATTTGGTCCTTTCAGTGATTTCCACTTCAGATGAATAAGGGATGAAGTTTTTCTCCACATGACACTTCTTATAGGGTGCTCCAGTGAAAGTTAAGACAAAGTTATCATGTGATCATGTTTAATACTGCAAATGCTTGTGATTGGGTGGGGAGAGTCTGAGAAAGAGTCAGTGTCTATGGAAGGGAATTTAATGGGTGGAGAGATCTAATGAGAAAAGAGGGTGCCTCTGTACTGTGGGAAGAGATTCACTGGGTGGAGGGACTGGTGAGAAAGATAATTTCATGACACAAATTTGAACCTTCAAGCTCTCTGCACCAGCACCCACTCCTTGATCTACTGGTCTCACTGAAGAATATTTAGACCTAGAATTCAACTCCCTGTCCAATTTCTTGAACCCCAGTCATCAGATTCTCCAAGTTCCCCAACCACTGACTCTTGAATCCTCATTCCTCCTTGGCCCCTATGATTCCTTGATATCTATCCCGACCCAACACCCTAAGATCCTTCTAACTAGCTTGGGGAACCCAATGAAGCCCCACTTTCCTCCCACTCACTGAGCCTCTCTATTATCTGCTCCACCACACTTCCTCACCGAGGCCACTTTCCTCATTGCCATTCCTCAATTAGATCACAAAATCTCCTCCTATATATACACAATGCCCTCATTAAACCTTTAACTGCTGGTCTCCATTCCCTACCCACTGAGTCCACCTTCAGAGTTGCATTGTACTTCCTAATTTCCAATAATATACAATACCTATTTACTTGTACCCAAGGCCTTAAGACAAACTATTTCTCAGCAACTGGCTTTGATCACTTTGATTTTTAACTGGATTTAACTTCTACATCCTCTACAAGAAGATGGGTGAATAGATTATAAAGGTGCAAAAATGACTGCAAACAGCATCTATTTTTTTTTACCTTGTGTTTCTGGGACTGTTAGAGACTGTGATTTACAATTTGGAGATTGTTTGAGTATCTTAGCACTTTGCTCTCTCCGAGAAGATTCTGGGAAATGAGCACATATGTGCAAAGAAACTTTGAGACAGGTCACAAACTGATGTTCAACTCCATTTCACCAGTTTGTGTCCATTAATTTCTGATTAAAGCATTGAGGAAGACCGATGCATTAAGACAAATGCGGAAGGTGAGCAAGAGTTCAGCACCAGCTGCCTTCTTTTTGATCACTGCCAGAGAAGGAATCTGTGAGCGGCCAGTTGCTGTGTGGCTCACTGTGGCAGGTGGGTAGGCCCCTCTGCCTCATGTGGTGTCCCTCTCTTTTGATGAATGTTGGTGATATCATAGGATGATATCATTCTTCTGTACTTATGGATTGGACTATTGTTTTTATGTACTGTGACTTTTTCAGACTAATAGTTTTTATATTCAATCACAAACAAGGGAAAATCTGCAATGTTGATTTTCTCCAGTCCTGCTGAAAGGTCTCGGCCTGAAATATCAGCTATACTATTTTCCATAGATGCTGTCTGGCTTGCTGAGTTCCTCCAACGTTTTGTATGCGTTACTTGGTTTTTACATTGTGTTTTTATCGCCTATTCCTTTACTGTTTTGTTGTGTGGGGGGAGGGGGATTTGAGGGGTTGATGATTGGGATACTGTTCTTTTTTGTGTGTGTAGAAGGGCTGATGTTCCTCTCTGAATGACTTTCATATTCTTTCTTTGTTTCCTGGAGAAGACTAAATTCAGAGTTGTACGCAGATACATGCTTTGATAATAAATGAACCTTTGAACCTTTGAAAACAAATTCTGGGATAAGATTTTCTAGAGGGAAAGATATTTGAAAAAGAAATGGTTATAACAAGCGTGGTAAGAATTGATAGTGTTTCTTTAGAAAGATGGAGCAAATGTGATTGCCTCTGTCTAGAAGATAGAACATGAGCACTCTTTAAGTATTCTTTCCTCCTTGTGGCAAACAGTAACGTTATTGGAGATCTTTTGATGAAACAATTGTCAGTCCAGACTTTTGAGCATAACTTTCTGAATATGCTGATTTAGAGGCAATAATGGAAACAAAACTGAGACCAACCATTTGGTTGCTGACTTAGAAACCTAACTGTACATGCACTGACTGTTGTTTTTGCCCATATTGAATAGCAGCAATAATTTTAAATTGTCCATAATGTCTTGGGAATCCACTGATGTGTTCTATATTAATGAAGGAGTTTTATTGTAGTTTATTAAACATATCGTTTCCTTATGACAAACAACATTTTGGTACAGTAAGCCTTTGCTAGCTCTCATTCCCTCATTGTTTTTCCCATTAACTTATTCCCTCTGCATCCTCATCAACACCCACACCATCCTCCTCCTCCTCCTCCTGGAAATCACATACACAATAGGGGCAATTTACACTTGTCAACTAATCTACCAATCTGACTTTGGGATATGGAAGAAAATACAGAGCACGAATGTGCAAACTCCATCGAAATCAGTATTGCTCACGGAGGCTATGATGGCCTTACTGAACTGTCGACTATCCCCTAAACAAATTAATTCAAATATTGCTCAATCCTATGTCCTCTAGTCTTTCTGTTGTGACCTTCTTGGTCTTGTTCTTTCCAGTCAGGAACAGAGCACTCATATCAAATGAATATTATTAGAACTTGCTCAGTTTTCCAATGTTTTATATAAACATGCATCAGTAAGCATTAATTTGGATGCCACCTAAATGACACAGGCAAGGTGATTCAATTACACACACCAGAATTTTCAAAGTAATGGGAATCTGGTCCACACCAGCCTGATATACTACATCACTGAGATATCTCTCATGATATTGTTCACAAAATTAGAAATGTTAATGTTTACAGCAATCCAGCAATAATTTTGCCACTTTTTCTGACTCCTGTAATACAATTAAATTGCTGAATAAATCTTGCAAATGGCTAACCCATTTACAAGCCTTCCACACTTGACAGATGACACACAATTGCTCAGGGATAGAGTATTTCTTTTGTTACTTTCTGACCACTGAACTAAATCTACCAAATTTAATTTGCTTCTGGACATTTGGATCAATGTTATCACTCGATCGCCATAGTTTCTTTTCGAAGTTACCTACCTACACATTAGCAGTAATTTTTATTTCCTTTCCTGCCCCACCATGTAATTGCTTGCAGTATTGCTTTGCTAAAACTCTCCTCTACCAGCAAGTATTGAATGATGGCCAAAATTACCATAGGCAAAGTAAAATTGTGAGTGCGTGGTTGTCTCACAAATGAAATGTTAACAGAGCTCCCATCTGCTCCCTGATACAATTTCAAAGAACTGATGTTCTGGCCAGTACTTAATGGTTGGTCAAATTCATTAAAATAGAGCAGTTGTTTGCGATCACACTAATATGTCCATGTTAAGGTATGGTATGTAAATAAATGCAGAAAACATTTAGAGTTCATCTGAAATGTTAACTTTGTTTCTCCACTGATGTTGCATGACCTGACGTTTCCTGGTTTTATTTCAGATTTGCAGCATCAGTACTTTATTTTGCTTTTCATTTGAAGTACTGTATTGCCTTAAATTGCCTTAGGTTGACTGGAGAGCACGTTGAATGTTATATAAACAGAAGCCTTTCATCTTTTTTTAATTAACTTCCCTAATTCTCTGTTTTAATCAAAGCAATAGCTGGCATCTAAATTCTAATCTAACTTCATCTGGTTCTATTCAAGGAAGTGCTGTGCTGGCCTCTGCCTCAAATGTGCTTTGTTAAGGCAGGCAGTTCTTTTTCTACATTACAATAAAAAACACCATGCATTTAAATAACACATTTAAATTCACGGCACTATTTTTTTAAGAAAATTAAATATTTTGCCATTAGATTTTGGAACAAATTAGCAAACCACTGTTCAAAAGCTGCAAGTTTTAATAAACATCTTTATGGAGGAAATAAAGTGGGATGGACAGATATGGAGAAAGAATTCCTGATCTTAATGCTTGCTAATTGAAAATGTTGAAATAATTAAAGCCATGGATGTGCAAGAGGTTGAATTTGCAAATATCTCAAGGCGCAGTTATTGGGAGGATGTTGAGGGGTGTGTGAAGGGAGAGAGTGGTGACAGGAGATATTTCAAAGCATGGGTGAAGGTTTAAAGTTGAGGCAATGCCTGGCTGGGAGCCAATGTATTAAGTTTCACTGGTCTAACTGTAGCCTATCTTAGGGTAACCCTTCCTTCTCCTCCCATTTGTGAAAGTGATTTCAGATAACAAGTCTCACTCTTCAGAAACTCTTCCAAATAGCCATTCAGTTTTGTACCACCCTCTACATTCTTAAAAACACTCAAAATTTGCCCACTTGACTGAAATTTTATTCAAATGAACTGCATTTTAAAAAAAGGATCTAGTGCCTTCCTGACATATGTGACGAATAAGCTCTTCTTGGCTTTCCTGCCAGGTACAGGTATCGAATATAACCAATGCTTCAATGACTAACTCTGCCATCTTCTTCAGGGATGATGCTTGGGTGTGTCTAGTCTGGGGGCATTTTTTTTGTATTGGGTATGTGGTATTGGGAAGAGCACGCTTTACCCTCATCAACTTTCCTAGTAACCACTTCAAAAAATTCAATAAGATTTGTCAAACATGACATTCCATGCACAAATCCATGTTGACTGTTCCTAATCAGACCTTGTCTATCCAGGTAATTATATATACCATCTCTAAGAATACTTTCCATCAACTTACCCACCACTGACGTTAAAGTCACAGGCCGATAATTGCTAGGTTTACTCTTAGAACCCTTTTTAAACAATGGAACAACCTGAGCAATATGCCAATCCTCTGGCACCATCCTCGTTTCTAATGACATTTGAAGTATTTCTGTTAGAGCCCCTGCTATTTCCACACTAACTTCCCCCAAGGTCCTAGGGAATATCCTGTCAGGACCCGGAAACGTATCCATTTTTATATTCCTTAAAGGCTCCAGTATTTCCTCTTCTTTAATCATCATAGTTTCCATAACTTCCCTACCTGTTTCCCTTATCTCACACAATTCAATATCCTTCTCCTTAGTGAATACCGAAGAAAAGAAATTTCCCCCATCTCTTTTTGCTCCACACATAGCTGTCCACTCTGATTCTCTAAGGGACCAAGTTTATCCCTCACTATCTTTTTGCTATTAAAATAACGGTAGAAACCCTTGGGATTTATTTTCACCTTACTTGCCAAAGCAACCTCTTATCTTCTTTTAGCTTTTCTAATTTCTTTCTTAAGGTTCTTTTTACATTCTTTATATTCCTCAAGCACTTCATTTACTCTGTGCTGTCTATATTTATTGTAGATATCTCTCTTTTTCCGAACCAAGTTTCCAGTATCCCTTGAAAACCATGGCTCTCTCAAACTTTTAACCTTTTCTTTCAACCTAACAGGAACATAAAGATTCTGTACTCTCAAAATTTTGCCTTTAAATGACTTCCATTTCTCTATTACATTCTTCCCATAAAACAAATTGTCCCAAACCACTCCTTCTAAGTCCTTTCGCATCTCCTCAAAGTTAGCCTTTCTCCGATCAAAAATCTCAACCCTGGGTCCAGACCTATCCTTCTCCATAATTATATTGAAGCTAATAGCATTGTGATCACTGGACCCGAAGTGCTCCCCAACACAAACCTCTGTCACCTGACCTATCTCATTCCCTAACAGGAGATCCAACACTGCCCCTTCTCTAGTTGGTACCTCTATGTATTGCTGCAAAAAACTATCCTGCACACATTTTACAAACTCCAAACCATCCAGCCCCTTTACAGTATGGGCTTCCCAGTCTATGTGTGGAAAATTTAAATCTCCCACAATCACAACCTTGTGCTTACTACAAATATCTGCTATCTCCTTACAAATTTGCTCCTCCAATTCTCTCTCCTCATTTGGTGGTCTATAAGAGTTACCACACCTTTCCCATTCTTCAGTTCCACCCAAATAGCCTCGCTAGACAAGCCCTCTAATCTATCCTGTCAGAGTACCGCTGTAATATTTTCTCTGACAAGCAATGCAACACTTCCCCCTCTTGTCCCTCTGATTTTATCACACCTGAAGCAATTAAATCCAGGAATATTTAGTTGCCAATCACACTCCTCCTGTAACCATGTGTCACTACTAGCTACCACATCATACTTCCAGGTATCAATCCATGCTTTAAGCTCATCCACCTTTCTTATAATGCTCCTAGCATTGAAATAAATGCATTTAAGAAATTTTCCACCTCTTTCTTTCTGTTTATCACTAACGGTGCAAGCAACTTTACTATTTTCTTTTTCTTCCTTCTTCCCTACATCTGTTCCTATGCTTTTGTTCCCTTCCCCCTCGTGTCTAGTTTAAATCCACCACAGCCTCTCTAGCAAACCTACCTGCAAGAATGTTTGTCCCCCTCCAGTTCAGATGTAGACAGTCCCACCGGAACAGGTCCCACCTTCCCTGGAAAATTGCCCAATTATCTATAAATCTGAAGCCCTCCCTCCTGCACCAGCCACTTGTTGATCAGCGCTATCTTACTATTTCTAAACCCACCTGCACGTGGCACTGGTAGCAATCCTGAGATTGCTATCCTGGAGGTTCTGTCCTTTAACTTGGCGCCTAACTCCCTAAACTCACCCTTCAGGATCTCAAGGTTTTTGTTTCTACTCTTCTGTTATTGCTGCTTGCGTTGCTCTGCTGAACACTGTGGGCATACTTTGTTGGCACTTGTGGGATGTCCCAGTTTATCCTCAGTTGGTGCTGTTTTTTCATGCAAAAAAAATACATCTCACTCATTGTTTCAATGTACATGTGGTAAATAAATAAATTTAAGTGTGAATCTAAGAGGAGTTGAGCAGGTTGGGACTTTCTCAATTGGAGTATGGGAGAATCAGAGATGATCTTATTCATCAGAATATCATTATTACGGGCGTAGATAGGGTAAGTGCACACAATTTATCTCCCAAAATTGTGGAGTCAAGAACTAGAGGGCAGGGATTTAATTTTCGAAGAGGGGCATTTAATAACAATACAAGGGACAACTTTTTCAATGAGAGGGTGGACAGTAGATGTAATGAGCAGCCAGCGGAAGTGGTTGAAGCAGGTACATTAGTACTTAAAATGTATTTGGCTAGGTACATGGATAGACAAAGGGTTAGAGGGAAATGGGCCAGATGTGGGCAAATTAGACTAGCTCAAATGGGAATCTTGTCCAGATGAAGAAACTGTTTCAGTATATTACTCTGTTGTTATTTAGCAATAATTCCCTGGAGCTTCCTTGCAATTTTCTCTGTACTTCCCTGGGAACTTATGATCAGATAGTATGGGGAAGATTTTGTGTCTCTCTCTCTCTCTCTCTAGCTCATCCTGTGTCTGCTCCAGGATCACCTAATGTGGTGGTATATAGAGCAGTACAGCTCAGGATCCGCCATCAACCATGATGCCAATCTTTAATCCCATCTGCCTGTACATGGCTCATATCCCTTCATTTTCTCCCTAGTTATGTGCTTTTCTAAATGTTTCTTAAATGCTGCTTTATATCTGTTTCCACCACTTCTCCTAGTAACATATACCAACCACCTTCTGTGTAAGACCTCCTTAAACTTTCTCCCTCTCACATTAATGCTATGCCCTTCATTATTTAGGATTTCTACCCTTAGAAAAAGACTTCAACTATTTATCCTATCTGTGCCTCTCGTAATGTGATATGCTTTAATTGGCTATACTCGGCCCCCAACCCTCTAGAGAAAAAAAAATGAAGTTTGTCCAATCTCTATTGCTAACATTCTCTAATTCAGGCAATATCCTGATGAAACTCTTCTGCACCCTCTCCAGAGCATCCACGTCCTTCCTGTAAATGCAAATAGAAGTGCACACAGTACTCCAAATGCAGCCATTGCACACAGCTGCAGTAAAGCTTTATGCAGCAAAATGCAGTCAGCTTTATTTTGCATAGAAACCATTCTGCTTCTTACATAGTACCTCAGAACTGAGGATGACTTGCTTTCACTCTGATTCTAGCCTCCAGTGTACTGAGACCAATGTGAGACCCTCAGCCTTTGCTTCACTGGGGACAGGAAGTGCTTGACCAAGCAGGCTGGATGGTAGTTGGAATGTTTTCTGTTCGTCCTCCACACGTTGTCATTGGCAACATAAAATGATGTCAATGAAAAGCCTACCTTTCTTCAGGAGAATTAGGTAATGTAGAAGTACAAGTAGGCAACTTGACTTTTAAAGTTTGGTCCATCATTCAAAAGAGTCATGGCTGCTAATACACTTCAGTACCTTGTCCCACCTTCTTTCCCTATCCCTTAATCCCAATGGCATTTAATAAAAAGCTCTTCCTTAAGTATATATAATAACTTGACCTTCACTGGCTTCTGTGGTAGAGAATTGCATAGGTTCTATGCCAACAGGCTGAAGAACATAGATAAAGCATGGTTAAAGTTCTGTGTCCTCCTGAGAATCTTTTAGTATAATAAAGGCAGATTTATTGTATTTATTATATCCTGCTAAACATTCGTTGGGAATGGTTCATAATACAGCAGATGGAGCTTTACTCCACAGGAAACCTGTTTTGCATCAACTCATTTAATGTTTAACAGAACAGTAGAGGGAGTTTTATTTTGTACACTGAAACTGCACAGTTTTAAGGGAACTTTTACCAGTAACATTGTGACCTACTGTATACTTGACTGGTTTGGTATGGCAGAGGGAGGTTTCTTTTTTTTCATCTGCTCTGGAAAATATGTTGAAAAATATCCTCCTCTGCTGCATTAGAATTGATTAACTAACAACATGTAAAATTGATATATTAATATCAAAATCTTGGGAGAAAACCCACATTATTATTAACATCCTAATGCACCAATTCCTTTGCTTTAGAGAAATTCCTTTGCTTCATTCACCTAGTTCACTTATTGTGACCCTGAACAAAAGTTTCCAGTAAATTTACAAAAGACTACTTGTCTGAATGTTTGCTGTGATGTACATCATTTTCAATCAGATTTGTTGTCTTCTGGATTGTCGTTTCATTGAGACAAGTTGGTTCCAAGCTGTACTTTGGAATTGTGAAACCAAGGAGAACTATTTGCATTATCAGTGGTCATCTCCATGTCCTACCAAGACCTCTGCTCAGTCTCATCCAGTCCCACACATGCCTGTCTCATAGTGACAACATCTTCCTTACTTAGACTGTGACCATTATTGTGAGAGCACCATTTCTCCAAACCTCACATGATCTCCTCCATACCATTTATGGTCACTATTTTCTGCATTACTCTTTGCCTGGGATCACACAATATCAGCAATCTGATACAATTCCATTCCTACCTCCTTTTAATCTCCTGCCCTTTGCTCTTTGTGCATCACCACTCCATTTAGGCATCATCATAAAATGGGAAAAATGAAAAAAATAGATTCTCTGTGGTTATTGGCCATTGCAACCTTGTTGTATCTGTACTTCTTTGTTGATTGTTAATTTGAGTTAGATAGGACTACATACAATAAAGATAGCAAGTACGTCTTTATATTAATTTCTTGTGCCTAGAAACTGGAAGCTGATGTCTGATGCCTGTCCTACACACCCAAATCGCTTCCTCTCCCCACCTGTAAACAACCCTGTCTCTCTGCTTCACTTTTCTACCCTATGATGATACTTAAAATTATCTAAGATGAAGCTTTATAAGGCACTTTTGAGGCCTCACTTGGAGTATATCCAAGCACTTCCGGTACCCTTTAGCTAAGAAGGGATGTGCTGATAATGGAGAGGGTTCAAAGGAGTTTCACGAAAATGATTCAGGGATTGAAAGGCTTATCATATGAGAAGCGTTTGATGGCTCTGGACCTGTACTCACTGAAATTCAGAAGAATGAGGAGATGTCTTTGAAACTTATCGCACATTAAAAGGCCTAGATAGAGTGGATGTGGAAAGGATGTTTCCTAGTGGGGGAGTCTAGGATGAGAAGACACAGCTTCAGAATAGAGGGATGTCCACTTAGAACAGAGATGAGGAGGGAATTTCTTTAGATAGGGAGTGGTGAATCCGTGGAATTTGTTGCCACAGGTGGTGATGGAGGCCAAGCCATTGGATATATTTAAGGCAAAGGCTGATAGATTCTTGATTTGTCAGGACATGAAGGGATACGGAGAGAAGGCAGGAGATTGGAGCTCAGGGAAATGGATCAGCCATGATGAAATGGTGGAACAGACTCAATAGGCCAAATGGCTAAATTCTGCTCCTATATCTTATTGTCTTTTGGTCTTATGGTCTTAGTAGCTACATCTTCCATCTGCTCCAAAATCCTTTATATAGTTCAGTGTCAAATTTTGTCTGAGTAAACTCCCATGAAGTTCTTTAGAATGTTTTACTTAATATATGATAACATTTGACCTTATGGTATAGGATATTACTGTCATACATCATAGAAACAGGCCCTTCAGACACTGGGTCCATGATGCCCATTAGAACCACACTTACATTTATCCTACACTAATCCCATTTTTATCTCCCCACATTCCCACCAAGAGGCTACATTTGAAGTATTGTATTCAGTTTTGGTCATCATGTTATAGGAAAGATGAAATTAAACCAGAAAGAGCGTGGAGGAGACTTACAAGGGTATTGCTAGGAGACAAGGGATTGAGATATCGAGAAAAATTGAGCAAGTTGGAACTGTTTTCAATAGAGCATAAAAGAACAAGGGGTGATCGTGAAGGGCATAGATAGGGTCAATGTTCACAGTCCTTTTCCCAGAATTGGAGAATCAAGATCTAGAAGACATGGGTTTAAGGTGAGAGGGAGAGATTTAATAAGAACCTATGGGGCAGCTTTTACACCCTCAAGGTGGTTAGTATATGTTATGAACTACCAAAAGAAATGCTTGAGACAGATAGAATAACAACATTTAGACCATAAGACCATAAGACAAAGGAACAGAAGTCGGCCATTTGGCCCATTGAGTCTGCTCCGCCATTTTATCATGAGCTGATCCATTCTCCCATTTAGTCCCACTCCCCCACCTTCTCACCATAACCTTTGATGCCCTGGCTACTATCAATCTCTGCCTTAAATACACCCAATGACTTGGCCTCCACTGCCACCCGTGGCAACAAATTCCATAGATTCATAACCCTCTGGCTAAAAAAATTTCTTCGCATTTCTGTTCTGAATGGGCGCCCTTCAATCCTTAAGTCATGCCCTCTCATACTAGACTCCCCCATCATTGGAAACAACTTTGCCACATCCACTCTGTCCATGCCTTTCAACATTCGAAATGTTTCTATGAGGTCTCCCCTCATTCTTCTAAACTCCAAGGAATACAGTCCAAGAGCAGACAAACATTCCTCATATGTTAACCCTTTCATTCCCGGAATCATTCTAGTGAATCTTCTCTGTACCCTCTCCAACGTCAGCACATCCTTTCTTAAATAAGGAGACCAAAACTGCCCACAGTACTCCAAGTGAGGTCTCACCAGTGCCTTATAGAGCCTCAACATCACATCCCTGCTCCTATACTCTATTCCTCTAGAAATGAATGCCAACATTGCATTCGCCTTCTTCACCACCGACTCACCCTGGAGGTTAACCTTAAGGGTATCCTATACAAGTCCCATTGCATCTCAGATCTTTGAATTCTCTCCCCATTTAAATAATAGTTTGCCCGTTTATTTCTTCTGCCAAAGTGCATAACCGTACACTTTCCAACATTGTATTTCATTTGCCACTTCTTTGCCAATTCTTCCAATCTATCCAAGTCTCTCTGCAGACTTTCTGTTTCCTCAGCACTACTGGCTCCTCCACCTATCTTCGTATCGTCAGCAATCTTAGCCACAAAGCCATCTATTCCATAATCCAAATCGTTGATGTACAATGTAAAAAGAAGCGGCCCCAACATGGACCCCTGTGGAACACCACTGGTAACCGGCAGCCAACCAGAATAGGATCCCTTTATTCCCACTCTCTGTTTCCTGGCAATTAGCCAATGCTCTATCCACATATGTAACTTTCCCGTAATTCCATGGGCTCTTATCTTGTTAAGTAGCCTCATGTGTGGCACCTTGTCAAAGGCCTTCTGAAAATCCAAATATACAACATCCACTACATCTCCCTTGTCTAGCCTACTTGTAAATTCCTCAAAAAATTGCAATAGGTTTTACAGGCAGGATTTTCCTTTAAGGAATCCATGCTGAGTTTTGCCTATCTTGTCATATGTCTCCAGGTACTCTGTAACCTCATCCTTGACAATTGACTCCAACAACTTCCCAACCACCGATGTCAAGCTAACAGGTCTATAATTTCCTTTTTGCTTCCTTGCCCCCTTCTTAAATAGTGGAGTGATATTTGCAATCTTCCAGTCCTCCGGAACCATGCCAGAATCTATCGACTTTTGAAAGATCATCGCTAATACCTCTGCAATCTCCACAGCTACTTCATTCAGAACACGAGGCTGCATTCCATCTGGTATGGGAGATTTATCTACCTTTAGACTATTCAGCTTCCTGAGTACTTTCTCTATCGTAATTGTGACTGCGCACACTTCTCTTCCCTGCCACCCTTGAGTGTCCGGTATACTGCTGATGTCTTCCTCAGTGAAGACTGATGCAAAATACTCATTCAGTTCCTCTGCCATCTCCTTATCTCCCATCACAATTTCTCCAGCATCATTTTCTATCAGTCCTATATTTACTCTCACCTGTCTTTTACTCTTCAGATACTTGAAAAAGCTTTTAGTGTCCTCTTTGATATTATTTGCCAGCTTCCTTTCATAGTTAATCTTTTCCCTCTTAATGACCTTCTTAGTTTCCTTTTGTAAGCTTTTAAAAACTTCCCAATCCTCTATTGTCCTACTAATTTTTGCTTCCTTGTATGCCCTCTCCTTTGCTTTAACTTTGGCTTTGACTTCTCTTGTCAGCCATGGCTGCATCCTTTTTCCATTCGAACATTTCTTCTTTTTTGGAATATACCTGTCTTGCGCCTTCCTCACTTCTCACATAAACTCCAGCCACTGCTGCTCTGCCGTCTTTCCCGCCAGTGTCCCTTTCCAGTCAACTTTGGCCAGTTCCTCTCTCATGCCACTATAATTTCCTTTACTCCACTGAAATACCGACACATCAGATTTCGGCTTCTCTTTTTCAAATTTCACAGTCAACTCAATCATGTTATGATCACTGTCTCCTAAGGGTTCCTTCACCTCAATCTCTCCAATCACCTCCGGTTCATTACACAATACCCAATTCAGTACAGCCGATCCCCTAGTGGGTTCAACAACAAGCTGTTCTAAAAAGCTATCTCGCAGACATTCTACAAATTCTCTCTCTTGAGATCCAGTGCCAACCTGATTTTCCCAATCTACTCGCATGTTAAAATCCCACACAATTATCATAACACTGCCCTTCTGACAAGCCTTTTCTATTTCCTGTTGTAATTTGTAGCCCACATCACTGCAGCTGTTTGGAGGCCTATAAATAACAGCCATCAGGGTTCTTTTACCCCTGCGATTTCTTAGCTCAACTCATAAAGATTCTGCACCTTCCGATCCTACATCACCTCTTTCTAATGACTTAATATCACTTCTTACCAATAAAGCCACGCCTCCCCCTCTGCCTACCTTCCTATCCTTCCGATACACTGTGTATCCTTGGACATACAGCTCCCAGAGACATGCATCCTTTAGCCACATCTCAGTGATGGCTACAATATCATACCTGCCAATCTGTAGCTGTGCGACAAGATCATCCACCTTATTCCTTATGCTGCGTGCATTTAAGTATAACACCTTAAGATCAGTATTTGGTACTTTTCGCTTTGATTTCACTGTAACTTTATTGCACTGCAACTCGTCCCAATGGCTACAAATTTGCCCCATCACCTGCCTGTCTTTCCTGACATCTTTACTGCTCACTATCTTAGATTTATTTCTGTTTTCCCCTTCTTCCGCTCTATCATTCCGGTTCCCATCCCCCTGCCAAATTAATTTAAACCCTCCCTAACAGCTCTATTAAAACTTCCTGCCAGGATATTGGTCCCCTTTGGGTTCAGGTGTAACCTGTCCATTTTGAACAGGTCATACTTCCCCCAGAGGAGATCGCAATGATCTAAGAATCTGAATCCCTGCCCCCTGCACCAGTCTCTCAGCCACGCATTCATCTGACTAATCCTACTATTTTTGCCCTCGCTAGCACGTGGCACAGGTAGCAATCCCGAGATTACTACCCTGGAGGTCCTGCTTCTCAGCTTCCTTCCTAACTCCCAGAAATCTCTCTTCAGGATCTCCTCCTTTGTGCTATCTATGTCATTGGTATCAACATGTACCAAGACAACTGGCTGCTCACCCTCCCCCTTCAGAATATTCTGGACCTGATCCGAGACATCCCGTACCCTGGTACCTGGGAGGCAACACTCCATGCAGGTATCTCTATCAGGTTCACAGAATCTCCTGTCTGTTCCCCTGACTATGGAATCCCCTACGACTACTGCATTCCTCTTCTCCCTCCTTCCCTCCCGCACAACAGCGCCAGGCTCAGTGCCAGAGACCCGATCACCGTTGGCGTCCCCTGTCAGGTCATTCCCCCTAAACAGCATCTAGAACAAGATAGATGCTGTGGGGGACAGCCACGGGTGTGCTCTCCATTATCCAGGCATTTTCCTTCCCTGTCCTGACAGTCACCCAGTTTTCTGACCCCTGTAAGTTAGGGATGACTACCTCTCTGTAGCTCCTGTCTATCACCTCTTCACTTTCCCTGATAAGCAGTAGGTTACAAAATACAAAATACTTTGTAAAATACTTTACTAAGCAGTAATTTACAAAATACTTAGACAGGTGCATAGAAATGCATTGACCTGTTGGGCTGAAGGGCCTACTTTCCACGCTGCATGGCTCTACAGCCATCCTAAAACTGTTTTCACCAACTTTGAACTCATATACATTCTGATTTCTTTTCACCACACAATTGGTAGCTGTTCCATCAACATCCTGACCCACTCCAGAATACTTCTGCTCTCTGTTTCCTTCCCCAACAGTCCACAGCTTGTTTTTATGTCCATCTCCAAAGCATAAAGTAGGAGTTTATAGAATGTTCTGGCAAAAGAATAAATCAGGGAAGGTAGTGCACCGGTGGCTGACAAGGGAAATTAGGGATAGTATCAATTCCAAAGCAGAAACATACAAACTAGCCAGAAAAAGTGGCTCACCTGAGGACTGGGAGAAATTCAGAGTCCAGCAGAGGAGAACAAAGGGCTTAATTAGGAAAGGGAAAAAAGATTATGAGAGAAAGCTGGCAGGGAACATAAAAACTGACTGTAAAAGTGTAAAAAGGAAAAGACTGGTAAAGACAAATGTAGGTCCCCTACAGACAGAAACAGGTGAATTGATCATGGGGAAGAAGGACATGGCAGACCAATTGAATAACTACTTTGGTTCTATCTTCACTAAGGAGGACATAAATAATCTTCCAGAAATAGTAGGGGACTGAGGGTCTAGTGAGATGGAGGAACTGAGGAAAATACATCTTAGTAGGGAAGTGGTGTTAGGTAAATTGAAGGGATTAAAGGCAGATAAATCCCCAGGGCCAGATGGTCTGCATCCCAGAGTGCTTAAGGAAGTAGCCCAAGGAATAGTGGATGCATTAGTGATAATTTTTCAAAACTCTTTAGATTCTGGACTAGTTCCTGAGGATTGGAGGGTGGCTAATGTAACCCCGCTTTTTGAAAAAGGAGGGAGAAAGAAACTGGGGAATTATAGACGGGTTAGCCTAACATCGGTGGTGGGTAAAATGCCAGAGTCAGTTATCAAAGATGTGATAACAGCACATTTGGAAAGCGGTGAAATCATCGGACAAAGTCAGCATGGATTTATGAAAGGAAAATCATATCTGATGAATCTCATAGAATTTTTTGAGGATGTAACTAGTAGAGTGGATAGGGGAGAACCAGTGGATGTGGTATATTTGGATTTTCAAAAGACTTTTGACAAGGTCCCACACAGGAGATTAGTGTGCAAACTTAAAGCACACGGTATTGGGGGTAAGGTATTGATGTGGATAGAGAATTGGTTGGCAGACAGGAAGCAAAGAGTGGGAATAAACGGGACCTTTTCAGAATGGCAGGCAGTGACAAGTGGGGTACCGCAAGGCTCAGTGCTGGGACCCCAGTTGTTTACAATATATATTAATGACTTAGACGAGGGAATTAAATGCAGCATCTCCAAGTTTGCGGATGATACGAAGCTGGGCGGCAGTGTTAGCTGTGAGGGGGATGCTAAGAGGATGCAGGGTGACTTGGATAGGTTAGGTGAGTGACCAAATTCATGGCAGATGCAATTTAATGTGGACAAATGTGAAGTTATCCATTTTGGTGGCAAGAACAGGAAAACGGATTATTATCTGAATGGTGGCCGATTAGGAAAAGGGGAGGTGCAACAAGACCTGGGTGTCATTATGCACCAGTCATTGAAAGTGGGCACGCAGGTACAGCAGGCGGTGAAAAAGGCGAATGGTATGCTGGCATTCATAGCAAGAGGATTCAAGTACAGGAGCAGGGACGTACTACTGCAGTTGTAGAAGGCCTCGGTGAGACCACACCTGGAGTATTGTGTGCAGTTTTTGTCCCCTAATCTGAGGAAAGACATTCTTGCTATAGAGGGAGTACAAAGAAGGTTCACCAGATTGGTTCCTGGGATGGCAGGGCTTTCATATGATAAAAGACTGGATCGACTAGGCTTATACTCTCTGGAATTTAGAAGATTGAGGGGGGATCTGATTGAAACGTATAAAATCCTAAAGGGATTAGATAGGCTAGATGCAGGAAGATTGTTCCCGATGTTGGGGAAGTCCAGAACGAGGGGTCACAGTTTGAGGATAAAGGGGAAGCCTTTTAGGACCGAGATGAGGAAAAACTGTTTCACACAGAGAGTGGCGAATCTGTGGAATTCTCTGCCAGAAACAGTTGAGGCCAGTTCATTGGCTATATTTAAGAGGGAGTTAGTTATGGCCCTTGTGGCTAAAGGGATCAGGGGTATGGAGAGAAGGCTGGTACAGGGTTCTGAGTTGGATGTTCAGCCATAATCATACTGAATGGCGGTGCAGGCTCGAAGGGCCGAATGGCCTACTCCTGCACCTATTTTCTATGTTTCTATGTTCTCCACTTGCCTTGAGGAACATAGATTCAGCAATATTCAAGAAGCTTAGTGCCATGTAGGGTGATGCAGCCTGATAGATTGGGAACCCATATACTCACCTAAACATTTACAACCTACAGTGGCTGAAAAGTGTATTATTTATATGTGCCATTAATTTCCTGCATAGCAACTTCCAAACCAATGACCTCTACCATCAAGAAGATCAAGGACAGCAGGTGCATGTGAATACTACTATCAATGGCTTCCCATCTAAGATGCACACCATCATTACTTGGAAACATATTATAGCTCCTTCATCAGCATTAGGTCCAAATCCTGGAGTTCTCTGTTTCAGATTATTGAGAGTGATCTTTAATGAGATGAAGTTATTGGTTCAAGAAGATGGCTCACCTCCAGCCCTTAAGCACAACTTGGGATGCAGAGTCATTAGTGGCCTCGTCAGCTGAACCTGTTTCCCAAATAATGAATTATATAAACAGAATGGACTGGCCAAACAATGCAAAAAGTTTGAAGTTAGTAACTCATCTCCTTCTACCCTAGGCCACAAACTTATCAATCACCCCTGATGAGTTATAAACCTCAAGCTTTCTGCATAATCATTCAAAGAGTTGCACGTGCATGTAACGAGAGCCGTATAACTCACCTTCTTCTACCTTAGGCCACAAACTTATCAATCACTCCTTGTAAAGCAAAATCTGAATGAAAAGAAAGTTGTTTCAACAAAGGGAAATTATTCAGTCTGAATAGTACTGAAATCATTACAAGGATCTCTGTCTCTCTCTCTCTCTCTCTCTCTCACACACACACACACACACACACACACACACACACACACACACACACAAATTGTTCTGCACGTACAAAGCATTAATAGACTGGCACGTTTTGAAAAACACATAGTGATATTTTGTTTTGGGCTTCCCCTCTGCATATATTTGCCTTTGGACTCTTTTGCTCTGATTAATAGTTTCTGGGCAATGTTTGTTTTGAGCACAAGGATGGAGGTTGCTGTAAAATACCAGCTCAGAATTTGGAGCCGCCAGGTGTAAGACATCTGCTCAAAGCAGCCCCCGACAGCAAGCCCAGCACACGCGAGGTGTTTCGATGTAATCTCTGCAGACTGCTGTAACCAGGAGAAAACCAGTCCCAGCCACACAGACTGAGAAGCTCACCACCCGAGTCTTGTTTGGTCAGCTAACAGAGCTGTTCCTTTGGATTCTGACTTGTCAGCTTGATATCGATCTTCTGTGGTTATAACAACTTTAACATTGCCTGGGTTATCCTCAGTATTCTCTTATTGAATTGTTGTACTTCCAATGTTCATTTCATCTCGAAATTTGGATACACAAAAAGAACAGAAAATTCAAAAGTGCAGGAATGTAAGAAGCTGGGGAGTATAGTGAGTTCTACCCAATTCTTTACAGGCTCATCTCCTCTGACTACCATATAAGGGACTGACTTAAGAAGGCAACATCTATCACCAAAGATCCCCACCATCCAGGCCATGCCATCTTCTTGTTGCCATGATCAAGCAAGAGGTATGAAAATCTGAAGTCCCACACCACTAAGTTCAAGAACAGCTACTTCTTTTCAGTCATCCGGTTCTTCAACCATCTGGCACAACCCTAATCATTACAATTTGCAACACTATAACCAGAATAATAACACTTAATTTTTTGTTCTAATTGTGTTCTTTTCTCAATAAAAATAGATAATTTTGTTTAATCTTGTGAATGTTGCTTATCTGATGCCCATGTGCTTGTGATGATGCTGCAAGTTTTTCATTGCACTGTGCATACATACATGAGCTTGTACATATGACAATAAACTTGACCTTGACTTTGAAGTGTGACCATTTCGAATTTCCAGATTCAAGTTCGTTTATTATCTTAGCACAGTACATTTTAAAATAATGACAAATATAAACTCATGTAGACTTAAATTAACTCTAACTTTCTCTTCATTGTAAGGGAAAAGGTTTAAAAGAGGGGTTCCAATAACAGACATAATTGACTAGAATAATGTTTTTATGTACGTTGGTGGGATAGTCACAGAGAAATCGGTGTAATGGGTCAGTCACTTATAACGGAGCAGTGCAGAAATTTCTTTTCTCAGATGGTAGTAAATCTCTGGAATTCTCCGTCCTCAAGGTGGTAACCATCAGGTCATCAGATATGTTTAAGGTGAAGATAAATAAATAATCGAAAAATTCAGGATTGAAGGTGTTGGGGAACTGACATGGAAGAGGAGTTGATGCCAGCACAGACCAGCCATGTTCATACTGAATGGTGTGGCAGTCTTGATAGACCAGTGAGCTCAAAGTGAGAGTGAAAACCAGAGCCCTAATAAGTTTAAAGATAGTGCAGAGACCTTGGCTGTGGTCAATTAAAGCTTGTATCTGCCAGAGTATAGAAGAGTGAGAAGGCCTTGAAACATACAAAATCCTTTTTCTTGATAGGGTGGGTGTGATGAGAATTTTGCTCTTGTGGTAAAACCTAAAACTAGGGTAACTGCATAAGATGGATGCGATACAGTTTTTATTCTTGCATGGGGATATAAATCTTTTGAAGTCATGTCTTCAATGCATTATAGATATAGAATCTTTAACTAACTCCAAGGCTGAGATAGATAGATTGTTGATAAGCATGGTGATGAAAGGTTACTGTGAGTAAAAGGGAATACAGTGTTGGATTATAACCGGATCAGACTAAATGGCAGAGCTGGCTAGGTGGGTTGCCGTGTGCTACTTTGTATGATTATATTTAGAACATAGCAAAGCTTAGATTAAGTTAAGTCATCTAATGCAGAGTAGGACAAGGAGGTGTGTCTGGGAAGGCATTGGAAAAATCAAATTTGCAGTTTATAAAACTGTGGGATGGAGCTTCAGCCACAGACAGGCAATGTTACAGAGCTTCATAAAGCAAAGACACAAGTCCAAAACTCATCTTAAGGACTATGGCAGAAAGGTTGCAAACACTCTAGTTCAGTTTTAGGCACTTGCAAAGGAGTGGAAAATGGAGTAAATGATGGAGGCATATGTAACAGAAGCAGGACCCAGCAGAAGGGGGAAGATATCCTGGCCTTTCTTCTATTCCGTATGCCTCCATCATTTGCTTAATTTCCCTCCCACTTATTTAAATATTCTACCTAATTGTCCCTCTGCTGCACTAACTACATAGCCATGATTCCTTGAATAACAACTTTGACTTCCCAAATATTTCACTGTAGGACATTTCTGCATTCATAAACACACGTTTCGGGAACAGTTGGACAGCTTAGTAATAGTAGAATGCTCAAGAGAATTGGTGGCAAGTTAAAACTGGGTGTCATGAGTGTCATGTGGAAGTAGATGCTTACAGGTGTTGTTGCTAGGGGACAGAACATAGATGAAAAATTGGAAATGACCAGGAATAAATCATTGAAAGAGAGCCGAAGTAATGCTGGGGGGAGACTGAAAAAAAAAATAGTTCTTCCCTGGATGAATTAGAGCAGGAGGAGATGGCACAACGAGCCAACTAATAGAACTGCTTGCTCCCGTGGTCCGAGTTCATTCGTAATCTCCAGTGCAGTGTGTATGGAGCCTGACCATTTTCCCTGTGAAATATGGTCTTTCCTTGGATGTTCTGGTTTCCTCCCACATCCAAAAGACTGGTGGGTTGGCAGGTTATTGGCCACTTTAAATTATCCTGGGGTGTTGGTAAGAATCTGGGGTGAATTGATGGGACTGTAGGGAGAACAAAGTGGGTTAGGGTAGGATTAATGTTAATATGGGTGCTTGGCCATTGGCATAGGACCAATAGGCAGAAAGGCTTTTTTCTATATTGTAGTTCTCTATGGTACTATGACTGTATGAGAACCAAATGCCCACAGTGAGCTGGGTGTTGGAGAAAAATGGTCTAATTGTGTCTGCAGCAGGACAAGAAATAAGGTTGGGGATAGGTTGGGTTAGGATAGATAGAAAGTAACTGTGCAACAGTTTCTTCCCCCAAGCCATCAGACTCCTCAATACTCAGAGTCTAGACTGACATCTACATCATTTATTATTATATTGTAATTTGTCCTCTACTGTGTCTATTGTCTTGTTTATTAATTATTGTACTGCCCTGCACTGTTCTGTGCACTATATATAGTCCTGTGCAGGTCTGTAGTCTAGTGCAGTATTTATGTTGTTTTATGTAGTCTAGTGTAGCCTTGTGCTGTCTCAACATCGTCTAGTGTAGTTTTGTGTTGTTTCATGTAGCACCAGGGTCCGGGAGGAAGGTTGTTTCGTTTTTACTGTGTATTGTACCAGCAGCTTATGGTCGAAATGGCAATAAACTTGACTTGACTTGTTTACCTCATAGGAAGCTATCTGTCCCTATGATCAAAACAGTTTAATATTAACTAATAATAGGACTATGATTGGAATGAGTTGTGAGTGTTTTAGAAACTGCTAATATTTTTAGTAAGCTTGGAGAGAAAAAGGATAGAAGACTTGAGTGTGATGGCAGATTTGAAGGAATAGGGCCTTTCTTAATGAGAGAGTGCCGTTAACCTTATCAGCCAGGAAGGGAAGTCACACACATAAAAGTTGCTGGTGAACACAGCAGGCCAGGCAGCATCTCTAGGAAGAGGTGCAGTCGACGTTTCAGGCAGAGACCCTTCGTCAGGAAGGGAAGTCAGTAGTTTATTGAGAATATAACTGAGGGATGGGTTTGCAGAGAGCATAAAAGAGGTGAGAGAGAAACTGAAGAAAGATACAAGTTTCGTGCCAGTTTGGCCATTAACAATTTGAACCAGTGAGCTTGGGAAAGGAGGGGATCCTGAAGATTAGAGTGTATGAGATGTTAGATTGCAGTAAAGAAGTATATTTGTAGAATATCTTTGCAGACATATACGAGGGGTGATTGATAAGTTTGTGGCCTAAAGTAGAAGGAGTCAATTTTAGAAAACCTAGCACATTTATTTTTCAACATAGTCCCCTCTTACATTTGCACACTTAGTCCAGTGGTTGTGGAGCATATGGATCTTGGACTTCCGGAAAGTGTCCACAGCAGGGGTGATTGAAGAGTTGAACTGCACATTAATGTAACAAGAGCTGTATAACTCATCTCCGTCTACCTAAGGCCATGAACCTATCAATCACCCCTGCTGTGGACCACCTGGAGATCCAAGACGCTCTTGTTACATGCATGTGCAGTTCAGCTCTTTGAGTGATAATGCAGAAAGTTTGAAGTTAATAACTCATCTCCTTCTACCTTAGGCCACGAATTTATCAATAACCCCTGTTGTGGACCACTTTTACAAAGAAGTGATCCGTATGCTCCACGGCCGCTGGACTAAGTGTGTATATGTAGGAGGGGACTATGTTGAAAAATAAATGTGCTAGGTTTTCTAAAATTGACTCCTTCTACCTTAGGCCACAAACTTATCAATCAGCCCTGGTGTGTTAAAATCTCCTACCTTGAGATTTCATTTTTTGCAGACATATGCAGGAAGAGAATCCTGTAACGAATATTGTGTAGAGCTGGAAAGAAATTATACTTAATAACATTATAGTTTAAATATCACAATACTTTTTTCCATCCTAGGATTCTTGTAGACAAACTACTCTACAGTTTCAGCTTTAATTCTCTGGCAGTCCTGGAGAACTGGCAACACTAGGCATATGCTCAAAAAGCAGCCGAGGGATCACACTTGCAAGTCTCAAATGGGCAGGATTCTCAAGAGTCTGAGTTATTTTATTTATTAGTGCAGCATTTCCTCAGTATCCTGTAAATGGACCATTCAACAAGATTTCCAATGTAGCCTAACTGGTTAACAGCACCTGCTGTATATATATATATTTGTACCTCTGAAGCCTCCACACACCTGCTCTTTTGTTGTGAAGAACTGCACCAGAACTACAAAACATTGATTAGGGAGCTCTTTAATTCTGACATTTTGTCTATTGACCCTCAAGGGATGGCAGAAACTCTGACAAGAAAACAAACTATACCTTTGACTCTTTATCTTAATCTGTCTAATTGACAGATCTAAAAGTAGAAAGATATTTTTGATTATATTTTAATAGCTTTTTTTTGGGACTTTTGGGAGATATTTAAAATATAGTGTGAGATAAGTCTTACTGCTTCCATCGGACTCTGTCCTCTGCTCTTTTGAGGAGAGCAGGAATTCTCTTATAAATGCTGCCTGGACCTAATTGTTCACATTGATTGGTGGAAGACCAACAACCTCCTTCAGAAGAACCCAGCTGAAGCCCTCTTGGTAGATTATGTCTTAGATTGGACTTTCACTCAAAATACGAGATGAATTTTACTGTTTTCTGCTAAGGAAATTGAACACAAAAGTAGGGAGATTGTGCTTCAGTTACATGTGGTACTAGAACATAGTACAGCTCAGGAACAGGCCATTCTGCCCACCATATCTGTGCCAACCACGTTGCCAAGCTACCTAACTCATCTGACAGCACATCCTACCTGTTCATGTATCTGCTAAATGACTCTTAAACATCACTATAGTATGTGTGTTTTGGACTTCCCACTCTGGGGAAAAATGACTAACTATATGCTCCATCTACTTTTCTCATAATTTTATATACAGTGGATGCTGGTTAATTGGGACACATCTGAACCAGTACATTTTGGCCCATTTAATCAGCAGCACCAATTAACTATCTGTGATGTACACAATCCCACATCCATTTTCTGGATTTTGGACCAATATATTGAACTGTCTTTGCCCCAAGTCCTGGGATTCCCTCCTGAGCCTTCTCCAGATCCAGTAACATGCTGTTTGGATCTTATCTCTGACAACTCAGTGAACATATGCAGAAAACATGTATGATGTTTGTGACAAATGGCCAAGAATTGTTTAAGAAGGGAATGTAGGGAGATATTGGTGGTGCAGGAAAGAATCTGAAAAAAAAGTTCTGCAAATAAAAAGATGTCATCAGCAGAACGATGAAATCTCAGGAATTACAACCAAGCATTCAACACTGCAGCACATAGAAGTGCAATTTTTAATTTGTTACCATGCCACCTGAGTTTCTGTCAGTGACATCTCAGATAGTTCAGGTTGCAAACCAGCCGCCTCACAGCTCAGCAACCAAGATTCTGCTGTGACATTTGGCCTGTGTGGAGCTTGCATTTTCTCCCTGTAATTGCACGGGTTTCTCTCAGATGTTCTGGTTTCTTCCCACATCAGAAAGGTATGTGAGTTGGTAGGTTGACTGGCCATTGTGATTTGCTTCCAGTGTTGTAGATTGATGGAATGTATTGCAGGGAAGGGGTGGGTGTCAGTGAGAGGCTTGTGAGGGATAACTAATGGGTAAATAGGATGGCTCTAAAAACTCATGTGGCCAAATGGCCTCCCTCTAGGTTATAAGGAAATATTAGGAGTACTGTAACTCAGAATTAGAGGCCTCTTGGTTCAATATAATTCTAAAGTCCTGTCGATGTAAACCTAGGCTGATACTAATGCAGTATTGGGGAGTTGTCCACTGTTGCAGAAGCCAATTTTCAGCGGAGACCCATAACTGTGTTCAGGCCTTGCTGCCTTGCTTGGTGAACTTCACTGAAACAGATTGTTTTAGGGATTCAATTGCATTGATTGGCTGAAGCTGCAACTGACTTTGGACAAACTTGACTAGGACTTTCCTGCTCACAAAGTACAACAAGGAATTGAATTGCTGGTTCCGTGCACATGATTTAACTTATGATTGCACTGGAGACAATGCTAAGGATGTGGCCTGGATTTGGGCCTTCAGTTATGAGAAGACACTGGATGAACTGAGCTTATTTTCTGGTGCAAAGACAGGGTGACTTGATAGGGATAACTCTATATAAGATTATAAGAAGCATAGATAAGGTAGATAATCAAAATGTTTTCCCATTTTAGGGATATCAAAAATGAGAAGGCATTCAAGTTGACCCAGCTCACATCAGGGTTCCATTTCTGTGAACAGTTCACAACCAGGATGGTGCAAAGATCAGAAATGCAACCATCAACTGAGTTCTCACACATTTGAAGATGCAGCCCTGCAGCTGCTGACAAATCCATCCCACCAGCTCCCAAATAGTCATTTATATATTGGTAATTCAAGATTGGTAGCAGGGGTATCTGTTTCAAGGTAAGAGATGGGAGTTTTAAAGGAGATCTGGGTTGTAAGCTTTGTAGAGTGTGTAGTTATAGGGTTTTAATCCTCATATCTGTACAGCAGTGGCTGATAGTTGTGTGGTAATGAATAATCAAGCCAGTGTTTTTCCAATTTAAAAGCTACATTCACATTAGATATCTTCATAAAGATGAGAATATATTCTCAGTCCAAGTTACACTGACTTAAATAGGCACAAGTGAAACTACATTATGTTCATGTGTAGCTGTGATCCAATTTCTCAACCTAAGTGTGTAGACTTGTGAAGAGTGTCTCTGGTTTAATGGTGAATGCTTGTGGATGTAATTGTCATGAAAATATGCTTATTAGTTAAATCAGCCTTGATATTCAATTGCAGAATGATCGCCTTTGAAGCCTGAAGCTAGCAGTTGTTCAAACATGCTTTACATATGTGTGCAGAGGCGGTTGGCATTGCTGTGGTGATGATGCTCTGTATACCATGCATTTTTGTTATCTCTGGAATGCAGAAGTCTGACAATGAAATGCTGGCTCTAATGGAACAGAACAGGTGTATTTAAGGGGCTCTTTAAAGGGATAGTCCTAATTTGGTTCATTTGGGGGCTTGACCATAGAGGGCAAAGCACCAATGGACAGTGCATCCCTATATTTTACAGGTGAACCCTGTTAATTTTGAGAAGTTGGAATGGTAAAATACTCCAGTCTTTGTCACAGGTGTCCTCCTCTATTTTTATGAGGCTTCACTGAGCGTTGGAGAATTTAAGTATTTATTTACATAACCACGCACCCCCTTAACCTGACCAGTAAGTCATCCAATTTCACCCATTGACTGAGATCTGCCTGTTGAGAACTGCCAGTTTGAGAGCTTCCAGCAAAGAGCACATCCACAGGTAAGTCTGCACTTTGCTTACAGTTTTCCATTGTTATACCGCATTGGTGATTCAAGTGTCTCGGAAATTCTGTCTGTCACCATCGTTTAACTCCATACATATTTATGGTAAATATATTTCAGTTAAATATGCATATACAATGATAAAAATGTTAATGGAAAATGCATCAGAACTTATACATTTTTAATTGTACAGTACAGTGCAGAAGTATTAGGCACATATATATATATAGCTAGGATGCCTAAGACTTTTGTACAGTACTGTATTTGTCAAATTTTGGCTGAGAGATCTTGACAAGGATGATTTGGACCCAAGTGCTGGAGTATCCGAGGCTGGAATCAAGACACGTTATAAAGCTGGAATGAGAAGTGAGAAAAATCAAAACGCTAGGCGATATCTCAAGTTAAGGTTTACCATTGAGCACTGAACCTCAGTTCAAGTGCTCTCTAAGTACTCAATTCTTGGCACCCAAAACATGATTGCCATTTAGTCGGACCATAATGAATCCTTAAAGGGGCCACGCCAGCTATCCCTACTGCAAAGAATTAGAGCATCTAAACCCTGGAAGCTGGCACAATTGGGCATGGCTTGTAACAGGACCTCTCCCTCTATGGCCAACTCCAGGTGGCCCTGGCCACTCGGAGAGACAGTGATGGTAGTCAAGGATTAGAACCAGATCCAAGATGTCTTTTTCAGGCACCCAACATCTTTTCACAGGTCCGAACCTTTCCCAATTCATGTGGTATTGCCAAACACCCTGAGCAGTTCGTGAGTCCAAAATTATACTCACTGTGAAGACCTGTTCTGCATCGATAAACCTGAGTGGTGGTGGGGCTCAGGGAATGGTGCTGACAGGTTTTAATTTAGAGATGTGGGAAGTGGGATTGATCTTAAGTGTCTTGGGAAGCTGCATGAGGTGGGCCACTGGGTTTACTTCTTTGAGAACCTTGAAGGGTCCAATGAATTTGGGCACCAATTTTGTGGACTCCACCCAGAGAGACAGATTCCAACTCAACAGACAAACCCATTGCCCAGGCAGCAAATCTGATCCCTGCCTTCACTTATTGTTACCTTTTATTTCAGCCTTCCAGGTAGAAGCTAACAAAATCTCCCTTGCTTAGTCCATTTCTCCTTGCAGTGTAGGATGAGATCTTTGACTGCAGAAACCCCAACCTCAGCCTCCTGCTCAGAGAATAGTAGTGGAGAATGCCCAAAATGCCATACAAAAGGGGACATCCCATGCACAGAATGTCATAAAGTGTTGTGGGCAACCTCTGCCCATATCAAGTGGTGGCTCCACTCATCCGGTCTTTCAGAGGCCGATCATCTTAGGGTAAATTTCATACCTTGGTTCATCCGGTCCATCTAGCCATTGGACTGCAGGTAAAACCCACAGGAAAGAAAACCCACTCTTGCCCCAATCAGCTTGCAAAATGCCCTCCAGAAATGTGGTGTGAATTGTGGACCGTGATCTGTGATGATATCCATAGGAAAACCATGGATTTTGAAGACTTGGTCTAGGACAATTTCAAATATCTCCACCTTGGATGGTAACTTGTCCAAGGCAATGAATCTGCAGGCCTTTGAAAATTGATCAATAATTACCATGAAGATGATCTTCTCCCTGGAAGGAGGGAGACCCATGCCAAAGTCCATGGAGATGTACACCCATGGTCTGGATGGTACACATAGAGGGTGGAGGAACCCTTGAGGTTGTGTACAGGGATTCTTGCTTCGGGCACACACCTCGCATGCCTATATGTATTGTTGAACCTCTTTTGCTATTCTTGGCTACCAATACCTTCTTTTGATGAACTTGAGGGTCCTGGCAATCCTTGGGTGAGTAGTCATTCTCGAAGAATGACTCCACTGGTATACCTGTGACCTGACTGAGCTTGAGACAAACAGCCAACCCGGAGAACCATCCTTAGGAATCTTCGCTTGTGCCTGGGCCTTGAGAACAAGCTTGTCGATTCCCCAACAAATTGGTGCTCTCTCCTTCGCTTGGAGCAAAATGCTGTTCCACCCTTTCGGGTTCATCAAACTGATGAGACAAGGAATCCGGTTTTTGATTCTTTGATTCCAGTCGATTGGTCCAAATTTAAAACGGTTGAAGAAAAGAGACAACATGACCTGCCTCGAATTCAGTCTCTTGGCCTCCTGTATATGAGCCAGGTTCTTGTGATCTGTCCAGACAATAAGAGGGTTCTTGGCCCCCCTCAAGCCATTGACACCATGCCTCCGAAGCCAATTTAACTGCTAATAACTCCCAATTCCCAATGTGGTAATTTTTCTCTGCTGGGGATAGCCGCCTGGAGAAGAATACACACAGGCAGAGTTTACTGTCTGAAGGTGACCATTGAGACAACACTGCACCCATTCCGATGTCCAAAGCATCCACCTCCATGATGAAGGGAAAGTCCGGGTTAGGTGAAACCATGATGGGAGTAGATGTGAACTATTGCTTAAGCTCTGCAAAAGCAGCCTCCTCTTCGGTAGTCCAGGCAAAGGTGCCTGTGGATTTCTTAGGCTACGTCCGCACCAGACCAGATAATTTTGAAAAAGTCGGTTTTGACTAAAAATGACAGGTGTCTACACTAGGCATTTTTCAAAATATCTCTGTCCACATTAAAACGGATACCTGGGCGAATCTACTCCTACTGGGCATGCGCAGACACATCTACAGAAAATAAGCAAAGAGGAGACGGTATAATATTTACATTTCTGCGGTGGCGTTGTGCTATTTCCATTGGTCAAAAACTAGAGTACCAACAACTACAGCGAAAGAAAGTTTTCAACAATGTCTTCGAGGAATACAAAAAAACCTCCGCTGGAAAAAGCAGGCCTAGCTTCTTCGTTTAGACAGACAATGAAGTCCAGCTGTTTCTGCGAGTTACAAACAACTACAAAGTCAGCAAAGCGGTGGAGAACATGGAGATGTTTAACTCCAAACAAGCTATTAACGTAGACAATAAAGTAAACAACACACGCATGAAGACGTCCTCTACCCAAGATCAACAAGAGAGTGGAATCTTCTGCCGCCAGACCTGCGCAGTATTTCTGACATTAATATTTTTAAAGATAGACTCAATGAAATCAATTTAGGGGATCTAGTCAAAAAAGCTCACTTTACAATTTAACTCTCACGCCGTTCACACTGACTGCACGTTATAACAACCGTCTGGCAGTGCTTGCGCAGTACCAAGCAGAAGCAGATAAAGCATTGTTGTTGTGGTGCTGTCATGACAGCATTTTTAAATATCTCTGCTTACCCCGTCCACACTACAACGCGCAACAATCATTTTCAAATTTACACACTCTGGAGAGTGTTTCAGAAAAGCTCCATTTTCGGGGGATGAAAATGCTGTTTCGATGTGGATGGAGGGTCAAAACGAAGAGAAGAGGCTTTGTTTTCAAAATTATCCTGCATAGTGTGGACATAGCCTGAGTTAGAGTTGTCTACAGAGCTGCCACCTAACTGAAGTTCCTGATGAACTTCTGGTAAATGTTAAAGACTTGTTTGATACTAGATGGTTGTGGACAATCTTTGACTGGGTCTTCGTAGGATCTATATTGAGATTGCCATTGAAGATGATTGTCAATGTGGAAAAGCTTGGTCGATGAGGACCTCTAAGTCCCATGTTGGCTTTCCTAAGGTGAGGGCATGCTTTGTTTGTCCCAGAGTCTGTGGCAGTACAGAATGGCAAAGGATTCCCTGTCCCATCCACTGTCTTGAGCCAAAATTGGGAACTCAAATAGTGTAGTCGGCCATGACTGACTTCCCCGATGCAGCTTTATCAGAACTTCCGAGGCTCTGTATGCACCATCAGGATGATAAAATGCCTTTCTCCTGGTTGCCATGATGTCCTCCGAATCCACGCAAATTTCTGACCTTCATTCCCAGTGTGTGGTGGCCCAGGTGAGGGTTCTCTGAGTCATGAAGGCTATTTTTCTGCACTGGAAAGGAAACCGGGACAGCTGGAGTTTGAACACCAACGAGCATTGAGTGAGGAAGCCCTGGCAAGAACCTCTCCAGGTTCGGAAGATGTACTGGCTCCACAGATTGATTGACAACCTTACCAGAGTGACCTTGGGATCCTCCTTGTGATAGCTGGCATACAGTGGCCTGGATCCCGCATCTCCAAGTTCTGTCTGGAAATCCTCTCGCTGTTGACAGCCACAGCAGCTGAGAGATTCTGACACGCCGCCAGATCCGTGTTGGCTCATTCAGACTGTGACCTCAATCATTCCGTTTTACTGATCTTGAGTATAAAGTTGTTGCTGCGACACCACTCAACTAGATGATTTATCTTGCTCCTGTACACCTTCTTGTCACCACCTGAAATTCTGCCAACAGTAGTTGTATCATCAGCAGATTTATAGATGGCATTTGCGCTGTGCCTAGCCGCACAGTAATGAGTGTAGAGAGAGTGGAGCAGTGGACTCAGCACACATTCCTGAGGTGTGCCAGTGTTGATTGTCAGTGAGATGGAGATGTTATTTCTGATCAGCACAGATTGCGGTCTCCTAGTTAGGAAGTTGAGGATCCAGCTGCGGAGGGAGGTACCAAGGCCCAGTTTCTGAAGCTTTTTGATCAGAACTATTGGAAAGATAGTGCTAAACGCTAAGCTATAGTCAATAAGCAGTATCATAACACAGATATTTGTATTCTCCACCTGATCAAAGGCCAATGAGCTCACATCCACCGTAGACCTACTGTATTGTGGTGACAGGCAAATTGCAATGGGTCCAGGTCCTTGCTGAGACAGGAGTTAATTCTAGCTGTAACCAACTTCTCAAAGCACTTCATCACCACAGATGTGAGTGCTACTGGACAATAGCCATTGAGGCAGCTCACCCTGCTCTTCTTGGGCACTGGTATGATTGTTGCCCTTTTGAAGCCAGTGGGGAACTTCCAACTGTAACAAACAGAGATTGAAAATGTCTTTGAACACCCCTGTCTGTTGGTTGGCACAGGTTTTCAAAGTCCTACCAGGTACTCAGTCAGGGCCTGTCTCCTCCCAAGGGTTCACCCTTTTGAAAGCTTGAAAGACAACCTGACGTCCACCTTGGAGACAGAAATCACAGGGTCACCCATTGCTACACGGATCCTCATAGCTGTGGTTTTATTCTCCCATAAAAGGCATTGATCTCATCTGGGAATGAAGGACCACTGCCATTCATGATGTTAGGTTTTGCTTTGTAGGAAGTAATGGACTACAAACCCCACCAGAGATTATGTGCATCTGATTCTGCCCCAATCTTGTTTGGAAGTGTTCCGCTGCTTTTGAGATAGCTCTCCACAAGTCATACCTGGTTTCTTATACAGACCTGAGTCGCCAGACTTGACTGTCACAGATCTAGCCCTCAGCAGACTACAAACCTCCAGGTTCATCCACGGCCTTTGATTTGTGCATGTACAGAATATAAGATGATGAGAAACATTGATTGTGTGGACAGCCAGAGACTTTTTCCCAGGGCTGAACTGGCTAACATGAGGGGACATAGTTTTAAGGTGCTTGGAAGTAGGTACAGAGGGGATGTCAGGGGTAAGCTTTTCACACAGAGAGTGGTGGGTGCATGGAATGTACTGCCGGCAGTGGTAGTGGAGGTGGATACAATAGGGTCTTTTAAGAGACTCTTAGATGGGTACATGGAGCTTAGAAAAACAGAAAGCTATGTGGTAGGGTAATTCTAGGCAGTTTGTAGAGTAGGATACATGGTCGGCACAACATTGTGGGCTGAAGGGCCTGTAATGTGCTGTAGATTTCTATGTTTTATGTTCTATGTTCTGTTAGGCACATACTCATCCACACAGGTTTTAATGAAGTCAGTGACAGATGTGGTGTACTCATTTAGTCTTGAGGACGAATCCTTGGATACAGTCCCGTCCACTGATGCAATGTTTCCCATTATTCAGAAAGCTACCTGCAATGTCCTCTCTTTATCCTGCTTCCCCCATTCCCCTATCTCCACACTTTTATCCTCAGAGTCCAACAGGAAGCTCTCCTTTGTCCCTTTACGTCCACAAACAACACACAAAACTACCTCTTTTAACAATCTGTCTTATAACCCTCTCCATGAAGGTGAACTATACCTTTTTTCAACCTTGATACAGTTATTGTTATATTAAAGATCCAGGGACTTTGGTTCAATCCTATTCCCAGTGCCCTCTGTGTGAAGTTTGAATATTCTACCCATAGTCATAGTCATAGTCATACTTTATTGATCCCGGGTTTTGTTACAGTTGCACTATAAATAATTAAATAGTAATAAAACCATAAATAGTTAAATAGTAATATGTAAATATGTAAATTATGCCAGGAAATAAGTCCATGATCAACCTATTGGCTCAGGGTGTCTGACCCTCTAAGGGAGGAGTTGTAAAGTTTGATGGCCACAGACAGGAATGATTTCCTATGACGCTCTGTGTTGCATCTCGGTGGAATGAGTTTCTGGCTGAATGTACTCCTGTGCCCACCCAGTACATTATGTAGTGGAGGGGAGACATTGTGCAAGATGGCATGCAACTTGGACAGCATCCTCTTTTCAGACATCACCGTGAGAGAGTCCTGTTCCATCCCCACAACATCACTAGCCTTACGATTGAGTTTGAATATAAGCACCCTCATGGGCTCCCTCCTACATTCAAAAATTAGGCAATCTAATTAACTACTGCAAAATACCCATTAGGGAATGGAAGTGGAAACATAGCAAATTAAGTATAGTTTATTCCATAGCATGAAAAATAGTTAGCTAAAGGAGCGATGAGGAAAGTGGAAGCAATGTGAGAAGCCAAATAGTCTCCTCTGATCTGTATAAATGGTTTCTGACTAAGGTAAATTCAAGCTCAGGCTCAAGTTAAGTTTAATTGTCATTCAAGTATACATGAATACATCCAAATGAAACAGCATTCCTCCAGGAACATGATGCAAAACATGCACAGCCCAACGCAGTGCAAGGCACACACACAGCACATATAAGATAGCAAGCAAACACAGAGTCATACAAAAAATATTTATAGTCCAACTCCCTGAGTGACACGTCGACAAGTTGATGTTGCACAGGTGTGTAATCAGCAAGGAAAAGCAGTTCCTGGCAGTCCACAGACAAAGTCATATGCATAATACTGCTTGTCATTCCACAAATCAAACACTAGAAGCAGCACCAATGGGAGAAGGCAGTCCCCAATTGAGAATGCATGCCACGCTACACCACCTCTGGCATCTCCTCTTCTGAACTACAGCAATAGACGAGCCTGCAGCTTGAGGCCTAGTCCTTGCTACAAGTAAGGACACACAGTTCTCCCTGCTGTCTGTCTTGCCAACAAACAAGGGAAATGGGCTTGCGGCATCTTACATTATGTGTCCAACAAGCTCTTGTGATTGCAAGAGAAATGCCCAAGACAATCACCCGCCATTACACTGCATGTCACCGTCATGCACCAACTTTGATGCCTTCCGGGAGCAGGCAGCAGCACAATCTGCACCAAATCCAGCTCCTCCATCTCCTTCACCAACACGCAGCATGCTGAAGGAATAGACCTGCAGTACCCGGGGTTCCTAAAGTCCAGTATTGTCTTGCAATCATAAATACGATGTTCAAAAAAGGTATCAACATCTTTGGTTGGCCCCCGAGACATCACTGCATCCAAATGCTCCAAATTCTACTGCAAGATGATCACAAATTCTAATCACACATCAACTCCATCCCATAAATATTGAAAACCTCTTCAGATCAGCTCATCCTAATTAGTCATTCATTATTGTGCCTTTGTTACATCAGTCCCCTACTCTCCTGGTTTATCACCCATATTATACCCACCATAGAGATCATAAGACTTAGGAGCAGAGTTAGGCCATTCAGTCCATCAAATCTGTTCTGCCATTCAATCACAGCCAATTTATTATCCGTCTCAACTCGATTCTACTGCCTTCTCCCAATAACCTTTGATGCTCTTACTAATCAAGAAGCTATCAAACTTTGTTTTAAATATACCCAATGACTTGGCCTGAACAGCTCTCAGTACAATGAATTCCAGAGCCATCATCCTCTGGCTTAAGAAATTCATCCTCATCACCTTTCCAATGGCCCATCCTCATATTCTGAGACAGTGCCCTCTGGTCTTTGACTCCCCCAACATCCTCTCCACATCCACTCTATCTAGGTCTTTCAGTATTGAATAGGTTTATCATCCCAATCTCTGATACTGCTTATTCTTTGTCTGTTCCACTGTGGTGGCACTAAAGACTGATGATACTGGAATCTGGAGTAACAAGTAATTATGTAGGGGTTTGATCTGAAAAATCAACAGTTCTTTCCCTCCACAAATGATGCTGGACCCATTGTATTCTCCCAGCAGTTTTTTCATTGTTGTTTCACAGTGGCAAAACAACAATGCACTAAGTTGCCCCATCATTGAACTGTTCCTAGAAACAATGATATTATTTTAAGGACTCTATCTTGTTATCTCATGTGCTGGTTATTTATTTCTATTTATTTATATTTGCATTTGCAAAGTTTGTTGTCTTCTGCACTCTGCTTGATCTTTCATTGACTCTGTTATAGTTACTATTCAATAGATTTGCTGTATATGCCTACAGGATAATGAACCTCAAGGTTTTATAAGGTGGCATAAATGTACTTTGATAATAAAATTTACTTTGAATGTTCAACTTTGACCTTTGGTTTTAAGTTGTATCTATAAGCTCCAAGTTATATCAGGAAGATAGGAAACACCTATTGCATAATGGTGACATCGCTAGATGAACAAGTAACATCAGAAAAGTAAACCAAATTAACACAAACTGTGCACATAATTGTCCAATCTTGAGCAACAAACAGTCTGATGGAGGAAATCAGGGGGTTAAGCAGCATTTGTGTAAGGAAAGGAATTATCGATGTTTTGGTTTGAAACTGACATCATTGTTGTTCCAATCAAATACTCTTTACAGATAGGTACTCTTAGATTGAATGCTTTTACATGTAATTTGCACTAACTAATCTAATTTCTAGGCACCTGTTTCACCAGCACCCCTAAACTTACTGCCACACTTTTCACTGACCAGAAATGATCACTGTTGTTTCCAAATCTCTCTATATCTTTTCTTCCAGCCCCACAGACTTTTGGTATCACTGCAGTCCATTTTATGGTAACTTGTGTATCCATAATTTTATTGGCACCACCACTGACAACATTCTACCCAATACTTATTCTCAGTCTCCTGCTTCAAGCCTAAACACCTCTTCCTGAGTAAGCAATTTGTCACAATGGTTGTAGCTCCTCCTGCAGATCAGTGTCACAGTTTTAATATAGAAGGGTGCAAATGGACCCGTTATTGTGCCCTATTGCTTATTTGTGACTTGCTTGTGATATTTGCCGAAACAGTTTGTTCAAAGTTTCATATATATACAGTACAAGTCAGTTATGTTTTGCAAAGGAATTAGAAGGTTAAGTTCAAAAACAGAAAATATTTCTTGCATTTAATTATCATTGCTTTGTTTCTGATGTTTGAAGTTTTGATCGGTGTACTGTCAATATCAACTGTAAACACAAGAGAGCTACTTGAACAGGTTTTCAATCACACTGTCAGTTGTTTGACAACTACCTGCAGTTTTCTTTCATAGTACCAAAGAACTTAAATAGCCATGACGATGTGTCTAATTAATCAACACTTAAGCAGCGAGCCCAGTTCTCACGTAATGTGTTTAGTGTTAATATTTCTTCTGCATCAAATTCTGCAGAGCTGACTTACACACTCTTTACTACATAACAAATTGAGAGGTTTTTCAAACAGAAGGGAGTTGAGAAGCCAAAATTCTAACTGAATTGAATGGACAAATGCCAATTAGACCCGAGAGGCATTTGCAAATCCAAAAGAAACAACGACCCCTCAAGCAAATGCAACCAGAAGGAGAAGGACCACTGTGAGGGAACACAAACACATGCTAAGTATAATCCTGAGGCACGTGAAGTGGCCAAGCAACCAATGGCCAAAGCAGGGTAGTAATTCAGGAACATGACTCCCTCAACAACTCACCAAAGCTGAAGACACTGAAAATTTATTCATATGGAACTTAGAACAGGGTGGGCTGCATTGTGTGGAGAAGGTTTGACAGGCTGGGCTAGTATCCACTGGAGTTTACTAGGGTGAGAGGGGCTTGCTTGACAGGACAGATGTGGAAAAGATGTTTCCTCTTCTGAGGGAATCTAGAACTAGGGATCACTGTTTAAATATAATGACTTGCACATTAGATACAAAGATTAGGCGTATTTTCCACTCAGAAGATTGTGAATGGAAGTTCTCTTTTTTCGTTAAAGGTAGTACAGGAAGATTCTCTGAATGTTCTTAAGGCGGAGGTGTTCGGTGTAGATTGGAATGAGGTTAATTTTATTTAATAATACAGCAGGGTTGAGGGCTGAGTGGTCTACCTTTGGTCTTGATTCATTTCTTATATCTTCATATGCTCAAAAACAAAATAAAGGTTTTGACTTCTCGAGATCAGTCAGTCACAGCAAGAAGGAGCAAAACTCCACTGATTAAACTGTTGTCACAAGTTTCCCACTAAACCATAGCTTGCAACATGCACAGTGGACAAAATTGTTTTGAAATTGAACAGTGCAGGACTTTTCAGATGACATTGTGCCACTCACAAGCCTAGCCCAGTGACATCTAACCACAATCCAAGCTTCTAAGTCCGATATTGCCTAGAGTGGGCATATTCCTGTTTGACATTTTCCTGACGTTAGCAGGAATATCAGAGAGCTGTTGTCATTTGACAGTTGTAAATGGAATTGTTCTGTTAGCTCCTTATGCACCATATTGTAACTAGGGATGATTTAGTGAGTTAGAGGCGTTATATAAATGGACGTTGTAGCTTTTTAATATCTAGTCCCTCACAGTCCGTTGTCTTTAGGACATTGTCACAAGCAAGGCGGCTACCATATTTCCCACTATGCACATAGAACAGTACAGCACTGGGACAGGCCCACAGTCTCTGTGCTGAACAGTCTGACGAAAAAGGGGAAACCTTTTAGGACCGAGAAAAGGACAAACTTCTTCACACAGAGAGTGGTGAATCTGTGGAATTCTCTGCCACAGGAAACAGTTGAGGCCAGTTCATTGGCTATATTTAAGAGGGAGTTAGATATGGCCCTTGTGGCTAAAGGGATCAGAGGGTATGGAGAGAAGGCAGGTATAGGGTTCTGAGTTGTATGATCAGCCATAATCATACTAAATAGCGGTGCAGGCTCAAAGGGCCGAATGGCCTACTCCTGCACCTATTTGCTATGTTTCTATGTTTCTATGATGCTGAATTAACTTAGATCTCTTCTACCCATACATTATACATTTATCCCCATTATCTGCATGTCTAAGTGCCATCTAACAGTCTCTTAAGTGTAATAAATCCCTTCTTTGTAGAGGTCGGCATCTTAGACCTCCAGAAAGTGGTCCACAGCAGGGGTGATTGATAAGTTTGTGGCCTAAGGTGGAAGGAGATGAGGAGAAACTTCAAAGTTTCTGCACTTTCACTCAAGGAGTTGAACTGCACATGCATGTAATGAGAGCTATATAACTCATCGCCTACCTTAGACCACAAACTTACCAATCACCCCTGCTGTGGACCACTTCTACAAAGAAGGGATCCGTACACTCCATGACCGCTGGACTAAGTGTGTACATGTAGGAGGGGACTATGTTGAAAAATAAATGTGCCAGGTTTTCTAAAATTGTCTCCTTCTACCTTAGGCCATGAGCTTATCAATCACCCCTCGCACATCACTAGATACAACATGGAGATTCATTTCTTGTGGGCATTCATAGTAAATACAAGAAACACAAGAGAATCAATGAAAAACCACGCCCAACAAGATGGATAAACAACCAATGTGCAAAAGACGACAACCTGTGCAAATATAAAGAAAAAAGAAATAATAAGAAGAAATAAACAAGCAAAAAATATGGAGAACATGAGAGGAAGAATTTTTGAAACTGATTCCATAGGTTGTGGGAACACTTCAGTGATGGGGCGAGTGCAGTTGAGTGAAGTTATCCCCTCTGGTTCAAAAGCTTGATGGCTGATAGGTAGACCATAATACATTGGAGCAGAATTAGGCCATTTGGCCCTTCAAGTCTGCTCCACCATTCAATCATGGTTGATCTTTTATTCCCCTTCTCAGCCCCTATCCCCAGCCTTCTCCCCGTAACCTTTGATGTTGTGTCTAATCAAAAACCTAATTACTGTTCCTGGTGGTTATGGGACCTGAGGCTCCTGTACCTCCTTCCTGATGGCAGCAGTGAGAAGAGTGAATGGCTTGGATGGTGGGGGTCCTTGAGGATGGATGCTGCTCTCCTGCGACAGTTCTCCATGTAGATGTGTTCAGTGGTGGGAAGGGCCTTACCCATGGTGGACTGAGCCACGTCCACTGGTTTTTTTGTAACTTTTTCTGGAAAGAAGCAGTTCAAGAAGGCAGCTCATCTCTACCTTCTCACAATCAAGCAACAATGGAGAATAGTAGCTGGGTTCTCTAGGGAAACTCACTTTCTAATAAGGTGTACAGAATTCTCTAGTCTGTGGACGAATGAGCCTCCGGTGTTTCCTGCACTAAAGTAACACACTCTCCTACACTGCCACTCCCTGACAATAGGTTCCTGACAATCCCTTTTTAAAAGGTGACTCATTCACAGCAGCAAATGCATTCGAAATACAACATCTTAAAACTGAGTGCAGGGCCTGAGACTGAAAGGTCAACCATCCTGTTGCCTCCACAGAAGCAGTATGACCCATTGAGTTCCTCAAGCAGTTGGTTTTCACTCTAGATTCCAGCATCTGCAGTCTCGTGGGTCTGAAAAGAAAAGTGATTTTTTGTTTCCATTTGCCTGAGAAGTATAAACACCACAGCAGTGGGCTGCAGGCTCAAACAACTCATGCTCTGTTTACACTATATACAGATTTCCACTAACTCCAGTTGCAATGACTCTTACCATTTGTTTGGTCACAGAAATACATTTATCAATTGGAGGCTCAGCTACTGGGGGAAGGATGTTCAAAGTTCAAATAAATATATTATCGAAGTATGTACACGTTACCACATAATGCCCTGAGATTCATTTTCCTGCAGGCATTTACAGTAAGATAAATACAATAGAACTTCTGAAGAACTTTACATTAACAAAAACTGTCGAACAACCAATGTGCAAAGGAAGACAAATTGTGCAAATGAAATACAATGATACCAAGAACATAAGTTGTAAATGGTCTTTGGAAGTGAGTTTGTAAGTCATAGAATCATTTCTAGAGTGTGGTAAATGAAGTTAACCACACCGGTTCCAGAGTATGACTGTTGGAGGGTAACTACTGTTTCTGAACCTGGATGGTGTGGGACTTAAGGCTTTTGTACCTCCTGCCCATTTGTAGCAGTGAGAAGAGAGCATTGCCTGGATGAGGGGCTGGGGGAGCAGTGGGGCAGTTGGGGAAGGGTGGTCCTTGATGATGGACGTCGCTTTCTGGTGACTGCGCTCCATGGAATTGTGCTCAATGGTGGGGAGATTTTGCCTGTGATGAACGGACCTGTATCCACCACTTTCTGTAGACTTTTCTGTTCCTGTGCATTGAAGATACCATGCCAGGCCGAGCCCATGTAGAACCATTAAAAGAAGTTCATGGCACATTGGTGCTTCAGCCTGCAACCCAAAACCATCATTAGGATCTTTGTCTCTTTCGCTCTCTGTTTGCTGGCTGATATTGTCCTCTGTTCTCTGTCTCTAATGCTGGGTGATGTTGTTTCTTTCTTTCTGTCATCCCTTGTAAGTATCTTCCTTTCTCCCAATCTCACCTGCTTGATTTTAACCTCTAACTCTTTATTTCTCATTCTCTTCTGCATTTGCTGTATCTCTTTCTTCCCCCTTTCTCTGTCTTAACTCTCTCTCTTGCCCCAAGCCCTGTTATGTCTTCTCTGTTCTTCTGTTTATTACTTGCCTTTCTTTCTCACTCTCTACTTTATTGTCTCCTTGCTTACTTTCTATATCTTCCCTTTCATCTTACTTATTGTTGTCCTTTTGCTTATGACACATCACTCTCCTGCTCTCTCAAGCATCCTCTTCCTCTCACTCCCTCCCTCTTTCTCTCTCTCTTCCTCTCACTCCTCTCATGTTTTTCCTTTCTCGCTCTTTTAATCCCGGTCTCTTTACCCTACCTCCATCCCTCTCCTTCTTTCCCTCCCTCTTGCCCTCCTAAATCCATGCCTGCTCCTCCTTCACCCTCAGTATCGTTGATGAGTTTACCTATGGATTCCCCTAATGATTGGCTGTGGCAGCTATTAATTCATTGTTGGCAACAACAAATGTAATTTAGAATAAAACACATCATCTGACTTTAGACTTCCTCTTGCTCCTGGATCAAGGGTTGAATTTGAAGTGACTGGCAGAATACAGCATTTGCTTTATAAGGCTGATTGTTAAGTTTTTTGGCAAGCCTGATCCAAATTCCTAACTATACATGAAGAGCTGGAAAGCAGCAATATGCCTGGGAAATGCTTGTACTCTCCTCTATGGAGATAAGTAGTGACTAATTAACAATGTAACTTATAAGTGATAGGTGGACAAAATTGGGCAGAAAGAGGGAATCAAACTGAGGAAGAAAAAAAAGGGACACAAAGCATGGGGTGAGAATGTGGTGGAGAAGAACAAGACCAGGGAGGAAAGAAGTAGAGGGCAAGATGGAAGTGTGGTGATATCACGTGCAGTGATATGCCAGTATACTGAGCATGCGCGGGATTGCCAGAATGTTCCAGCACGTTGCTAGGTTAAGACGTGTTTGTTTATTACGGTAATTAAAAGTTCTCTAATTCTTTCAGAATATGATTCTTTACTGTTAACTCATGGTGCATTTAAACAGAAGTAACATAACATGGTGTCAGAAGTGGTTCTGGAAGAATAATACGGGAGAATCGAGAATCGAAGATAATCAAAAAAAAGAGAAGAAAAAAAGTTCAAGTTGTAAACAGTAAAATGGAAGGTTTACAACTCCCACCAAAACTTCAGCTGACTGGCAATGTAGCTGTGAATTGGAGGATATTCAAGCAACAGTTTGAACTGTACTTATCGGCAATTGATTACGAAGAAAGATCGTAAAAACCCAAAGCTGCGCTTTTGTTCCATGTAATCGGCAATGACGCAGTAGAGGTATATAATAATTTTGTCTTTGACGATGGAGATAATTTCAATTTAAAGTCGATAATGGACAGATTAGAAGTATTTTGTATACCTAAGCGTAATTTAACGTGGAGCGACATAAATTCTTTACATGTGCGCACAAAGCTGCTGAAACAATTGATCAGTATGTTACTGAGTTAAGAAAATGTAGTAGAACATACAAATTTGGATTGCTCACGGACTCTCTCATTAAAGATAGACTTGTTTGTGGCATTCAAGATAATGCTCTGAGAGAAAGGCTGTTGAGAGAGCAAGATTTAAATTTTGAAAAAGCTTCAGCACTTTGCAAAGCTTCTGAGACCGTGATGTTGCAAGCTGAAGAGCTTTTTGTCAAAAACTGCAATGTGAACGCTGTAAAAAAAGCACGAGTACATCAAGAAATATTATAATACGTCGACGAAACCAACAGAGAGCAAGACAGCATTGGAAAGAAAAACATCATGTGCGTGAGAACATCTTCCAAATCAGCATACCGCATATGGCAAAATTTGCAATGGCTGTAGCAAGAATCATTTTTCACACTGTTGTAAAAGTAGAAAGAAGGAAAATAAAATGAAACAAGTAAATGCTGTGCTTGAAGATGAACGTGAGGAAGTTTATATTGATGTGCTTTGTGAAAATAAACAAAGTAAGAATGACTGGACTATTCCATTGCAAGTGAATCAAAACAATATTCTGTTTAAACTTGATACTGGAGCGCAAGTAAATGTTCTTGCAGAATCTGAGTTTAATGCTTTAAAGCCAAGACGGAAGTTATATCAGGTAAATATAAAAGTGACTGGGCATTCAGGTACAGACATTCCAGTTAAAGGAGCATGCGTGGCAAAGGTAGCACACAAAAGTCTTTTTGCACATGCTGTCATTTGTGGTTGTGCCGAAAAATGTAGTCAATTCTGGGTTTATCTGCCTGTGAAAGACTTAATTTGGTGAAAAGAATTTTTGTCTTGGATAGTGACACAGAGCTGAAGTGACAGAACGTTGCATTACGGTCAGCAGAAGGTGATGTAACTTGACTGCAGGTCCAGTGCTGACATGGAGAATATAAAATCAGTAGCTGCAGTGTCTGAGACGACCAAACAGAAGGCAATTGATGATGTGAAAAAGCAATGGCAGGAGGAGGTTGCTTCAAAGCAAGTGATAATGAAAGAGACACTGAAAGAATATGAGATTCAGGTTCATCACCGTCTAGAGCAAGAATGCTCACAGTGGGCACAGTATAAGGAAGAAGTGAAAGCACAAGTGAAGGAATTGAGAAGTATTATTGAAATGATGAAGTCTCAGCATAAAAAAGAGATTACACAGTTAATGAATGAATTCAATGAAGAAAAGATTCGTATTTCATTACAAATGGAAGTGGAACGCGAATTGACTGATCTAAGGAAATGTTTGTCTGAAGGACAAGGAGACAAAGTGGGGATACAAGATAAAAGGAACACATGGACACAGACCAGATCATACATAGTCCAAACAGAGGAGGGAGTGGTGTTAAGAAAGAATCGCAAAGGCTTTAAAAAAGAGCCAACTTCAGAGTTTCAGTTATCTGATATAGATGTGTTTTGATTAACATTGTTAATTTTTTTTTCTTTTTAAGGAAAGGAAGATATGGTGATATCACGTGCAATGATATGCCAGTACATGATTGGACAGAGCACTGAGCATGCGTGGGATTGGCAGAATGTTCCAGCACGTGGCTGGGTTAAGATGTATTTGTTTATTACTGTAAATAAAAGTTCTCTAATTATTCCACAATATGATTCTTTACTGTTAACCCACAGTACGTTTAAACAGAAGTAACATAACAGGAAGGATGACAGAAAAATACATATAAGGCAGGAGGGACACAGTAAGAGAGAGATAAAGAGACAAGTAGAGACATGAGTATTGCAGAAGAACAAACATGAGAGGGAGAGGGAGACAGAGAGAAAGATCATGCTTGCGAGAACAAGAGAGTGAAGTGACACAAGTGAATGTGACACAACTTAGGCAAGATGAAAGAATGTACAGAAAGTAAGAGTGAGGTGACAATAAAGCAGGAGGGGGAATGAAAGGAAAGAAAACAAGCAGATAAACAGAAAGGAGATAGTAGAGACAGGAGAGGATTTATGGCAGGAGGAAGAGGTGAGAGAGAGAGAGAGGGAGATATACAGCAAATGCAGAAGGAAATGAGAAATAATGCGTTGGAGGGTAAAATCAAGGAGGAAAGAGTGGAAGAAAGGAAGAAACTTTCACGTCATGATGAAAGTTCTCAGCCCAAAAAGTTGACTATACTCTTTTCTGCAGATGCTGCCTGGCCTGCGGAGTTCCTTCAGCATTTTGTGTGTATTACTGTTGCAGAAGAAGGAAGGAAAGAGTGAATTATCAAATGTATAGTGTGTATCAAGATGAAGCCAGAGGATATCCAGGTTTTAAAATTTACTGTAAACCCTTGAGTTTAGGAGGTTTGCTCGAAAACCAGTTCATGTCTTTGTTTCGTGATTCATTGTGGCCCTTCTGTCCCTTTGAGCCACGCCACCTCAGCAAAACCACAGTCACTATTAACCCTAACCTAATCATAGGACAATTTACAATGACCAATTAACCTACCCGGTATGTCTTTGAATTGTGGGAGGAAACTGAAGCACGCGGAGAAAACTCATGTATATCACATGTATATCATGTACAGAATAGTGCTGGACTTGAACTCCAAACTCCGGAACACCCCAAGCAGTAATAGCGCAATAATAACCTATTAGATACGTGGGTTATGACCCAAGAAAAAAATAGCTGGAGTCACCTAGCTGCGTCAAAAAATCAAACTTACAAAAACTGGCAAAAATCATGGTGAAAAACTGCCAAAATTTACAAAAGAATATCTACCAGAAAACACAATAATAATTCTATACTTAGTTCATGTCCAGTGTGAACTCCTGGTAGTCCTGATCTCTCAGTCTCTGAGGCAAAGAGCTCCTTTTTATTCGGCACTAGGACATAGCATCTTAATTACCAACAAATTTAACTTGAGACTACACTTGTCCTAGAAAGATGCACCCCACAATGTATATTACAATCATGTTACAGAATAAACATAAGTATCTACCTTAAATACAGTATAGAAAAAAACACATACACATTTATACATCCTCATAACAAAAGAAATGAATATTCTACTGTGTGTGACAGGAAAGGCACCATAACGCCACCCTGAGTGCATCAGCTCAGTGTAGGACACATTATAAAACATACTGGGGAAGACAGTGAAGTGCACACACTCAGCAGAATGACAAGGTGGGTGTATAATTTCATGTGTGTAGGGAGTGTGTTTACCGAGTGCTCTCTATTACATAACTGCTATGCTACAATGGCACCTATTATCTGATTTGATTCGTAAGGTTAAGGTAAAGGAACACTTTGGAAGCAGTGATCATAACATGATAGAATTCAGTTTGCAGTTTGAGAGGGAGAAGCTGAATCAGATGTATTGGTTGTTGTGAAATTTGTTATTTTGCAGCAGCGAGACATTACAATACATAGTAGTAAAATATATATTACAATAAAAAGAACGGTATATATAAAAACAAATCAATAGGTAGTGAAAAAAGAGGGAAAAAAACTGAGGATGTGTACATAGGTTCATTATCCATTCAGAAATCTGATGGCTGAGTGTGGCGAGAGATCTAAGCAGGGATAGTTAGAACCCAGGTGCTGGAGTATCTGAGATTAGAATCGAGACACTCAAATGAAGACAGTGTTCTAAACTAGATACTAGATGAGAATACAAAGTTCAGCAGACAATTGAGCACTGAACCGCAGTTCAGTTCAAGTGCTCCTTGAATATTAAAATCCTGGCACCAAGACATGGCCGCCAATTAGGGGGGGCAGGCCAGACTCTTAAAACTGCTGCACCAGCAATCAATATTCCAGAGAGTCGGGGATCTAAACCCCAGAAGCTGGTGCAGTCGGGTGTGTAACCCCAATGGCCGACTCCTGATGGTCCTGGCTGCTCAGAGAGGTGATGATGATCATCATGGATGAGAGCCGGATCTAACATGTCCCTTTCAGGAACCCAGCACCATTCCTCGGGTCCTGTCCACGAGAACTGCCCAACACCCTTAACAATTCATAAATACAATGAAAACTTGTTCCCTATCGACAATCCTGGATGGTGGTGGGGCTGAAGGACTAGTGCTTACAGGTTTTCATTTGGAAATGTGGAAAGTGGGATTGATCTTTAGGTTCTTGGGGAGCTGCAAGGTGTAAGCACCAGGTTTATTTCTTTGAGAACCTTGAAGGGTCCAATAAACTTGGGTGCCAATTTCCTAGACTCCACCCGGAGAGGAAAATCCTGAGTAGACAGTCAGACTTGTTGTCTAGGCTACAAAGCTGGTATCTGACGTCTCTTGTGGTTAGCCTTTATTTCAACCTTCCAGGTAGAGGACAACAAAATCTCCCTTGTCTTAGTCCATTTTTCCTTGTAAGGTTGGCAGAGATCTTAGTCTGCGGGAACCCCAACCTAGGCTCCTGCTCAAGGTAGAGTGACAGAGAATACCCAAATCGGCATTCATATGGGGACATCCCATGCACAGAATTCTGTTAAGTGTTGTGAGCTTCATCTCCCCAATGGTCAAATGGTTGCACCACTCATCTGTTTTTTCTGAGGCCAGGCATCTCAGGGTATGTTCCATATCATGGTTCACCCACTCCATCTGGCCGTCGGACTGTGGGTGAAACCCAGAGGAAAGACTCACTGTAACCCTGATTAGGGTTACAAAATGCTCTCCAAAAATGTGACGCAAATTGTGGACCCCAATTCACCACAATATCCGCTGGAAATCTGTGGATCCTGAAGATTTGATGCAGGACAATCTCAGCCATCTCTGCCACTGACAGTAGTTTATACTTTATACTTTATTGGCGCCAAACAATTGATACTAGAACATACAATCATCATAGCGATATTTGACTCTGTGCTTCCGACTCCCTGGATTACAAATTAATAGTAAATATTAAAAATCTAAATTATAAATCATAAATAGAAATAGAAAAATGGAAAGTAAGGTAGTGCAAAAAAACCAAGATGCAGGTCCAGATATTTGGAGGGTACGGCCCAGAGCCGGGTCAGGATCCGCTCAGCAGTCTTATCACAGTTATAAAGAAGCTTTTCCCAAATCTGGCCATACGAGTCTTCAAGCTCCTGAGCATTCTCCCGGAGGGAAGAGAGATGAAAAGTGTGTTGACTGGGTGGGTCGTGTCCTTGATTATCCTGGCAGCACTGCTCCGATAGCATGTGGTGTGAAGTGAGTCCAAGGACAGAAGATTGGTTTGTGTGATGTGCTGTGCTGTGTTCACGATCTTCTGCAGCTTCTTCCGGTCTTGGACAGGACAACTTCCATGCCAGGTTGTAATGCACCCTAGAAGAATGCTTTCTACGGTGCATCTATAAAAATTAGTGAGGGTTTTAGAGGACAGGCCAAATTTAGTTTGTCCAAAGCGATGAATTTGCAGGTCCTCAAAAAACGATCTACAATTACAATTGCCCTGCTGAATAGTCTTGGCCTGAATCACCGCCAATTTACTCTTTTCCATAGATGCTGCCTGGCCTGCTGAGTTCCTCCAGCATTTTGTGTGTGTTGCTTTGGATTTCCAACAACTGCAGATTTTCTCATGTTTGTGAATACAATTACCATGATGATGGTCTTCCACTTGGAAGGTGGAAGACCGGTGACAATGTCCATGGAGAGGTGTGCCCATGGTCTCCCCTGAGCAGTAGAGGATGAAGGAGCTCTTGATGTTGGTTGCTGGGCTCCTTATTCTGAGCACACACCTCACATGCCTGCATATAGTGTTGATCCTCTTTAGCCATTATAGGCCACCAGTATCTTCTCTTAATGAACTCAAGGGCTCTGGGAATGCTTGGGTGAGCAGTCATTCTAGATGCATATCCCCATTGAAGTACCTTAGACCTGACAGAACTTTGGAGGACCGTCCTTGGGAATCTCCTCTTCCGCCTGGGCCTTGCGTACAAGTGTGTCGATTCCCCAATGAATAGGTTCCATCAGTGTAGCTTGGTGTAAAATGGTGGTAAGCTGTTCCTCTCTTTTGGGTTCATCGAACTGAAGAGCCAAGGCATCCAGTTTTTAATTCTCAGTCAATAGGTCAGAACAAAACTGAACCAGTTAAAGAAAGAGGCCTGCCTGGATTCCTAAGTATAAGCCAGATTTTGTGGTCTGTCTATACAATAAAGGGGTTCTTAGTGTCCTCAAGCCAGTAACTCCATTCCTCCAATGCTAAGTTGACTGCTAGCACTTCTCTTTTTTGATGTCATAGTTCACCTCTGCCGGGGATAGCCGCCTGCGGCAGAGCGCACACAGGTGCAGTTTATTGTCTGTTGAGACAACAAAGCATATACTCCAGTATTTGATATGTCCACTTCCATGATGAAAGGAAGGTCCAGATTAGGTGAAAACAAAATAGGAACTGTTGTGAACCGCTGTTTGAGTTCTGCACAAGCTAGCTTCTGCTTTAATAGTCCAAACAAAAGGGCCCATAGATCTCCTAGTTAGTGCTCTCAGGAGAGCCTCCACTCAGCTGAAATTCTTGATGAACTTTCTGTAAAAGTTGACAAATGCCAGGAAACATTGGACTTGTTTCATATTGGATGGTATTGGCCAATCTCTGACTGCCATTGTCTTAGTAGGATCCATCTTGAGATGGCCATTAGAAATGATAGAACCCAAAAAATGAACAGTGGTTAGGTGAAATTCAGATTTCTCCAGCTTGACATAAGGTCCATGATCTAGAAGCCTCTTTAAAATATCTCTGATGTGAGTGATGTGCTCCTCCATGAACTTCAAGAAAATTAGGATGCCATTCAACTAGACAAAAGCGTACTTATCGAGAGCTTCGTGGAACATACTGTTTATAAAAATGCCGGTGCGTTAGCAAGGCTGAAGGGCATGACTAGGCACTCATAGTGTCCTGTCGGTGTGTTGAAGGCAGACTTGCACTTGTTGTCCACTTGTTATGCAGACTAGATTATACGTACTTTGCAAGCCTACATTCCATAAAGCAAAGGAGCAGAATTAGGCCATTCAGCCTATCTAGTCTGCTTCACCATTCCATCATGGCTGATCCCAGATCACATTTAACCCCATACACCTGTCTTCTCGCCATATCCTTTGATGCCCTGACCTATCAGAAAACTATCAACTTCCGCCTTAAATATACCCACGGACTTGGCCTCCACCACAGTCTGGGCAAAGTATTCCACGGATTCACTACTCTCTGGCTAAAAAAATTCCCCCTTACTTCTGTTCTAAAAGGTCGTCCCTCAATTTTGAGGCTGTGCCCTTTAGTTCTTGATACCCCACCATCGAAAACATCCTCTCCGCATTAGGTAGGTTTCAATGAGGTCCACACACAGTCTTCAAAATTCCTGTGAGTACAGGATGTTGACCCCTCCACTCCCAGAATTATCCTCATGAACCTCCTCTGTACTCTCTCCAATGATAACACATCACTTCTGAGATATGGGGCCCAGAACTGCTGAGATGATTGTTGATTCGAGATTACACTTGCCCTTTTGAGAATCTCAAAGGGAGTGTTCTTGAGTGGAAGAGGGTAATGATTCTTGGTCAATATGTGATAAAGCCCTCTATAATCAATGCATGACCACAAACTCTCATCCTTTTTCTGTATGAAGAAGAAACCTGCACTGGTTGGTGAGGTGGAGGGCCAAATGAATCCCATGGCAAGAGCCTCCTTTATATGCTTCTCCATAGGGCTTCTCTCCGAGTGTGACAGCACATATAATCGAACCTGTGGAGGACAAGTACCAGGCAGTAGGTCAATTGCACAATTGTAGGGTCAGTGCAGTGGAAGAGTTGAAGCCTTTCCCTTGCTGAACACCTCTTCTAAATCCTTGTAGACGGAAGAGATTTTGACCAGTTTGGGTGTTACAGCTATCCCCGAACATCCCTCCGACGACGACTCCTGAGGCTCTTTAAGTAGTGGAGGTAATTCAGCAGAACTCAGTATCTTCTCCATAGGTTCACTAGAGTCTTGACTAGAAACAGTCCAAATCTTCATCTGTATCCTCAGACAACAACAACAACAGGGCACTAAAAACAAGAGAAAATCTGCAGATATTGGAAATCTGAGCAGCAAACACAAAATGCTGGAGGAACTCAACAGGCCAGGCAGCATCTATGGAAAAGAGTACAGTCGATGTTTTGGTCTGAGACCCTTCAGCAGGACTGGAGAAAAAAAAACATGAGGCGTAGAGTTAAAAGGTGTGGTGAGGGGAGGGAGAAACACAAGGTAATATGGGAAACCAGGAGGGAGAGGTGTGAAGTAAAGAGCTGGGCAGTTGATTGGTGAAAGAGATACAGGGCTGGAGAAGGGGGAATATAATAGGAGAGGACAGAAGACCATGGAAGAAAGAAAAGGGGGAGAAGCACCAGAAAGGAGATAGGGTGATAAAGAGAAAAGGGGATAGGGAATAGTGAAGGAGGTGTGTGGCATTACCAGAAATTCAAGAAATTGATGTTCATGCTATCAGCTTGGAGGCTACCCAGCCAGAATATAAGATGTTGTTCCTCCAACCTGAGTGTGATCTCATCACAACACTGGAGGAGGCCATGGATAGACATATCGGAATGGGAATGGGAAGTGGAATTAAAATGGGTGGCCATTGGGAGATTCCACTTTTTCTCATGAATGGAGCATCGAATCTGCTCCACCATTTCATCATGGCTGATCTATTTGCCTCTCAGCCCCAATCTCCTGCCTTCTCCCTGTATCCCTTCATACCCTGACTAATCAAGAATCTATCAATCTCTGCCTGAAATTTGCCCAATGGCTTGGCCTCCACAGATTCAACACTTTCTGGCTAAAGAAAATCCTCCACATCTCCATTCTAAGTGGACATCCTCTATTCTGAGGCTGTGTCCTCTGGTCTTAGACTCCCCCAACATAGGAAACATGCTCTCCAAATCTACTCTATCGAGGGTTTTCAACATTCAGTAGATTTCAACGAGATCCCCTCGCCATTCTTTTGAATTCCAATGAGCCATTGAATGCTCCTCATATGAAAAACCTTGCAATCCCAGAATCAGTTTTGTGAACCTCCCTTTGAACCCTCTCCAATGTAAACACATCCTTATTTGGATAAGAGGCCCCAAAACTGCTCACAATGCACTAAATGAGCCTTCACCATTGCCTTGCGGAGCCTTAACATTATATTCCTGTGTTCATAAACTAATTATCTCAAAATGAATGTGAACCTCACATTTACCCTCCTCACCGTCAACCTGCAAATTAACCTTTAGGGTATCCTGCATGAGGGCTATAAAATCCCTTTGTACCTCAGATTTTTGAATTTTCTCTATGTTTTCTTTATACCAAACTGCATGACCATACACTTCCCAACATTATATTTCATCTGCCACTTCTTTGCTTGTTCTCCTAATCAGTCTGAGTCTTTCTACAGCCTCTCTACTTCCTCAACCCTACCTGCCTCTCCACTTATCTCCACATCATATGCAAACTTGGCCACAAAGCCATCAATTCCTTCATCCAAATCATTGACAAATAATGTAGAAAGAAGTGGTCCCAACACGGACCCCTGTGTGACACCACTAGTTACCTGCAACCAACCAACAAAGGCTCTCTTTATTTTCACTCTTTGCCTCCTGCCAATCATTGAAGGCTCTATTCATGCTAGTATCTTTCCTGTAATAGTCATAGCCATAGTCTTAGTCATAGTCATACTTTATTGATCCCGGGGGAAATTGGTTTTCGTTACAGTTGCACATAAATAATTAAATAGTAATAAAACCATAAATAGTTAAATAGTAATATGTAAATTATGCCAGGAAATAAGTCCATGACCAGCCTATTGCCTCAGGGTGTCTGACCCTCCAAGGGAGGAGTTGTAGTTTGATGGCCACAGGCAGGAATGACTTCCTATGACACTCTGTGTTGCATCTCGGTGGAATGAGTCTCTGGCTGAATATACTCCTGTGCCCAACCAGTACATTATGTAGTGGATGGGAAACATTGTCCAAGATGGCATGCAACTTGGACAGCATCCTCTTTTCAGACACCACCGTCAGAGAGTCCAGTTCCATCCCCACAACATCACTGGCCTTACCAATGAGTTTGTTGATTCTGTTGGCGTCTGCTACCCTCAGCCTGCTGCCCCAGCACACAACAGCAAACATGATCGCACTGGCCACCACAGACTCATAGAACATCATCAGCATCGTCCGGCAGATGTTAAACGACCTCAGTCTCCTCAGAAAATAGAGACGGCTCTGACTCTTCTTGTGGACAGCCCAATATCATGGACTCTTAACCTGTTAAGCAGCCTCATGTGTGGCACCTTGTTGAAGGCCTTCTGAAAATCCTTTGTCTATCCTGCTTGTTACTTCTTCAAAGAATTCCAGCATAGATTTGTTAGACAAGGTTTTCCCTTAAGGAAACAATGTGTCATGGTCCGGTCCGTGAAGTCCCCATTCCGGTTCACGGTCCGGTCCGTGGACTCAGGACTTCGGGTCTTCCAGCTGTCCCTTGTTTGAGTTAATCATTGGCACCTGATTCCCATCTTTGGGCTTGCGATATAAGTAGCCTTGGGATTGTGTGTGGGCTGCTGGTTTGTCTTGTCAGTCTCCCTTGGAGCAACCTGCTGGTGGAAGGCTAGAGCAGCCAATTACCATCTTTAGGCTGTGTTGGGGAACCATCCCCTCATGGAGCCTTGGTGTCTGTAGTTGGAGCTGTCTTTGTGGTATGGATTTGGCTGTTTCCTGGGCCAGCTGAGTGGCTGCCAGCCACTTTGAGCTAGGTAAGGATCCAGCTGTTGCTGTAGCCAGCTGAGGTTGCTGGCTGAACTGAGACTTGGAGCTACCCTGGAGCAGAGATGGAACTGTTGGTTGTTCTTTGGTGTTTGTCTCTTCTTGTCCTTGCCTCTGTGGGGTAAGTCAGGCTGTCTTGCTGTTGCCCTGTGGGGGGGGGGGGACATGTGTTGTCTTTGCCTCTGGGTAAGTCTGGCTGTTACCCAACAAGTGGACCTGTCCCATCTTGGTGTGTAGATAAAGTTGAGGCTCTTGCTGGTGTCGTGGCTCTTGCTAGTGTCGTTCCCAGTCTGTCTCTCAGCTCTGGCCTCTGAGTTATCAGCATCCACATTTCAAGATAAGGATCCTGCAGCCAAGCTCCAAGGACCCAGGCCTCCAGCTGGCAGCCAGTTCATGTCTTTGCCTGGTTCTGGGGTCTGAGCCTGAGGCAAGACCCAGGTTCTAGGTCCTTGTCCAGTTTTGGGCTTGGAGTCCAAGTGTTGTCTCCTAGTCCATGGTTTCTAGTCCAGGTCCTGCTTTCCTTAGCCCTAGTCTGTGTTCTCGTCCCTTCTCCTGGTCTGAATCCTGTCACGTCCCACTCTAGTCAAGTCCTGTTCCTTCAGTGTCTGTGTCTTGCATTTGCTTCTGTTCCCAGCACCCCCATTGTGACAGAACGAACCAGCCAACCATGGACCCAGTGACACAGACACTGGAGATGAACTCTCGCCATCTGGGATTCCCTAGTGCTGAAACCTCCCGCCCACCCAAGTTGTCCTTGGTCCTGGAGAGCCTCTTCAGTCGCCTGGAGGCTCCTGTAGAAGGGTGGGGGGGTGGTACTGTCATTGTCTGGTCCATGAAGTCCCCATTCCGGTTCACGTTCCGGTCCGTGGACTCAGGACTCCGGGTCTTCCAGCTCTCCCTTGTTTGAGTTAATCATTGGCACCTGATTCCTATCTTTGGGCTTGTAATATTAGTAGCCTTGGGATTGTGTGTGGGCTGCTGGTTTGTCTTGTCAGTCTCCCTTGGAGCAACCTGCTGGTGGAAGGCTAGAGCAGCCAATTGCCATCTTTAGGTTGCGTTGGGGAACCATCCCCTCATGGAGCCTTGCTGTGAGTAGTCGTAGCTGTCTTTGTGGTAGGGATCCGGCTGTTTCCGTAGTCAGCTGATGTTGCTGGCTGAACTGAGACTTGGAGCTACCCTGGAGCAGAGATGGAACTGTCTGTTGTTCTTTGGTGTTTGTCTCTTCTTGACCTTGCCTCTATGGGGTAAGTCAGGCTGTCATGCCGTTGCCCTGTGGGGGGGGGGGGGTAGTTTTGCCTTGCCTTGTCCCTGCCTCTGTGGGGTAAGTCAGGCCGTCCTGTTGTTACCCTACAGGTGGACCTGTCCCACCTTGGTGTGGAGATGAAGTTGAGTTCCGGCTTGTCGTAGGATAAGTCCTGGCTCTGTCTATGTTCTGTCCTGTCTCATGTTAGTGTTGTGTTAAAGATAAGTCCTGGCTTTTTGAAGGATAAGTCCTGACTCTGTTGATGTTCAGTTCCCAGTCTGTCTCTCAGCTCCAGCCTCGGAGTTATCAGCCTCCACATTTCAAGACGATGATCCCGCAGCCAAGCTCCTAGAGCCCTAGCCTCGACGATCCTGCAGCCAAGCTGAAGTCCCAAGACCCCAGCTGGCAGCCAAGTCACGTCCTTGCCCAGTTCTGGGGTCCGAGCCCGAGGCAAGACCCAGGTTCTGGGTCCTTGTCCAGTCTCGGGCTCGGAGTCCAAGCGTTGTCTCCTGGTCCATGGTTCTAGTCCTGGTCCCGCCTTCCCTAGCCCTAGTCTGTGTTTTTGTCCCTGCTCCTGGTCTGAATCCTGTCACATCCCTACTCTAAGCAAGTCCTGTTCCTTGTACTTCAGTGTCTGTGTCTTGCATTTGGGTCCGTTCCCAGACCCCCCAATTGTGACACCATGCTGACTATGGCCTACTTCATGTGCCTCCAAATACCCCAAAACCACATTCTTAACAATTGACTCCAACAACTTCTGAACCACTGAGGTCAGAATAACTGGCATGTAATTTCGTTTCTTTTGCCTCTCTCCCTCAGAGTGGAGTGACAGTTGCAATTTTCCACTCCTCTGGAAACATTGCAGAATCTGTTGATTCTTGAAAGATCATTACTAAGGCCTCCACAATCTCTTTAACCACCTCCTTCAGGACCTAGGGGTGTAAACCATTAGGTCCAGGATGCTTATCTACCTTCGGACCTTTAAGTTTCTCATACACCTTCTCCCTAGTAATGGTATCTTCACTCACTGCTGCCCCCCGACACTCTTGAACCTTCAGCATACTGCTAGCATCTTCTGCAGTGAAGACTGATGCAAAATACTTGTTCAGTTCACCCACCTTTATTTTGTCCCCCATTACTACCTCTCCACCATCACTTTCCAATATCTACTCTTGCCTGTCTTTTATTCTTTATATATCTGAAGAAACTTTTGGTATCTTTAATATTATTGGCCAGCTTACCTTTGTATTCCACCTTTTCCTTCTTTATGAATTTTTTAGTTGCCATCAGTTGGTTTTTAAAAGCCTCTCAATCCACTAACCTCCCATTAATTTTTGCTCTATTATATGCCCTCTCTTTGGCTTTATGTTGGCTTTGTCTTCTCTTGTCAGCTACAGTTGTATCATCCTACCTTTAGGATACTTCATCTTCCTTGGGATGTACCTATCCTTCACCTTCAGAATTGCTTCCAGAAACTCCACCCATTGCCACTCTGCTGGCATCACTGCTAGTATTCTCTTCCAATCAATTTTGGCCGGATCCTTGCTCTTGCCTCCATAATTCCCTTTACTCCACTGTAATACTGATACATCTTTAGCTTCTTCTCAAATTGAATTATATCATATTACGATCATTGTTTCCAAAGGGTTCCTTTACCTTAAGCTCTCTAATCAATTCGGATTCATTGCACGGGGACTTCCGGGGTTCAGTACGGTGTGAGTCGGTGTGTGTGTGGCTCCTGATTTTTATTGGAAATCTACCTGTTTATCTTTGCCGTATGCTCGAGATAACTGAATATTTATCATTGTGAACAACGCGGGACATAGCTGGACATTGAAATGGCGAGTAGAATATACCTTCAAAGTAAAACTGGAGAAAAAGATCGTGAAGCCTCGAGCAAGCAGACTGATATTACAGTAATGGCGCCGTTGCACACTGCTGGGCCTGGACCCAGACCTGTGCTACCTGATGACTTGGAGAGGCTTCGTTTAGTACTTATTACTGACATGACGCAAGCGGTGCATTCTGCCCTAAAAAGAGAACTTGAAGATGCTTTATCACCAGTGACTGCTACCATGGAACAAATTGTCGTCTTACGAGTCGCACGGCAAACGCATTCGTGGGGTTGAAGACGGCCTGAATGATTATAGTGACTGACTGGTGAGCGCTGAAGCCACCATTGCAGTGTTGCAGAGCAAACGCATTTCTGAATGGAAAGCAAGACGACCTCGAAAATCGGCAGCGGAGATCCAATTTGAGAGTGGTCGGCATTCCTGAAAATTTGGAAGGTTCGGACCCTGGTAAATTTATGACCGAGTCTTTTGATGAAGTCCTGGGGACAAATTTTTTCCCAAGGCCTCTCGTACTTTCGCGTGCTCTGAGTCGATGTAAACCATCCGGTATCTCTGGAGCCAAGCAAATGAGACCAAGAACATTCCTGGTTTACTTTCACTCCTTTCAAGATAAGCAACGCATCATCAATAGACGGAAGCAGGAGCTGTATTTCCGCGGACACTGTGTGTTTTTTTAATGAAGATTTTAGTGCGGAGCTGGGGAGAAAACGAGCAGCTTTCAAGGAGGTGAAATCCCTGCTTTACGGGAAAGGGGTCAGGTTTGGCCTCTTGTATCCTGCCCAGCTCCGGGTCATACATGAAGGTGAAAAGCATTATTTCCATACACCAGAGGCGGCCAAAGAGTTTCACCATTCGCACTGGGGAGAAGAAGAACAAGAAGAGCAATGACTTCTTTTTTTAGGTTATTCATGCAGCATTGAAGGGGCCTCATGCCGAGGCAAACTGTTAATTTTCACAATCCACTTCTTTGTTCATTTTTTCCAGTTTAATTTGTGGAATGCGATCGGGTCGAACTGCTATGCTGCTGAAACGGATTAACAAAAACTTTCAACCAGCAAAATGTAAATATTTGGGATTTGTATCTCAGGCATTTAAGTTGCCTAGTGTTTTTGTTTTTAATGCTTAGCTTGATCTGTGTCATCTTTAGACTATATGTTATATTAAAGGTAGTATAAGTGATAGGATAAATTTTAAGGAGGGGAGCCACCCTAGATTAGATTGAAAGTTGGGCTGTATGGGGAACGCCTTGGAAGTTTTTTGTTGGGTACTGCCTGTGATCATCCTCAATTGGGGAGGTAGATCTAGGTTTCAGGGGTTAATTGGGTTTTTTGTTGTTTGTGTAAAGGGGTGGGGGGAGTGTTTTGGGGGATTACCATGGCAGTTTATTCTTTTGTGTGTTACGGATTGATCAGACTTTCTTTTCATTGTGCATTATTGTGTGCAACTTATGCCCTTGCACTGTTTTGGATTGTAGGCCCTGTGTGTCTTTTGAAATGGTTAACCTGAGTGCTGCTGATGGAGGCCACCCTGTGAGGTTTATTTCTTGGAATATAAAGGGGCTCAATGGCCTGGTTAAAAGAGCTAAAGTTTTCTCTCATCTGAAACAATTAAAAGCAGATATACTATTTCTACAAGAGACACATTTAAGAGTGGAAGACCATAATAGACTTCGTAAAGCATGGATTAGTCAGATTTTTCATTCCACATTTAATAGTAGGTCCAGGGCGGTGGCAATATTAATCACCAAAAGAATGCAGTTCACACCATCTGAGGTAATCAGTGACCTTAATGGTCACTTTATTATAGTCTCTGGCTCTCTTTCAGATAACTGTTATTTTAGTAAATGTTTATGCTCCTAATTGGGACGATGTCCAATTTGCAAATAAGGTTTTGTCATTAACACCTAACCTGAATACACAAGCTAATCTTTTCCGGAGATTTGGACTGTGCTATTGACCCACCGCTTGATAGGTCTTGCCCTAGGGGAATATTGTCTGGTATGGCAAAGGCCTTCTCAGACTCAGCAGAAAGCACTTGATTGGGCAGTCAAGGTCAAGTGACCAAATATTTTGAAAAGCTCAAGCAAAGCGGCCAGTGCGTGAGTGGGCCAGTGAAGGAGGGGAGCTTTGAGGCTTTGATTCGAGAGGCTTCGACGAGAAGAGGCGGAGGACAAGCTAGCTCGCAGTTAGTTTTTACAATGTCTCCTGAGATGGTGATGTGCTTCTTATGTGAGATGTGGCAGTCTTGGGGGAACTCCCCTCTCCCACAGTCACATCTGCCAGAAGTGCACACGGCTGGGTGATCTGGAAGACCATGTAAGGAATCTGGAGCAGCAGCTAGATGACCTTTGACTTAAAGGGAGAATGAGGCAGTCATAGATGAGAACTACAGGGAGGTAGTCACACCTAGGCTGTCAGAAGCAGGTCGTTGGGTGACAGTCAGAGGGGGGGAAAGCGAAGGTGAGCAGACAGGTAGTTCAGAGCACCCCTGTAGCCATTCCCTTGAATAATAAGTTTACCGTCCTGGATACTGTTGGTGGGGACGACTGACCAGGTGTGAGCCACGGTGGCAGGGCCTCCGGCACTGAGTCTGACCCTGTGGTGCAGAAGGGTGGGACGGAGAAGAGGAGAGCTGTCATCATTGGAGACTCTATAGTCAAGGGAGCAGACAGGAGATTTTGTGGACCTGAGAAGGACACCCACATGGTTTGTTACCTCCCAGATGCCAGAGTCAGGGATGTCTCTGACCGGGTGCACGACATCCTGGTACGAGAGGGAAAGCAACCAGAAGTCGTGATACATGTTGGGACCAACGACATAGGCAGGAAGAGGGATGAGGTCCTGAAGTGTGAGTTTTGGGAATTAGGCAGAAGGCTGAAGAACAGGACCTCAAGGGTAACGTTCTCAGGATTGCTGCCAGTGCTACGTGACAGTGACGGTAAGAATTGGAGGAGAAAGCAGTTGAATGCGTAGCTGAGGAGTTGGTGCAGGGAACAGGGTTTTAGATTTTTAAATCATTGGGATCTCTTCTGGGGAAGGTGGGACCTGTACAGATTGGATGGGTTGCACCTGAACTTGAGGGGGAGCAATATCCTTACAGGTAGGTTTGCTAGCATGGTTCAGGAGGGTTTAAACTAATTTGCGAGGGGGATGGGACCCAGAGCGTTATAGCAGTGAAAGAAGTGCATGGAGTAAAGCCAGATCTAACATATAGAGGCTTTGAGGAAAGAGAAGCAGAATAAACAGTGTGAAGACAGTAAGGTAGAAGGCTGAAATGTGTGTACCTCAATGCAAGAAGCATCAGGAACGAAGGTGATGAACTGAGAGCTTGGATCCATACATGGAATTATGATGTAGTGGCCATTACAGAGACTTGGCTGGCACCAGGGCAGGAATGGATTCTCAATATTCCTGGATTTTAGTGCTTTAAAAGGGATAGAGAGGGTGGAAAAAGGGGAGGAGGGGTGGCATTACTGGTCAGGGATACTACTACAGCTACAGAAAGGGTGAGTAATGTAGCAGGATACTCTTGAGTCAATATGGGTGGAAGTCAGGAACAGGAAGGGAGCAGTTACTCTATTGGGGTATTCTATAGGCCCCCTGGTAGCAACAGAGATACAGAGGAGCAGATTGGGAGGCAGATTTTGGAAAGTTGCAAAAATAACAGGGTTGTTATCATGGGTGACTTTAACTTCCCTAATATTGATTGGCACCTGATTAGTTCCAAGGGTTTAGATGGGGCAGAGTTTGTTAAGTGTGTCCAGGATGGATTCCTGTCACAGTATGTGGACAGGCTGACTAGGGGGAATGCCATACTAGACCTAGTTCTAGGTAATGAACCGGGTCAGGTCACAGATCTCAGTGGGTGAGCATCTGGGGGACAGAGACCACTGTTCCCTGGCCTTTATAATTATCATGGAAAAGGATAGAATCAGAGAGGACAGGAAAATTTTTAATTGGGGAAGGACAAATTATGAGGCTATAAGGCTAGAACTTGCGGGTGTGAATTGGGATGATGTTTATGCAGGGAAATGTACTATGGACATGTGGTCGATGTTTAGAGATCTCTTGCGGGATGTAAGGGATAAATTTGTCCCAGTAAGGAAGATAAAGAATGGTAGGGTGAAGGAACCATGGGTGACAAGTGAGGTGGAAAATCTAGTCAGGTGGAAGAAGGCAGCATACATGAGGTTCAGGAAGCAAGGATCAGATAGGTCTATTGAGGAATATAGGGAAGCAAGAAAGGATCTTAAGAAGGGGCTGAGGAGAACAACAAGGGGGCATGAGAAGGCCTTGGCGAGTAGGGTGAAGGAAAACCCCTAGGTATTCTTCAATTATGTGAAGAAAAAAAAGGATGACAGGAGTGAAGGTAGGACCGATTAGAGATAAAGGTGGGAAGATGTGTCTGGAGGCTGCGGAAGTGAGCGAGGTCCTAAATGAATACTTCTCTTTGGTATTCACCAATGAGAGGGAACTTGATGGTGAGGACAATATGAGTGAGGTTGATGTTCTGGAGCATGTTGATATTAAGGGAGAGGAGGTGTTGGAGTTGTTAAAATACATTAGGACAGATAAGTCCCCGGGGCCTGACAGAATATTCCCCAAGCTGCTCCACGAGATGAGAGAAGAGATTGCTGAGCCTCTGGCTAGGATCTTTATGTCCTTGTTATCCACAGGAATAGTACCGGAGGGTTGGAGGGAGGGAAATGTTGTTCCCTTGTTCAAAAAAGGTAGTAGGGAGTGTCAGGGTAATTATAGACCAGTGAGCCTTACGTCTGTGGTGGGAAAGCTGTTGGAAAAGATTCCTAGAGATAGGATCTATGGGTATTTAGAGAATCACGGTCTGATCAGGGACAGTCAGCATGGCTTTGTGAAGGGCAGATCGTGTCTAACAAGCCTGATAGAGTCCTTTGAGGAGGTGACCAGGCATATAGATGAGGGTAGTACAGTGGATGTGATCTATATGGATTTTAGTAAGGCATTTGACAAGGTTCCACACGGTAGGCTTATTCAGAAAGTCAGAAGGCATGGGATCCAGGGAAGTTTGACCAGGTGGATTTGGAATTGGCTTGCCTGTGGAAGGCAAAGGGTCATGGTGGAGGGAGTACATTCAGATTGGAGAATTGTGACTAGTGGTGTCCCACAAGGATCTGTTCTGGGACCTCTACTTTTTGTGATTTTAATTAATGACCTGGATGTTGGGTAGAAGGGTGGGTTGGCAAGTTTGCAGACGACACAAAGGTTGGTGGTGTTGTAGATAGTGTAGAGGATTGTCAAAGATTGCAGAGAGACATTGATAGGATGCAGAAGTGGGCTGAGAAGTGGCAGATGGAGTTCAACCTGGAGAAGTGTGAGGTGGTACACTTTGGAAGGACAAACTCCAAGGCAGAGTACAAAGTAAATGGCAGGATACTTGGTAGTGTGGAGGAGCAGAGGGATCTTGGGGTACATGTCTATAGATCCCTGAAAATTGCCTCACAGGTGGATAGGGTAGTTAAGAAAGCATATGAGGTGTTAGCTTTCATAAGTCGAGGGATAGAGTTTGAGTCGTGATGTAATGATGCAGCTCTATAAAACTCTGGTTAGGCCACACTTGGAGTACTGTGTCCAGTTCTGGTCACCTCACTACAGGAAGGATGTGGAAGCATTGGAAAGGGTACAGAGGAGATTTACCAGGATGCTGCTTGGATTAGAGAGTATGCATTATGATCAGAGATTAAGGGAGCTGGGGCTTTACTCTTTGGAGAGAAGGAGGATGAGAGGAGACATGATAGAGGTGTACAAGATGATAAGAGGAATAGATAGAGTGGATAGCCAGGGCCTCTTCCCCAGGGCACCACTGCTCAATACAAGAGGAGATGGCTTTAAGGTAAGGGGTGGGAAGTTCAAGGGAGATATTAGAGGAAGGTTTTTTTACTCAGTGGTTGGTGCGTGAATGCACTTCCTGAGTCAGTGGTGGAGGCAGATACACTAGTGAAGTTTAAGAGACTACTAGACAGGCATATGGAGGAATCTAAGGTGGGGGCTTATATGGGAAGCAGGGTTTGAGGGTTGGCACAACATTGTGGGCTGAAGGGCCTGTACTGTGCTGTACTATTCTATGTTCTTGATGTTTATTCAACAAAATGGTTGTGTGGATCCTTGGAGATTTTTGAATCCATCAGTTAGGCAATTCCTTTTCTCATGTTCACCACTCCTATTCCACCTAGACTATTTCTTTAAAGATAACTCCTTGATACCAATGATTAGACAAATTGAATACACTGCTATAGTTATATCTGGTCACTCGCCTGTGAAACTGGACCTATGTTTTCCTTTAAACGTTAGAGAACGGCCTCTGTGGAGACTTAACCCCTTTTTGTTTTCTAATGAGAAATTTTGTAGTTGTATATCGGCTAACATTGAAACATTCTTCGAGACTAACAAAACTGAGTCGATATTGTACTCTTTACTTTGGGTAACTTTGAAAGCTTACCTGAGGGGTCAAATAATATCTTGTAGTTCACATGCCAATAAAGAGCGTAGGAAGGAAATGCAAGTGTTTTTGCCATCTATTTTGGACCTGGATAGAAAATACTCTGAGGCACCCACTGCAGAATTATATAAAATCCGGGTTGATTTGCAAGCAAAGTTTAATCTTCTATCTACAAACCTATCAGAACAATTAATTCTTAAGACATGTGGCCTCTATTATGAATATGGTGACAAGGCGAGCTGGCTTATGGCTCATCAGTTGAAATGTCAAGCTGCATCATGACTTATTCCCCAGTTAAGAGACACGCACCAAAACTTGACAAGCAATCCAAAAGAGATTAATAACAGCGCTCCCGATGTGTGAATAGGGTTCCCCTGGTCCTCACCTACCACCCCACCAGCCTCCAGGTCCAATGTATTATTCTCCATAACTTCCGCCACCTCCAACGGGATCCCACTACTAAGCACATCTTTCCCTCCCCGCTCTCTGCTTTCCGCAGGGATCGCTCCCTACACGACTCCCTTGTCCGTTTGTCTCGTCTCGTCTCGTTTCCCCCCCATCCCCCCCCATCCCTCCCCACTGATCTCCCTCCTGGCACCTATCCTTGTAAGTAGAACAAGTGCTACGCATGCCCTTACACTTCCTCCCTTACAGGGCCCCAGACAGTCCTTCCAGGTGAGGCAACACTTCACCTGTGAGTTGGCTGGGGTGATATACTGCATCCAGTGCTCCCGATCTGGCCTTCTATATATTGGTGAGACCCGACGCAGACTAGGAGATCGTTTCACTGAACACCTACGCTCTGTCCACCAGAGAAAGCAGGATCTCCCAGTGGCCACACATTTTAATTCCACATCCCATTCCCATTCTGACATGTCTATCCATGGCCTCCTCTACTGTAAAGATGAAGCCACACTCAGGTTGGAGGAACAACACCTTGTATTCCGTCTGGGTCGCTTCCAACCTGATGGCATGAACATCGACTTCTCTAACTTCTGCTAATGCCCCACCTCCCCCTTGTACCCCATCTTTTATTTATTTTTATACACACATTCTTTCTCTCACTCCCTTTTTTTGTCCCTCTGGCTATACCCCTTGCCCATCCTCTGGGTTTCCCCCCCACCCTTGTCTTTCTCCCTGAGCCTCCTGTCCCATGATCCTCTCATATCCCCTTTGCCAATCACCTGTCCAGCTCTTTGCTCCATCCCTCCCCCTCCTGTCTTCTCCTATCATTTTGGATCTCCCCCTCCCCCTCCCATTCAAATCTCTTACTAACTCTTCCTTCAGTTAGTCCTGACGAAGGGTCTCGACCTGAAACGTCGACGGTACCTCTTCCTAGAGATGCTGCCTGGCCTGCTGTGTTCACCAGCAACTTTGTGTGTTGCTTGAATTTCCAGCATCTGCAGAATTCCTGTTGTAATAACATCTTTGCAACTTTTTATTCCTCTCTGTATGCCTGAGTTCCCCTCAGATGAAACAAATATGGAATGTTTTTTTAGATAATTTGGAAATACCAACTCTTGAACCAGAAGAGGTGGAGAACCTAGATCGGGCTCTTGGGCAGGAAGAGATTAATAATGCCATTATGGCTATGCAGAGTGGTAAGTCCCCAGGTCCTGATGGTTATCCAATAGAATTTTATAAGAAATTTAAGGATAAGCTGATACCGGTCCTTCTAGAAGTGTTTCAGGACTCTTTGGAGAATGGCTTCTTACCCCCCCCTCTCTTTCACAGGCAGCTATTTCACTACTTCAAAAGGACACGGACCTGACTCAATATGGATCATATTGCCCCATCTCACTTTGAATGTAGATGTGAAAATTTTGGCTAAAGTGCTTGCATGCCATTTAGAATGTCCCCTTCCCAAGATAATTTCAGACAGATTCATTGCACAACACCCAATCCAAAATAGATGATCTCATAGTGGTTCTACCATGAGCTGCTCTACAAAGTTATCTTATACAGATTCTACAAATTCATCCTCTTGGGATCCAACACTAATCTGATTTTCCCAACCTACCCGCAAATTGAAATCTCCTATGACTATTGTAACATTGCCCTTTGGACATGCATTTTCTCTCTCCTGCTGTAATTTGTGAACCATATCTTTGCTACTTTTTGGAGTTCTGTATATAACTCCCATCAGGGCTTTTTTCCTTGCAGTTGCTTTGCTCGACCCACAACATTTCTATACCTTCTAATCCTATGTCAAATCAAGTTTAATTGTCATTCAACCATAATAGATACAGCAAACAAGTGTTCCTCTGGGGCCAAAGTGCAAAACAAGCAAAATAGCATGTTCAAAATGGTGAGCAAAGAAGCATATTCACACAAAAGAAAAACATATGTATATTCCAAAACCCTCAGTGTCATGTCCAATAATTGATGGTGCAGTCTCCCAGCTGTGTGCAGATGCATGCAATCCAGCCTGTCATTCCACTGCTTGAACACATGAGGGCAGCACTGATGGGAGAGGCCAGCCATTCCCCCCCACCTCTCCTCATTAGAAAGTCATTTCTTTCTAATAATTTGATTTCATTTTTTTACCAACTGAGTCACACCACCCACTTTGCCTATCTGCAACACACATCAAAGTTGTTGGTGAACGCAGCAGGCCAGGCAGCATCTCTAGGAAGAGGTACAGTTGACGTTTCAGGCTGAGACCCTTCATCAGGACTAACTGAAAGAAGAGACAGTAAAAGATTTGAGAGGGGGAGGGATGGAGCCAAGAGCTGGACAGGTGATAGGCAAAAGGGATATGAGAGGATCATGGGACAGGAGGTCTGGGGAGAAAGGAAAGGGGGAGGGGGGGAAACCCAGAGGATGGGCAAGGGGTATAATGAGAGGGAGAAAAAGGAGAGAGAAAGAATGTGTGTATATAAATAAATAACAGATGCGGTACAAGGGAGAGGTGGGACATTAACGGAAGTTAGAGAAGTCAATGTTCATGCCATCAGGTTGGAGGCTACCCCGACGGAGTGTGGCTTTACTTTATACTTTATTGTCGCCAAACAATTGGTACTAGAACATACAATCATCACAGTGATATTTGGTTCTACGCTTCACACTCCCTGGATTACAAATATTAAATATCAAAGATATTAAAAATAGTTAAAATTAGTAAATATTAAACATTTAAATTATAAATCATAAATAGAAAATGGAAAAATGGGAAGTAAGATAGTGCAAAAAAAACCAGAGGCAGGTCCGGATATTTGGAGGGTACGGCCCAGATCCGGGTCAGGATCCATTCAGCAGTCTTATCACAGTTGAAAAGAAGCTGTTCCCAAATATGGTCGTACGAGTCTTCAAGCTCCTGAGCCTTCTCCCGGAGGGAAGAGGGACGAAAAGTGTGTCAACTGGGTGGGTCATGTCCTTGATTATCCTGGCAGCACTACTCCAACAGCGTGCTGTGTAAAGTGAGTCCACGGACGGAAGATTGGTTTGTGATGTGCTGCGCCGTGTTCACAATCTTCTGCAGCTTCATCTTTACAGTAGAGGAGACTGTGGATAGACATATCAGAATGGGAATGGGACGTGGAATTAAAATGTATGGCCACTGGGAGATACCAGCTCTTCTTTGAGTTAGTCTGACAAAGGGTCTCGGCCCAAAATGTCGACTGTACCTCTTCCTAGAGATGCTGCCTGGCCTGCTGCGTTCACCAGCAACTTTGATGTGTGTTGCTTGAATTTCCAGAATCTGCAGAATTTCTCGTGTCTGCCTATCTGCAGTTCCTTTTGATACAATGTGTATCTTTGGACTTTGAGCTCCCAGCTATAATCTTCTTTCGATCACAACCCAACAGTGCCCACTATATCATGCATACCAATCTGTAACTGTGTTACAAGATCATCTACCTTATTTTGTAAACTACATGCATTTAAGTACAACACCTTCAGTCCTGCCTTCATCACAGTTTTCAATTTTATCTCCCTCTTACATAGCAGCTCTTGACTACAATTTGCCCTATCAATTTCAATTCAATTCAAGTTTAATTGTTATTCAACCATACATGAATACCCATGAATACATCTCAATAAGACAGTGCTACTCTAAGGTCAAGGTGCAAAACACAGTACCAACAGTCACACACAGCACAAAGCACACATAGCACATTCAACCACATTAGGATATCTGGAATACAGCCATGCAAAAGAAAAGCCTAGAACCAAGCCATGATGCCACAGACATCTGCAGTCGACACACAGTTCGGCTTATGGGGGGGGGAGGCAGGCGGGGGGGGGGGTGGGGGTGCAGCACCAAATCAACTCCAGCCTGGACATTACGCCACACCGCCACCAAGACAGTTACTCACTATTAGTCAGTACACTTCCATCTACGCAGGCAGCAGCACAATACGTTTTCTCCACCTACGAGTAGCTTGCTGATGGAGTAGACCTGCACTAATTTACGTTCTTAATGTCTCACAGGATCTTGTGATCATAAAAAATGTATTTAGAAAGGACAATAACACCATTTGTTGACCCCATAGAGGCTGCTGCAATTAAATGTGGCGCCACCTTACCAGAACCAGAAGATATCATCAGCCTGTATTTGCATCCAGTCTTACTCCACATTCTTTATAAACCAATAACCACATCCTCAGCACCATCACTCCAGTTCCTATTCCCCTGCCTAATTAGTTTAAACCCTCCCAAACATAAGGATAGGTTCAGGTGCAACCTGTTCCTTTTGTACAGGTCATATCTCCCTCAGAAGAGAACCCAATGATCCAGAAATCTATACCCCTACTCCCTGCACCAGTTCCTTGGCCATGCATTCATCTGCCAAATCATCCTATTCTTACTCTCATGACACAGATATGGGCAGCAACTCCAGCAATCCTGGATTTCCTGCTTTTCAGCTTTCCATCGAGTTCCCTAGAATCTCTCCAAGACTTCCACACCTTTCTGAACTATGCTGATTTGTACCAAGACTTCTAGCTGCTCACCTTCCCCCTTTAGAATGCCAAGGCATCAATACCCCAGCACCTGGGAAGCAACATACCATCTGGGTGTCTCTATCGCGCTCACAGAATCTCGTCTGTTCCTCCAACTATGGAATCTCCTATCATCACTGCAGTCCTCACCTCTGTTCTCTTCTGAGCTACAACAATAGATTCAGTGCCAGAGACCCAGTCAGTGCCAATCCTCCATAATAGAGCCATTCCCCTCAAAAGTATGCAAGTGAAATACTTATTATTGAGAGGAATGGCCACAAGGGTACTCTGCACTGGCTACTCATTTGCCTTCCTTCCGCTCTTTAAGAAGGGAAGGAGGTGAAAGACAGGAAATTATAGACCAGCTGGCCTGATTTCAATGGTTGGCAAGATGTTAGAGTCCATTATTAAGGATGTGGTTTCTGAGTAATTGGAGGTACACGATAAAACAGGTCAAAGTCAACATGGTTTCCTTAAGGGGAAATCTTGTCTGACAAATCTGTTGGAGTTCTTTGTGGAAATAACAGGCAGAATGGACATAGGTGATTTCAGTGGATGTTGTTTACTTGGATTTTCAGAAAACCTGTGACAAGATGCTACACATGAGACTGCTAAACAAGGTAAGATTCTTTGGAATTATGGGAAAGATATCAGCATGGACAGAAGATTGGCTGACAGGCACAAGGCAAAGAGTGAGAATAAAGGATCATTTTCTGTTTGGCTGCTAGTGGTTATGTTACATGGAATGGGGCGAACCCAAATGAAGGACACTGGCATGGAATTGAGTTAGGATGCAGATGAGGGTGTGAGAGTGGCTGGAGCTGAACGGCAAACAGGAGGGTGAACAGGAAAGCAGGAGGCAGGCAGAAGTTATCTTGACATGGAGTGTAGAAAGGCAAGCGGTAGACAATACTTATCTTGATGCAGAGAGACTGAGTTACACAGGTAACCCCGGTACTGAAGTAAAACTTAGAATACACATTCCTAAGTACCCGGGAACATTAATCACCACACTGGCTAAAACAACGATCTGGCAATGAGTGGATGCAAAGCCCAGGTTTTTATGCTGCAGGTCTTGGTGAGAACCAGGTATGCTGCCATCAAAGGGAATTAGGAGAAAATAGGGAAGTGCATATGTGGAAGTGTGTGGTCATACACTTTGATTGAAGGACTAAAGGTGTAGCTTGCTTTCTAAATGTGGAGAAATTTCAGAAATTGAGGTTGTAATGTAACTTGGGAGTCCTAGTGCAAGATTCTCTTAAGGTTAACTTGCTGGTTGAGTTGGTATTAAGGAAGGTAAATACAATGTTAGCATTCAATTTGAGAGGACTATAATATAAAAGCAACAATGTAATGCTAGGGCTTTATTGGTCAGCTCACTTTGGAATATTGTGATCAGTTTTGGACCTTGTATCTAATAAAGTATGTGCTGGCATTGGAGAAGGTCCAGAGGAGATTTACAAGAATGATCCGAGGAATGAAAAAAATAACCTATGCGGAGAATTAGATGTCTCTAGGCCTATATTTCCTGGAGTTTAGAAGAATGAAGGGTGATCTCATTGAAACCTAACGAATATTGAAAGTTCTAGACAGAGTGAACTTGGAGAGTATCTTTCCAATATCCATTAAATTTAAAGTTGTCACTGACCCTTTCCACCACTGATTCTCTAATGATAGATTGCTCATGGACCTCCAGATTCATCCTCCAGCAGTCAATAATCTGCTCTTTAGTTTTGCTGGCGTTGTGTGAGAGGCTATTGTTGTGGCACCATTCATGCAGATTTCAATCTTTTTCCTGTATGCCAATTCATCATCTCCTTTGATTCAAGTGGACCAAGTACAGGATTGCGTGAGATCATGAAGACTGCAGGTCCAAGGGTATATATCTTTTTAGGAGCTTGTGAAGGAATAAACCCATCAGGGAGGTTGCCATAAAATGAAATCCATGACGATTTAAACTTTTCCTATTGAAGTAGTGGCCATCTCATCACTTATAGTCAGAACGATGTTTGAAGAAAGTTATATTGAATAGATACGGAAAGAAGGCATACCACATGGGAGAAAGCAACTAGTGGGGAGGGCAAATACCCAGACAGATTGGTTGGACTGAATATATTGGTTCTGCATTATAATTGTGACCCAACTCTATATATTTTTAAGTGTTAGCACTTAAGAACATGAAGTGTCGTGGTTTTAGCACCTTGATCTTAGGAGTTTAGTTAGATGAATGGAGAACTCAATCTCTTGATACTGGGCTTCAAGCTGACACCAGAGGGAGACAGATTTAGTCTATCCAATTCTGCAGCTGCCTAAACTGATTGGCCAAGGGAAGCTGCCACGTGTATGCCCCCTACTGCAATATCCTTTTCTGCTTTGGATGCACTGCACATTCTCTGTAACTGCAAAACTACGTCTGCATTCTGTTTTCTTTTTACTACCTCGATGTATTTATGTAAGGAATGTTCCGTCTGGACAGCACATCAACAACAACTTTTCACTGTCTCTTAGTACATATAATGATAGTACACCATCACCAGTACTAATATCTCATGCAGTCGGGCAGGTATGGGTTTATTTTTGTAGGGGTTGAGCTTTTGCCATCACGGAAATATTCACTGCCATTCTCAGAACCTAGAAAGTGGACTAGATTAATAGAAGCAGTGAGAGTAATGTCCACTGCTTCATCCTTCACCCACAGGGTCTTTCCACTCTCACTACCATTGTAGTATCTTCTTCATGTTATTATGGGGGTCAGCTAGGTGATTCTGTGGACACAGGAAAGAAACACAGATGGTAGTTTGCCTCCCAGGTGCCAAGGTCCAGGATATTTCTGATCACGTCCACGATATCCTGCAGTGGGAGGGAGGACAGCCAGAGGTCGTGGTACATTTTGGTACCAACGACATAGGTAGGAGAAGGGAGGAGGTCCTGAAAAAGGACTTTGGGGAGTTAGGAAAGAAGTTGAGAAGCAGGACCTCAAAGGTAGTAATCTTGGGATTACTGCCTGTGCCACGTGACAGTGAGCATAGCAATAGAATGTGGTGGAGGATAACTGCGTGACTGAGGGATTACAGCGGGGTCATTGGGACCTCGTCTGGGGCAGGTGTGACCTGTACAAAAAGAACAGGTTGCACTTGAATCAGAGGTGGACAAATCTCCTGGCGGGATGGTTTGCTAAGCCTATTGGGAAAGTTTAAACTAGAATTGCTGAGGGGTGGGAATCAAACTGAAGTGATGGAGGAAAGGGAGGTTGGCTCACAAGAAAGCTTGGAGACAGTGCAAAAGGGAGGATAGGCAGGTGATAGAGAAGGGACGCGCTCAGTCCGATGGTTTGAGATGTGTCTATTTTAATGTGAGGAGTATCATGAATAAAGCGGATGAGCTTAGAGCATGGATCAGCACTTGGAGCTATGATGTTGTGGCCATTACAGAGACTTGGATGGTGCAGGGGCAGGAATGGCTACTTCAAGTGCCAGGCTTAAGATGTTTCAGAAAGGATAAGGAGGGAGGCAAAAGAGGTGGAGGCATGGCACTGTTGATCAAGGATAGTGTCACGGCTGCAGAAAAGGAGGAAGTCATGGAGGGTTGTCATGAGTCTGTGGGTGGAAATTAGGAATAGGAAGGGGTCAATAACTCTACTAGGTGTTTTTTATAGACCACCCAATAGTAACAGGGACATTGAGGAGCAGATAGGGAGACAGATTCTGGAAAGGAGTAATAATAACAGGGTTGTTGTGGTGGGAGATTTTAATTTCCCAAATATTGATTGGCATCTCCCTAGAGTGAGGGGCTTAGATGGGGTAGAGTTTGTTAGGTGTGTTCAGGAAGGTTTCTTGACACAATATGTAGATATGCAGAGAGGCTGTATTTGATCTGGTGTTGGGAAATGAACCTGGTCAGGTGTCAGGTCTCTCAGTGGGAGAGCATTTTTGAGATAGTGATTACAATTCTATCTCCTTTACCATAGCATTGGAGAGGGATAGGAACAGACAAGTTAAGGAAATGTTTAATTAGAGTAAGGGGAACTATGAGGCTATCAGGCAGGAACTTGGAAGTATAACTTGGAAACTGATGTTCTCGGAAACATACCAAAGAAATGTGGCAGATGTTCAGGGGATATTTGCATGGAGTTCTGAGTAGGTACGTTCCAATGAGATATGGAAAGGATTGTATGGTACAAGATGTGTGGTGCACAAAGGCTGTTGTAAATCTCATCAAGAAGAAAAGAAAAGCATGCAAAAGGTTCAAAAAACTAGGTAATGATATGAATCTAGAAGATTATAAGGCTAGCAGGAAGGAGCTTAAGAATGAAATTAGGAGAGCCAGAAGGGGCCATGAGAAGGCCTTGGCAGACGGGAAAACTCCAAGGCATTCTACAAGTATGTGAAGAGCAAGAGGATAAGACATGAGAGAGTAGGACCAATCAAGTGTGACAATGGAAAAATGTGTATGGAACCAGAGGAAATAGTGGAGGTACTTAATGAATACTTTGCTTTAGTATTCACTACGGAAAAGGATCATAGCAATTGTAGGGATGACTTGCAGTGGACTGAAAAGCTTGAGAATGTAGATATTGAGAAAGAGGATGTGCTGGAGTTTTGGAAAGCATCAAATTGGATAAGTCACTGGGACCAGATGGGGTATACCCCAGACAACTGTGGAAGGTGAGGGAGGATGAGATTGCTGAGCCTCTGGCAATGATCTTTGCATCATTAATGAGGACGGGAGAGGTTCCGGAGGATCGGAGGGTTGTGGGTGTTAATTATAGACCAGTGAGTCTTACTTCAGTGGTTGGTAAGTTGATGGAGAAGATCTTGAGAGGCATAATATGATTAGGAATAGTCAGCATGGCTTTTTCAAAGGCAGGTCGTGCCTTACGAGCCTGATTGAATTTTTTGAGCATGTGACTAAACACATTGATGGAGGTAGAGTGGTAGATGTAGAGTTTATGGATCTCAGCAAGGCATTTGACAAAGTACCCCATGCCAGGCTTATTGAGAAAGTAAGGAGACATGGGATCCAAAGGGACATTGCTTTGTGGATCCAGAACTGGCTTGCTCCCAGAAGGCAAAGAATGGTTGAAGACGGGTCATATTCTGCATGGAAGCCGGTGACCAGTGGTGTGCCTCAGGGATCTGTTCTGGGACCCCTACTCTTTGTGATTTTTATAAATGACCTGGATGAGGAAGTGGAGGATTGGATTAGTAAATTTTCTGATGACACAAAGGTTGGGTGTGCTGCGGATTGTGTGGAGGGCAGTCAGAGGTTACATTGATAGGATGCAAAACTGGGCTGAGAAGTGGCAGATGGAGTTCAACCCAGGTAAGTGTGAGGTGGTTCATTTTGGTAGGTCAAATATGATGCCAGAATATAGCATTAATGGTAAGACTCTTGGCTGTGTGGAGGATCAGAGGGATCTTGGGGTTCGAGTCCATAGGACACTTAAAGCTGCTACACAGGTTGATTCTGTGGTCGAGGAGGCGTACAGTCCATTGGCCTTCATCCATCGTGGGATTGAGTTTAGGAGCCAAAAGGTAATGTTGCAGCTATATAGCACCCTGGTCAGATCCCACTTGGAGTACTGTGCTCAATTCTGGTCGCCTCACTTTCAGAAGGGAGTGGAAACCATAGAAAGGGTGCAGAGGAGATTTACAAGGATGTTGCCTGGATTGAGGAGCATACCTTATGAGAGTAGATTGAATGCACTTGGCCTTTTCTTCTTGGAGTGGCAGAGGGTGAGAGGTGACTTGATAGAGGTGTACAAGATAATGAGAGGCATTGATCATGTGGATAGTCAGAGGCTTTTTCCCAGGGCTGAATTGGCTAGCACGACAGGGCATAGTTTTAAGGTGCTTGGAAGTAGGTACAGAGGAGATGTCAGGGGTAAGTTTTTTACACAGAAAGTGGTGAGTGTGTGGAATGGGCTGCCGGCGGCAGTGGTGGAGACGGAAATGATAAGGTCTTCTATCCAGACTCCTGGATGACTACATGGAGCTTAGAAAAATAGAGGGCTATGCGTAAAGCCTAGGTAGTTCTAAGGTAGGGCATGTTCGGCACAGCTTTGTGGGCCGAAGGGCTTGTATTGTGTTGTATGTTTTCTATGTTTCTATCATGCCCAGCATCTGATCGAAGAAAGCAGAAAATCCTCCAATTAAAGAGCGGGAAGAACGAAACCATTATATCTCAGCGCAAACTGCTGAGCCATAAATCTAGCCCTCTCCTTGGCAACTCCCTGAAATCAAATGAGACTCTAACAGGTACCATATTTCTATATCCTATGAGCTTCTGAACACATACTCTAATCACCAGAAAGGCTGTCAATTTCCACATTGCCATACTTACATCCCATATCACCTGTTAGTGAAACGCCTGATCCATCTTCAAACCTGACTATTCAATGTCTTGCTAGTCCTTCCTCCATAAACTGAAGACATCCAAAAATCTGCTCCTAACATAAGCAGTTTACCCACCACTCATTCACGTGATCACGAACATGGAAATAATTTGGAAGGTTTGTAGCTCAGGTGTTTGATGGTTGGTTTGAGTTGTTCTCTGATTTTGGTAATTTACTTGCAAAACTTTTATCCCCATGGAAGGAGACATCATCGGTGTGCTGATGATTGTGGTGTGTCTTCTGAATGCTTGGACTTTATAAACTTTTAAATCAGCTGATTGGACATCATTTCAGAAACTCATTTGTGATGTGGAGAAGAAATCTCATGCTGACTGGCTTGTGGTGAACTCATGCACTGTGGCCAGAAATTTTGCCCACATCAGCTCAAGGTCTATATGCTTGTTTACAGAATTGTTCCTGGAAAACCATGCTTCTAGGAATGCTCTTGCATATCATCACTGACATCGTTTGGTTTCTAGCTGATTATAAAATTACTATACTTGAATTAAAATCCCTCTCTGAACTTACTCCTCTATATATGGATTATACGGAATAAGGTAGATGAACTTGCAACACAGTTGCAGATTGGTAGGTATGATGTTGTAGGCATCACTGAATCATGGCTGAAAGATTATAGCTGGGAGCTTCATGTCCAAGGATACATATTGTGTTGAAAGGATAGGTAGGAAGGCAGAGGACATTGGTCAGTTGGTAAAAATTAAGATCAACTCAAAGAGGTGACATAGGGTCAGAAGGTGTTGAATCATTGTGGATAGAACTAAGGACCTGCAAGGATAAAAAGACCCTGATGAGAGTTGTTTACAGACCCCCAAATGGTAGTAAGGACGTAGCCTACAGATTACAATGGGGGATAGAAAATTCATGCCAAAATGGCAACGTTACAATCATCATGGGGGATTTCAATATGCAGGTAGACAGGGAAAGTCAGGTTGGTGCTGAATTCCAGGAGGAGGAATGTCTAGAGTGCCTTTGAGATGGATTGGCTGGAACTTCTGGAAACAATTCAGAAGGCACAGGATACATATGTCCCAAAAAGGAAGAAATATTCTAAAGGGAAGATGACACAACCCATGGCTGACAAGAGAAGCCGACATAAAAGCCAAAGAGACGGCATTTAATAGAGCAAAGATTAGTGGGAAGTTAGAGGATTGGGGAGCTTTTAAAATCCAACTGAAGGAAACTAACAAAGTCATTAAGCAGGTAAAGATGGAATACAAAAGTAAGCTAGCCAATAATATTAAAGAGGATACCAGAAGTTTCTTCCGATACGTAGTGTAAAAGAGAGGCGAGAGTGGATAGTTGATCACTAGAAAATGATGCTGGAGAGGTAATAACGGGACACAAGGAAATGACAAAGGAACTGGATAAGTATTTTGCCTCACTGTGAAAGACAGTAGCAGTATCATGGAAGTTCCAGGTGTCAGGGGGCATGAAGTGTGTGAATTTTAAATAGCTAGAAAGAAAGTTCTTGGGAAACTGAAGGTCTGAAGGTAGATAAGTCATCCGGACCAGATGGTGTACACCCCAGGGTTCTGAAAGAGGTGGCTGAAGAGATCGTGGATGCATTAGTAATGATCGTTCAAGAATCACTAGGTTCTGGAATGCTTCCAGAAGACTGGAAAATTACAAATGTCACTCTACTCTTCAAGAAGGGAGAGAGACAGGAAAAAGGAAACTATAGACCAATTAGTCTGACCTCAATGGTTGGGAAGATGTTGGAGTCGATTATTAAGGATGAGGTCTCGGGGTACTTGGAGGCACATAATAAAATAGGCCACAGTCAACATGGTTTTCTCAAGGGAAAATCTTACCTGACAAAAGAAATAACAAGCAGGTCAGACAAAAGAGAATCAGTTGATGTTGTGTACTCGGATTTTCAGAACGCCTTTGACAAGGTGACACACATGAGGCTGCTTAACAAGCTACGAGCCCATGATATTTTAGGAATAATTCTAGAATGGATAAAGCAGTGTCTGATTGGCAAGAGGCAAAGAGTGAGAATAAAATGAGCCTTTTCTGACAGGCTGCCAGTGTCTAGTAGCATTTCACAGGGACTTGTGTCGTTTCTGATTTTTCTTAATGTTATATGTCAATGATTTGGAGGTATCAAAATAGTTGTTGTGATGTGTCTACAACTTTTAGTAATAGACTAAGAAAACTACTCTACTCCAAAGAGCGCTATATGAGGTCATTCTTACCCTTGGCCATTAGGCTCTATAATGAGACAACCTATAGCCAGGGAAGTGATGACTCCCTCCTGTTAGACTGTTTGTGGTAACATTTTTTATTCTTACTACTTCTCTTCTAATATTTATATCTGTGTATGTGCAATGCTACTGTGAGAATGTAATTTCCTTTGGGATTAACAAAGTATCTACCTATCTATCTGTCTAGTGTGGTAGTGTAGTGGGTAGTGCTTGTCACTCTCATTTTTGGCTTCCACTGCTGGCAAGCAGTCTCACAGAAAGGAGAGCCAAATGTTTAAGTCTCTCCCTACTAATACATAACCTCTCCAAAAGCAAGATTCTTGTAGTGCTTGCTCGCTGGTGACACACAAAAACTGAACTCCTTTTTGACTCAGGCTGAACTACAGAGGATGAAGAGGAGGGCTGGCCCCTTCACACGTAGCATGCAGACTCATTGGCATGTGGACAGACCATGATGCTTGTGAACCAGATCCCCAGCGATGGGTAGATAGCCCCATTGTTTTGTGGGCAGCCTCATAAGAGACAAAGGCTACGGGAGTAAACCCAGACAGCAAATCTGGAGTGGAGACCCTAAGGTGGCTGGACATTATTGAACATCCTTCCAGCAGCTCCTGCAGCCAAGCTGGTGCCAAACGTACTGCTTCATAAGCTTTTCTTTGGACTACACTGGTGAGGCTGAGAGGGGCATCTTGGTGACTGGGCATCTTAGGATCTCCATTCCTTCCGCCTAAGCTTGTGATGATGATCATCACCCATTCTCCTTCGAGACAGATAGATGCCGAACACCACCAATGATTTGGATGATGAAATTGATGGCTTCATTGCCAATTTTGCAGACAATGTGAAGATAGCTGGAGGAGCCAGTAGTTTTGAGGAAGTAGAGGCTACAGAAGGACTTACACAGATTAGGAGAATGAACAAAGAAATGGCAGATGGAGTACAATGTCGGGAAGTGTATGGTCATGCACTTTGGTAGAAGAAATGAAAAGGTGGGCAACTTTATAATTGGAGAGAAAATACTAGAGACTGAGATACAAAGGGACTTGGAAGTCCTTGTGCAGGATTACCTAAAGGCAACTGGATTTACTGTGTTGTCTAGAAGACACTTTGCCACTCACCTGTAAGGCCTCTTCAGTTCTAATCCATGGTGGGTAGTTTTCCAGTTTATAAACTCAGTGAGTTATTTAAAGGTATAGCAATCACAAGAGTCATAAAGGTAATGAGAGGGTCATTAGTCTTATCTTTGCATGAATGAAGGTGTGAACTATTGTGGAGATGCCTGGGTAGAGATGTTAGGACTGCATTGTAAGTAGTTGATAGGTGGTGTTGTATACCACCCCCTCTGTTCAGGGATGGGTTTTCCAGTCTGACAAAGGTGGCTTCTTTAACCCTTCTTTCAAACCACCTGGCCTCCCTGTCCAAAATGTGCACATTGTTATCATCCAAGGACTATCCTTTGTCTTTATGTGTACATATATCACTGAGTTTTGACCTGAGGTGTTAGCCGTCCTATATTGGGAAGTGGTTGTTTCTTTCTCACTGATATACAGATCTCTGCAGTTTTCATTGCACTGGATGACATATAGAATATAGTACAGCAGAGAACAGGCCCTTTGGCCCACAATGTTGTGCTGACCCTTAAACCCTGCCTCACATATAACCCTCCACCTTAAATTCCTCCACATACCTGTCTAGTGAAATTTAGGAGACTACTAGTGTATCTGCCTCCACCACTGACTCAGGCAGTGCATTCCATGCACTAACCACTCTCTGAGTAAAAAACCTTCCTCTAGTATCCCCCTTGAACTTTCCACCCCTTACCTTAAAGCCATGTCCTCTTGTATTGAGAAGTGGTGCCCTGGGGAAGAGGCGCTGGCAATACACTCTATCTATTCCTCTTAATATCTTGTATATCTCTATCATGTCTCCTCTCATTCTCCTTCTCTCCAAAGAGAAGGTCTGTGAAGTCCGAATTCTGGTTCACGGACTGGTCCATCGATCCTTATTTCAGGTTTTCCGGTTTTCCCTTGTTCTGTTAGTTCCTCAATTGAGGCATATGATTCTCATTTTGCGCCAGCTACATAAACAGCTCCTGGGTTCAGCTTCAGTTGCTGGACTGCACCCTTCCCTTCCCATTCCTTTTGAAGCCTTGCCTGCAATCTCTGCCTGAAGCCTTGAACTGAAGACTTGTTTGCAACCTCGCCTGCGTCCTTGCCTGTATCGCTGTCAAGTTCTACTGCCGGAACAAGAACGGAGCCTTGCTGTGTCTAGATAAGGAACTGTCTATTGTTGTTTGGAATGGTCTCAGTGTCCACGCCATCGCTAGGTAGATGGGTCCAGCTGTTTGTGGCTACCTTGTGTTGGGAACTGTCTCTGTGTCTACGCCTTCGCTAGGTAGCTCCAGCCGTTTGTTGCTACCTTGAGTTGGGAACTGTTTCTCTGTGTTCTGTGTATGAGACCCGGACCTAAGTACTGTTCCCAAGGTGGGGTCCTCGCTCTGTGTTCCATGTTCTTGTCTCCCAAGACCAAGTCAAGGCTTCGGGGACTCATCCTGTTCTTGTGCCACGTCCAAGAACCTTGTCTAGTCCAAGCCAAGGCTTTGTGTTCTCATCCTGTGCAGGAGTTCCATGTCCATTCCTGTGGCCACGTCCAGTCCTGTAGCCATGACTTGTCCTCGCCTAGATCCAGGGTCCGAGCCCGGGTCAAAACCAAGGTTCCGGGTCCCTGTCCAGTCTTTTGCTTGGAGTCCTTATCCAAGTTCCAAGATCCTAGTTCCTCATCCAGGTCCCGCTTTCCTAGTCTAGTCCTAGCCCAAGCCCTGTATCCTAGTCTCGTCCAGGGCCTGTGTTTTGTACAGTGTCGTTTCTTCCTGACTTCCTTTGCTTTCTTTACACATCTAGTCCTGTTCCTTGTACCTCACTGTCTGTGTCTTACATTTGGGTCTGCTCCCAGCGCCCTCCATATGACAGAACAGTCCAGCCAAGCATAGACCCAGCAACACAGACACTGTTGTGTTACACTCGCCATCCTGTGTTCTCTCCTGTTGTATGACCCCCTTACCCGCCCATGTTGTCCATAGTCTGGGGAAGTCATTAGGGTCGTGAGGAAGCTCCCATGGGGCGGGGGTAATGTCATGGTCCAGTCCGTGAAGTCAGCATTCCGGTTCATGGACTGGTCCATCGATCCTCATTCCAGGTTTTCCAGTTTTCCCTTGTTCTCATGGTGCCTTAAATGAGGTATATGATTCTCATTTTGGGCTGGCTATATAAACAGCTCCTGGGTTCAGCTTCAGTTGCTGGACTGTTCCCATCCCTTCCCATTCCTTCTGAAGCCTCTTCCTGAATCCTTGCCTGCAGCCTCTGCTTGAAGCCTTGACTGCAACCTCTGCCTGAAGCTTTGGCCTGAACACTTGCCTGCAACCTCACCCATGTCCTCACCTGTATCGCTGTCAAGTTCTACAGCCAGAACAAGAACGGAGCCTTGCTCTGTCTAGATAAGGAACTGTCTATTGTTGTTTGGAACTGTCTGTGTCCACGCCTTTGCTAGGTAGGTCTGGCCGTATGCCGCTACCTTGTGTTGGGAACTGTCTCTTTGTCCATGCCTTTGCTAGGTAGGTCCAGCCATTTGCTGCTACCTTGTGTTAGGAACCGTTTCTGTATCCACGCCTTCGCTAGGTAGCTGTGGCCATTTGCCACTATCTTGTGTTTGGAACTGTCTCTGTTCTGTGTATGAGACCTGGCCCTACATCCTGATCTCAAGGAGGGGTCCCGGCTCTGCGTTCTGCGTTCCTGTCTCCCAAGACCAAGGCTCTGTGTTCTGCATTCCTGTCACCCTAGACCAAGTCAAGACTTTGGGGTCTCGTCCTGTGCCTCACCCAGCCCAGTAATACCTTGTCTAGTCCAAGCCACGTCCAAGAACCTCATCTAGTTCAAGCCACATGCAAGAACCTCGTCTAGACCAAGCCACGTCCAAGAACATCCAAGTGATGTTGTGGGGATGGAACTGGACTCTCTGACGGTAGTGTCTGAAAAGAGGATGCTGTCTGAGTTGCATGCCATCTTGGACAATGTCTCCCATCCACTACATAATGTACTGGGTGGGCACAGGAGTACATTCAACCAGAGACTCATTCCGCCGAGATGCAACACAGAGTGTCATAGGAAGTCATTCCTGCCTGTGGCCATCAAACTTTACAACTCCTCCCTTGGAGGTTCAGACACCCTGAGCCGATAGGCTGGTCCTGGACTTATTTCATAATCTACTGGCATAATTTACGTATTACTATGTAACTACTTATTACTATTTTCTATTACTATTCTATTATTATTTATTCTATGAGTAATTATTTACTAATAGTAATATTACTATTTCTATTACTATTATTTATGGTGCAACTGTAACGAAAACCAATTTCTCCCGGGATCAATAAAGTATGACTATGACTAACCTCGTCTAAGTCCAAGCCACGTCCAGGTACCTCGTCTAGTCCAAGCCACGTCCAAGAACCTCGTCTAGTCCAAGCCAAGGCTTTGTGTTCTCGTCCCGTGCAGGAGTTCCATGTCCAGTCCTGTGGCCATGTCCGGTCCTGTAGCCATGTCTTGTCCTCACCTAGATCCGGGGTCTGAGCCCAAGTCAAGACCAAGGTTCTGGGTCCCTGTCCAATCTCTGGCTTGGAGTCCTTGTCCAGGTTCCAAGACCCTTGTTCCTTGTCTGGATCCCACATTCCAAGTCTAGTCCTAGCCCAGGCCCTATATCCTAGACTTGTACAGGGCCTCTGTTTTGTCCAGCATCAGTTCTTCCCCACTTCCCTTGCTTTCTTTACACATCTAGTCCTGTTCCTTGTACTTCAGTGTCTGTGTCTTGCATTTGGGTCTGCTCCCAGCGCCCTCCATATAACAGAACAGTCCAACCAAGCATACACCCAGTGACACAGACACTGTTGTGTTACTCTGGTCATCCTGGGTTCTCTCCTATTGAAAGTGCCCGCCCCCCCCCACCCGCCCATGTCATCCATAGGCTGGGGAAGCCTTTTGGGTCGCCAGGAGGCCCCCATAGAGGGGAGGAGGTAATGTCATGGTCCAGCCCATGAAGCCTGCATTCCTTTTCACAGATAGGTCCATCGATCCTTATTCCAGGCTTTCCGGTTTGCCCTTGTTCTGTTAGTGCCTTAATTGAGGCACATGATTCTCATTTTGGGCTGGCTACATAAACAGCTCCTGGGTTCAGCTTCAGTTGCTGGACTGTTCCCTTCCCATTCCTCCTGCAGTCTCTGCCTGAAGCCTTGCCTGCAACCTCTGCCTGAAACCTTGGCCTGAAGACTTGTCTGCGTCCTCACCTGTATCGCTGTCAAGTTCTACCACCAGAACAAGAACGGAGCCTTGCTGTGTCTAGATAAGGAACTGACTATCATTGTTCGGAACCGTCTCTGTGTCCACGCCTTCGCTAGGTAGGTCCAGCCATTTGCCGCTACCTTGTGTTGGGAACTGTCTCTGTGTCCATGCCTTCGCTAGGTAGGTCCAGCCATTTTCCACTACCTTGTGTTGGGATCCATCTCTGTGTCCACACCTTCGCTGGGTAGGTCTGGCTGTTTGCCGTTACATGTGTTGGGAACTGTCTCTGTGTTCTGTGTATGAGTTCCAGCCGTATGTCCTGTTCCCAAGGTGGGGTCCCGGCTCTGTGTTCCTGTCTCCCAAGACCAAATCAAGACTTCAGGGTCTCGTCCTGTTCTGCCCAGCCCAGGAGTACTTCACCTAGTCTAAGCCATGTCCAAATACCTCTTCTAGTCCAAGCCACGTCCAATAACCTCGTCTAGTCCAGGCCAAGGCTTTGTGTTTTCATCCTGTGCAGCAGTTCCATGTCCATTCCTGTTGCCACATACAGTCCTGTAGCTTAGCCACGTCCAGTCCTGTAGCCATGTCTTGTCCTCGCCTAGATCCGGGGTCCGAGCACAAGCCAAAACCAAGGTTCCGGTTCCCTGTCGAGTCTCTGGCTCGGAGTCCTTGTCCAGGTTCCAAGTTCCTTGTTCCTTGTCCAGGTTCCGCTTTCCTAGTCTAGTTCTAGCCCAGGCCCTGTATCTAGTCCCGTCCAGGGTCTGTGTTTTGTCCAGCATTGTTTCTACCCCACTTCCCTTGCTTTCTTTACACATCTGGTCCTGTTCCTTGTACTTCAGTGTCTGTGTCTTGCATTTGGGTCTGCTCCCAGCACCCTCTGTATGACACTCTCTGCAATCTTCGACAATCCTCTACACTATCCACAACACCACCAACCTTTGTGTCGAATGCAAATTTGCCAACCTGTCCTTCTACCGCCACATCCAGGTCGTTAATAAAAAATCACGAAAAGTAGAGGTCCCAGAACCGATCCTTGTGGGACACCACTCGTCACAACCCTCCAATCCAAATGTACTCCCTCTACCACAACCCTCTGTTTTCTGCAGGCAATCCAGTTCTGAATCCACCTGGTCAAACTTCCCTGGATCCCAAGTCTTCTGACTTTCTGAATAAGCCCACCATGTGGAACCTTGTCAAATACCTTACTAAAATCCATATAGATCACATCCACGACACTACCCTCATCTATATGCCTGGTCACTACCTCAAAGAGCTCTATCAGGCTTGTTAGACATGATCTGCCCTTCACAAAGCCATGCTGACTGTCCCTAATCAGACCATAATTCTCTAAATGCCCAGAGATCCGATCTCTAAGAATCTTTTCCAACAGCTTTCCCACTACAGACGTAAGGCTCACTGGTCTATAATTACCTGGACTATCCCTACTACCTTTTTTGAACAAAGGGACAACATTCGCCTCCCTCCAATACTCCGGTACCATTCCCGTGGACAACGAGGACATAAAGATCCTAGCCAGAGGCTCAGCAATCTCTTCCCTCACCTCGTGGAGCAGCCTGGGGAATATTCGGCCCCGGGGACTTGTCTGTCCTGATGTATTTTGACAACTCCAACACCTCCTCTCCCTTAATATCAACATGCTCCAGAACATCAGCCTCACTCATATTGTCCTCACCATCATCAAATTCCCTCTCATTGGTGAATACCGAAGAGAAGTATTAATTGAGGACCTTGCTCACTTCCGCAGCCTCCAGGCACATCTTCCCACCTTTATCTCTAATTGGTCCTACCTTCACTCCTGTCATCATTTTTTTCTTCACATAATTGAAGAAATCCTTGGGGTTTTCCTTTACCCCACTTGCCAAGGCCTTCTCATGCCCCCTTCTTGCACTCCTTTCTTGCTACCCTATATTCGTCAATAGACCCATCTGATCCTTGCTTCCTAAACCTCATGTACACTGCCGCCTTTCACCTGACTAGATTTTCCACCTCACTTGTCACCCATGGTTCCTTCACTCTACCATTCTTTATTTTTCTCACTGGGACAAATTTATCCCTAACATCCTGCAAGAGATCCCTAAACATCCACCACATGTCCATAGTACATTTCCCAGCAAAAACATCATCCCAATTTGCACCCGCAAGTTCTAGCCCTATAACCTTATAATTTGCCCTTCTCCAATTATTTCCTGTCCTCTCTGATTCTATCCTTTTCCATGATAATGCTAAAGGCCAGGGAGCAGTGGTCACTGTCCCCAGATGCTCACCCACTGAGAGATCTGTGACCTGACCCGATTCGTTACCTAATACTAGATCTAGTATGGATATATATATATATGTCTGGCTGTAAGGTCCTTGGGTTGGATGAGTTTCTGTCCAAGTGTGGTTGTAGGTTTGAAAAACACAGGGATTTGGTGTTCATTGAAAATCCTTCTGAGTTTCTCTGAAACTCCAGCTTTATATAGGATAACTGTTTTCCATCTGCTTTGCTCCGATTAGTGTCCCTGATGGTTTTTGTTGCTGTCTTGATGAAGGCTGATTCAGGATAGCCGGAATCTTTCAAGGCTTCTCTAAAATAATTGTGCTCCTTGTCTTTAACTGTAACGTTGGTGGACACATTCTCAGCACGGTTATGTAGTGTTCTGATAACCCCTAACTTATGTTCTAATGGGTGATGAGAGTCAACTTACAGGTACTGATCTGTGTGGGTTGGTTTCCTGTAAACTTCAATATCTTGATGTCCATTTTCTTTGATAAGCACTGCACAGTCTAAAAAAGCCAGTCTATTGATCGCAATGACTTCTCATGTAAATTTGATGTTGTTATCCACTGAGTTGATATATTGTGTATGTGCTATGGAGGTTTGCTGACCAAAGGGATGAGATTGGTGGTAAGGTATGTTGCAATGTTGTAAGTAACTGAGTTAATGCTGCTCACGATTGGCCTGAGAGGGACTCCTTGCTTGTGGATCTTGAGGAGTGCTTTGGCGCTAGCCAGGGCAGCAGAGACTTTCACCCTAAGTTGTTCTGCTTCCACTTCTAATATGTTGTTACTGCAGATAGCAGTGTCTGTGGCAGTGATGAGCTCCACCACTGGCACATTTTGAGGAGTAACAGCAAAGTTTAACCCTTTTGCAAGGACTTCAGTCTCTGAATTGGTAAGTTCCCTTTCAGTCAAGTTCTTTACCCACATCCCTGAACAGAGGGGGTGGAGTACGACACCACCTCTCAGCTACTCACAATGTCCTCCTAACAGCTTTACTCTGGTGAATCCACTAAGGATCATTATGATGGCCAACTAACCTATCAATCAGCAAGTCTTTGGGATGTGGGGGGAAACCAGAGCACCCAGAGGAAACCCACATTGGCACTGGGAGAAAAAGACAGCACAGGGTTTCATGATTCCTGGATCACCAGAAGTGTGATACTGCACACTTTCAAAAGAAAACGTGTGAAACAGATAGTTCAAAAATATTGGGCTGCATCTCTTGTGAAAAACAGACTAGATTGGGTGAAAGTGACTTCAAATTCAGTATCCCTTGGTTCCACAGACACTTATTTCCCCTTTTGCTCTCATGACATTTTCGGAGCACAAGCCTGATGAATGCAAATTGTAATGTTAGATTAATATCGTTGAGTTTTACTCAGATGTCTTGGGGCGAAGTTTTACTCACAACCAATTAAATAAGGCATTCCAAGGCAGCCTGTGTTGGACAGGTTTATGTGCTCAGGGAGAATAGGAACCACCACTGTGCCTCAAGCAATCCTTTTGTCTCCATGCAAATGCTAAATTAATTGTTGGCAGTCTAGTGGATGCACCAGAACCAGGCAGTCAGCATCCTAACAGTAGTCAAAAAGAGATTAAATAAACTCCACCAGCCGTTGCCATTAAAAGGTAACTAAATCAGTTCTGTTATGCAAAGAAGAATGATGCCCAGGCCAAGTACAAGCCAAGGCTAGCAGCACCGAATTGAAATGAAAGGCTGAAAGAACTGCTGTTGGTTGTGAATTAGATTACACCCATTGTTTCCTGGCTCTTCTCTAAACTCTTTTTTATTGAGGAGTGGAGGAGATCAGCAATGGGAATCATAGTGTCATACAGCATAGAAACAGACTATTTGGCCCAACTGGCCCATACAGGCACATTAGTGTCATTTACTCTTTCCAATCCATGAGCCTGTCCAATTTCCTTTTAAATCCCGTTAGTGTATCTGCCTTAATGAATTCTTCTGGCAGCTCTTTCTACATACCGACCTTCCTCTGGGTGAAAAAGTTGCCCCTCAGGTTCCTATTAAATTTCTCCCCTGTCATCTTCAACCAATGCCCTTTAGTTCTTCATTCCCCTCCCCTGGGGAAAAAAGTGTACATTCACATAATCTGACCCCCTGATGAATTTTTTACATCTCCATACAATTACCCCTCATTTTTGTGCTCTAATGAATAAAATCCTAGCCTGCTGTGTCACTCTCTACAATTCAGTCTCTCAAGTCATAGTATCATCCTTGTAAACCTTTTCTGCACTTTTTGCATGTTAATGCATCTTTCCCATAGCAAGGTGTCTTAAGGTGAATGCAATATTCTAAACGCAGTCTCGCCAGTGTTTTGTACAACTGAAACATAAATGTAGCCTCACCATTGTCTTAGGTACCTGTAATATGGAAAGAATACAAAGAAAAACAAAGACTAGGAAAAGATCAAACCACTTCAGTGTACTGCAGAGTCTTGCTTTATTGTTCTTTACTGATGTACTTTTATTTACTTGACCTTCCTTCACTTCTTCCTGCCTCTCTTCTGCTTTGCGAATGCAGGCTCTCTTATCAGACTGCAGTATTTGCTCCATTCCATCTTCTAGACTGGCTGTTTATGCTTTGTTCTGTTGGTCTTTGACTTGCCCACGTCCTCCCCATGTCCATGGTCCTCGACTTGCCCACATCCTCCCCATGTCCACGCTATCTAGTCCTCTCGATATTCAGTAGAGTTCAATGAGATTCCACCCTCATTTTTCTAAACTCCAGTGAGTACAAGCCCAGAGTTCACATACCAATCCAGTGATTATACTTTTTTCATAATAATAACAATGTCCATATCTCTCCATTCTCTGCACATTCATTTGCCTCCACCATCGCCCTTGGTCCTGTATTCTAGACACCCTTAAATATTGGCTAATTGCATCTGTGGGAAGCTTTCAACACTGAAAAAATTGCAATGCCTGAATGTCACAAATCATCACTGATGTTAAAATAAGTGAAATGATCTTGACCCGAATAAACTGGCCTGGGAGATCTCTCCAGTAATGTGGTGAGCAATAAATTGCAGAGACATTGCAGAGATCTGCTGGGACCATGTGGAAAGATGCTATGACACAAGTTGAATGAGATCTCAACCTCCAGGTGCAGAGTAGCTTAACATGAGAGCTCACATAGAATGTCACATAGCTCAGTGATGACTGCATTGGAAAACCTGAGCCTATGAATATGTTATTCATCAGAAGGGCCCCAGCTAGGATGTGATGTCTCTGAGGAACTCTGAGGAAGTAGCATCTTCGTAGGTAGTCATGTCTCTGCTGTCAGTGGTGTCACCCACTGAATTATTGGAGGAACACACCCTGTTCATTATAATGCACTCTGTGGACCACAGGGTATAACATACATTGTAGAAGGTGTTTCAGCATGCTGCAATGAGCCCAACCTCACGTTTCTTAATATCATATAACAAGAAATGCAAGAAATTGGAATTGTCTGTGTGGGAGACTGCTCCAGCAGCTTGTCAGTTGCACTGTGACACTTCAAATTGTGTCAGTAAATTGGCTTTGGGCAAATGATCAGGTCATTAATTTCAATGCAAGAAAAATATGAAATATGCTAAAATGAGTTACCTAAGACAATGGTGAGCTAAAGAATGGGTGCTAAACACTTCCATTTCTCAGCTTTAAATCATTAACATCATAATTCCAGAAAATAGTTGACACTGACATTACAGAGCAAAAACTCAAAGTTGCACACTATAGAAGAATATGTTTGATGGCTATAAAATTATTAAGTGGGGCAAAAAGAATGCGTGGACTGGATTTGGCAGGTAAAGTGAAGAAATCTTAGGAGGTTCCATAGCTGTATTACAAGTACAAGAGTGGCTATAGAAAGAGTAGGTTCCTTAGAGATCAACAGGGCCCCAATGTATCAAGTCGCAGGAGATGGGTAGGATATTTTACAAGTATTTCTCCTTGGTGTTTGCTGAGGAGAAAACCAATATTACTCAACAGATAAGGGAAAAAATGGGGATGGTTTGAAGGTCATTCATATCACCAGTGAGGAGATATTTGCAGCCATAGGGCCCAAAAAGGTGAATAAATCCCAAGGGTCTGGCCAAGTGCACCTTTCGACCTTTTGGGAGGATAGAGGAAAAATTACCGAGGCTCTTATGGAGATACTTGCTTACCGTTAGCCTCTGGTAAAGTTCCCAAGACTGGAGAGAGCCTATTGTTCCAGTGTTTAAGAAGGGTAGGAAGAACAAGCCAGGCAACAATAAGCACTCACTACCAACTTAGTAGTGGGGAAGATATTGCAGGGAGTTCTGATGGACAGGATGTACCTGTATTTGAATAAACAATACCTGATTAGGAGTAAAGAGCATGATTTTATGTTTGGAAACACATGCTTAACGAGACTTGTAGTTTTTTGAAGTGGTAATTGAAAATGTAGATGAGGGCAAGGCAGTGGATGTTGTTTATGTGAACTTTAGCAAGGCATTCAAAAAGATCCCACATGATAGATTGGGCTGGAAGGTTAGGTTCTATGGAATCCAGGGAGAGTTAGTTAGGTGGATTCACTATTGATTTAGAGGTAGGAAGCAGGGGGTGGTGGTTGAAGGTTGTTTATCTGAATGGAGGCCAGTAACTATTGGTGTGATGTGGTCTAATTTGGGTCCCTTGTTATTCATTATTTATATAAATGATTCAGATGAGAATTCACAAGACTTGATCAGTAAGCTCGAGGATGACATGAAATTAGAAGATGTTGATCATGAAGAAGGTTATCATAGATTAGAGGGGGGAGTCCTGATCAGTTAGGGAAATGGGCAAATTGATTTCAATATTGTTAAGTTTGAGATACTGCATTTTGGAACTTCAAACAAGCATAGGACTTGTACTGCAAATGATTGGGGACTGGAGAATATGACCACCGCTCCCTGGCCTTTAGCATTATCATGGAAAAGGATAGAATCAGAGAAGACAGGAAAATTTTTAACTGGGGAAGGGCAAATTATGAGGCTATAAGGCTAGAACTTGCGGGTGTGAATTGGGATGATGTTTTTGCAGGGAAATGGTCGATGTTTAGAGATCTCTTGCAGGATGTTAGGGATAAATTTGTCCCAGTGACGAAGATAAAGAATGGTAGGGTAAAGGAACCATGGGTGACAAGTGAGGTGGAAAATCTAGTCAGGTGGAAGAAGGCAGCATACATGAGGTTTAGGAAGCAAGGATCAGGTGGGCCTATTGAGGAATATAGGAAAGCAAGAAAGGAGCTTAAGAAGGGGCTGAGAAGAGCAAGAATGGGGGCATGAGAAGGCCTTGGCGAGTAGGGTAAAGGAAAACCCCAAGGCATTCTTCAATTATGTGAAGAACAAAAGGATGACAGGAGTGAAGGTAGGACTGATTAGAGATAAAGGTGGGAAGATGTGCCTGAAGGCTGTGGAAGTGAGTGAGGTCCTCAACGAATACTTCTCTTCAGTATTCACCAATGGGAGGGAACTTGATGGAGTTGTTAAAATACATTAGGACGGATAAGTCCCAGGGGCCTGATGGAATATTCCCCAGGCTGCAGACGACTCAAAGCTTGATGGTGTTGTGGATAGTGTAGAGGATTGTCAAAGATTGCAGAGAGACATTGATAGGATGCAGAAGTGGGCTGAGAAGTGGCAGATGGAGTTCAACCTGGAGAAGTGTGAGGTGGTACACTTTGGAAGGACAAACTCCAAGGCAGAGTACAAAGTAACTGGCAGGATACTTGGTAGTGTGGAGGAGCAGAGGGATCTCGGGGTACATGTCCATAGATCCTTGAAAATTGCCTCACAGGTGGATAGGGTAGTTAAGAAAGCTTATGGGGTGTTAGCTTTCATAAATCGAGGGATAGAGTTTAAGAGTCGTGGGGTAATGATGCAGCTCTATAAAACTCTGGTTAGGCCACACTTGGAGTATTGTGTCCAGTTCTGCTTGCTTCACTATAGGAAGGACGTGGAAGCATTGGAAAGGGTACAGAGGAGATTTACCAGGATGCTGCCTGGTTTAGAGAGTATGCATTATGATCAGAGATTAAGGGAGCTAGGCCTTTACTCTTTGGAGAGAAGGAGGATGAGAGGAGACATGATAGAGGTGTACAAGATAATAAGAGGGATAGCTAGAGTGGATAGCCAGCGCCTCTTCCCCAGGGCACCACTGCTCAATAAAGAGGACATGGCTTTAAGGTAAGGGGTGGGAAGTTCAAAGGGGATATTAGAGGAAGGTTTTTTACTCAGAGAGTGGTTGGTGCGTGGAATGCACTGCCTGAGTCAGTGGTGGAGGCAGATACACTAGTGAAATTTAAGAGGCTACTGGACAAGTATATGGAGGAAGTTAAGGTGAGGGGGTGGTTATATAGGAGGCAGGGTTTGAGGGTCAGCACAACATTGTGGGCTGAAGGGCCTGTATTGAGCTGTACTATTGAGTTCTATGATGGAACAGTGACTGAGGAGTACAACTGCATAGTTCATTGAAAGCAACACCACAAATAGACATGGTGGCAAAAGAGGCAGTTAGCATACTGGCCTTTATCAATCAGGGCTCTAAGTATAGGGGTTGGGACATTTTTTTGCAATATAGAAGTCATTGGTTAAGCCACACTTGAAGTATTCAGCATAGTTTGGTCGCCCTATTATATGAGTGATGTGGTTAAACAGAAGAGTGCAGAAAACATTTTTGGAAATATTGTCAGGACTATAGGGATTGGGTTATTTGGAGCGGTTGACCAGGTTAGGTCTCTAGTTACTGCAGTGTAGGAGAATGAAGGGTGAATTTATGGAGGTTTCTAAATTCATGAAAGGCATGGAGAGGTAGTTGGTAGCAGTCTTTTCCTCAGGGGAGTCCAAAACTATGGGGCATAGATTCTGAGTGAGATAGGACAGACTTAGAAGGGAGTTGAGGGCCAACTTTTTCATTCCGAAGGTAGTGAGTATATGAAGCAACCTGACAGAGGAAGTGGTTGGAGAGGTACATTGCAAAGGTGGGTCTTGGAAGATTATGGGCTGAATGCAGGAAATTAGGACTCGATGGGTGGGCACTGTGGTTGACAGGGACCGTTGGGCTGGGGGCCTGTATCTGTGCTGTATTGCTATTAAAAAATAACTAAATCAATTTAGACTCCAAAGCACAAACATATCTACCACATGCAACTGCCTAACATCATACATTAAATCTTGGAACAAAATATGCGTAACTGTTACATACTGCAGTGTGAAAGTTTTCTCAATTAGAATAAATGTCTCCAGACTCAAAAGATTTGCAATCTATTTACGTGTTTAATAACAAATGACAGTTAATAAGACCGCACGTTGAACCCTGATTTGAGAACAGTAAAATAAATTAGGATATGTTTATTTAACGAGTTTCATACCCGCAGGACATCTCAACACACTTCCAACGTGATGTCATTACATAGGTAGGTATGCTTTGAAGCACTGTGTAAATGGCAGTAGGAGTGCACCTCCTCTTAAGAACTACTTCTTCCGCACTGCTGTCAGATTTCGGAACTAATCATTTCTGTCACACCCCTTCCTGGTGCTGCTGCCGTGTTCTTGAATTTTAAATTCTACCTCTCTTGGTTAATCCATTATTGACACCTCAGTGTTTATTTTTGTACTATTTTAAATTGAATTACAACCTTTAAACCATTTTGCTGTTTTATGCTCAACATTGTATTTTTTGCTGCATTTGTATTCATTACTACCCTGTATACTGTTTACTCTCTGAGCTTTATGTGAACAGGGAATATCATTGCACCTTGCTGCATATGACAATAAACTAATGTAATCAATTCTAAATTACTGACCTGTCAAACCTATCTGCCCCATCTGTGACAGGGTCTGCAGGTTCCATACTGACCTCATTGGTCACTGCAGAATCCCTAGACCTGGAATGGAAGCTAGTCTTCCTTGACAAGTCCTCCGGACAAGATGTTAGAGTCCATTATAGAGGATGAGATTCTGAGGTACTTGAAGGCACCCAATAAAATAAGCTGAAGTCAGCATGGTTTCCTTTAGACATGATGGGCTGAATGGCCTATTTCTGCTTCTATGCCTTGTGGTTTTATGGTTTACAGCATAGACTGAAGGGATTAGTTTAGTCAGGTATTTAGTTACTCGTTTAGTTAGTACAACATCATAGACTGAAGGGTCTGTTGCTATACTGTACTGTTCTGTGTCAACAATACACTTTGGAACCTGAGGGATTAATAATGTTACATTTTCCAGGACAGGAAACCTCCCTTGTAGAAAAGAATGTTGTGAATCTCCTGCCTGTTTTCCTGATGGTGACTGTTATGTTTACCAGGAATTACACATGGCACCTTCATCCTTAGGTATTTGCTATGTCAATCATGCCCAGAGGGGTGGATCTTTGGGGGAAGGTCTGGGCTGTACTTTAGCAGTTTCTCAAGTTATTTAGCTCCCCATCACAGCTGCTCATTGAGCACTGAACAAACAAAGGAGAACCAAATCAATTGCTGATGGTATTGGTAATTGATTTATGATTGTCACATATAGGGAGGTACAGTGAAAAGCCTCTATCTGTGTGACAACCAGTCAAATCATGCCATACATCAAGGAAGTAATATGTAAAACAGAAAATCGAATATCGCATTACGGTTACAGAGAAAGTTCAGTGCAGGTAGGCGAATAAGGTGCAAGGACTGTAATGATGTAGATTGTGAGATCAAGAGTTCATCCATAATGTATGAGCAGTCTGTTCAAGAGTCATGTCAGTGGGGAAGCGGTCCTGGTGTTCTCAATCTTTTGTATTCTCTACCCGATGGGAGAGGGAAGAAGCAAGGATGACAAATATGAGAGGGGTCTTTGATTATGTTGGCCACTCTCCTGAGGCACCGGGAAGTGAAAAGCAGAGTCAATGGAAGGGAGGCTGCTTTGCATGATCTGTTCACAACTCTGATGTTGGCAATGTAGAATTAAGTCTGTTTCTATCAGAACTGGCTAGTTGCATTACAAAACATCTATCTGCTAAATTGACTGTTTTTCTTTCTCCACAACCATGCTGGGACCAGGTGTGTGTTTGCTACATCTCTACATTTCACATTCATTACATCCTTTTGATTATGTTCTCACTCACTTCTCTCATTAACCCATAAACTAGTTGACTTCATCTAAAGTTTAGCTCCATGCCAGCCTTGTCTTCATTCTGCCTGAGTTATTCAGTTTGCTTTATTCATCCTTCCACACTTATCTCTACAATTAGAATTGATTTATAGGATTACATGCCCCAGAAACAATTGTTTCAACTCACAGTCCACACCAACCCATTGACACTACTTCAGTTTTATTCTCATCATGTTCCCATTAATATCTCAGAATCTACCCCTCACCTTCACTCTAGGGGTCAATTAACCTCACAAGCATGTGAGTCTTTAGGATACGGGAGGAAGTGGGTGCACCCTTGGAAAATACACATTCACAGGTAGAGCATGAAAACTCCACACAGACAGCATCTGAGATCAGGATATTACCCTGGTCAGTGGAACTGTGAGATAGCAGCTCCACCAGCTACACCATAGTATTGCCCCCATATATGGAGGAGCGCTGATGTTGAACTGTTACCCAATGCCAGGTATTATTCCAAGTTTTTCTCGTCTCACAAGTCCCTTTAGTTTTGCTGGAAATATGCACAATTAAATAAATAACATTAGAACCATAAAAATCAGGAATGAGTAGGATATTGGCCTTATCAAATCCACCATGCCACTGACTAGGATTGAAAATATCTACCTTGAGTTCCAGAGTTTTGTCAATCTCAGTTTTCAGAATCAATCGTCAGTAGAAAAGCAATCCCTTCAAGACAATGTTCTGAGAAACAAAAGCACTGTAGGAGGAGTGGTCTACCTGTGCCTAATTTATGGAGATTAAAAAGAGTTGTACATTCAAAGATATCAATAATAAATTAACTGTTCCAACTCCACTTGCAGGTCTGTAGATGATACCACCATCATGGGCCACATCTCAAATAATGATCAGTCTGCGTACAGGAAGGAGATAAAGGAAAGAGCCTCTTCTTCCACAGGAGACTAAAGAAATTCAGCATGTCCTGTTGACCCTTACCAATTTTTATCAATGCACCAGCTTCTATCCCACTACTATCAGATTCTTGAATGGGCTATGGTAAGAGGGACTGCTAACCTCACAATCTACCTCGTTATGATCGTGCATTTTATCATTTACCCGCACTGTACTTTTTCTGTAGCTTTTACATTTTATTCTGCACTATTATTATTTTACGTAATCTACCTCAATGCACTGCGTGATGATTTGATCCTCATGAACGGTTTGCAAGACAAGCCTTTCATGTGACAATAATAAATCAATATCAATAATGAGATGACTCAATAATTCTTTCCTATTCTGATCCCATGTGTCAAATAGCCAAACTGTGTGCATTCAAAATCTTAACAACCAGCCGTTGGAAGATACGAGAGGTGATTAATAGGTAAACGTGAATGACTACCAGTTTGCCTCAAGCAGTCTATATCAGTACTGATAAAATCTCAGGACTTGCAGTTGGTTTGGAGCCAAAATACAAGGCACCAAAAGTAATTGTGCAGTATAACTGTCATTACCACATATTTATTTTGAAAGGCAACACTCACCAGGTAAACTCCACACGCTGTACTCTTCCAGGGTCTGCAGCTAATTTTCTTTTTAACAGCAGAGTCTCCCCCTACCCATGTGTATTGGCTGGAACCATATCATGCTCACATCACTGTAGCTTCTGCTGTATCAAAACAAAACATTAATACTGGGCCAAAGTTTATGCATTTTGTATAAAAGTTATCCACACTGTTTGTTTTCTTTCCGACTGTGGATTTTGAGCAGGTGGTGAGATTAGCAAGAGAGGAATTAGTGAGGTGGAGGATTTGTTGGTGGGAGGGGGGTACAATTTTAAAAGTTTGAACATTTGTTCAAAGATGAGGCATTTGAGGAGATGTGAGATTAGGGCAATAGAAAGAGGGGAAGAGGATTCATAGCAAGTAACAGAGTTGAGGGGAGAGTGATTATAAATGGGAAGGGACAGAATTATAGGAGGGGCAAGTTCTGAAGCAGAAAAGAGATTTGTAGGAGATGAGTGGTTTGGCAAGAGTAAAGATATTGGGAGTGGTGAGGGGATGAGGAAGTGAGGGGAAGTGTATCTGGGGAGGGCATTGCAAGGGTTGTGGAAGGTAAGGGTATTGTGAAAGGGAGAAGGGTTGGGAGGTTAAGGAGTTTGTGGACAAAAGGAGATTGGATGTTAAAAGGTTTGGCGGGGGGGGTGGTGGTGTTGAGGTACCTGTGATGTCAATGAACACTCTGGTTTTATGCTCGATCTAAAGCTGTGGCCTTCAGCACAGATGAATCATAACACATGATCGAGTCTTCATGCAGGTAGTCTCTGGGCTTTACATAGATCCCTCCTTATCCCTCCATTTGGTCCTAAGTGTAAAGGTGGTTGTCACCCATGTGGTGATTACCGATGTCTTAATGAGGCCACCACCCCCAATCGCTACCCAGTCCTAAATACTCAAGACTTTTTAGCATCTTTAGCCAGAAAGTTAATTTTTTCCAAAGTAGTCTTAGTTAGAGGCTACCATCAGGTGCCTGTGTGCTTGGAGGACACTCCCAAAATGACTGTGAAAGCCCCTTTTGAGTTTCTGCCATGATTCCTGATGCCATGACTGCCCGGTCAGCCTCTCAATTGTGTTCCTCCCTCCTCAGTAAATTCAATTTCTACTTGCCATCATGGCATACAGCACTCTTGGGTTCTTGCTGACCAAAATTTTGGTAGATCACCTTAAACCGGCCCACCAGGATTTGGAGGATTCTCCTACCTTGCCCCTGCCATCACAACATGGCCATGAGCATGTCAATGCACCTGCAGTTCCTCCACCCATGGAACGTAGCACCCAAATATTTATGGTTTTATTACTATTTAATTATTTATGGTGCATCTGTAACGAAAACCAATTTCCGCCGGGATCAATAAAGTATGACTATGACTGTGACTAATTGGACGGCTCATCTGAGCCCGGACAGGCACACAATGTAGGTTTTAGTTAATTCGGGGTGGGGGGGTGCTTTGTAGGGTCATGTAATTGGTGGAAACAGACATTATTCACAACCACTGACATTGAGTTGGGGTTTCACTTTAAGAGTCTGGCCGGATGTGATAACTTAGTCTGTGAAGTTCTGTTACCACGCTGTTTGTGGTCAGAGTTTGGAGTACAATAAATGAGCTCTTATGGTTTTTCTTCAACATAAAACAGCTTTCATCATTTTATTTGCAAAAATCTACACAGGCAAAACCTCAGATGTTTTATTGCAACATTTACTCCTCTGGCACTGCTTTATTAGCTTCATTGGTGACATGTACAATACATTGAAACATACTGTGCACTGAAGTATGTTGTTTGTGTCAAATCAAATGAGTGAGGATTGTGCTGGGCAGCCTGTAAGTGTTGCTATGTTTCCAGAACTGTCATTACATGCCGACAACCCAGCAGCCCTAACCGTACTCTTTTGGAATGTGGGAGGAAAGCAGAGCACCCAGACAAAACCCATGCCGATATGGGGACAACATACAAGCTCCTTACAGACAGTAGCAGGAATTGAATCACAATCTTACAGTTGGCATCAGGTATTCCTCTGGAAAGAAATCCTGGCAATAGTTCCACACTTGCAACAGAATTGAAACATTATAACTCCTATTACAATAAAAGTTATTTTTAACTTCTGTTCTCTTTCATTTCAGGCCATATGATGGTCAGGTCATTATATATAGTTAAGGTGGACATAGACAAAAATTTGAAAGATTTGAATTTAAGGTTATGAATAACTGATACAGATGATGAGTTGAGGCTAACATAAATCTGTAAGGATTATATTGAATCATGGGATAGATCTGAGAGGCCAAGTGCCCTAATTTCACATATGTTCTTTCTAATCTGAAATAAGTACAGAAGTATTAGATTTAACACAACAGTAAGTACCCACTTAAAAAACATCCAGATTATCAGGGTCAATGGTGCTTCATAGTCTTTAAGCACGGAAATAGGCCTCAACCTCCCAAATGTGTGCTGACCATCAAACATTCAATATCACTAATCCTACACAATTACCATTTTATTCTCCTCCTTGTTTCCATCAGCTTCTCTCAAATTCTATCATTTACTTGCAGTAGGGATAATTGACGGCAGCCAGTTAACGTACCATCCAAATATCTATGAAATGTAGGAAGAAATCAGATCCTTCAAGGATACCACAATAGAGAGAACATGCAAACCCAACACAGACAGCACCGGTGGTTAGGATCCAACCTAGTTGCTAGAGGTTAACCCTCTAGATCGTTGGAGATAATTGGTATACAATTAATTAGGTTCTGTAGAAGGGTCTCAGCCTAAAACGTCAAATATCCATTCATTTCCATAGATGTCACCTGACCTGCTGAGCTCCTCCAGCATCTTGTACGTGTTGCTTTGGATTTCCAACATCTGCAGGCTTTCTTGTGTTAACAGTCATCAGGTGTCTAAAAGATTTATTCACAATTAAATATATGATTAAACCACAAGAAACTTGTTTGTAACCCCTGATTAATGTAAGGTTAACACGAGGAATTCTGCAGATGCTGGAAATTCAAGCAACACCCATCAAAGTTGCTGGTGATGTTGCCTGGTCTGCTGCGTTCACCAGCAACTTTGATGTGTGTTGCTTAACGTAAGGTTGATGTGTCATATATCCAGGCTGCTGTTAGTATTCCAACAGAGGTGATAAAGTCTTTCTAGACATGAAGATCCCTTTGGATTATCTATTTCAGTGCATGCAAGAAAATCCCACTTTCAAATCCGGTGGTTAATCTTCCTTTAGCTTTTCTCCTCTTTGGAAAATAATCTTACTTTCTCCATTGCCTCTTCTATTGAAAGTCAATTTGTATGAAAGACTACTTGCTGTAAGTGACATACCGATTGCAACTATAATGATATTATCTCAATTAATCATGGATTTAAAACAATGTTATTTACAATTAGTATTGTAATCATCAGTTTAATTATGTTGAATCTTTTAATTACTACCCAGACATGAATAATTCATTACATTGCAATTATCTCCATTCTTTGATGTTTTGATGAGATTATTGACAGAAAATCTGCTTTCTTTCATATCTATGGATACTTGAGTCATTCAAGTATCTATTTATTTTATATTTACAGCATCAATAGTGTTTTCCTTTTGTATTCATTGTTTGGATCCATTTGGTTGGGGGCGTTGTGGATAGTGTGGAAGGCTGTCAGAGGTTACAGCGGGACATTGATAGGATGCAAAACTGGGCTGAGAAGCGGCAGATGGAGTTCAATCCAGATAAATGTGAAGTGCAAGCATGAGGAAATCTGCAGATGCTGGAAATTCAAGCAACACACACGAAAAATGCTGGTGAACGCAGCAGGCCAGGTAGCATCTATAGGAAGAGGTGCAGTTGACGTTTCGGGCCGAGGCGTCAACTGTACCTCTTTCTATAGATGCTGCCTGGCCTGCTGTGTTCACCAGCATTTTTTGTGTGTGTTGCTTAAGTGTGAAGTGGTTCATTTTGGTAGGTCAAATATGATGGTAGAATATAGTATTAATGGTAAGACTCTTGGCAGTGTGGAGGATCAGAGGAATCTTGGGGTCCAAGTCCATAGGACACTCAAAGCTGCCGTGCAGGTTGATTCAGTGGTTAAGAAGGCATATGGTGCATTGGCCTTCATCAATCGTGGGAATGAGTTTAGGAGCCAAGAGGTAATGTGGCAGCTATTTAGGACGCTGGTCAGACCTCACTTGGAGTACTGTGCTCAGTTGTAGTCGCCTCACTACAGGAAGGATGTGGAAACCATAGAAAGGGTGTAGAGGAGATTTACAAGGATGCTACTTGGATTGGGGGGCATGCCTTATGAGAATAGGTTGAGTGAACTTGGCTTTTCTCCTTGGAGCAGCGGAGGATGAGAGGTGACCTGATAGAGATGTATAAGATAATGAGAGGCATTGATCGTGTGGATAGTCAGAGGCTTTTTCATCAGGGCTGAAATGGCTAGCCCAAGAGGGCACAGTTTTAAGGTGCTTGGAAGTAGTACAGAGGAGATGTCAGGGGTGAGTTTTTTACACAGAGAGTGGTGAGTGCGTGGAATGGACTCCAGCTGACTACAGTGATGGAGGTGAATAAGATGTCTTTTAAGAGACTCATGGACAGGTACATGGAGCTTAGAAAAATAGAGGGCTATGGGTAACCTTAGGTAATTTCAAAGAAGGGCATGTTCGGCACAGCTTTGTGTGCTGAAAGGCCTGTACTGTGCTGTAGTTTTTCTATGTTTCTATGTTTCTATTTCTTTTCATTTTCATTAATTGTCTCTATTTTAAAAAGAGATATCTGTATAAAACATTTGTACTTATTTTATGGAGAAAATATGTGTACAAAATATGGAAAATAACTGGCAAGAAATGGAACCAGATTTCAGGAGTTCGTATGTGAACCAACTGTTCATTCCAGCTGTTCATTTATTATCAGAAAAGCATGTTTGCATAAATCTGATATGAGATCCTGTGCCTCCTATAATACTTTCTCTTGTGTTTCCATTTTGTTTTGTTCTCTGAGTCTAGAATTCACTGTCAAAAATAGTAGAGGTGGAAGTATGTAAAAAAAGAAATAAGATAAAGGCAGGAAATACTCTACAATGGGATGAGCCTTGATTGTTCATTGCTATCCTGCACAGACTTGACGGGACAAATATTATCCGTTACATGATGATTCTTAAGAGTTGGTGGGAAGAAGCCATATAGAGAGTGGAGAGAATGTGGAACAAATTGTAAAGTAAGGATGGTTGAAGAAGGTAGCATTGCTGCAGAAATGTCATGGCATGATGCTTAGACCATAAGGCCACAAAACATAAGTGTTCAATTAGCCATTTTGTCCATTGAATCTACTCAGCCATTCAATTATGGGTGATCTATTTTCCCTCATAACCCCATTCTCATGCCTTCTCCCCTTAACGTTTAAAACCTTTACCAATCAAGAACCTCTCAACGTCCACTTTAAATATACCCAATACCATGGCCTCTACAGCTACTTTGTCATTAAATTCCACAGAGTCAGGTTTAATATCATTGGCATACGTTGTGAAATGTGTTGTTATGTGACAGCAGTACATTGCAATACATGATAATAATAACTGTAAATTGCAGTAAGAAGTAGATATATATTTTTAAAGTTCTATTAAATATGTAGTGCAAAAAGAGAAAAGAAGGTTTAAAAAAGTATATTCACTGTTCTCTGGCTAAAGAAATTACTCCTCATCTCTTTTCCAGAGGGATTACCTTCTATTCTGAGGCTGTGCCCTCTGGTGCTGGACTCTTCCATTATTGTAAACATCCTCTCCTCACCCACTCTGCCTAGGCCTCTCAATATTCAATAATTTTCAATGATATTCTCACTTCATTCTTCAAAATTCCAGGTCAGTACAGGCACAGAGTGATCAAATGCTTCTCATACATTAACCCTTTCATTCCTGGGATTATTCTCGTAAACCTCCTCTGGACCTTCTCCACATCCTTTTTTAGATATCAGGCCCAAAACTTGCTCACAATACTCCAAATGTAGACTGACCAATGCTTTATAAAGCTCAGCATTCCATCCTTGTTTTTATATCCTAGTCCTCCTGAAACAAATGCTGACATTGCATTAATTTTCCTTACTACTGACTCAACCTTTTAGAGAATCCTACACGAGGACTCCCAAGTTCCTTTGCATCTTTGTTTTCTGAATTTGCTGTCTGTTCAGAAAACTGTCTATGCCTTTATTCTTTCTACTAAAGTGCATGATCATATACTTCCATACACTATATTCCACCTGCCAATTCTTTGCCCATTCTCAGAATCAGTACAAAACCTTCTGCAGACTCCCTACTTCTTATTAAACTACCTGCTCCTGCACTTATTTTTGTATCATTATTGTGGCTCTATTGTTATCCCTGCTAGTGTCCCCTTCCAATCAACTTTGGCCAGCAACTTTTTCATGCCCCTGTAGGTATCTTTACTCAACCATAATACCGATACACACAATTTTACCTTCTCCCTCTTAAATGGTAAGGTAAGCTGTACAGTCTTCAGAAAATAAAATTGAAGACCTCTGAGCAAGATTGCAGTACCAGGGAGACTTCAGGGACTGCTGTGCACTCTGCAACACAGAGACATGGCTCACTCCAGCTTACTGGATACAGAGCTGTAGTCCAAGGGCTTCACTTTCCCCTACATGGGCCGGGCAGCGGTGTCAGGTAAATGCAGAGGCAGTGGACTTTGCTTCATGATTAATTCACCCTGGCACACAGATGTGGTGGTTCTGTCTCTAGTGGTCAAGTGTCACCTGTTCTACAAGTTGAGGGGGTTTTCTGCCATCACCCTAGTTTTATTGCACGTTCCAGCCCTGGCTAATGTCAAGCTGGCTCTGGAAATGCTGAGCAACATGATCAGCTGTCACGAGGCAGAAGCCTTCCTGAACTTTGCAGTCCAGATTGAAGAAGTGTTTTGACAAACTATCACCAAAGTGTTACCTCTGGAACTAGAAGAGCCAACACACTTGATCACTGATACAGCACCATCAAGAATGCTTACCGTGCAATTCCACACCTGACTACACTTCTACTCCCAGAATACAGGCAGTGACTGAGGACCACAGCACCAGTGGAGAGGACTGAAGGTATAGTCAAGGGAGGTGGAGGAGTGATTACAGGACTCCTTTGCATTGTGGAACCAGAGCATATCCAGCAATTTATCTTTGGATTTGAATGAATGACTTCATAAGACCTATGTGGATGAGTGTGTATCTTGGAGAATTTACCGGACATACCCAAACCAGAAGCCATGTCTGGTGATTGAGAATTCTACAAGAAGTCCAGGTGTGACCTATGGAAAACTGCTGTAAGAGCAAGAAAGCTATTCTGAGTGAAATTAGAGGCACAATTGGATATACGACTGCTATGCCATTACTTCCTATAAGGCAATACCTAACATCATAGATGGCTGTGATGCTTTACTCCCAGATGAGCTTAATGCATTTTGTGCATGCTTTGAAAAGGAGAATAAAACTATACCTGTGCAGGTCCATGTCACACCTGATGACCCTGTGCTACCTATCTCAGAGGCTGACATCAGAACATCTTTCAAGAAGGTGAACAATCACAAGTCATCAGGTACTGAAGACTGTTGCTAGCCCAACTGGCTGGAGTGTTCAAGGACATCTTCAGCCTCTTACTGATGTAATTGAAGGTTCCTACCTGCTTCAAAAGAGCATTGATCATTCCAGTGTCAAAGAAGAGCAAGCCAAGCTGCCCCAATATCTGTCACCAGATGGCACTTACATCAATTGTAATGAAGAGCCTTGAGGGCTGCCTATAGCTGGAATTAACTCCTGCCTGAGCAAGGACCTGAGTCTGCTGCAACTTGCATACAACCACAGTAGGTCTACAGCAGGTACAATATCACTGGCTCTCCACTTTTGCCTTAGCCAAGTCCGGAGCGTTAAACATAGAAACATAGAAACATAGAAAATAGGTATAGGAGTAGGCCATTTGGCCCTTCGAGCCTGCACCGCTATTCGGTATGATCATGGCTGATCATAGAACCCTGTACCTGCCTTCTCTCCATGCCCGCTGATCCCTTTAGGCACAAGGGCCATATCTAACTCCCTCTTAAAGATAGACAATGAACTGGCCTCAACTGTTTCCTGTGGCAGAGAATTCCACAGATTCACCACTCTCTGCGTGAAGAAGCTTTTCCTCATCTCGGTCCTAAAAGGCTTCCCCCTTATCCTCAAACTGTGACCCCTCGTTCTGGACTTTCCCAACATCGGGAACAATCTTCCTGCATCTAGCCTGTCCAATCCCTTTAGAATTTTATACGTTTCAATCAGATCCCCCCTCAATCTTCTAAATTCCAGTGAGTATAAGCCTAGTTGATCTAGTCTTTCATCATATGAAAGTCCTGCCATCCCAGGAATCAACCTGGTGAACCTTCTTTGTACTTCCTCAATGGCAAAAATGTCTTTCCTCAGATTAGGGGACCAAAACTGCACACAATACTCCAGGTGTGGTCTCACCGAGGCCTTGTACAACTGCAGTAGTACCTCCCTGCTCCTGTACTCGAATCCTCTTGCTATGAATGCCAGCATACCATTCGCCTTTTTCACTGCCTGCTGTAACTGCATGCCCACTTTCAATGACTGGTGTACAATGACACCCAGGTCTCGTTGCGCCTCCCATTTTCCTAATCGGCCACCATTCAAATAATAATCTATTTTCCTGTTCTTGCCACCAAAGTGGATAACCTCACATTTATCCACATTAAATTGCATCTGCCATGAATTTGCCCATTCACCTAACCTATCCAAGTCACCCTGCATCCTCTTAGCATCCTCCTCACAGCTAACACTGCTGCCCAGCTTCGTGTCATCCGCAAACTTGGAGATGCTGCATTTAATTCGCTCATCTAAGTCATTAATATATATTGTAAACAACTGGGGTCCCAGCACTGAGCCTTGCGGTACCCCACTAGTCACTGCCTGCCATTCTGAAAAGGTCTCGTTTACTCCCACTCTTTGCTTCCTGTCTGCCAACCAATTCTCTATCCACATCAATACCATACCCCCAATACCGTGTGCTTTAAGTTTGCACACTAATCTCCTGTGTGGGATCTTGTCAAAAGCCTTTTGAAAGTCCAAATATACCACATCCACTGGTTCTCCCCTATCCACTCTATAAGCTACATCCTCAAAATATTCTATGAGATTCGTCAGATATGATTTTCCTTTCACAATCCATGCTGACTTTGTCCGATGATTTCACCGCTTTCCAAATGTGCTGTTATCACATCTTTGATAACTGACTCTAGCATTTTACCCCACCACCGATGTCAGGCTAACCGGTCTATAATTCCCCGGTTTCTCTCTCCCTCCTTTTTTTAAAAAAACTGTTCATTGATTACAGTTCAGCATTCCCTCTGTACTAATCAACAAGCTTCAAAACCTGGGCCTTTGTACCTCCCTCTGCAACTGGATCCTTGACTTCCTCACCGGGAGACCACAGACAGTGCTGATTGGAACGAACATTTCTTCCTAGCTATTAATCAACACAGGAGCACATCAAAGATGTGTGCTTCGTCGCTCCTCTACTCTCTCTACAGTCATGAGTTTGTGTCCAGGGTCAGCTCAAATAGCACCTGTACATTTGCTGATGACACAACTGCCGGCTGAATTTCAGATAGTGACGAGGTGGAGTACAGAAGTGAGATCATCTGGTTGAGTAGTGTTGCAATAACAACCCTGCACACACTGTCAGGAAGACCAAGGAATTGATTGTGGATTTCAGGAAGGGGAAGTTGGGGAACACACCCCAGCCGTTATCTATGGAATCAGTGGAAAGAGTGAACAGTTTCAAGTACTGCATTGCCAGCATCTCAGAGGGTCTATTCTGGGCTCAACATATTGCTTTAATCATGAAGAAGTCATTCCTTTATTAGGCTTATGAGGAAACTTGGTATATCACCAAAGACTCTAGCACATATCTAGAGATATACTGTGGAGAGCACTATCTGGTGTGGAGACTCCAAAACGCAAGTTCAAAACAAGCTGCAGAGTGTTGTAGACTCAGCTTGTTTCCTGATGGGCACTAACCTCCCTGCCATCAAGGAAATCTTAAATAAATAGGTGTCTCAAATTCAAGTTTAATCATCATCATTCAACCATAAACAAAACAGTGTTTCATGGCACCCATCATTAAGGACCCTCCCTATCTAGGATATACCCAATTCTCATTACCACCAGTGGGAGAAGGTACAGGAGACTGAGGATGTAAATGCATCATTTTAGGAGCTGCTTCTACCCTCTTCCAAAGGTTTCTGAACAGCCCATGGACACTACCTCAGTATTTTGCTCTATTTATTTATTATTTTATATATTTATTATTGTAACTTAAGTCATATTTTATATATTCCATTGTGCTGCTACAGCAAAACAATAGAGTTCATGACATATATCAGTGATAATAAACCTGACTCTGATTCAGATTCTAAATTCTATCATATGATGATCACTGGCACCTAAGGGTTCCTTTACCTTAAGCTCCTTAATTAAATTTGGTTCATTACACAACATCCAATCGAGAATTGCCTTTTTCCTAGTGGTTTCAACCACAAGCTACTTCAAAATCCTTCTTTTAGGCATTCTATGAATTCAACATCAACCTGATTTTCCCAATCTACCAAGATATTGAAATCACCCATGACCATTGTAACACTGCTCTTTTTACCTGGCCTGTTCTATCTCCTGTTGTAATTTGTAATCCACATCCTGACTACTATTCAGAAGCCAATCTATAATTACCCTTGGAGTACCCTTGGAGTCTCTGTACCCTTGGAGTTTCTTATTTCTACCAACAAGTATTCTACATCTTCTGTGTTCCCAAGTCACTTCTTGATAAGGATTTTATTAACCCTGTGCTGATTTGCATGAGTGTCAGGTAACAATCCAAAGATCATTACCATTTTTTGATTCTGTGCTTAAATTTATTCCCTAGCTGCTCAAATTCCCTTATCAGAACCTTTTGTCTTCCTTTGCCGTTGGTACTAACATGGACCACAACAATTGGATCTTTGCCCACCACTCCAAATGCATCTGCAAGTCAAATGAAATGTCCTGAATCTGGGCACAAGGCAGATATCACAGCCCTCAACTTTTGATCCTTGCGGCAGAGTTTTGTGTCTATTCCGCTGACTATGCTATCCCCAATTATAACTATGTTTCTCCTCTCTCTCCCCTCTAGAATAGCTCCCTGAACCATAATGCCACGGTTTGTTTCCTTATCCATCCTACAGCCTTCGTTCTCATACTCACACAGAGCAATAATTACAGGTTAGCTCAAGGGCTATGGATCCTCAAGCACTACTTTTGTATCCCCCTCTGTACTATATTCAAGGTCACATTCTCTTGTCTCTGGCCACAGGCCAAATTTTAAGCAGCTAAACTAATATGTTTGACTACTTCCTGAAATATAATATCCAGGTAACTCTCCCTCTCCTAATGCATTGCAGTGTTTGAAGCTCCAGTTCCATCAGTTTTTAGCCTGAATTCCTCAAACAACCAACACTTTCTGCAGATGTGGTCACCAGGAACCACAGTTGGTTCCACCAATTTCCATATCTTGCAGCTACAACACATCACATGGTCCTGCATCTCTACTGTATTTAATTAGTTGTAATGTGGTACCTTTTTAGTGAAAATTACTTAACTGTTTTTACTTGCTACTCAGCAGTTCCTCCTTGCTGAAACATCTTGAGTCAAAGCCTCAGACCTCAGATTCCCACACTGTCCCACTCCCACATGGCCATTCCAAAATGCCCTCTGTGTCCTTGGCCTCTGCCTCTTCTGACAAAAGCCTCAGTTCCTCACTCTAACTCTGTCCACTCTAATAAAGGCTGCTCCACTTATACCTAATTTGTTTTTTATTGGCCCTTACCAATTGCCGAATAATACAATCAATCTCAAACTCAGCAGAAAATCCCAAAAGGACCCATTTGCTTTACAAGCCTGGTGCTACTTAGGTCAAATCAAGGGAAAGGAATATGAGGGAAGTAAAGGATGGGGAAACAAAAATAAGAGAATGTTTATTTGAAGTATTGAGGTCTATTTCAGTCAAATGGGTTGTTTCTGTGTTGCTGTGAGATAGTTAAAGTGAAAAGTTGATTGCCTTTGTATTTTGTCCATGGAAGAACCTGATTCTAATTATGCATCAAGATAGCTACCTGTAGATGGCGTGGTGTAGACAGAGGTTTAGGTTTGGTAACACCATTTCAAGAAATATCTTTCATCAATTAAAATGATGGATGTATTTAAATTTCAAAAGCATGGTCATTGGACCAAAAGGCCTGTTTACCATGCTATATAGATCTTTGACTATGACTCAATCTTCCCACTCTGATTTTCAGTGTGGATTAATTGGCTATTGTCATTTCTCCTCTCTCGTCAACAACTGTGCCCCACAGAAAAGCCAATGCCTACAGCTTTGGATACATTGCTAGCCAACTACATCCGGATCTAACCGCAGTGCAGAACATTATATTTCTACTCCGTAAGATGTTTACGTATCAAGACATCAGGCAGAAGGCACGGCGATCTGCCAATATGAAAGAGAAAGGGGAATGTACTGGGTCTATTCACCCTAGATGTCTTGAAAAATCCTAAAATACTTAATATGAGAGAATCTGAATGTTTTACAGAAGAGAAATAGAAAAATGAGTTAGGGATTATTGAAAAGTACTGGTAATTTTAACAGAAATGAATGCACAACACAGAATGGGAACCATTTTGTCACATCTTCTAGCTAGGTTCTCCTAGTGGCCATCCATTTCAATTTCCCTTCCCATTTGTCCACAATAGGTCAATGGCAGACACAATCTCAATGGCTCTTCACACGGCCTTTGGCCACCTGGACAATACAGACACCGATGTCAGGAAGCCGTTCATCAACTATAGCTCAGCATTTAACACCATTGTTCCCACAATCCTGATTGATGTTACAGAACCTGGGCCTCTGTACCTCCCTCTGCAATTGGATCCTCAAGTTCATAACCAGAAGGCCACAAGCTGTGTAGATTGGTGGTAATATCTCCTCCTTGCTGATGATCAACACTGGTGCACCTCAGGGGTGCATGCTTGGCCCACTGTTTTACTCACTCTATACCCAAGACTGTGTGCTTAGACATAGCTCAAATACCATCTATAAATTTGCTGATATTACAACCATTATTGGTAGAATCTCAGATGGAGAATAAAGGGTGTCCAGGAGCGAGATATACCAACTGAAAGAGTGGTGTCGCAACAACAACCTTGCCAACGTCAATAAGACAAAAAAGTTGATAGTGGACTTCAGGAAGAGTAAGATGAAGGAACACATACCAATCCTCATAAAGCGATCAGAAGTGGAGAGAGTGAGCTGGTTCAAGTTCCTGGGTGTCAATATCTCTGAGGATCTAACCTGCTCCCAACATATCGATGTAGTCATAAAGAAGGCAAGACAGTTGGTATGTCAACAAAAACACTCAAAAATTTCTAAAGATGAACTGTGCAGAGCATTCTGACAAGGTGCACCACTGTCTGGTATAGAGAGGGAGGGCATACTGAAAAAAGTTGCAGAGGATCATAAATTTAGTCAGCTCCATCTTGGGGACTAGCCTACGAAGTACCCAGTACATCTTCAAGAAGCGGTGTCTCAGAAAGGCAACGTCCATTATTAAGGACCCTCGGCACCCAGGACATGCCCTTTTCTCCATTAGGTAGGAGATACAGAAGCCTGAAAGCACACACTCAGCGATTCAGGAACAGCTTCTTCCCCTCTACTATCTGGGTTCTAAATGGGCATTGACCAGTGAACACTGCCTCACTTTTTAAATATATATTATTTCTATTTTTGCACAACTTTAATCTACTCAATATACATTTACTGTAATTAATTTATTTATTTTTATTCTATATTATGTACTGCATTGAACTGCTGCTGCTAAGGTAACAAATGCCAGTGATAATAAACCTGATTCTGATTCTGATTATGATTCATTTCCACTCTGAAGTATCTGTCAATGACCTCCTCTACTACTACAATGAAACCAAACTCAGGTTAGAGGAACATCACCTTATATTCCATCTGGATAGTCTCCAAATTGATGGCATGAATGGTAACTTTTTCAGCTCCTGGTAACCACTCCCTTTTGCTTCCCTACCCCCTCCTCATCTCTTACCTTCATGACCTATCAATCATTTTTCTCTGGTTCCTTACCACCTCCCCTTTACCCCCTTCTCATTTCCCACCACCTCCCCTTTACCTCTTTCTCATTCCCCACCACCTTCCCTTTACCTCCCTCTGGTTACTCACCACCTTCCACTGTCCTCTTCTATCAGATTTCTCCTTCTTCAGCCCATTACCTTTTCCACCTATCACCTTCCAGCTTCTCACATTATCCCCTCTGCCACTCATCCACCTTTCCCTCACATGGTTTTCCCTATCACCTCCAAGCTTGTACTCCCCCCACTCCCCCTCCTTCTTATTCTGGTTTCTACTCCCTTACCTTCCAGTCCTAATGAAGGGTCTCAGATCAAAATGTCATCTGCTTATTTCCCTCCACCGATGCTGCCAGACTTACTGAGTTCCTCCAGCATTTTGTCTGTTTTAGCTTCTGTGTTTTGTTTTTTAATTTAGTCTATGGCTACTCAAGATTTCCAGAATCTTCAAAACCTCTTGCGCCTCTAAAGAACAATTAGTTTCTGGAAGGTGGAGAGTAATGGTTTCCACAGCCAAATAACAGGTCAATTTCATTCTCTTGTTCAACCAACCTGGAGTATTCACTTAATACATGGTTATGGAATTTAATTGAATGATCTGGTGATTTGGTGATCTGCTGTCCTCGGAGATGACTGACAGCATGAGCTGCCTTGTGGAGAAGACCAGAGATGGGCCGTGGGGCCATGATAGACTCCATTTCAAAGCGTTGAGGATGATTGAAGCATCCAAGCAAATGCAGACAAGATCAGCAGTCACTCTCCATGGAGGTCATGGACTTGACGGTGGTTGGTAGCTGGGTTGGTGTCATCCGGACCCAGCGTGGCAATCACTCTTCATGGAAGGACTGACATTGTGCGGTTGTTCTCTTCGATGCTACAGAAAGAGGTTTTTGAATTTATGAAATTTATGTGATTACTGAACTGTAGTTTAGAAACATAGAAACATAGAAAATAGGTGCAGGAGTAGGCCATTCGGCCCTTCGAGCCTGCATCACCATTTATTATGATCATGGCTGATCAACCAACTCAGAACCCCGCCCCAGCCTTCCCTCCATACCCCCTGACCCTCGTAGCCACAAGGGCCATATCTAACTCCCCCTTAAATATAGCCAATGAACTGGCCTCAACTGTTTCCTGTGGCAGAGAATTCCACAGATTCACCACTCTCTGTGTGAAGAAGTTTTTCCTAATCTCGGTCCTAAAAGGCTTCCCCTTTATCCTCAAACTGTGGCCCCTCGTTCTGGTTCTGGTTTATATTGGTTTCCTTCAGTTTTCTTTCTTGTTGCCGATTGGAAGGTGGGTGATGTTATATTTTGTGTGAGGAAGGGGCTGGGGATTTGGGGTCTGATGTTCTTTTTGATGTTTTTCTGTGTGGGCGGTCTGTTAGTTTTTTGTGTGAGAGAGCAGTTGGGGGTTTTGATGCTATTGTTGCTGCTTTTTTTCATGAAGGAGGGGGTTTGGGGTTTTAGATGTTCTAGCTGCCATGCTTCGTGTGGGTGATCATTTAGTTTTTTTGTGCAAGGGAGCGGGTGGGTTGGGGATGTTGGGATTTGCAAACTTCATTTTCTTTTTCATGGAGGAGTTGATGTATTTTCTTTCAAAAACTTCAATGTATTTTTCTGTATTTCATGGCTCTCTGGAGAAGATGAATATCATCAGAGTTGTATTGTACCTGCATACTTTGTCAATAAAATGAACTTTTGAACGTTTGAAACAAATCTAACACTTTATTTTCCCACACTTGTGCACTCCGCAACAGACAATCTGCAGGAAGAATTCAATACGTCAAGCAGAATCTCCCGGAAGAAAGGAACTATCAATGTCTCAGGTCAAACCTCTGCTACAGAACACCACCTTCTCCTTCCTCCCTTAGCTTTCTTCATTTTCACTTTCCTCCTCCGTACTTCCTATTCATTCCTCACTGTCCTTCCGCCTCATTTCTCTTCTCTCCTTCCTTTTCTTCCTCTCCATTTTCTTCCCAGTTAGCACTAAATCTAATGGTCTCACAACAGACAAAGCTCCACTGCATCAACACTGTCTGGCAAGCGGTGAACCTTTGCAGTTATATTACAACAATTCCTAACCATCCATGCCAAATGTTTCTGAAACGTAAAAAGAGAAGCAGTTGGCACATTATCTGCATTTGTCATCAGCCTTGTAGTGGAGACATTGAGGGGGCTGAACTGTAAACCTATAGCTGAGAAAGCAAAGTGACCTTCACAAACTGACAATATGATTGATTACCACTCAGTAATTATCACTTTAAAAAATCAGCTGTTCATGTAACATAAAAAGATCCAGGCATTACCTTTTGAAATTCAAATGTATTTGGCTTAAGGAAAAGTCCCTTTTCAAACGGGTTGTCTCACTTTTTTGTAAACATGAGGGTATTGCAAATGTCCTTGAACTTGCAATCACAGAGTCAAAGGACAAAGTGAAAAATGGCTGTGATAAGAGCTGGACAAAGTCAAATTAAAAAATTTAAAGTCACCAATCAAAGGAATAATTGTCATTGGGAGAGTGTCTCTGTAACAATGAAACAAAGAGAAAAATTATATGTCTTCTTCAGTATGTCCTGAAGCATTTTACAGTCCATTTGGCAATATAGTCTGCATTGTAGTATAAAGAAATGCAGCAGCTAAATTGATAATAATATTTCACAACTGGTCAAGTAATACTATAAATGAAGAAAGACACATTTGTGCCACCTGGGTTCACCTAGCATCTTCCAGCTAGCCTCCTTGCATTCCCCCCACCTCTTTATACTGACATCTTCCCCCTTCCTTCTCAGTCCTGGAGAAGAATCTCAGCCTGAAATGTCGGCTATCTGTTCATTTCCCTGATGCTGCCAGAGCTGCTGAGTTCCTCCAGCATTTCTTGTGTGTTGCTTTGGATTTCCAGCATCAGCAGAATTTCTCGTGTTTGTATTCTGAGCACCACTTGATGACTTCTGTGCTCTGGAGGCAACAGATTTGCATTTGGTCATTCTGGAAAATTTGAATGATGTTGTTGAATTGAAGTCCTGAGATTTGTGCCCACAATTGAAGAAAATTTATTGTTTTTCTTCCACGTCCAATTGTTTGCTTATAGTCTTCAATAGGTTGTTTGAAATACATGGAGAGAATAGTTTGATGATCTGAATGGTCTTTGTTTCATTTTGTTCCCGTAACTCAACTCCAAAGGCTCCAATGTAAGAGGTAAATTTCTCTCTTACTTTATTTCTCAACTGCAATGCTTCCAAAATTAAAAGGAGCAAATGGTGGAACAGTTCAGAATGTCAGCCAGATTCTGTGGGTGGAGAAACAGAGAAGGTGTTTCAGGTTAATGCTTGAATGTGTGCTGGGATGATGGTGCTGCCAAAGTATCCAGTCACAGCAAGATCAGGCCAGCCTGATGCTACCTAATTTCCAATCTCTTGGGATGACAGTGGTGGTGGGAAAGACTTCGTCTTCCAAAATGGCAGACATTCTTTGTAATGAAGGCATGAGGTAGAACATAAAGCATTGGACACTACAGCCCAGGAAACAGAGCCTTCAACCCACAATGCTGTGCCAAATCAGCTACAATGTAAATAAAAAAAACCTCAGAAATGAATACCTCCTACCTACAAAATGTCCATATCCCTCCATATTTCTCTCATTCATGTGCCTATCTAAACATCTCCTAAAAGCATCTAATGTATTAGCCTCTCCCGCCATATCAGGCAGCGCATTCCAGGCGTCCACCACCCTCAGAATGAAAACTTACCCCTCACATCACCTTTGAACCTACCCCCTTTCTCCTTCAATCCATAGCCTCTGGTAGTAGATATATAGATTACGAGAACACTCAGTCCTCTTTTATTGTCATTTAGAAATGCATACATGCATTAAGAAATGATACAATATTCCTCCGGAGGGGTATCACAGAAAACAGGACAAACCAAAGACTAACACTGACAGAACCACATAATTATAACATATAGTTACAGCAGTGCAAAGCAATACCATAATTTGATGAAGGACAAACCACGGGCATGGTAAATAAAGTCTCAAAAGTCCCCGAGTCGATCGACTCCCGAGTTCCTGATAGCAGGCGGCAAAAGGGAGAAACTCCCTGCCATAAACCTCCAGGGACCGACAACTGCCAATGCCTTGGAAGCAGCCGACCACAGCCGACACTGAGATACCCCGGGATAAAGATAATCTCTGCCTACCCCTGACGAAGGGTTTCAGCCTGAAACGTAGACTGTACATCTTCCTAGAGATGCTGCCTGGCCTGCTGCCTTCACCAGTAACTTTGAGGTGTGTTGCTTGAATTTCCAGCATCTGCAGAATTCCTCGTCTCTCCCTATTCTATCCATGCCTCTCATAATAGGGAATTACAGAATTCTATCTGTGCAACGTTGATGAAAGCGAAATATCTGACAGTGAAGAATTTTGCCATTCCAGCTAAACTGTTGATCTTGTACTTTTAACTGGTTGAAATCTCAGAGAAGTGCTGTCAAAATGAATTCACCAACCTGAACAACCATTCACAGCTCCTATGTCCATATTATATACAGAATGCAGAGGCACTTGGAATATGCCGAAAATGATGTGATTAAGCAAGAGCGTGTTGAAAATATTCACAGGAATGCTGCCTAGACAGGAGGGTTTGAATCATAATGAACAATTGGATAGGATCAGACTATTTCCCTGTAATGGAGGAGGTTAGAGGGTGACCTTATAGGGGTGCATAAAATTATGGGGGCATAGATGAGGTGGATAGTCATAGTTTCTTTACCCCACCAGGGCAGGGGTGTATAAAACTAAGACTTAGCTGAGAGGAGAAAACATAAAGGGGACTCAAGGGGTAGGTTTTTCACAAAGGGGATGGTCAGTATATGGAACGTGTTTCCAGAGGATATAGTAGAGGCAGTATAGTATAGTACAATTTCTGACATTTGGACATGTACAGAGATAAATAAAGACTTAGAGGATATAGACCAAATGCCAGAAAATGGGATTATTGCCGATAGGCACAAGATACACTGCAGATGTTGAAAATATGCAGCAACACACACAAAACGCTGGAGAAACTCAGCTGGTCCGGCAGCATCCAAAGAGGGAAATGAACAGTCAGCGTTGTGGGCCAAGACCTTTCATCAGGATTGAAAAGAAAGAGGACAAAAGCCAGAATAAAAAATAGGAGCAAGGGGAGTAATATGAGCTGGTGAATTCAAAGTGGGGGGGGGGGTTTGAATGCATGAACAGGGTGGACCTATTTCTGTGAATCTGTGAATTTAAAATCAAATTGCAAAGATATGATAGCAGAGCCTGGAATTTCTCAGGAAGGACTGAATAAAGAAAGCAATGAAATTTTTACCAGAAAGATATCTTTGCAAACATGAAAGATTTATTGATTTGTTAGTAGCCCAATATTTGTGCTGTCGCCTCATGGCACTAGCAATTGGGTATGATCCTGATTTCAGGTGCTGTCCATGATGATGTGTGCTTTCTCTTTATGGCCTGGGTTAGCTCATACAGAGTGGTGCGTTAATTATCTGCAGTAAGTTATCCCTTAGTGCAGGTGAATAGTAAAAAGAATTGGAAAGATGATGGGAATGTGAGATAGAATAAGTTGCAGGGTTACAAGGACAGAAGGAGAGGGAGAATGGGACTGCTTACTTCTTTGCTCTACAGCATGGATCCACCAGGCCAAGTAGCTTTCCTCTGTATTAAAGTAAGTATGGTATTTCCACTCATAGAGGCAGGTATTTCCACACGTAGAGGAATTCCAAATCAGGAGCCATAAATTGTCTTTACTAAGAGCAGAGTCAGGAAGTGGATGGTGTGGAGTGGCTGAGGTGATAAATTTGATGAAGCTAAGTGAATGTATGAGGGAAAAAGAGAAGAATGTGAACATTAGATGTGGCAAAATGGGAAGAGACACGTGGAAAATTGAGAGAAGCTCACTGGGACAACTGACCCAATTAATTGTGCAAATTCCCTGTGATTTGATGTGTCACTAGAGGGAATCCACACAACATATACATCATTGCCTTAGCTACACAGTGGTGGAAGGAATGAAATGTTATTCCTGAACAGGTGTGTGGAGAATATTCCATTTCACTCCTGTTTTGAACTTTGTAGATGGTAAAGCAATTTAAATGAGTTAAACTGAGGATGAGCCAAATGCTCAATTACTGAATATAAAACCCCTGGCCTACTTTTGATGAGCTTTGCCTGACCCAAGGATGCTGGTTAGTCAATCACTTTGGAGGTTATTAAGTTAGATGAAGCAACATTCACAACACACTGGAGGAAATCAGCAGGTCGGGCAGCATCAGTGGAAAAGGTCGATCGACATTTCGGGCCGGAACCCTTCGTCAGGACTGTAAGGGGAAGGGGCAGAGGCCCTATAAGGAAGGTGGGGGGAGGGTGGTAAGGAGAAGGCTGGTAGGTACCAGGTGAAAAACCAGTAAGGGGAAAGATAAAGGGGCGGGGGAAGGGAGGCAGGGAGGTGATAGGCAGGAACGGTGAAGAAAGAATAGGGGAAAACACAATGGGTAGTAGAAGGAGACGGAACCAAGATGGAGGAGGTAGGCACCTGGGGGAGGGGGCAGAGTGACATAGGGATAGGGGAAGGGAGGGGAGGGAATTACCGAATTATCAGCATCTGCAGATTATTTTGTGTTTAAGTTAGATGAATTTTTAGTTTAAGTTCCATGAAGAATTACCACTAGTTTCTCATTATCGATACCGCATTTTTCTAAAAACAGAGATGTCTTGTTGCCAGTGACCAGTAAGTGTCATGGTGGGTGAGTTTCACTTTACAGCAGCGAGACAGAGAGCTGGAAGGATTTAAAACAGCATATTTCATTGGTTGGCATATTGGTTAATTGAGCAGTGACTGTCAATAAAAAGAAAGTAAGAAGAGTGGAACAGACATTGTGGATCAGTCATAAAAAGAGTGGCTCAGTGCAAGAGTGGGATTTTGAGGGTTTGGCTTGGAGAGGATTTGGAGAGGGCTCAACAAAGGCAGATAACACCTTTAAGCTTTCTTCTTTAAACTACACAGATAAACTAATAGCTTAGCAGATTTGTATATGAAACTTAAATTAGGTTACTGAAAACATAGTCAACCAAAAATACATCAAATTACAACTAGTTATGTTAGGTAAGGTGTGCTATAGCTGCATGATATGGAAGATGGTGGATCCCATTGTGGTTCCTGGTGACCATATCTGCAGCAAATTTTGGTTACTTAAGGAACTTGGGCTCAAAGTTGATATTCTGGAATCTGAGCTTCAAACATTGGGAAACATCAGGGAGGGGGAGAGAGTTACTGGATGCTGTGTTTCAGGAGACAGTCAAACCCATTAGATACACTGCTTCAGATTTATTCTGTGATCAGGCACAAGGGGATGTGAATGTGAGTGAGGCAGGTGGGGTGGGGGTGGTCTAAGAGGTAGTTCTAGGGGAACCTCAGCCCTTGAGCTTGCCCAGCAGGTCTGAGTTTGTTGCTCACTATAAGGGCGAGAGTGTGGGCAGTAGGAAGGATAAGTAACTGAACCATGACACTGTTGATTCAGGGAGCCATTCAAGAGGGAGGCGAGAAGAGAAATGTAACTGTAATTGAAGAAAGTCAGGAGAATAGACAGTTTCTATTTCGCAATGACTAAGAATCCCGCAGACCTGCATGGTGCTTAAGTGTGGGGCTATTTCATCTGACCTGTAAAGGAATTTGGAGTGGTAGGGGAAAGATCTAATTGTTATGGCCCATGTTGATACCAACAACATGGGTAAAACAAGGAAAGAAGTTCTGTTGAGGGAATTTGAGCAGCCTAGCAGTAAATTGAAATGCAGAATCAATAATGTAATAATCTCTGAATTGCTACCTGAGCCTCGTGCAAACTAGCACAGGGCCAATAAGATTACAGTGTTAAATGTCAGGTTCAAAGATTGGTATGGAAGCAATGGTTTGAATTTGTGGTACATTGGTACCAGTTGCTCTGATGGGACGGGCTCCAGCAGAAGCAAGCTGGGAGCAGAGTGCTGGCAAATCACATCACGAAGGTTGGGGATAAAGCCTTAAACTAAATAGTGGGGTGGGGGCAGGGGGTTTCAACAGACTGGGAACTAGAGAGCTGGAGAGATTTCTGAAATCTCCAGAATGTAAAAATAAGACAGGAAGTTTAGAAAGAGATGATAATTTAACCTCAGGCAACATAGAGACAAATTTGAGAAGGGGGTGGTGTATACAGGACTGAAAGTGTTAATTTTAAATCCATGCAGTATATGAAACAAGGTTTGTGAACTTATAGTGCAGTTAGAAATTGGCAAGTTTGAGGTTTGAGCATCACAGAGCCCAGGTTGAAAGATCACAACTTTCCAGTTGTCTGATATCTACTCTTGCCTCTCTTTTGCTCTTCATATATCTGAAGAAAAAAGCTTTAGGTGTCTTCTTTTGTATTATTAACTAGCTTACCTCCATATTCCATCTTGCCTCTTTGTATGGCTTATTTAGTTGTCTTCTGTTGATTTTTAAAAGCTTCCCAACCTTCTAACTTCCCTCTAATTTTTGCTCTATTATATGCCTTCTCTTCTGCTTTTATGCTGTCTTTGACTTCCCTTTTTAGCCACAGTTGCTTCATTCTCCCTTTAGAATACTTCTTCATCTTTGGCATGTATCTATCCTGTGCCTTCTGAAATCCAAGCAGCACACACAATATGCTGGAGGAACTCAGCAGGGCAGGCAGCATGTATGGAAAAGAGTACAGTCGACATTTTAGGCCGAGACCCTTCATCCATCTTCTTGCTGCACACAGCGGTGCCAGGATAACAACCTCTTCCTCAATGTCCAATAAAGAAAAGAGCTGAATGTGGATTACAGGAGGATTGGAGACAGGCTCTCCCCGATCAACATCAATGGGTCTGCAGTTGAGAGCATGAGTAGATTCAAGTTCCTCAGTATACACATCACTGATGATTTCACCTAGACCGTACACACGGGCTTTGTGACAAAAAAAGCACCTCAGGTGACTGAAGACATTTGGCATAGGCCCCCAAATCCTGAAGACCTTCTACAGGGGCACATTGAGAGCATACTGACTGGCTGTATCACCACCTGGTACCGAACTGCACCAACCTGCATCGTTGGGTACTGCAGAGAGTGGTACAGACAGCCCAGCGCATCTGTGGATGTCAACTTCCCTCCATTGGGGACATCTATAGCAGCAGGTGCAGAAAGAAGGTCTGGAAATCATCGGCGACAGCAATCATCCCAACCATAAACAGTTTCAGCTGCTTCAATCTGGCAAACGGTACCACAGCATTAACGTGAGGACCAACAAGTACGGGACAGCTTCTTTCTACAAACCATTAGACTTTTGAATTCACATGTCTGTGATGGAGTCATAATGCAAAGATTTTTTACTCGCTCACATTGTGGGATGGGTGTAAGATTTAAATAAATTCTAACTGAATCTACTTATATACCCAGTGCCCAAACCTCAGCCTTATCATTCTGGCCATTATTCCCCTGCTAAATTAGTTTAAACTCTCCCCAACAGCTCTATTAAACCTATCTGCAAGGATATTGGTCCTCCTTGGGTTCAGGTGTATCCCATCTTTTTTGTACCAGTCATACCTTCCCCTGAAGCGATCCCAGTGATCCAGAAATCTGAAACTCTGCCCTCTACACCAATTCCTCAGCCACGCAGTTATCTGTCAAATCATCCTATTCTTTCCTTCACTGATGCAGGGCACAGGTAGCAATCCAGATGTTACTATCCTAGAGGTCCTGCTCTGAAGCTCTCTTCAGAACCTCAGCGTTCATTGTTCATTTTTAGATTTATTATCTAAGTACGCGTACATCTCGTCACCACATAAAACCCTGAGATTCATTTTCTTGCAGGCAATCACAGTAAATACAAGAAACAAAATAGAATCTATGAAATACCACACTCGACAGGACAGACAACAAATAATGTATAAAAAAAGGAATAATAATAGTTATTATAATAAATAAATAAGCAATAACTATTGAGAACATAAGATGCAGACTCTTTGAAGGTGAACAATTCACGGATGGGGCAAATGAAATTGAGCGAAGTTATCCCCTCTATTTCAAGAACATGATGGTTAAGGGGTGTTAGCCAGAATCCCTCTACAGGTCAGTTTAAAAGTCAGTGAATTTGAATGAATCAAGGACAGTAGAAGTAGACAAACCAATTGTCTTTGTTCTTGCCATGTGCTTGAAGGAGATGGAGGCTGGTATTTTGTGAAGCTGCTCTACATCCTCCATTTTGTGAACTGGAGTTGCTTGCAATTACTATTGCTTGCTACTTCTATTACTAAGGAGTATATCCTTGTAACTGTTCCCGGACCTGGTGGTGCAGGTGCTGAGGCTGTACTATCTTCCTGATGGCAACATTGAGAAGCGAGCTTGGCTTGGATGGTGGAAGCCCTTGATAATGGACATCTTCCCTTTCCCTACCTATGTCTTTGGTACCAATATGTAACATGACTTCCAGCTGATCACTCTCTCCCTTTAGAATTTAAAGAGGAGACTGTTAAGTTCTTTTTTAGTAAGTGTGCAAATGTTTACAGGTAGAATATAGTAGAATGAGGTTAAGAGGAAATAATAATTTAGCCATGATGGAATGGCAGAGCAGACTTAATGTGCCAGTTGGCTTAATTCTGCTCCTACCCCTATGGTCTTATGCATGCAGACTGTCTCCAAGTTATGAATACCTGATTTATGGACACCTCATATATGTACTGTATATAAATAAACTTATGAATGAAATTCAAAATCCCAATGTGTTTGCTCCTACAAATGACACAACTAATTTCCTCTCCCTCTCTACTATTAGTACGTGTTCTACACATTAGTGTGAAGTACTTCTGATGCCATTCATACAATTCTATGGAGATATGTTTTTGTGTATTTTTTGATTTTTGGACACAATCAATTCAGCACATCTGAAACAATGGAACATATTCATAACCCAGTGACAGCCTCAAAATAAGAAAGGATTCATCACTGATTGCTGGAGCAACTGTGGAAAGGAATACACTCAGTGGCCTTTTTATTAGGTACACTTGCTCGTTAATGCAAATATCTAATCAGCCAATCATGTGGCACAAATTCAATACATAAAACCATGCAGACATGGTTACAAGTTTCATTTGTTGTTCCGACCAAACATCAGAATGGCGAAGAAATGCGATGTAAATGACTTTGACTATAGAATGATTGTTGGTGTCAGATGGGGTGGTTTGAGTATCTAAGTAACTGCTGATCTTCATGCACAACAGTTTCTAGAGTTTACAGAGAATTCATTTATTTACTGATACATCATGGAGTAAGCCCTTCAGGCCCTTCAAGCCATGCTGCCCCGCAACCTCCGACAAAGCTGATTAACTCTAACCTAATCATGGCATAATGTCCAATGACCAATAAACCTACCCGTAATGTCTTTGAACTGTGGGAGGAAACTAGAGGAGCTGGCGAAAACCCACATATTCCACATGCAGGACATACAGAGACTCCTACAGAACAGTGCCGGAATTGAACTCCAAACTCTAGAACATCCCAAGCCGTAATAATGTCAGGCTAGCTGCTACGCTGCCGTAGCACCCCATGGTGGGAAAAAAACAAAACACCCAAAAAGTGGCATTTTGGTGGGTGAAAATACCTCCTTAATGAGAGAGGTCAGAAGAGAATGGCCAGAGCTGACCAGAAGGTGACAGCAATTCAAATAACCATGCATGGCAACAGTGGTGTGCAGAACAGCATCTCTGACTGCACAGCATATCATATCAAAACCTGAAGTGGATTTTAAAGCAGCAGGAGAAAATGAACATACAGTGCACTCTATGGTCCTTATTAAGTAAAGGAGTTACCTAATAAAGTTGCCACTGAGTGTAGAGATAAGGTTTCAGGTAAAAAAAAAGTTCCTTTTCTCAGACCTAGGATAGAGGGATATAAGGATGATTTTAAAGTGTAGAAAAGGTGGCAGTGGCATGAATCGGACAAAGTAAATTTTTGTGACAGGGTAATACAAAGGCAAATGTGTTGATAGAAGTAATTCCTGGGTGACTTTACTTTTTCTGAGTAATATATTGCTAACAGTACAGCTGTGGGAAATGCCCAAGACATCAGGCTATGCTCATATGTAAACTAAAATGGAATTAATATTACGGATGATTGGCTCACAAAAGAACTAGCTTGTTCTGATAGACAGAATGTGATTGTCACCTGAAGTTGGAGAATTTGCTATTGAGTCCTAGCACTTGCAAAGCACCCAGAGAGAAGATGAGGTTTTGTTCTTCAGCCTTGCATTTGAGCTTTGCTCTAACTGTGAAGACGTCCACATCGTCTGACGAATAGCAGGATAGAGAATTCAGCTGGGAGAGTGGGAGAAAACAGAGAGATCAGACTTCCTTCTGAGGACTTATTGTAGAGTTAGCGTGGTCCAGCAAACTATTGTGCCTGCAAAGGCTATTGAACATAAGATTCAAACACAAGGAAATCTACAGATGCTGGAATTTCAAGCAACACACATAAAAGTTGCTGGTGAACGTAGCAGGCCAGGCAGCATCTCTAGAAAGAGGTACAGTCGATATTTCGGGCCAAGACTCTTCGTCTTGGCCTGAAACATTGACTGTACCTCTTCCTAGAGATGCTGCCTGGCCTGCTGCGTTCACCAGCAACTTTTATGGACATAAGATTGATGTGATTATGTACCCATCAAAATTGGAAGGTAAAGGTATAAAGCCAGGAGGTGCAGACATGTGAAGTCACACAACACCAGGTTCAGAAACAGCTACCTTCCTACAACCATCAGTTTCTTGAACCAACCTACACAACCGTAATCCTATCTCAGCAATGAAACTTTATGGACCACCTCTTGCACTACTGTGAACCTGTTTCTGTACTAATGTTTTGCTTTGCAGCCTTTTACTTCACTACCTTGCATACATTACGTATAATTTATGATTTATGTTCTCTGTGTTGTTCTAAATCTACATGCCTGTGATGTTGCTGCAAGTCTTTCATTGTACCTGTGCATATGACAAATTTGATTTGACATAAAGTGGCTTATGAAAATAGTGAATGTGTAGAAGTTTGGTTTGGTTGAGTAATTGTGAAATTGTATTGATGCCACTGGTGGAAGGGAATTCTTTCAAGTATGCATTATAATGGACAGCTCCACTCCCTCCTGAGTCACTCCATGTTAACTTTTCTCCAGGTGAACCTGGAGATCATTCAGCAGATAAACTATTTATGGTAACAGTCATGATTTCCAAAATGTTATGTGTTCAGGGGCATACAAAATGTGATAGTAATCTTTACTGCATATCCAATTTAAATTTTCGTATTTGAATGTTTGTAACAGCACAAATATCATCCTTTCCCATTTTGTTTGAATTACCTTCTACTTCATCCACTACCCTTCATTTTCCCCTCACTGAGAGTGTCTCCTGGATTGAGCAGGAGTCACACAAATGTGGAAACAGCAGTCAAAGGCCTCCTAAGTATCTTTTATTTTGGGACTGCAAGATTATTATGAACATCATGTAACTAAATTTTACAGGAGTCTCAAGTTGCAAGAACCATGACTGTTACACCATTTTAGGAAGAGAAAACAAACAGAGCTTCCCAAAGACTGAGATAAGAGTCTAGAAAGATTGGTGTTGTGTGAATCTGGGTACAACAGGCTGGCATGCTTTGTCTATTTACAGCAAACACTTGCCACAGGGTGAATTGATAGTCAATAGCTGCTAGCTTCACCGAGACCTCCTGTACTTAATCTAACACTTAACAATACACATAAAGCACACAAACATCTGAATGGAGTTAAACAAAGATTAGAATTCCCCTTTGAAACAGTTATTATTTAAGAGTTATGGAAAAAATCGCTTGGAAGCTATGAGTTTTAAGTTTATTGTTGTCACAGGCGTGCATACACAGGGTATAATTGGTGTGAAAATTAACTTGTTACAGCAGCAGTAACAATACATTAGAAGATGAGGTCAAACTCAAGTTAACATAAATATAGATGATCATACATTATACAGAACTAACACGTCTGCAAAATAAACAACAAGCTAGATCACTCGTGCGAGGTTGAGAAAGAGAAAGAAAAAATATACAGTAGTCAAAGTTAGCATTTTGATTTTTCAGGTCAGTTTAAGAACCTGCGGTTTTGGAAAAATGTCTTGTCAATGTCAATAATGTCTTAGTTGATTCTAGATTATTCTGCCTCTATTTTATTATTTCTTTCCTTGAATAAGTTTAGCAATTTTTTGTTGTACACTACCTGAGAGGGGAGATAATGTCATATCTTGGAATGTGCAGTTTCAGTAGTGGCCTGGAAAGAGTTTGTAAGTGAAAATAAGAAAAAAATGTAGATCATAGAATAATGCCATGGGATCTTTGTTTCCATCCGAAAATAAAATTAAAAAAAAACTCAGTTTATTAGTACCTATATCCAAATGATATATACAAATCACTTGGTTAATTTGCTGTTATAAACTGCCCTGAGTGTGTGGGTGAGTGAGAGAACCTGGGTGGAGTTAATGATAATGTACGATTAATGTAGGACTAGTGTAAATGTGATCTTGATCATCAGTGCAGACTAATCTAGCCAAAGGGCTGTTACTATGCTGAATGTCTCCGACTCTATGACATTTGTATAAAATAGATTAGATTAGATTATGAGGACACGCAGTCCTCTTTTATTGTCATTTAGTAATGCATGCGTTAAGAAATGATACAATGTTCCTCCAGAATGATATCACAGAAACACAAGACAAACCAAGACTAAAAAAAACTGACAAAAACCACATAATTATAACATATAGTTACAACAGTGCAAAGCAATACCATAATTTGATGAAGAACAGACACATGGTAAAAAAAAGTCTCAAAGTCTCTCGAAAGTCCCATCATCTCACACAAACGGTTGAAGGGAGAAACTCTCCCTGCCATGAGCTTCCAGCGCCGCAAACTTGCCGATGCAGCATCCTGGAAGCACCCGACCACAGTCCGACTCTGAGTCCGTCCGAAAACTTCGAGCCTCCGACCAGCCCTCCGACACGGAGCACCGAGCAACATCCCTACCAAGCGCTTTGACCCCGGCCCCGGCAACAGGCAACAGGCAAAGCCGAGGATGTGGAGCCTTCCCCTCTGGAGATTCTCGATCACACAGTAGCAACGACAGCGAAGCAGGCATTTCAGAAGTTTCTTCAGATGTTCCTCTGTGCTCCTCACGTCTGTCTCCATCAAATCAGGATTGTGCACGGCCCCTATTTAACAAATACGATATTGATTCGGAGCGGCCGCAGGCGCTGCGTCGCACTGCCATCTTCTCCTCCCCTCCCAGAATGCAGAAAGTACAGAAAATACTCAATAGGTCAGTCAACATCTGTGGAAAGAGAAACAGAATGAATACTTCAACTTGAGATGATATTTATTTCTCATTACATGGATGCTGTTTTCTGAGTATTTTCAACATATTCTGTTTTTATTTTATACCACTGTGATTTGGATGGCAAATCATAATTGAGGCCTTCTCTACCTTTCTGAGTAAAAACAAAGATCTCATGGTACCATTTTGAAAATGATTAAGTGATTTCTCAAAAAAATTCTGCCTCAACTAATATCATTGTTGCATTTGTTCTGGTATTTTTAAGTAGAATTTAAAAAAGATTAACTTTATTTGGTACATGCACGTTGCAACATGCACCATTTGCATTCATGGCCAACAAAATCCACATAGTGCTGAAGGCAGCCCGCAGGTTTTGCCACTTCTAGGTCTAATGTAATACGCCCATAATTTATTAACCTTTAATAATCTGTGTGTCTTTGGAATGTAGGAGGAAACCAGAACACCTGGAGAAAACACATATGGTCACAGGGAAGAAGTACAAACTCCTTCTCGACATTCTATCATTCCTACATATTCATTCCTTTCAGAAGTATTGACTGTAAAGGAGTCACGTGGAGGACCAATGACTTTCACCCTCCTGACCCAGAACTCAGAGGCTATTGAGTAGTCTACCACCAGTAAGACATGCAACACACATCAAAGTTGCTGGTGAACGCAGCAGGCCAAGCAGCATCTGTAGGAAGAGGTGCAGTCGACGTTTCAGGCCGAGACCCTTCGTCAGGACTAACTGAAGGAAGAGTGAGTAAGGGATTTGAAAGTGGGAGGGGGAGGGGGAGATCCAAAATGGTAGGAGAAGACAGGAGGGAGAGGGATGGAGCCAAGAGCTGGACAGGTGATAGGCAAAAGGGGATACGAGAGGGTCATGGGACAGGAGGTCCAGGAAGAAAGACAAGGAGGAGGGGACCCAGAGGATGGGCAAGAGGTATATTCAGAGGGACAAAGGGAGAAAAAGGAGAGTGAGAGAAAGAATGTGTGCATAAAAATAAGTAACAGATGGGGTACGAGGGGGAGGTGGGGCCTTAGCGGAAGTTAGAGAAGTCGATGTTCATGCCATCAGGTTGGAGGCTACCCAGACGGAATATAAGGAGTTGTTCCTCCAACCTGAATGTGGCTTCATCTTTACAGTAGAGGAGGCCGTGGATAGACATGTCAGAATGGGAATGGGATGTGGAATTAAAATGTGTGGCCACTGGGAGATCCTGCTTTCTCTGGCGGACAGAGCGTAGATGTTCAGCAAAGCGGTCTCCCAGTCTGCATCGGGTCTCGCCAATATATAAAAGGCCACATCGGGAGCACCAGATGCAGTATATCACCCCAGTCGTCTCACAGGTGAAGTGTTGCCTCACCTGGCAGGACTGTTTGGGGCCCTGAATGGTGGTAAGGGAGGAAGTGTAAGGGCATGTGTAGCACTTGTTCCGCTTACATGGATAAGTGCCAGGAGGGAGATCAGTGGGGAGGGATGGGGGGGGACGAATGGACAAGGGAGTTGTGTAGGGAGCGATCCCTGCGGAATGCAGAGAGAGGTGGGGAGGGAAAGGTGTGCTTAGTGGTGGGATCCCACTGGAGGTGGCAGAAGTTACGGAGAATAATATGTTGGACCCGGAGGCTGGTGGGGTGGTAGGTGAGAACCAGGGGAACCCTATTCCTAGTGGGGTGGCGGGTGGATGGAGTGAGAGCAGATGTACGTGAAATGAGGGAGATGCGTTTAAGAGCAGAGTTGATAGTGGAGGAAGGGAAGCCCCTTTCTTTAAAAAAGGAAGACATCTCCCTCGTCCTAGAATGAGAAGCCTCATCCTGAGAGCAGATGCAGCGGAGACGGAGGAATTGCGAGAAGGGGATGGCGTTTTTGCAAGAGACAGGGTGAGAAGAGGAATAGTCCAGATAGCTGTGAGAGTCAGTAGGCTTATAGTAGACATCAGTGGATAAGCTGTCTCCAGAGACAGAGACAGAAAGATCTAGAAAGGGGAAGGAGGTGTCGGAAATGGACCAGGTAAACTTGAGGGCAGGGTGAAAGTTGGAGGCAAAGTTAATAAAGTCAACGAGTTCTTGTGAGAGACGCACCGCTTCCAGGGTCTCGTTACCTCGGGTGTCGCCTTAGCGAACCTGTCCCTTTTTATCCCCCTGCTGGGGTATCGCCTGTCCATCACTTCAAACAGTTCGGGGTTCAAAGGGGGAGCCGATCTTGACAGCTCTCCTTCCTTCATTAACATCTCCAAATGCTGCTCCATTGTTTTCCTTATCTCTCTCTCTCCTGAAGATAGGTGGCAGACCAACTGCTGATTCCACTGGTGCCAGCACAGGACAGCTACATCTTAATCTATGTGTATTCTTGTCACACTACTCACAAACTTTCTAGGCCGATTTCCTTAGTATGCTGTATAGCGGAAAAGCATGAACGATGGGCCTTTCCTGTGTGAAGTATGCTCAGTGGTGCAGAGTGCCTCGTGCTTTGTGCACAACTGTTTTTCTCCACACCCAACCCTCAACAATATGTCAGTTGTTCAGCCACATATTTAAACCAGCGCTTTCCAATTTAAAGGTTTTCTCATTTAACTGTGTTGATTTTGGAGGTAGGTATCAGTAATCTCTAAGCACTTGGGTTTGGTTTGACTCTGGATTTGATCTCATTGTACTTGGATAAACTTTTAATTTAACACGCCTAATGTGCATCTCACATTTAGATGATACACATTTACTTATTCCAATACTGCATTATTTCACTGTGATAAGTTCTAAGGCAAAAGCTTACTGAACTCTGCAGCTAGGAGTGTGAAGAATAGTGAGACTATTTATTTACTGTAAAGGTTGGGCTGGCATTTCATCATTATGAACTTAGAACAGACCAAATAGATCTGAAAACTTTATGGTCCTATAAAATTTAACTGATAAGCTCCTCCAGGGCTGGATTTCAAATACATAAAATATAATAGGGTTTTAATGATTCATGGACGATATGAATGATAAATAAATACAGACTTGCTGATAATTTCATTGGTGGAAGCTGTGGAAACAACAGGTCAGAAGTCTGCTGTTTTCCTGGCAATGCAGAACACACTAGTTGCCTTGTCTCAAATTACTTTTTTATATTACATTCCTAGTTATTTTATGAAGGGAATTGTCTGATTCATATCTGGCAGATGTATGGTGGCTATATTTTGTAAACTTTGGAGAATGCACTGATATTTCCTGAGTTTATTTTGATAAATAGAATGACATCTGCTTTTTTTATTATTAGTTGAGCACAAAACATCTTATGTTCATTAAGGTCTAGAATTTATAGGAGCTGTCAGTGGAGGCTGACCCAATTTATATTTTGGCATTACACATTTTCCTTTAAATCCTATAACAGAAAATACTCCTCCATCTGGGACAGAGGCCTGCTGGTTGGACATCATGGACAAGCAACAAGGAAAGAGTGGAAGGTAATGGGAATCAGAGATGCAGGAAACTGAAAGGCTGCCGGATGGAGGGGTTTTGAATTGTGAAGTTCTTTGCCCCTCCCACTTCTCCCAAGTGCAACTTTCTTTCTGGTCACCTGCCACATTGAAGTCCTTAATGGGCCAAAAAAACAGGGCACAAATTTCCTGGCGGGGCACCTGTGGTATGGACATTAGCTTTCAACATGACCTCTTAAGTATAAGGCCCAAATGGTAAATGTGGCCGCTAGAATACAGAACGCAAAACACCACCACAGGAACTGGTCCTTAACCCATAATGTCTGTGCTGAACACGATGCTGAATTCAATTAAATCTCTTCCATTTATGATCCATATCCCTCTGTTTTCTGTGGATTTACGTGTCTGTCTAACATTTCTGAATTGCCACTTTTGTATCTGCCCATTCCAGTCACCTACCACTCTCTGCTTAAAAGCAAACTTACCCTGTACATCTCCATTAAATACTTCCTTTCTCACCTTGCATATATTCTTGACATTTCAAACCTGGGGAAATGATTCTGACTGTCTATACCATCTATGCCTCTCATAATTTTATAAGCCTCTATCAGGTCTTCCCTCAGCCTTGGCTGCTCCAGAGAAAACAACATTTAGCAACATTTCCTTATATTGCTGTATGTTTGTGGTCTTCTTCTGCTGTAACATCCACGTCAAGGTTCGATGTGTTGTGCTTTCAGGGATGCTATTCTGAACACCATTGTTATAAGCATGGTTATTTGAGTTACTGTCGCCTTGCTGTCAGCTGAAACAGTCTGGCCATTCTCTTCTCACCTCTCTCATAAATAGGCTGTTTTTGCTCACTGAACTGCTGCTCATTGGATTTTTTTTTTGTACCATTTTCTATAAACCTGAGAGGCTATTGTGTGTGAAAATCCCAGGAGATCAACAGTAACAGATACTCAAACTATCCTGTCTGGCATCAACAATCATTCCACAATCTAAGTCACTTAGATAACATTTCTTCCTTATTTCCTCGCAATCCCTCCGCATCTACTCTCAGGATGAGGCTTTTCATTCTAAGACGAGGGAGATGTCTTCCTTTTTTAAAGAAAGGGGCTTCCCTTCCTCCACTATCAACTCTGCTCTTAAACACATCTCCCCCATTTCACGTACATCTGCTCTCACTCCATCCTCCCACCACCCCACTAGGAATAGGGTTCCCCTGGTCCTCACCTACCACCCCACCAGCCTCCGGGTCCAACATATTATTCTCCGTAACTTCCGCCACCTCCAACGGGATCCCACCACTAAGCACATCTTTCCTTCCCCCCTCTCTCTGCATTCCGCAGGGATCCCTCCCTACGCAACTCCCTTGTCCATTCGTCCCCCCCATCCCTCCCCACTGATCTCCCTCCTAGCACTTATCTGTGTAAGCGGAACAAGTGCTACATATGCCCTTACACTTCCTCCCTTACCACCATTCAAGGCCCCAAACAGTCCTTCCAGGTGAGGCAACACTTCACCTGTGAGTCGACTGGGGTGATATACTGAGTCTGGTGCTCCCGATGTGGCCTTTTATATATTGGCGAGACCCGACGCAGACTGGGAGACCGCTTTGCTGAACATCTACACTCTGCCTGCCAGAGAAAGCAGGATCTCCCATTGGCCACACATTTTAATTCCACATCCCATTCCCATTCTGACATGTCTATCCACGGCCTCCCCTACTGTAAAGATGAAGCCACACTCAGGTTGGAGGAACAACACCTTATATTCCGTCTGGGTAGCCTCCAACCTGATGGCATAAACATCGACTTCTCTAACTTCCGCTAAGGTCCCACCTCCCCCTCGTACCCCATCTGTTACTTATTTTTATGCACACATTCTTTCTCTCACTTTCCTTTTTCTCCCTCTGTCCTTCTGAATATACCTCTTGCCCATCCTCTGGGTCCCCCCCCCATCTTTCTTCCCAGACCTCCTGTCCCCTGATCCTCTCGTATCCCCTTTTGTCTATCACCTGTCCAGCTCTTGGCTCTATCCCTCCCCCTCCTGTCTTCTCCTATCATTTTGGATCTCCCCCTCCCCCTCCAACTTTCAAATCCCTTACTCACTCTTCCTTCAGTTAGTCCTGACGAAGGGTCTCAGCCTGAAACATCGACTGCACCTCTTCCTACAGATGCTGCCTGGCCTGCTGCATTCACCAGCAACTTTGATGTGTGTTACTTGAATTTCCAGCATCTGCAGAATTCCTGTTGTTTTTCTTCCCCATTATAGTGTTTAGTCTGCCTAACAACTGAATCACTTGACCATGTCTGCATGCTTTTATGCATTGGGTTATTGCCACATGATTGGCTGATTAGCTATTTGCACTAACAAGCAGGCATACAGGTGTACCTAGCAAAGTGGCCACTGGGTGTGGTGCATACCTTCTATTCAATGCAGCATCCTGATAAACTTCTTTTATAAATCCTCCAGGTCTCTACGGTTATGGTGCAACTAGAATTGAGAACAGATGTACACATTGTTATTTATTTGAACATTCAGTAATAGTTATTGTGTGGACAGGAATACTGCTATTTATACTTACCTGTATGTTACAAAGTGCTGTAACAGGTTTGTTTTTTGAATAAATCACTGTCCAGTTATCATCAGCTTATAACCTGTAGCACCAGGAGTCGCAACACACTCTATACTACTGCTATACTACAATTAGAAGTACCTATGGTTCCATGCCTCATCTGCATTTTGGGAAATCTGATCTCCTGGTTGGCCTCATAGCTGCATACAGGCAGAGGCTCTAGAGATAAGGACAATGAAGAGACAGTTGTGGGAGGCAGAGGAACAGCTAAAGGATTGATTTGAGTTGGTGGTTTGGGCCATTGTTCAAGGACTCATCTGTGGTTCTGAAGGAATACAACATGGCTGTCACTAAATTCATAAAAACAGTTGTCAACAAGTGCGTCCCCAGAAAAATCATTCAGACTCCTCCGCAATCAGAAATCCTGAATGAACCATGGGATCTGCAACCACTGAGGGCCAGATTAGTGGCATTCAGGTATGGCAACCCAGCAAGGTGCAAGTGACCAAGTATGATCTCCAGAAAGCCATGTCACATGCAGTGTGACCATTCTAGACCAAACAAATCACTGAAGGAAGCTCAACAGCTGTGGCTGGCCTCGAACGCTATTACCTCTGACAAAGTGAAACCAAGGGACCAAAGACTTCGTTGCCAGAAGAGCTCAATGCCTGCTATGCTTGCTTTGACTGTCAGAACAAGGCGGACCCTTCACAGGCTTCCACAGCCCTTGATGACCCCATGATTTAAATTCAGGAGAATGAACCCACGGATAACATCTGGCCCAGATGGGGTACCTGGCTGAGTAATAAAGATCTGTGCTGATCAACTGGCTGGAGTGCTTATTGATATCTTTAGTCTCTTGTTTCAGCAGTCTGAGATACCCACCTGTTCCAAGCTGGCTTCTATTATCCTGGTATGTAAGAAGAATGTGGTAACTGCCTCAGTAACTATCATCCAGTAGCACTTACATCCACTGTGATGAAATGATTGGAGAAGCTGGTGCAGAAACATATCAACTCCTGCCTGAGAAGTGGCTTAAATCCATTCCAATTTGCCTGCTGGCACAACAGGTTCACAGAAGATGCCATTTCATTGGTTCTGCACTCATCTCTGGAACATCTGGACAGCAAAGGTGCATACATCAGGAGGCTGTATTGACTACAGCTCAGCATTCAATACTATCATTCTCCAAAACTAAATCAATTAGCTTCAAGACCTTGGCTTTAATACCTTCTTCTGCATCTCGATCCTCAATTTTCTCACTTGCAGACCACTATCAGTTCAAATTGGCAACAGCATCTCCTCTATTATCTCCATCAGCACAGGTGCATCGCAAGGCTGTGTGCTTAGTCCCCTGCTCTACTCGCTTTATAATTAAAACACTGAGGCTAAGCACAGCTTCAAGCTATATTTAAGATTCCTGACATCACAACTGTCACAGGCCAAATCAAATGTGGTGAAGAATCAGCGTATAGGAAGGAGATTAAAAATCTGGCTGAGTGGTGCCACAACATCCCCCTCTCACTCAATGTCAGCAAGGCCAAGGAGCTGATTGTTAACTTCAGAAGGAGGAAGTCAGAGAGTCCTCATTGGAGGATCGGAGGTGGGGAGGGTCAGCAACTTTAAATTCCTCGGTGTTTTCATTTCAGAGGACCAGACTTGGGTCCAGCACATAATTGCAAGAAAGCGCAGCAGCACCTCTACTTCCTCTGAAGTTTGCAAAGATTTAGCATGACGCCTAAAAGTTTGACAAACTTTTATAAATGTGTGATGGACAGTATATTGTCTGGTTGCATCTTGCCCTGGTAGGGAAACACCAATGCCATTGAACAGAAAATCCTGCAAAAAGTAATGGATATGTCTCAGTCCATCAAGGGCAAAGCCCTCCCCACCATTGAATTCATCTACATGGAGCGCTGCTGCAGGAAAGCAGCATCCATCAACAAGGAGTCCACCACCCAGGCCATTCTCACTCCTCACTGCTACCAATAGGAAGAAGGTACAGGAGCTTCAGGACTCACACTACCAAGTTCAGGAACAATTATTACCCACTAGCCATCAGGCTTTTGAACCAATAGGGATAGCTTCACTCCATGCAAGGCTTATTGAGAAAGTAAGGAGGCATGGGATCCAAGAGGACATTGCTTTGTGGATCCAGAACTGGCTTGTCCACAAAAGGCAAAGAATGGTTGTAGACAGGTCATATTCTGCATGGAGGCCGGTGACAAGTGGTGTGCCTCAGGGATCTGTTCTGGGACCCCTACTCTTCATGGTTTTTATAAATGACCTGGATGAGGAAGTGGAGGGATGGGTTAGTAAATTTGCTGATGACACAAGGGTTGGGTGAGTTGTGGAAAGTGTGGAGGGTGGTTAGAGGTTACAACAGGACATTGATAGGATGCAAAACTGGGCTGAGAAGTGGCAGATGGAGGTCAACCCAGATAAGTGTGAAGTGGTTCATTTTGGTAGGTCAAGTATGATGGCAGAATACATTATTAATGGTAAGACTCTTGGCAGTGTGGAGGATCAGGGGGATCTTGGGGTCCGAGTCCACAGGACACTCAAAGCTGCTACATAGGTTGACTCTGTGCTTAAGATGGCCTATGGTGCATTGGCCTTCATCAATCATGTGATTGAGTTTAAGAGCCAAGAGGTAATGTTGCAGCTATATAGAACCCTGGTCAGACCTCACTTAGAGTACTGTGCTCAATTCTGGTTGCCTCACTACAGGAAGGATGTGGAAACCATAGGAAGGGCTCAGAGGAGATTTACAAGGATGCTGCCTGGATTGGGGAGCATGTCTTATGAGAATAGGTTGAGTGAACTCAGCCTTTGCTCCTTGGAGCGACGGAGGATGAGAGGTGACCTGACAGAGGTGTAGAAAATAATGAGAGGCATTGATCATGTCAACAGTCAGAGGCTTTTTCCCAGGGCTGAAATTGCTAGCACAAGAGGGCACAGTATTAAGGTGCTTGGAAGTAGGTACAGAAGAGATGTCAGGGGTAAATTTTTTTTACAGAGAGTGGTGAGTGCGTGGAAAGGGCTGCCGGCGGCAGTGGTGGAGGCGGATACGATAGGGTCTTTTATAAGACTCCTGGATGGCTACATGGAGCTTAGAAAAATAGAGGGCTATGGGTAAACCCTAGGTAGTTCTAAGGTAGGGACATGTTCAGCACAGCTTTGTGGGCCGAAGGGCCTGTATTGTACTGTATGCTTTCTATGTTTCTCTGTTTCTATGTTTCTAACTTCACTTGCTCCATCCCTGAACTCTTCCCACAACCTGTAGACTCACTTTCAAGGACTCTTCATCTCATGTTCTTTATATTTATTGGTTATTTATTTATTATTATTATTTTTCTCTTTTGTATTTGTGTGGCTTGTTGTCCTTACACATTAATGGTTTGTCTGCCTGTTAGGGGATTGATTCATTGATTCTATTCCATTTCTTAGATTTACTGTGTATGCTCACAAGAATCCAGATTTCAGCATGGCTTTTCACTGTGCAAGGCTGACTCCTCAATACACCACAACTGTGGGCAGTGTACAACTGTAGTTCCCAGCAGTGCACTTACAAGAAGAACAATCTTTGTTCTGCCATGCAGCAACAGACCAATGCACCTTTCCTAGTGTTTGGGAACCCATCATTGGCGAGTCTGGAGTTTGAGGCCTACTGTTCTGTGATTGGCATGTTCTGGGATCGAGTCAGAGGATCAGGGCCCAAGGGTTGAATCAGAGTTCCGGAAGTCAAGGCCTACTGGCCAGAGCAATGTCTGCGGTTCTCTGCGTTTTCAATGGGGCCATCAATGTCCAATGTTTGCTAGCCTAAGTCATAGAGAAGTACAGCACAGAAACAGGCCCTTCAGCCCATCTAGTCTGAGTCTGCTGGAGACTTGTCCTAGGGTCAAAGGACTGTGTATGTGTGTGGGTGGGACAGAGGAATGGGGCTTGCTTTGCTGTTGTTGCTTTGTTGTTTGTTGTGTGCTGTGTTGGTTATATTATGTTGGTACCAGAATGTGTAGCAATAGTTCGGAGCTGTCCCCTACGCACCCTTGGCTGTGTTGGTTGTTAATGTAAATGGCGCAATTCACTGTATGCTTTGATGTACATGTGATAAATAATCTTGAATCTTGAATCTTAAATCTTTTCAAATCAAGATTTAAATGCAGGATTGAAATCAACGAGGACTGGCACAGAAGGTGTTCAGCACTGTCTGCCTGCATTTGACCAGTCTCCCTCTCACTCACTGCTACCAGGGGTCGGTGCAGGAGACTTGGCTTTTGGGCAAGATTTGATCAGTGTGGTTTGTGTATTTGACTCTGTAGTTCATGTTATATACAGTATGCTTCTGATTTCTGGTTCTTATTTTTGTATTGTTATTTTGTGCAATTTTGATTGGGGCAGACTGCAATTAACAAACAACATAGTGCAAAGTTAAACTGAACATTCTTGAACTGTTTCAAGGACTCTGTGGTGTGATGTTTAATATTCTGTATGCTATTCACTTGTTTTTGACCATTTGTGCAATTTGTTCTTTTTTTGTGCATTGGGTGTTTGATGTTTTCTTTGAATGGATTCCATGGTGTTTCTTTGCTTCATGGCTGTCTGTGGGAAGATGAATCTCAGGGTTGTATACTGCATACATATTTTGAAAATAAATGTCTTTGAATCTTTGAATCATTGACTTTAAATCTTTATGGTCATAAATCATTTCAGAGCATCTGACTTTTCATCTGTCATTGGTATAAATGTTGAATGCTGGAAGCCTTCTACTGATCCTGGTAAATATTTAATGAAGCTTTCTAGCATTTTGTTGAGAAAGAGTTCCTGACTTTCTCTCCAATGTTACCTTTGTTGTGAAGCATAGACCTGCCCATATTCCATGACAAATTCCATCCAATGGTACCAGTTGTAAGAAGAGCCCTCCCATTCAGAACCTTTGGGGCACCCAGAAGCTTAATTTTACTGCACGCTCACGCTGACCTCAAGGTGGTTGCATTATGTATGAGATTGCTATTGATGCCTCCTGGATCATGCACTTGCCAATGTGGTCTGAAAGGAGATGTATTAGTCTCTGTTGAGGTCCATCTCCAGCAGCTTCATAACACACCCTTTGAACTCATAATTACACTGAAGGGAGCCATTTGGCCTAGTCAGTCTATGCAAGCTCACAGTACTCCACTTACTCTCACTCCTCACTCCCTGGCATCAACTTCCCCACCTTCTCCACCGGCCCCACCCAGACTCTTATCCACACACCCACCCACACTGATTATGGTTTGTTCTCAGGACATATACATCAAACTACTGCTGGAACAGCATCAGCTTGGGGAGGATGCATGTTGATCTGCCCAAGATTTGCTGGTATTCACTTGAAAGGAGTGGTCCACCACCAGGCCCTGTTGACTGGTACAGCACAGGGCGCAGGAGGATGCGCTGAAGCTCGATGCAGCTGCCGCAAAGGTTGTGTGACAAAATGTTGCAGTACAGGGTACTAAAGTTACGCAGAATGGAATCAGTTCCTACGGCCAGATCTTTCATTCTGGCAAATTGTCTACCTGAGCTGGTCACATTTTCCAGTATTGGGCCCATATCTCTCTAAACATTTCTTATCCATGCACCTGTCTAAATGTCTTTTTAATGTTGTAATTGTCTAACCTCTGTAGCTTCCTCAGGTAGCTCATTCCATATACCTGACATCATCTGTGTGGGAGAACTGTGTGTGTGGGTGTCCTCCCACCACTTGATATTGAGAGCTGGGAACTGTGTAATAACCACACAAACTCATTGCTGATGGAATATTTAAGGTGGAAATATTGATACCATGTTGGCATAATGTAATTATTGCAAGAGGATGTAATGATACACCTCGTACACTGAATAGAGACAATGCAATGTTCCTTATCATACAATTGTGCTGTAAGTTTCATGAATAAATTACAGTTTTGAAAAAAGAAAGTATTGTTACTTTTTCTGTCTTCCAACAGACTAGTCTTGGTGAATATCAGTCTCAGCCAGAATTTCCTAAGAAATAGGAGCAGGAGTCGACCATCTGGCCCATCGAGGCTGCTCCGCCATTCAACAAAATCATGGCTGATCTGACCGTGGACTTATCTCCACCTACCCGCTTTTTCCCCATAACCCTTATTTCCCTACTATGCAAAAATCTATCTAACCTTGTCTTCAAGTATAGTTACTGAGGTAGCCTCCACTGCTTCATTGGGAAGAGAATTCCACAGATTCACCACTCTTTAGGAAAAGCAGTACCTCCTCATCTCTGTCCTTAATTTACTCCCTGAATCTTGAGACTATGTTCCTAGTTCTAGTCTCACCCACCAGAGGAAACAACTTTCCTGCCTTTATCTTCTCTGTCCGTTTCATAATTTTATATGTTTCTATAAGATCTCCTCTCATTCTTCTGAATTCCAGTGAGTACAGTCCCAGGTGACTCAATCCTTCCTCATAGTCGAACCCCCTCATCTCTGGAATCAACCTGGTTAATCCCCTCTGCACTGCCTCCAGTGCCTGTATATCCTTCCTCAAGTATGGAGACCAGAACTGCACACAGTACTCCATACGTGGCCTCACCAGTACCCTGTATAGTTGCAGCATAACCTCCCTGCTCTTAAAGTCAATCCCTCTAACAATGAAGGCCAACATTCCATTTGCCTTCTTGATAGCCTGCTGCATCTGCACACCAACCTTTTGTGATTCATGCACAAGCACTCTGAAGTCCTTCTGCGCAGCAGCATGCTCCAATATTTTACCATTTAAATAATAAACTGATCTTCCATTTTCCCTTCCAAAGTGGATGACGTCACTTTTACCAATGTTGTACTCTATCTGTCAGACCTTTGCCCGCTCACTTAACCTATCTATATCTCTCTGCAGACTCTCTGAATCTTCTGCAAAATTTGCTTTTCCACTCAATTTAGTATCATCAGCAAACTTAGATATACTACACTCAGTCCCCTCTTCCGGACCATTAATGTATATCGTGGACAGTTGTGGGCCTAGCATGATCCCTGCAGCACATCGGTCACTATTGATTGCCAACCAGAGAAACACCCATGTATCTCGACTCTCACTGTCTATTGGTTAACCAAACCCCTATTCATGATAATACTCACCCCCAGCTCTATGCATCCTTATCTTATGGGTAAGTCTTTTATGTGGCACCTTATCGAACACCTTCTATAAATCTAAGAAAATAATGTCCATCAGTTTCCCTCTTGTTATATCTCAAAGAACTCCAGTAACTTTGTAAAACAGAACCTGCCTTTGCTGAATCCATGCTGCATCTGCCTGATGGATCCATTTCTTTCGAAATGCTTTTCTATTTCTTCTTTAATGATAGCTTCATGCATTCTCCCAACTACAGATGTTAAACCAACTGGCCTATAGTTACCTGCCTTTTGCCTAGATCCTTTTTAGAACAGTTGCCCTCCATGAATGCTGCCTGATCGGCAAAGTTGATTCAACATTTTGTATATGTTGCATAGGGCATATGAAATATTTTGGAATATCGGCATTGATACATCCAATTTCTGTTCAGATATTTTTTTGAACCATTTTATTAATGCAGGCTGTCAGATCCTGGAGATCTGCAGCCATAAAATCTCCACTGCTTTCTCCTTGATAATGTTAATTGCTGATGGGTAACATTTTCTTCTCCCCTCTCTGTGCAATGTGTGCTGCAATCCTCCTGACAGGATCTGAACTCAAAAGTTCTGAATAGGGAGCCTTTAGTAGATAAAACAATGAAGTTTGTTTTTCACTCAAAGAATAAGCTATGCTTCTGTCTTTTCATTGATGTCTCACAACAGAAGAGTCATTTCAGAATCAACACACACAAAATGGCGGAGGAATTCAGTAGGTCAGGCAGCATCTATGGCAATGAACAAACAGTTGACATTTCAGCCCAAGACCCCTCTTCAGGACTGAAAAAAAAAATAGAAACAGAGAAAACCTACAGCAAAATACAGGCCCTTCGGCCCACAAAGTTGTGCCAAACATGTCCCATCCTTAGAAATTACTAGGCTTACCTATAGCCCTCTATTTTTCTAAACTCCATATACCTATCTAAAGGTCTCTTAAAAGACCCTATCGTATCCGCCTCCACCACCGTTGCCGACAGCCCATTCCACGCACTCAGTACTGTCTGAGTGAAAAAACTTACACCTGACATCTCCCCTGTACCTTTTCCCCAGCAGCTTAAACCTGTGTCCTCTTGTGGCAACAATTTCAGCCCTGGGAAAAAGCCTCTGACTATCCACACGATCAATGCCTCTCCTCATCTTACCAGGTCACCCCTCATCCTCTGTCGCTCCAAGAAAAAAAGGGTTCACTCAAACTATTCTCATAAGGAATGCTCCCCAATCCAGGCAACATTCTTGTAAATCTCCTCTGCACCCTTTCTACGGTTTCCACAACCTTCCTGTAGTGAGGCGACCAGAACTGAGCACAGTACACCAAGTGGGGTCTGATTAGGGTCCTATATAGCTGCAACATTACCTCGTGGCTCCTAAATTCAATTCCACGATTGATGAAGGCCGATACACTGTACGCCTTCTTAAACACAGAGTCCACTTGCGCATCTGCTTTGAACATCTTATGAACTCGGACCCCAAGATCCCTCTGATCCTCCATACTGCCAAGAGTCTTACCAGTAATACTATATTCTGCCATCATATTTGACCTACCAAAATGAACCACTTCACACATCCTCTGGGCTCCCCTCCCCCTTTCTTTCTCCCTAGACCTCCCGTCCCATGATCCTCTCCCCACTTCAGCCTCGTATCCCTTTTGCCAATCAACTTCCCAGCTCTTAGCTCCATCCCTCCCCCTCCTGTCTCCTCCTATCATTTTGGGTCTCCCCTCCCCCTCCCACTTTCAAATCTCTTACTATCTCTTCTTTCAGTTGGTCCTGACAAAGGGTCTCAGCCCGAAACGTCGACTGTACCTCTTCCTATAGATACTCCCTGGCCTGCTGTGCTCACCAGCATTTTTATGTGTGTTGCTTGGATTTACAGCATCTGCAGATTTCCTAGTGTTTGCCTTTCACACTTATCTGGGTTGAACTCCATCTGCCACTTCTCAGCCCAGTTTTGCATCCTATCAATGTCCCATTGTAACCTCTGACAGCCCTCCATACTATCCACAACACCTCCAACCTTTGTGTCATCAGCAAACTTACTAACCCATCCCTCCACTTCCCAATTGGGTGAAGACACCCAATTGAAAGGTGAAGGGAGGGAATGAGGGTAGCTGTAAGGTGATGGATGGGTGGAGAAGAAGGAATCTGATAGGAGAGGAGAGTGCAAAGAGAAGATTTATACTACATTAGAGTACCTAAGGATGTACTGTGAAGAGCCAAAGTAAAACTATGTTAAACAAATTAGTTGAAAAACCTAAGTAATTCAACCAAAGAAAACTACTCATGCTTAATGTGAAATCTGGATTGGTGCTGCATCCCATAACCAGCTACGCTCCCAAATTCTATCACTTAGTTCCAGAATTTGTTAGCTTTGACCTCACACATTTTTAGGTCCCTATACAGAACACTGAAATGTTTTAATGGTATTTTTTAAATGCTGCAGAGGCACAGCTATTAGATTAGGTTAGATTCTGAGGACACACAGTCCTCTTTTATTGTCATTTAGTAATGCATAATACATAATAATGCATGTATTATTAGGGCTAATGCCTTACAGCAACAGTGTCTTGGGTTGACTCCTGACTTCAGGAACTGTCCGCGTGCACCTGTCCAGGGTTTCCTCTGGGGTCCCTGGTTTCCAAACACGTGCAGCTAATTGGCCACTGGAAATAGCCTTTAATATTTTAGTCAGGTTTTCTCAACCTTTTTTTGCTATTAACCGAGGGATCCGTTGACCCTAGGTTGGGGACCCCTGGTTTAAGTGAATGATAGAAATTCAGAGGTGGGAGAGGGGGAATGATAAAATTTGTGGTGAATTTAAAAATAGGATTAATATGAGAACAATATAAATTGGCAATTGAATGTCAGTACAGGCTCAATAGACTACAGGGCTGGTTACTGTGCTATAACTCTCTCTGTCCCTCTGATTTTATGGCTTCTGTGAGCTTCTTAAATCAAAATGGTTAAAGGTAATACAAGTGAACTGTAATTAGAAAATTATTCACTTTACTAAACAATTTAAAAATTAAATACTCATCTGACCTTAGCACAAAATAAAGTCACAAAGTGAATCATAATGTGTACACAGAAAAAAAATTAACACTTCATCAAGTATTTGTAGATATTAACAACATTGACATAGTTTTAAGGCGAGAGTTGAATTTCAGAGACTAGGGCTTGTTTAGTAGAAAGTGTGGTAAATAATGGCACAGCCATGGAAATAGGGGCTGCATGAGGCCAGATTTGCAGGAATATTTATGCAGGGTGGAAGATTTGGATAAATTATAGAGATGAGGGGCAGTTTAGGAATTTGAATATGGAAATTGGAATTATATATCTGAGACTGTCAGATCAAGAAGATGGAGGTCAGTGAACATAAAGTTTAGGGGTGTTGAGAATTTGGCATGAATTAGAGTCAAGGAACCGAATTCTGGGATTGTTGTCAGCAGTAGACCATACATCCCCTCGAGTCTAGTCAGCCAGCAAATTAAGTAAAGACTGATTTGTACGTTAAATATATTTTGTTGTGTTCATTCTTTACCCTGTGCAGCCCTTGTCTAACAGCAAGAGACTGAAGGTTTAACACTCCAATTGATCCAGCCTCTATAACATCCAGCATGTTGATGAAACAAAATGGATGGTTATGGGCTATATAGGAAGGAAGGATTAAATTGATTGTGGAGATCATGAACTGAAGGGCTCGTACTATGCTGCATTGTTCTAAATTCAGTTAGAGGAAGAACATTTCTTATTACCCATTCCCCTTGTTTCCAGATTTCCCTCCTAAATAATTGAATTGTAATTACAAGATGATCTCTTGCGCTGTTGACTCCACCAATAATCTATTTAAAGTTTTCTTCTAAACTGCTGGGATTCGAGTCAAATTGAGGAACTTGACCAATTCAACCCTCTTTCCCCTGGATGCTGCTACATATATGCCCTGTACTCTCTTCAAGTTTATCAGATCATGTCAGCAGTACGGTGTCTGTGAGGGAATGTGGCATTGTAGGTAGGATTTGGTTGAGGTTGTGCAACAGTTGTAATGAAAAACATACTGCAATGCTGCTGCAAGTAAATTTTTCATTTTACCAGTGCACAATGCAATACAATACAACGGCCTTTTTTCCTTAGAGCAACGGAGGATGAGAGGTGACCTGATAGAGGTGTATAAGATGATGAGAGGCATTGATTGTGTGGATAGTCAGAGGCTTTTTCCCAGGACTGAAATTGTTGCCACAAGAGGACACAGGTTTAAGGTGCTAGGGAGTAGGTACAGAGGAAATGTCAGGGGTAAGCTTTTTACTCAGAGAGTGATGAGTGCATGGAATGTGCTGCTGGCAATGGCGTGGAGGTGGCTACGATAGGTTATTTTAAGAGACTTTTGGATAGGTACACGGAGCTTAGAAAAATAGAGGCCTATGGGTAAGACTAGTAATTTCTAAGGTAGGGACATGTTCAGCACAACTTTGAGGGCCGATGGGCCTGTATTGTGCTGTAGGTTTTCTATGTTTCTATGTGGTAACATTGACTTTGAAAAAATAATTATTTCTTGCCCTTTTCCCTAAGATACAAATAAACAGTCTCTTTGCATTTTGACTGAAGGCTTAAATTATTTGTGTTAGCATTGGTTTCAATTTGTATTGATTTTTCAGGACCCTTGAGATCAAAGTGGACAATTTTGTATTTGTATAATTAAAAAAAAACAGAAAATGCTGGAAACGCTTGGAAGGTCAAGAAGAAATACAGAGATAACAACGGCAGAGATACTTTACACCTATGACTGTGTGGCTAAGCACAGCTTCAATGCCATATTCAAGTTTGCTGACAGCAACACTGTTGTAGGCTGAATTATAGGTGGTGATGAATCAGCATATAGGAGAGAGATTGAAAATCTGGCTGAGTGGTATCATAACAACAGCTCTCACTCAACGTCTGCAAGACCAAGGAGCTGATTGTAGACTTCAGGAGAAGGAAACCAGAGGTCCATGAGCCAGTCTTTAGTGGATGATCAGAGATGGAGAGCGTTAGCAACTTTAAATTCCTGAATGTTACTATTTCAGAGGACCTGTCCTGGACCCAGCACATAAGTGCAATTGTAAAGAATACACAGCAGTGCCTCTACTTCCTTAGGAATCTGTGGAAACTCAACATGGCATCTAAAACTTTGACAAACTTCTATGGATGTGTAGTGGAGAGTGTATTGACTGGCTGTATCGCAGCCTGGAATGGAAACACCAATGACATTGACCAATCCTACAAAAAGTGATGGATACGCCCAAGTCCATCAAGGGTAAAGTCACTGAGCACATCTAGAGAAAAGCAGCATCCATCATCAGGGAACTGCACCACCCAGGACATGCTCTCTTCTTGCTGCTGCTATTAGGAAAAAGGTACAGGAGCTACGTGACTCTCTCAACCAAGTCAGGAACAGTTATTATTGTTAGCCATAGGGCTCTTGACCAAAGGGGATATCTTCACTCAATTTCACTTGTCCCATCATTGAAATGTCCCCACAACCAGTGGACTTATTTTCAAAGACTCTTCATCTCATGTTCTCAATACTTATTGCTCATTTATTTATTATTTCTTTTTTTTGTATTTTCACAGTTTTGCACTCTGGTTGAATGCCGCAGTTGGGTGGTTCTGTTATGTTTATTATTCTTTAGATTTATTGAGTATGCACACAAGAAAATAAATCTCAGGTGGCATATATGCACTTTGCTAAAATTTATTTTCAACTTTGAACTTTAAACAAAAAAGCACATGGACAGTGGCTGCTGCAGTGCGGTGATAAGGCAGTTTGTCAATGTAATTGGCAGTTTATTGGGGAATATTTGATTCAGCAAGTCATTCCTAAAAAATTGTATTAGCCACAGGTACTGAATGAGATATCAAGAGTGGCACCCAAAAGTAAGAACTTTCTAACTCAGAGGAGAGGTCATTACAAATTGAGACACATATGGCTATCAATAGGTGAAACTATGGAGATATAGTGCGTACATCCACTTAAATCTGGGTGTGACATAAGCATACTGGAAATTATGTCTGAGTTTTTAGTGGACAATCCAATTTGCCATTTGTAGGGGAGGCAGGCCTATCAATCACCCCAGTGCTTCATACCACATCCTTAAGATTGCCCAACTTTTACCATACAGAGGTAAACCATTGAGCTTGTCTCCCACTCTCCCACAGCATAAAGGTGATGAATTAACAACTACAGTTGAATCTAATAGCCAACAGTTAAGTGACAAGTTCTTAAATTTCCTACCTGGCAGCTATTAAAAATCATGATCTCTTGACAGTCAATTAACTCCTTTTGCCTGCTGCCAGAATACTACTATGACACGTTTCACATTTCTTGTACTGGTAATCCTGCTCAATGTGGGCAGAAAGATATGCAAATAAATCAGATTTACAAAGTTGAAGTGGATCTTTTCACTTCTATTCATGAGCCCTGTGCTTTTATTTAATTCTACAATTACACCCCTATTATCATTCATTACAATGCTGTTCTGTAAAGTGAGAAGGGAAAGGAAGAGAACAACAAATCGTGTAAACTATTGCTCTCCCTCAGCACCTGAATTTTGCTTTTCTTAAAATCTAGATTATGAATGGAATAAATTAGAACAAAGCTGAACTATTTCATTGCAGGCAGTTGGAAGAGTCTACTTGACCCATAGAAATAGTGGAGTAAATTTTGAAGTTGGTATTAAATTAATCGGGAGGGAAAGCAGTGGAGGGATAAAGTGAAAGAAAACAGGAGAAGGAGCAACAGAAGACAAAAGAGAAAGCAAAGGGAAAGAGATTGTGAAAAAAATTGAGAGACAATGAAAGAAAGACAACAAATCTATGAACTGCAAGAGTGTTAGCAGGTTGGAGCTCTTCATTATCAACCAGAAACTGCCAAAAATAACACTTATGTGGGTGTTCACGTGTGCCTATTTTACACAAAGTGCATGTATTTCCTTTATACTCAAGGACTTTGAACATAGAACATAGATTAGTACAGCACAGTACAGGCCCTTTGGCCCACAATGTTGTGCCGACCCTCAAACCCTGCCTCCCATATAACCCCCCACCCTAAATTCCTCCATATACCTGTTTAGTAGTCTCTTAAATTTCACTAGTGTATCTGCCTCCACTACTAACTCAAGCAGTGCATTCCATGCACCAACCACTTTCTGAGTAAAAAACTTTCCTCTAATATCCCCCTTGAACTTCTCACCCCTTACCTTAAAACCATGTCCCCTTGTATTGAGCAGTGGTGCCCTGGGGAAGAGACGCTGGCTGTCCACTCTATCTATTCCTCTTAATATCTTGTATACCTCTATCACGTCTGCTCTCATCCTCCTCCTCTCCAAAGAGTAAAGCCCTAGCTCCCTTAATCTCTGATCATAATGCATACTCTCTAAACCAGGCAACATCCTGGTAAATCTCCTCTGTACCCTTTCCAATTCTTCCACATCCTTCCTATAGTGAGGCAACCAGAACTAGACACAGTACTCCAAGTGTGACCTAACCAGAGTTTTATAGAGCTGCATCATTACCCTGTGACTCTTAAACTCTATCCCTCGATTTATGAGAGCAAACACTCCATAAGCTTTCTTAACTACCCTATCTACCTGTGAGGCAACTTTCAGGGATCTGTGGACATGTACCCCCAGATCCCTCTGCTCCTCCACACTGCCAAGTATCCTGCCATTTACTTTGTACTCTTCCTTGGAGTTTGTCCTTCCAAAGTGTACCACCTCACACTTCTCCGGGTTGAACTCCATCTGTCACTTCTCAGCCCACTTCTGCATCCTATCAATGTCTCTTTGCAATCTTTGACAATACTCTACACTATCCACAACACCATCAACCTTTGAGTCGTCTGCAAACTTGTCAACCCGCCCTTCTACCCCCACATCCAGGTTGTTAATAAAAATCACGAAAAGTAGAGGTCCCAGAACAGATCCTTGTGGGACACCACTAGTCACAACCCTCCAATCCGAATGTACTCCTTCCACTACGACCCTCTGCTTTTTGCAGGCAAGCCAATTCTGAATCTACCTGGCCAAACTTCACTGGATCCCATGCCCTCTGACTTTCTGAATAAGCCTACTGTGTGGAATCTTGTCAAATGCCTTACTAAAATCCATATAGATCACATCCACTGCACTATCCTCATCTATATGCCTGATCACCTCCTCAAAGAACTCTATCAGGCTTGTTAGACACGATCTGCCCTTCACAAAGCCATTCTGACTCTCCCTAATCAGACTATAATTCTCTAAATGACCATAGATCCTATCTCTAAGAATCTTTTCCAACAGCTTTCCCACCACAGACATAAGGCTCACTGGTCTATTATTACCCAGACTATCCCTACTACCTTTTTTGAATGAGGGGACAACATTTGCCTCCCTCCAATCTTCTGGTACCATTCCCGTGGACAATGAGTACATGAAGATTGTAGCCAGAGGCTCAGCAATCTCTTCCCTCGCCTCGTGGAGCAGCCTGGGGGATATTCCATCAGGCCCCGGGGACTTATCTGTTCTAATGCATTTTAACAACTCCAACATCTCTTCTCCTTTAATATCAAAATGCTCCAGAACATCAGTCTCACTCATATTGTCCTCAGCATCATCAAGTTCCCTCTCATTGGTGAATACTGAAGAGATTCATTGAGGACCTCGTTCACTTCCACAGCCTCCAGGCACATCTTCCCACCTTTATCTCTAATCAGTCCAATCTTCACTCCTGTCATCCTTTTGTTCATCACATAATTGAAGAATGCCTTGGGGTTTTCCTTTACCCTACTCGCCAAGGCCTTCTCATGCCCCCTTCTTGCTCTCCTCAGCCCCTTCTTAAGCTCCTTTCTTGCTACCCTATATTCCTCAATAGATCCATCTGATCCTTGCTTCCTAAACCTCATGAATGCTCCCTTTTTCCACCTGACTAGATTCTCCACCTCACTTGTCACCCATGGTTCCTTCTCCCTACCATTCTTTATCTTCCTTACCTGGACAAATTTATCCCTAACATCCTGCAAGAGAACTCTAAACATCGACCACATTTCCACAGTATATTTCCCTGCAAAAACATCATCCCAATTCACCCCCATAAGGCTATAAGTTCTAGCCTTATAGTGTTATATTTTGCCCTTCCTCAATTAAAGATTTTCCTGTCCTCTCTGATTCTATCCTTTTCCATGATAATTTTAATGGCCAGGGAGCGGTGGTCACTGTCTCCCAGATGCTCACCCACTGGGAGATTATTGACCTGATCCGGTTCGTTACCTAATACTAGATCTAGTATGGCATTCCCCCTAGTCGGCCTGTCAACATACTGTGACACATGTAAGAATTACAGCACGGAAACAGGCCATCTCGGCCCTTCTACTCCGTGCCGACCTCTTACTCTCACCAAGTCCCACCGACCTGCACTCAGCCCATAACCCTCCATTCCATTCCTATCCATATATCTAACCAATTTAACTTTAAATGACAACATCGAACCTGCCTCAACCACTTCTGCTGGAAGTTCGTTTCACACAGCCACCACTTTCTGAGTAAAGAAGTTCCCCCTCATGTCACCCCTAAACTTTTGCCCTTTAACTCTCAACATGTCCTCTTGTTTGAATCTCCCCCATTCTCAATGGAAAAGGCCTATCCACGTCAACTCTATGAATCCGCCTCATAATTTTAAACGCCTCTATAAAGCCCCCCCTCAACCTTCTACGCTTCAAAGGATAAAGACCTAATTTGTTCAACCTTTCTCTTTAACTTAGGAGATGAAACCTAGGCAACATTTTAGTAAACCTCCTTTGTACTCTCTCAATTTTATTGACATCTTTCCTATAATTCAGTGACCAGAACTGTACACAATACTCCAAATTTGGCCTTACCAATGCCTTATACAATTTCAACATTACATCCCAACTCCTATACTCAATGTTCTGATTAATAAAGGCCAGCATACCAAAATCTTCCTTCACTACCCTATCCACATGAGATTCCACTTTCAGGGAATTATGCACCATTATTCCTAGATCCCTCTGTTCTGCAGCATTCTTCAATGCCCTACCATTTACCATGTATGTCCTATTTTGAATAGTTCTACCAAAATGTAGCACCTCACATTTTTCAGCATTAAACTCCATCTGCCATCTTTCAGCCCACTCTCTGCAAGCTTTGAAAACCTACTTCATTATCCACGACACCACCTATCTTAGTATAATCTGCATACTTACTAATCCAATTTACCACCCTGTCATCCAGATCATTAATATATATGACAAACAACATTGGACCCAGTACAGATCCTATTTCCTATTTCCTATATCCTAAATCTTCTTGTTTCTAGCCTCACTAGCACGTGGCCAAGTGGTTAAGGCATTGGACTAGCGACCTGAAGGTTGTGAGTTCGAGCCCCAGCCGAAGCAACGTGTTGTGCCCTTGAGCAAGGCACTTAATCACACATTGATCTGCAATGACACTGGTGCCAAGCTGTATGGGTCCTAATGCCCTTCCCTTGGACAACACTGGTATCGTAGAGAGGGGAGACTTGCAGCATGGGCAACTGCTGGTCTTCCATACAACCTTGCTCAGGACTGTGCCCTGGAGAGTGAAGACTTTCCAGGTGCAGACCCATGGTCTTGCAAGACTAACGGATGCCACCCCAAGCACGTGGCACAGGTAGCAATCCTGAGATTGCAACCCTGGAGGTCCTGTCCTTCAACTTTGCACCTAACTCCCTAAATTCTCTTTGCAGGACCTCCTCCTTCTTCCTATCCACGTCATTGGTCCCTTCATGGACCACGACATCTGGCTGCTCACCCTCGCTCTTGAGGACACTGAGAACTCAAACTTAAGGAATGGAGTTGGACATCAAATGCATTGCTTCCCTAAAATGCTACTACCGTGGACATTTATAAAGAGCATTGTTGTAACATGGCTGTAACTTCAAATTGGTTAAATCCAAAATGACCATTGATTGGCAAAATGATAAACCCCAAGAAAATTGTGATACAGGAAGAGGGTGGCTGATCATCAAGATATTGTGTATCCAAAGCCTGGATAAGGAGAGTAATATTGGAATTACATGATAGAGACAAGCAATTTCACTCAGTGAACCCTGACGGTATTTTATTGTTTGCATAAGCAATCATGCTAGTCTTTATGTCCCTATTGTGTTCTGGACCACTTACTCACCTTCTTTCAATCATCAGACTACCTGTCTAACTATACACTGGTCAATGCTATTCATAGAGCTAGTGCTCAAACTGCTAGGTCAGGTCACTCGTCTGAGTGCTACTGGTACCATGTAACCCAGTACTACCCGTCGCATGGTCAGGTGGTTGGTAACTAAACCGTCGCCCCACCAGGCTTGCCTGGCGAGGAGGGTGGCTAGACACCCTGCAGGATGAAAAACAAGACCTGTCAAGGGGCGGATGAACCCTCTCGTAGGGTCAACTGTCATCTATCAAACACGTGCCGTGAAGTGCGGAAAGGCATCCCTTGCATTGAAGCTTTGTCTGGCCATTCACTGCAACAGAACTTCCCCCAGCCGTCTTGGACTTCACCATGCCGCTGGATCCGGGAGGGGATGTCGAGAGGGTGGGTCTGGACCTGTGCAACCCCCTACTCACCTAAAATCCACTCACATGCACACTGTTCTTTTCTGAGGAATGGGGTACACACTAACTGACTGAAAGGAACCATCATCATCCTATGGGATGGATAGCCAGAGAGACTCAAACTACCAAAGTAGGTGGCCAGACTGTAACCATACAAGCACACAATTCACAGGCTCAATCCGTGCCTATTGACTGAAGTAGCAGTTTGTGTTAAAACAGTATCAGGTATGCTGCATGTCAACCTGTAAACCTCCTCGTATAGGAAGAACTGTTCTGGTGACATATAATCTCAAATTAAGCCAATCCCACTTTCCTTTGCCTTCTAGTCTGTAATTACTTTTTCTTTTCAAATAATAGAACAGTCTTTGCACCTTTACACAGTGGCCCAGGAATTGTTGCAGTGAAGTGCCATGGTGTGACAGACCGGTGATTACTTCATTTGCTACTGCGAACTCCGTCAAGTGCTGGAGCTGCAGAGTGAGTGATACGCAGAGGTCGGAACCCAGAGCTCTGTTACCGGACACTTGTATGAACAGTATGTGTTTCTGAGGAGCTGGGGGAGCCATATTAGAGTTATAGGGTCATAAAATAATACAGCATGGAGACAGGCCCCTTGGCCAATATGGAGCGTGCTGACCAAGATGCCCACCTGTTAGTCCCATTTGCCCATATCTCTAAATCTTCCCTTTTCTTGTACCTGTTCAACTGTCTTCTAAATATCTAAATATCTTTTAAATGTTGTATTTTACCTGCTTAAACTATTTTCTCCAGCAGATATTTTATTGCATGAAGAAGTTGACTGTCTTGTTCCTTTAAATATTTTCCTTCTCTACTTAAATCTATGACCTCTAATTTTTGGTTCACTTTCTCTGGGAAAAGTTATTCAGGAGTTATGAATAATGTGGATAGCAGGTATTAATTAAAACCAGTCTTCAAATCAGTCTTCAATGCACTGAAGTGAGGCTGTGGCCTGATCCAGCTGCTCCAGGCTTCATGTCTCAGCACTCACTTTCATTCTAAATCTATTTGCTACTTTTATTGTTATCACAATTTGTTTTTCTTTCCTCTTTCTGCACATTGGGTGTTTGCAGGTTTCTATTTTTTTATATATTGGTTCTTTGTTTTGTGGCTGCCTGTAAGGAGATGAATCTCAAGGTTGTATAATGTATACATACATTGATAATAATGATGCTTTGATCTTTGAATTTAAAATTAAAACTCATTCACACTTTAACTTCTATTGTACCAGTCATTATATGCAGGACATTCTGATTCTGTACTACTGTAATGACATGGGAAGAAAATAAATGAATGTTCATATCAAATGACCCTCACCTTGAGATCAGAGAAGGCATTAAGTGGCCAGCAACACACATAAAGGTTGCTGGAAAACGCAGCAGGCCAGGCAGCATCTCTAGGAAGAGGTACAGTCGACGTTTCGGGCCGAGACCCTCAGCCCGAAATGTCGACTGTAGGAAGGGTCTCGGCCCGAAACGTCGACTGTACCTCTTCCTAGAGATGCTGCCTGGTCTGCTGTGTTCACCAGCAACTTTTATGTGTGTTGCTTGAAATTCCAGCATCTGCAGATTTCCTCGTGATTAAGTGGTCATCTCCTGTTTTATCCCTGCCACTTAATACATAGCTCAAAGCCTGTCTGTTTTTACCACTTAATATTCTTGCTATTTGAATATCCAGGGAGACATCTCAATACTGTAACAGAAGTTAGAATATTTTGGATATCTGGAATTTTGTTGTTTGCACTCCTCTGGCATTCGAATATACAAAGATGTTCAGCCATTTGAACTGTGCTCCCATCATGGCTACCTGTTTACATTCCAAATATTAGTAAGGAGGGAATTTTAGCTGTAAACACCATCGGTAATAATTTATTGTTGTCTTTGTATTTAAGTATAAAATGTGACCGAAAGCACAAGAGGTGCTGGAATCTGGAACAACAAGCACTTTATTGGAGTAATTCAATGGGGTCAAACAGCATTCGTGTGGGAAAAGGATGTGTCAATATTTCAGGTCAAACTCCAGCGTCAGGTTTTTGATTCAAAATGCTAAAGACACGACGAAAAAGAGGAAGAGACAGAAGAGAAACAAGGTGGAAGAGTGAGGCAGAATGAATGGAAAGTACAGAGCTGGTTTGAGAGAATGGATAAAGCTAAGAGAAGGACGGGAGGTCCTGATGCAGGGTCTTGACCCCAGACGTTGACAATTCCTTTTCATCCACAGATGTTGATCAACCCGCTCATCTCCTCCGGCAGATTATTTATTGATAAAACATTGCCATTAAGTGCAGTATGGAGAGAGAAGAAATCCAGTAGGCCTGTTGATGATGAAAAAAGACACTTCATACCTAACTCCTTCCAGTCTCTATTGACTTAATCGCAACAGCTTAAGGTCAGGAATCAGAGGGAAACCTGAGGAGAGAAGAAATGCTGTGAAATTTGAAAGCCTCGATTGAGTGATGTTCTGAGGCAAGCTTCAGGTGATCTCTTTTATGAAGATGATTTTCCAGCAGTGTGAACCACTCAAGCCAGCTTGACCTAATTTCCTGAGCAAAGCTTATACGTGGAATGATGACTAACGCAGACATCAAACAGAATGCAAGAGTGAGTCACAAGTGACCTCTCAAATACATAGGCAGCGTGAGCAATTTGGTCCTAGGGGTCTGTTTCTGTAGTGTATTTCCCTATGCCTGGAGAGGACGCTAGCACAATAGGTCCTTCACAACCACATGGTGTCTCTAAGGCTCCATACCAATAAGAATACTTTAAGTTCAAATTCAAGTTTAATAGTCATTCACCATACCCATGAATACAGCCAAATGAAGCAGTGTTCCTCTGGGGCCAAGACACAGTACCAACAGTCACATACAGCACACAGCACAGCACAGCACACATATAGTTACAACAGCAGAAAAATACGCAGTCACAAAAAAGTATATAGTCCAAGTCCCTGAATGGCATGACCTGTAGATTGATGGTGTATGGGATGTTATCCTGGAGACACATTTCTCATATAACGAGCATTCAACAGTTCTTCATCATGCGCTAGTGAAGCCGCAAATGAACCCAATCCAGCCTGTCTTCTGCTGAGCAAACACTGGAGGGCAGCACCAATGGGAGTGGCCAGTCTTCAACCCAGCCTGGACTCCAGTGCACCTGCCACGCCTCTGTCCTCTTCCACACCACCTCCATTATCTTCTTCTCTGGGTGGTTGCAGGTGAGACAGTGGCATGAGGGCCTGTTCTACGCAATTACCGAGCACACACAGCTCCACCGCCATCAGTCTTTCCAGTGAACCAGACTTGCAGTGTTCTACATTACTATTGTCCATTACGATCATTTGCACCATTTGTTGGACCGTGCCTTCTTCCTTGGGTGGTTGTGCAAGCAACACTGTATGCAACAAGTTTAGCTCCAACACTATCCAGCAAATTGCTTGTGGGGTAGAGCTGCATATTTGATGTTTTTAATGTCCAGCGGCATCCTGCAATCAAGAAAAATATGTAAAGGATGAAGAATTACACCAGTGGTTTGACCCAGAGAGACCGCTTGTGACCAAACATACTGCCATCTTTCTTGAAGCTCTTGTGCTTTAGAAGGTGGCAGCAACTCTGTATCCAGCACGGTTCCACACCAGCAAGGTGAGAACTAATAACAACACTATCTTTAGTAGCATTTGATAAGTGAGAAATGTTGGCTAAGACAGCAACAGAGCTCAATTGCTCACCTTACTTAAGAGGTAGATGGGGTCTTAATTTAACCACTTATCTGTGAGGTAAACAAAAAGGTTTTCTCACGTTGACTTGTAGTATATTTACTATTTCAGTAATATTTAAGTAACATTGTAAATATATTGTTTGATTAAGCTTTTCTTCGTTGTTTACGTAGTTCATTATAGGTAAGATGTAAAAAGTATGTGAATGTCACTAAACCATCAAGTCATATGTGAGCACTAAAAGAAAAAGTAAGTAGATAAATATTCCCGCCCTTTCAATTGGTTTCTGAAGTAAACATGACTCTTGGTTAATAGAGCAACCAACTAATTATGTAAAAAATCTTTGACCAATTGATCTCCTTGGTCATTGAGTTGAACCAAGATACTGCAAATGGCTGTGTGACTTAGATTCATAGTGTGATGAACATTGAAACAGGCTCTATGACACACCTTGTCTGTGTCAACCATTGAGCACCCATTCCAGTAATCGTACTGTAATCTCATCTCCCAATACCTCCATCACCTCCCCTCTTTCCCCCTTCATCTCCCCTCCCACTGCCTCTCTTGCCAATTATGTGCACTAAGAGCAGTGTACAGTAACCAATTCACTGTCAACTTGCATGTCTTTGGATCATGGGAAGAAATGGGAAGGCCCACAGGAAATCCACCGAGTCACAAAGAGAATGTGCCAACATACAAGCTCTGCGTAGACAGCACCGAAGGTCAGAAATGAACATGGGTCACTGGGACTCTAACAACGGTGTTGAAGTTCTGTGCTGCCATCTGCCTTGTGTGCAGTTCTGGTCACCCCACTACAAGATGAATGTGGAGGTTTTGGACATGTCGCTGAAGAGGTTTTTCAGTTTGCTGCCTGGATTAGAGGATATTAGATATAAAGAGAGGTTGTACAAACTAGGAGTGCTTCCTCTGGAGCATCAGAGACAGATGAGAAAAACTATTAGAGCCATAGATAAAGTAGAGAGTCAGGTCTCATAACCAGGATATCAATGTCAAATTCTAGAGGGCATAAATTTAAGGTGGGGGGGGGTGGTAAGTTTAAGGCAGATGCGGGGCAATTTTTATACAGCCAACAGGTGACTGGAATGGACTACAAGAAATGGTAGTGGAAACAGATAAGATCATGGCATTTAAGAGACATATAGACATATACAGGAAGATGAAGGGAATGGGATGTCACGTGGATCTCAGCGGGAATGAGCATCAGGGTGGCATTGGATGCATGGCTGGGGCAGTATGTTACAAAGTGATGAAATGATGCTGCAATAATGCAACTCAAAGAATAAATCTTCCACTGCTGACAAGCCAGAGTAGAATTGGATCATTTGTCGGGAGGGTGCAGAGTAGTGTAAATTGGTAGAAAGCTCCTCCTCACGTTAAGGCTTCTGTAGACTGTGCAAGATATCTTGAGTAATACTAAATATATGGTTGGCTTCCACCATAATTGATGTCACTTTACATTGAAGGATGTGAAGCAATAGATCTTCCCATGAGTTGTTGAGAAGCCAACAAATAATCACAGTCAAATCAATGCAAATGTTTTTAAACAATTAACTTCTACAAAAAAAATGGATATAATTGCAGGTGATAAAGGAATTTTGGCCACACTATTTCAAGTTAGTAGCCAGTTTTAGGTGAATTGGTGTCCTTTAGGAAATTGTCTCAAATGCCACTGGGCTTGTTTCACTTCAGGGAAGCTGACGTCAGTGCAGTGCCAGCTGTGGGACTAATGATGTTATTGACCCTGAAGGTGACTTTGCTTCCACTGCTGGCAGACATTTGGGGGGATATCAATATTGTTGTTGACTCACAAAAAAAAGCATGGAGCACATTCTGTTGGCTCCAGGACTGGAACAACACCACTACGTCACTGCCTGCATCTCTCAACCCGTTGTTCAAAGGCCAGCATTATGGTTGATAATTTACCAAAGCTCCCTTCACTGGTTTCAGCCTTGGTTTGAAATCAGTTTTCAGTTGTGCACTACTCCAACATCAATCTGCAGTTAGGCTATAGGAGTTGATTGGATTGATACACCATATGCCCAGAACAAGAGTGAATGCTGTGTTGCCTCTCCTCTGTGTTTTGTCTTATCTCCCTGGTCGTCTTTTTGTCCACTATGCTACAACAACCATAAAGAGGGTACTTTAAACACTGATTTAATTCCCACCCACCCCTCACGGTTTCCTACTGAAACTGGCCAGGTTCCGATTTCATGAATCTTTGTGCTAATTCCATTGTACTTCTCTCAACAAAGCATTGGCCCATTCTACAAAAGTTTTCAGGAGATTAGAGTAGATACTAACACCATACTTAGTGCATGTTCAGCACAGCAAAACAAAGTGAACTCCAACTCTGAAGCATGTGATTTTAAACAAGGTTATAACCTTATACACAAGCTTATTACAATGAGTACATTGTCAATTTCAGGTGACTATCTGTACTTGCAGAAGATTTGAAATGTTAAAAAGTCAATTCCAATTAACTCTATATATAAACAATGATTTCCTTAAAAGAAAAGAAACTGGCATCTTTCTCCAAGAAGCAGCATAATGAAACATTATTGATGTGCCATTGATATGGATGAACCATTTATCACAAGCATAATTCAAAAGTATGTATACTTGGTTGATGTAGTGGGCGTCACAGTGTGTAACTGGTAGAGCCTAGGTTTGAAGCCTGGCCTCTACTGCTATGTACTTGCTTGTCTTTCAGGTGATTGTATAGGGTTTCTTTAGGTGTCTTCCTTCCACATCCCAATGATGTGCTAGTTGGTATGTGAATTGGAAACTATATTGGCCCTAATGTGTGTGAGTAGAGTCTAGAGGGTGTTGATGCAAAATGTGCAGAGAATGAAGAATGAGATTAATGTAAATAGGTAATCATCATCATTATGTGCCATGTCATATGACGTGGGCGTTCATGGTCCTTGACCATGATTTTTCTTAGCAAATTTTTCTGCAGGAGTGGTTTGCGATTTTCTTCTTCTGGTCCATGTCTTTACAAGATAGGTGACGCTCAGCCATGAAAATAGGTATTATTTTTATTATTAAGGTTTATTGATTATAGTTCAGTGATCAGCACAATCATGCCCTCAATTCTAATCAACAAGCTACAAGACCTGTGAATCTGTACCATCCTCTGCAACTGGACCCTTGACTTCCTCACCGAGAGACCACAGTCAGTGCGGATCAGAAATTACATCTCTTCCTTGCTGACAATCATCAGTGACACACCTCAAGGATGCGTGCCTACTCTACTCTTTCTGCATCCATGACTGTGTAGCTAGCCACAGCTGAAACACCTTCTATAAATATACAGATGGCACAACTATTGTTGGCAGAATTTCAGATGGTGAAGAGAAGGCGTATAGGAGCAAGATAGATCAGCTGGTTGCAGTCAAAATCAGTAAGACCAAGGAATTGCTTGTGGATTTCAGGAAGTGGTAGCTAAGAGAACACACACTTATCCTCATCAAGGGATTAGCAATGGAAAGGATGAGCAGTTTCAAATACCTGGGTGTCAACATCTCTAAAGATCTATCCTGGGCCCAACATATTGATGCAATTACAAAGAAGGCATTGCAGTTATATTCATTAGGAGTTTGAGGAGACTTAGTATGTCACCGAAGACACACACAAATTTCTACAGATGTACCATGGAGAGGATTATAACTGGTTGTATCACCGTCTTAGATGGAGGGGCCACTCCACAGGATTGGAAAAAGCTGCAAAAGTTATAACCTCAGCCAGCTTGATCATGGGCACTTGCCTCTCCAGCATTGAGGGCATCTTCAAAAGGTGAGGCTTCAAATAGGCAGCATCATGATTAAGGACCCCCATCACCCAGGACATGTCCGCTTCTCATCGTGACCATCAAGGAGATGGTACAGGAACCTGAAGGCACACACTCAATATTTCAGGAATCAGATTTCTGAATGGACAATGAATCACATGTACATTACTTCACATTTTTTTCTTCTCTTTTTGCTCTACCTAATTATTTTTAATTTACTCTCTCTCTCTCTCACACACACACACACATACATATATTATTGTAATTCATAGCTTTTTTGTTATTATTTATTGCAATGTACTGCTACCACAAAACAACTAATTTCATGACATATGCCAGTGATATTAAACCTGATGCTGATTCTGAAAAATAGGTGGTCAATGGTTGGACCTAATGGTCCAAAGGGCCTGTTTCTGTGTTGGGTATCTCCATAAACTTTGATATTAATAGCTGAGGGAGGAATGTTGGCCAAGATGCTGACAAGACCTATTCTGCTCTATTGTAAATAGTACCAAGTGTGATTAATTGTTCAATTAAACCACTAATAAATAGGAGCTCAGTTTAACCTCCCACCTGAACAATGACACAAAACTGCTGTAAAATTCAGCAGGTTTAAATCAACTGATTGCTGTGCAATAGTGCAGCAATTAGTTCACTGAATGTGCTCTAATCAAAAGAAAATGGCTATCCATTCCTAAATGGGTAGCAATGGAATTACAATCTGTTCAGGGCTATACATTTGGCTCTATTTTAGGTTCCTCTCTTCCTTTTGATTTGAAACGCCTCAAACAGGTATCTAACCCGATAGTTAAATATACCACATGTATTTGGTTTCAATTCTGAAAATTTTTTGATCTTAACCAATTTGGGCTAGCGATTCCTATTTTAGGTAACATATTTTCCTCCCTCTTTCACAGATCGTGCTTTTCAAATTTGGAAGACTAAGGGTATTTCACGGTTTTTGGATTTATTTTTAGATGGTTCCCTTATGTCTTTTGAACAATTATCTAATAAATATAATTTATCAAGAATACATTTTTTTAGATATCTACAAATTAGAAATTTCCTAAGTACTATACTTTCTTCCTTTCCAATGCTTCCTCCTACGTATATTTTAGATACTATAATTAACCTTAATCCATGTCAGAAAGGTGCATCGGCTATGATTTATAATATTATTATGAAACTTAGGAAAGTTCCATTTGATAAGATTAGGTCAGATTGGGAACAGGAATTGGGTTCTATCATTTCCGTGGATGACTGGGGGCAGATTTTACAATTAGTCAATACTTCCTCTGTCTGTGCTAAACATTCCCTAATTCAATTTAAAGTTGTTCATAGAGCACATATGTCCAAAGATAAATTAGCTCGCTTTTATTCTCATATTAATCCTTTTTGTGATAGATGTCCGGGGCAGATAGCCTCTTTAACTCATATGTTTTGGTCTTGTCCTACTCTGGAAACTTTTTGGAGAGACATTTTTAATATTATCTCAAAGGTATTGAATATAGATATCTCTCCTCACCCTATTACTGCTATCTTTGGACTACCTAAAATTTCCAGTAATCTTTCTCCTTCAGCCCGTAGAATGATTGCATTTCTTACTTTAATGGCGAAAAGATGTATCTTACAACATTGGAAAGAGTTTAATGCTCCAACTACCTTTTTTTGGTTTTCTCAGACGATATTATACTTGAATTTGGAGAAAATTAGCAGCAATCTCTATGATTCCTCACTTAAATTTGAACAGACCTGGAGATCTTTTATTCAATATTTTCATTTAATGTATTTTTTTTCTTCTCTTTTTTGCTCCATATTTATATTCCCTTCTTGTTTTTTTTTACTGTTTTTAATGGAGGTCGGGTTTGAGGACGTGATTTTAAGTTCTTTAACTCTACTTGGTTCCAAGTTAGCCCATTGCTTTTTGCTTTGCTTTTAGTTTAGTTGCACGGTGGGTTTTTTTGGGGGGGTTTTTGGGTTTTTTTTTCCTTTTCTCTATTGATATATATATAAATTAGCATACTATTATGTTACCTTATTATGTTATGTTTAAATTACATTGTTAGCATCATTTTTTTTTATCTGTATTAATATCTCCTGTAACTTTATTATACTCTAACAGTGTATTAGTGCCTATATGGCTTACCCTTTTGTATACTTATTCAATAAAAAGATTTAAAAAAAAAAGAAAATGGCTGCAAATTCCACTAAGGAAATTCCCCACACCTGAGAAAAAATAAAATAAAACCTTGGGACTTCTGAGGTATAATAATACTAACTATAAAGGGTGACCTCGTTGAAACCTATCGAATTTGAATGGCCTCGATAGACTGGATGTGGAGAGGATGTTTCCTATGGTGTGAGAGTCTAAGACCAGAGGACAGAGACTCAGAATACAGGAGCGTCCTTTTAGAACAGCGATGAGGGGAAATTACTTTAGCCTGAGAATGGTGAATCTGTAAAACTCATTGCCACAGGCGGCTGTGGAGGCCAAGTCTTTATGTATATTGAAGGCAGAGTTTGATAGATTCTTGATTCGTCAGGACATGAAGCATGGGGGAGGAAGGCAAGAGATTGGGGCTGAGAAAAATTGGATCAGCCATGATGAAATGGTGCAGCAGACACAATGGGCCAAATGGCCCAATTCTGTTCCTATATATTATGGTCTTATGGTCTAACTATAGAAGGCCAGAAAATTGAGGGGCTAGCATTTTGAAAGCTACAATTAAATATGCAAAGACTGGTATTTCCCATAAACAGGAGGACTGTAGAACCAGGAAAGTCTTTTCAAAAAAGGCTAAAGAAAGTCCATTGATGGGGTACTGACTGCAAAATCAAAACATGATTTGCCAAATTTAGCTTGGTAATTCGTTTATTGTTGTCTCATGTTCTGAGATGCAGTGAAAAACTCTTGTTTGCAAACCATCCAGACTGATCAGCCCACACATGAATATATTGAGGTAGTACAAAGGAACAATAAAACTGAATGCAGAATATAGTTTAGTTACAGAAAAAGTACTTTTCTGTAGACAAATAAATTATGAGAGTCATGATAAGGTACACCGAGAGATCAAGAGTTTATCATTACTTGCTCAGACAAGAGTTTATTCTGACTTTGATCAACCGTTCAAACATATAATTAAATAAGAAGTGCAAAAAAGGAAAAAAAAATAGCAAGGTAGCATTCATGGGTTCATTGCCATTCAGAAATCTGTTGGTGGAGAAGAAGAAGCTGTTCCTGAAACATTGAATGTGTCTCTTCAGGCTCCTGTACCTCCTCCTGAAAGGCAGCAATGAGTAGAGGGCATGTCCTGGACAATGCAGGCCCTTCATGATGGATGCAGCCTTTTTGAGACATTAACTTATAAAGATGTGCTCAATGCTGGGGAGGCTAGAGCCGATGATGGAGCTGATTGAGTTTGCAACTTTCTACAGTTTTTTCCAAACCTGTACAGTGGCTTACCGGTTAGAATGCTGTCCACAGTACATCTGTACATATTTGCAATAACATCTGGTGATATACCAACTCTCCTCAAGCTCCTAATGAGATCTAGCTGCTCTCATACCTCTTTTCCAATTGCATCAATATGTTGGGCCCAGGATAAATCTTCAGAGATGATGACACTCAGGAACTTGAAACTGGTCACATTTTCTACTGCAGATCTGTTGATGAGGACTGGAGTGTGTTCCCTCAATTTTTCCTTTCTGAAGTCCACCATCAATTGCTTGGTCTTATTCACATTGATTGCAATGTTGCTGTTGCGACATCACTCAACCAGCTGACCTACCTCACTCCTGTGCTCCTCCTCATTAGCATCTGATATTCTGCCATTAGCAAAGTACAGTAGTCATGTCATTGGCAAATTATAGATAAGAGTTTGAGCTGTGCATATCTACACACACCTGGGTGTAGACCGAGTAGAGTAGTGGGCTAAGCATGCTTCCTTAAGGTGCACCAGTGTTGATTGTTGGTGAGGATCAGATGTTATTTCTGATCCGCACTGATTGTGATCACTCAAGGATCCAGTTGCAGAAGGAGGTACATAGGCCCTGGGTTTGGAGCTTGTGGAGGGTATGAAGTTGTTCAACACTGAGCTGTAACCAATATGCAGCAGCTTGATGTAGGTATTGTTATTGTCCAGGTGATCCGAGGATCAGTGGAAAGCCAGTGAGATTACAGTGAGCCTGGAGACCCATTTTGGTGGTAAGCAAATTGCAGTGGGGCAAGTACTTGCTTAGACAGGAGTTGATTATCAACTCCATAATGAACAGACCTCTGATGTCCCAATGTGCTGGCACTGTCAAAACTGCAAGGTGGTTGGCATTTCCTAGTGTTCCTACCAAAGCAAGCATGGTAAAAGGGCAGGCCTGTTTCGCAGCCGTGGTTGTCCTTATGTTGGGGTCCTTGCTGACTGGTCCTATTGAGGTGAAGAAACGAGGAGGAGGAATGATGCATCGCTGGCCAGCTGAGTGTAGACTATCAGCCATCTTAGCAAGCTCCCTATAGTTATTCACAGGTGTATCAGGAAGAATTATACAAACTTGCTTTTTACTGCATGAAGACTTCTTTAAAGATAAACCATGGATGCTGATTTCCCTGCAGAGACAGGGCATGTTCCAGTAGCTCTGAAGGCTTACCAGTGCAGAAACTGGGTCAGGAGAGCAACTGTTTGGCGTGCTTAGACTCCGATAATCCACAAGTCTGTAAAAGCTGAGTTTCAGCGATGGGTATTTATCATGTTCAGCAGACTCACAACTCTTGCAGCCCTGGAATTGCTGAGTGACACTACCAGGTCATCTGTGGAGATTTCTCGCGGGGTGAACTGGGACTCAGTTTGTACAGATCCAGCAACAGCATTTTTCTGTCAAAACTCTGCAGTTTCAAAGCATCTGCATTGGCTGAAATGTTCGATAACTCTGGAATCGTCCTAGAGTATCGGGGTCATCAATGTAGGTTTCCACAAATTAAAAAATTGAGGGATTTTATGTTTAATGAAACCTGTAACACATTTGATTGAACTCCAAAACCTAAACAACAAAGCCACGCTAAAAACCTTTTACGTAATAACATCATCATGTCTAACCAGCTTCTTAAAGTGAAACCCTAATGCAATGTCGGTGGCTGTGAATTATGTACATTTCTCCCAGCTACATTACCCTACCAGTAAAACTGGGCGGTAGTTATTGAGGCTGCTCACCCTGCTCCTCTTGGGGATGGGATGGTTGTCACCTTTCTGAAGCAGGAGGGAACCTCCGACTGCAGCAGTGAGAGACTGATTACATCCTTGAACACTCCGGGCATTTGGTTGGCACAGGTTGTCAGTCACTTACCAGTTACACCATCAGAGCCAGACACCTTGCAAGGGTTCACCCTCTTGAAAGATGTTCTGATGTCAGCTTGTATGACAGAGATCACAGAGTCAGCAGAAGTTTCACCTTATGGGAAGTAATGGCCTGCAAACTCTGCCACAGCTGATGTGCATTTAGTTCCATTTCTGGCTTCATTCCTAAAATTGCCTTCCATTGGTTGTACCTGGACTTCTTGTGCAGTACTGGCTCATTAGTCTTGAATGCCACAGCTCCAGCCCTCAGCAGACTCGGAATTTCCTGGTTCATTTACAGCTTTTGGTTTGTGTAGGTCCGCTTTATTCTCGAACTTATCCACACTGGTCTTGATGAAGAGAGTAATACACACCATGTGCTCTAGAAGCTCGGTAGGTCAGGCAGCTCTAAGGATGAGAATAAACGGTTGACAGTTCGGGCTGAGGCCCTTCATCAGAACTAAACTCACATAGCAGTGAGGGTGGCGCATAGAATCCGGAGGGATTAGCAGCAGGAGAAACAATCAAATGAACACAGGTTCCTGGGATCCTCACTGGGTCCAAAATGGGGGGCCTGCAAATGTAGCTGGAAGCCACGAGGTAGAAGATGGCAGCAAAGATGTGGCTGTGACAGCGAGTCCGGGTGAGCATGTGGTTGAAGAGTTGGAGAGTATCAGAGATCACAATGGGGGAGCAGTGAGAGAGAGAGTCTTACTGAACTCCCTTTGAAGAGAAGATTTAAACTTCTTCAGGGTAGACATACCTCGAAGAGACTTCCCAGTGGAGCAGCAAGTCATTGACACAAGAGGTACTACAGGTGCCCCCAGTCCTGATGAAGGGTCTCAGCCCAAAATGTTGACTGTTTATTCCCATCTGTAGATGCCACCTGACTTGCTGACTCCTCCAGATCATTGTGTGTATTGCTCTAGATTTCCAGCACCTGCTCTAGAAGTTCAGTATCTCTTGTGTGTTGATGAAGTGGGTGACAACTGTGGTATATTAATTTACATTGGAAGATGAATCCCTATATATTGTACTGTCCATCAATTCAAAACAGTTGTGTGAGTACTCCTCCACCCTTCCTTGACCATATGTTCTTGGTCCTCTTTTGGACCTTCCAAATTGTGGGCATGGTAAGCGTTCTTGATGGTGGTGTAACAGTGGTCAAGTTTGTTGGCTGCTCTGGTTCCATACATGATATATTGGTTGCAGTTGATCAGAGACTTCTTCAAGCTGTCCTGGTTGAAATCTCCTGTAATGATAGGGAAGACATTAGAATGCACTAGGGAGTGGGATAGGAGATGCCTTTAAGCCTGGTTGTACGTGTTCTCAAGCTTTTATATCTTCAATCTCACAGGGGAGGCAAAAAGAAAGAATGAGTGGGGTGAGAGGGGTCCCGAGTTGTCGGCTCCTTTCCCAAGGCAGTGGAGAATGTGGACAGAATCAACAGAGCAAAGCTTGGCTTTCGAGATTGGCCAGGCTGCCTTCTTGTCTCCTGCTACAATGAAACAAAGAAGATTGGTGAAAAACAAAAAAAGTCTGACATTGGTGGTTAACTAAGGTTTATTAAGTTATTGAAAATTTTGTCTCTTCAACATTGAAAGCAGTTATATAGTTTATTCATATTTTTGACAAATGGAACAATGAAACTCATTTCATGGACATGAGGAATTTGCTAGCTACATTGTAGAGTCCAGTTAATTGGGACAACCACTAATTTGGGACAACTCTTAAAGAACAAAAACTGATCAAGAAAATAGCCAAGATTCCCTTTGCTTATTTGGAACAATATGCTACTTAGATGGGATAGGAGTCTTTTGCCAAACAGTTTCTAACTAACATCGGTCACGCACACTAATGTAGTCATTAGACGCTACACTGTACTTAGAGCCAACACTTCTTTAACAGCATCAGTTGCATGTGCATTATCCATTTGGGCTGATGGCTGTTAATTCAAAAGGCAGTGATTTTTGATACTTTTGTTTTTTAACTTTAAAAAAAATCAGACCCTTGCCAAGAGTTAGTGACTACACTATTTATTGTTGGATTGCAACATTATTTCATGCAGAAAGGTAATTAAGTCAATCCATTATCTGCATTTGATGTTTTGCCGATTTCGAAAATTTGTAGTCAATCAAAAGAACTCAGCAGTGTACACTGGGTAAATTTCTCCATAGATTACTATCAGCAATTAATACATAGTTTTATAGTACCATTGTAGTACTGGTAGGGTTCTGATTTGTTCTGTAGTTCATATAAATACATAATTCGTTATTTAGGTACAAAGTACTTTGTCTTTTTATACCTTTTTTATGTATTTTCATGAAACTTCATCTAATTATGTCAGCTGCTTAATTGGGCCAAAATGTACTGGTCCCAATATGTCCCAATTAACCAGAATCCACTGTACTTCTATGACACAGTCCTGCTCTAAAAATGTATGCAAATCTTTATTTCACAATAAGTCAACCTAAATAAAATCCATTACCATAAAATGTTTAATGAAGTCAGTTTGTACACTTTAAACATAATACCATTAAACAAATTCACCCTTGAGGCTCAGAAGGCTGATAAAGTTATGCACAGAAGGATCAATCAGTAAGCCTCCATAAGATGCAAAATGCTTTCTCATTTTCTTAGTCTTCTCACTCTGACTGTAACACATGGTTATTTTAGAGAAAATGCACATAATTTGCATGTCCCTTTGGCAGAGACAGATTTTAAATGAAATTATAATGAAATAGTCAGGCCTGTACATGGGTCGGTTCAAACAGTTGCCTTAGAGACATTTTCAAAGCATCATAGTTCAAACAGCCACTTACCCAGCCCCCCCGCCCCCCCAATGTTGCTTCTCACTTGTGTATGACTCCTTTAGTTTGCAGTATTTCAAGGCTATTTGACATCGTAAGGCCAAAAGATTGTATAATTGGGCTACTTAATCATTAAGGAGGTGTGCAGTCAAGTACAACCATGTTCTGTTTGGATTGTATGGCAGCATTGAGACCAGTTGTGTGTCCTATGACACTAGATATCTGAGATCTCCTCACTTAGACTGGGCCGCAGTTCATTTTCTTGTGAATCAGGCCTTCTAAATAATGCAAGACTACAACCACACACCTTACCCCACCCCAATACTTACTGACAATGACTCATTCTCCTACGGCCGTAACAATAATTGAGTTCCTCTTGTCCATACTTACTATCCTTAGAGCCTCTGCATCCAGTACATCATTTTCTGCAACCTCTGCCATCTCTCAACCTGATGCATAAATACCGATTTCTCCTACTGGTATAAAAACTTCCCTCCTCCGTCCCATCTTCTTCTATTCTTCACTCTGACATTTCACTACTTCTCATCTTCCAATTACTTCTGCTTGGGTCCCCTTCTCCTTCCCTTTCTCCCATGGTCCACTCTCCTCCCCTATCAGATTCCTTCATCTCCAGCCTTTTACCTTTCCTACACACCTGGTTTCACCTATCACCTTCTAGCTATCCTCCTTCCTTTCCCCCATCCACCTTTTTATTCTGGCATCTTTCCCCTTCCTCTCCAGTCCTGAAGAAGATGTTTGGCATGAATTGTTAATTGTTGATTCATTTCCATAGATGCAGCCTGACCTGCTGAATTCCTCCAGCATTTTTTGTGTATTGCTCAAGATTTCTAGCGTATGCAGAATTTCTCAAGTTTATAACATTGACACTAGTTTCTTTCTTAATCTACTCAACAAATCATTCACTAAATGCTAAAAAAGGATTTTTTAGTGTAAACTGGCATTACTAGATTTGTTGGTTAATTCTTCTACATCAATCCTATCTCTTAAAGTGGTGTTTATATACCCTACAAAGGAACAGAAATAAAAAATTGGTGAATAGCACAGCAGCCCATGTTTCTGCCTCACAGCTGCAGTAAGCTGGGAACAGTCCCAAACTCTGGTGTTATCTTTCCTCCAGATGGTCCAATTCCTCCTAAATAAAGATATGCTGGGAAGTTAATTATCCATTATAAATTACTCCTTGGTCATCATAGGACGTTGATGGTCTTGTGAGAGAGAATAAACTGCAAGAGGACATGGAAATAAAGAAGACAGAATGTGGTAAGATTGCTGTGTGGGATGGATGCATACTGACATAATAGACTGAATGATCCCTTTCAGTGCTGTTGTAGCTCAGTGTCGTGTTGCAGAGAGGGAAAGGGTTTCAGAAGATGGGTGAAGAGAATAAAGAAAAGGCTCATTGTTAACCTTGCTTCTCTCCTCATGGATGCTGCTGACATGCTGAATACTTCCATTATTTTCTGTTTTTATTTCAGATTTCCATCACCTGCCTTTTCTTGTGTTTTATTTAAGCTAATTTGGATTTTACGTAAATTGTTTCTCTCTGTGGAGATGAACCCCCAGCTTTGAGATGTGCTTGGCTTCTCTTGAATCACTTAAAATATTTCATACTTGGCTATTTTGCTTATGGTGCAGGGTGATAGGAACATAGACATAACATAATACCGTCGGTTCCATGGTTTTGACTATTTGTTGTGCTCAGTTTTAACACTTTGTTTTTATTTTTCTCGGTGCCAGTGTTATCCTTCGATCAAGAAAGCAACTGATATGTAGATTATCTTTTAACACAAAAGTAGTCACCCTGCATTCTTGACTTGGCTTTTAAGTGTGTTGTTACCTCATCACTGACGTGATCAGCATCGGTTGGCGTTTATCCTTACATTTTCTGGCACTTGCAGTCAAGACAGTACACATAATGGAGTCATAATAAGGGATATCTGAATTTATGGGGGTGTTGTTTCGAGATTCCAGAACTTGCTGAACCTGCATTGGTTTATAATTTAGTGTTCAGAGTGTGTTCCAGGAACGGGGGTGCAAATGGAAGCAGCAGTAAAAGAGATTATTGTTCTATTTTCTACATGTAAAATACACACCACTGACCTCACTGTTGTACTGGGAAACTGATGAAAAAAACCTTTCCCTTGTGTTGGCATTCTTGCATCACCCCACAGCTCAGCGTGGAGAAATTTCCATGAACCAAGATCAGTGTAATAAATCAGAGTCATAGAGTAGTAGAATACCAAAACAGAACCTTCAACCCCCCACATCCATGCCAACATTTTGCCCATCTGCACTAATCCCATTTACATGTGTACTGTTGAGTAGAGTTAAATGGGATACTAATGTATTCAATAACGAAATGCTAGCCCCAGAGGACAATGTAACACTGCCAACCCTCCCACACCAGCTGAAAGGTCTCAACATCATCTGTCCATTTCCCCTCATTGGTGCTGCCTGACCTGCTGAGTTCTTGAAGCATGTTTGTGCGTTGGTCCAGATTGCCAGTATCTGCAGTCTCTTGCGTCACCTACACAGCTTTACCTTGAGAGGGGCAAGAATAATCAGAGTTTTGGCCAGATATAATCTTGAAACTGTGGCTCATATGTAGAGCTGAAAGAAATGCTACTTTGTTAGGGATATGTATAGGTAATTTAGCCTTTCATGTGTATACAGCATTCAGTGAGAGAAAGACTTACCTGCCCCTTATCTGTACCTGCTATGATCCTCCGAATATCCAACCAACCCAGTGTTGAGATTTTCAGTAACTCTAAGGTAATCATTGATGAAAAGATTTATATTCCATACCTCTGTTTACTAGTCTTCATCAAAAACAGTCTGGTCCTGAACCACTGATTAGATTCAAACAGCACTGCGACAAGATGCCGACAGTGACTAATGCAACTAACTGTGATATCCTGCAAACATTTTCTCCTTCTTCTTTTAAATATACATCTTCTACTGATCTGTGTGCAATTTTAGCCTGTAATTTATATTTGTAGTTCATGTTATATGTGTTTCTGGTTTCTGGCTACTCCTCTTTTTTTTAAAATTATTGCTACTTTGTGCAATTTTCATCAAGGTGGACTAGGTCTGCAGCCTACAGTCAATGAACAACACGGCAATAAACTGAACTGTAAAAAGCTAACCTGAACATTCCTAGACAGTTTCAAGGACTCTGTAGTTTGATGTTTAATATTCTGTGTATTATTTGCTCATTTATTTTGCTGTTTGCGCAATTTGTTCTTTTTTTGCGTGTTGGGTGTTTGATGTTTTCTTTGAACAGGTTCCATGTGTTTGCTTTGCTTCATGGTTGTCTGTGGAGAAGATGAATCCCAGGGTTGTATACTGCATACGTACTTTGATAATAAATGTAATTTGAGTCTTTCAGCTCACCAGGTTTGCATCAACCAGCAAGCCCTCATGTACACAAATTCTACACTTATGTATTCTGTATTCTCCCTACGTCCTCATCAACAGTGCCCAGTTTCTACCATTTACTTGCACACTAGAGACAATTTACAGTGACCAATACAATTATGAAATGAAAGCACATCAATGTATTTACTTTCTTAAGTGTCTGGGAAGATTCAGCAATTCCACAAGGATTCATTCAAACTGCAAAAGGATCTAGCCTGGTATGGCAAATGCTCTGATCTAGACAGAGAATGCTAACTCAACACAGTCCATCACAGGCTTTTAATTTTCTTCTATCCATTCTGTCTTCATGGTGCATTGTTTCAGGAAGGCTAACAGTATTATCAAGTCTGCCTGCCATTCTGGCTACTCCTTTTTTTTCACTTCTACCTTCTAAGAGAAAATACAGGAGCTTGAAAGCCTGGTCAACAAGGCTTAAGAACAGCTTCTTCCCCACTGACGTCACACTTCTGAATAAATAACCCTTTCACATTGCATTCCTGTTAGTGCTGCCATGTTCTAAAACACTTAACTACCTCTTTTGGTTACTCTATTATTGTCACTTCTGCTCCTCAATGCTTGTTGGTGAATTTATTCTTACATATACTTGGAGGACTTGACCCAGGTGTGGAGGAACGGGCGACTTTCTCTGTCACGTTGTGCTCTGAGAGGACTTGATCCAAGTGTGCAGGAATGGCAGAATCCAATAAAGAGATAGAAACAAGAGGTTAGACATAGGAATACCGATGGAAATTCGGAGGAGCGACTAAGCGACATCATGAGACTAATCATTCTCTCCAACACAATGACTCCAGAGAGGCATGTTGTAAATATTACCTCTTATAACAATGATCAGTGAGGCACAGAGAGATCTGTATTTACCGACAAGTACCTATATTGTTTAAACTACCAAGAACATGAATTCATACACTAAATGCCTCGTGTGCACACTTGCTAAGTATCCCTGACTCTCCTGAATAGTCAAAGAATAGCAAAGATATTACAGGGGGAAAGGAATCCATGCTGGCTAGGCATTCCTCATAGCCTCGACTCACTCACAGTGTGTTTCACCCAGGGTTGCTCACCCTTGTATCTGCAATGGTTATTCTTCAAAGTTACCGCAGCCATCACACACGAAGCATCCACTTTTATAACCATTCCTTATCAATTCAAATATTGCATTCCAGTGTCATTGGCCACAGGTCATTTGTCTGATTTTTAATAACTTGTTATTGGCTCTGCTCCAAGCCAGTATCCTTTTATTGCTCTCTTCCCATCAAGTGACAGTCGATAATTTAGGGTTCTTTGTTCTCAATCAGCAACCAGCTCAAATCACTCCAGGCAGGCACCAACCACAGCATTCATAAACCTGCATGTTGAATTGAATTGAATTGACTTTATTACTTACATCCTTCACATACGTGAGGAGTGAAAATCTTACATCTCCATCTAAATGTGCAATGTGCAATTTATAGTAATACAACAGGACAGTCAATATAACATAGAAATACAATTGTATCAGCATGAATTGATCGGTCTGTTGGCCTGCTGGAAGAAACTGTCTTGCAGCCTGTTGGTCCTGACTTTTACGCTCAGTACCGTTTCTCGTATGGTAGCAGCTGGAACAGTTTGTGGTTAGGGTGACCCGGGTCCCCAATGTTATATCCAACCAAAGAATATTTCACTAATAACTTCTGATTTGGAAATTATCTCCAGTCCAGCAGATTACCTGAAACATCACTGTGTCTTCTTTAAAACATTGATCAAGCCAAGCATGTCAAGCTCATAAAATGGAGAACAGAGTGTCTTCACAAAATGACAGCCTCCATTCCCATGCATGCGGCAAGAACAAAGTCAATTAATCTGTCTGCTTCCACTGTCCTTGATTCATTCAAATTCACTGATTTGTAGACTGAGGCTATGTCCACACTACGCCGGATAGTTTTGAAAACAAAGCTTTTTCTCTTCATTTTGACCCTCTGTCTACACTAAAACGGTGTTTTCATCCCCCGAAAATGGAGATTTTCAGAACGGTCGCCAGAGTGAATAAATCTGAGAACACCTAATATCCGTTGCAGTGTGTACAGGGTAACCAGAGCTTTTTAAAACCGCTGTCATGACGTGCCGGAACAGACTGCAGCAGCACGGCATTTCATTGTTTTCTTCTTCTTCTCCTTCTTCTGCTTCTTCTTCTTATTATTATTACTACTTCATTGTCGCCAAACAATTGTTACTAGAGCGTACATTCATCACAGCGATATTTGATTCTGCGCTTCGCAGAACCTAACAATTTCAGAACAGACAGCAACGAGACTGAAGCCAGGAGAGTTAGAAATGTACTCACCAAATACTTTGACCCGTAGCTTACTGAATAAATAAGTATACTCACTTTGCCCTGTTCTCTGTCCTTGCTTGTATGAAGGTGTTTTACCTACTTATGCAAGTACTTCTCTGACAATAGGTGTGTAACAGCCTAATGTAACATTGTATAGGAATACAAGATAACACTGATGCAGACACGTTTTATACATCTAACAAGGTGCTTTATTAATGCAACAGAGTTAGTCAGTTTTTCAATGTTCGTCCTCAACCGGGTCATACTGTCCGTGAACTCCCTGTTGGTTGCCTCCATACGCTTCAGTATTTGTTTTTTTTTTAAATTTTAAGTCCTCCTGCGCGATAGCCAACAACAATTCCTTTTAAGTTTTTCTATTCTGTAACTGGGCAAACGCGCGCTAAGTATACCATCTCCTCTTCGCTTGTTTTCTGTGTGTCTTGCGCGTGCCCAGTAGAGGAGATTCGCCCAAATATCCGTGTTAGTGTGGACAGAGATATTTTGAAAAACGCTTAGTATGTATGTCTGTTGTTTTTACTCGAAACCGGCTTTTTCAAAATTATCCGGCGTAGTGTGGATGTAGCCTCAAATTCTTTCTGGTCAGCAGGTAGTAAACGAGAGTCCTCTTCAAATAATCATAGAATGTGGGAAATGCATGCCAGTCACAATTATCATAATTGAACACAAAGCGCTACTCTTGTTCAGATAATGATTAGTAAATACAGGTGCTCAAGAACCCTACAAGCTCAACACACTACGACAAACCTCAGAGGCTGCAGGGCTCATGACGCATACTATTTACTCTGTGAGCTTAATTGGAACAAGGGATTTCTTTGTGCCCTTGTGAATATGACAATAATGTTAATGGCTCCATCTGTCTAAGTAGACAATGGATGCGCCCGCTTGGGGCGCAGACCTGGGTGATGAATATGGAGATCCTGGGCTGCCCAGACATCAAGATCCCCCTCTCGGCCTCGCAGATGTGGTCCAAAGCGTAGGTGTCCCAGTGCGGCCTTCTATATATTGGTGAGACCTGACGCAGACTAGGAGACCGTTTCGCTGAACACCTGCGCTCTGTCTGCCAGAGACAGCAGGATCTCCCAGTGGCCACACATGTTAATTCCACATCCCATTCCCATTCAGATATGTCTATCCACGGCCTCCTCTACTGTTAAGATGAAGCCACACTCACATTAGAGGAACAACACCTTATATTCCGTCTGGGTAGTCTCCAACCTGATGGCATGAACATCGACTTCTCTAACTTCCATTAATGCTCCTCCTCCCCTTCTTATCCTGCTTCTTATTTATTTATTTATCTATCTATCGATCTAGTTATTTATTTATTTATTTATTTATTTATTATGTTTTCCTTTTTCCTCTCTCTTTCTTTTTTCTCACTTTGTCCCTCTCACTATAACTCCTTGCCTGCTCTCCATCTTCCTCTGGTGCTCCCCTCCCTGTTTCTTTCTCCCTAGGCCTCCCGTCCCATGATCCTCTCCCTTCTCCAGCCTTGTATCCCTTTTGCCAATCAACTGTCCAGCTCTTAGCTCCATCCCTCCCCCTCCTGTCTTCTCCTCTCATTTTGGATCTCCCCCTCCCCCTCTCACTTTCAAATCTCTTACTATCTCTTCTTTCAGTTAGTCCTGATGAAGGGTCTCGGCCCAAAACATCGATTGTGCTTTTTCCAATAGATGCTGCCTGGCCTGCTGCGTTCACCAGCATTTTGTGTGTGTTGCTTGAAATTCCAGCATCTGCAGATTTCCTCGTGTTTGCACCTCTAACATACTCTGTTGTTTTCTTTTGCTCTCTTATTGATCACCCACTGTTGCAGCCATTTTATGAAAATATTCTTGCAATCTAATTGCTTCAACTTCACTTCTCCACATTATTCATCTTTTGCAGTACCCAACATTAAAGACCTTACTCCATCTAATCAAAGCTGTGATAAAGAGTAGCATAGAAGCCTTGCATCCTTAGGATAGTGCAGCTAGAGTAGCTCAAGTCACCCTGATACATTCCTGACCTGGTTATAAATTCTTGGAGTTATACAGCTCAGAAACCGGACTTTCGGCCAAACTTGTCCATGCAGACCAATTTGTCTGCATGAGCTAGTCCTACTTACTTGTCCATCTAGATCTTTCCTATCCATGTACCTGTCCAAATGTCTTTGAAATACAAATATGCCCATCTCCACAGTTGTTTTTGGTAGCTTGTTTCACATTTCCCGACTATCCGCTGTGTGAAAAAAACCTGTCCTTCAGGTCCTTTCCTTCTCATGTTAAACCTATGCCCTCTAGTTTTTGATTTTCCTACCAGGGGGAAAGCAGAAGCAACTTCACCTCACTTATATGCCTCATGGTTTTATGTAGCTCTATATTGTCACTTCTCGACTACCCATACTTCAGGGCAAAATAACCCCAGATCAGTAATTTTTTCTGCATCTTTTCCAACTTCATGACCATAGCTGGGTGACCAGAACTGCACAAAATACTCACAGCATGATCTAACTAACAACTTCTATAGTGTAGCATAATGTTTCAAATCCTGAGCATAATTCCCTGACCAATGCATACCAAACACTGCCTTTGCTGTGGCACAGAAGTGTAGTGGTTAACACAATGCTTTACAGTACAGGCAACCTTGGTTCAATTCTCGCCACTGCCTGTAAGAAGTTTGTACATTCTCCCAGTGTCCGCGTGGGCATTCTCTGGGTACTCTGGTTTTCTCCTACAATCCAAAGACATAACAGTGGGGTGGTTAATTGGTCATTGTAAATTGTCCCATGATTTGGCTAGTATTAAATTGGGGGATTGCTGGCCAGCATGGCTCCAAGACCCAGAAGGGCCTACATCATACTGTATTTCAATTAATAAATAAATAAATGTCATCCTGTTTACTCGTGTCTTGACTTTCAGGGAATGATTAACATATATTTCTGGGTCTCTCTGATGCATGCTTTCCAGTGACCTGCCATTTACTGTTTACATCTTGCTCAGGTTTAATTTATCAAAGTGCAACACCTCACACTTGCCCAGATTGATTTCCACCTGCCATTGTTTATATGAAGTTTACACACACTCGAAGTGACTATAGTTTACTTCCACATCCCCTAAAAATGTGCTGCTAAGTTAATTATCCTCAAGTGCAGGTAAGTTGTACAAGCATAAATAGGCACAGACACATGCAAGAGAATCAACTGCAGGACTTCAGTGAAATAAGAGCAGGGGAACAGTCAAGTCAAGTCAAATTTATTTATAAAGCACATTTAAAAACAACCAATGTTGACCAAAGTGCATAACGGGTAGCTAAAATCACAATACAAGAAACACAGATGTAAACAACAAGGCACACAGTTTATAGGCACAAAATAAACCAACACATGAGCCTAGGCATAAGCCAAAAATCAGCCACATCAGGAAGATTCAAACGTTAGTGAATAAAGGTAAGTTTTGAGCCTGGACATAAAAGAGGGGGAAGATCTGATAGGGAGGAGCTGACGAGTTTTTTCTGTTGGAAGGCAACATTGGCTAAAATGCTCATTCTCTGTGTAATAAGTAACTCCTTGATATGAAGACCCTTTCTATTAGTCTTTATAAGTGAACAAATGTTTTATAAGACAAGCATTTTCGTGTTGCATGACATATCTTTCAACACGTGGAGGTCCACAATTATCATGATTTGCTTGGCTGAGAAACACAACTTTGCATAAATAACCCTGGAGGCTAGTTGCTAAGGTGTAACACAGTTGATGCAACAAATAATTTATCTCCATCACTCTCCAGTCTTATCCACTCCCTTCTAAATTGCTTTCAACTTTCACCTGCTGTTTTTCATTAGTAATAAATAATCACCACAGAGTCTGTCAAAACACTGTGCAAAAAAAATGGGCGATGTTTGAATGCAAAGGTTTTGCAAGTAGATTTCAGCACTGTGTGGAAAGTTAGCAGAATAAACTAATACTTTTAAGAAAGTAGAACAATCATAGTTGTTGAACAAATACTTTATGTCAACTTACATGAGACTTACTGCAAAGAAACGGGCTATTCGGCCCAACTGATTTATGCTGGTGTTTTAACTCCATCACCAGTCACTCTGCTCATGTTTTCAACCTATATTTCTGTTTAATTGTGTAGATTCTGCTCTCACTTCTATAAACTAGATCCTTTGCATCATTTTTGCCTATATGCCTAATTTGTGCCTAAATGGCATTTTAGGTGGGAACCACTTCCAACTGAAACTGCATCCACTGAAAAATTGGCCTGGGCTCTTTAGGTGTGAGCTATTAGACTATTGAATGATGTTTTCAGTATGCATGTCTTTGGTAAAGTCATTGCTACCTTACTTCAGATATTGAAGAAACAATGTACAAGCTGCAATTGTCATTTTTATCTCTCAGCAAAACAAGGAGCCCATCAACCTCTGCTAGCCCATTCTCCCACCCTCAACCCTCCAGCACCTCAGCTTAGGAGATGTAATTCAAAGGATTTGCACTGAGGCATTCATTTATAAATGTCTGCTTTTGACTCATTATGGTCCTTAATTTTATTCTCACTCACAAGTCCATCAGGTCTCCTTTGAGTCTTTTGCTATGTAGCCACACCAGAGTTAATTCATGGTGACCAACTAACCCATTGGAATAGAACAGCTCAGTAACAGGCCTTTCAGCCCACGTTCTGTGCTGGTTGTGATGACAAAGTAAAGTAAACTTATCTGTCTACACATGATCCACAACCAGACCACCCACCTCCTTGCATGATCATGTGCCTACCTAACGGCCTCCTAATCACCACTATTGTGTCTGCATTTTCCTCTATGCTGGCAGCACATGCCAGGTACCTACCACCCTGTGTCAGAACAACTTATCCTGCACACCCTACTTAAACTTTATTCCTCTCACTTTCAAGCTCGACTATTTGAAATCTCTATCTTGGTGAAAAAACTCTGACTGTCTACCCTATCTATGGCTCTCATCATATTACAAACCTTCGTCTGGTCTCCTCTCAGCCTCCCGCACTCCAGAGAAAAACCCAAGCTTGTCCAGCCTCCCCGTATAGCTTATGCTCTCTAATCCCAGAAGCATGTGGAAGGAAAGCAGAGCACCCAGGGATAAATACATATGGCAACAAGGAAAATGTACACAGACAGCACAGGTCTTCAGGACCGAAGCTTACTGGTATAAAAGCGAAGATACTGGAAACATTCAACAAGGCCGACGGCATCTGTGGAAAGGGAAACGTAGTTAAAATATCAAGACAGAAATCCTTCATCAAAATTGTTCTGATCCTACTAAAAGTAATGGATACAGCTCAGTCGACTGTGGATAAATCCCTCCCCTCCGTTGAACACACCTACATAGAGTGCTCTCGCAGGAAGTTAGCATCCAACATCAGGGACTCCCTCCACCCAGATCATGCTCTCTTCTTGCTGCTGCCACCAGCAAAGGATACAGAAGCCTCAGAACCCACACAACCAAGTTCAGGAATTGGTTCAAGAGCCAAAAGGCTCTTAAACCACTGGGGATAACTTCACTTGCCCCATCACTGAACTGTTCCCACAACCTATGGACACACTATGAAGGACTATTTGTTTCATGTTCTTGATATTTATTGCTTATTTATTTTTTTTTCTCTTTTGTATTTGAATAGCTGGTTAGCTTGTTGTCTTTTGCACATTGGTTGTTTGACTGTCCTGTTGAGTGTGTTCTTTCATTGATTCTATTATGGTTCTTGGATTTATTGAGCATGCCTATAAGAAAATGAATCTTAGGGTTGCATATGGTGACATTTATGTACTTCAATAATAAATTTACTTTGAACTTTGAAACGTTAACCCTTTTTCACGCAAATCCTGCCTGACCTGCTGTGTATTTCTTTTAGCCCTTAGTTTGTTTTCACATTTGAAACAAATTGCTTTTGTGCCACAATAGATATGAGGCTGAATTTAATATATCCAAAACGGCCTATCCATCTTCTGTCAGCTTCTGCCAAAAATCTGTGAACTTTTAAAAGTTATATCTTTCTTTTAGGTTACATGTCTGATATTATTAACACTCTTCAAATTTGTCTTGAGAAGTTTTAACCAGACATTTGCTATCAACTGCATTGAAAGTTTGTAATTGGGGAAAACAGTCATATATTGGGTAATCTCCCTGCCTTACACCCTTATTCAATCCATAAGAACAATCCAGAGCTACCAGTCATCAGTCGCTTTAATTCACCACCCTATTCCCACTTTAACCTCTCTTTCTTTGCTCAAGTAGTACCCAACATAAATTCATGGAACAGTATCTCATCTGATCTCTGGGGTACACTGAGGTCTCAAGACATAATATTAAACTTAACGATTTCAGGTAACAAGTTGTTTTTTCATTATCTCTCTCAAAAGATGCTCTGTACCTGTTTGTTTCAATTAGTTTCATTCTTTTCTGTCTTCAAATGCTGATTTTTAAAGTACATATGGTTTTGATGTAACATAATTGTTATATTTGTAAGCAACCCTGCATTATTATAGAAAGTCATGTCATTACAGAACAAACTGTAGTTGCCTTTAAAGCTCAGATCCAATCATTCTGTAACCAAAGCAACCGGTTTCCTCATTTCTTTAAGTCTGATAAATGCTCTTTGATTAAAAGATATTCACTACTTTCTCATCCCACTCGTATGGCTTTATCAACTATTTCTAAAAATTTCTATTTTATTTTGGTCTTCCTCATTAAAGTTGCCCTGTTTGGCACAGGTGGTTCCTACAAGAGGACCACAACCTTATTGTAGGGTTTGGAAGCTTGTGTGCATAGAAGGGGAATTAAAGGTTATACAGAAGTGGTAGGTAGGTGGAGATGAGTCCATGCCAAATCAGCCATGACCTTATTGAATGACAGGGCAGCCTCGATGGGCCAAATGACCTACTCCTGCTCCTATTTCTATGTTTCTTATGTTCTTATGTGCCTCAATGACCCAGCTATGTTGGATGGAGTCAGGCCCATGCACCTTGACTCTAGATAGGGCCACCTGTGCCAAAAAGGTCAAAGGGTAGAGGCCAGACTGAAGCTGGTTCTCTGGTCTTCCACATTTGGGGGTTCAGTTCAGGACTAACAACTCTAACTGGTCAAAAAAAAAAGTTACGGAAACAACAATGAAGAATCCTTCCACATCTGTGTGAGACAGAGATGGAGGACCTTCATTGCCTTCCTAAACACCAGCGTCGCAAAAGGCAGTAAGTTAAGTAAGCATTCATGGGTGGCTACAATGCACATGCTCTTCTCTGAGTTACACCATACATGACATTTACCCTAACATCTGTGATAGGTTTTTAGTCTGACAATGTATTTTGTCAAAGATGCATGTGGCTGGACAGATCAGGGTAAATGTCTTGACTCATTACTGGACAATGAGTGGTGGTATCTATTCATACAGTAATGCACTTAGTTGTTAATCTACACATTTACTCAAATACTAATTTGCTACTGCTGAGCTTGTGTGGATACCATACAATCTCAGTTCCTCATTACCTGAATGGGCTTTCATTCTATGAAGTCTCCTTTCTGCTGTTATATTAAATTGCCACTAATGTTGCATCTGTTGCTTGCCTTAACTTTGGATCTGCAGGTGGCTGAAAAATGAACTTTGGCAAGTGAATCATTTGACTGTGGTGCGTGTTACCAATGTAACACTAACAATTGATGGAACTGATATCATCAGCATTTTACAGACTCAGTTTCATTGCCAAGGACTTAGTTGTGGTTCCTTGATTGTAAATAGCAGATGAGGAATTATTCCTTTTGTATTAAATTCTCAAACATTTTTAGGCACCATTCAGTCTCCATCAGCACAGGTACAGCACAAGTCTGTGTGCTTTGACCCCTGTTCTACTCACCTGACTCAAGTGAACTTGGCCTTTTCTCCTTGGAGTGACGGAAGATGAGAGGTGACCTGATCGAGGTGTATAAGATGATGAGAGGCATTGATCGTGTGGATAGTCAGAGGCTTTTTCCCAGGGCTGAAATGGCTAGCATGAGAGGGCATAGTTTTAAGGTGCTTAGAAGTAGGTACAGAGGAGATGGCAGGGTTAAGTTTTTTACGTAGAGAGTGGTGAGTGTGTGGAATGGGCTGCCAATGACGGTGGTGTAGGCAGATACAATAGGGTCATTTAAGAGACTCCTGGATAGGTGCATGGAGCTTAGAAAAATAGGGGGCTATGGGTAACCCCCAGGTAATCTCTAAAGTAACCCTGCGTGAAATGTGTGGCGGGTGAATCGGGACTACAAGGACCGTCTGGCCAGCATAGCCTCTTTTGCCCTGGTAATACCTTTGCTATTCTTTGACTATTCAGGAGAGTCAGGGATACTTACAAGGTTTGCACACAAGGTATTCAGTGTGTCAATTCACATACTTGTTAGTTTGGACAATAAAGGTAAATGCGAGACCTCTATACATCTCACTGATCATTGTTTTAAGAGGTAATTCTTACAACAGGACACATCTGGATTATTGCATACAGTTCTGGTCACCCCACTATAGGAAGGGTACTGAGGCTTTCGAGAGGGTGCAGCAAGGGTTTAGCAGGATGCTGTCTGCTTTAGAGGGCATGAGCTATCACTCGAGGCTGGATAATCTTGGGTTATTTTCTCTGGAGTGCTGGAGGCTGAGGGGAGATCTGATAGAGGTTTACAAGGTTATGAGAGACATAGAGAGAGTGGACAGAGAATATCTGTTTCCCAGTGCTGAAATCTCTAATACCAGGGGACAGCATTGAAGGTGAAAGTGGGTAAGTTCAAAAGGGATGTAAGGGGTAATTTTTTACTTAGAGAGTCATGGGTATCTGGAATAGACTGTCTGGTATGGTGATAGAGGCAAATACATTAGAGGCTTCTAAGAGATGTTTGGATAGGCACATGGATGAAAGGAGGATGGAGGGATATGGACATGGTGTAGGTCGGAGGGGTTTGTATTTTGTGTGTTTTTGATTCGCTTTTTAACTGGTTTGGCACAGCATTGTGGGCCAAAGGACCTGTATTGTGCTGTAAGTTCTCTATGTTTCTATGACACGTGATTGTGTGGTTAAGCACAGCTCCCATGCCATATTTAAGTTTGCTCACAACACTACAGTCATAGACTGAATCAAAGATGGTGATGAATCAGATTGGAAATCGGGCTGAGTAGCACCACAACAACAACACTAACACTTTCACCATCATTTTGAGGGATTTTAACCAGGCCAATCTGAAAAAAATCACTAAACAATTACCATCAATGGATCACTTGTAATGCCAGAGGAAACCATATATTGGACCATTGTTACACCATCATCAAGAATGCCTACCGTGCTATTCCATGCCCTCACTTTGGGAAGTCTGATCACCTGGCTGTACATCTACTCCCTGAGTATAGGCAGAGACTGAAGACTGCAGCACCAGGAGTGAGGACCGAGAAGGTATGGACAAGGGAAGCACAGGAGCACTTATAGGACTGCCTTGAATCGGTGGACTGGACTGTATTCAGGGATTCATTTTCAAACCCGGATGAGTATGCTGCAGTTGTTACCTACGTCATTAAAACCTGCATGGATGGCCGTGCGTCTACAAAGACTTACTGTACATTCCCAAACCAAAAGCCGTGGATGAACCAGGAGGTACGTTGTCTGCTGAAGGCTAGATCTGTGGCATTCAAGTCTGGCGATGAAGGTCTGTATCAGAAAACCAGGTATGATTTGCGGAGGGCTATTTCAAGGGTGAAGAGACAATTTCAAATGAGGTTGAAGGTGACATCAGATGTACAACAACTTTGGCAGGGTCTGCAAGACATTACTTCCTACAATGTAAAACCCAATAGCATGAATGGCAGCGATGCTTCATTACTAGATGAACTCAACGCCTTCTATGCCCACTTTGAAAGGGAGAATATAACTACAGCTGTGAAGATCCTGCTGCAACTGGTGACCCTGTGACCTCTGTCTCAGAGGCCGATGTTAGGCTGTTTTTAAAGAGGGTGAACCTTTGCAAGGTGGAAGGCTCCAACAGAGTACCTGGTAAGGCTCTGAAAACTTGTGCCAACCAACTGGTGGGAGTATTCAAGGACATTTTTAACCTCTCACTGCTACGGGCAGAAGTTCTTACTTGCTTCAAAAAGGCAACAATTATACCAGTGCCTAAGAAGAATAATGTGAGCTGCCTTAATAACTATTGCCCAGCAGCACTCACATCGACAGTGATGAAATGCTTTGAGAGGTTGGTCATGACTAGACTGAACTCCTGCCTCAGTAGGGACCTGAACCCATTGCAATTTGCTTATTGCCACAATAGGTCAATGGCAGAAGCAATCTCAATGGCTCTCCACACGGCTTTAGACCACCTAGACAACACAAACACCTACGTCAGGACACTATTCATCGACTATAACTCAGCATTTAATACCATCATTCCCACAATCCTGATTGAGAAGTTACAGAACCTGGGTCTCTGTACCTCTCTCTGCCATTGGATCCTCGAATTCCTAACCAGAAGACCACAGTCTGTGCTGATTGGTGATAATGTATCCTCCTTGCTGACAATCAACACTGTTGCACCTCAGAGGTGTGTGCTTAGCCCACTGCTCTACTCCCTCTATACGCATGACTGTGTGGCTAGGCATAGCTCAAATACCATCTGTAAATTTGCTGATGATACGACCGTTGTTGGTAGAATCTCAGATGGAGATGAGAGAGTGTACGAGAACGAGATATACCAACTAGCGGAGTGATGCTGCAGCAACAACCTTGCACTCAATGTCAATAAGACAAAAGAGCTGATTGTGGACTTCAGGAGGGGTAAGATGAAGGAACGCATGCCAATCTTCTAAGAGGGATCAGAAGTGGAGAGAGTGAGTAGTTTCAAGTTCCTGGGTGTCAAAATCTCTGAGGAACTAACCTGGTCCTAACATGACCTGACAGAGGTGTACAAGATAATGAGAGGCATTGACGATGTGGATAGTCAGAGGCTTTTCCCAGGGTTGAAATGGCTAGCACAAGAAGGTATAGTTTTAAGGTGCTTGGAAGTAGGTACAGAGGAGATGTCAAGGATAAGTTTCTTTATGCAGAGGGTAGTGAGTTGGCAGAATGGGCTGCTGGTGGCAGTGGTGGAGGCGGAAACGATAGGGTCTTTTAAGAGGCTCCTGGATAGATACTTGGAGCTTAGAAAAATAGAGGACTATGGGTAAGCCTATGTAGTTCTAAGGTAAGGACATGTTCAGCACTGCTTTGTGGGCCGAAGGGCCTGTATTGTACTGTAGGTGTTTTATGTTTCTATGTTCTATACCGATGCAGCTATAAAGAGGGCAATACAGGGAGTTTGAAGAGATTTGGTATGTCAACAAAAACACTCTAAAACTTCTATAGATGTACCTTGGAGAGCATTCTGACAGGCTGCATCACCGTCTGGTTTGAGGGTTGTCTACTGCACAGAACCGAAAGAAGCTTCAGAGGGTTATACATTTAGTCAGCTCCATCTTGAGTATTAGCCTACAAAGTACCCAGGACATCTTGAAGAAACAATGTTTCAGAAAAGTAGCATCCATTATTAAGCCCCCAGTGCCCAGGGCATGCCCTTTTCTCATTACTACCATCAGGTAGGAGATACAGAAGCCTGAAGGCACACACTCAGCAATTCAGGAACAGCTTCTTCCCCTCTGCCATCCGATTCCTAAATGGACATTGAACCCATGAACACTACCTCCCTTTTTAAAATATATATTATTTCTGTTTTTGCAGATTCTTAATCTATGCAACATACATGTGCTGTGATTTATTTATTTATTTAATTTTACTGTTTTTCTTCCATATTATGTATTGCATTGTACTGCTGTTGCCAGAGTAACAAACTTCATGCCACATGCCGGTGATAATAAACATGATTCTGATTCTGATTCTTCCTCAATGTCAGCAAGATCAAGGAGTGATTATTGATTTCAGGAGAAGAAAACCAGAGGTCCATGAGCCAGTCCTCATGACGGGATCAGAGGTGGGAGATGGAGAGGATCAGCATCTTTAAATTCCTCGGCATTATTATTTCAGAGGACCTGTCCTGGGACCAGTACATATGTGTAATTATGGAGAAAGCATGGTAGTTCCTCTGCTTCTTTAGGAGTTTGCAAAGCTCTGGCATGACAGCTATAAGTTTGTCCATCTCCTATAGATGTGACATGGAGAGTCTATTGACTGATTATATCACAGCCTGTTATAGAAATACCAATGCCCTTGAATGGAAAATCTTATAAAAAGTAGAGGATATGGCCCAGTCTATCACAGGTAAAGCCCTTCCCACCATTGAGCAGATCTATATGGAGTGTTGTCACAGGAAAGCAGCATCTATCAGGGCCTCCCACCACCCTGGTTATGCTTTCTTCTCACTGTTGCTGTTAGGAGGAAGATACAGGAACCTCCAGACCCATGCCATCAGGTTCAGGAACAGTTATTACTCCCCAACCATCAGGCTCTTGAGCCAGAGGGATAACTTCACTCAACTTCACTTGACCTATAACTGAAATATGTCCACAACCTATGTACTCATTTTCAAGGTCTCTTCATCTCATGTTCTCGATATTTAATGCTTATTTATCTAATTATTTGCTTATTTATTTATTTATATATTATTTATTTTTGTATTTTTTTGTACTTGCTTAGTTTATTGTCTTTTGCACACTGGCTGTCCACCCAGTTGGTGTGGTTTTTCATTGATTCTATGGTATTGGAGTTATTGAGTATGCCCGCAAGAAAATGAATCTCAGGGTTGTATGTGCTAACATATATGTATTTTGATCATAAATTTACTTTGAACTTTGAACGTTTAATTATGAAAGTTCAAGATATTGATGTTCATGCCGTCAGGTTGGAGACAGAATATAAGTTGTTGCTCCTCCAACTCGAGTGTGGCCTCATTGCGACAGTACAGGAGGCCATGGAATGACATGTCCGAATGGGAATGGGAAGTGGAATTAAAGTGGGTGGCCACTGGGAGTTCCTAGTTTTTCTGACAGACGTAGCACAGGTGCTCGGCTAAGCAGTCTCCCAATCTATGTCGGGTCTACCAATTTCCAAGAGGCCACACCGGGAGCACCAGATACAACTAAGGACCCCAAGAGACTCACAGGTGAAGTGTTGCCTCACTTGAAAGGACTGTTTGGGGCCTTGAATGATAGTGATTGAGGAGGTGTAGGGGCAGGTCTATCACTTGTTCTGCTTGCACTTCTCCCTTCTACCACTTAACCTTGGAAGCAGAGCAAGGTCCCCTCCCCTCTATTCTCCATCCCCTTTTCCCTCTCTCATCTCATCTCCTTGCCTGCCATTGCCTTCCTCTGATTCTCCTTCCCCTTTTTCTTTCTTCTATGGCCTCCTATCCTCTGCTATTATTTTCCACGTCCTCCAGCCCTGTATCTCTTTCACCAATCAACTTCCCAGCTCTAATCCCCCTAACCCCCCTCCCAGTTTTACCTTTCACCTTGTGTTTGTTCCTCCCCTCCGTCCATCTTCTAACTCTGACTCCTCATCTTTTTTTTCCAGTCCTGCAGGAGGGTCTCAGCCTGAAAGCTTGACTGTACTGTTTTCCACAGAAGCTGCCTTCAGCATTTTGTGTTTGTAGCTTGGATTTCCAGCATCTGCAGATTTTCTCTTGTTTGTGATTGAAACTCATTAAAGTGGCAGGAGAGGACAGGATTGAACCCAGGTTTCTGGCAATATGCGACAGCAACTTTACTAACTGTACCACTGCGCTGAATTTCAATAAGTAGTATCTTGACTTTCTTACTCACCCTCACCATCACAAACTCAGGATCCACCTCCTACACCCTCAAGATAAACATTCAGAATCCCTTGAATCTCCAAGCACTTTGCAAAGGACATTGTTAATGTTATCTTATGAGCAGGACTCAATGCTCCATTCTTTTGCCAAACTCACTACATGAAACATCAAGTCAAGTCAAGTTTAATTTATCGTCATGTGTAAAAGTACAGCTAACATCAAAAACTTATTTGCAGCATCACCACAGCTAAAAGGAAGCTAATGATATACAAATTCGATGAGGTGGTGTGGAAAGAAAAGCACAGTTCAAAACAATCCTATGGCAGTAAGAGAGATCGTCTAGTACTTCATTGTTGAGGTAGCTTGAGGATTGTGGAGGGCTGACGAGATTTGGAAAAGGCAGGTACAACAAGCAATGATGTAAGTTGATAACATTTTAATTCATGGTTAGGGGAATTGAATTGAAAGGGAAGTTACACTTCAGGTGCGTAGGCCAATGTTGAGACCACACCTGGAGTATAATGCCAAAGAAAGTTTATAAGTGCATTATAAAGTTTATTTCAAAAGTTTATAAAACCATTAGTTCCAATGGTTTAGATGGGACAGAGTTTGTTAAGTGTGTCCGGGACAGATTCCTGTCACAGAATGTTGACAGGTCGACTAGGGGGAAATGCTATATTAGATCTAGTATTAGGTAAAGAACAGGGTCAGGTCACAGATCTCTCAGTGGGTGAGCATCTGGGAGACAGTGACCACAGCTCCCTGGCTTTTAACATTATCATGGAAAAGGATAAAATCAGAGAGGACAGGAAAATTTTTAATTGGGGAAGGGCAAATTATGAGGCTATAAGGTTAGAACCTGCTGGTGTGAACTGGGATGATGTTTTTGCAGGGAAATGTACTATGGACATGTAGTCGATGTTTAGGGATCTCTTGCAGGATGTTAAGGATAAATTTGGCCCGATGAGGAAGATAAAGAATGCTAGGGTGAAAAAACCATTGGTGACAAGTGAGGTGGAAAATCTAGTCAAGTGGCAGAAGGCAGCAGGTTTAGGAAGCAAGGATCAGATGGGTCTATTGCAGAATATAAGGTAGCAAGAAAGGAGCTTAAGAAGGGGCTGAGGAGAGCAAGAAGGGGGTATGAGAAGGCCTTGGCGAGTAGGGTAAAGGAAAACCCCAAGGCATTCTTCAATTATGTGAAGAACAAAAGGATGACAGGAGTGAAGGTAGGACCGATTAGAGATAAAGGTGGGAAAATGTGCCTGGAGGCTGTGGAAGTGAGCAAGGTCCTAATCAATACTTCTCTTCGGTATTCACCAATGAGAGGGAACTTGATGACAATGAGGACAATATGAATGAGGTTGATGTTTTGGAGCATGTTGATATTAAGGGAGAGGAGGTGTCGGAGTTGTTAAAATACATTAGGACGGATAAGTCCCCGGGGCCTGACGGAATATTCCCCAGGCTGCTCCAAGAGGTGAGGGAAGAGATTGCTGAGCCTCTGGCTATGATCTTTATGTCCTTGTTGCCCACGGGAATGGTACCGGAGGATTGGAGGTAGGCAAATATTGTCCCCTTGTTCAAAAAAGGTAGTAGGGAAAGTCCGTGTAATTACAGAGAGTGAGCCTTACGTCTGTGGTGGGAAAGCTGTTGGAAAAGTTTCTTAGAGATAGGATCTATGGGCATTTAGAGAATCATGGTTTAATAAGGGACAGTCAGCATGGCTTTGTGAAGGGCAGATTATGTCTAACAAACCTGATAGAGTTCTTTGAGGAGGTGACCAGGCATATATATGAGGGTAGTGCAGTGGATGTGATCTACATTGATTTTAGTAAGGCATTTGACAAGGTTCCACGCGGTAGGCTTATTCAGAAAGTGAGAAGGCAAGGGATCCAGGGATGTTTGGCCAGGTGGATTCAGAATTGGCTTGCCTGCAGAAAGCAAAGGGTCGTGGTGGAGAGAGTACATTCGGATTGGAGGGTTGTGACTAGTGGTGTCCCACAAGGATTGGTTCTGGGACCTCTACTTTTCATCATTTTTATTAACGATCTGGATGTGGAGGTAGAAGGGTGGGTTGGCAAGTTTGCAAACAACACAAAGGTTGGTGGTGTTGTGGATAGTGTAAGGATTGTCAAAGATTGCAGAGAGACATTGATAGGATGCAGAAGTGGACTGAGAAGTGGCAGATGAAGTTGAACCTGGAGGTGTGAGGTGGTACACTTTGGAAGGACAAACCCCAAGACAGAGTACAAAGTAAATGGAAGGATACTTGGTAATGTGGATGAGCAGAGGGATCTTGGGGTACATGTCCACAGATCCCTGAAAGTTGCCTCACAGGTAGGTAGGGTAGTTAAGAAAGCTTATGGGGTTTTGGAGGGAAGGAGGATGAGAGGAGACATGATAGAGGTGTACAAGATATTAAGAGGAATAGATAAGAGTGGACAGCCAGCACCTCTTCCCCAGGGCACCACTGCTCAATACAAGAGGACATGGCTTTAAGGTAAGGGGTGGGAAGTTCAAGGGGGATATTAGAGGAATGTTTTTTACTCAGAGAGTGGTTGGTGTGTGGAATGCACTGCCTGAGTCAGTGGTGGAGGCAGATACACTAGTGAAGTTTAAGAGACTACTAGACAGGTATATGGAGGAATTTAAGGTGGGGGGTTATATGGGAGGCAGGGTTTTTGGGTCGGCACAAAATTGTGGGCCGAAGGGCCTGTACTGTGCTGTACTATTCTATGTTCTATGTTTAATGGAAGTAGCTTAGAGGAAGTTACTTGATTAAAACTTGGAGAAGTGAGTTGTCCTGTGAATAAAGGTTAGACAGAGTTGGGCTGTTACTTGATCAAGTTTGGAAGTCAAAATCAAGTTTATTGTCATATACACAAGTACATATACGCAAAGGTACAATGAAAAGCTTACTTCCAGCAGCATCAAAGACACACAGCATCATATAAGCAGCATTCACAAGAATGGTTATGAATTATGTTGGGAAGAGTATAAGAAGAGATTTGATCAAAACATATAAAACCCTGAAGTAGTCAAGACAGGGTGTATTGTTGATAGATATTTCCTCTTGTGGGAGAGTTTAGAACTAAGAATCACTGTTTAGAACAAGGGGTCACTCACTTAACATCAGGACATATAATCGTGTTCTCTAGGAAGGCAATGAGTCTTTGAACTCTCTTTATCAAAGATGGGGAGTGCAGAGTCTGATTATTTTAAGGTAGATGTTGATAGATACTTGGTAAGCAAGTAGATGAAAGGTTATGGAGGGTAGATAGGAATGTGGAGTAGATGGGTGGCAATCAGATCAGCCATTAACATATTAAATGGATCATGCATGAATGGCTGAGTAGCCTACTCTTGCTTTTCATTCATCTGTTTATATATCACACTGCCAATATCTTTTACTCCAACAAATGTATCCTCTTCAGTCCACCTCAAATTTCCCCCCACAGCTTCAATTTACCACTGGACTAGCACTTGCTCTTCATGAATGGACATCAGAACACCATGGGTTTGAGAAAAGCCTGGCTGAAATATAATGGTATCAAACTCCTAAATGGAATATCACCAGCTGCTGAAACATTCAACCTACCAGTGGTCACTGAGACAGTGCAGCTCACCAACAACTTATACTTCTAGTTCTCCTGAACGCTTTTACCATGCAATCCTCCTTTACTCCAACTCTCCTTCTCTTGTATGAAGCCCTCATTTATCCTAGTGAAGTACCATAACAGATGTATCAGCAAGATACCATCACTACTTCTTATCATGTACTCTTCTTCCATTTAAATATCCAACACATTCTCATGAACTTGGCCCTCCTGCCACCAGTGTTTTGATCAGATATAAGGATTTTTTGATTATTTCCATGGATTGCTCAACTGCATAAAGCCACAGGAGCAAAATCTCAAGTACGTAGCTTTGGCTCACCACATTTCCTCAGCTGTACATCTGCCGAACCATGCCATTGCTTCTCTAGGTCTTCACTGATTTCATATCCTGCGCTGAACTGCAATTTGCCCTTCCTGGGCATCTCACTTTCAATGGGTCCATTGAATCCATGCTTCAGCAGCTAAGACACTAATTTTGGAAATCCCCACCCTTCCCCACAAAACTCTCTGCCTCTACCTGTTAAAAACCACCTGTTTACCAAAGTTTTTGGCTATCTGTCGAAATAACTCATTCTATGACTTACTTTTGCATTCTTTCAAAGCAACTTGGAGGATTTTACTATCATGAAGGTGTTGTACAAATATATTGTAGATTTAGTTGGAGATTCAATAGACTTCAGATGTGGGAATCCAGAACAAGGAAAAACTGCTAGGAGCACTCAGCAGGTCAGGCAGCATCTGTAGAAGGAAACTGAGAGTTGACTTTTCACGTTGCACCCCTTCATTTGGGCTGGAAGTTAGAATGGGGTTAGCTATTATAAAGAGGTGAAAGGAAGAGGTGGGGGCAATGATGGGTGGGTCCAGGAGGGGTAATTGACAAGTGGGTGAGGGATTTGCTTGTTGCCTAATATAAATAAATATTGTTGCCATATTTTATCTACCAAGATACTTATGCGAAATGATGAGGTGAGGATTTATTAAATGAAAGGCAGCTTTCTGGCTTGCATTCATTCATTCTGGGGCTTCTTGTTTTATAAGATTATTTGCAAGAACAAATGCTAAGACCAGAGCAATTAGCTTAGTCTCTGCATGAGAGCAGGGTCTCCATGAATTTTGACTAATAGGTCATGCAGAATTGGAGCCACATATTTCAAAGATTCAAGATTCAAAGTACATTTATTATCAAAGTATGTGCTGTATGCAGTATTCAGCTCTGAGACTTGTCTTCCCGACAGACAGCCATGAAACAAAGAAGAACCATGAAATCTATTCAAAGAAAAAATACCTTACCAATCCCTTGCCCCCCAACAGCAACAAAAAAGAAAGGAGCAAAAACACAGAATATAAAACACAAAATGAATTTTCAGTTCAGCTCAGTGTTCAGTTAAAGTTGAATTTGATGATGATTTTCATTTTCAAATGCTTTAGTTTTCTGAATCCGTCAGAGCCGTTTATTCTATTTTGGATTTACCTACTTCTGAAAAATTCAGGTAATTTTTCAATGTCACCCAGGCAAGAACTTGATATTAATTTTCAGCCATGATTAGAAACATTTCCTTTTGAAAATGGGAAATGGGACACTTCTAAAACAGGGAGATAATCGGCAAATAAATAACGCATAGCAGAAAATGAAAATCTGAAGCAGAAAGTACTGGAAACAAACTATGGGTCAGAGAGTGGCCACAGGGGAAGAAATAGAGTTAACGCTTCAGCTGATGAGTATTCTTTAGAATGCTCTGCTAAGTCTTTTGCCTCTCTAGAGCAGCCCTTTATTCACATTCCCACAAGATTGAAAATGCAAATAAGCCAATGGAAAAGATAAAATCCAAAACAGAATTAAGGCTGTTACTGCTAGAATGTGAACTTATTTTCATCTTAAAGACCCAGTTTTAGAGTACAGCAGACTTATTATCAAGGTGTGAATAGGCAGTGACCTTGCCTCATATCCTAAGTATGACAAGGTCGCTTAAGTAAGTACAATGCAAAAACAGATAAGATTGTCGTAAACCCGCAGTGTTTCAGTTTGTTGGAGATCTTGGCGGTTTGTGTTTGAATAATGCAACATCTGTCTGGCTGATATTGGATGACATTGCCGGGAAACATTTTTCCACCTAAATTACAGAAGCTGACAGACGTGACTGTTTCAGCGTGGTGAGGTCAAATCAAGTTCAAAGGGAAAGGAAATTCACTTCAACATGACTCTGCTTAATGAGGAAGTTGGCACCTTGCCTCAAGATAACTGTGGATTTATAAAGAATAATTATGCTGATTTCGGCAAATGACTTCAACATTTTTACATACAGGGTGTTTAAATAACATGATCAGCTAGGCCACTGATCAATAATAACTATCCATATCCATTGCCTCCAAATGTACAATTGAACATAGTTCTCTGAACTTGAGGCATGCATCTTAAACGGTACACAAAAATGAAAGCTGTTCATTTTCAATAACACCTGAAGTCTGAAAATAGTTTAACCAGTGTTGGATCCAATGGCAAAAAATGCATAGATTCAAAACTTTGCACGAATTAAACCACAGCCAATCTATAAACTCTTCAAAAGGACTCCAATATATAATCTGTAACTTTTTGAAACATTTTCTCTTTCTGAATTCCAAAAGCAAGAAAAAATGAGTGAGCTGCCTCAACAACTATAACCCACATATACTGTGATGAAGTGCTTTGAGAGGTTAGTCATGGACAAAGTCAACTCCTGCTCAGGCAAGCACCTGGACCTGCTACAATTTACCTGTCTACACACTACGTTTACAGCGTGTGCAGTCTCACTGGGTCTTCACTTGGCCTTGGATCACCTGGACGATAGCTATACCTATGTCAGGCTGCACTTTATTGATTACATCTCAGTGTTCAATACCATAATATCCTCAGTACTAATCAACAAGCTCCAAAACCTGGGCTTCTGCAAATGGACCTTGACTTCCTCACTGAGAGACCACAGTGAATACAGATCATAAGTAACATCTGCTCGTCACTGACAATCAGCACCAGCGCTCTTCAAAGATGTGTGCTTCGCCTACTGCTCTACTCTCTCTACATTCACGACTGCATGGATAGGCACAGCTCAAACAACATCTATAAATTTGCCACTGACACAACTATTGCTGACAAAATTTCAGATAGACATGAAGAGGCGTACAAGACTGAGACAGATCAGTTGGTTGAGGTGTCGAAACAATAACCTTGCACTCTACATCAGTAAGACGGAAGAATTGATTGTGAACTTCAGGAAGGGGAAATTGAGGGAACAGACAAGGGATCAGCAGTGGAAAGGGCTAACAGTTTCAAGTTCCTGGGTGTCAACAGCTCTGAAGATCTATCCCTAGCCCAACATACTGATGCAGTTACAAAGAAGGCACAACAATGACTATACTTCATTAGGAGTTTGAAGAAACTTGCAATGCCACCGACAATACTTGCAAATTTCTATGGATGTAATGTGGAGAGCATTCTAACTGGTTGCATTACCATCCGGTATGGAGGGGCCTGTACACAAGATTGGGAAAAATTGTAGAAAGTTGTAAATTCAGCCAGCTCCATCATGGGCACTAGTCTGCCCAGCATCAAGAACTTCTTCAAAAGGCACAGCCTCAAAAAGGCGGCATCCATCATTAAGGACCCCCATCAACCAGGATAATCCTTCATCTTATTGCTATCAACAAGGAGAAGGTACGGAACCTGAAGCTGCAAACTCAGCATTTTAGGAACAGCTTCGTTACCGCTGTCATCAGATTTCTGAATGGACAATGAACCCATGTACACTAGTTCACTGTATTTTTTTCTTTTTCTTTCTTTTCCCTAATTTAACGTAAATATATATATATAGTTATTTATTTATTTATTATTGTAATTTATAGTTTTGTTGTTATGTATTCCAATGTACTGCTGCTGCAAAACAACAAATTTCACAACATATGGCAGTGATATTAGATTTGATTCTGATTCTGATTCTGAAGATGAAAATGGATTGTCAGGTTGCTGGGCCAGAAATTTGTCACTGTGTAAACATGTACAATAAACTGACATAACTCAGCAGATATACACCAGTTTTGATTGAAAAGTGGAGGAGGAGTAATTTGACAACATGCCAGCTGTCATATAGATCAGTATTCCAAATCGCAACCCCAGATGCACAGTGCAATCATTCAGGTGTTCTGACCCAGAGCATCAGCAAGTATTTTGATGCATTGCTATTTGTGGGAGCTAGCTTGCCCTGCGTCGTTGACCACGCTTCGATGAAATCTTGAAGTAATTGAAAGATGTAGCATAACTACAGATCTTGTATCTTTTCTAACTCTTTCCCCAGCAAGACGTCATTCCCTGTCCCTTTTCTCAGGTTGCCCTTCAGGTTATTTTGCCAAAAGGATAATTAATTACTTTCTGAAGACAAGGAATGTGATAGGTGCTTATATAAACATTTAACTGATTAGCCTGACTAATGTGCAATAAGCTTATCTTCTGATGTTAAATATACACATAAACTAAAAATTAATATTAAAGGTAGACTTATTCTCTTTTCCAATGTGTTTGTTAGAAATGGAGTATCATTACAGTTATTAATTAAGATTTAGGGTACATTAACACAAATCAGTTAAAGCCTGGAGCAAGATATGTGTAGAAGCAATGTCCTTATATTTCCAGTTACCTCATACAAAAAGACTTTAACTCTTTTGACTTGCTGTACTGTTCTGTGCTCTGTGCCTGTACTTGCAGGAGGTCAGTTGTACTAGTGTGTGTGTGTTTTTTTAATGTTTGCATTTGAGCAGATAGCAGAGAATATCCCAGATGATGCTGAGGATGTTCTACGAGTCTGTGGTGCCAGTGTGATCATGTTTGCTGTTGTGTGCTGGGGCAGCAGGCTGAGTGCAGCAGACATCAGTAGAATCAACAGACTCATTGGTAAGGCCAGTGATGTTGTGGGGATGGAACTGGACTCTCTGACGGTGGTGTCTGAAAAGAAGATGCAGTCCAAGTTGCATGCCATCTTGGTCAACGTCTCCCATCCAATACATAATGTACTGGGTGGGCACAGGAGTACATTCAGCCAGAGACTCATTCCACCGAGATGCAACACTGAGCGTCATAGGAAGTCATTCCTACCTGTGGCCATCAAACTTTACAACTCCTCCCTTGGAGGGTCAGACACCCTGAGCCAATAGGCTTTATTTCCTGGCATAATTTACATATTACTATTTAACTATTTATGGTTTTATTATTATTTATGGTGCAACTGTAACGAAAACCGATTTCCCCCGGGATCAATAAAGTATGACTATGACTATGACAGCATCACTGACAATGCCATCACTTATTGCACTTCCCTGATATTATGAGGGTAAGTAGTCGTTCTTCAAAAACGACAAGTTTTTGGTTGGCATAACAAAGCTAATTACACGGTGTGGAACAAGGTCACATGTTAGCCAGAATGGTCAAGTGTGGCAAGTATCAAAGGTGAAAGATTCCCCACAATGAAAAACATCTAGTGGCTTAGAAATAACTCAATAACTTTTATTTTTTACTTTGATATTCTGTCTAGGCCCTGATATCAGATTTTCCACTGGGAAGAAAAAGGAGCAAGTAGATCTAGGCATGTGATCACCTTTCTCTGAACCTCAGCAATATGACAATAGACAATAGGTGCAAAAGTAGACCATTCGGCCCTTCGAGCCTGCACCGCCATTCTGAGATCATGGCTGATCATCTATTATCAATACCCTGTTCCTGCCTTGTCCCCATAACCCTTGATTCCCCTATCCAGAAGGCACCTATCTAGCTCCTTCTTGAAAGCATCCAGAGAAATGGCCTCCGCTGCCTTCCGAGGCAGCGCGTTCCACACCTCCACAACTCTCTGGGAGAAGTAGTTCCTCCTCAACTCTGTCCTAAATGACCTACCCCTTATTCTTAAACCATGTCCTCTGGTACTGGACTCTCCCAGCATCTGGAACATATTTCCTGCCTCTATCTTGTCCAATCCCTTAATAATCTTATATGTCTCAATCAGATCCCCCCTCAATGTCCTTAATTCCAGCGTGCAGAAGCCCAGTCTCTCTAACCTCTCTGCGTAAGACAGTTCGGACATCCCAGGAATTAACCTAGTGAAACTACGCTGCACCTCCTCCACAGCCAAGATGTCCTTCCTTAACCCTGGAGACCAAAACTGCACACAATACTCCAGGTGTGGTCTCACCAGGGCCCTGTACAAATGCAAAAGGGTTTCCTTGCTTTTGTACTCAATTCCCTTTGTAATAAAGGCCAACATTCCATTAGCCTTCTTCACTGCCTGCTGCACTTGCTCATTCACCTTCAGAAACTGATGAACAAGTACTCCTAGATCTCTTTGTATTTCTCCCTTACCTAACTCCATACCGTTCAGATAATAATCTGCCTTCCTGTTCTTGCTCCCAAAGTGAATAACCTCACACTTATTCACATTAAATGCCATCTGCCAAGTTTCTGCCCATTCACCCAGCCTATCCAAGTCACCTTGAATTCTCCTAACATCCTCATCACATGTCACACTGCCACCCAGCTTAGTATCATCAGCAAGCTTGCTGATGTTATTCACAATGCCTTCCTCTAAATCATTGACGTAAATCGTAAACAGCTGTGGTCCCAATACTGAGCCCTGTGGCACCCCACTAGTCACCACCTGTCATTCCGAGAAACACCCATTCACTGCTCCCCTTTGCTTTCTATCTGCCAGCCAGTTTTCTATCCATGTCAATATCCTCCCCCCAATGCCATGAGCTCTGATTTTACCAACCAATCTCCTATGTGGTACCTTATCAAATGCCTTCTGAAAGTCAAGGTACACCACATCCACTGGATCTCCCGCGTCTATCTTCCTGGTTACATCCTCGAAAAACTCCAATAGATTAGTGAAGCATGATTTGCCCTTGGTAAATCCATGCTGGCTTGGCCCAATCCTATCACTGCTATCAAGACATGCCGCTATTTCATCTTTAATAATGGACTCTAGCATCTTCCCCACTACTGATGTTAGGCTAACAGGGCAATAGTTCTCTGTTTTCTCCCTCCCTCCTTTCTTAAAAAGTGGGATAACATTAGCCATTCGCCAATCCTCAGGAACTGATCCTGAATCTAAGGAACATTGGAAAATGATCACCAATGCATCTGCAATTTCCAGAGCCACCTCCTTTAGTACCCTAGGATGCAGACCATCTGGATGTGGGGATTTGTTAGCCTTCAGTCCCATCAGTCTTCTCATCACCGTTTCCTTCCTAATGTCAATCTGTTTCAGTTCCTCTGTTACCCTATGTCCTTGGCCCATCCATACATCTGGGAGATTGCTTGTGTCTTCCCTAGTGAAGACAGATCCAAAGTACTTATTAAATTCGTCTGCCATTTCTCTGTTTCCCATAACAATTTCTCCCAATTCATTCCTCAAGGACCCAACATTGTTCTTAACTATCTTCCTTCTCTTCACATACCTAAAAAAACTTTTGCTATCCTCCTTTATATTCCTAGCTAGCTTGCGTTCATACCTCTTTTTTTCTCCCCGTATAGCCTTTTTAGTTAAGTTCTGTTGCTCCTTAAAAATTTCCCAATCATCCGTCTTCCCACTCACCTTAGCTCTGTTATACTTCTTTTTTAATGCTATGCTATCTCTGACTTCCTTTGTCAATCACTGTGGCCACTTCCCTCCTTTGAATCCTTCCTTCTCCGGGGGATGAACTGATTTTGCGCCTTGTGCATTATTCCTAAGAATACCTGCCATTGCTGTTCCGCTGTCTTTTCTGCTGGATATTCGACCAGTCAATTTTGGCCAGCTCCTCCCTCATAGCTCCATAGTCTCCTTTGTTCAACAGCAATACTGACACTTCTGATCTGCCCTTATCCCTCTCAACTTGCAGATAAAAACTTTTCATATTATGGTCACTACCTACTAATGGCTCCTTTACTTCAAGATCACTTATCAAATCCTGTTCGTTGCACAACACTAAATCCAGAATAGCCTTATCTCTGGTCGGCTCTCGTACAAGCTGCTCCAAAAATGCATCCCGTAGGCACTCTACAAACTCCCTATCCTGGGGTCCAGTACCAAGCTGATTTTCCCAGTTCACCTGCATGTTGAAATCCCCCATAACTACTGCAACATTTCCTTTGCCACATGCCATTGTTAACTCCCTATTCAACTTGCACCCAATATCTATGCTACTGTTTGGGAGCCTGTAGATAACAGCTATTAGGGTCTTTTTGCCCTTACTGTTCCTCAGTTCTAACCGCACTGACTCTACTTCTCCTGATTCTATGTCCCCCCTTGCAAGGGACTGAATCTCATTCCTCACCAACAGGGCCACCCCACCCCCTCTGCCCACCTTTCTGTCCCTTCGATAGCACGTATACCCCTGTACATTCAATTCCTAGGTCTGATCCCCCAGCAGCCATGTCTCCGTTATCCCAACAACATCATAGTTACCCATTCGCACCTGAGCTTCAAGCTCATCCGCCTTATTTCTGATACTTCGCGCTTCAGATATAGGATTTTTAACCCATTTCTCCTCTCTCTGTTTAAATAGCTACCTATTGTGCATAACCCAGCTCCCCGAACTCTCACTGGGCTATGCGCCCCTTGAATTTTGTTGTCCTTCTTAAATATACTTACTCTTTCTGCACATTTAACTCCATGCTCCGTCAGACCATCCCTCTGCGCATGTATCCTCCTTATCACTCGTTCCGCCTCACCTTTCTCTACTTCACACTTAATATTCCGGAACCGTGTAGTCCCCACCTGTCCTTTATACTTCATTTCGCTATCCTCTCTCACATTCTGGATCCCTGCCCCCTGCAAATTTAGTTTAAACCCCTCCCAAGCAGCACTAGCAAACTTTCCTGCAAGAATGTTAGTAACCCTCCAGTTCAGGTGTAAACAGTCCCGTCGGAACAGATCCCACCTTCCCTGGAACAAAGCCCAATTATCTAAAAACCTGAAGCCCTCCCTCCTGCACCATCCTCTCAGCCACGTATTGATCTGTATAATCCTTCTGTTCCTCGCCTCACTCGCACGTGGCACAGGTAGCAATCCTGAGATTGTTACCCTGGAGGTCCTGCCCTTCAGCCTCGCACCTAACTCCCTGAACTCACTACACAGGACCCCCTCACTCTTCCTACCCAGTCGTTGGTCCCTACATGGACCACAACATATGCATGGGGTCCGTGCTCAATTAAGTAGGTATTAAAGTGTTGTTACTACTGTCATATGCTTGCCAAAGTCTAACACTATGTCTGTGCTGAGAGAGGTAGAAACGGGTAAGGCTGGCCGACAGGGCTCTGGTGAAGCTGAATAGGTCAATCCCCTGTACAGTGGATACAGTGGATTACAAAAGCATCGATGAACTCCAACCATACCATCGACTTTGCATGACAGATACAGGAGGTCATCACTGGCCTGTGCTCCACTGGGAGCTCAGGGCCCAGGAAGACGAGGAAGACTACTGTAACATTGGAAATTGTTGTGCGCCAAGGTCGTTACTTTTTGACATTGAGTTATATTGGTTGAGTGATAAATATTGATCAGATTGCTGGGAAGATTCCATTCTGATGTTCCCAAGAGAAAAGCTGGGACCTCTGAAGAGTATCCCACTAAAGGTGGTATATCCAGCATTGGAGCATGCTCAACATTGTACCTATTGCATGTTGGTACTCCCTGGACCAATCACTGACATTGTCTTCTGCTGCAACTTCACTCAAGGTGAGCAGCGAGTCTGCTGTACATGAGCTGGTACTTGTGCATAGCTTCCAGGCAGTACCCTCCTGTTGCTTTTTGTAAAAGTATGCTCAGTAATTTCATGGTGGATTTTTGCCATCAACATAATTGACTACGCAGGTTGACTTTATTCACGCCAACAAACATTGTGTTCTAAGTGTAAAAAGCTGATGATAGGAAATTGATAAGACATAAGTCATAGGAACAGAATTAGTCCACTTAGCCCATTGAGTCTGTTCCGTCATTCTATCATGACTGATTTATTATCTCTCTCAAACCTATTCTCCTGCCTTCTCCCCATAGCCTTTGACTCCCCAATTAACCAAGAAGCTATCAATCTCTGCTTAAAATATACTCAATGACTTTGTCTTCAAAGCTGTAAACTTAGTCAGCTCCATCATGGGCACTAACATCCGTAGTACCCAGGACATCTTCAAGCACCAATGCCCCAAAAAGGTGGCATTGATCATTAAAGGCCCCCACTATCCTGGTCTTGCCTTGTTCTCATTGCTACCATCAGGAAGGAGATGCAAAAGGCTGAAGACACACACTCAGTGATTCTGGAACAGCTTCTGAAATCCGATTTCTGAATGGAAATTGAACACCTGAACACTCCTCATGACTTTTTTATTTATATTTTTGATCTAATTATGGATTTTAAAATTTTAATAGATATATTTACTGTAATTCACAGTTTTTTCCTCTATTATTATGTTTGGAATGTATTACTGCCACAGAGTCAACAAATTTTATGACATATGCTAGTGAAATTAAACTATTTTTGTGATATAATATGCTTTCCCTTTTCCCTTTATTCTGTATTTGACTTCCTTTGTCAGCCACTGTTACTTCATCCTCCCTTTAGATTACTACTTCATCTTTGGTATGTATTGTCCCGTGCTTTTTGAATTACCCTCAGAAACAGCAGCCATTGCTGTTTGCCATCATCCCTGTCTATGTCCCCTTCCAATCAAATCTGGCCAGCTCCTCTCTCATACCTCTGTAATTCTCTTTTTCCACTGCAATACTAGTACATCTAACTTTATCTTCGCCCTCTCAAACTACAGGGTGAATTCTATCTTATTATGATCACTGCCTTCAAAAGCGTCCTTTACCTTAAATTCCCAAATCAAATCTGGTCAATTACACAACACTCAATCCAGAATTACCTTTCTGATAGGGGGCTCAATCACAAGCTGTTCTAAGAAACCAACTCGTATGCATTCTACAAATTCCCTCTCTTGGGATCCAGCACCAATCAGATTTTCCCAATTTTCCTGCATATAGAAATCCCCATGACTATCGTGACATTACCCTTATTATATGCCTTTTCATATTTCCCATTGAAATTTATATCCCACATCCTAGCTGCTGTTTGGGGGCTTGTATATAACTCCCATCAGGGTCTTTTTACCCTTGTAGTTTCTTAACTCTACCCACAAAGATTCTACATCTTCTGATCATATGTCACCTTTTTCTAAGGATTTAATTTCATTTTTTACCAACAGAGCCCCAGTGCCTATCTGCTTGTCCTTTTGATACAAGGTGTATCCTTAGATGTTAAGTTCCCAACTATGATCTTCTTTCAGCCATATCTCAGTGATGCCTATAACGTCATACCTGCCAATCTCTAACTGCACTATAATGTTATCTACGTTACTTCGTATACTGTGTGCATTCAAAGGTAACACCTTCAGTCCTCTATTCATCACCCCATTTTGATTTTTTTCTCCATGTTACAATTCACCAAATCCCACTGGCTGCAGTTTTGCCCTATTATCTACCTATCCATCCTCACAGTCTCACTACACACGGCATCTACTTGTATACCAACTGTCACAACATCAGCCCTATCACTCAGGTTCCCATCCCTCACCAGCTTAGCTTAAACTCTGCCCAACAGCTCTAGCAAACCTGGCTGCAAGAAAATTGGTTCCCCTCAGTTTCAGGTATAACATGTCCTTCTTGTACAGATCAGAAGAAATCTCAATGATGCAGAAATCTGAAATCTGCCCCCTGCACCATTTCCTCAGCCACTTATCCATCTGTGCCGTCATCCTATTGTTGCACTGACTAGCACGTGGCACTGGGAGTAATCCAGAGACTACTAACTTGGAGGTCCTGTTCCTCAGCCTTTTCTCTAACTTCCCTGTACTCTTTATTCTCTCTACGCAGAAATTCTTCCCCCTTGCTACCGTGTCCTGTAGCTACTCAACCTCCCTCCTGAGAATAGTCTGCAACTGTTCTGAGACATCCTGGACCCTAGTACCTGTGAGGCATCTCACCATCCACATCTAATCTTATTCATTGTCAATTGCATAATCCAGATCTGAGGGTTGCTGTGATGCTTGGAGCTCTTAGGTTTACATACTTCTTGCCAGCTCTACTAAAGTGAGGTGAGGCTGTACATCAAGGGTACTCCAGGCATTGAGAATGGATCTTACATGCTTCCACTGACTTCCCCTGACTCGCACCTACACAGCTGTTTAGAACTAACTGCTCTTAATGCCTTGCAGTATGCATCTTGAAAATCCAAATTGGAGCACCAGAGTGTGGCAACTAATTGTTGGGGCTGTTCCTGGATAGAGTCAAAATGTATTTGTATGAGGCTCCATACCCACCATTTTCTTATTAAAAAGTCAGAAATGGAAGCAGGAGTGAACTATTCAGCCCATCATCTCTGCTCTGCAAGTCAATAAAATCATGACTAAACTTTTATCTCACACTTTTTTCCTGCACTGAAGAGATCTAGAATTCACAGCACTCTTGAGTGAACAGTTCCAAAAATATACAGTAGATGAAGGCATCAGACTCAAAAACAGTTACTTTCCCCAAGCAGTAAAGCTGATCAACACTTCCACCCATTAACCCACCACCACTACTTTGTCATTTCCTATCAGAGTCACTTTATTTACAAACAGCCCTGAGCCTAGTGTTATTTTATGGACATGCAATCAATCTATGTAGGAAGCTATATTATTTGTTTATATTTATTGTGTTTTTTAAAATTAATTATTATGTTATTTGTCTTATTTGGGATTTTTGTACTGCAACAGATCCAGAGTAAAAATTATTTTGTATCTTTTCCACTTGTGCATTGGAAATGACATTAAACAATCTTGAATCTTATGTCTTTGAATGAGCCTCAAAGAAAATCGAGTGTTGACATATAAAATGTTTATTCAGCACAAGCAGGTATTCAGGAAGAGATTTAATATAGGAATCTCTCCTTGGAGAATCTTTCTCAGAATCTCACTGAAGTCAAAATGCATTGAACTTTATACGCTATGTATAAAGATAACAAGCACCTACATATACTGTTGTTTCAATAGTCACAATTACAGTTCCTTCAAATTTTCATATGCAGGCATATAGCTCTGTGGAATTACATATTTACACTGGGTGCACATCTTAGCTGATAGGAAGAGTTCTTCTTAATTAAGCACCTTCACTGGGAGTCCAGAGAGATGGTTCTCTCTGGGGACATAATGTTTATTCAAACATCTATCTTTGTCATAGTCTGAAGGCTGGTTTCATTTCTATTAAAGGGTTGCTACCCCCTCTAACTCTTGAAGGATATCGCCTACATAGCAATAGATGCTTAGGTTTAGGTAAAATTCGTATAATTCATTTCAAACTCACAAAGGATTTATATCTTATTAAAGATTTGAAAATTACAAAGGATTTCTGAAACACAAAGGACTTCCAAAACACAGGTACAATTCCTATAAGTAAAAAAGACATGCCAATGAATTGCAGATGAATGAGTCATCCACCACAAAAATTGAAGGCAAAGGAATAGATTCTAGTCATTCCATCTTTGTGTCATTCTTCTTATCATTCCTTGACTATACCTAAGAAACCTGTCTGGTCTCTAACATTTATACTTTTTTTTTTGCTTCATGCTGACTTCACACAGCTGGTCAAAAACCTCCTGGGGACAAAGCTATCAAACTCCCAAAATTAACACGGTAGGGTTGAATCTCCAAATACAACTATTGATGGATCAGCTGTTTGATGTGCTAAGTGATAGTATCAGTCTGGTCTCCAAATGTCCTAGAATCAATAACTTACCCAGTGTTGTCTGGTTTGATAAAGCCCATATAACATAACCCCTTTGTTTTATTCTGCACCTCATGAGCAGCCAGTCCCATGCTGTGGGCCAGCAGCCTGTGCTCTATAGACGTGCTGTCTGCTTGTAAATGTATCCTTTTAACTTCAGACTGATTGCTGCTTGCAATTTATATTTTAAAAAAACTGAAGACTGGTTCCTGTTTACAGCAAGTAGCTGACCAAAGAATATTGGTTGGAAGTTTAACTTACTCAAAAACAATTCCTCATCCCTGGAAGTGTCAGCTGCTGTGTTAGAAAACTGAACTTAGTAAAAAGGCCCCCAGGGTCCTGGACAGTGAATATCAGTCATACTACGATCCCTAACAATGACCATGAAGCTATTTCAATGGCATTAAATGCCATCTGCTTCACTAATATTTCAGAATGAACCGGATGTATTGCTTTCACACAATTTGCATTGTTATGTGACTCAATTTTCATTTCACAGTGGTGGGCTCTGTCAATGCAATCAGTTTAGTCAACACTACTACAAAGAAGGGCCACCACTCACAAATAAAATCCTTCCCTCAAAGGAGGTTCCCACATCTAAATAATTTGATGGACAGCACTCTTACTGAAAAGCATGTTTGTAACCTTTGTTTTGGCTGATACCTGTTACGCGATGACAACACTGACGTCAAAGCACGTCATTGCATGCAAAGCTGTCACCACATCCTTGGCATATGATGTCTCTGTGACAAGTATGATGCATTCAAGGCCTCCTCTTCCTCCTCTTCCCATCACACAAGTGGTTATGTCTTTGAACCATTTGCAAACTTCTCTGACTTTTTTGTGCTGATTTTTCTGCCTGGGATCTCATGAGTATTTCACAAGAAACTGTTTACATGGGTCTGGAAAGTGTTGATGCATGAAGCAGTCAAGGAATCAAGTTAGACTAGGTCTGTATGTGGCTGAGTTAGCATGCTTGTTTAGCCTGACTAAGTCAATTTGCAAAACTGCTAACATTCTCAGTTCAATAAACTCTTAAAGCACATTGTCCCAGAAATAAATCTGATAATTTAATTACTGTATCTCTATCAGATGAATCAGTGAAAAACGAACACGTTGTGTCTCCATTGTATAAAATTGGCTAACTCCTGTTATCAAGAAACAGGTAATTGAGATTCAGGTTTGCTTTTCATATGGCAAAATTTCGATAAACTTTGGAAAATGGAGTGAAAGGCATGAAGATAATAAGCACAAGAGATTCTGTAGATGCTGGAAATCCAGAACAACACTCATAAAATGCAAGAGAAACTCATCAGGTCAGGTAGTGTCCATGGAGAAGAAAAAAAGAGTTAATATTTCAGACAGAGATCCTTCCTTAGAACATCAGGGAAACATATTTTTATAGTCCTTGTTAGGTATTTGTTGCCAAGTGCTGGTTGAGAATTTATCTTAATGGCATTCTCAAAGTCACATTTGAGTTTATTGTCATACGCACAAGAACAAGGACTTGTATGCACAGGTGCAATGATGACAATTGCAACAGCATCATAGGCATATGGCATCATATAAACAGCATTCACAAGAAAAAGCATATTATTTTATTTCATTTCATAATTCAATCTTTTCTACATGATTGATTTGGAATATGAGATACTGCAATCATACTACTGTGATTTAAATGTAATGTAATTCATATTATTTACTTGTATCCTTATGAATTTTGTATTTGTATTCATACAATTTATATAATATCAATAAAAACATTGAAAAAGTAAAATAACACTATACACATTTTTTACAAGAACGAACACAATTACAAGACAAAAATATTAAGTTCATTTTGATGCAAAGTGAAAAATGCGGTCAAAGTATTGCTAAACATAGGGAAATTAGGGTTTTGCTGGTTGGTTGAAGTGAATGGTTGAAGGGAAGCACTAGTTCTTGAACCTGGTGCTTTGAGATTTCAAGCTTCGATACCTTCTCCTCAGAAGATGGTATGACTGGATGTTTGATAATGGATATAGCCTCTAGGGACAGGTCTTCCCTTTAGAAAACACTAATGGTGTGAAGGGATGTGCCCATGATGTACTTGGATGATCTCATGACTGTCTGCAACTCCTTGTGTTCCACTGAATTTGATTTGCTGTACCAGACCATGATGCAACAGCCAAGATAGTTTCAGCAGAATATCTATAGAAGTGTTCAGTAATAAACCAAATGTCCTTAACCTCCAAAGAAAGTAAAGGTGCTGGTAAGCATCAATATGCTTGACCCAAGACAAGTCATCTGGTATGTTAGTGCTCATGAATCTAAAGCAGCTGACATTGACCACCACCACGTCCCCTAGTGTAAACTAGTACATATTCTCCCTCTTTTTCCTTCCTGAAATCAACAATCATCTCTTTAGTTTTACTGACACTGGGTGAGAGGTTGCTGTTGCAGCACCACTCAGTCAGATGAGCTGTCCTACTCATGTTTGTTGACTCATCACCATGTGTGATTTGTCCAACAACTGTGCTGTGTTAAGTGAACTTACACGTGGCATTGGAGCTGTGCTTACTCACCCAGTCTTGTGTGTACAGAGCAGGTTTTCTCAACCAGGGTTCTGCAGAACCTTAAGGTTTCATGAGAGGTCGCTAGGGGTTCCGCAAGAGATTGTGATTTAAAAAAAAAATGTCATTTTTTGAACTTTGCACAATGCTCAATGTTGTCGCTCACAGTGGTGGGCAATGACTGAGTAGCCCCATTACCAATCTGTTAGAGGTCTCTCAGTTCAGTATGGCAATGCACAGTAGAACCGTATTTATTTAGTTGACTACATTCTCAGTTTTTGACATGAGATAGGGGAGGCTATTGAGAACTGGCAAGCACTGTATTGCAGGGGAGGAGGATGGTAGGCTGATGAAGAGGCTTGAAGTGTATTTCTGAGCCCCTGGACAATTTCTGGATTTCAGTGAAAGAAGAGTATCCTATAAGACAAGTAAAACCATAAGATATAGGAGCAGAAGTAGTCCATTCGGCCCATCGAGTCTGTTCCGCCATTCAATCGTGGCTGATCCAATTCTTCCAGTGATCCCAACTCCCCTGCCTTCTCCCCATACCCTTTGATGCCCTGGCTAATCAAGAACCTATCTACATTTGTATCTCTGCCTTAAATGCACTCATTGACTTGGCGTCCATAGCCGCTCGTGGCAACAAATTCCACACATTTACCACCCTCTGAACTAAAGTAATCACTCTGCATCTCTGTTCTAAATGGACATCCTTCAATCCTGAAGTCGTGCCCCCTTGTTCTAGACTCCCTTACTATGGAAAATAACTTTGCTATATCTAATCTGTTCAGGCCTTTTAACATTCGGAATGTTTCTATGAGATTCCCCCTCATTCTCCTGAACTCCAGAGAATACAGCCCAAGAGCTGTCAGACATTACTCATATGGTAACCCCTTCACCCTGGAATCATTCTTGTGAATCTTCTCTGAACCCCGTCTAATGTCAGTATATCCTTTCAAAAAGAAGGAGCCCAGACTGCACATAATACTCCAAGTGTGGTCTCACGAGTGCCTTACACAGCCTCAACATCACATTCCTGCTCTTATATTCTATACCTCTAGAAATGAATGCCAACATTGCATTTGCCTTCTTCACCGCTGACTCAGCCTGGAGGTTAACCTTTATGGTATCCTGCACAAGGACTCTCAAGTCCCTTTTCAGCTCTGCATTTTGAACTCTCTCCCCATCTAAATAATAGCCTTACCATTTATTTCTTCCACCAAAGTGCATGACCATACACTTTCTAACCTTGTATTTCATTTGCCACTTCTTTGTCCATGCCCCTAAACTATCTATGTCTTTTTGCAGGCTTTCTGTTTCTTCAACACTACCTGCTCCTCCACCTATCTTTGTGTACTGGGTGTCTTCTTTGTATGTTAAATTTGAAATGGCTTCTTTGTTATGTTAATCTTTTAAACTGCTGCGTTATGTGGATTAGAATGGCTTCTATGTTATGTTAAATGCTGAGAAGGTCTCCAGCTAGACATTTGCTTGGGTTAATACAGACAGCAGGGTGCTATTAGCCAATGGGTGTTCATATTATTTTATCTTGGGGTGATACTGCTGTCTGGGAATGAGGGTTTTTGGGGGGGAGCCGGAGGAGAGACGGGGAGGACGGTGGATGGGTTTTTGGGGGGGAGTCGGAGGAGAGACGGGGAGGGCGGTGGATGTGCGGGGGTTTTTGGTGGGGAGTCGGAAGAGAGACGAGGAGGACGGTGGATGGGTTTTTGACGGGGAGTCGGAGGAGAGATGAGGAGGATGGTGGACATGCGGGGGTTTTTGGGGGGGAGTCGGAGGAGAGGCGGGGAGGACGGTGGATGGGTTTTTGGGGGGGAGTTGGAGGAGAGACGGGGAGGACGGTGGATGTGTGGGGGTTTTTGACAGGGAGTTGGAGGAGAGACGGGGAGGATGGCGGACGTGCGGGGGTTTTTGGGGGGAGCCGGAGGAGAGACGGGGAGGACGGTGGATGGGTTTTTGGGGGGGAGTCGGAGGAGAGACGGGGAGGGCGGTGGATGTGCGGGGGTTTTTGGTGGGGAGTCGGAAGAGAGACGAGGAGGACGGTGGATGGGTTTTTGACGGGGAGTCGGAGGAGAGATGAGGAGGATGGTGGACATGCGGGGGTTTTTGGGGGGGAGTCGGAGGAGAGGCGGGGAGGACGGTGGATGGGTTTTTGGGGGGGAGTTGGAGGAGAGACGGGGAGGACGGTGGATGTGTGGGGGTTTTTGACAGGGAGTTGGAGGAGAGACGGGGAGGATGGCGGACGTGCGGGGGTTTTTGGGGGGAGTCGGAGGAGAGACAGGGAGGACGGCGGACGTGAGAGGGTTTTTGGGGGGGAGTTGGAGGAGAGACGGGGAGGATGGCGGACGTGTGGGAAGACTCCGGTCGATCACTCTGGGTGATCCCAAGCCGCGAGTTGACGGGGTCCGGGCGGTCCCGAGCCGTGAGTCGACGGGGTCCGGGTGGTCCCGAGCCGCGAGTCGATGGGCTCCGGGTGGTCCCCAGCTATGAGTCGACAGGGTCCGGGTGGTCCCCAGCTGTGAGTCGACAGGGTCCGGGTGGTCTCGAGCCGCGAGTCGACAGGGTCCGGGTGGTCCCGAGCCGCGAGTTGGCAGGGTCCGGATGGTCCCAAAGAACTTCCTGAGCTCCAACTTGTGCACGAAGAACTTGAACTTAGCTAGGTCTGGCACCTCTTTCCATTCCTTCTTTTTCTGTATCCAACTTACATTAATTTCATAGACTTAGTAATACCTATAAAGTGTACTTGGTAAAACGTACTGTGTGTGCTGGCTGATGATTGATGTGTGGGATTGATCTGGTGGCAGTGGTACAGCAACCGACCCAGCGGGAGGCGTCCAGGTGGGCGCCGGGCGGGACTTCCCCTAGACATATACGAGCCAATACAGCTGAGCATTACATTGTAGGGGCTACCGTCCGGGTTTTGGATTTTCGGTAAAGCTGTAATAGTCGCCACGTTAAGTAGCGCGAAGATGAATCAAGATAAGACTGTAAACTGGTGTGAATTAGAGGACATACCGCTGAATCATGCATGCGTGCTAAGTGGGGTGGATTTCAACACTTTGGGAGATGTACTAGTGTGAGGGTTGAGTTTGATTAAAGGTATCGGGCAGGTAGGACTGGTAGCTAGAAGGTGTGGGAAAGAAGTGGAATCTAGCTGGATGTTGGTTCGTACGAGTGCTGATGTCATGATGTTGGAACTGCCACCGACAGTCAGCATCCAGGGGGAGGCGGGGCTATGGGGTCTCTGCACCCCCGTCCTTCGGAGGAAGAAAGTGAGGAGACACCGGAGGAGAAGCTAGATGAGACCCCAGGGGAGGTGCCGGTAGCCAGTGGTGGAGGGTTAGAGTGGGAAGGCTTGGCCAGGCCCCATCCCCCAGCCAGGGGTGAGACCTCCAAGTTAGCAGCTGCCATTACCTCCCTGGTGAGAAGGGTCAAGGGGCCCCGCCCGAAGCTGAGAATTTTCTCAGGAGCCACGCCCACCCCGGAAGGGGAGGACGAATATGAGGTATGGATTGAGAATACGTCTCAGTTGTTAGAGGCGTGGTCAACTTCAGATGAGGAAAAGAGACAGCGATTGGTGGAAAGTTTGAGGGGCGGGGCAGCAAGTGTAGTCCACGAGCTGAGGGCAGAACAACCCTTGGCTTCCCTGTTGGAGTGTTTGGACATTTTGGAGGGAGCGTTTGGACTGTCAGGAGATCCCTGACAACTTTTAGCGGAGTTTCAGCGCATGGGGCAGGGAAGGGGGAAAAGCTCTCAGAATACATTTTTCGGCTGGGGATAATGCTTACTGGGTTGCGGTGCCGAGGGGTAGTGAAGGCGGACGAAGTGGCAAGGTTGAGGATGAGTCAGATATTTAATGGTTCCCTGGAGGAGGACAAGGTGGCTTGGAGTGTCCTGCAGTCATATAAGAGGAATCCCTCTCCACCATTCGGGCAGCTGATTAGAGAGGTGCGGGAGGAGGAGAGTGCTTTGGGCCGAAAAAGGGGCTTGGACCACTGGGGACGGTCCTCAGTGGTTCAGGAGGTAGTAGCTGGTTTGAGAACAGAGAAATCCAAGGGGTCCCAGGGGGGCTGAGCGTTACATTTGTATCATCGGCAAATTTAGCCACAAATCCATGAATCCCATAGTTCAAATCATTGACATACATTGTAAAAAACAGTGGTCTTAACACCGACCCCTGTGGAACTCCACTGGTAATTGGCAGCCAGTAAGAATATGATCCTTTTAATCCAACTTTCTGTTTTCTGCCAATCAGCCAATGCTCCACCCATGCTAGTAACTCCCCTGTAACTCCCATGGGCTCTTATCTTGCTAAGCCGCCTCATGTGCTTCACCTTATCAAAGGCCTTCTGAAAATCCAAGTACACCACATCTACTGCATCTCCTTGGTCTACTCTGCTTGTAGTTTTCTCAAATAATTGCAGTAGGTTAGTCAGGCAGGATTTTCTTTTCAGGAAACCCCATGCTGGCTTTGGCCTGTCTTGTCATGTGCCTCCATGTACTCTGTAATCTCATCTCCAACAATCGATTCCAACAACTTCCCAACCACCAGGCTAACAGGTCTATAGTTTCCTTTCTGCTGCCTCCCATCCTTAAACAGTGGAGTAACATTTGTAATTTTCCAGTCATCCGGCACAATGCCAGAATCTGTCAATTCTTGAAAAATTATCGTTAATGTCTCCACAATCTCTCCAGCTACTTCCTTCAGAACCGGAGGGTGCATTCCATCAGGTCCAGGAGATTTATTCACCCTCAGACCATTAAGCTTCCTGAGCAATTTCTCAGTCATAATTTTCACTGCACATACTTCACTTTCCTGACACTCTTGAATGTCTGGTATACTGCAGATGTTTTCCACTGTAAAGACTGATGCAAAATACGCTTTCAGTTCCTCTGCCATCTCTGCGTCTCTCATTACAATACCTCCAGCATCATTTTCTATTGGTATTGATATTTGTCAGCAGCTTCATTTCATAAGCCATCTTCTCCTTCCTAATGACCTTCTTAGTTTCCTTCTGCAAGTTTTTTAAAGTTTCCTAATCCTCTATCTTGCCCCTAGCTTTGGCTTTATTGTATGCCCTTCATAGGAAAGCAATGAACATTTTGCTGCAATTTTCAACTTCTTACATGCAAGCTTGCTCTTGTTTAACAAGCATCAAGAGCAAGTATGGAAGTCATCTCATTTCACTTGAAGGTGAAATCCATGCATGCATATCTCAAGTTTGACCCAGATTTGAGTATTTGTGCAGCATAAAACAAGCACATGTTTCACATGCTAGGCTTGTATTTGAGTCTGTTCATAGCACTTATTAAGAAAATGTTTTTTTTAAAAGTCGTGTATAAAATTGTGTCTTAGGCTATATTTTTATTCATTTTGCTTTAGCTTGTGGTTTTAGTAACTTTACTATTCAACATTGTCAATAAATTTTCATGTTGTAAATTGCATTAATTAAAAATAAATTACAACCTTCATTTAAATTAAATCTACCAAGCCCACCTTTAGAAAAATTAAATTCCCATTTTGGCTTTAGCCAGTTATTTAACAGAAATTTATTATGTTTGTCTTATGAGTTTTTAAAATTTATGAAAGGAAAAGAAAGATATTAATTTCAAGATATGTAAGCTAAGCTTAATTACCTGTTTTTTTTTCAAGAAAGATTGGCTAAAAATTTATTCTCTACTCAAAAGAGCATTGATAATTATTTTTGGATTATTATATCTACAACTTTCTGATTACGCTAGCATACCATGAGTTGTAGATATATATTTTTTTATATATGCAGGGGTTCCCTGAGACCTGAAAATTAGATCAAGGGTTCTCCAGAGCAAAAGGTTTGAGAAAGGCTGGTATAGAAGGTGGGGCAGGGGCCTATGTATGCAGCCTTATTCTACACACATGCTGGTGAACATCAAGGAGGAGATGTTGTTACCAATACTCAATGTTGTTACCTATAATGCAAAGTACCTGCCGAAATAAAAACAGGAAGTTCTGGAGAGAACTTTGTATCTTTCTTGAGCAGAGGGTTGACCAGCACTACCTTTGCTTGAGCTGTTAAGTGCTTCCAGCATTTTGTAGATAAAGCACAGAATAAGGGCATTCTTACGAAAGGAGAGGCTTTGAGATTAGAGCTATCCAATCAGTCCCATTCTCCTCTACTTCTCCCACAAGTTAGACAGTTATTTTCACTCAAGTAAGAATAAAATTTGCTCTGAAAGCCCTCCTTGTTTCCAGCATTCTTGCAGAATGAGTGTTCCTGGTCATTCTCGTTCTCTGAAGAAAATTATTTTCTTTATATCTTTTGCCCTCCATGTTAAATTGATATCCTTGGCCCTGGGAAATATTAGCTAATTGGAACAGTCTCCTTGTATTTACAGAAATTGCTCAGCAGGTTAAGCAGGATCGATGAAGAGAAACAGATTTAATTTTCCAGGCTGACAACATTGAGTCAGCATTTTTGCTTTTTTTTTTCCTTGAAGAGCATGTGTCCATCACCACCATCCTATGCCAAGCTGAACTTGTACTTCCACTGAATAATATTCCTCTAATTCCATTCAGTTTCTCCAGCTTTAAGCTACAGAGAAAAATGCAAAAATTGTTTCAGTCCAAACCAGACTCTCTCCTTTAATTCTTTTCCAGACATACTGATGACCGAATAGCTGCTGCTTCCTGTTCTAATCCACAGCTCTGAGTGTTCAGCACTCTGCTGCCAGTTTTCACCCAGCACTTATTTTCACGTGGTCCAACTCCGACTCTTCCCTTCCCTTTCTTGGCTTCCCTATCACCATCTCAGGGGATTGGTTAAAGATCAACATATGACATGCCCACATGTCTCCATTTTATAGGACTATAAGACCATAAGAGGAAGGAGCAGAATAAGCAATTTGGCCCATTGAGTCTGCTCCTTCATTTCATCATGGTTGATCTATTTTCCCTCTCAATCCCATTCTCCTCCCGTCTCCCCATAACCTTTCATGCCCTGATTAATCAAGAAACTATCCACCTCTGCTTTAAATGTAGCCAGTGACCTGGCCTACACAGCCCGTGTGGCAACAAATTCCATGGATTCACCACCCCTCGGCTAAAGAAATTCCTCCTCATCTCCATTCTAAATGGATGCCTTATAATTCTAAGGCTGTGTCTCCTGGTCCTAGACCACCCCGCTGTGAAACATTCACTCCATCTAGGCGTTTCAACTTAAAATTGATAAGTTGATAGGTTTCACAGAGACCTTCCTCATTCTGATGTACTCCAACGTGTACAGGCCCAATACCATCAAAAACTCCTCATACAGTAACCCTTTTAATTGCAGAATCATTCTGGTGAGCCTTCTCTGAACCCTCTCCAACATCAGCACATCCTTTCTTCGATAAGGGGCCCAAAACTACTCAGGAGCCTTTGCCACTGCTTTATAGACCCTCAGCATTACATCCTTGTCTTTATATTTTAGTGCGCTCGAAATGAATGCTAATATTGCATTTGCTGTCCTCACCACCGATTCAACTTGCAAGTTAAACTTTAGCGAGTCTTGCATAAGGACTTGTGAGTCCCTTTGCACCTTGGATTTTTTAACCTTTTCTGCCTGGTTAGAAAATATACTACACTTTTGTTGCTTCATCCGAAGTGCATGATCACACACATCCATCTGCCACATCTTTGGCTATTCTCCTGTCTAAATCCTTCTACACCTTCCCTGCTTCCTCAACACTACCTGCTCCCCCACCTGTCTTGGTATCGTCTGTAAACTTGGCCACAATGCCATCAATTCTGTCATCCAAGACATTGCCATTCAACGTGTAAAGAAGTGGTCCCAACACAGACCCCTGTGGAACATCATGAGTCACTGGCAGCCAACTAGTTTTGTATCAACTTCTGGTCAAGATAGCACCAGCATACAATGCTCCCTTCAGTCGGCATCTTCCAGATAGCAAACAAAGATATCTTCTTTACTTCTTTTACATCTGTTTTTCACCTTAAATGTGTGTTTCTGGGAATGTTCGAGCCTGCAATTTACAATTTGGAGATCACTTGAGTGATCCAGTGATGTGCTATCTTTGAGAAGATTCTGGGAAGTGAGCATATACTTGGATAGCCTCAATGCAAAGAAACCCTGAGAACAGATGTGAGCCAATGTTTGCCTCCATTTCACTGTTTAATGCATCCATTAATGGTTGAATAAAGCATCGAAGAAGATTGAGACATCATGGTGAATGCAGAAGGTGAGCGAGAGTTTCAGCCTGCCTTTTGATCGCTGCCAGAGAAGGACTCTGTGAGTGACTTGTTGCTGTGCGGCTCACTGGGGCAAGTGGGTAGGTCTCTCTACCTCATGTCGTGTCCCTCTCTTTCAATGCATTTTATTGATATCATAGGATGGTATCATGGTTCTGCAATTATGGATAGAGCCACTTCGTTTATGGACTGTGGACTTTTTTCAGACTCGAGATTTTTATGTTCCGTGTTTTTTTTATTGCCTGTTCCTTTCCTGTTTAGTTGTGTGAAGGGTGGGTGTTTGGTGGTTGGTATTCTGTTAGATTTTTGTGCAGGGAAGGGGTTGTTTTCTGGGGTCAATGTTCCTGTTCCATTCTGTGTGGGGAGGAGGGGGTTTGGGGAGGTTGATGATCAGGATGCTGTTCTTTTTTGTACAGTACGGTGGGGGGGGGGGCTTGATGTTTCTCTCTGAATGTATTTCATGTTCTTTCTTTGTTTTGTGGCTATCTGGAGAAGACAAATATCAGATTTGTATAGGGATATATGTTTGAAAATAGATGAAACTCTAAACCTTTGAAAAAAGGCTCCCTTTCTTCTCACTCTTTGACTCCCGTCAATCAGCTAGTCCTTTATCCATGCTAATATCTTTCCCGTAATACTATGGACTCTCATCTTGTAATGTTGCTTCACATGCAGAACCTTGTCAAAGGCGGGAGGAGAAGATGGTGGCGCGACGCAGCACGCACAGCTCTCCGGTGAAATGATATCGTATTTGTAAATAGGATGCCGTGCACAATTCTGATTTGATGGAGACAGACATGAGAAGCACAGAGGAGAAAGCTTCTGAAATGCCCAGTTCGCTGCCGCTGCTACTGTGCGATCGAGAATCTCCGGAGGGAAGGCCCCAAAATCCCTGGCTTTGCCTGCTGCTGGCGACCGAGGCTGGGGTTGAAGCGTTCGGCAGAGATGGTGCTTGGTACTCAGTGTCGGAGGGCTGATCGGAGACTTGAAGTTTTCGGATGACTCAGAGTCGGACTGTGGTCGGGCATGGCAGGGAGATTTTTCTTCCTTCTCCCGTCTGCGTGAGATGTGGGACTTTCGAGAGACTTTGAACTTTTTTACTGTGACCATGGCCTGTTCTTCATCAAGTTATGGTATTGTTGCACTTTTGTAACTATATGTTATAATTATGTGTTTTTTGTTGGTTTTTCAGTCTTGGTCTGTCCTGTGTTTCTGTGATATCACGCCAGAGGAGTATTGTATCATTTCTTAATGCATGCATTACTAAATGACAATAAAAGAGGACTGTGGGTCCTCATAATCTAAAATCCTTCTGAGAATCCAAGTGTACAACATTTATTGATTCTTATTTGACTATCCTGCTTGTTATTTCCTCACAGAATTCCAGCAGATTTGTTAGGCAAGATTTTCCCTTAAGGAAACTATGCTGACTTTGGCCAATTTTATCATTTGCCCCCAAGTAGCCACACTCAATGATTCAGAAACAACATCTTTCCTCCATCGTCAGATTTCTGAATGGTCCATGAACCCAGTAACATTAAATCATTATTCCTCTTTTTCTCTCTTTATTTCTATAACTTATAGTAATTTTATGTCTTTGCTCTATACTTCAGCTATGAAACAAACTTTATGTCATGTACACGATAATAAACCTGAATCTGATTACACTCTTCCACCCTTGCCATTACAAGTCTCTATTCCATTCCAGTTTATCCTGCTCCTTTAGAATATAGAACAATACAGCACAGAAACAGGCCCTTTGACCCTCAATGCTGTGCCAAAATAATTGAACTAGTAATTAAATGCTGAATTAAAGTAATCCTTCAGGGAACCATGCAACATGTGAAGTGTTGTGAAGCTATTGTCTTCTCATAGCTGCAAAGTCAACAGCCTGACACAAGTTAAATTTATCTAGCTTTGGTTCTCTGAGATTTATTCACAGAAATTAATGCACTATCTGAACTTTTGGAGCAGTCCATATGGAATACCCAACTGATTCATTTTTTTCAACTATTCCTGAAGCTTTTCCTTGAGGCTATAAGATACCAATTGCAATTTGAATTACCGAAGTAACATTCTCCTTACAATGAAAATTGACTTCCATATATTAAATGCCTTACATTCATCACTAAGCATCTCAAGTACAGCTGATAAGGAGAATTCTATAACGCTCTTGATCACTTCCCAATCTAGTCTATCTTTCATTATCAACTCTCCACAAACAAATTCGATTTTTGTCCTGGAGCGATCCGAAGAGGGAGCTTTGTTTTTCTTTCACTGCTTGTTCCTTAACTTCAAACTTTCTTTCGAAACTCTCCGTAGTGAAGATTCACAAGGAAGGTAAGTAGCTGCTTCAGCTTCGCCATAACATCTGACCAATGTCACTGAAGCACAGACACACACTGCAAGGCTTGTGTCAGTTTCCTTTGCCTCTCAGAGGTAAAGTCATAGATTTGTACAACACAGATACGGACACTTTGACCCAAAGTATCCATGCTGATCTTTTTACCCATCTACACTAATTCCATTAGCGATTGCCTAGGGAACTGTCTGCCTGCAAACATCTGAAATGTAGCAACTGTATCTGATTCCACCACTTCCTCAGGCAGTGCATTCCAGATATCAGCCACTCTGTAAAAGAAAGTTTCCCCTCACGTCCCCTTTAAAAGTTTTTTATCCCTCACACTAAAACCATGCCCTCTTGTTTTTGGTATCTCTACTGTGGAAAAAAAAGGATTTTGATGACGTAGCTGTGTCAGCAAGGGTAGGAGGGAAAGGGGTAAACAGATTAGAAAGCAGCCTCTTTGAAAGCCAGAAAGTTGTGGGAGGGGAAGATGTGACTGGAGGTGAGATAACATGGAGCTGGGGGAGATGATGGAGTGTGATGTGTTGGATAAGGAAGCTCCAGCATCTGAGGGAAGGATGAAAGTTTGTTGATGGAGTCCTCATGGGATATGAGAGTATCCTTCAGGAGAGTAAACCCACAAAAAGCATCCAGTCCAGACAGTGTATCTGGCCAAGTGCTAAAGACCAGCACTAATCAACTGGCAGGAGTGTTTACTGATATCTTTAACCTTTGGCATCAGCAGCGTGAGGTACCCATCTGGTTGGAGCAGGCTTTAATCATACAGGTGCTCAAAGAGAATGTGGTAACCTGCCGCAGTGACTATCGCCCAGAGAACTTACATCCACTGTGATGAACTATTTTGAAAGAATGGTCATGAACCATATCAATTCCTGCCTGAGCAGTGATTTTGTTCTGCTCCAATTTGCCTATCATGACAACAGGTCATTAGCTCTCCACTCAGCTCTGAAACATCTGGACAGAGAAGATACATAGAATGCCTATAAAAAGTATTCACTTTGCTTGAAAGTTTTTATGTTTTATTGTTTTACAACATTGAATCACAATGGACTTAATTTGGATTTTTTGAAACTGATCAACACATTCTTTTCTGACACTCTTTCATCTCAGAGTGAAAGCAAATTTCTACAAATTATTTAACACAGAATAATTGCATAATTACTCGCTCTCTTCAAGTCAGTGTTTAGTAGATGCACCTTTGGTAGCAATTACAACCTTGAGTCTGTGTGGATAGGACTCTATCAGCTTTGCACATCTGGACACTGCAGTTTTTCCCCATTCTTCTTTACAAAACTGCTCTAGCTTTGTCAGATTGCCTGGGGATCATCAGTGAACAGCCCTTTTCAAGTCCAGCCACAAATTCTCAATTGGATTGAGGTCTGGACTCTGACTTGGCCACTCCAGGACATTAACGTTGCTGTTTTTAAGCCATTCCTGTGTTGATTTGGCTTTATGCTTATATTTAACTTTGATTGGTCGTATTAATGCAGTTAAGATGTTTTTTCTGCCAAAATTTTTATATATATTTCAGGCATTACCGATTTTTGTTCCAAAATCTTTTTTTGATAAAGTTGACTCAAAAATTTCTTCATTTATTTGGCAAAATAAAAACCCGAGACTGGGTAAGATACATTTACAGAAAGCTAAGATAGATGGAGGTTTAGCATTACCTAACTTTAGATTCTATTATTGGGCAATTAATGTTCAACATATGAAATTTTGGTTACTTGACCAGGATATACTATCCATTCCTAAATGGGTAGCAATGGAATTACAATCTGTTCAGGGCTCTACTTGGCTCTATTTTAGGTTCCTCTCTTCCTTTTGATTTGAAACGCCTCAAACAAGTATCTAACCCAATAGTTAAATATACCTTACGTATTTGGTTTCAATTCAGAAAAATTTTTGATCTTAACCAATTGGGCTAGCGATTCCTATTTTAGGTAACATATTTTTTCCTCCCTCTTTTATGGATCGTGCGTTTCAAATTTGGAAGACTAAGGGTATTTCACGGTTTTTGGATTTATTTTTAGATGGTTCCCTTATGTCTTTTGAACAATTATCTAATAAATATAATTTATCAAGAATACATTTTTTTTAGATATCTACAAGTTAGAAATTTCCTAAGTACAATACTTTCTTCCTTTCCAATGCTTCCTCCTACATACATTTTAGATACTATAATTAACCTTAATCCATGTCAGAAAGGTGCATCGGCTATGATTTATAATATTATTATGAAACTTAGGAAAGCTTCATTTGATAAGATTAGGGTAGATTGGGAACAGGAATTGGGTTCTATCATTTCCGTGGATGACTGGGGGCAGATTTTACAATTAGTCAATACTTCCTCTATCTGTGCTAATCATTCCCTAATTCAATTTAAAGTTGTTCATAGAGCACATATGTCCAAAGATAAATTAGCTCGCTTTTATTCTCATATTAATCCTTTTTGTGATAGATGTCCGGGGCAGATAGCCTCTTTAACTCATATGTTTTGGTCTTGTCCTACTCTGGAAACTTTTTGGAGAGACATTTTTAATATTATCTCAAAGGTATTGAATATAGATATCTCTCCTCACCCTATTACTGCTATCTTTGGACTACCTAAAAATTCCAGTAATCTTTCTCCTTCAGCCCATAGAATGATTGCATTTCTTACTTTAATGGCGAAAAGATGTATCTTGCAACATTGGAAAGAGCTTAATGCTCCAACCACCTTTTTTTGGTTTTCTCAGACGATATTATGCTTGAATTTGGAGAAAATTAGAAGCAATCTTTATGATTCCTCACTTAAACTTGAACAGACCTGGAGATCTTTTATTCAATATTTTCATTTAATGTATTTTTTTTCTTCTCTTTTTTGCTCCATATTTATATACCCTTCTTGTTTTTTTTTTACTGTTTTTAATGGAGGTCGGGTTTGAGGACGTGATTTTAAGTTCTTTAACTCTACTTGGTTCCAAGTTAACCCATTACTTTGCTTTGCTTTCAGTTTAGTTGCACGGTGGGTTTTTTTTGGGGTTTTTTTTTTCCTTTTCTCTATTGATATATATATATATATATATATATATATAAATAAATTAGTATACTATTATGTTACCTTAGTATGTTATGTTTAAATTACATTGTTTGTATCACTTTTTTCTGTATTAATATCTCCTGTAATTTCATTATATTCTAACAGTGTATTAGTGCCTATATGGCTTACCTTTTTGTATACTTATTCAATAAAAAGATTTGAAAAGAAAGAAAGATTTGGCTTTATGCTTGGGGGTCATTGTCTTGCTGGAAAACAAACCTTCTCCCAAGTGTCAGTTCTCTTGCAGACTGCATCAGGTTTTCCTCTAGGAATTCTCTGTATTTTGCTGCATTCATTTTACCCTCTACTTTCACAAGCCTTCCAGAGCCTGCTTCAGTGAAGTACCCCCACAGCATGACACAGCCACCACCATGCTTCACGGCAGGGGTGGTTTGTTTTTGATGATGTGTAGGGTTTGTCTTATGCCAAACATAGCATTTAGTCTGATGGCCAGAAAGCTCAATTTTGGTTTCATCAGACCATAGAACCTTCTTCCAGCTGACTTCAGAGTCTCCCACATGTCTTCTGGCAAACTCTAGCCAAGATCTCATGCAAGTTTTTTTTCCCCCAAAAGTGGCTTTCACATTGCCACTCTCCCATAAAGCTGCAGCTGGTGAAGCACCCGGCAACAGTTATTGTATGTACAGTTTCTCCCACCTCAACCACAGAAGCTTGTAACTCCTCCAGAGTTGTCATAGGTCTCTTGGAGGCCTCCCTCACTCGTCCCCTTCTTGTGCAGCCACACAGTTTTTGAGGACGGCCTGCTGTAGGCAGATTTACAGCTGTGCCATATTCTTTCCATTTCTTGATGTTTGACTTAACTGTACTCCAAGAGATATTCAGTGACTTGGAAATTTTCTTGTATCCATCTCCTGACTGTGCTTTTTAATAACCTTTTCACTAAGTTGCTTGGAGTGTTCTTTCGTCTTCATCATGTAGTTTTTATCAGGATACTGACTCACCAGCAGTTGGACCTTCTTCTTCTTATGACTTTTAATTGTGGTTGGTAGTCCATCTTAAAGGTGGATTACGACCACAAACTGGACTGGAGTGTGTTGCAGGGAAATGCGAAATAGAACTCCTACTAGTTCTTTATCAAATGAAAGTTAAATTACCCCAAAAGTCCCATAGATTGTACATAATTAAAGACAATATTATGAATTAAATTAAAGTCACTTCCATAGCTGAGTGAAGTTTTTAAATGAAAGCCATCATACCTCAAATGCAGCTTGCATTTGCTTTCTTTCAACCTAAAATGCTTCACGTTGTAAAAGAATATGTTCAACTGTTTCACAATGATGACAACAGTTTCACACCCAAGAGTGATGTTTTCCAACAAGATACAAGGAATTATTAAGCATAATATGCCCAATTCTAAGTTGAGTCAATATAATTCCTTCCAAGATGTAATTTGTTCAGATTCATTTTTGGTTTTGGCTAGTCTTAAAACAGGTCATTCTAGTAGTAGGTCAGATGTACTGCTGGAAGTTCTTTCAACTTCATCTCATATGCAAAGTATTGGTCTACTTGTCTTCATCTTATGGGTCCCAGCACGTAGAGGTGTTGAGGGGAATGAATGGGTTCCCAACCACACTTACAACACTTTAGTTTCCTACAATATACTGCTGCAACATGCCCAAACCTGACACTTTGTAACATCGAAGTGGGGTGCAATATAAGCTCATACATTATAGCAAACTTTATAACCCAAGCTAACTGAGCTTCACCTCAGCAAAATATATCAATACAGATAAACTATCCATCCTTTCCCCATTTCTGACTACTTCCAATCTCTTTACCTTCTTAACCCTGCCTCCCAATAAATGATATAACCTCTTCTATTGAAATTTCCACTAGAACTCCTGTTACAACACCCCTAAAGACTCTATTTTCATTAGGCAATGTGGGAACTATTTATTTGCCAAGTAACAAGTCTTCAAACATTATGCCTTCTCACACTGTTCCTTATCCTCACAAATGATTAACACATCACCTCCTGTTAAAGTACAAGCACAATCTATATTCCCTATAGCCAATTTTAACTCCATAGTTAATTTAAAGGGATTGATAGAAAAAGGCTGTTTCAGGTAAAATTTAAACAATACCCTGAAGTTTTCTTTCCTTTTTACAAACTATCTCACCCTTCCTCTCCATCATGTGAAATTATTCCAATATTATGTTTCTTTTTTCCCTTTTTCCAGACCTAGATTCAACTTCATTCCATCCTCCTCTCACAACCCACACTCACTTGAACCCTCCATTCCTGGTTCCTTTTCCAGATTCTGCCACACCTGAAGCTACACAATTTCCCAACATCCCACACCATCACAGCCAGCATCACCAGTCACCACTCATCCTTCACTCAGCTGAGTCTACATCTTCCAGATACAGGTGTATTTTACAATTAGTTGGAACACCTTGACTGCACACAGGTGATCTCCATTAACTAATTATGAGACTTCTAAAACCAATTGGCTACACCAGTGATTATTTGGCATGTCATATTAAAAGAGATGAATATTTATGTAACCAATTACTTTGTGTTTTATATTTGTAATTAATTTAGATAATTTTTTAGAGATCTATTTTCCCTTTAACACAAAATAGTCTTTTTCTGTTGATCAGTGTCAAAAAAAGCCAAATTAAATCCACTGTGATTCAATGCCGTAAAACAATAAAACATGAAAACTTCTGGGGGTGGGGTGAATACTCTTTATAGGCACTGTACATCAGGATACTGTTCATTGACTACAGCTTAGCATTTAACATTACCATCCCTCAAAACTAATCAATAAACTCCTAGGCCTCTTTGTGCAACTGGATCCTTAATTTCCTTGCTTGCAGATCCCAGTCAGTATGGATTGGAATCAACATCTCTTCCACAATCACCAGCAGCACAGGTGCACCACAAGGCTGTGTGCTTAGCTCCCTGCTCTACTCTCCTTATATTTATGACTGTGAGGCAAATTACAGCTCCAATACCTTATGAAGTTTATGAAGAAAACAAGCCTACCCTATTCAACTTCTTATAATTAAAGTCCTTTAAGCTAGGCAACATGCTGGTGAATCTCCTCAGCAGTCTCTTTAGTGAACTCACATCCTTCCTATTGTCTTTGAATTTTGAATTCGTTGAACAGTCTATATGATCCATTATGTTCACCATCTTTTTCACTGAGTTTATTTGTACAAAGCCATTTACTATTCTCCTCAATGGGCTTGCAGTTACTTGAGTTTGCCATTGATTTCCTTTGCTTTGAGGCAAGTTGTTGACATGTGCATTGATACCAAAAATACGGCAAACAGACTCTGTCTCTCTCTGTCATTAGCTCAATGTTGTATGTTGCCACATTTCTCCTCCAGGCAGTGTTTTGAATTGCCTGGGCAATGTCAAATGCCTGCTTGTAATTTGGTTTCCTCTCATCATGTGAGCTTCTATCTTGGATTCCACAAGCTACATAATTCCCCAGTACCTGTACCAAACTTCTCCACTACTGACAGTGTTTAGCAATTCATCACAAATCTTTGACAATCACAAAGAAGGCATGCCACAGGCTATACTGTATTAGAAGCATCAGAAGATCTGGTATGTCCCCAAAGACTCTTGCAAATTTCTACAGCTGTACGTTGGAAAGTATTCAGACAGGCTGCATCACAGCCTGGTGTGGAGCCTCCTCAGCACAGGACTGCAGAGACTGCAGAGGGTTGTAGATTCAGCCATTTCCTTCATGGACACAAGCCTCTCCACTATTGAGGACATCTTCAAAAGTCAGTGCCTCAAGAAGGTGGCATCCATTATTAAAGACCTTCACCATCCACAGCAGGCCCTTGGTGCTTTACTCCCATCAGGCAGAAGCTACAGGAGCCTGCAGAACTCCATTCAATGCTTTAAGAACAGCTTCTTCCCCTCTGCCATAATATTTCTGGGCAGTCCATGAAATGATGAACACTACTTCATTATTCATCTTTTGCACAATTTCTTTTGTAAGTTATATCAATTTTTATGTCTTGCACTCAGCTGTTGCTGCAATACAACGTATAAATCAGTGATAATAAACCTGCTTTTAATTTTGTATCTGAACCAATGACCACAATAACTTCTAAATTTAAGAAAATAGATAATGCTGTTCAGGACTCATCTGTGGAGAAAGAAACATAGTCAACATTTCAATTATAAGACCCTTTATCAGAACTGTTCTCACTGACTGAATTTTTGGAGCAGCCCAAATAGGAAACCCAATTTGTTCAATGGTATCTTCTTTCTGTTCTTCAACCTGAAACATTACCTCTGCTTCTCTCTTACATATGCAGATTTTCCCCTATCATCTTCAGGTTTTATTTTAGATTTCCATTATCTGCAGTTTCAAGTTTAATTTCCACAATGACTATCAAACTTTGAACAACTCAACCAAAATGCTAGAGATGAACCCATGTGGCCCTTCCAACAGCTCAAGCAACTCTTTGAACATCTTCTCTACAGCTTTGCTTGGAACCTGCAGGGTTCAAGTGGCTACATCTGGAAGCAGAATGAACAGAGATATCCCTTCAGTAATGTTTCAGTGAATTTATGAACTTTTCAGTAGATTCTATCAATGATGCACATAAATATGATACTGAAATTGACAACTTGACTTGCTTTTGCCAAAGCAGAACTGGCATAAGCACAAATGCTATTGAGGAGGCTTTAAACTAGATTTTCAGGGGGATGGGAACCAGAGTGCCAGAGCTGACAGTGTGGCTGGGGTGAAAATAAATGATGTTCAAATTGTTCAAGCAAATCCGCTAATAGAAAGGTTGTGAGTGATGGTAAAAATATTCTGAGGTGTATACATTTCAATGCTAGGAGTATTGCGGGGAAGGCAGAGAAGTTGAGGGCGTGGATTGACATGTGGAATTATGACGTTATAGCAATTAGTGAAACTTGGCTACAGGAGGGGTAGGACTGGCAGCTTAATATTCCAGGATTCCGATGTTTCAGATGTGATCGAGGCAGAGGAATGAAAGGTGGGGGGGGGGGGGTAGCATTGCTTGTAAGGGAAAATGTTACAGCAGTGCCCAGGCAGGACAGATAAGAGGGCTTGGCTACTGAGTCCTTATGGGTGGAGCTGAGAAACAGGAAAGGTATGGCCACATTAGTGGGATTGTATTACAGACCACCCAATAGTCAACGAGAATTGGAGGAGCAAATCTGCAGAGAGTTGCCTGAAGGTAAAGTTCTGGTGGTAGGGGATTTTAATTTTCCACATATTGATTGGGATTCCCATACTGTTAGGGGTCTAGATGGTTTAGAGTTTGTAAAATGTGCTCAGGACAGTTTTCTAAGTCAATATATAGAGGAACCAACTAGAGGGGATGCAATATTGGATCTCCTGTTAGGAAACAAGTTAGGACAAGTGACGGAAGTGTGTGTAGGGGAGCACTATGGTTCCAGTGATTATAACACCCTTAGTTTCAACTTGATCATGGACAAGGATAGATCTGGTCCTAGGGTTGAGGTTCATAGAAACATAGAAACAGAGAAAATAGGTGCAGGAGTAGGCCATTCGGCCCTTTAAGCCTGCATCGCCATTCAGTATGACCATGGCTGATCATCCAACTCAGAACCCTGTACCAGCCTTCCCTCCATACCCCCCTGATCCCTTTAGCCACAAGGGCCATATCTAACACCCTCTTCAATATAGCCAATGAACTGGCCTCAACTGTTTCCTGTGGCAGAGAATTCCACAGATTCTCCACTCTCTGTGTGAAGAAGTTTTTCCTAATCTCCATCCTAAAAGGCTTCCCTTTTATCCTCAAACTATGACCCCTCGTTCTGGACTTTCCCAACATCGGGAACAATCTTCCTGCATCTAGCCTGTCCAATCCCTTTAGGATTTTATATGTTTCAATAAGATCCCCCCTCAATCTTCTAAATTCCAATGAATATAAGCCTAGTTCATCCAGTCTTTCTTCATATGAAAGTCCTGCCATCCCAGGAATCAATCTGGTGAACCTTCTTTGTACTCCCTATATGGCAAGGATGTCTTTCCTCAGATTAGGGGACCAAAACTGCACACAATACTCCAGATGTGGTCTCACCAAGGCCTTGTACAACTGCAGTAGTACCTCCCTGCTCCTGTACTCGAATCCTCTCGCTATAAATGCCAGCATACCATTCGCCTTTTTCACCGCCTGCTGTACCTGCATGCCCACTTTCAATGACTGGTGTATAATGACACCCAGGTCTCGTTGCACCTCCCCTTTTCCTAATCAGCCACCATTCAGATAATGATCTGTTTTTCTGTTTTTGCCACCAAAGTGGATAACTTCACATTTATCCACATTAAATTGCATCTGCCATGAATTTGTCCACTCACCTAACCTATCCAAATCACCCTGCACCTTCTTAGCATCCTCCTCACAGCTAACACTGCCGCCTAGCTTCGTGTCATCCGCAAACTTGGAGATGCTGCATTTAATTCCCTCATCCAAGTCATTAATATATATTGTAAACAACTGGGGTCCCAGCACTGAGCCTTGCGGTACCCCACTAGTCACTGCCCGCCATTCTGAAAAGGTCCCGTTTATTCCCACTCTTTGCTTCCTGTCTGCCAACCAATTCTCTATCCACATCAATACCATACCCCCAATATCGTGTTCTTTAAGTTTGCACACTAATCTCCTGTGTGGGACTTTGTCAAAAACCTTTTGAAAATCCAAATATACCACATCCACTGGTTCTCCCCTATCCACTCTACTGGTTACATCCTCAAAAAATTCTATGAGATTCGTCAGACATGATTTTCCTTCCACAAATCCATGCTGACTTTGTCCGATGATTTCACCGCTTTCCAAATGTGCTGTTATCACATCTTTGATAACTGACTCTTAACAGTTTCCCCACCACCGATGTTAGGCTAACCGGTCTATAATTCCCTGGTTTTTCTCTCCCTCCTTTTTTAAAAAGCGGGGTTACATTAGCCACCCTCCAATCCTCAGGAACTAGTCCAGAATCTAAAGAGTTTTGAAAAATTATCACTAATGCATCCACTATTTTTTGGGCTACTTCCTTAAGCACTCTGGGAAGCAGACCATCTGGCCCTGGGGATTTATCTGCCTTTAGTCCCTTCAATTTACCTGAACTGGAAGAAGGCCAAATTTGAAGAAATGAGAAAGGATCTAAAAAGCATGGATTGGGACAGGTTGTTCTCTGGCAAGGATGCGATCCGTAAGTGGGAAGCCTACAAAAGGAGAAATTTTGAGAGTGCAGAGCTTGTATATTCCTGTCAGGATTAAATGCAAAGTGAATAGGAATAAGGAACCTTGGTTCTCAAGGGATATTGTAACTCTGATAAAGAAGAAGAGAGAGTTGTATGACATGTATAGGAAACAGGGAGTAAATGAGGTGCTTGAGGAGTATAAAAAGTGCAAGAAAATACTTAAGAAGGAAATCAGGAGGGCTAAAAGAAGACATGAGGTTGGCAGTCAAAGTGAAGGATAATCCAAAGAGCTTTTACAGGTATATTAAGAGTAAAAGGATTGTAAGGGATAAAATTGGTCCTCTTGAAGATCAGAGTAGTCAGCTATGTGCGGAACCAAAAGAAATGGGGGAGATCTTAAATGGGTTTTTTGCATCTCTATTTACTAAGGAAACTGGCATGAAGTCTATGGAATTAAGGGAAACAAGTAGTGAGATCATGGAAACTGTACAGATTGAAGAGGAGGAGGTGCTTGCTATCTTGAGGCAAATTAAAGTGGATAAGTCCCCAGGACCTGACAGGGTATTCCCTCGGACCTTGAAGGAGACGTGTGTTGAAATTGCAGGGGTCCTGGCAGATATATTTAAAATGTCAGTGTCTACGGGTGAGGTGCTGGAGGATTGCAGAATGGCTCATGTTGTTCCGTTGTTTAAAAAAGGATCAAAAAGTAATCCGGGAAATTATAGGCCGGTAAGTTTGACGTCGGTAGTGGGTAAGTTATTGGAGGGAGTACTAAGAGACAGAATCTACGAGCATTTGGATAGACAGGGACTTATTAGGGAGAGTCAACATGGCTTTGTGCATGGTAGATCATGTTTGACCAATCTATTGGAGTTTTTCAAGGAGGTTACCAGGAAAGTGGATGAAGGGAACGCAGTGGATGTTGTCTACATGGACTTCAGTAAGGCCTTTGACAAGGTCCCAAATGGGAGATTAGTTAGGAAAATACAGTTGCTAGGTAAACATGGAGAGGTGGTAAATTGGATTAGACATTTGCTCAATGGAAGAAGCCAAAGAGTGGTAGTAGAGAATTGCTTCTCAGAGTGGAGGCCTGTGACTAGTGGTGTGCCACAGGGATCAGTGTCAGGTCCATTGTTATTTGTCATCTATATCAATGATCTGGATGATAATGTGGTAAATTGGATCAGCAAATTTGTTGATGATACAAAGGTTGGAGGTGTAGTGGACAGTGAGGAAGGTTTTCAAAGCTTGCAGAGGGACTTGGACCAGCTGGAAAAATGGGCTGAAAAATGGCAGATGGAGTTTAATACAGACAAGTGTGAAGTATTGCACTTTGGAAGGACAAACCAAGGTAGAACATATAGGATAAATGGTAAGGCACTGAGGAGTGAAGTAGAACAGAGGGATCTGGGAATACAGATACAAAATTCCCTAAAAGTGGCATCACAGGTAGATAGGGTCGTAAAGAGAGCTTTTGGTACACTGGCCTTTATTACTCAGAGTATTGAGTATAAGAGCTCGAATGTTATGAAGAGGTTGTATAATGCATTGGTGAGGCCGAATCTGGAGAATTGTGTTCAGTTTTGGTCACCAAATTACAAGTAGGATACTAATAAGGTTGAAAGAGTGCAGAGAAGGTTTACAAGGATGTTGCCGGGACTTGAGAAATTCAGTTACAGAGAGAAATTGAATAGGTTAGGACTTTATTCCGTGGAGCGTAGAAGAATGAGGGGAGATTTGATAGAGGTATATAAAATCATGATGGGAATAGATAGAGTGAATGCAAGTAGGCTTTTTCCACTGAGGCAAAGGGAGAAAAAACCAGAGGACGTGGGTTAAGAGTGAGGGGGGAAAAGTTTAAAGGGAACATTAGGGGGGGCTTCTTCACACAGAGAGTGGTGGGAGTGTGGAATGAGCTGCCAGACGAGGTGGTAAGTGTGGGTTCTTTTTTAACATTTAATAATAAATTGGACAGATACATGGATGGGAGGTGTATGGAGGGATATGGTCCATGTGCAGGTCAATAGGACTAGGCAGAAAGTGGTTCAGCACAGCCAAGAAGGGCCAAAAGGCCTGTTTCTGTGCTGTAGTTCTTCTATGGTTTCTAACAGTCTGAATTTTGGGAAATTAAATCAGTGCAGGACCTACACAGTGAAAAACTGAGCGCAAGTTAGTGTAGAACAAATGGGACCAAGCGAACAACTACATTGTTCTGGAAAGTGGTGACACAGGTACTCAAGGTGGTGAAGAAGACTTATAGTATACTTGTCTTCATCAGATGGGACTTCGAATCCAAGAGTTAGGACATCATGTAACAGCTGTACATGACGTTCATGAGTCAACTCTGGAAAATCGTGTGTAGATCTGCTTGCTATACTACAGGAAGGATAAAAATAAGACAGAGAGAGTGCAGATGTTTCAGAAAGATTTTGCTGGGACTGGAGGGATTGAGATATAAGGAAATAGGGTTCAGATAGGCAGGGAGTGTTTTCTCTAGAGCTAAGGCAACTGAAGGATGACCTGATAGAGATTATTAAATTCAGAAGGGCATGAGTACATTGGAGGAGTTCAAAATTAGAGAGAATAAGCTTAAAGTGACAGATTTAAAGGGAATCTGAGGAACAAATTTTTCTCACAGAGGGAGGTGGATATGTAGAACTAGCTGCCAGATGAGGGGTATAGGTAGGGTAAATGCATGTACGCTTTTCCCCTGCTGTGAGTACAATTACAGTGTTTTTAAAAAATTCAGACTGGCAAATAGGTTTAGAGAGATGTGGGCCAAATGTGGCAAATAGGATGAGCAAAGGAAGGCATCATGACCGACGTGGAAGAACTGAGCCAAAGGTTCTGCTTCTATTCTACCTATATAACTATGACCCTAAAACAATTAAATTTATTTCTTCTCAGTAAATCCTGCTGCCTCTTGGAGACTCATGAACAACAAGTGCCACTGTGTCCTGAAGATATCTTGGTAAGTCGTTTTTGCCAAGGTAGTAATAGCCGAAGGGTGGTAGTGGGGACGAGCTCCCACTGCTAAGCAAATGCTCTTCATGGCGTGTGTCTCAATCAGCCTCTGACAACCAAGTCCAACTCCTGGCCTTCACGTGTGGCATAATTCTTATGCCCGGCGGAGCTGTTCTCACTGACAGGAGAAGGGGCAAAGGCGGGCCACTGGCACCTTCAAACCAGTTGCTCCGGGCAGATGGGGCTCATTAACAATGGATGGTAGCTCATGTAGGGTTCTCAGTAATAATAACTGAGATGTTAACTGTTAATTGCTAATAATGAAATGGCTTCTCTGTAATGTTAACTGATGAGGTAATGTTCTTTGTAGCTGAAATGTTTGGGTTATAATTATAGATAACAGCGAACTAACCAATGGAAGTCATGTTATTCTATCTGTATGTGTGCGAACCTGAGATAGTGCAGGGGAATTTGGTGAGGAGAGGCGAAGAGAAAGGATGTGCGAGAAGCGCACTGGTTGACCACCGTGATTGGTCCCAGTCTGAGGGTCGAAGAGTGTGGAGGAGATCAAATGGTGGAGAGAAGACCTCTGTTTCTTGAGCTCTGACGATTGTGCACAAACTGATTAACCCTGATACGTGTGGTGCTTTTTTCTTTTATATTTGTTTCCCTATTAACCACATAGTCACAGTAAGATTTATAAAGTGTAGTCATTTATTCGTACATTGTGTACTGTCTGATGTTTACATTGTGGGGTTTGTACCGGGGTGCATTACACAGCATCTACTGTTACGTAACCGGCAACAATGAATATTAATCGAGACAGGTTATATAGAAACAACCAAACATTTATTAAACACGTATAAACGATAAGGGGAAAAAAAACAAAGGAAAACTTTAACCGGAGGTTAAACAGGTATGCAGCCGTTCACCAACTCCACTTGGCTCTGGTTCTTAAAGAGTGAAATGCGAAAACAGTTCTTAAAGCAATACAGTCAGATATAGTTCTTAAAGCAATAACTTCTAAAGTCCAACAGTTTTACACATTCAATTGGGAGAGACTTCTCTGGAGAAGGATTTCTTCACAGATGCACCTTTACTGCTGGTTCTGTCCACAGGATTCCCTATGCCGAAAATGAATAGTTTAAATCGACTGACTTTAAATTCCTTTAGAGAGAGAGAGAACCTTTTTGCATGAACTCATTGCCCTTTTGCAAGAGTTATCTCGATGCAAGTTCTCTCCAACGAAGACTCAATAAGGTTGATTCTTTATTAAACTGCCAAACGATGCCAGCTTCTCTCGATCCTTCGATGAATTCTTCACTCTTTCTTCAAATGTCAGAATTGAGTAAATTGGCACTTCCAGCCACAAATTTCCAGTCCAATAATACAATATCTTGTAAGAGAACATACCTTCCATTTTAATAATGAAACTGCGTCACAAAAACAAACACGCAACAGAAACAGAGGCACAGCACGATCCACCTGGAAATGTACAAACTCAAAAACTAACTGCGTCACCTGGGTCAACCCTTATTATAGTCAAGGGGCACATGTCATCACGTGACCTCACATCGGTGGGATAATCACATCAGGTGACCTCCAAAAGACCATTACATCATTCTCACAAAAAAAGAGATCTCCTTGAGCATGTAACACCTCCCTCCAAAAAAAATTTTGGTCTCTTGAAGAACAAAATTTTAACAATTTATACAAAAAAATAAAGGTATAAAATTTACAAAATACACAATATATGCAATCTTATCTTTCAGCCCTTTCCAAACTAATGTACAGTAGGTGTGTTATAAATGATAAAATATCACCCCAAAAAAAAACAAATTTTCATTGTACATTTAACATCTAGTCAAATAGTCAGTGATCACATTGTCTTTACCCTTGATTTGAGTGATCAAAATATTGTACTCCTGTAACATTAAACTGGATTATTAAATTGGACTTTAATTTCCTTAACCTTTTTCCTTAACAGTCACAGTGGCAACTTCTCTCTCTTAATATGGCTTTATCATATTTATATGACACAACTGTGTTGTCTTTCTCCTATATGGGGTTTTTAACCACATAATCCACCTCATTCACCTTAGATTTAATCTCATAAGGACCATGGAACTTTGCTTGTAATGGGTTCGTTTGCACTGGCAAAAGAACCAACACCTTATCTCCAGGCTTAAATGACCTCATCCTAGCTTCCTTGTCATACCACAACTTTATCTTCTCTTGAGCTAACTTGAAATTTTCCTTGGCCAAACTACAAGCTTTGTACAAACTGTCTTTAAATTTCAGAACATAACCTAACAAACTAGTGTGTACTTCTTTATTAATCCACTGTTCCTTCAACAAAGCCAAAGGTCCTCGAACTCTATGTCCAAACACAAGTTCAAAAGGACTAAAACCTAATGATTCCTGTACTGCCTCCCTTACTGCAAAAAGTAGTAAATGTATACCTTCATCCCAATCCTTTTCATTTTCCACACAATATGTCCAATTCATAGTTTTTAGTGTAGAATAAAATCTCTCCAAGGCTCCTTATGATTCTGGATGATAGGCTGAGGAAATAGTCTGCTTTGCTCCCAGTTTATAAACTATCTGCTGAAACAACCCAGACATAAAATTACTACCTTGATCTGATTGTATTTCCTTAGGCAGCCCAAAATAAGTGAAGAATTTTCTAAGAGCTTTTGTCACAGTTTTAGCTGTTATATTCCTAATAGGTACTGCCTCTGGAAACCTAGATGCTGTGCACATTATAGTTAATAAATATTGATGTCCAGTTTTAGTTTTTGGCAAAGGACCTACACAGTCTACAATGATTTTTGAGAACGTCTCACCAAATACAGGAATTGGTTGCAGTGGGGCCACTGGAGTAACCTGATTAGGTTTATCAATAATTTGACATGTATGACACGTGCTACAAAATATCGCCACATCTTGTCTTAAACTAGGCCAATAAAAATGTTTAGAAACTTTGTTCATAGTTTTCTTTACCCCTAAATGACCACCCAAAGGAATACTTTGAGCCATAGTCAAAATCTCATTTTGGTAAATTTTAGGAACAACAACCTGATAATTAACTTCTCATTCCTCACTAGCAGGAATTGTAGGCAATCTCCACTTTCTCATTAATACCCCCTTTTCAAAATAATATCCAACTGGTACTTTTCTAATTTCACTATCTGGAAGAGCTTGTTGTTTTAATTTAACTATCTCAGGATCCCTACCCTGCTGTGCTATCATTGCCTTAGGAGATAAAGACAAATCTTCCTGGTCAGACTTACCACCAAAATCCTGATCAAATAAGGTTGGCAAGAAAGTTTCTGATACATCCTCAAAATTCAAATCTTGATTTGAACTGTCATGGGCAACAACCTCATCCTTCACATCAGTCTTTTTAGCCATAGCTCTTGTTACAACACAGGAAGAATCTGTGTTAGAATCCCTCTGTGGTTCCTCAGAATTTGAATTTATTGTCAAATGCACTTCAGGAAAGACCTGTCCACCTGCTAAATCATTCCCTAACAAAAGAGAAACATCATTCACAGGTAAACTGGATTGTAGTCCTACTTTAACAAACCCTGTAACTAATCCTGACCTTAAATTTACTCTATGTAAATGTACTGGCATAAGGGCATTCCCTACTCCGCTTATATAATTTACCTCACCAATGTCAGACTCATCACTAAACCTTAGCACACTATCTAATATTAGTGATTGTGAAGCTCCAGTATCTCTAAGTATCCTTATCAGTACTGCATTGGATCCTTCTTTCAAGGATACAAATCCTTCTGTTATAAAAGCTTCATATCCCTTCTTAACTTGGTCAGACTCTGACATCTCTTCATTAATATTTTCTAAACCCTGTGGTTTTACAGGTTTTCCAATATGCTGCACACAAGCATCTGGGGCCACTTCTTTCTCTTTCCGTTTCAATCAGAAGCAATTAGCCACTACATGTCCAGGTTTCTTACAATAATTACAAATAATGCCAAAATGTCTTTCCTTCACATGTCTCCCTCCATCCTTACTTTTCTCACTAACTTCAGATTTAATGTCTGATTTACCTTGACTCTCTGTGCTAGTTTTCCTTTTAAAAATTTTACCTGGAGAAAATGTATTCTTGTGAATTATAACATACTCATCAGCCAAATTAGCAATCTCCTGCAATGTAGCAGTGTCTCGTTCATTTAAGTATGTTCTCACTTCAACAGGAATGCTTCTTTTAAACTCCTCCTGCAAAATCAGCTCTTTCAATTTATTATACTCCCCATTCACATTTTTAGAGGAAACCCATCTCTCAAAACACACAGATTTCTCATGGGCAAATTCCACGTAAGTTTTTTCCACCGATTTCTTTAAACTTTTAGATCTTTCTCTATACGCGCTTCCGGAACCATCTCATATTCCTTTAATATATTCTCTTTTACAATATCATAATCCAGTGCTTGCTCAGCATTTAAAGCTGTGTAAACTTGTTGTGCCTTGCCTTTAATTACACTTTGTAACATCACTGGCCATTGCTCCTTCGGCCACTTTAAACTCAGAACAACTATTTCGAAGTGTTGAAAATATGTGTACACATCAGCTTCATTAAATGGAGGAGCCAAAACAACCACATGACTAGCAATAAACTGTTTTGTAGAACCAGAAGACTGACTACCGAATTTTAATTTCTGCATCTCTAACTCAAATTTCCTCTGGTTCTCAGCTTCTCTTTCTTCAAATTCCCTTTTTCTAAGGGCTTCTCTTTCCTCAAATTCCCTTTTTTTATTAATCTCTCTATCGGCCATTTCCACTTTAAATGTTTCAAACTTTAACTGTTCAAGATGCAACTGCATTTCCAGATTACTCAGTGGAAACTTACCTAACACCTCCTGATCAAATAGTTCCAAATTAATATAATGTTCAGAAATTTTTCTTTGTATGAAAGCCTTGGTAGAATTTCTCGTAATCCCTTTAATATCCAACTTCTTAGCAGTCTCCAATATCACAGGTTTTCTCGCAGTCTCTAAAAATCCCAAGTCAGGTGCCTTCAAAAAATCGTCAATATCCATTGTTGCTGAATACAACACACACACCAATCAAACCAAAAAAAAATCCGGATAATTCCCTTTTCCAAATCAAAATCGCAATTACTAGCACATAAACTCAAAATCGGAACATATCCCAGACAAGCCCCCAAAAATTATGTTACGTAACCGGCAACAATGAATATTAATCTAGACAGGTTATATAAAAACAACCAAACATTTATTAAACACGTATAAATGATAAGGGGGAAAAAAAACAAAGGAAAACTTTAACCGGAGGTTAAACAGGTATGCAGCTGTTCGCCAACTCCACTCGGCTCTGGTTCTTGAAGCATTAAATGCGAAAACAGTTCTTAAAGCGATACAGTCAGATGTAGTTCTTAAAGCGATAACTTCCAAAGTCCAACAGTTTTACACATTCAATTGGGAGAGACTTCTCTGGAGAAGGATTTCTTCACAGATGCACCTTTACTGCTGGTTCTGTCCATAGGATTCCCTATGCCGAAAATAAACAGTTTAAATCGAATGACCTTAAATTCCTTTAGAGAGAGAGAGCACCTTTTTGCATGAACTCATTGCCCTTTTGCAAGAGTTATCTTGATGCAGGTTCTCTCCAACGAAGACTCAATAAGGTTGATTATTTATTAAACTGCCAAACGATGCCGACTTCTCTCGATCCTTCAATGAGTTCTTCACTCTCCCTTCAAATATCAGAATTGAGTAAATTGGCACTTCCAGCCACAAATTTCCAGTCCAATAATACAATATCTTGTAAGAGAACACACCTTCAGTTTTAGAAATGAAACTGCATCACAAAAACAAACACACAACATAAACAGAGGCACAACACGTTCTACCCGGAAATGTACAAACTCAAAAACTAACTGTGTCACCTGGGTCGACCCTTATATAGTCACGAGGCACATGTCATCATGTGACCTCACATCGGCGGGAAAATCACATCAGGTGACCTCCAAAAGACCATTACATCATTCTCACAAAAATAAAAATCTCCTTGAGCATGTAACACTACACAAACGTGAGACACAGTTCGGCGGGCAGACGACGGTTTCCCCTAGACGAACGTGAGGAATTAGTGCTGTGTGTTACATTTGTAGGCGCTTGTCCAGTGATTGAATTCTGTGAATGCTGTGTAACCACTCTGATTAAAGTACAGTTGAGAAAGTGGCTGCAGGGGTGCCAGAGAGCAATGCATGTGTGTTGAGGGGGTGGAGACTAGTGTATTGGTGAAGTGTTACTTTGAGGTTTGAGTACGGTTAAAGCTGTTGGCAAAGTGGAAATTGTATCACGGAACTTTGATTTTGAGACGGGTACAGACATAGTGTTAGTACAGACAAGCAAGGACATAGGAGGGGCGGAGTTGCCAGAAGTGATTGGCGTCCCAAGGGAGGCGGGACCTTGGCACATGCAAATTGTCGGGGAGGGAGGGGCTGGACCTCAGCGAGCTGAGTCACCAGCAGATGAGGGAGGAGATCTCAGGGAATGAATTCTCTCAGTGCTGAGGGACGAAGGGAAGGAGTGGTCATATTTGGAAAATTTGGATAGCTCCCGTCCCCCAGTGAAAGGCGAGAGTTCCGAGCTGGCATCTGCAATCACCTCCCTGGTGAGAAAGGCAGAGGGGCCCCGCCAGAAGATAAGGATTTTCTCAGGGATAACACCCACCCCCGAAGGTGAAGAGGGTTATGAGACATGGGTAGAGCAAACGTGGCAGTTGTTAAGTGAGCGGCAGTGCTCGGATGAGGAAAAGCAACTGAGATTAGTTGAAAGTTTGCAGGGGTTGGCAGCTGGGGTAGTGCGAGGTGTGAAGGTTAACCAGCCAACTCTGTCAGTGGGGTGAAATCCTCAGTTGTAGCCCCTGGAGGGGATGTGATTGGAGCCACTCCACCCAGAAATTGATAAAGGAGGTGGTGACCGAGCTGACAATTGAGGGGTCCATGAGAAGAGCGGTGGCCAGTAGTGCGTGCTATAACTGTGGGAAAAAGGGACATTTTTGGAGAGAATGTGAGCGGCAGGGGGTGTGCTGTAACTGTGAGGAAGAGGACCACTCCCGGCAGGAATGTGAGCGGCTGGGAGCCCCCCGGAGGGCGAGTCCCCAGGCATCCAAGCAGGGAGAGGTGTCAGGAAACTGAGAGGAGACACAGTGAGGGAATGGCCTGGTGTCTCTAGGGTAATATGTTCCTAGCGATGTACCAAGGAACCCCCAAAAGCAAAAGACCCGATTCCAAAAGGATTGGTAGGACCCTGCTCCAGCGTGCCGCTACGGATAGAGGGAATCTATGATAAAGCAATAATCAATACCGGGTTGCAGGTCACATTACTATACCATCCATTTTACAACCAGCATTTGCCCTTGACCCCATTCAGTGCACTGGAGATTTGGGGCGTCAGTGCTGGTGATTATCTGTATGACGGGTATTTGTCAGTGAGACGGGAGTTTTCAGAAGCCGATGTGGGAGTGTCTAAAGTTCTGGAGACATTAGTGCTGGTTTGTCCGGACCCGGTTGAGATGGGGGGGTGGGGAGTGCTTCAATTCTGGTGGGGACCAACTAACTTGTGGTTGAAAGGCTCACAGGGGGCCTGCCAGGACAGAGCGGTGAGAAATTTTTGGAGACCTAGGCTGTGCACCCAGTGCTTTGAGCTGCTTTTGAGGAAGTGTGGAGCTGCCCTGGGCCGGATACTGAATTTAAACGAGGGACTGTGTAGTGCACCCAGTCGAAGCCTAAGGTAATAGGGCTTGGGGAAGTAGTGAGAGTGATGGGAACCCCCAGGTTTCCCGGAGTGCTTGATGGTGAGGCCCTTTTAGTGGATGCCCCAGAAGACCTCGAGGGGGAGTCGAAATTTTTCCAGCTGGGGTGCTCGTGAGGCCTGAAGTGAAGAGGCCCTCAGTGGTACAGGCAAGCAGGATGGCTATGATTGTCAGGAACACCATGAAGAGAGAAATAACCATTAAGAATGGGATGCCCCGGTGCATTTGTTCCTGGTGACGGTAATGTCCAGTGCCCCCGTTAGGCCCGCTGGGGGGAAACTATTGGAAAACAGGGGAAGTTGACTGCTGAGGCCTTTAACTTTGAGGACACTCCTGTGCCGCCGGATTGGAAGCAAATGTTGGTGGAGAAGATATTGAAACTGGAAGATGTTTTTTCCCTTGGTGAGTTTGATGTGGGTTGTTCCAAGAACACTCGCCACACCATCTGGGTGACTGAGGACACCCCGTTTAGAGAGAGGTCACGGCAGCTGGCCCCTGCAGATGTGGAAGATATACGGCAGCATTTGCGTAAGCTGAAGGAAGCTGCTATCATCTCTGAATCACAAAGCCCTAATATGTTCTCAATAGTAGTGGCTCAGAAGAAGAACGGAAAGGTACACATGTATGTGGACTATAGGACGCTGAACAGGCGCACCGTCCCTGACCAGTATATGGTCCCTAGGGTCGAAGACAGGCTGGCCTGCCTGAGTGGGGCGAAGTGGTTTAGTGTGCTGGACTTGAGGAGCAGATATTACCAGATCCCGATGAGTGAGGCCGACAAAGAGAAGACAACACTTATATGCCCTCTGGGATTTTTCCAGTTCGAAAGGATGCCCCAGGGTATATCGGGAGCCTCTGCCACCCTCCAGAGGGTCATGGAGAAGGTGGTGGGGGATATGAATTTGCTTGAAGTGTTGGTGTATTTGGATGACTTGTTAGTATTTGGATCCACCTTGTAAGGACACGAAGCAAGGTTACTGAAGGTGCTAAGCCGACTGAAGGAAGAAGGGTTTAAACTTTATCTGGACAAGTGCCAGTTCTGCAAGATGTCTGTTAGCTACGTTGGGCACATAATCTCGCAGCATGAAGTAGCTACAGACCCGGCTAAGATAGAAGCAGTGACCATGTGGCTGAGGCCCCAGACTGTGAGCTCTCTGCGCTCGTTTTTGGGGTTCTGTAGTTATTATCGGAGATTCATGAAGGGCTACGCCAAAGTGAGTCATCCCTTGAACCAGTTTCTGCGTGGTTACCCTCCCTTGGGGAAGTAAAGGAAAGGGAAAGGGGGACAGGAGGTTGGAGAATATCTAAACCTGTCGGAGCCCTTCGGACAGAGGTGAGATGCAAACTGTGAGGCGGCTTTTAAATTGCTGATAGAGTTGCTGACCCAGGCACCGGTGCTGGCTATTGCGGACCCCCGATTGCCCTATGTACTACACACCGATGCCAGCCGAGAGGGATTAGGGGCCATCCTGTGTCAGGATCAGGGCACCGGGTTGAGGCCTGTAGCGTTTGTCAGCCGGAGTTTGTCACCCTCCGAGAGAAACTATCCCACCCACAAATTGGAATTCCTGGCGTTGAAATGGGCGGTGGTAGATAAGCAGAGTGACTATCTCTACGGGGCCAAGTTTGAGGTGAAGACGGACAACAACCCACTCACTTACATCCTGACCTCAGTGAAACTGGTTGCTACAGGCCACGTACAAGCCGGGGAGCTGGAATGTCGATGCGGACACTTTGTCCTGACAGATGCATGAGGAACTGGAGAGGGACGAGGAGTGGGAGGGCAATTCTGCCCCTGGGGTGAAGGCCATGTGTCAGTTTGCTATCACCGTGAAGGCCGAGGAAAAGGAGAGGCCGGATGGCGCAGTGGAGCCATTGGGGGCTTCTGATGACACCCTACCCCTGGTTTACTGTGACGTGACTGCTCTGAAGACCAAGCAGCTGCTGGAATTGAGTCCAGGGGAAGTGGCAGCTGCTCAGCGAGATGACCCAGGCATTAGCACCGTTTGGTACGCGGTGGAGAAGGGGGATATGGTGTGGGTGGAGAAGACGAAACAGGCTTCGGTGCCTCCATTACTGAGGGAATGGGCTCGGTTGAAGTTGAGGAAACAAATTTTACACCGGGTAACGTCACCCCCGGACTGACCTCGGTGTTGGCAGTGGTCCTGCCTGAGAAGTATCGGAAGATTGTGTTGAAGTCACCGCACGATGAGTCCGGACATTTGGGGGTAGAAAAAAACCTATGGATTGCTCAAAGACCGGTGTTACTAGCCCAGAGTAAAGTCGGAGGTTGAAGAGTACTGCAAGTCGTGCATTCGCTGCATACGCAGGAAGACACAGTCTGTGCAGGCCGCTCCTCTGTCACACTTTCAGAGCGCAGGGCCCCTGCACCTGGTGTGTATGGATTTCCTGTCCATAGAACCCGATGCCTGCAACACGGCAAATGTCTTAGTCATCATGGACCACTACACCAGATATGCTCAGGCTTTTCCTACCAAGGACCAGAGGGCGACTACGGTGGCAAAAGTGTTATGGGAAAAGTACATTGTGCATTATGGCCTTCCCCAGCGGATACATAGTGACCAGGGACGGGACTTTAAGAGTAAGCTCATCTATGAGTAACTGGGCATGCTGGGGGTTGAGAAATCGAGGACCATGTCCTATCATCCGCAGGGCGATCCCCAGCCAGAGAGGTTTAATCGGACCTTGCTAGACATGCTCGGGACTCTGGAGGTCAGCAAAAAGAGCATATGGAGCCAACATATTGGGCATCTGGTTCACTGTTACAACTGTACATGCAATGAAGCTACTGGGTATTCATCCTTATTATCTGATGTTTGGGTGCGAGGCGAGGTTGCCCATTGACCTCTGTTTCGGGACTGACGCAGGTGACGTACCGCCGAAGAATTATCTGAAGTATGTGTCTGATATGAGGAGAAAGCTGAGAAGGGCTTACTAATTGGCTGGGGTGGCGGCTGCCAAGCAGAATCGGGGAAATAAGAGGAGATATGACCAGAAAGCGAAGTTCTCCCAACTCCTGCCGGGAGACCCGAGTCCTCATAAGGAATTTGGGATTACCTGGAAAGCACAAGTTGGCTGACCGCTGGGCGGCCACACTCTATGTGGTGGAAAGTCAGATGCCAAATCTACCGGTTTTCCAGGTGAGGCCAGAGGACGGGCAGGGACCTGTCAAGGTTCTCCATTGGAACCACCTGTTGCCCCTGGGACAAGAGGTGCAGGTAGACCTAGAGCCCGACTTGGAGTTTACACCTAGCAGGAGGTCTCTGCAGAAGTGTGGGGCGATGGAAGAGCCCATCACAAAAGAGACTGGGCTGGGTCCAGCAACAGAAAGGGTTACTGATTTGGAAGGTGATGATTTGGATGAGTGGTACATGCTGCCATTCGCTAACCTCCCCGTGACAGTGGAAGAGACTCCAAGCCCTTCTTCCAGTGCATCAGGTGAGGTGAGAGGGCTGTTGGTGGGCAACAGGGAGTGCAGCAGGACTACCAGAAGTGCAGTACCCATGGTCGACCACAAACGACGGAGGCCATACACAGTCGCTTTTGCCAGCTACCATGTAGGTGATGCTCAGTGGATCTGAGTATGAAGAACTAATGATATAAATCACAGTTATAATTGTCAAAGAATCTCCAAGAAGTTCAGCTATGACATGGGTCTTCATCATCTTCTCTAAGGAAACACCAGCACCGTCTGTGTCATTGGATTCTCTGTTAACATAAATATTCTCTTTGTTTTCTCCACATCCTCCCTTGTTCTGCACCTCAGACCATACGTGCTTGTTCACTTTTTCAAGTTCTAATGAGAAACTATCATCCTAAAGTGCTAATTCTGTTTCTCTCCCCACAGGTGCTGCTTGACCTGCTGAGTATTTCCAGCATTTTCTGCTAATATTTCAGATTTCCATTCGCAGTTTTGTTTCTGTTTTTGGATCTGTTTTTGGCATGTGGCTGCTTTATATTTCCATAGTCACATCTCCCTACAGCTTTACATGAAATCATAGATGCCTTGAAATGACTGGGATCAAGAAGAATGATCCCCACTCTTCCCTACTGATATTCCCTGTTAGAAAATACTTAGATCTTAGTGCAATGGGTCATTCATACACAGCACCACTTCTCACCACCCCCGAAACATCAGCCCAGTGGAACAAGCATGAAGTGTAATATAATCCTTCTGAAATCAATGCTATAAGCATGGAGAAGATCAAAGTAAGTGAGAAATGCGGATGTGGATGAAGTTTAATGTACTCGGTTGAGGGAGAGGGTAATGCAATTATTCCTTCCCAGCAAAAGACGCAAGGTACAGAAGTAAGGGAAGACCACAGGCTAATTATATTTCCTGGCAACACACACAAAATGCTGGAGGAACTCAAAAGGCCAGGAAGCATCTATGGAAAAAAGTACATTTGATGTTTCAGGCCAAGACCCTTCGCAGGACTGGAGAGAGAAAAAAAAGGCTGAGGAGTATATTTAATAGGTGGGGAAGGGGAGAGAGAAACACAAGGTGATAGGTAAAACCAGGAGGGCAGGGATGAAATAATGAGCTGGGAAATTGACTGGTGAAAGAGATACAGGGCTGGAGAAGGGGTGTCTGATAGGAGAGGACAGAAGAACATTGAAGAAAGAAAAAGGGTGAGGTGCACCAGAGGGAGGTAATGGACAGGCAAAGAGATAAGGTGAGAGAAGGAAAAGAGAATGGGGAATGGTGAAGGGGGAAGCATTATCAGAAGATTGAGAAATCGATGTTCATGCCATCAGGTTGGAGGCTAAGCAGACAGAATGTTCCTCCATCTAAGTGTGGCCTCATTTCGACAGTAGAGGAGGCCATGGATTGGTATATCGGAATGGGAATGGGAAGTGGAATTAAAATGGGTGGCCACTGGGAGATTCCATTCCTTCTGGTGGACGGAGCGTAGGTGCTTGGCAAATTGGTCTCCCCATCTACGTCAGGTCTCATTGATATACAGGAGGCCACACCGGGAGTACTAGACACAGTATGTAACCCCAACAGACTCACAGCTGAAGTGTCACCTCACCTGAAGGACTGTTTTGGGCCCTGAATGGTAGTGAGGGAGGAGGTATAGGGGCAGGTGCACTTGTTCTGCTAAATAAACACTGGGAGATCCCACTCCTTCTGGCCGACAGAGCATATGTGCTCAGCAAAACTGGTTCTACTTCCCCCTCCCCATTCTGATGTGTCAATCCATGGCCTCCTCTACTGTCATGATAAGGCCACACTCAGGTTAGGAACAACACCTTATATTCTGTCTGGGTAGCCTCCAACTCGATGGCATGGACATCGACTTCTCGATATTCTGGTAATGGCACTCCACACCCCCCCCCCCCCACCATTCCCCATCCCCTTTTCCCTCTCTTACCTTATTTCCTTGCATCACGCACAAAATACTGGTGGAACTCAGCAGGCCAGGCAGCATCCATGGGAAAAAAGTACAGTCGACGTTTCTGCCCAGAAGTGCTGAGTTCCTCCAGCATTTTGTGTGTGTTGCTCGGATTTCCAGTATCTACAGATTTTCTTTTTTATCTCCTTGCCTGCCCATCACCTCCCTCTGGTGCTCCTCCCTCCTTTTCTTTCTGTCCTCTCCTATCAGGCTCCTGCTTTTCCAGCCCTGTATCTCTTTCACCAGGCAACTTCTCGGCTCTTTACTTTATCCATCCCCCTCCTGGTTTCACCTATCACCTTGTGTTTCTCCCTCCCCTCCCCCTCTCACCTTTTAAATCTACTCCTCATCTTTTCTCTACAGTCCTGTCAAAGGGTCACGGCCCAAAATGTCAACTGTACTTTTTTCCATAGATGCTGCCTGGCCTGCTGAGTTCCTCCAGCATTTGCGTGTATTGCTTGGATTCCAGCATCTGCAGATTTTCTCTTGTTTGTGAATTGTAATTCCTGTCTTTACATGAGAGGTTTTCACTTGAAAGAACTGGATTTACGTAAAAGGGTGCATGCACTTAACAGACCTGAAACCTTTGAAAACCTTAGTCTTCAACTCAGCATGTCCAGCACTGGGTTCATTCTACAGGAGGACCTATGGCATTGTATGTTCATAGACTCTTTGGAGTGTGCTGGGGCAAATATCAGTCTCTCTGGCTAAACTGTCAGCGTGCTTCCCAAAATATCCAGAGCCCCTTTCATTTCTATAAATGCAGATCACTGTAATGTTTGTGATGAAACCATATACACAGCTGTCCCACTAATCCCTTTGAGTCCCTCCTGCAGCAGAGATCCACATTGGTTTAATTGAGACTGCAGGGAACAGCTCAATACATCACGGGCTCATCCCTCGAACTAGTGGTAGTATCACCTGCCTATCACCTCTCCCTCAAACTTGCTTCTTCCCTTTCTCCCATAGTCCACTCTCCTCTGCTATCAGCTTCCTTTTTCTCCAGCTCTTAGCATTTTCCAATTAAAACTTCCCATTTCTTAATTTATTCCCCCTCCCCCACCTGCCTGGCTTTACCTATCCCCTTCTAACTTGTCCTCCTCCCCTTCCCCCCACCTTCCTATTCTGGCATCTTAGCCCTTCCTTTCCTGTCCTGATGAAAGGACTTGGCCCGAAACATTGACTGCTGATTCACTTCCATAGATGTTGCCTGACCTGCTGAGAACCTCCAGCATTTTGTGTGTGATGCTCTAGATTTCCAGCATTTGAAGAACCTCTTGTGTTTTTGTATTTTTTTGTTCTGATTGTTATCTTTCTTGTAAAAAACGTATGTAATTTACGTTTAATTTACATTTTTCTTGTGAATACAGCTTACAGTACATGATACAATGTGCCTTTGGTGCTGCTGTAGATATGATTTTCATTGCACCTGTGCATTCTTGTACTTGTGCATATGACAATAAACTTGACTTTGACTTTGTCCTTTTCAGAACCAGTGAAACAGGGTGAAATTATTATTATTCTAAGAAGAAGGTATCCCAATGGTAGTATATTGCAGCTCTTAAAATACTTCTGTATTGCAGTGGTTATAAATGTGCTCACTGCTTCAATGTAGAGTGAAATAATGATATAAATGGAAACAGGACCTTTGGCCCATCTCCTCCATGTTGTCCATGGTGCTAAGCTAGTCCCGCCTGGATGCATTTTGGCCCATATCCCTTAAAACCTCTCCTGTTAATGTACTTATCCTAAAGACTTTTAAATGTTTTTGTACCTGCTTCAACCACTTTCTCTGTCAACTTGTTCCATACACCCGCATGATTAGGGCTTCAGTAGAATGGATGTTGCCCCAGGAGAAAATGTTGACATTGGCTCACTGGTCCTTCCAGCAAATATAAAGGATGTGGTGGAGAGAGTACTTTATGTTTATAGATGGTTGCTGTAAATAGTCTGCATTTTATAAGCTTACAGGAGAGCAAGATTCACTGCTGCTCAGTAGACCATAAATGTTATTGCAGGTTTGAGACCTGGACATTGATATTGCCATCCTCAAACTGAACTGGTACACCTAAAGTGATGATTAATTTTTAGCATCAATGTCTGCCTTCAGTGAGAGGAATCTTCTAAGATATTGAAATGGGCCACATCTTTTAGGGCCTTATCTTGGTTATTCATTTTTAGGAGATGGGAATGTATCGCAGGGGCACTTTGGTAGAGCACTTTATCTTATGGATGTACGGTAGATTGTAATGCCCATCCTCCCATATACTTCAGTGGATGTCACAAATATACTGTACAACTGAAGTCACGGCACACTTCATTTATGTGACCTCAAGAGATCCCTAGAAAGGATTTTCAATGCAGGAAATATTTACGCAGATGCAACACACTCAGAACACTGGAGGAGCTCAGCAGGCCAGGCAGGATCTACGGAAAAAAGTGAACAGTCAACGAGACCCTTCATCATTCCTCCAGCATTTTGTGTGTATTGCTGAAAGCAAAGAATTGGTGGTTGAAATTACACAGAAGTTACCGGGATTCCAAGCACTGAGTTATAGAAGGAGGTTGAGTGGGCTCAAATTTTATTCACTGGATTGTGGGAGAATGAGGGGTGCCCTTATAGAGGTGCCTAAGATCATGAAAGACGCAGATATGGTGAATACACACAGTCTTTTTTCCTACAGTTGGAGAACCAAGCATTAGAGGGCACAGGTTTAATGTGAGAAGGGACAGGTTTAATAGAAACCTGAGAGGCAATTTTTTTTACCCAAATAATGGTCTGTACCTGGAACAAACAGCCAGACAAAGTGATGGCGGTGCACTCATTAACAACATTATAAAAGCACTTGGACAGATTTGTAGCTAGGTATAGAAGGATATGTACCAGACTTGGGAAAATGAGTTTGATCAGATGGACATATTGGATGGCTTGGATTGGTTGGGCTGAAAGGTCTGTGTCTAGTTGTAATCGACTCTATGACTCTATTCAGAAAGTATGTTTCAGGTCACTTCAGAATGTTTTGCTTCAAAAGTAAGCTCTTTGAACAGTTATATCAGAAATGCAGCAGTGAAGTTTAAACTGTAATTAACTGAGAATCTATAACCAGTTTTAGTTTCTAAAGTGAGGTATTGTCCAGCATATTAGGGAGATCCTACTTCTTTAAGTACTGCATTTGGGCCTTATTTCAGTAGTTCACATAGAAAACGACTCTTTCTAACTGCATTGACCTCCCTCAGCACTGCACTGGACTCTCTATTCAAGTTTCTAACAATGTTGATGAAACTACCAAACAGATGCACAATGGATAACATCCTCAAACTACAACAATGATCAGGATTTAAATGAAGTTAAAGTTACTTTGAATTGTCTGGGATATGCGTGAGGTGCTGTAAGTCTTATTTGGGTCCATAATTCACCACCTGGGTTCAAAGTAGGATTGTTCTGCATTTGCCCTGCCAAAACAAAAATAAATCTTTGCTTTCCTATAATCTTTAGAATTTCAAAACAATACAGACCTGCCCTTGTAAACTCACCCCCTGCTATCAATATATTGCTCTGCTATCAAAGAAATCCCATTTACTGCTATCGGCTGATGTCTCCAAAGGCTAATGACTTGCTTCCCCACCAAGTAAAAGCACACTTCATTTGTGTTTACTGTCACCCTGTATCAGCCCAAGTAGGATTAGGTCTTTGTTTATGAATAAGCACTGTGCACACTCCTTCTTTAAAAGAACGGATTGTTTACTAAACTGCATTTTCTTCTTTGTTCAGTTTAACCTAGAATGAAGAACACGAAGAAAACTCAAAAGTCTGGTCTGGAATGAATCAATGCTCCCTAATCTGAAGATTTTAGAGTCGTCTGCATCACTGTCTGTGAATAAATTCATCAGTCTGATTTTTAATGACCTAAGTTTTGCTTTAATGATACTGGTGATGCTAAACAGTAATTTTCATATGAAATGGGTGGCCACCATTTCTATTTGACTTCTCATTTTCATTCTGACCTGTCTATCAATGGCCTGTTCTATTGCTACAATGACCATAAGACTATAACATATAGGAGTAGAATTGGGCCATTTGGCCCATTGAGTTTGCTCTGACATTTCATCATGATGATCCAATTTTCTTCTCATGCCCAGTTTCCTGCCTTCTCCCTTAGTGTCCTGACCAATTAAGTATCTATCAACCTCTGCCTTAAATATAGATAATGACTTGGCTTCTACTGCTGCCTGTGGTAATGAGTTTCACAGATTCACCAGTCTCCGTCAGAAATGAGATCATACTCAGGTTGGAGGAACAATACCTTATATTCCATCTGGGTAGTTTCCATCAGCAACAACTTCTCTAACTTATGGTAATTTCTTCCCTGTGTTGCTTCTCTCTTTTTCCGTTCCCCATTCTGGATACCCTCTCATCTCTTTTCTTCTCGTCACCTTTTCATCACCTCCCCCTGGTGCCCCACTTCCTTCCCTTTCTCTCATGGTCCATTCTCCTCTCATAGCAGAACCCTTCATCTTCAGACCCTTACCTCTTTCACCTATCCTCTCCCTACTTCTTACTTAACCGTCCCTATCCCATCCACCCACCTTCCACCTCACAATGGTTTCACCAATCGCCTGCCAGTGTACTCCTTCTTCTCCCATCCCCCAACCTTCTTATCGTGGCTTATGCCTCCTTCCAGATGAAACGTCCTTCCATAGATGCTGCCTAACTTGCTGAGTTTCTCCAGCATTTTATGTGTGTTACTCCTTGCTCACTGGCATGATTACATCCAGATGCAGGAGCACTTGTAGGCTCGTAGCCCCTAAAAACAAGAACACAAACATGCGTTGTTGTGGAAATGCACTGACACAAGCATCATGTATTCAAGTACACCTTCTCCTTAGGGATCTAACACAACACACTCACACACACACACACACACACACACACACTCACACACACACACACTCACACACACACACACACACACACACACACACACACACACACACACACACACTCACACTCTCACACTCATACGCAGTGGTTAATTGGGGCACATTAGGACAGTGATTTTACCCAATTAAGTGGCTGCCCTAATTAGCTGAAGTTTCAAGGAAATAATTAAAAAGGCATAAAAATGGCAAACTGAGAAACAAATTATGCATTCAAATAAAATACAGATCAAATTAGAACACTCCCAATAGTACTACAGTACTATAACATTGTGTATTATTTCCTAATAGTTATCAAGGGAGAAATTCATCCAGTGTAAGCAATGAACAAAATCAGTGCATATAATGGACTGCCTTCATCCAAAGCTGTTGATAATTGCATCCTCCAAATCTTCATTTTCATTGCAACATTCAAGATGATTATGGATACTTCAAATTCCTCATAGAGCCTACCTTGCTGAAGTAGTGAAATTGTTTAATTTTCATTCGCCGCTGTTTCTGGCATCCCCAAGCCTAAATGCTTGAAACTGAAGTGAGCAAAACAGTTCTGAATTTCTTTACTGCTTATTTCTCACCTAATATCAGTAACAAAAATCTTCTGTTTTTTAACACAAACACACATAACTGGCATTATTTAAAAACTGTTTGCTCTAAGCACGCTGTAGCATCTAACAGACATACAAGTGTGCGATTAACACTAGTTAGAATCTGTACAGCAGCCTGCCTCCTGTCCCAATTACGCATCATGGTGTCCCAAATAAATGGAGGGAATCCCAGTAATTTTCTCGATTAGTTTTTGTTCTGTAAGTGTTACCCCAAATAAGCAGCTGCTCCGACTAACCGCTGGCCCAATTACACTGCACATGCCTACTAACTCCTGCGAACACAAATGACTGTACACAAAGATGGAGTCATACACACACTTCTTCATTAGAAGGACATGCACTTCCCACAAGCAAACACATATACTGTATACACAGAGAAATACATAATCAATCACAAAAAAATAGTCACAAACCCATCAGGGCTTTTTTGTCACAGAGAGCAGAAATTCTTTTGTTTTGCTGATGAGGTTTCTCGGCAGTCAGGCAGATTAAAACATAAATATAATAATGGTGTCTACTGATATAAAGGGAATTGTGAAGAGGGTCAATGATGCTGGAAAAGGAAAAGGTTTTAAAGTGGATCCTACAAAGCCGGTGTATGCTGGATCCAACATAACACCCACAACACCCACACGCTGGTACTTAAATGCTGGTAGGGCTGAGATATTACTAACCTGCCCTTCCTGTTTTAAGTCAGGTGTCTGGACAAGCAAGTGCAGGCTGTTTAAAATTGCACCCTGCATTTAACATTAGAAGTACGATAAAACTTTGACCTCAAAATCACATATTGCTGAGTGTGCATACCACAATTGTACTCAGCTTCTCTCATTGAACACTTAGCACACTCTAAATAGTGCATACTGAAATTCAGCATCAATGTGCAAATAGGTCAAATCTCACCGAAAACACAATCCTTTTTTCAGAATTTGGACAATGTTTTGAGGCTGCGTTTATTCATCATTATTACCCCTGAGGATACCAAGAGGTTGCATTGACATAGTAACCAAACCAGAACTGGCTAATTGCTTTCTGAAAGAAGATAATGAACGACCCATTTTGTTGTAGCCACTTTTGCCAGAGTAAAGCCAGAAAAGAGCTAATTTATTGATGAAAAGAATTGATCATAGAGGGTTTTGTGGTAGGGACATTCTAGGCAGCTTCCAGAGTAAGTTATAAGGTCAGCACAACATTGTGGTCCGAAGGGCCTGTAATGTGTTGTAGATTTTCTGTGTTTCTATGAAAATTGCCATGATGAAAGGCCAACAACATGGACTGTTAATGCAGTTCTACTACAATTAGGCTACTCTTTTCAAAGTGACCAATTTGTACCATTTCCAAATATAGGATAAATGGCTGTTGCAGTATACACCTGAGTGAAATGTGGCCCAAGAGCATTGAGTCAGACAGTCAAACAGCACAGAAATGGGCCCTTTGGGAAATTACGTCTATGCTAAACTTTTTGCCCAGCTACATTAATCTTATTTGCTTGCTTTAAAGTCTTGACCTTCCATGCCTTGCTTACTTAAATATCTGTCCAAATTCTGCTGAAATGTAGCTTTTCTTTGAGGTCCTACATGAAGATGTACAAAATTCACTAGAAGCATTTTGGTCTAGCACTTAGCACAGAGCCAGCACGAAAAATACAGAAATTGGCTTCCTTAACTGATAGGAAGGTTAGGACTCCTGTCCCAGTATACGGGAGTTTTGTAGTCATGGGCTCCCTCACAGCTGGTCACCACTTAAGCTCTGACATTGGAAGAAGTCATGGACGCCGAGCCCATATAGTTTCACTGTCTGCTGAATCTTGGCTAGGAATTAGTTCAGCAATTTCAAACAATAGAGAATGATTGTAAGGGAGAGAGGCACATTTTAGAATATTCACCTTTCATTTATACGTCTTTAATTGGTTTAAGTATTTCTTAAGGTACAGAAACACCTATCTGGCCTATGAGGTCCATGCTGGCTCCTGTCATCCACACACACTTTATCTGCTTGCACCCCTACGGCTTGCCTTCTTTCCCATGCTCAACAAACCTTTTGATTCTTTTATTACTTGCTGACTTACTGCCAATTACACCGCTAGTGCTTAGGGCAATAATGAAGGTCTTCTATCTCTGGTGCTGTTCATGTCTTCCTTTATTGTGTCAGTACCTTCCTCGGTTTTCACGACTGTCAGTCATGCAAGTCCCAGGCGGGGACTCAGAAATGCTGTTGCACTCAGATGTTGAAGGATTCTTTATTCCTGTTTCCATATCAATTTTGTTTTACAGTCAGGGTTGTTAGCCTTGAGCTGAACCCCTGTAGCTGGAGGACCAGTAGAACACTGTTAGTCTGTCCTCTAATGTTTGACCTGTTTGGCATGGATGACCGTACCAAGAGCCCAAGCATAAAGATCTGACACCAGCCAACATAGCTCTCCAGATCACTGAATCACGACAAGGTGGAGGATTACTTGCTGACCCTAAAGAGTAATTTACTATGGCCAATTACCCTACTCCATGTCTTTGGGCTGTGCGAGGAAACTAGAGAACCTGTTGGAAACTCACCCCATCTAATTACTATTATAAAAAAATAAATAAATAGTGCAAAAGGGGAATAGAGAGGTAGTGTTCATGGACCGTTCAGAAATCTGATGGTGGAGGAGGTGAAACTGTTCCTAGATTGTTGCACGTGGGTGTTCAGGCTTCTCGATAACTACACAAATGGTAGTAATGAGAGGAGAGCGTGTTCCAGATGGTGAGAGTCCTTAACGATGCATGCCACCCTCTTCAGGCAACACCTTTCAAAGATATCGTCAGTTGTGGGGAGCATTGTGCCCATCAAGTAGGCGGAGCTTAGGATGCTTAATGATGCCTAACAGCAACTCCTTTGCATGCATCCAGAGAAACAGCTCTATTTCCATCTTTAATATCTCTATTTTCCCCTTTCAGTGTTCTTTTGAAGACCCTGACCTGGAGTTACATGCTGACTACAGTTCTTTGCGGGAATGGGACCTACTCTTCGGGTTCCATGATCAGCTGTTGTTGATCAGTATGCCAAACGCTCGGCCTAAGAGTCTGGCTCGGATTTGGAAGCCTAGGATCTCGGGGCTCTGGAGATGGGCAGAACGAGGATCGGTGTTACGACAGGAGACTTGTGTGTCATCAGGGGAGTCGGGTTATCTACGACTGTGTGGCTGGAGACCTGAGATCTCTGTGATCTTTGGGCACAGAGCCTTGAAAAAGTGATGTAACAGACTTTTAACATCGTAAACCAGTGAGTTGTTTGTTATGTCTCCCCGCTTGATGGGAAAATGGAGACACCTCTTCTTCCCTTATTCGGGAGAGAGAGAACCTGCAGTATGTTGAATACCAGGTGAAACGTGAAGTTTTGGGGGTAACTGCAAGTCTGTGTCTTCGCTGTTGCTTGGCTCACGCATGAGTGCTCGGTGGTGGGTTCTGATGCTTTTTTTTTGCAGGTGGGGGAGGGGGGATTGTTGCTTGCTGCCGCTTACGCGTGGGAGGGAGGAGAGCGTGGGGGAACTTAGGGGTTCTAACATTTAACTGTCGTTTATTCTTTGGGACACTCTTCCGTTTTTGTGGATGGTTGTGAAGAAAAAGCATTTCAAGATGTATATTGTATACATTTCTCTGACATTAAATTGTACCTTTGAACTTTTGATGGAGTTGGCTGAATTTACAATCTCTTGCAATCTTGTGCATTGAAACCTGCATATCAGGTGATGATGCAACCAGTCAGCTTGCTCCCCACTGTATATCTGTAGAAATTTGTGAGAATCTTTGCTGACATACCAAATCCCTCAAACTCCTAATGAGGTACAGCTGTTGACAGGCCTTATTCGTGATTGCATAAATAAGAATTTAGTTCTTTCAGGATCTCAACTTGGAAGTATAAATTAAAGTATTTGATTAATTGTAAAATCATGCGTTATATGCAAAATAAAGTAGAATAGGCAGAGACTGAATTCAGAGATAGGGAAAGCAGGATTAAATAAACAGAAGGAATAAGTAAAAGAAAATCCCATCAATGTTTAGGATCAGTAAAATGAATCTGTATGGGTAAAGGCAAATATTTTTGTGTGAGAGATTCTGTGTCTTAGTTACAGTAATCTTAGTCATTTTAAATGGTGTGATATGGCTTACAGTCATACACAATCACTCACACAAAAATATTTACAGGTCCTGAAGAAGGGTCTTGTCCTGAAACGTTGACCATTTACTCTTTTCCATTGATGTTGCCTGACCTGATGAGTTCCTCCAGTATTTTGTGTGTGTTGCTACAGTAATCTTAATTTCTTTTGTTCTGTTTAGTTAAGAGCTTGTGTTTCGGATATTCAGCTTAATATATTTAACATGTACTTCAGTACCAAGTCTGTCAAGGAGATATCAATAAAGAGACAGGTGACGCTGCTCGAAGATCTGAAGTGTCCCACTCAGGGTGAAGTAAACCAGCTGACTTGACGCCAATCAGCAGCAGAATAATTCACACTGAGACATCTGGATTTATGCTACTCCTGCCCTACACCTCCACCCTCAGCACCATTCAGCATCCCAAACAATCATTCCAGGTGAGGCGACATTTCACCTGTGAGTCTCTTGGTGTCATCTACTGTATCAGGTGCATCTAGTGTGGCCTCCTCTACATCGGTGAGACCTGACATAGATTGGGGAACCGCTTCATTGAGCACCTTCATCGCAGAAGGGTGTGGGAGTAGGGGTTTGTCTTAGCAAGAGGGAAGTTAGAGGGGATGGTGAAACCACGGCAGAAATAAGAGCTACTAGGGTTTCTGCCTCACATCTCCAGTGACCCAGGGTCAATCCAGTGCTCCAGTGACCCAGGGTCAATCCAGTTCTCCAGTGACCCGGGGTCAATCCAGTGCTCTCTAAGTGGACTTTACATCTTCTCCCTGTGACCCTGCGCGTATCCTTTGGGTGCATGCCCCATTTCTTCCCACATTCCACAGGGGTGATAGATTAATTGGCCGTACTGAATTGCCTCCAGCATGTGAGTGAATGGTAGGGAACTGAAGAGCATGTGGAGGAATGAAATGGGGTTGGGGTAGCATTAGTGTAAAGGTGGTGCACACTCAGAGGGATGAAAGGTCTGTTTCTGTGTTGTACATGCTTCTCTTGCCACTGGGCAAAGTCCTCACTCTGTTAAACCATAAGATGACAGACACTGGAAGAAGAATGAGGAGTGACCTCATTGAAATGTATTGAATGGTGAAAGGCCTTGATGCAGTGAATGAGGAGGGGATGCTTTCTATGATGAGAGAGTCTTAAGACCAGAGGACACAGCCTCAGATTAGAGGGGCGTCCTTTTAGAACAGATATGAGGAGGAATTTCTTTAGCCAGAGAGTGGTGAAACTGAGGAATTCTTTGCCAAACGCAACTGTGAAGGCCAAATCTTTATCTATATTTAAGGCAGACATTGATGGATTCTTGATTGGTCAGGGTATGAAGGGATATGGGGAGAAGGTAGGAGATTGGGGCTAAGAGGAAAATTGGATCAGCCATGATGAAATGATGGAGCAGATTCGATAGGACAAATGGCCTTATTCTGCTCCTATATCTTATGGTCAAATGGTCTTATGGTAATGGTTGTCAGGTGTACTTACCTTTATGTGTTTAAATGAGGCAGTGTAGGAGTGGAGAAGAATCATATACTTCCGTTGTCAGGTCGCATGATAAATAATTTGACTTCACTTTATAGAGTGAGTGCTTCTGAGAGTCAAAAATTCATAACATTTTCTCAGAAGCTGGTGGATTTCAATCCAGCTTCAATGTATTTCAGTGAAGTAGTGAAGGGTAGTTGGTATCTTTTGGATGAGCCGTGAAATTTGGGGATAACCTGCCCTCTCAGGGTTCAAGAAAATCATAAGTTTAATCCAGAAGGTCTTCAGGTATAGGAGCAGAATCAGGCCAATCAGCTGATCGAGTCTGCTTCACCATTTTAACATTGGTTCAGTTTTATTCATCCTAATTTTCCTGCCTTTTCCTTGTAACCCTCAACCCACTTACCAATCAAGAACCTATCAATCTCTGTCTTAAAAACTCCTAATGACCTGACCTCTACAGCCCTCTGTGATAACAGATTCCAAAGATTCACCAGCCTCTGGCTGAAGATATTTCTCCTCCTTACAGTTCCAAATATCCATGTTGGCCATTATTTATCCCTTGCTCATCATCAATGTAAAAGATTGTCTAGTTATTAATAGGTTTTTTTGGGATCTTACTCTGAACACACAGTTTCCTGCTTCTCTGACATTATAAAATATGTGTGATTTCACATGCGCTTCCCTGCTGTGAAAGCTCTAAGATGGAATCAAGCAAGGGGATTACCTTCTGTTCATCTGAAAAATATCACCATCCAAACCAGAACAGAGTAATAAAATCCAAAGTCCTACAAAGAGCGAATGAACATGATCTTAACACGTTGCCAAAGTTTCTTTGTATAAGCAGTAGAAACAGTGGCAATGTATGAGTACAACACTGAAGCATTTGGCTCTTAAATATCATTGTAATAATTATAAGCTTAAGCTGAGAGACATTTTAAAAGTAATTATAACCTTGATGTAAATGATTATGGCAATCTGCCTAGAATAGACGGTTGTCCTCCAGAAGAGTCTGTGCTGGGATATCCGGCAAAGTTTAAGTTCTTAAATCCTTTGAGAATGTGGTAATGAGCTGTTGCTGTTCTTGTAGTGAGAGTGTTGTTCGAGAAGGCAGAGATTCGGGATGTAGATCCAGCATCAGTGAGGGAATAATAATGTACAAAGTATTTTCAAACCAGGATGGGGTGTGACCTCTTATAAATCCTTACCATTCCTGATGATAAAGATTGTAGGATTGAGATATGCTTCAAAAACAGCCTCAGAAAGGGGTAACACACACAAAAAATGCTGGTGAACGCAGCAGGCCAGGCAGCATCTATAGGAAGAGGTACAGTCGTTTCGGGCCGAGAGCCTTCATGAGTCCTGACGAAGGGTCTCTGCCCAAAACGACAACTGTACATCTTCCTATAGATGCTGCCTAGCCTACTGTGTTCACCAACATTTTTTGTGCGTGTTGCTTATATTTCCAGCATCTGCAGACTTCCTCATGTTTGCGCTCAGAAAGAGGTGCCTTGTGGGACAGGTGCTGGAAGAGGCTAGTGTTCAAACCAGTCACTTGAAACAACATTTTGGTGTTCTGTACATTGACTATCCAATCTAATTCAATGCTACAATCAATGTCCATTTATTGTAATGCTCTCAGGACCTGGATTTTAAGTAATCATTGATTCTGATCTATCATTAACTTTGGAGAAGATAATTTCATTTTCTTTGTTAAATTTCTTTTCCTCTACTTATATTTCAATGGCATCCTTTACCATGCAGTCCCAAAAGCCATTGGTGCAGCAGAGTAGTCTTGTGCCATCAACTTCAATCCTACAGCCATTGCAAATGCAGTGTTCTACTACCGCCAATTTCACGAGGTAACCCAAATGGATACACCTCCTGTGCTCCTTGATGTGGGTTTCCACAGTGTGTTCTGTCTGGCCAATATATGTGCTCCACATTGACAGGGAATCCTGTAAACACCAGCTGACCTGAGTCCCAGGTCATCTTTGACCTGCATAAGCTTATGATTTGAGCTTCCTTATGGGTTTTTGGGTGGTACTATTATGGTATTTCTTCAGGATCCTGGCAATCCTTCCAGAAACCTTGGAAATGTAGGGAAGACAGGCAGTACTGACGGGTTCTTTCTCATTGTTACATTTCATGATTTTTCCGTCGGCACTTTAAAGAGCACAATTGATTTCTTTCATCTTGTAGCTATTCTGTAGGAACATCGTGCATAATCATCCTATTTCCTCATGAGACCACACTACAAAGGTGTCATCAACATATCTGAAGAAGTATTTGGGGCATAAGGGCGATGAACTCACAGCCCTCTCCTCAAAGTCCTCCATGTAGGAATTAGCATTAGCTGGCAACAAGGGCAATCCCATGGCCACTCTGTCTGCTTGTTCATAGTAGTTCTCCTTATAGAGGAAGTACGTCAATGTGAGCGTGTGTTCAAAAAGGTCAATGGTACCCTTATCAAACCTTGACTGCAGAAGGACCAGGCTGTCCTTAATGGGAATTCTCATGAACAGGGACACCACGTCGAAATTGACCATTATGTCCACCAGGTTTAGTTGGATGTTGGTTATCGTTTTAACGAAGTCAGACAAATTCACAATGTGATGCTCACAGCCCCCAGCAAAGGGAAACAGCATGGTCGTTAAGTTGGAGAATTTATCCCATTGATGATAGGCCTCAGAGGGGATCACTCCTTGTGTATCCTAGGGAACCCATGAAGTCTTGGTGGTACCGATGCCTGAGCAGAACTGTCTTGCATGTGTCTGCTTGTAGTACGGATTTCTCCAGTAAAGCGGAGGTCATCCTCACATTTGAATCCGTGGAATGCCGCCGTAGAGCTCTGTAGGTGGGATCGTCCCGAATCTGTTCAACTTTCCTGTGGTATTCCTCCAAGGACACCAAGACCATTACATTTCCTTTGTCTGCTGGTAAAACCATGTTGGTTGGGTTTCGCCGTAGTTCCTAGAGGGCCAGTCGCTCTCCTTTTGTAATGTTCGGTTTTGGCAAAGCAGCTCTTTTGAGGGCCATGCTGACCCCTATCCTTACCCCCTCCAGGGTATAGAACATAGAACATAGAATAGTACAGCACAGTACAGGCCCTTATGTTGTGCCAACCCTCAAACCCTGCCTCCCATATAACCCCCCACATTAAATTCCTCCATATACCTGTCTAGTAGTCTCTTAAACTTCACTGGTGTATCTGCCTCCACCACTGAATCAGACAGTGCATTCCATGCACCAACCACTCTCTGAGTAAAAAATCTTCCTCTAATATCCCCCTTGAACTTCCCAACCCTTACCTTAAAGCCATGTCCTCTTGTATTGAGCAGTGGTGTCCTGGGGAAGAGGCGCTGGCTATCCACTCTATCTATTCCTCTTAATATCTTGTGTATCTCTATCATGTCTCCTCTCATCCTCCTTCTCTCCAAAGAGTAAAGCCCTAGCTCCCTTAATCTCTGATCATAATGCATACTCTCTAAACCAGGCAGCATCCTGGTAAATCTCCTCTGTACCCTTCCCAATGCTTCCACATCCTTCCTATAGTGAGACGACCAGAACTGGACACAGTACACCAAGTGTGGCCTAACCAGAGTCTTATAGAGCTGCATCATTACATCGTGACTCTTAAACTCTATCCCTCGACTTATGAAGGTTAACACCCCATAAACTTTCTTAACTACCCTATCTACCTGTGACGCAACTTTCAGGGATCTGTGGACATGTACCCCCAGATCTCTCTGCTCCTCCACACTACCAAGTATCCTACCATTTACTTTGTACTCTGCCTTGGAGTTTGTCCTTCCAAAATGTACCACCTCATACTTCTCTGGATTGAACTCCATCTGCCACTTCTCAGCCCACTTCATCCTATCAATGTCTCTGCAATCTTCAACAATCCTCTACACTATCCACAACACCACTAATCTTTGTGTTGTCTGCAAACTTGCCAACCCAGCCTTCTACTCCCACATCCAGTTCATTAAATAAAAATCACGAAAAGTAGAGGTCCCAGAACTGATCCTTGTGGGACACCACTGGTCACAACCCTCCAGCCCGAATGTATTCCCTCCACCACGACCCTTTGCTTTCTGCAGGTAAGCCAATTCTGAATCCTGGCCAAACTTTCCTGGATCCCATGCCTTCTGACTTTCTGAATAAGCCTACCATGTGGAACCTTGTCAAATGCCTTACTAAAATCCATATAGATCACATCCACTGTACTACCCTCATCCATATGCCTGGTCACCTCCTCAAAGAACTCTAGCAGGCTTGTTAGATACAATCTGCCCTTCACAAAGCCATGCTAACTGTCCCTGATCAGACTATGATTCTCTAAATGCCCATAGATCCTATCTCTAAGAATCTTTTCCAACAGCTTTCCCACCACAGACGTAAGGCTCACTGGTCTATAATTACCCGGACTATCCCTACTACCTTTTTTGAACAAGGGGACAACATTGGCCTCCCTCTAATCCTCCGGTACCATTCCCGTGGACAACAAGGACATAAAGATCCTAGCCAAAGGCTCAGCAATCTCTTCACTCACCTCGTGGAGCAGCCTGGGGAATATTCTGTCAGGTCCCAGGAACTTATCCGTCCTAATGTATTTTAATAACTCCAACACCTTCTCTCCCTTTATATCAACATGCTCCAGAAAATCAACCTCTCTCATATTGTCCTCACCGTCATCAAGTTTCTCTCTCATTGGTGAATACCGAAGAGAAGTATTCATTGAGGGCCGCGCTCACTTCCGCAGCCTCCAGGCACATCTTCCCACCTTTATCTCTAATCAGTCCTACCTTCACTCCTGTCATCCTTTTGTTCTTCACATAATTGAAGAACACCTTTGGGTTTTCCTTTACCCTACTCGCCAAGGCCTTCTCATGCCCCCTTCTTGCTCTCCTCAGCCCCTTCATAGAACACAGAACATAGAATAGTACAGCACAGTACAGGCCCTTCGGCTCACAATGTTGTGCCAACCCTCAAACCCTGCCTCCCATATAAGCCCCCACCTTAAATTCCTCCATATACCTGTCTAGTAGTCTCTTAAACTTCACTAGTATATCTGCCTCCACAACTGACTCAGGCAGTGCATTCCACGCACCAACCACTCTCTGAGTAAATAACCTTCCTCTAATATCCCCCTTGAACTTCCCACCCCTTACCTTAAAGCCATGTCCTCTTGTATTGAGCAGTGGTGCCCTGGGGAAGAGGCGCTGGCTAGCCACTCTATCTATTCCTCTTATTATCTTGTACACCTCTGTCATGTCTCCTCTCATCCTCCTTCTCTCCAAAGAGTAAAGCCCTAGCTCCTTTCTTGTAATGCTATATTCCTCAATAGACCCATCTGATCCTTGATTCCTAAACCTCATGTATGCTGCCTTTTTCCACCTGATTAGATGTTCCACCTCACTTGTCACCCATGGTTCTTTCACCTACCATTCTTTAACTTCCTCACCGGGACAAATTTATCCCTAACATCCTGCAAGAGATCCCTAAACATCGACCACATGTCCATAGTACACTTTCCTGCAAAAACATCATCCCAATTCACACCCGCAAGTTCTAGCATTATAACCTCATAATTTGCCCTTCCCCAATTAAAAATTTTCCTGTCCTCTCTGATTCTATCCTTTTCCATGACAATGCTAAAGGCTAGGGAGCGGTGGTCACTGTCGCCCAGCTGCTCACCCACTGAGAGATCTGTGACCTGACCCTGTTCGTTACCTGATACTAGATCTAGTATGGCATTCCCCCTAGTCGGCCTGTCCACATACTGTGACAGGAATCCGTCCTGGACACACTTAACAAACTCTGCCCCATCTAAACCGTTGGAACTAATCAGGTGCCAATCAATAATAAGGAAGTTAAAGTCACCCTTGATAACAACCCTGCTATTTTCGCACCTTTCCAAAACCTGCCTCCCAATCTGCTCCTCGCTATCTCTGTTGCTACCAGGGGGCCTATAGAATACTCCCAATAGAGTAACTGCTCCCTTCCTGTTCCTAATTTCCACCCATACTGACTCAAAAGAGGATCCTGCTACATTACCCGCACTTTTTGTAGCTGTAATAGTATCCCTGACCAGTAATGCCCCCCCCTCCCCTCCCCCCCGTCCCTTTTAAAGCAGGAGAAGCCTTTGACCACAGGGCTATCAGGCAGTGGTCGGCACGTAATGTCCTGCAGGCACTGCAGGAGAAGGGCGTGATGGACACAGTGGGGTGGTTCCCTGAGCAGACTGTCCAGTTCATCTGGCAAAATGCCTCATCGCCAGACCTCACCAACAGGCACCAGGACCTCGCCTGGCTGGCGGTGAGAGGGGCCCTCCCAATCAGATCCCTCCTGTACGCCCGGAATGTCGCCTCCACACCCCACTGCCCACAGGAGGACTACAGTGAGGAGGAGTCTGTGACCCACCTCTTTGCACATTGTGAGTTCGCAAAGAAGGTGCGGAGGAGGATGGACGGGTTAGTATCACGTTTCATCCCCAGCAGCTGTGTAACAGAGGACTGTCTGATCTACAGGCTGTTCCCAGGGACGCACACGGAGACCAACATCCGGTGCTGCTGGCAGATCATCAATTCGGTGAAAGACGCTCTTTTGTCGGCCCGAAACTTAATGATCTCACCAGCACATGGAGATGTCCATGGGAGAATGCTGCCGACTGGCATATTCTCGGCTGCAGGAGTACGTGCTGAGGGACGCACTGAAACTTGGTGCAGCCACCACAAGGGCCCGGTGGGTAGGACCACTGTTTAGAGCTCTTCTCCCGCAGGAGCGGGAGGGGTCGGGTGGCGGAGAGTATACCCCTCAACAATGGTGTGGTGAGGTGAACCAATGGAGTGCCACATGGGTGGCCAAAAGTATGGATAGGTAGAGACCATAATGGAAACGTGTGTAAAGGTTTGACAGACATTGAATGGTTTATTGTATATAATTTTATTTTTGAATAAAGTATATTTTGAAATTTAAAAAAAGCACTGAAATCCAGGAATATTGAGAATCCATTCCTGCCCTGGTGCCAGCCAAGTCTCTGTAATGGCCACTACATCATAATTCCATGTATGTATCCACACTCTCAGTTCATCACCTTTGTTCCTGGTGCTTCTTGCATTGAAGTACATGCACTTTAACCCTTCTACCTTACTACCTTTACACCCTTTATACTGCTTCTCTTTCCTCAAAGTCTCTCTATACGTTAGATCTGGCTTTACTCCATGCACTCTACCACTGCTCTATCACTCCGAGTCCCATCCCCTTGCAAATTAGTTTAAACCTTCCTGAACCATGCTAGCAAACTTACCTGCAAGGACATTGCTCCCCCTTGAGTTCTCATGAACAGGGACACCATGTCGAAATTGACCATTATGTCCACCAGGTGATCAACTGTATCCAGGCCGGCAAAATTATTATTCAAGTGAATGGCTACAGGGGTGCTCTGCGCTACTATCTACTCACCTTCGCTTTCCCCCTCTGACTGTCACCCACGACCTGCTTCCGACAGCCTAGGTGTGACTACCTCCCTATAGTTCTTATCTATGACTGCCTCATTCTCCCTTATGAGTCGAAGGTCATTCAGCTGCTGCTCCAGATTCCTTACATGGTCTTCCAGATTGCCCAGCCACATGCACTTCTGGCAGATATGACTCTGCAGGAGAGGGAAGTTCCCCCAAGAATGCCACATCTCACATGGAGGCACATCACCGTCTCAGGAGGCATTGTAAAGCCTAACTGGGAGCAAGTTCATCCTCTGCCTCTTCTCGTCGAAGCCTCTCGAGCCAAAGCCTCAAAGCTCCATTCCTTCACTGGCCCACTCACTCACTGGCCGCTCCGCTTGAGCTATCTCTCTATTTATTTGTTTGAGCTTTTCAAGCTCTTTGGTCACCTGACCTCGATTGCCCAATCAGCTGCTTTCTGCTGAGTCTGAGCTGTTCAAATCTTAATTGACTTGATTGCACAGTCCAACTGCCAAAACTGCCAGAATCTCTCGCACCAAAGTCTCAAAGCTCCACTCCTTCACTACACCAGAACTACACACACATTCCAAGTGTGGGTTCATCAATGACTTGAACAGTAGTAACATGAAGTAGCAACTCTTTACTCAGTGCCCTGACCGATAAGGGCAAGCGTGCAAATGCCTTCTTCAATTTCATGTCTACTCATGTCACCATTTTCAGGGAACTGTGTACTTCACCCCAGGTCTCTCTGTTGTACAACACTCTCCAAGGATCTGTGAAGGAAACCACAATACCCAGGAAAATATGAAGTACAATGTTGGAAAGTGTATGGTTATGCACTTTGGTAGAAGAAATAAACGGGCAGACTATTATTTAAATGGGGAGAGAATTCAAAGTTCTGAGATGCAACGGGACTTGGGAGTCCTTGTGCAGGATACTCCTAAGGTTAACCTTCAGGCTGAGTCGGTGGTGGAGAAGGTTGTTGGCTTTCATTTCTAGAGGAATAGAGTATAGGAGCAGGAATGTGATGTTGAGGCTCTATAAGGCACTGATAAGACCTCACTTGGAGTACTGCGGGCAGCTTTGGGCTCCTTATTTAAGAAAGGATGTGCTGACGTTGGAGAGGGTTCGGAGAGGGTTCAGAGAATATTCACTAGAATGATTCCAGGAATGAAAGGGTTAACATATGAGGAACGTTTGTCTGATCTTGGACTGTACTCCTTGGAGTTTAGAAGAATGAGGGGAGACCTCATAGAAACATTTTGAATGTTGAAAGGCATGGACAGAGTGGATGTGGCAAAGTTGTTTCCCATGGTGGGGGAGTCTAGTACGAGAGGGCATGACTTAAGGATTGAAGGGCGCCCATTCAGAACAGAGATATGAAAATTTTTTTTTAGCCAGAGGGTGGTGAATCTGTGGAATTTGTTGCCACGGGCAGCAGTGGAGTTCAAGTCATTGGGTGTATTTAAGGCAGAGATTGATAGTAACCAGGGCATCAAAGATTATGGTGAGAAGGCAGGGGAGTAGGACTAAATGGGAGAATGGATCAGCTCATGATAAAATGGTGGAGCAGACTCGACGGGCCAAATGGCTGACTTGTGCTCCATTGTCTTATGGTCTTATGGAAAAACACACACAGTCACAAGGAGACTGTGCAACCTTCACATAGACAGCATTGTGTTTTAGAATTGAACCCAGTTCTCTGAAGATGTGAGGCAGCACCTCTGCTAGTTTAGCAAACAATATTCTCATAGCCAGGGTTCAGTGTAACACCTGTTTCACTCTTTGTCCCTGCACCACTGCCAACCAGCAGCCTGCTTTAAGTATAGGACTTTGTATACCAGTGAGTGTAGAAGGATGGCAGGCTGTTGCAGACTATGCCAAAGCTGATGTGTGCCTTACATCTGTGCACAAACGACCTGTAAACGATCGTAAAGAGTTGGTTTTCACTCCGGTGAGACAATGTTAATATGGTGAATTGCATAATTGAGAGTTGAAGAATTACCCTGCAGGTAGAGTGCCAAGGCACAAGATTTGCAGTCATCTATTCAGTAGATCTTATCTTTAAACAACGCCTGAAACATTTAAATTGAAGATTACCGCACAGATCATCATTGGTCATGAAGGGGTGTGAGATGATATAGCTGTAGTCAGTTGTTTCAAGCTGATAATGGAGCTTGCTGAGGGGAAGGGCATGTCATTTTCTGTTATACTCAGGCTTAAGTGTTCATCACTGGTACTCCATTGCGGCAACTTGTACAGTTTCTTCCCTCTCTCTAGAGTGCATAGGTCTAAAGGGAGAGGAAAAAGATTTAAAAGTGAACTGAGCAATATCTTTTCTTACAGTGGTAGGTATATGGAATGAGCTGACAGAAGAAGAGGTAGAGGTAGGCCCAATTATGACATTTAAAAGACATTTAGACAGTTACGTGGGTGGGAAAGGCTTAGAAGGATATGGGTCAAATGTAGGGAAATGGGACAAGCTGTGATTGACAACTTGCTTGGCATGGACAAGATGGGCCAAAGGGCCTGTTTCTGTGCTGTACAGATCTATGACTCAATAACTAATATTGTTTTCACTCAACCTCCTAAAATGGCAATCCAGCACAGACTAAGTTCATGGGAACATCACAAAGTTTGTAGGTTCCCCACAAAGTTACATCAAAACTCACTTAGAAATATATCTCTGTTCCCTCACTGTTGCTGAATTTAAATTACTGAAACTCTTTCCCCTAGTCCCACCATGGGAGTACCTTCACCGGAGGGATTTCATTGGCTCAAGAGGGGAGCTCTGCAACATCTTCTCAAATGGTTCAAATGGTTCAATTTAATATCAAAGACTATATATGGTATACAACCAAAAATTCTTCATCTTCACAGAGACATCCACCAAACAAGAAACCCCCAAGGATGAATGATAGTAGCATCAGAACCCCAAAGCCCCCACACACAAACGGCAGCAGAAGCATCGACCATCCTCCTCCCCTCCCCCAACTTGCACCAGCAAAAGTACCCCCACCCCCCCCCCACCATGCAAGCAATAGCAAAAGCTCCCAAAGTGACCTTGATCTAGCGTCCATCAAGAACTACAGATCACAACGCAGCACTTCGCTATCTCGGACAGGCTCTCTCTCACCAGCGAGGGAGAGAGAGATTGATCCTGCAGCAATGAGAGTGGGAAACCTTAAGAGCAGTTAAGGACTGGTAATAATTATCTGCATTGGTAGTGCTGCTAACAATTCAGGAAAGAATGAAAAGGTTTTTTTTTGAGCGTAATCTTGATAGCAGTACTTTGACTGAGGGATAAATGTAATATGGCAAGAGGCGTTAAGCGTATGGTCTCTATGTACTAGGCAGACATCCAATGAGCCATTGCATGAAGTGACTGCTTGTTCCATGATATATTACTCCTTCTGATTAAGAGCAATTGAGTTCATTTCCTACCAAGCAAATTCAGAAACATGAACAACAGTCTTCAAGATAATAGACAGTAGAATATTTTTTATGAGTTTATTTCATCCTGAAGGCAAGGTGTCCTTTGTTAATCTTGGGGGCAGTCCACTGGGAAGAAAGCCCTCTGAAATGTCTAAGTTGGCTAGATGCAGAGGGACACTGGGATTCCCTTCTTTAAGTACAACATTGGACTCAGTTTGCTTACATTACAGTTCTGCCAGCTTCATGGCCACTGTTTATTTATCTTTATATAACCTGAATCCAAATTCTGTTGTTGGTATGATAAGCTTTAAATTCACCCAGCACTGAGATGCTTTGTGTTCTTACTTACTTCCCTTTGGCAGTTCTCTCCACCTTCACCTACCCCTCCTCCCACCTCAAATCATTTCTCTTTTGCTCTTGTCTGCCTCCATCTATCATCCAGCTTCCTCTGTCTCCCAACACCCTTCCCTCTCTCCTGTCTGGCTCAACTTGCCTGTCATCCTTCATCCCCCTTCAGTCCAACATCACCTCCGGCTCCTGTATCACCCCTCCCCCTCTCCTCTTTATATTGGCTGTCTCCTCTCTCCACTCCCAGTCCTGAAGCAGTGCTTTCAACCAGACATGTTGACAATTCCTTTCATCCCACAAGTGCTGCTCAACCTACTGAGGTCCTCTAGCAGATTGTTTGTTTCTTTAGATTTTCCAGCATCTGCAGTTTCTTGTGTCTCCAATGTCCCATCTTCATTGGCAGTTAGTAGCATCGACATATAATTTCCCTTCTCCTGTGCAGTAGCTTAGTCTTGGCTACTCTTGGAACAATGTGGACGGGGTTGCAATTAGCTCTTTCAGGAAAGACTCTTTGAGTTCTGCTTGAATCCTCGTTGTCCTTGATTTTGTTGATCCCAAATTCTAACATCTTGCGGTCAGCAGCACAAGCACTTTGTGAATCTGAATGAATGACTATTTGTCTAATTAGAATGAGTGCCAGCCTGGCTCCACATGAGCTTGTAGGCATTTACCCCTTGATCAGCTTATTGGTTCGACTGTTTCTCAGAGCCCTTGGACTAACACAAACCCAATTTGCTTTGTGTTTATGTTTCCACTTCTCTTGTTCTATTGTTACTTGTGATGTGTTAGTCAGGCTTAAGTTGATAGGACAGTCATCTTCGTATCAGGACTTTAAGGGCATGCAGCAGAGAATCTGGACAGGTACTTTGGTGTTGAACAGCCAGGTACTCCCATACTCTGAGTGGGATGTTGCAGGTAGATATAAAGACCTCATACTCACTCCCATTCAGAGCCCCAAACAGTCCTTCCAGGTGAGGTGACACTTCATCTGTGAGTCTGTTGGGGTCATACACTGTGTACGGTGCTCCTGGGGTGGCCTTTTGTATATCAGTGAGACCCGACGTAGATTGGGAGACCGTTTCACCATGCATCCACTCTCCGTCCAGCAGAACAAGCAGGATCTTCCATTGGCCACCCATTTTAATTTCATTTCCCATTCCCATTCCGATATGTCCATCCATGGCCTCCTCTGCTGTTGAGATAAGGCCACATTTAGGTTGGAGGAATAACACCTTATATTCCGTTTGGATAGCCTCCAACCAGATGGCATGAACATTGACTTCTCTAACTTCCAATAATGCCTCCCCCACCCTTCACCATTTCCCATCATCTTGTCCCTCCCTCATGTTATCTCCATGCCTCTGGTGCTCTCCTCCCCCCCCCCCTTTCTTCCATGGCCTTCTGTCTCTTTCACCAATCAATTTCCTAGCTCTTTGCTTCATCCCTCCCCCTCCAAGTTGCACCTATCACCTGGCATTTCTCTCTCCCCTCCCCCCACCTGCCGAAGGGTTTCGGCCCAAAACGTTGACTGTACTTTTTTCCATAGATGCTGCCTGGCCTGCTGAGTTCCTCCCGCATTTTGTGTGTGTTGCTCAGATTTCCAGCATCTGCAGATTTTCTCTTGTTTGAGTTTTTATACCGACATGAGCAAGGAGTTCACACTGATGTTCTGCCCAATATGAGCATTTGAAAGTGTGCCCAATATTAGTTAATTTGTAATTGATTTATTACTGTCACATGTGCCATGATATAGTGAAAATCTTTGTTTTGTGTGCCATCAGGCAGTTAATTTCATAACTCTGATGTAGCACTAAGAGAAAGGTAATAACCAAATGTAGAATCAATAACAGAAAGTGTTACAATTACAAAGAAAGTAAAGTGCAGGTGGACAATAAAGTTCACGAACCATGATGAGGTAGACTATGAGATCAAAAATTCATCTTTAGCATTCAAGAGGTCTGTTCAAGTCATTATAACAGTAGAAAAAAATCAATCCTTGATTGGTAGCATGTGTTTTCAAACCTTTGTATCTTCTTTCCCATCGGAGTGAGGAGAAGAGAGAATATCCAGGAACGGATGGATCCTTAGTGAAATATTTATTTAGAGATACCGTGTGGAATAGTCCTTTCTGGAACTTCAAGCCACTCTGCTCAGCAAACCACCTATTTTACCCCAACCTAATCACATAACAAATTGTAATAACCAATATGTCTTTGGACCGCGGGAGAGAACCGGAGCACTCGGAGAAAACTCATGCTTTCTACGGGGAGGACGAACAAGTTCCTTACAGACCATGCCAGGGTTGAGCTCTGAAATCTGAACTCTGACGACCTGAGCTGCAACAGCCTCACGCTAGTTATGATGGCTGCATACAAGAAGTAGCAGGGAGCTGACTGGTCATCTGAAGGAGTCACCTTAGCCAAAAGCGAGCAGTTTCTTGAAAAACCCTTAAAAAATAGAATCAGGGGATGGATAACTTTAGACTTTGGCACCTGCTCAATATTCATGACATTCTCTCATAATCTCATATTTTATTTTGACATTGATGAAGGCCATTACTGCTAAAGTCTATGCTCGCTCTCAGTCCCTATTCCCCCATATTTCCCTGAAGTCTGTTCTTTCTCATATGCTTAACAACCCACTCTGATTCTGTTTCCACCCACCTACATCTGGGGAAATTAACCTACCAGCCAGAACAGCTGCAGGAAGTGAAGGAAACCAGAGCATTTGGAAGAAACCCGCACTGTGACAGGGAGAATATGCAAACTCCACAAAGACAGCACTGGAGATCAGACTCAATCCTGAGTGGCAATAGTGTTAACTTCTGCGCTAGTGTGCTGCCTCACAAGCACAGGCGAAACTGGAGATTTGAACATCAAAGGTAACAAGTCAATGGCTGCATTTAAGGCACAGATTAATAGGCTCTTAATTGGTAAGGCGGTTAAGTGGTTTGGGGGAAAGGCAGGAGAATGGGGATTGAGAAAAAAGATGAGCCATAATTGAATAGCAGAGAAGACAGAATGGGCTGAATGGCCTGATTTTGCTCCTATATGTTGTGGTCTTTTGGTTTGGTCCTTTTGACTGTAACATGGCTGAGGAGTTATCTGCAGAGTTCATGGAACTCAGGTGAAGAATAATGGATGAAAGTATATGAAAAGTATGTGATTAAATTGCTTAACTATGTAATGGAAAATATCTGTGTTGATACAGCATGCACCATAGAAACTCACCGATTTTCCAGGATGCACCTCCCAGAATCAAGACCTCAACCAGCTAGAAGGACAGGAGCTGTAGAAGTACAGAAGCACCACCAATTCAAAGCTTCCCTCCAAGCAGCACACCACCTTGGCTTTGAAAAATACTTAGTGGTCACTTTATTAGGTACCAGAGTGTAGTAAACTCTGCCCATTACATTATGGGCTCATCCCTCCCCACCACTGGTAATATCTGCATGAGGCACTGCCTCAAGAAGGCCACATCTATTATCAAAGATTCATACCCTTTGAGATATGTTATCTTTTATCAGTTATCATCAGGCAAGAGGTACAGAAACCTGAAGTCACATACCACCAAGTTCAAGAACAGATACTACTCTCCAAACCTTTGGCTCTTGCACCAACCAGAAAAACCTTAATCATTGCAGTTTTGCAACACTCTGACTACTATGACCACCTGGTGCGAAAATTGACTCTTCAGGGGGTCTTTTCTTGTAAAATTTGTGTCTAATTTATGATTAATTTATGGTTTTCTTGAGAACGCTGCTTATATGATGTCATGTGTCTGTGATGCTGCTGCAGGTAAGTTTTTCTTTGCACTTGCACTTCTGCATATGAGAATAAAACTGGCTGATTTTGACAAGCCTTTGACGTACCACGACATTTAAATAATTAAAAATAAATATTACCATGGCATTTTAGTCAAATTAAAATTTATTAATATGCACATTGAAATTTATTAATATGCACTATTTAACTGAAAGTAAAACTATTTGATATTTTTTCTTCCTCAAAATTTTCTTCCTATTCTCCAGATTGGGAATTCAATTTGAATAAATGGATACTGAAGTATTGCAATATTATGCAAGGTTTGGCAGTTGCAGGAACTCTCCAGGAGACAGAAGAGATTGCAAATGCTGGAATCTGGTGCAACAATCAACCTGCTAGAGGAACTCCTTTGGCTGAGCAGCATTTTGTGGGGGGAAGAGAGTAATTATGGAGAGTTTGGTCAGAATCTGTGCATCAGGATCAGGTCCAAAGATCCTGTTTGATCTGTGGCATTCCTCCAGCAGATTATTTGTTGCTGCAGATCCCACAACATCTTTCTGACAGCATGTTTCATGCGGCTCAACACGGATGCACTCAGACAAATTAAGCATAGCTGAAGACCAGTTTATTTCAGCAGAGTATCTAAATCGATGCAGGTTTAACACAGTCATCACAACTGTGGCCACTGTATGTGCATATTTGCTGTCCTTTTGAAAGGGTCAAGTGTTTTGTGCCACTTTCCCTGTTGTTTACCCACATCTCTTTGCATAATCACAGAACACTATCACTAATTAACTCTTGAAAATTAATGGGAAACTAATTGCCTTCAATGTGCACTTAGATAAGCACTCCAATTTAGTCTGTGGTGTTGGCTGGCTGTCACTTTCTTACAAGTTCACAAATAGTCGGCCACTGAAGACCAGGGACAGTCAAAGTGCAGCAATACAGCCAGCTCACCACAAATGCTTCAGGACAACAGGATACAAAGAACAAGGAAAAAAAGTTATCTACATAAAATGATTTCATCAGCTAGCTCTTAAATGCTCATAGGTGGGCCTTGATAGGAATGTGGTAGAATAAAATGGGATTAGTGTAAATGAGTGCTTGATGGTAGGCACAGACTCAATGGGCTGAAAGGAATATCTCCTTACTATCCGAGACATATCTGATTCATATGGTCAAGAAAGTTGATTAAAGACATTCCTAAATGATGTGCCTTGGTTATAAACCTGAGGTTAAGTTACATCGTAATGAAGTTAGCCTTGGGATCTATGCTCAAATCTTTGATTTGAAATTCAGGCAAATTTTAAGACCTAACCTGAACTATGTGTTTCAATTTCTGACAAAGGTAATATGCACTTTGACAAAATGCATTCTACACACCCTCAACACCTGCTCGCAACCATTGTATCACATTGGGCACACTCTAATGATATAACTGAAATTATATCCTTAAGTTCCATCACTCTATAATTGGTATTAGTAGTGGTAGAAACTGAGTAGACCCAGTTTTAAAAGGAGCAGAGAGGAGGAAAGGAAAACTGTTTTTTAAATGCTTTGAGTTGTTGCTGTTACGTACCCCGTAACTGGGTTGCCAAACCAGCAGAAATGGACCACGTGTTGGAGTCTGGTTTAACAGAAACTAGTAAAGTTTTATTAAAGAAATAAGTAACACAGTACTCTAATCGTAAGGATATAAATGCAACAGGTTAGCAATGATAAAACACACATGTACACAGAACTAGGATAATAGGAATCAACCAAGCTCTATCGCAGTCTAGGGGTAAAATGATCAGTCTCAAGTGACGCAGAGTTCAGTTCAGCTTAGTACAGTTCGCAGTAATCGCTGTTGTGCTGTTGGAGAGAGAGAAAGAATGCAAATTTTGATTCAAACAGACATTTGATGTTCTTTGCAGTTAGCTTTCAGGCGAACCCTTTTATGTCTTCTGTAGTCACCGACTGTGACCCCTCCGTTCCGGATACGACTGTTCTTTCGCGGTGAACCCGGCACCCAGGCAAGGGCGGACACACACACCAGGTTCCTGCTGATCGTCCCTTTTCACCCTGTCAGTCTATGGTCAGTTCCCTCAAACCAGACCTCCAACTCTCACCAACTTGTGGGGGCACACCGCTCTTCCAGGGTCTCGTTATCTCGTGATCTCGTGGTGTGTGTCGTGCCTTAGCGAACCTGTCCTTTTTATCCCCCTGCTGGGGTATCGCCTGTCCATCAAACTTCAAACAGTTCAGGTTCAAAGCAACCGGTCTGTCAATATTCTGAAATGTGTTTCTTTCTCGTTAATCTCTCTCTTCTCTCTTATTAGCATTTTGAATGTTTCTCCGTTGTCTCACTTATCTCTCACTCATTAGCATCAATCTTCTGATAACTTGGTTTTTCGTCACATTACAAACTGGAATGAGAAAGATTGGAAGCACATTCCAAAATGAGAATTGGATTGAAACTTGGCAAGTCTAAATCTGCAAGCCTTTGGGGAAAGATATGTAATGAGACCAATCAGACGGGTCTGACACTAAAGGCACAAGAGACTGTAGGTGGAACAAAAATGAGGTACAGGAGGGACTCAGTGGGCCAGTAGCATCTCCAATCTATCAATGGATTGATCAATGAATTTTGACCCAATGTCGCTTGTGCTCACTGGGAACTTCAGATCTTACAACATGTCATAAAGTCACACTAAATAAAAATAAAAAATTGGAAACTGTGTGACTCCTAAATGCTGTTTATATTGTCAACCCTGTGGGCATAAGATCAAAACAAAATGAAACAAATGCAAATAGTTGTGGTGCTGATAGTGTGGAGTGCCATTCAAAAATTTAATTGCTTTTTGCAGCATCTACTGTGGCTTCTTATCAAATTAATTGAAATTTGGAGTACAATTTGCAAATCTGTTATCTAGAAGTATGTAAAATTATGATGAGCATAGGTAGACTAGATAATTAGCATCTTTATTCCAGTATGGAAATATCAAATACAAGAGGGCATAGGTTTAAGGTGAAAGGGAGCAAGCATAATGGAGATGTGTGAGTTCTTTTCACATTGAGTGATAGATGCCTGGAATGGGTTGTCGAAGGAGGTGGTGGAAACAGGTATGATAATGTCATTTAAGAGGCACTTAGAGAGATACATGGACAGATATGGAATAAAAGGATATAGACCGTGTTCAGGCAGATGGGATTAGTTTGGATTGGCATCATGCTCAGCATAGACAATCTAGGTTGAAGAGCTTGTTCCTGTGCTGCACATTGCTCTATATTCTGGAGAGGTCATCATCATCATCATTATGTACTGTGTTGTATGGCATGGGTGATCATGGCCCTAGCCAGGACCATGATTGTTCTTGGCAAATTTTTCTCCAGCAGTAGTTTGCCAATGCCTTCTTCTGGGCAGTGTCTTTACATGACAGATGACCCCGGCCATTATCAATATTCTTCAAAAAGGCAGAAAGCTTTCATTCAATGTCAAAAAGTTTGAAGGAAGCTTCTGCAGTGAAGTCCTCACCTGATGCCTGTTAAAGGATTTACGCACAATTCTACGCAAGCTGGTACCTTTGTTATAATTACCTTGACTGTCATCCGCTGTGTACTTATGGCTGGTGCCCAATGACCCTGCCTCTAAGACAAGTGGAGTGTCATTATCTGAACTAGTGTGAAATGCAACGATGATGTGGCAGCATTATCATTCTCCACTTCTTGTGTCTGCACCTCCTTACAGATCTTGGGAATCAGAGTTGAAACCAGCCCCGGAGGACAAAGCTGGGAAAATGGTGTTAGGTGAGTAAGAGGACAACTGGCTTTGATGAGACTGTGGTTGCACATGCCAAGCCCAGTAACTCAGACTGCACTGACTCAAACCATCACAAATTGACTGCTGACACTGATGTAATTACAGCTTCTGAAGCTCTCTGTTTGGAGTTTAGCTGTTCACCCTGTGACCACTTGGGTTTCTAGTTCACTGCCACATCTCAAAGACATCTAGATTGTTCAGTTAAATGATTCTGCAATTACACTGACTGTGTAGGAAGTGAAAGAATCTGGGAGAGAGCTGAGGCAAGTAAGCTACAATTAAATTGGATAGAGAATGAGTTTGCTCTGCAAGTGGTATAGAGTCAATGAGCCAAAATAAGCCTTAGTTGTTGAATGGGAATCATTATCATCAATCCCCGCCCTTTTCCACAGATGAGGAGACTTCAAGGTTTAATATTTGCTAGGTTTTCTGTTCCCAGTGCTCCACAAAACAAAGATAGGCAAAAATACCATTATCCCATGCAGATGGTGTACATCACTTCCAATTGTCCATTTGAGACACTGCCTTCTTTCTATAAGTTATCGTTCAGTGAAGCTGACTGAAAGACTCTGCAGTATGTGTACACAGATTCTGCAATAACCCAGGGACAACCAAACCCACGGCATTTCAGTATGTGAGAACATTCAGTGACAATACTGTGTTCAGAGTTCTGCCATGCAATATTTTATAATTGCAAAAGATACATACAAATATAATAAAAATAAACCATTGTTTGAAAGAAATTAAACCACTGCAAAAGTAATTAATTCAAATAGTCTATACTGTAGCCCTTACCTCTGCAGTCTGGAACCTCCTGCTACTATTTGTATTGTAAGCAGTGCACAGAAAGTCTCATGACATTGCTTTAGCAATTATTCCCAACCTTTTTTGTGCCACTATTAGTAACCGAAGGTTCAGGTTGGGAACCACTGCAAGAAAATCATGGATGTTGGCATTTAACCATAATAGCCTTTTCCTACATCTTCAAACATCTCATGATCAAGCAAGCTCATTGCAAAATTCTGAAGACACCAGAAATAACAGAAACAAAGAACAGAGATGAGGAGGAATTTCTTTCACCAGTGGTGATTCTGTGGAGTTTGTTGCCACAGGCAGCTGTGGATCCAAGTCATTGGGTATATTTAAGGCAGAGGTTGATAGAATCTTGATTAGTCAAGACATGAAGGGAAACAGAGTGAAAGCAGGAGATTGGGACTGAGAGGGAAATTGTATCAGCCATATTGAAAAGGTGGAACAGACTCAATGAGCCAAATGGCTTAATTCTGTTCCTTTATCTCATGGCTTTATGGTCAAAATGCAGGAAGCACTCAGTTGATCAGACAATATCTGTGAAGAATCAACATTTTAAATCCAAGTTTGTATCAGTCTCCACATACAGAGTATTTCCAGCAGTCGCTGATTTTCCTGATGATATATTGGCTTTAGTGTTAAATTGCACACAGAGGTTCACAAACACCTTTGAACATCTTACAACTTTGTTGGGAAGATAGGATATGAAAAAGGACATTCAAGCCTTTTTAGCTGTTCAACAAGAACATGGCTGACAGCTGCTCTGATTCCATCCACCCATATCCTTTAAATCCATCTGTGTCAAAATCAAGTATGATAACCAACAACAATTGGTCAAGCTGCAACTGTGGATGAAAAGGTAAGGTTGGTACTGTGGGTTATGACCCTGCAATAGTTGTAAAGCTGGGTCTTGACAAAAATGTTGAAAATCCCTTCACCTCCTCAGATGCTGCATGATGCAGTGAGTTCCTCCAGCAGTTTGTTTCTTTCCCTGCATATTCATTCTCTTGTGTTGCTTAATGCTTGTGGGAGAAGCTTCCATACATCTGTCATCTTCTCCCAAAAGAGTAGTGTTATATTGTCACTTCTGGAAGATCTAGATGTATCTCTTAGTCTTAGAGTAAGAGAGGTGACCCACTTTTCCCATATTATGGAGAGGCTCTTGCTGTATCTTGGGCACTCAGATAAAATCATTCAGTCAATTTCCATCACATTCCTGTCTTGCCTCACAGATGGTGGAAAAACCTTACAAAGTCAGGAAGTGAATCATATCATGTAGAATAGTATCTGAACACTTATGCAATCAAAACAATTACATTTCTTTATTATATGGAAGGAAGATATTCAACCCATCAAGTATAGTCCAGCACTCCTATTAATACAATTCACCCACTTACTTCCTGGTCATTTATTCTTTCTCACCTCATTCTCCTATCACCCAATGACATCAGGGACAACTTAGCGAGCCACATAAACTACTACCCAAAACAACCCAGAGAATGTGGGAAGAAACAAGAGAACAAACCAGAAACCCACGCAGTCTCAGGGTGAAGTTTTCATGTTCTTCTCACTGAGATTACGTGTGAAGTAAAAACTTCACAACAGCATCGCTGATGGTCAAACTCAAACTATGTATGCTAATGTAGCATTCCTCTGAATCTGTTCAGTAAATTATCATGAAAGGGATCATTGAACAAAATTAGAGCACAATAGTTTGGAGGTGATATAGTGGCAAGTACTGAGGTTGGTTAATGAACAGAAAGCAGAGTCTAGGAACAAATGAATAAGAGAAAACCTGCAGATGCTGGAAATCCGAGCAACACACACAAAATGCTGGAGGAACTCAGCAGGCCAGGCAGCATCTATGGAAAAGAGTACTGTCAACATTTTGGGCTGAGACCCTTCAGCAAGACCTCAGTCCAAAACATTGACAGTACTCTTTTGCATAGAGTTCCTCCAGCATTTTGTGTGTGTTTCTAAGAATAAATAAATTATTTTTCGGTTGAGATCTGTGAAGAATGTAGTGTCACAAAGGTTGTTGTGGAGACTACAGGTGATGGAACAAGAAACAAACTGAGCTGGATTAATTTAAAGCAATTTAAATAAGCAGGAACATGACAAGAGAAGAGATAATGTGAAGGAGAGGGAGAAGAACATTAAAAGGCGGAAGGAGAGGTAGCAGCACACCACACGTGTGCAGCTCTCTGGTGAAAATGATATCATATCCGTTAAATAGGGGCCGTGGACAATTCTGATTTGATGGAGACAGACGTGAAAGCACAGCGGAACATCTGGAGAAATTTCTGAAACACAAGTTCGCTGCTGTTGTTACTGCGCGATGAGGAATCTTCCGGCGGGAAGGCCTGAAAATCCCCAGCTTTGCCTGCTGTTGGCGACCGAGATTGACGTTGAATCGTTCAGATAGAGATGGCACTCGGTACTCAGTGTCGGAGAGCTGATCGGAGGCTCGAAGTTTTCGGGTGACTTAGAGTCAGACTGTGGTCGGGCATGACAGGGAGAGTTTTTCTTCCTTCTCCCGTCTGCGTGAGATGTGGGACATTTGAGAGACTTTGATCTTTTTACTGTGCTCATGGACTTCCTCATCAAGTTATGGTATTGTTGCACTGTTGTAACTACATGTTATAATTATGTGGTTTTGTTAGTTTTTTCAGTCTTGGTCTGTCCTGTGTTTTGTGATATCACACCGGTGGAAATACTGCATCATTTCTTAATGCATGCATTACTAAATGACAATAAAAGAGAACTGTGTGTCTTCATAATCTAAAAAAGAGAGAATTTAATCAATTGTGAGGGATTGAAAGTTAAAAGTTCAAAGTTCGGATTTCAAATTTATTGTCCATGTATGTATACCATATACAACTTTGAGATTCATCTTCTTGCAGGCACCCACAAAGCAAAAAAAAACAACTGAAAAAGCCACACACAACAAAGACCGACAAACATTCAATGGGGAAAAGAGGACAAATCGTGCAAATAGTTAAAAAAAAATAAATAAATGATGCATGTTGTAACTATGAACAAAGTCATCAAAGAGAGGCAGCTTGGTAGATATAAAAGTCATAATAGTCTTTATTTGGGACACACAAAAGCAGGCAGCCTTTGATGTTATGAGAGGGGGTGGGGACAAGGGGAAAAGAGAGAGAGAGAGAATCTCTCACAGACAAGACAATTTAATTTCTATAGTTACAATTCCCTCACCATTCTTCTTTTGAGTTACCTGTAAGTTTTCAAATGGCTAGATCTTCCCACCAACAAACCCCAAAATGAACGTTAATTACTGTGGTCTCTGAATCGTATTCATGCAATGGTTTGTTGATTGTATTCATGCAAAACAGTCATCTCAAGTAAGTTTGATGTTTCCTGTTCCGAGCTGCATTTTAAATTTAATGTACAATCCATATTCAGATATGAAGGTTGGTTTCTGTTGGGATTAATATTAGCTATTTATCCTAGCTCCAGAATATGCCCTTACAATATATCAAATATGAACTGCAGTCTCTAAAAGTGTTCACAGCTGCGGAGTCAGTTCAGCGCTGAGGTGAGTGAAGCCAGTTCATGAGCTTGGTATTCTTTCTTTCTCTTCCAAGTCAGAGAGGTTCAGAAATTGGAAATAGTTGTGATGGCCAGTGTTACAATTAAATAGTGTTAACTTGGACAGAAATGTGGAGATAACAGATTTGGCTTTGATAAGATCCACATCGTTTCCTTGCAATTGAAGATTAATTTCAGTAAACTTTGTAAATAATTCTGACAAATAAGCAATTTCATGCCTAATATTCTTGAGTTGACCACTGATTGATGCATTTGAGCCTTCAAAGAATTTTATAATAATTCCAAAAAGCACATAAAATTGTCTCAGACAGTTTTCTTTGGAGAGCCACCTGTCTTCTGTGTGCATCAAAAAGCATTCAAATTGTCCATTATTTTCAATACAAAGTTCTTGAAATAGTCGAGAACTGAGGGCATGGGACTTAAATTTATTTACTACTATGATAAGAGTATTTAATGATATGTGCAGTCAATCACTTGGGTTTTTTGCATCATGATGTTGTCTGTGAATTACATACTGAATGGTAAATATGTTAGGTACAGCTTTTTTCAAGGAAGCAATAACTCCACAGTCGCGTCCTGTCATTGGTAGTTCCCACCTCTTATGAAAGCAAAAATGTTGGTGAGCAGAATGTACTCTTTTAAAAATTGTGTAACAACCTGAATATTGACACTCCTTTCATATCTGTTACTAGCCCCCTTGCTATCAACAACTCTTGAACCATTCTTTCATCCTTTATGAAGTGAACGTAACCAAGAAGCAAAAATTCATTGCCTGGCAAATTCATCTAATTCAACTACAAGCAAATTCTGTTGTCCTCAGCATGTTGCACAACGTTTCTTCCATATTCTCAGACATTTCATTTATTCATCTTTGAACAGAGTTGGCACTGAGTGGAACCATTTTAAATATTTAGTTTGGTGACTTATGCACAACCATATTCAGAACCTCCCTTACTGCTGGCAGAATCAGTTATTCTTCAATTGTATAGGGCTTTCCAGATTTACCAATAAGCAATGAAAGTTTGTATGAAGCATGCAAACAACTCTGCCTTGTTGTGAAGGGATAGCAAATATGCTTTGAAGTATTTTCTATTATTGAATCACATTAGCTAAGACTGTACTACAGTAGGGAATGGCAATAATACCCAGGCTAATTAAGTCCTCCGCTATGTTAGGGAAGACGCCCAGGTGCGCTGTTTCGTGCCTGCTGATTCTGTGCTCAGTTCTTCCAATGCCAATCTGACACTAGCCTGAGCTGGAATGTACTCCGCTACCAGATCAATGGCTGAAAACTCCCTCGGCAGATAAAATGGATGACGCTTGATCGCGAGATGTTTCAGGTTAGGTGAACAGGAATGAAGCAGTACCGCCATGTCTGTGCACCACAATAAGTTGAATCATAAAGCATACTCCACCTCTTTCTTCTTATAAAAGTCTAGGCAGTTTTATCTTTACCGATTCAAGCAATACCTGGTTCATAGTCATAGTCATACTTTATTGATCCTGGAGGAAATTGGTTTTCGTTACAGTTGCACCATAAATAATAAATAGTAGTAGAACCATAAATAGTTGTATGTAAATTATGCCAGTAAATTATGAAATAAGTCCAGGACCAGCCTATTGGCTCAGGGTGTCTGACCCTCCAAGGGAGGAGTTGTAAAGTTTGATGGCCACAGGCAGGAATGACTTCCTATGCCGCTCCGTGCTGCATCTCGGTGGAATGAGTCTCTGGCTGAATGTACTCCTGTGCCCACCCAGTACGTTATGTAGTGGATTGGAGACATTGACCAAGATGGCATGCAACTTGGACAGCATCCTCTTTTCGGACACCACCGTGAGACAGTCCAGATCCATCCCCACAACATCACTGGTCTTACGAATGAGTTTGTTGATTCTGTTGGTGTCTGCTACCCTCAGCCTGCTGCCCCAGCACACAACAGCAAACATGATAGCACTGGCCACCACAGACTCGTAGAACATCCTCAGTATCATCCAGCAGATGTTAAAGGACCTCAGTCTCCTCAGGAAATAGAGATGACTGGAGTGCAGTGGAGGCCAAGTCATTGGGTGTATTTAAGGCAGAGATTGATAGGTATCTGAGTAGCCAGGGCATCAAAGGTTATGGTGAGAAGACGGGGCAGTGGGACTAAATAGGATAAAATGGATCAGCTCATGATAGAATGGTGGAGCAGACTCAATGGGCCGAATGGCCTACTTCTGCTCCTTTGTCTTATGGTCTTATGGACTCTGACCCTTCTTGTAGACAGCCTCAATGTTCTTTGACCAGTCCAGTTTATTGTCAATTCGTATCCCCAGGTATTTGTAATCCTCCACCAAGTCCACACTGATCCCCTGGATGGAAACAGGCGTCACCGGTACCTTAGCTCTCCTCAGGTCTACCACCAGCTCCTTAGTCCTTTTCACATTAAGCTGCAGATAATTCTGCTAACAGCATGTGACAAAATTTCCGACCATAGCCCTGTACTCAGCCTCATCTCCCTTGCTGATGCATCCAACTATGGCAGAGTCATCAGAAAACTTCTGAAGATGACAAGACTCTGTGCAGTAGTTGAAGTCTGAGGTGTAAATGGTGAAGAGAAAGGAAGACAAGACAGTCCCCTGTGGAGCCCCAGTGCTGCTGATCACTCTGTCCGACACACAGTGTTGCAAGCACACGTACTGTGGTCTGCTAGTCAGGTAATCAAGAATCCATGATACCAAGGAAGCATCCACCTGCATTGCTGTCAGCTTCTCCCCAGCAGAGCAGGGCGGATGGTGTTGAACGCACTGGAGAAGTCAAATAACATGACCCTCACAGTGCTCGCTGGTTTGTCCAGGTGGGCGTAGACACGGTTCAGCAGGTAGACGATGGCATCCTCAACTCCTAGTCGGGGCTGGTAGGTGAACTGGAGGGGATCTAAGTGTGGCCTGACCATAGGCTGGAGCAGCTGCAGAACAAGTCTCTCCAGGGTCTTCATGATGTGGGAGGTCAATGCCACAGGTGTGTAGTCATTGAGGCCGCTGGGGCACGGCGTCTTCGGCACAGGGACGAGGCAGAATGTCTTCCACAGTACAGGAGCCCTCCGGAGCCTCAGGCTCAGGGTGAATACATGGCGAAGTACTCCACATAGCTGAGGGGCATAGGCTTTAAGCACCCTGATACTGACACCATCCGGTCCTGCAGCCTTGTTTGGGTTGAGACGTTTCAGCTGTCTTCTCACTTGTAGAGCTGTGAAGCCCACCGTGGTGGTTTCATGTGGGGAAGGGGTATAGTCATGACAGCAGGGTGGGGTCTGTGAGGAGGAGTAGGAGGGGAGAGTGGAATATGTGTTGGTTGGGGGCTGACAACTAATTGCTCATGTGGGGGATGGGCAGGGGCCACAATGTCAAATCTGTTAAAGAACAGGTTAAGTTCATTGGCCCTGTCCACACTGCCTTCAGCTCCTCTGTTGCTAGTTTGCTGGAACCCAGTGATGGTCCTTATCCCCCTCCAGACCTCTCTCATGTTGTTCTGCTGGAGTTTCCACTCAAGCTTCCTCCTGTACCTGTCTTTAGCCTCCCTGATCCTAGCTTTCAGGTCCCTCTGTATTACCCTCAGCTCCTCCCTATTTCCATCTCTAAACACTCTCTTTTTAGTGTTCAGGATGTCCTTAATGTCCTTTGTCACCCATGGCTTGTTATTTGAATAACAAAGGACAGTTCTTGTCGGAACATTGCAGTCCACACAGAAGTTGATGTAATCAGTGATGCACTCTGTGAGCCCATCAATATCCTCTCCATGTGGCTCACAGAGTGCCTGCCAGTCTGTCACCTCAAAACAACCCTGGAGCGCCTCATAAGCCTCCTCCGACCATTTCCTCACTGGCCTCGAGGTGAGGTTCTGCAAGTGGAATGAGTGGCAAAAAACCTGAAGTTCTAGATGCTATTCCTGATGAAGTGCTGTCTTTAGGGGGTATTTTCTCCTCAGCACTGGAATGCAGCTTCCTTCCCCATGTTTGTATCAAGGCTGTAAGTAATCTTGGAAAACTTGAATCTAATTACCAATAATCAGAGTAACACACTTAAAATGCAGTGTGAACTCAACAGGTCAGTTGACCTTTTGGGGCGAGAGCCTTCATCAGGACAGGAAAGAAAGGGAGAAGAAACCAGGATAATACATGGGGGGAAGGGAAGAAGTAAAAAGTAGAATGTGATAGGTGAAGCCATGTGGGGGGGAAGGTAGGTGGGTGGGGGAGGCAGGTGAAGTGAGAATTTGGGAGGTGACTGGTGGAAAAGGTAAAGGGCTGAAGAAGAAGGAATCTGATATGAGGGGAGAGTGGACCATGGGAGAAAGGGAAAGAGGTGGGACACTAGAAGGAGGTGGAAGGGAGGTAAGAAGAGAAGAGGTACAAAGGGATCCAAAATAGGGAATGGAAGAAGAGAGAAAGGTGGGGGGATGGGAAAGTTAGAGAGATTGATGTTTATGCAATCAGGTTGGAGGCTACCCAGAATATGAGCTGTTGCTCCTCCAGTGTGAGAGTGGCCTCATCTTGACAGTAGAGGAGACCATGGACCTACATGTCAGGATCAGAATCAGGTTTATTATCACTGGCATGTGTCATGAAATTTGTTAAATTAGCAGCAGCAGTTCAATACAGTACAGAATGTAGAAGAAAAATAAACAAATGTAAATAAATAAGTAAATGTTGGAACGGGAATGGGGATTGGACTTAAAATGATTGGCCTCCAGGAGATCCTGATTGCTGTGAATGGAGCAAAATTGTTCACCAAATGGTCCATCAATCTATATCGGGTCTCATCAATATAGAGGAGGCCATACTGGGAGCAGTGGATACAGAGGATACAGTGCAGGTGAAGTGTTGCCTCATCTGGAAGGAATGTTTGGGGCCCTGAATTGTGGTGAAGGAAGAGGTGAATGGGGAAGTGCAGCATGTCCTCTGCTTGCTTGCAGGGATATGTGGCAGTAAGGAGATCAATGGAAAGATGAATGGACAAGGGAATCATGGAGGAGTGCAGAGTGCACGGGGGCAGGGGGCAGTGGTAAAGATGTGTTTGTTGTGTAGGATCCCACTGAGGATGGCAGAAGTTGTGGAGAATGAGGTCCTTAGTTTGGAGGTGCTTGAGTTGGTTAGAAAGGGCAAGAGGAAACTTTATCCCTATTAAGGCAGCAGGAAGACGGGGAGGATGAATGTCTGAGAAATGGAGGTGAGGGCTTTGATGAAGGTGGATATTTCTGATGTGCTGGAAGGGAAAGCTTCATCCTGGGAACAGGCAGCAGAGACGGAGGAACTGAGAAAAGGGAAAAACATTTTTACATGTTAAGAAGTATCGCTGAGAGAACTGTAGGAGTCAGCTAATTTATAAAAGATTAACAGTCTGTAATCTTATCTCTGGAGGCAGACAAGGAAACAGTCTGTCTCCAGGGATGGAGACAGAAAGATCAAGAAAGGGGAGAGGGGTGTCAATGATGGACCAAGTAAATTTAAAAGCAGGGTGGAAGTTGGAGACAAAGCTGTTGAAAATGACCAGCTCAGCATGGGTGCATGAAGCAGCACCAATGCATTCATCAATGTAGTGCAGAAAGAGTTGGCAAGCATTACCAGGGAAGGTTGGAACATGGACTGTTCCACATAGCCAATGAAAAGGATGGCATAGCTGGGTCCATGTGGGTGCCCATAGCTACACTTTGGGTTAGGAGAAAGTGGGAGGAGCAGAAAGAGTAATTGTTGAATGTGGCAAGAAAGATTGGTGCCTTCGTGGTGTGTTCCTGTGGATGACCCAGTTCCTCACCGATGTCGCTGACTGGGGCGTCACGGGAGGTTGATACTTAGGTGCGCTCCTGTTGAAATAAGCAATGCTGCAGATTGTAACATTGAAACAGCGAGCTGTTGGCCTCCTCTCTCACTTTGGCAGGAGCAATATCTCTCTCTCCCTCACTGGTGATGGAGAGAGTCTGTGAGATGTTAAAGTGTTGGGATGGACAGTAGATTTTCTGATGGACTTTAGATCATGGTCCCTGGGGGCTTTGCTATTGCTTGCATGGTGGGTGGTGGGTGGTGGACGCTTTCGTTGAATAGAGTGGGGTGGGGTTGCTGCTGCTCGTGCATGGGAGGGAGGAGGGGAACATTGGTGTTATAACATTTTCTGTCATTCATTCTTTAGGGTTTTTCTTCTGGATTGTGGATGTCTGTGAAGAATAAGAATTTCAGGTTATATACTGTATACATTCTCTGATTTTAAATTGAACCATTGAGGATCAGTTCCACCAGATGGAGGAGGCTGATGATAAGAGGAACTGGTTAGGTCCTGTCTAGAGAGAAGCATACAGCATTAAGTCCTTCTTGATGGGGGTTAAAAATATACAGAGACTGAACATCCATGGTGAGAATGAAATGATCAGCACCAGGGAATTGGAAGTAGTTGAAGAGATTGAGAGCATGTGAAGTGTTGTGGATGTGGGTGGGAAGGCACTAAACAGGTTTTTATGAACCACCACTTGGTTGCTGTGTCAAAACCTTCCATTGTATGTAACACACACAAAATGCTGGAGGAACTCAGCAAGGCAGGCTGCAGCGATGGAAACAAATAGTCAATGTTTCGGATCAAGATACTTTGTTAGTGACCCGATGAGGGATTTTTATCCAACACATTTACTCTTAATTTCTCTCCTTAGATGCTGCCTAAACTGCTGAGTTCCTCTGACATTTTCTGTGTGTTTCTCTGCTGAATCTCTTGTGTCTTTCATGATATGCCATGTTTTTAAAGACTGCACGATGTTACTCTGAACTCTGCACGTTTTCACAACAGTCTCTTTTCTTTCAGGAATTATTTTCTGCAGTTGCTGAATGAATGCATTTCCCTTCTCAGAAGTTTCAGTTGAAGTCGGAAGTTTACATGCACTTAGGTTGAAGTCATTAAAACTCACTGTTTAACCACTCCACAGATTTCATATTAGCAAACTATAGTTTTGGCAAGATGTTGAGGACAATTACTTTGTGCATGACATGAGTAATTTTTCCAACAATTGTTTACAGACAGATTATTTCACTTTTAATTGACTATATCACAATTCCAGTGTGTCAGAAGTTTACAAACAAAATCAAAAGAAATCAGCCAAGACCTCAGAAAAAAAATTGTGGACCTCCACAAGTTTGGTTCATCCTTGGGAGAAATTTCCAAATGCCTGAAGATACCATGTTAATCTGTACAAACAATAGTACACAAGTATAAACAACATGGGGCCACACAGCCGTCATACCGCTCAGGAAGGAGATGCATTCTGTCTCCTAGAGATGAACATACTTTGGCGCGAAAAGTGCAATTCAATCCCAGAACAGCAGCAAAGGACATTGTGAAGATGCGGGAGGAAACAGGTAGACAAGTATCTATATCCACAGTAACCACAAACACACTGGTGCTCCTGGTGCGGCCTCCTCTACATCGGTGAAACCTGACGCAGATTGGGGGACCGCTTCATCAAGCACCTCCTCTCCGTCCACCACAACAGACAGGATCTCCCAGTAGCCACCCACTTCAACTCTGCTTCCCACTCCCATTCAGATATGTCCATACATGGCCTCCTCTACTGCCATGACGAGGCTAAACTCAGGTTGGAGTAGCAACACCTCATATACCGTCTAGGTAGTCTCCAGCCCCTTGGTATGAACATAGAATTCTCCAGCTTCCAGTAATTCCCTCCCCCTCCCTTCTCCTATCCCTATGTCACTCTGCCCCCTCCCCCAGCTGCCTAATCACCTCCCTCATGGTTCCGCCTCCTTCTACTACCCATTGTGTTTTCCCCTACTCCTTCTTCACCTTTCCTGCCTATCACCTCCCTGCCTCCCCTCCCCCACCCCTTTATCTTTCCCCTTACTGGTTTCTCACCTGGAACCTACCAGCCTTCTCCTTCCCACCCTCCCCCCACCTTCTTTATAGGGCCTCTGCCCCTTCCCCCTACAGTCCTGACGAAGGGTTCCGGCCCAAAACGTCGACTGATCTTTTCCACGGTTGCTGCCCGACCTGCTGAGTTCCTCCAGTGTGTTGTAAGTGTTGTTATATCCACAGTAAAACGAGTCCTATGTCGACATAACTTGAAAGGCTGCTCAGCAAGGAAGAAGCCACTGCTCCAAAACCACCATAAAAAAGCCAGACTACAGTTTGCAAGTGCACATGGGGACAAAGATCTTACTTTTTGAAGAAAGATTCTCTGGACTGATGAAACAAAAATTGAACAAAAATTCAGAAAGCCTTTGAAAGTCCCACATAGGAGATTAGTGGGCAAAATTAGGGCACATGGTATTGGGGGAAGAGTACTGACATGGATTGAAAATTGGCTGACTGACAGGAAACAAAGAGTAGCGATTAACGGATCCCTTTTGGAATGGCAGGTGATGACCAGTGGGGTACCGCAGGGTTCAGTGCTGGGACCGCAGCTGTTTACAATATACATTAATGATTTAGATGAAGGGAGTAACATTAGCAAATTTGCCGATGTGGCAGTGTGAAATGCGAGGAGGATGTTATGAGAATCCAGGGTGACTTGGACAGGCTGGGTGAGTGGGCAGATGCAGTTTAATGTGGATAAATGTGAGGTTATCCACTTTGGTGGTAAGAACAGGAAGGCAGATTATTATCTAAATGGAGTCAAGTTAGGAAAAGGGGAAGTACAATGAAATTTAGGTATTCTTGTACATCAGTCACTGAAAGCAAGCATGCAGGTACAGCAGGCAGTGAAGAAAGCTAATGGCATGCTGGCCTTCTTAACAAGGGGAATTGAGTATAGGAGCAAAGATGTCCTTTTACAGCTGCACAGGGCCCTGGTGAAACCACACCTGGAGTATTGTGTGCAGTTTTGGTCTCCCCAGATTTGAGGAAGGACATTCTTGCTATTGAGGGAGTGCAGTGTAGGTTCACAAGGTTAATTCCCGGGATGGCGGGACTGTCATATGTTGAAAGATTGAAGCGACTGGGCTTGTATACACTGGAATTTAGGAGGCTGAGAGGGGATCTTATTGAAACGTATAAGATTATTAAGGGATTGGACATGCTGGAAGCAGGAAGCATGTTCCCACTGATGGGTGAGTCCAGAACCAGAGGTCACAGTTTAAGAATAAGGGGTAGGCCATTTAGAATGGAGTTGAGGAAAAACTTTTACACCCAGAGAGTGGTGGATATGTGGAATGCTCTGCCCCAGAAGGCAGTGGAGGCCAAGTCTCTGGATGCTTTCAAGAAAGAGATGGATAGAGCTTTTAAAGATAGTGGAATCAAAGGTTATGGGGATAAGGCAGGAACTGGATACTGATTGTGGATGATCAGCCGTGATCACAGTGAATGGCGGTGCTGGCTCAAAGGACCGAATGGCCTACTCCTGCACCTATTGTTTATTGTCTGTTGTCTATTGAACTGTTTGGCCATAATGACCATCGTTATGTTTGGAGGAAAACGGGTGAGGCTTTCAAGCCGAAGAACACCATCCCATCCGTGAAGCATTGGGGTGGCAGCATCATGTTCTGGGGGTGCTTTGCTGTAGGAGGGACTGGTAAGCTTCACAAAATAGATGGCATCATGAGGAAGGAAAATTATGTGGATATATTGAGGCAACACCTCAAGACATCAGCAAGTTAAAACTTGGTCGCAAATGGGTCTTCCAAATGGACAATGACCCCAGGCATAACTCTAATGTTGTGGCAAAATTGCTTAAGGACAGAAAATTCAAGATATTGGAGTGGCCATCACAAAGCCCTGACCTCAATCCAATAGAAAATTTGTGGGCAGAACTGAAAAAGTGTGTGCGAGCAAGGAGGCCTACAAACCTGACTCAGTTACACTAGTTCTGTCTGGAGGAATGGAACAAAATTCCAGCATCTTATTGTGAGAAGCTTGTGGAAGGCTACCCTCAATGTTTGACCCAAGTTAAACAATATAAAGGCAATGCTACCAAATACTAACAAAGTGTATGTAAACTTCTAACCCACTGGGAATGTGATGAAAGAAATAAAAGCTGAAATAAATCATTCTCTCTACTATTATTCTGACATTTCACATTCTTAAAATAAAGTTATGATCCTAACTGACTTAAGACAGGGAATGCTTTCTAGAATTAAATGTCAGGAATTGTGAAAAACTGAGTTTAAATGTATTTGGCTAAGACGTATGTAAACTTGTGATTTCAACTGTATCTTTAAGTTTACCCAGTTCTGTTGGACCTTATGATGGCAGCTTGTTATTTACTAATTTGAGTTTAAGCTTCCTTTGTTGAGTTCGTGATGAAGATGGTCACAAGAGAGGAACCTGTGGAGAAAGCTAGAGTATTTTATGAATGGTGAGAAGTTAAAGGTGTTGGTGTTTTTAAAAATGAACAAAACTAACTGTGGTTACTGTATCATCAACACACACAAAATGCTGGTGGAACGCAGCAGGCTAGGCAGCATCTATAGGAAGAAGTACAGTAGACGTTTTGGGCCGAGACCCTTCGTCAGGACTAACTGAAAGAAGAGATATAGTAAGAGATTTGAAAGTGGGAGATCCAAAATGATAGGAGAAGACAGGAGCGAGAGGGATGAAGCTAAGAGCTAGAAAGTTGATTAGCAAAAGGGATACAGAGCTGGAGAAGGGAGAGGATCATGGGACGGGAGGCCCAAGGAGAAAGAAAGGGGGAGGGGAACCCAGAGGAAGTTGGAGAGCAGGCAAGGAGTGATTGTGAGAGGGACAGAGGGAAAAAGGGGGGGGGAGAAAGAATAATAAATAAATAGATAGATAGATAGATAGATAGATAGATAGATAGATAGATAGATAGATAGATAGATAGATAGATAGATAGATAGATAAATAAATAGATAAATAAATAAATAGATAAATAAATAAATAAATAAATAAATAAATAAATGGATGGATGGATGGATGGATGGATGGATGGATGGATGGATGGATGGATGGATGGATGGATGGATGGATGGATGGATGAATGAATGAATAAAGGATGGGGTAAGAAGGGGAGGAAGGGCATTAATGGAAGTTAGGGAAATCAATGTTCATCCCATCAAGTTGGAGGCTACCCAGACAGAATATAAGGTGTTGTTTCTCCAACCTGAGTGTGGCTTCATCTTGACAGTAGAGGAGGCCATGGATTGACATATCAGAATAAGAATGGGACATGGAATTAAAATGTGTGGCCACTGGTGGATCCTGCTTTCTCTGGCAGACAGAACGTAGGTGTTCAACGAAACGGTCTCCCAGTCTGCGTCGGGTCTCGCCAATATATATAAGGCCACACCAGGAGCACCGGACGCAGTATATCACACCACCCAACTCACAGGTGAAGTGTATAATGTTTTAGGAGCTTGACACTGCGATATCTCATACAGTCGTGTTGTGCAATGCAGAGGCAGGCCCTTTGGCTGACCCCATCCAACCTGACCCTTTTTGCCCATCTATTCCAATCCCATTTGCCTGTGTTAGGACTTTCCATGTCTTGTATTTTTGAGTATCTGTCTTAATATATTTTAAACCAAATAATTGTATTGGATTCCACTACGTCTTCTGGCAGCACATTCCAAATAACTGTCTGTGACTATCTGAAAGCCTTTGGTAGAACACGACTGAAGAATGTTGGCTCCAAAACTCTCTGGTCTGGGAGTGCTTGACAGGACAGAGTAAACAGTGTGTTTTCTAACCTTTGCTGCACCTTTATCTTGGAAGTTTCAATTAGGGAAGTTAAGATGGAATTTATCCATGAATCACACTTCAGTATAATTGAGCTGGGAGTTCTTCATGCTGACAATAGGTGCCTGAAGGCAATAGGTGCTCAACTCAAGGGAACGAAAATTTGATTTGCATAAAACCACAAAAAAACTGATCTTAAAATCTCTTAATATACTTTCTTCATAGTAACAAGCCCAAGAATGAAGTAATACCCTTTATAAAACATTTTATTGTAGGTTAATTCCCTTTATCCTCAGAGGTAAAATTTTACAAAGCACAAAATTGGACATAAGAAAAAAAATACAAATCACAAACTGCAATTAAGCATTTGTTGAAAATAGTGGACAATTAATATAAAGTTGTAACAACTGAATGCCATTTAACAATCACACAAACTTAACACATTACTGAAAGCTTAAAACACTCACTGGAGCATTGCACCCCATCTACAATCAACCCATTTAAATAATCAAACAACGTTAGAATTGAAATGCATATTTGCTGATAATTGTTGGACCTTTACTAGTTATCCTCTCTCCTGCCCTGATCACCCGTGTTGTGTTATTACAAGTGCCTGCCACCCTTCTCATTCGTTGTAAACCTGGGGGTTGATGATAAAGTTGATCAACAACGAAGGTCATCACATTGAAGTCTGTTCCCAGTCCCTTAACAAAGCCCACATACATGCGGTTTCCAGATTGCAATCAGAAACCAAAAACTGTATTTTTTCCTTTCCGTGTTCAGGAATGAAGAGACTTAATTGGAGTATCCCTGCAGGTCCAGTTTTCTACATTATTTCCTACCCTGTAGGACCATCCCTATTTATTGATGCAGCCTCATCAGGAATGGCAGAGAAAGCTGTTTTTCCCCAGGCACTTTACCTCTTCAATGCTAGAAAGCTCAAGCATATTTGAATGGCTATTTCTTTCTTACTGGTCTGATCAATTTGAATCTTATGGACATTATGAGGAACAGGTTAGGTAAGGGAAAATCAATTAAGACAGCAAAAACTGTCAACGTCAACAATTTGGGACTCATGCAAATTAAGTCAATCTCTACACCGGGTTCTGTGATGCTATGGTTTATATCCATGTGCCCAGGCTTAGAAATTGTTAGTTTAATTCAACTGTTCTTCTTTTATCCTCAAGGCGCCTGAACACAGTGCCCTTGAAATGTTTTCTCATAAATAAGCTGCATACATAGCATAAAATGGACTAGTGTGTTACAATTATTTATTATTTTACAGTTGATCCTTCATTCAGCAAATCTCCCTTTTCATGCTTCTGTCCCTTCTCTGGAGAACAGCAAACTGTTTGCATTGATGCTGTTGTAGAAATGGTTGTTGAATTGGTTAAGCACGGAAGAATAGCCATAACGATTTGATGGCCCTGGATCGGACCACTCTGACCCAGGCTGGCTCAGGATATTACTGGAAGGTGAGTACGAGCCGAACCCCATCATGTTCGGTGACGTGTCATTGACCAATCCAAGAGAAGCCTGTCTCCCACCTATAGGATTGTTATAGGTTGACATACTGGAAATGAAGTTGCTGAGGCAGGGAGTGGAGATTGAAGTTGGAGATTTCTTTTCAGGTGAGGTTCCTGTCCTTGTGGAGGGGATGTCCATGAGTCCTGGGCTTTGAGGTGGTTTTTGATTGCTGTCATCAGACTTTTCAGTGCTGATATTGCCTGCACTGGAGTTGGGATCTGATTTCCTTTTCCTCTTGCGCCGAAAGTTTCCGTTGTCAAACATTTTTTCGCAGTTAGGATCCAATGTCCAGTAATTTCCTTTACCTGAAACAGTGGAGGCAAGGAGGGGGAGAAAAGAAATAAAATCCCATGTGAGTATGACATCAGCTCATGAACAAATACGGCACCCAATACAACATTAGCACTGGGTCTCTACTAGCCACGAAAGTGTACTGTTTAAACATTCTCTTCTTTCCTTTTCCAGTGCTCATAACCTCAAAGTTCTTCAACTCAATCTATTGTAGTCAATGTTTTTCTAGTTTCTTAACTTCCTGCCAATGACCTCACTGTTCTAAAATTAAAATTCATCGCATTTTGCCATATTCACACCTCCTCCTTCTCCAGAATGCCCTAATTTTCCTTTTCTCCCCCAATTTATACTCTTCCAGAATCTAGCCTTAGCACTATCCATACTCTTCATTTGACTTCCTCCCCGACTCCTCGATCTTAGGAAATTTAACTAGGTCATTTGACTAAAATAAAAGTCTGTGTACATGAGGGAGTCACCAATATTGGTGATGCATTATCAGGGACAGTCACAGTCATGAAGGACCATTTAGTTATATCCATCAATCAGCTTTTGTCCTACTTTCCCAAAAATCCTACTTTCCTTCAAATTAAATATCTACTTTAACTCCTGTCAATAAGACATGCTTAGAAATGAGGCATAATACACTAATGAACCTGCCGCTATCCAGAAAGAAAAGTCCTTGAAGCTAACATAAAATGAAGTGGTGACATACCTGGATCATCTTCATCTCTGGGGACTTTCTTGAAACAGTCATTGAGGGAGAGGTTGTGTCTGATGGAGTTCTGCCACCCAGCTTTACTCTTGTTATAGAAGGGGAAGTTGTCAGCCACATACTGATAGATTTGACTTAGGGTCAGTCGCTTATCTGGTGCCCCGTGGATTGCCATTGCGATCAGAGCTGAGTAGGAGTAAGGCGGTCTCACCAGTTTCAGAAGCTCTTCCTGATTAGGAATAGATAACCACCCAAGGTCAGATCCTCCCAAACCAGTGTTGTTGGGTAGGAACTGTCTCGGCATCCCGTAAGACTGGGGGATGAAAGGGCTGGCATTCGATCCCGGCAGGTACGATGAAGAGTTCATGGATGGTCCGTTTAACCAGAGGTAGGGGTTGGCACTTGAACTGTAGTCATCAATGTCATAGTTAGATGGTCTCTGTGAATTCTGTTGATGGAAGAAGTTCTCACAGAAGATGTTCATCTCCGGAGGCTCTTGACCAATGCTGGGGAATTGGGGACTACAGCGAGGAGGTGACTGTGTCTGCAGGTCGAAGGAACTCATATTCGGTTCTGGCCTGTGAGGGTTTAATCAACTGGCAGGATCTCTTGTGGTAAAGACGTCGTCAAGGCAATTGCACCTTGCATCTCATACTTATACACCTGTGTTCTCAGGGTGTCTGTTACAAACTCCACCCCAGCTCAAATTGATTGGTGTGACATCACCAAGGCAAAATGTTGACGGATCAGATTTTCCGCATGCTTGCTCAGTACAGTGCCCTGGCTGGCACGTTGCTTAAGGTTGGAGGGGGCAGGGGAGGTGGGATGGGGTGGAGAGAGAGAGAGAACAGAGAGCGAGAGAGAGTGAGAGACAGAGAGAGAGAAAGAGAGAGAGAGTGCGTGAAAGAGAGAGCAGAGAGCAAGAGAGGGAGAGTGAGAGAGAGAGAGAGCGCAAAGAGTGAGAGAGAGAGAAAGCAAGAGGGAGAGCAAAAGAAATAGAAAGAGATAAAGAGAGGAAGAAAGAGAGAAAAAGGCAGAGAGAAAAAGTGAGAGGGAGAGAGAAAGAAAGAAAGACAGAGGGGGAGAAAGTGAGAGAAAGTGAGAGGAGGGGGAGAGAGAAAGAAAGTGAGGAAAGAGAGAGTGGAGATAGAGAGAGAGGGAAAGGGAGGGGGAGAGAGGGGAGACAGAGGGAGAGAGAGATGGAGAGAGAAGGGGGAGAGAGAGAGAGAGAGAGAGAGAGAGAGAGGGAGGGATTATTTATTTGCACTATCAACACAGGCACACTGCCTGAAGCATTCTGTAATCAAGAATTATCTGACAAAGTATTGAGCAAGGCATTCCAACCCATTTAAAGAAACCCCATTCTGACAGAAAGAAGGTTTCCACTTGCAAAGGATTTGTTTTACCTGATTTTGCAAATTAGTAACTCTGAGATGAGGCAACATTGTCCCTCGTTGACATGGGCTAGTATTTAAATCATTCATCTGAGCAAATACATTTCTCCCATGGTTTAGAAATTGCTTTGCCTGGGTAGTGAGAAAAGGTTTTGGATTGCACCATGACAGAAGGGAGAATTTTAAGCATTACCTCAGCATAAACACAAACCAGGATTGTGTTAGTGTGCTCTTCTAGCTATATAACACTGGCTATATAGCACTATATTTTCACTTAGGATTGATTGCAATTTTAGTCATGGTATATATTGAATGCAAAATCAAAACTATCTGCAGACACAAAGCAACCCCCAAACACAAACCTACACCATGTTCCACCCCCACCACAGACTATGAATCCAGCCATAATTTCAACTGGCCTCAACATAAAAATCAGCCAAAGCACAAAAAACACAGACCTGTATGTCCCCTGAACTTCTCACGCCCTATTGCTTCTTTACAAATACCCTTAATAATCTCCTCAATATGTTATTCCTAACCATGACTACTTTTTCAACAATATATACCCTATTAAATGTTTCAGACACATAGTATGAGCCCCCCAATAGGTTGTAGATAGGAAAAGGTAGGCAAAACTAAACAAAGGGCAATGGAGAGTGGGGGACACGAACTATGAAAGACAACAGGATTTGGAAGAAAAGAAGACAGATATAAGACAGTGGTACAGCTAGTGGAGCTGCTGCTTCATTTTGCCAGTCACATAGGTAAAATCCTGTCCTTGGGAGTAATCCGAGTGGAGTTTGCATATTCTCCCTGTGGCTGCACGTGTTTCCCTTGGATGTTCGAGTTTCCTCCCACGTTCTAAAGATGGCTGGACTGGTATGTGAACTGTGAATTGTGACTGGTTTGTAGTGAGTGGTAGAATCTGGGGGGAGCTGATAAAAATGTGTGTAAGCGGGTGGGTGATGGTGTAGATGATTCAGGCAATGGGCCTGAATCTGTCTGCATCTCTCTCTGACTCTATGATAAAATCAAGAGGGGCAGCTGTCCTACTTTTTGCAAACTCTAATCCTAAAACAATTCAAGCAATGGGCTGGTTATCGCTAACCTTGTTTGCAGACTGTCTAATACTAACATTAACTTCAATGCTGGCTAAAGCAACAGATTAGCTTTAGCTGCAGAGTTCACATCCCAAACACCAATGCCATTCGAAAGAATAGAACATGTTAAGGACTGAATTATGTCACATTGCCAACATATATAATCCCTATCAATCATTTATTCTGGTGTTGGCTTTCCCTCACTGTTTTCTCACAGTTGCCATACCTTTGCTACCTGCTGCTAATGTGGCCTCCACCACCATTGAGAAGTAGCTAGCCTGAAGTCTCAGGAATGAATGCTGTCTGGATGGTGGATGAGTTACAGGTGAGCTGATCCTAAACAGCACCTAGACTACACAACTGAACAGTGATCAATAATTTGACTTACTGGATGAGTCAGCAAATTAGAATACATTAATATTTTTCAACTGTAATATTGGGAGGTTTTAAACACTGCCTTAGAAGCAAGAGTAACACAACCAGTTTGAATGCACTAACATCTATATGAAGCTGGATAAAGCAACACATTGCCACTTGTTGCAATGTTTTCAAATATTAAAAAATGATGAGAATAACAACTTGTCTCAAGAACTTCTTACAGAAACACACATATGCATATAGACTCAAAAATGCATGCTTGCACCTGTATATACATGTGCACGTGAGTGCGTGAGCGCGCGTACGTACACACACACACACACACACACACACACACACACACACACACAAATGTGTGCCTTCTTATATTGAGGGTATTGAGGGATGGGTATGATGGATTTCGTGGCGTTTGTGTTTTACCAACATGAGAGTTGACATAACTGATTTCAAATGACTGCTTTGCTATCGGTCAGCTTTTTGTTTGCGCGGGAGCTGTTAATGAATGCAGTGTCTGAATTCATTAACTCTGTTCCTGGCAGTAAGACAGATAAACATAATTTATGAGACTTGTCAAAATGTAAAGAAATTATCCGTCTTCTGTTGTATCTGTTATAATATTACTGAAGGCATTCTTATTTCCTACCCTCTACTTTTGGCTACCACGGCACTCTCGAAGGATGGATTCTGTGTTACACTTGAGACTCTTGAAAAGCTGACCAGTCGGTAAAGAATTTGCACTCTATCTGTGGTTGTGTGGAGGCTTTTACAAGCTCAGGATGTCCCACTGTGCTTCAGAAGTAACACTGAAGTGGTGCTAGAGTTGTACTGTTGGAAATGAAGCAGCAAGCAAGTGTACAGAAAGATCCCACATGTGTTACTGCCCAAGTCATTCATTTTAACCTTGGCACCAGGAAATCACCTCTCAGAACAGTGTTGTGAGATGCTCAACTGATCCTGAGCAGTTGGACTAGCTCTGAATTTAATGACCTTTCTGGCAGCTGGCATCTCAAGTGACCTTAGACAATGTTCCCTCTAAGGTGTGCTCATGTGCGTGCACGCACAGCTTTTGCTACAAGCGCACAAAGGAACTTAAACTGCACACAAAAGGTTGTCATCCTCTACCTCATTGACATGCTAAGTATATTTCACGATCGTACACAATCACATTTCCTTTTCTGGTTCCTGATGCAGATGGTGTTGACAACATGGAGCTTGCGATGATTTGTCAGCAAGTTTTAGAACTTCTTTATTTAGACTGTTTTTATTGAAGAAATTGTTGATTAACAATATCAAATTCAAAAGAAGCAAAGGGTGTTAAGCACAAAAGACCTGATAGTTCACTTAAAGTGGACTGGCTTAAAGAAACAGTAGAAACCGCTACACTGAACGCTCATAATGTTGGGGATGCACAGCTACGACAAGTACTTATGTACAATACAGAAACTAATGTTACCTGCATGTATTGTTATGATGCAAAAGTTTCTGGAGAACTTGCAAGTAGGAAGAAGCGGAGTGATATTTGGAAACTTTATTTTTTAAAGTGCGACACACACAAAAAATGCTGGTGAACGCAGCAGGCCAGGCAGCATCTCTAGGAAGAGGTACAGTCGATGTTTTGGGCCGGGATCCTTCATCAGGACTAACTGAAAGAAGAGATAGTAAGAGATTTGAAAGTGGGAGGGGGAGGGGGAGATCTGAAATGACACTGAAGAAGTTTAGATCCTATCATTTCGGATCTCCCCCTCCCCTTCCCACTTTCAAATCTCTTACTATCTCTTCTTTCAGTTAGTCCTGACGAAGGGTCCCAGCCCGAAACGTCGACTGTACCTCTTCCTAGAGATGCTGCCTGGCCTGCTGTGTTCACCAGCATTTTTTGTGTGAGTTGCTTGAATTTCCAGCATCTGCAGATTTCCTCGTGTCTGCGTTTTTAAAGTGTGACTTAGCAAGCAAATCGTGTATGGATGGTGTGCAAAAGCTCGGGTAAGAAAATCCTTCATTACCCACAACAGGTCTGCTATATATGTTTTATGACTGGGTAAGTGAAGGAGTGCGTGAAAATTATCAAACCCAATGGAGATCAAATTTCTTATTGACAGTGTTTTGCTAGCTGTTAAAATGAATACCTCTAAATATAAAACTCGGTGCACACATGTTGTTGCCACTGGACAAAAAATTGCACAGCACAAGATTTTTCACACACTAGTCATTACAAATTAGAGGGAATATTGATAAACAGTGTGCAAGCGGTTACAATAGAATTGTATTTATATGTCTAGAAACAGTACTTATTTATTGAATCTCACATTAATTGAACTAAGACCCTGAATAAGTTCAAGTTTTAGATTGCTTGCAAGACTAACGATGGAGAATTACTGAAGATGCCAGAGTGGTTTTGATATGGTGGGACAATAGCTGCTCATTCATATTCAGAAATTACTATCTGGATCTCTTCTCCCAAGGACAGACGTGACACAGGGAGACAAGAGATTAGAGGCCATCTGCCACATTCCTCATGAAGATGGGGTGAAGTGGGAAGGACTGCGGATGTATTGGACTGCAGATGAATTGGCTTGAGGAGGGGATCAATTGTGAGGGGAGATTGCACATTTGGGGAGACCAAAGTCATGATAGGGCACATGACACCTGAGCAGGTGTTATCTCTCACTGAGTTCACCTTGACTAATCAGCACCTACTGATACTAATGCTGGAATAATATCATGTTATTAAACTTTCCCACCCCCATCCTGCACTATCCACACACCATTCTGTACATCTAACAACCGGCACATCTTTGGGAAGTGGTAGGATACCAAAGCAACTGAAGGAATATAACATGGTCACGGGGAGAGCACCACAGCACTGAAAGTCAGAATTCAAGTTCAAGTGCAAATTTCCTTGTCATTCAACCATACATGAATGCCTACGGAAACAAACAAACGAAACAACGCTACTCCAGGGCAAAGATCCAAACCACAAAACCAACAGTCACACACAGCACAAGGCACATATAGCTCATATAAGGTAGCAAGCACACATAAGATATAAGTCAAATACAGTTACACAAAAAAATATAGTCCAAGACAGTGAGTCCATGAATGTTGCAATGGTCAGCAGTCAAACACAATTTGGCTTGCCTTCTGCTGAGTGAACACAGGGGCAGCACTGACTCCAGCTTGGATACTGTGCCACACCACCACGAGCACATTGGCTCCAACACCCCTCTTTTCCGGGTGACTGTAAACAGGCACCAGGATTGGCTCCAACACCCCCCTTTCCCAGGTGACTGTAAATAGACACCATGGTTTGAGGCCACGCAGATCCACCATCAATCTACCCTGCTGTCCGCCCATAAATCAGAGAATCAGACTTGCAGCATTCCACATTAGCCATGTCCAACAGGGTCTTGCGATCACAAGAAAAGCGTATAAGATGACCGCTCACTGTTAGTCTGCACACTGTCTTTGCACAGCATGATCCACATCAACTCCAGCTCCTTCTGTTTTGCCTCCAATGAGTAGCTGGCTGATAGGGCAGACCTGCAGTGCTTTAAGTTCTTAATGTCCAGCAGGATCATGCAATCCTAAAAAATACAATTAAAAAAGATAGGTTGACTGCATAGAAGCCATTGCAATTGAGCGCTCCACCATCCTACTGGAAGAATTAAACCTGGACCATGAGAATAATAAGGCTGCAACTCCTTTAGCTGATGTTAGATGAAAATTATTGCAGAAAGACAAGGGATAGGTATCCTTTACCTGTTAACAAGCTTCCAAGGTTGGTGCAATGGGAGACAAATGACATTGCCAGGGGAGACCCTAATGGCAAATGCCCTTCAGGGTCAGCCAATCAGGTGTGGGAATGGAACCACATGACCTATCAGCTTACTTTCCCTCCAGTTACGTTAGGGAACCATTTGGGTTTTTGTATCATCTGAGGGGTTCATTGCAATTTTTGCTGCGGAAAACTTTCCATTCCTAATATTATTTTAGAAGGAATTCAAGTCTGCAAACAACTACAGGGGCAATTCATATTATTAAGTTTATTGCAAGCTCATGAGCAGATTAAACAACATTGAGGAGCAAGAATATTTATGTGCTTGGGAGAATATTTGCACCAATCTGTTAAATCCCATGATAATTAGCCTTTCCGTGAGATTAGAATAATAACTCGGTGAATTTGCATAATTCAGAAAACTTGGCTGGAAATTTCCTGATTTGAATAGTGCTTGACTTGACCTTGGTGAGTGTATATGACATCTTTATTCCCTGGAAAATGTCCTTTGCAGAGGAATTTAGGTAAGATCATTGTGTTCTGTTCTGGAAACAATGCTACCAACCTTGGACATTGCCAAGGAGTTAAGATTCCTACTTCCAACTGCAGCCAGTCTGAAATGGATAATAAATGCCACCCTTGTCAGCAATGTCTGTAATCTGAAATTTAATTAAAAACGCTTTGATGTCCAGCAACCATCTTGCCTGACTGAGCATGGATTTCAGTGATCAAGAACACACTGAATGCTGACTAAAGTCGCCAGTGCTCTTGGCCCTTGCACCTTTCTCTCAGCCAACTTTTAACACAATTCTTTGTGGCATAAGCACACAGCACATTGAGTGATGCCTAGTCTACTTCTGTTAGTCGCCTATCTTACAGCTCATAATACAGCTCTTAACTTATCCGTGGATTGTCACCTTGTCGTGGTGGAGAAGCTTGTGTCGTCCTGTGATCCCGAGAGCAATGCTGTCTGGAGCTATGCTGCTGGTAGGGTCACCCATGGCGGTAAGGTCGAGGGTGAGGTCCCTGACAAAGAACAATCCAACCAAGATCTCAACAGTGGAACAGGAGGATGAAGTTACTTCGAACTCAACGGCTGTGAAGGCGGACGAAGGCTGCAACAAATCCATCAGCTCCAATCATCGTGATTTCCATGGCACTGGAATCAGTTGGTTGATTTGCGAAGTATCGTGTGCTTCTTGGAGTGCAACATCAAGTACACGTTAAACAAATACACGCACAGGCGTCTTTGCTCTGTGGGCCACTTCTTCAGATTGAAGACCATCATCCTCGACCTCGAGGGATAGCCATGATGACGACAGCTATTAATCTTCTCAATCCTAATCTGTTCAGAGTTCCCTCTTGCCCCACCACTCTGCGACTGTTTCCTTTTGCAATTAGTGATTTTCAATTATTCAATGCAGAGATAAACTCTTCTGTCCATGTCAATATTGATTATTAAGTATTGAATTGACTTTATTACTTACATCTTTCATATACGAAGAGTAAAAATCTTTATGTTACGTCTCCATTCAAATATGCAATGTGCAATTATAGTAATTCATAATAAATATTACGTACAACAGTATAGTCAATATAAAATAGAAATACAATTGTGTCGGCATGAATTAAGTAGTCTGATGGCCTGGTGGAAGAAGCTGTCCCATAGCCCGTTGGTCCTGGCTTTTATGTTGCGGTACCATTTCCCGGACGGTAGCAACTGGAACAGTTTGTGGTTGGGGTGACTTGAGTCTCCAATGATCCTTTTTACACACCTGTCTTTGTAAATGTCCTGAACAGTAGGAAGTTCACATTGAAAAATGCACTGGGCCGTCCGCACCACTCTCTGCAGAGTCCCGCGATTGAGGGAAGTACAGTTCCCACACCAGGTAGTGATGCAGCCAGTCAGGATGCTCTCAATCGTGCTGCTGTAGAATGTTCTTAGAATCTGGGAGGGCTATACCAAACTTCTTCAATTGTCTGAGGTGAAAGAGGCGCTGTTGTGCCTTTATCACCACACAGCCGGTATGTACAGATCACGTGAGACCCTCGACGATGATTATGCTGAGGAACTTAAAGCTGTTCACCCTCTCAACCCCGGATCCATTGATGTCAATAGGGGTTAGCCTAACTCTATTCTTCCTGCAGTCCACAACCAGCTCCTGTGTTTTTGCGAGAGGGAGAAGTTGTTTTCTTGACACCATTGTGTCGGGGTAATGACTTCCTCTCTGTAGGCTGCCTCATTATTATTTGAGATTAGGCCAATTAGTGTAGTGTCATCAGAAAATTTAATTAGCAGATTGGAACTGTGGATGGCAACACAGTCATGGGCATACAGAGTATCTATCTATCCTTACTCCATTAACCAAAACTTCTATGCCTTGGAGATTCAAGTGTTCATCAAGATGCTTCTTAGGTTTGAGAGACTTTGCTTCCACCCTCCTTTCAGAGAAATCCAGAGTATAGCTGGCTGCCAATTTCCCCTTGTTTTGTACATCTCATCCTAGTTGACTTACCAACTATTTTAGAGTGGTCAGCCAGGAAACAGGATTGCGAGGCCATTTGCCTCTACAGTACTGCCCTCTCACCAAGGACCCTCAGAAGGAGGGTGCAATGCAAAATCTATTGGAATTCTGTGGTGATCTCCTGACCCAAAACATTTGTGTTACCTGAGAGGACTGGCAAATACACGTTCTCATTTCAGCAGTGATCCGATCAATTCCCAAATCCTGTGTGATGAACTGCCCTCTCGTGGCCTTTCTCTGCCACTACAGGATTTGCCACATCTACAGACATTGAAGCCTAGAACACAAATAGGCATAATGGTTATCCAGCACTGAAGTAAGCTCTCCTGCCCAGTTTGCATGTGCTAACCATTAAAATCTCATGCACACTCATCCTATTTAGACTTCCCACATTCTTATCAACTCCCTCAGATTTCACCACTCACCTACACGTTAGGGGCAATTTACAGAGCCCAATTGACATACCAGCCTGCGAGTGTTTTGGATGTGGGGTGATGGTGCAGGAGCACCTGGAGGTGACCTGCACTGTAGTCACTGAGAGAATGTGCAAACTGCCCACAGACAAGTTGGGATTGTGCCTGGGTAATTGGAGTTGTACAGCAGCAGCTCTACTCACTCCGCACCACTGCCAGAAATGTGATGGCTGCTTGGCATTTCTGGTTTATGCTTCCTAAGCCTTCAGAATAGTCCACGGGAAAGCAATTCATATCAGCAGACAGCTTGCAGGGTCTGAACTAAAGTTACTCTGTGAGCATGCAGACTTGGGGCTCCACACTCAAGCCTGGCTGGCTTTGAACTGCCTATGAAAGTCAGTCCATTGCAGGCAACAAGATATTACAACCCCAGTCACAGACCAAAGAACTTCTGGCCACAAAGTTCCTCTCACTACTTATGCCTTACACCACCTGCTGACTCTGAAGTCTGCCGATCCCCTGGACCAAGTCTCACGAACAATGGGACTATCAGAGGCCATTTGGCCAGACTGGCTCTGTCAATGCTAGCTTTTCACACTAGTTTCTTATGATTCACGTCCCAGGTGGAACCCAAATTGACTGATACCAATTAAAATTGGGACACTACCCTATCAGTTACATAAATTCTGCAAATATCAGTAAAATTATTTAATGTAACCTTGCACATTGTGTAGAATTGGATTGGATCACAGCTGACTACAGAGGGGGATTAACCTAATACTTGCCTCCCATTCCATCTCCCCTCATTATGAGAAAGAAGGTGGAATTGCTATTACTCTTGTTCATTTATTATTGTCAAATGTACCAAGATACAGTGAAAGGCTTAGTTTTCATGCCATCCATACAGATCATTTCATACATACATCAAGTGTATGTCCAAAGTACACTGATTATTCATGTATTATTGAAGTGTGCATACATCATACAACCTTGAGATTCATCTCCTTACAGGCAGCCACAAGACAAAGAAACCCAAAAAAAAGCCCAAAATAAAAAATGTCCAATGTGCAGAGAGACCATACCTCGCCTTGGGCCCTGCCACCCTGACCTTTTCAACCTGGCCCGGCAGTTAGATCATCATCCAAACACAGTGTTCAGTCACTTCGATACACTCTGGGGCCTAGACCCTGCTGTCTCGATTAGCCTGGACCTCACCTTTCGGATTCGGCCTGGCACTTAAGTCAATCGAAACTCAGGTCTTCCTCGGAGACCTCTACAATGTGTTATGCATTCAGAGGTGTTGTTCTGCACACTACTGTTGTAACGCCTCATGATGTGAGTTACTGTCACCTTCCTGTCAGCTTGAACCAGTATGCTCATTCTCTTCTAGCCTCTCTCATTAACAAGGCATTTTTGCCAACAGAACTGCTGCTCGCTGAATGTTTTTTTTTGTTTTTTTTCTCCATTCTCTGTAAACTCCAGAGACTGTTATGTGTGAAAATGCTATGTTTGTGTACTGCAGTAGTGTAGCAGTTAGTGTGACACTGCTACAGCCTGGAGTGTCGGTGTTCAGAGTTTAATTCTCACGTTATCGGTAGGGAATCTGTACATCCTCCCCTTGGAAATGTTTGGGTTTTCCAGTTTCTGCCCACAGTTCAACAATATATCAGTCAGTAGCTGATTTGGCCATTGTCCCATGATTAGGTTAGGTTAAATCGGGGGTTGCCTGGAGGTGCAGCTGAAGGGCCTAACCCATTCTGTATCTCTAAATAAAATAAAATAAACAAAATTAAAATAAAATGAAAATCCCAGGTCAGCAGATTCTGAGATACACAAACCACCCCATCTGGCACCAACAGCCATTCCACAGTCAAAGTCAGTTAGATCACATCTCTTCCCCATTCTGATGTTTGACCTTGAACATACATTAAATTGCTGCTTCATGATTAGTTGATTAGATATTTGCATCAACAAACAGGTGGACAGGTGTACCTGATAAAGTGGCATGGTCACTGAGTGTTAAGTACGCTGAGGTAGGAAAAAAAAGGAAAAGCAAGAAATGTTATAAGTAGGAGAAGGGAGACAAATAAAATTCAAAGTCCACAACAAAGTCGATTGAGGGATCAATCATCTATCTTTCAGCATATAAGATGATCATTCAAGTTTGAAAACAGCAGAGGAAAGCTGACCTTGAGCCTGGTTGTACATGTTCTCAAGTTTTTGTTTATTCTGCTTGATGGAAGCAGGGAAAAGAAAGAAGACTGGGGTGAAAGGGTCCTTGACTATGCAATCACGAGGAAATCTGCAGATGCTGGAAATTCAAGAACACACACACAAAAAATGTTGGCGAATGCAGCAGGCCAGGCAGCATCCACAGGAAGAGGTACAGTCGACGTCTCGGGCCGAGACCCTTCATCAGGACTAACTGAAAGAAAAGATAGTAAGAGATTTGAAAGTGGGAGGGGGAGGGGGAGATCCGAAATGATAGGAGAAGACAGGAGGGGGAGGGATGGAGCCAAGAGCTGGTAAGTTGATTGGCAAAAAGGATACGAGGCTGGAGAAGGGACAGGATCATGGGAAGGGAGGCCTAGGGAGAAAGAAAGGGGAAGGGGAGCCCAGAGGATGGGCAAGGAGTTATAGTGAGAGGGACAGAGGGAGGAAAAAGAGAGATAGATGGATAAATAAACAAACAGACAAACAAACAAACAAATAAATAAATAAATAAATAAATAAGGGCTGGGGTACGAAGGGGAGGTGGGGCATTAACGGAAGTTAGAGAAGTCAATGTTCATGCCATCAGGTTGGAGGCTATCTAGATGGAATATAAGGTGTTGTTCCTCCAACCTGAGTATGGTCTCATCTTGAGAGTAGAGGAGGCCGTGGACAGACATATCAGAATGGGAATGGGACGTGGAATTAAAATGTGTGGCCACTGGGAGATCCTGCTTTCTCTGGCAGACAGAGCGTAGGTCCTTGACTATATTTGTGCTTTCCTAAGTGTTAGGTACATGAGTTATGATTGAAAAAGTAAGTGGCTGGAGTTGCTTAGCAGTTTAATGCAGGGATGTTTCTAGAGGTATCAAAAATCAAACTTGCAAAAATTAGTGAAAATAGTGAAAAGAAAACTGTCAATATTTACAAAAAGATATCAAACAGAAACCACGACAATAGCTCCTTTCTATTTGTCCAGTGTGAACTCCTGGCAGACCGATCTCTCTCTTCCCCTGAGAGTGATCAGCCCTGTTTATTAGGCATCAGGACATACCATCTTTAATTACCCTCAAAGTTAACTTAAGACTGCAAATAAATTAGAATATGATGCATTCCACCATGTAGTTACAATCATATTGCAAAATAAACAGAAGTATCTACACAGATACAATATGCATGCAACATATAAACACTTATACATTCCCATTACTAAAGAAGTGGACTAGTCAGCTGTGTATGGCGTGAAAAGCACCATAAACCTAACCCCTTTAGTACCGATTATTAGAATATATTGAGGGAAGATGTTGAAGTGCGCAGACTCAGCAGAATGACAAGGTAGAATGTGTCAGTGTGCGTGTGTGTGTGTAAATGTGCATGTGTCAGGAGTGCATTGACTAAGTTCTGTCTGTCACACCAAAGCAGTTGGAAGTGTAGAAAGAGTCAATGGCAGGAAGGCTGGTTTGAGTGATGAACCTGGATGCATACACAGCACTCTTCAATTTCTTGCAGTCTTTGGCAGATCAGTTGCCAAATCGTTCTGCAAAGCATTTGGATAGGGTGCATTCTATAGCACCTCTGTAAAACTTCGTGAGAGTCATTGGAAGCCATCCACATTCTCCTAGCTTTCTGAGGAAATACAGATGCAGGCACGCATTCTTGGCCCTGATTGGACCAGAGCAAATTGTTGCTGATAGGTAAATTTCAAATGTGGTGAGCAATGGTTGGCAAGTTGAACTACATATTTTGACCTCAACCACACAAAAAAGTTAACTGTGACACTAACAGAGCCCACATTCAAGAGAAGTCCTTGCAGAAACCATGAGGTCACTCTGAAGAACTAACACCTCAGTAAGTTGGAGTAAGAATGTAATGCTGGTTCATAAACCTACAAATTGGACCAAATTCTTTTGGAAAAGACTGTTTAGGATAATACAAAGGCCATGTGATGAGAGTAGATAGCTTTGAAAGGAATAGTTGACTTTGGGCTCTTTATTCCCAGCACTGTTCTCCTTTTGGACTTTCCTTGTCCATGTCTGCGTCTTCTGGAAACTAATAGAATCATAGAGTCACATGAAAAGTACTACAGGCTCTTTGGCGTATCCGGTCTATGCTGAATCATTTAAGCTGCACAGTTCCATTGACCTGCACCCTAGAATATAGCTCTCCACACCCCTTCATGTACCCGTCCAAACTGCTCCTAAACGTTGAAATCAAATTCACATGCACCACTTGCGCTGGTAGCTCATTCGACGCTCTCACAAGCCTCTGTGTGAAGAAGTTTCCCTTCATATTCCCGTTAAACTTTTCACCTTTCACCCTTAACACATAACCTCTAATTGTAGTCCTGCCCAACCTCAGCAGAAAAAAACTATTTTTTATTTACCCTATCTATACTCCACGTGATTTTATATACCCCTATCAAATCTCCCCTCAATCTTCTAAGTCCTCAAGGAATGAAGTCCTAACCTATTCAATCCAAACTATCATCCAGATTATTGATATCGATGACAAACAACAACAGACCCAGCACTGATCCCTGCGGCACTCCACTAGTCACAGGCCTCCAGACATAGTGGCAAACCTCTACTACTATCTCTGGCTTCTCCCACAAATCCTAGTCCAATTAATTACTTCATCTTGAATTCCAAGTGACTGAACCTTCTTGGCCAACCTCCCACGAGGGACCTTGTTAATTTATTTGAAAACATACACTGCCTTGCCTTCATCATCTTTCCTGGTAACTTCCTCAAAAAACTCTATAAGATTGGTTAGACATGACCTACTACACAAAAAGAAGGGTCTCAGCCTGAAACATTGACTGTAATCTTTTCCATAGGTGTTGCCTGGCCTGCTGAGTTCCTCCAGCATTTTGTGCATGTTACACAAAAAGACATGCTTACTATCCCCAATCAGTCTATGTCTATCCAAATATTTATATACCTTGTCCCTTAGAGTGCCTTCCAATAACTTTCGCATTACTGATATCAAGCACACCAAGCTATAATTTCCTGGTTTATTATTAATGTCTTTCTTAAACAACGGAATAACATTCACTTCTTCTAATCCTCCAGTACCTCGCCTGTCGCTAATTTTGATCTAAATATCTCTGCTAGGCCCTGATAATTTCTGCACTTGCCTCCCACAGGTTCTGAGAGAACACCTTGTAAGATCTTGGGGATTTATCCATCCTAACTTGACTCAAAACATAATCACCTCCTCCTCTGTAATCTGCACATAGTCCTTGACCTCGCTGCTGTTTTTCCTCCCCTCTATGTCTATCGCCAGAGCGAACATAGATACAGAAAATCCACTTAAGATCTTCCCCATCTCTTTTGGCTCCACACGTAGATTACCGCTCTGATCTTCCAGAGGACCAATTTTGCTCCTTCCAATCCTTTTGCTTTAAACATTTCTGTAGAATTCCTTAGGATGCTCCTTCACCTTGTCTGCTAGGGAAACCTCGTATCTTTGTGTCTTCATTTAGCCCTCTTGATTTCTTTCCTATGTGTTCTCTTGCATTTCTTATACTCCATAAGTATCTAAATTGTTTCTTCCAGCATTGCCATGACACTTTCCTTGACTAGTTATGCCATCTCTCCTCCTTCAAACCCTCCTACTCTTTTGCGTGTAAAGCAATGAAATCCGGAATACTGTGATGCAAGTCCTGCCCCTCCTGCAGCCAAGTCTCACTAATGGCTACAATATCATTCAATGTGTTGATCCATGCCCTGAGGTCTTCTATCTTTCCTACAATATTTCTTGCATTAAAAAATATTCATCTCAGAATATTAGTCGCACCATACTCAACCCTCTGAATCCTGACTTTGTCTGAGGTCTTAACAACATCTGTCTCCACACCCCCTCCACTATTTGATCTGGTGCTCTGGTTCCTATCCCATTACAACTCTAGATTAACCCACCCCTATGCAGCACTAGAAAACCTTCCCACTAGGATATTAATCCCCCTCCAAATCAGGTGCTAACAGAAGCAAATAGTGAGGCTTTAAGTGGTGGGAGGGCAATGATTGATCTGAAAAGCCTGATGAAGCCTCTCCCAAAAAAACTCCCATGAAAAATGTGGCAGCCAGTGAATTCTCACCTTCAAAATGACACAAATAAAATTATCAATGTTTCTCAAATGTTTCTCAATGTCAGAAATTTAAATATACTAAACAAGAGTTTTTTCAATATAAAATGGTTTAAAAGCAAGAAGAAATAGCTCTAACTGAAAATGGAACAATTGAAAACATTAAATAAAACACAGATTTTTATATCATGAATGTTGGAATTTCACAGAAAGTTTCCGCCTCACTTACCTACCTCAGTGCAGTGCATTTGATAGGTGGATGGAAGAAGCTGTCAGAAGATTGAAGGTTTTCACATTGATATGGTAATCCTCAAACCACTGGAGTCTGGTGAAATCTGGATTTATGTCTCCATCTTCCAGCAGATGCTGCGGTGGGTTATACACCAGATGGCAGCACTGTGCAAGTTTCATTCTCATTGTCCCTTCTATAACCAAGTTTTGAAAGGCAGCAAATAAACTTCTGTTTTGAACACTACTCTTTATCACCAGCTCCTTAACACAATACAAAGCATTTAAACCAAACTGAAAATTTCAGCTTGTCTTTCTATGGAGGCTGAGTTCATTTGTTGCTGCACAGTTCCAGTGACCTCTTGAGCTGAATATGTGAAGTTTGTTTGTTCTCCCTAAGGCTGCACTTGCTTCCTCTTGATGCTCCGGTTCCCTCCCGCATTCCAAAAATATGAGCATGAGAAAATCTGCAGATGCTGCAAATCCACAGCAACACACGCTGGAGGCACTCAGCAGGCCAGGCAGCATCTGTGGGAAAGAGTAGAAAAAATAATAATGTTTTGGGCCGAGGCCCTTCATCAGGACTGAAATATGAGGTTTGGTAGGCTGTTGTAAATTGTCTTTCATTTGCAGGTGAGTGGCAGAGTCTGGGAGAGTTGATGGAAATGTGGGTAAAGCGATTTGTGATTACTGTAGGTTTAGTATCACTAGGTTCTTGATGGTCAACATGGGATTGATGGGATGAAGGACCTGTTTCCGTGCTATGACTCTTTGGCTATGACTCTTTGTTTAAAAATAATTTTTTAAACAAGCAATAATAATGCATAGTTGGTGATAAGTAATGGGTTGCAACTTTATATCTAATACTGGAATAGGTGAAGCAACTGAAACTGCACTGGGAACACGAAATGTTCATTCGCTATGAAAGAAAATTAATTTACTGTCACGTCACAATGGATTCATTAATTGAGCAGTTGTAAGTAAGCTCCATACCAACCCCTCTCACTCGGAGACTTCAGAGTGAGCTGGGATGATAAGTACAAAATGTTGCACATTGGATTAGCAGGGAAGCACTTTGTGGAGATTAGCTTGGGACAGTGCAGACAGAACTTTACTGTGTACCTGGCTAGGGCAGAAAGCATTTAGAACCATAGAACCATAGAACATTACAGCACAGAAACAGGCCGTTTGGCCCTTCTTGGCTGTGCCGAACCATTTTTCTGCCTATTCCCACTGACCTGCACCTGGACCATATCCCTCCATACACCTCTCATCCAAGTACCTGTCCAAGTTCTTCTTAAGTGTTAAAAGTGAGCCCGCATTTACCACTTCATCTGGCAGCTCATTCCACACTCCCACAACTCTCTGTGTGCCCTAATGTTCCCTTTAAACTTTTCCCTCTTTACCCTTAACCCACGTCCTCTGTTTTTTTTTCTCCCCTAGCCTCTGTGGAAAAAGCCTGCTTGCATTCACTCTATCTATACCAATTATAATGTTATATACCTCTATCAAATCTCCCTTCATTCTTCTACGCTCCAGGGAATAAAGTCCTAACCTATTCAACCTTTCTCTGTAACTCAGTTTCTCAAGTCCTGGCAACATCCTTGTAAACCTTCTCTGCACTCTTTCAACCTTATTAATATCCTTCCTATAATTTGGTGACCAAAACTGCACACAATACTCCAAATCCGGCCTCACCAATGCCTTATACAACCTCACCATAACATTCCAACTCTTATACTCAATACTTTGATTTATAAAGACCAATGTACCAAAAGCTCTCTTTACGACCCTATCTACCTGTGACACCACTTTTAGGGAATCCCATATCCCTCTGTTCTAGTGTACTCCTCAATGCCCTACCATTTACCTTGTATGTTCTTCCTTGCTTCGCCCTTTCAAAGTGCAATACCTCACACTTGTCTGTATTAAACCCCATCTGCCATTTTTCAGCCGATTTTTCCAGCTGGTCCAAGTCCCCCTGAAAGCTTTGGAAACCTTCTTCACTGTCTACTACACCTTCCATCTTTGTATCATCAGCAAATTTGCTGATCCAATTTACCGCATTATCATCCAGATCATTGATATAGATGACAAATAACAATGGACCCAGCATTGATCCCTGTGGCACACCACTAGTCACAAGCCTCCACTCAGAGAAGCAATCCTCCACTACCACTCTCTGGCTTCTTCCATTGTGCCAATGTCTAATCCAATTTACTACCTGTCCACGTATACCTAGTGACTGAATCTTCCTAACTAACCTCCCATGCGGGACCTTGTTAAAGGCCTTACTGAAGTCCATGTAGACAACATCCACTGCCTTCCCTTCATCCACTTTCCTGGTAACCTCCTTGAAAAACTCTAATAGATTGGTTAAATATGACCTACCACACACGAAGTCATGTTGACTCTCCCAAATAAGTCCCTGTCTATCCAAATACTTGTAGATCCTATCTCTTAGTACTCCTTCCAATAATTTACCTACTACTGACGTCAAATTTACCAGCCTATAATTTCCCAGATTACTCTTAGAGCCTTTTTTAAACAATGGAACAAAGTGAGCTATCCTCCAATCCTCCGGCACCTCACCCATAGATACCAACATTTTAATTATATCTGCTAAGGCCCCTGCAATTTCAACACTAGTCTCATTCAAAGTCTGAGGGAATACCCTGTCAGGTCCTGGGGATTTATCTACTCTGAATTGTCTCAAGATAGCAAGCACCTCATCCTCTTCAATCTGTAAATGTTCCATGACCTCACTACTTGTTTGCCTTATTTTCATAGACTGAGTGCCAGTTTCCTTAGTAAATAGAGATGCAAAAAACCCATTTAAAATCTCCCTCGTTTCTTTTGGTTCCATACATAGACGACAACTCTGATCTTCAAGGAGACTAATTCTATCCCTAACTATCCTTTTGCTCTTAATATACTTGTAGAAGCTCTTTGGATTATCCTTCACCTTGACTGACAAAGCAATTTGAATGGCCAATGTAGAAGGATTTTCTTTTTTGAATTAACCTCTGCAATACTTACTCTGGAAGTGTTTGATGGAACAGGACCTACACTCTGACAGTGCAGCATGTTCTCAATACAGGCCAGCCCTGGGTTATGAACGCCAGACTTACGGACACCCTCACACACGAATGAGCTCTCATAATAACGTTAAGTTTCGAAGTCCAATATACATACTGTACCTACATACAGTAATTCATTCCCACAAATAACAGAACTAATTTTCATTTTCTCTTCTTGCTTGGCAATTATTCTTTCCTATCATTCTTACGTGTTTTGGATGCCACTCACTACAATTCCATGGAAGTATGGTTACTAATAAGAGACTTTTGTGTATGGACAGATTTGACTTATGAATGTCTGTAAAAGTGGAACCTGTTTGTTCCTCATGGACAGACTATACCATACTATAGTATTGGTGGTGAATACTTGTTCAAGTGTCAGATTCAGATTTATTTATCATATATACATGTTGGTGTACAGTGAAATGCATCAGTTGTGTTAACAGCCAAAACACCTATGGATGTAGTGGGGACAGCCTGGAAATGTGGTCACATATTCTGGTGCCAACGTGACATGGCCACAATGCTTAGCAGAACAACACAGAACACAACAATAGCAAAATCAGCACCTTTCCTCCTCCTCTCCCTCCCTCCCACTGACCCACACACATGGATTGTCTTCCAACTCCAGGACTGGCCTCCAGTCTCCGGTTTTCATCCATCAAGCTTCAAGCTTCGATCTTTAGTACAGACCCCTAGACTACTGAGGCTCACCCTGAACTCCAGCCTTACCGAATGACTAGCCTTCTTGCCTCTTGCTTGCACATAGAAACATAGAAACTTAGAAAATAGGTGCAGGAGTAGGCCATTCGGCCCTTCGAGCCTGCACCGCCATTCAGTATGATCACGGCTGATCATCCAACTCAGAACCTTATACCTGCCTTCTCTCCATACCCCCTGATCCCTTTAGCCACAAGGGCCTTATCTAACTCCCTCTTAAATATAGCCAATGAACTGGCCTCAACTGTTTCCTGTGGCAGAGAATTCCACAGATTCACCACTCTCTGTGTGAAGAAGTTTTTCCTCACCTCGGTCCTAAAAGGCTTCCCCTTTGTCCTTAAACTGTGACCCCTCGTTCTGGACTTCCCCAACATCGGGAACAATCTTCCTGCATCTAGCCTGTCCAATCCCTTTAGAATTTCATACGTTTCAATAAGATCCCCCCTCAATCTTCTAAATTCCAGTGAGTATAAGCCTAGTCGATCCAGTCTTTCATCATATGAAAGTCCTGCCATCCCAGGAATCAATCTGGTGAATCTTCTTTGTACTCCCTCTATGGCAAAAATGTCTTTCCTCAGATTAGGGGACCAAAACTGCACACAATATTCCAGGTGTGGTCACATTATCCACATCAAATTGCATCTGCCATGAATTTGCCCACTCTCCTAACCTATCCAAGTCACCCTGCATCCTCTTAGCATCCTCCTCACAGCTAACACTGCCGCCCAGCTTCGTGTCATCCGCAAACTTGGAGATGCTGCATTTAATTCCCCCGTCTAAGTCATTAATATATATTGTAAACAACTGGGGTCCCAGCACTGAGCCTTGCGGTACCCCACTAGTCACTGCCTGCCATTCTGAAAATGTCCCGTTTATTCCCACTCTTTGCTTCCTGTCTGCCAACCAATTCTCTATCCACATCAATACCATACCCCCAATACAGTGTGCTTTAAATTTGCACACTAATCTCCTGTGTGGGTCCTTGTCAAAAGACTTTTGAAAATCTTTTTGAAACCCTTTTGAAAAGACTTTTGAAAACATGTATCTGATCCTGGGACCCATTGACTTTTGACACCCCAACATCCATGAATGTCTTCCATCACTCTCCTCATGGCTGGCTTTGAGCACAGAGCGTTTCCACAGTATGATTAACCTCACAAGCATCTTTTTGGAGATAAAATGAATGTTAAACTGCAACTGACACACAAAACTTGGATACACTGAGGGATGGTAATCATTTTTTCAAATGAGTAATATGATACACTGAAGGACCCATCCTGGCTCTGGGCTTAGTATTTAATAAATCTTACCCAACTTCAGGAGTTTAACGAGCAGAAACCCTACTTCATTTTGACAGCATGCTGGACCTGGTCCCAAAGTGGACAATCAGAAAATAACATTGAATAGCATAGAACTGCATCATGCAAGTAGAATTTATTGTTATTAAAATAAGCTTGGAAATGAGAGGAGGCCTGAGAGAATTTTATAAAATTATGAGATGTAGATAGGGTAGACAGAGTAGATTTGATTTTATTCAGAGATACAGTATGGTGTAGGTGCCCAATGACACTTATGTGACCAATTAAGCCTCCAATAGATGTGCCTGTGAGGAAACTAGATTGCCCAGAGGATAGCCACGTGGTCATGAGGAGAGTATGCAAGCTCCTCGCAGACAGCATCAGGAATTAACCCAGGTCGCTGGCATGGTAACTGCATCACGCTAGCCACCACATTACCATTTTATCACAATGGTCATGGACGATGGTTGGAATATTTTTCCCAACATGGAAGTGTCAAGTACTAGAGCAGTAAGTTTAAAGTGATCTGCCGGGTAAGATTTTTTTAAAAACACAGAGCATGATAGATGTCTGTATTGGGCTGCAAACGGTAGTGGTGGATATGATAGTGAGGCTATTAGATAGACACATGAATATGCAGGAAATGGAGAGATATTGATCCTGTGTAGGCAGAAAAGACTTAGTTTAATTCAGCATTGTTATCGGCACAGACATTATGAGCTGAGGGTCTGTAACTATGGTGTACTGTTCTATGTTCCATATTCTATGTGGTGAAATGAAACCATGACCAGTGGCTGTTGTTTACTTGGATTTTCAGAGGGTCTTGCCAAAGTGCCATACATGAAGCTGCTAGACAAGATAAGAGCCAATGTTATTGCAGGAAAGTTACAGGCATGGATAGAAGATTGGCTGACTGGCAGGAGACAAAGTGTGAGAATAAAGGGGGCTCTCTCCCGTTGGCTGCTAGTGGTGTTCCACAGGGGCCAGTGTTGGGACCACTTCTTTTCATGTTATATATCAAACATCTGGATGATAGAATTGATACTTTTATGGACAAACTTACAGATGATAGAAAGATAGGTGAAGGGAGGTAGTGTTGAGGATGCAGAGGAATTTAGACAGATTGAGATTAATGGGAAAAGAAGTGGCAGATGATATACAGTGAAGGGAAATGTATGGTAGAAGGAATGAAGGCATAGACTATTTTCTAAACTGGGAGCAAAACTAAGAAATCAGAGGTACAATGGGACTTGAAAGTCCCAGTGCAGGTTTCCATAAATGCTAACTTGCAGGTTGAGTCAGTAGTAAGGAAAGCAAATGCAATGCTCCTTTTGAGGGGGCTAGAATATAAAAGCAGGGATGTTATGTTGAGGCTTTATAAGTCATTGGTCAGACCACACTTGGAGTATTGTGAGCAATTTTGGGTCCCTTATCGAAGAAAAATGTGCTGGCACTGGCGAGGGTTCAGAGAACATTCACAAGAATGATCCCGGGAATGGAAGAGCTAACAGATGAGGAGCTTTTGATGACTCTGAGCCCTCACTCGCTGGAATTTAGAGTGAGGGGGATTTCATTGAAATTTATTGATTATTGAAAGATGCAGATGGAGTGGACATGAAGAGAATGCTTCATGTAATTGTGAGTCTTGAACCTGAGGGCGCAGCCTCTGAATACAAGGATATCCCTTTAGAACAAAAATGAGGAGGAATTTCTTTAACCAGAAGGTGGCAAATCTGTGCGATTCATTGCCAGGGATGGCTGAGGAGTCCAAGTCTTTGGGTACACTTAACATGAAGGTCGATAGGTTCCTGATTACTGCGGGCGTCAAAGGTTACAGGGAAAAGGAAGGAAAATTGGATTGAGAGGGATAATAAATCAGCCGTGGTGGAATGGCAGAGCAGACCAGATGAGCCATAAGGTCATAAGGTCTTCTAGGGTCTCATTTGGCAACTCTGAGTGTTGCTTGTTTGGGAATGTGTGCATTTAGATGATCTGTGAAGCAGGATGAGGCGTAGATATTATGGTGTTTAGGTGGCATTGAGGAAATAATCCAGCCTGATATGTAGAAGTAGGGAGGCAAGTTAATCAAATCGAGTTTATTGTCATCTGCAGAAGTACAGCAATGCACAGGTACAATGAAAAACTTGTTTGCAATAGCATTGGAGACAACTAGACTCAAATAACACACAGACATAAATAATATCAAATCAGAATAAACTCAGAATCAGTTTTATCATCATAGACATATAATGAATGTGCTGTTTTGTGGCAGCAGTATAGTGTAATACATAAAAATCACAATCAGTTACAATAAGAAATAAATAGTGCAAAAGTACAAGGCGGTGAAGTAAAAGACTGCATACAAGACAATAATACAACAAACACAATGTGAAGAAAGTCAGTGTTTCTTGGTTCTTTGATGTTGGGGACTTGCTGAACCTTCCTAAGTTGACATTGGTGTCCTTTACTCAAGAGATTTTGCGGACGCTGGAAGTCTTGAGCACACACACTAAGTACCTGAGGAACTCAGCAGGTCAGGCAGTATCTCTGGAGGGGAATAAACAGCTGATGATCTGCAAGATGAAAAGAGTTAAGATACTTCAGGATGTCGTTTGTCTTTCATCTTCACCAGTACCTATACCATTCGGAATAGTCAGTGGCTGTTACATACAGTCTCTGCAATGGATAACCAAAGTTGAACGGTAAATATGAAACTTAGTATGAGCAATATCATCCCTGGTTTACTAGGGCTTGAGAAGCATTCAGACAGTATTTGACTACACCATTGTTGCAATTTATTCACTTAAGTGCAAAACTTAGACTGATATTTTTGTCCAGTGGAGTACTGAAGTTCTTTCAAGCACAACGTATCCACCAACAAAGATGATTAAAATCAAAATGTTTAACCATTCACTTTATAGCTGTTTGTAAACTCTATATATTGAACTGAATCACCAGAGATAACATATGCCTTCATAACAGCCCTATCAACATGCATGGCAACTTTGAGGGAACTATAGAAGTGGTCCCCAAGTTCCCTCCTTTGCTCTACACTGCCAAGAATCCTACCATTAACCCTATCTTGCTTTTAAATTTGACCTTCCAAAATAAATCACTTCACATTTTTCCACCTTGAACTCCATCTGACCGGCTCTGCATTCTGTCAATGTCTTGCTGCAACCTACAATAACTCTCCACACTTTCCACAACTTCAGCAACTTTTGCGTCAAATTTACTAACCCATCCTTTCACTTTCTCATCCAAGTCAATTACAAAAATCACAATCTGCAGGGGTTCTAGAACAGATCCCAATTGAACACCACTGGTTATTAACCTCCAGGCAAAATACGCTCCATGTACTAACACCTTCTGCCTCCTATGGTCAAGCCAATTCTGAATCGATACAGCCAAGTCTCCCTGAATCCCATGCCTCCTGACTTTCTGAACGAGCCTGCCATGGGGAACCTTATAGACCACATCCACTGCTTTATCTTCATCAGTGTGCTTTGTCACATCCGCAAAGAATTCAATCAGGCTCGTGCAGTATGTTTCCTCTATATCTGATCAGTCTTACTCTCACTCTTCACATACTCGTAGAATGCCCTGAGGTTTTCCTTAATACTACTCGCCAAGGCCTCATGCCCACTCCTAGCTCTCGTAAGTCCATTCTTCAGCTCCTTCCTGGCCATCTTGTAATTCTCTAGAGCCCTGTATGATCCTTGCTTCCTAAACCTTGACCAAGCTTCTTTCTTCTGATTGACATGGTGTTCCACATCTCTTGTCAACCATGGCTCCTCTACTCTATCATCATTTCCCTGTCTTAATGGGACAAACCTATTCAGAGCCCCCTTCAAGTACTCCCTAAGCAACCTTCTCTCTTCTGTTGTGCATTTCCCTGAGTAGATCTGTTCCCAATTTGTACACACGTTCCTGCCTAATACCACAATAATTCCCCCTCCCCCTTTCTCATACCATCTGCTCCTATCCCCTTCCAAGGCTGTAGTAGAGGTAAGGGAGTTGTGCTCACTGCTCTTGAAATATACTTACACTAAGAGATCTGACACCTGACCTGCTTCATTGCCTAGCAGCAGATCCACTAGGGCTTCTCCTCTAGTCTATATATTAAGTCAGGAATCTTTCCTGGATATACCTAACAAATTCCTCCCCATCTAAACCTTTTGCAATAAAGAGGTGCCTATCAATATTAGGGAAGTTGAAGTCCCCCATGAAATTAATCCAATTATTTATGCATCTTTCCAAAATTTGCCTCCCAATCTGTTCCTATGTGTCCCTGTTACTATTGGGGGTCTATAGAATACTCTTAATTGCTCCCTTTCTATTTCTGACTTCCACCCACACTGACTGAGTTGAAAATCCCACCACAAGATCTTCCCTTTCTGCAGCTGTAATATTATCCATGATTAGCAATGCCACTCCCACCTCTTTTATCTTCTTCCCTAACCCTTTTGAAACATCTAAACTCCATTAATCCAACAGCAAATCTTATCCTTGTTTCAACCAAGTCTTTGTAATGGCTATAACATCATAGTTCCATGGACTGACCCATGCTCTAAGTTCACCACCTTTATTCCTGATACATCTTGCATTACAATGGACACATCAACCCAAGGTAAAGGTTAAAGATTGAAGAAGAAATCTAATAAGAGATGAAGCTGGACGACAGTAGAAATGGAAGGAGTAGGGCAACCAAAGGGAACTGATGGGCAGATGAAGCGAAGAGAAGGGGTGAGATGGTAACCAGAAGGGGAATAAAAAAAGAAAGCAGGACGGAGGGAAAAAATTACCAGGAATTGGAGGAATTGATGTTCATGCCATCAGGTTGGAGGCTACCCAAATGGAGCATGAGGAGTTGCTCCTCCAACCTGAGTTTGAACCATCATGGCAGTAGAGGAGGCCATGGATAGAAATATCAGAATGAACTACTTTGCTAGATGTAGATTACCATGTCACATTAACTCTGTGTAGAGACACATTTCACTGGGAATGTTTGTCAGGATTGATGAATATTGTCCACATCATCCAGAGTCATCAGAGCAAGTAGAACAAATGAATGGGATCAAACAATGACTGACTAAGAATCCTGAAAATGGTGTACTCTATCATCTTATGTAACATCAGTGTCATGGTCCCGCTGGCAATTCCCCATCTTGCTATTACCTCCTTAATTGGGCCTTAATCCCCTCGTCTGATTTCCGATCATTCCCAGTTCCACTAATTACAGCACACCTGGTTCCTGTTAGCGAACATAGGATAAAACTCCGGTGGCGCAGCTATGCTTTGCCAGTTCGTTGGTTGACTCTAGTGTGAGTAAACCTCGTTTCCTGATTCTAAGCTCCGCATCATTTCCTGGATACTCTACGTAAACCTTGTCTCTGTGTAAAGACTCTCCTGGATACCGGTCCCCCATTCGCTGCAGTGCTAACTTCTCACGACTCTAACTCCGCACCTGTGTCCTGCACTTGAGTTCGGCCTCAGCCTCACCCTTACAACAATCAGAGAGCCCCAAACAACCTGTTTACTACTTGGAATTAATAATCTTACAGAGGTTGATACACATGTTATGGCAGACAGTTCAGTTAACTATTGTATGAAACTAACCCAAGCTGTTCAGTCTTCTCAAGAGGTTTCTCAGCTTGGAGTGATCCAACAGAGTGAAGAAATACCATGGTTGCAGGAAGGACAGGGCTCAATATTCCGGGATTCTGTTGTTTTAGGTGCAACAGAGCGGGAGGGATTAAAGGAGGAAGGGTGGTGTTACTAGTCTGGGCAAATATCATGACAGTGCTCAGTCAGGACAGGCTGGATAACTTGTCTGGTGAGGCAATATGTGGGAGGAGGAACTGTGACTAAGGAAAGTATGAACACATTAATGGGGCTATATTACAGACCACCCAACAATCTGAAGGATTTAGAGAAACACATTTGCAAAGAGATTGCAGACTGTTTTCAAGAAACATAAAGTTGTTATAATATAAGAGGATAGATCCCCAGGGCCAGATGGTCTGCATCCCAGAGTGCTTAAGGAAGTAGCCCAAGAAATAGTGGATGCATTAGTGATAATTTTTCAAAACTCGTTAGATTCTGGACTAGTTCCTGAGGATTGGAGGGTGGCTAATGTAACTCCACTTTTTAAAAAAGGAGGGAGAGAGAAACTGGGGAATTATAGACCGGTTAGCCTAACGTCGGTGGTGGGGAAACTGCTGGAGTCAGTTATCAAGGATGTGATAACAGCACATTTGGAAAGCGGTGAAATCATCGGACAAAGTCAGCATGGATTTGTGAAAGGAAAATCATGTCTGACGAATCTCATAGAATTTTTTGAGGATGTAACTAGTAGAGTGGATAGGGGAGAACCAGTGGATGTGGTATATTTGGATTTTCAAAAGGCTTTTGACGAGGTCCCACACAGGAGATTAGTGTGCAAACTTAAAGCACACGGTATTGGGGGTAAGGTATTGATGTGGATAGAGAATTGGTTGGCAGACAGGAAGCAAAGAGTGGGAATAAACGGGACATTTTCAGAATGGCAGGCAGTGACTAGTGGGGTACCGCAAGGCTCAGTGCTGGGACCCCAGTTGTTTACAATATATATTAATGACTTGGATGAGGGAATTAAATACAGCATCTCCAAGTTTGCGGATGACGTGAAGCTGGGCGGCAGTGTTAGCTGTGAGGAGGATGCTAAGAGGATGCAGGGTGACTTGGATAGGTTGGGTGAGTGGGCAAATTCATGGCAAATGCAATTTGATGTGGATAAATGTGAAGTTATCCACTTTGGTGGCAAAAATAGGAAAACAGATTATTATCTGAATGGTGGCCAATTAGGAAAAGGGGAGGTGCAACGAGACCTGGGTGTCATTATACACCAGTCATTGAAAGTGGGCATGCAGGTACAGCAGGCGGTGAAAAAGGCGAATGGTATGCTGGCATTTATAGCAAGAGGATTCGAGTACAGAAGCAGGGAGGTACTACTGCAGTTGTACAAGGCCTTGGTGAGACCACACCTGGAGTATTGTGTGCAGTTTTGGTCCCCTAATCTGAGGAAAGACATCCTTGCCATAGAGGGAGTACAAAGAAGGTTCACCAAATTGATTCCTGGGATGGCAGGACTTTCATATGAAGAAAGACTGGATGAACTAGGCTTGTACTCATTGGAATTTAGAAGATTGAGGGGGGATCTGATTGAAACGTATAAAATCCTAAAGGGATTGGACAGGCTAGATGCAGGAAGATTGTTCCCGATGTTGGGGAAGTCCAGAACGAGGGGTCACGGTTTGAGGATAAAGGCGAAGCCTTTTAGGACTGAGATTAGGAAAAACTTCTTCACACAGAGAGTGGTGAATCTGTGGAATTCTCTGCCACAGGAAACAGTTGAGGCCAGTTCATTGGCTATATTTAAGAGGGAGTTAGATATGGCCCTTGTGGCTAGGGGGATCAGAGGGTATGGAGGGAAGGCTGGTGCAGGGTTCTGAGTTGGATGATCAGCCATGATCATAATAAATGGCGGTGCAGGCTCAAAGGGCCGAATGGCCTACTCCTGCACCTATTTTCTATGTTTTCTATGTTTAATAGGTGATTTTAACTTTCCACATATTGACTGAGACTCCCATACTGCAAAAGGACCAGATGGCATAAAGTTTCTCAATGTGTTTAGGAAAGTTTCTTTAATCAGTATATACAAGTCCTAACGAGAGAGTGTACTTTATCTGCATTCAAGATGAGATGGCAAATTGTCTTTGTTGGAGAGGCTAGAGAATGGTAGTAGATGGTTGCCTCTCTGATTGGAGACCTGTGACTAATGGAGTGCCGCAGGGATCGCTGCTGGGCCCATTGTTGTTTGACATCTCTACCAATAATTTGGATGATAATGTGATTTACTGGATCAGTAGATTTGCAGATGACACCAAGATTTGGGGCTGTAGTGAACAGTGAGGAAGACTACCATGGCTTGGAGTAGGATCTGGACTAGCCAGAAAAATGGGCTGAAAAATGGCCAATGGAATTTAATGCAGACAAGTGCAAGGTTATGTACTTCAGTAGGACCAATGAGGGTATGTCTTACACAGTAAATACACTGAGGAGTGTTCTACAACAAAGGGATCTGGGAATACAGGTCAATAATTCATTCAAAGTGGTGTCACAGTTAGATAGGGTTGTAAAGAAAGCCTTTGGCACATTGGACTTCATAAATCAGAGTAGTGAGTACAGGACATAGAATGTTCTGTTGTAGTTATATAAGATATTGGTGAGGCCTAATTTGGAGTATTGTGTACAGCTTTGGTCAGGTACCAGCAGGAAAGATATAAATAAGGTTGAAAAAATATAGAGAAGATTTACAAGAATGCTGCTGGGTCTGGAAGACCTGAGTTAGAAGGAAAGATTTAATAGGTTAGGACTTTACTCCTTGGAAGGTAGTAGACTGGGAAGAAACTTGTTAGAGGTACACAAGATTATGAGGGGTACAGACAGTGTAAACAATAGCAGACTGTTTCTACTGAGGCTGGGTGGCTCTATAACCAAGGTTATGGGTTAAGGTTGAAAGGTGAAAAGTTTAAGAGAACATGAGGTGAAGCGTCTTCGCTCAGAGGGTCGAGGAGTGTGGAACAAGCTGACAGCACTAGTCGTGCATGCAAGTTTGATTTCAATGGTTAAGCAAAGTTTGGAAAGCTACATGGATAGTAGGGGGTTTGGAGGGCTGTGGTGGTGAAGCAGGTTGATGGAAGTAAGCAGTTTGAATGGCTTTGGCGTGGATTAGATGAGCCAAAGGACCTGTTTCTGCGCTGTACTTCTCCGTGACGCAATAACTCTATAATTCTAGGTGAGAGGGTACTGATCAAGAAACCATATCTGGAGCCTTTGGGTGCTCATTGGGAAGGACCTTATCAAGAGCTGCTGACTATCAATTCAGCAGTAAAAGTCGAAGACAAAAATATTTGAATACATGTTAGCCACTGCAAATGGGCTAACATGGTGCCCAACAAAGACACCAAGCGCGGAGGTTAATATGCTAGCAATCTCTGACTCAATGCCTATGATGCTAGGCTACAGTTAGCAAATCACCTAGTCCTGACAAAGGGTCTCGGCCCGAAATGTCGACTGTACCTCTTCCTAGAGGTGCTACCTGGCCTGCTGCGTTCACCAGCAACTTTGATGTGTGTTGCGTTAGCAAATCATAACCAGCCAGAAGATGTCAAAGTTGTGAACTAATGGTCATGAAGTTTATAGTGATGTTGCAGAAAGTAACATCAGAAATGATTACAATGCATATGACTGTTGTCCAAAACCATATGGCATTAGATCTTGTCTAAGCAGTTAAAGAGCCAATATGTGCAGTTATAGGTGTAAGGGGTTTCTTCTTTTATGTTACTGTGTATGTTAATCAAAATGGCTTTTTTGTTATGTTAAATGCTGAGAAGGTTCTCTCGCTGCAGTTTGTTTGGATTATCTTATTGATAAGAGAGCGAATGAACCAATGGGTGTCCAAGTTATTCTTTTTTGGGATGATATGCTGTCTCATATGGCTGGGAAACGGAGGTTTTGGCGGGGAGTTGGAGGAGAGACCGGGACGATGACGGACATGCTAGGAGTTCTCTGGTCCATCACTTCGGGTGGTCTCAAGCTGAGAGTCGAGGGGGTCGGAGTGGATCGCAGGGTGAAGAAGGAAGGTCCCGAGCTCCAACTGTGTGAACGAAGAAATTGAACTTTGATAAGTCTGTCAGCATTTTTTCATTCCCTTTTGTATTGTACTTCTATTAATCTCATAGTCGTAGTAAGATTTATAAAGTGTAATTTGTAAAACGTACATTGTGTGCTGGCTGACGATTGATGTTTGAGGCCGAATCAGGTGGCATTGCACAGCAACCGACATAACCGGGAGACAAGGTTGGGCAGCGGACGGGGTTTTCCCTAGATAAATACGAGCCGATATAGCTGAGCGTTACATTTCTGGGGGCTCGTCCAGGATTGAATTTTCGGTAAGCTGTATAAATCGCCACGTTAAGTAGTGCGGAGATGGATTGAGATAAGATTGCATACCATTAAAGATGGCGTCCGTAACTGGCGACTTTGCGTGTGCTCTCCCGAGCAAACTGCCCTCTCCACTATCCTATACCCGAGAAGCTCTTCTAAACCTCCAATCTAACAAGATCAAGATCAACAACACCCTGGCGAAGCTACTGACCCAGCTGGAGACCACCGAGCCAGAACTGCTTCTTAAACTCCGGACCACACCTGGACCCGACCAGCGAGGCCCACCATGTTCCCGGAGACCCACGGTCTGCTACCGTGCCGGAGCGCTTGGAAACACGGCTCATTCCAACCAGTACCTCTCCGGAGCAGACGACCACACAGAAGTGACGGCGGAGACCTCAAGGTGCCCCAGACGCCTCCCCAGAGCGACCACTGTAAAGCTCCGTTGGTGGCCATCCACAACTGCCGGAAGTGAGGCCTCCACCCCGACCTCGGAAATCGAGCCCGAGGCTCGGCTGGAGCGGAGGCCTCCGCAACTGTGACTCGGCTTATGGACTTGTTTCAGCAAGGAGCGCAGCCATCCGGGATTAAGAGTCGGCTTCGGGGCCCAACCCAATGGACAGCCCGGGCTCCTGGCAGCTGGAAGTGGCAGCGGAGCCTCCCCCATCACTCGGCCCGACCTGAAGCACCCGACAACGTGACCCGCCGATCAATACCCGCGGGACGCATCCACCAACATCAAAGAGCTGACAACAAAACATTGCATCTATGGAGACCCGGAAAGATACACTACTTACCGAGGAAGTGTGGGGAAAAGAGCTGGGCTGCTGGTCAGATTGAAGCTGAGGGGCTTCAGGGTCCCTATGCCCACCATCCTACTAGCTAATGTGCAAGCCATAGAGAACAAGGTGGATGATCTTAAAGGGAGACTCACCTACTGCAGGGAAATGCAGAACTGATGTGTATTCTGTTTCACTGAGACCTGGCTGTCCCCTGCCACCCCCGACTGTGACATCCGACCGGAGGGATTTTCCATCCATGGGATGGACCGCACGGCATCTTCAGGCAGGACGAGGGGAGATGGTGTCTGCCTACTGACCAACACTGCGTGGTGCTCGGACACAGTGGCACTGACAAGCTCCTGCAGACCGGACCCGGAATGCCTGTCGGTGAAGTGTCATCCCTACTATCTGCCACGGGAATTCACCTCGGTCATACTGACAGCGGTCTACATTCCCCCCCAGGCAGACGTGGAGTGTGCTCTGAACATACTGTATGACAACATCAGTGAACATGAGACCAGGTATCCAGAGGCTTTGTTCATTACATCCGGGGACTTTAACTAGGCCAACCTCAGAAAGACGCTGCCAAAGTTATACCAACATGTCTCCTGCCCCACTAGAGGCCCGAATATACTTGACCACTGCTACACAGCAGTCAAGGATGCCTACCGTTCCGTCCCATGACCTCACTTCGGAAAATCAGAACATCAGGCCATACTCCTCCTCCCGGTTTACAAACAGAAAATGAAGTGGGAGGTCACGGTGTCAAAAGTAGTGTCGCGTTGGACAGAGGAAATGGATGAGGTCCTCCATGACTGCTTTGAATCGGTGGACTGGTTAGTATTCAAGGACTCGGCAGCTAACCTCGATGAGTATGCCTCAGCTGTCATGGACTTTATTTGGAAATGCACAGAGGACTGTGTGTCTCGCAAACATTCTAGGTATTCCCTAACCGGAAACCCTGGATGAATTATGAGGTCAAGTCCCTTTTAAAGGCTGGAGCTGCGGCTTTTAGGTCCGGGGATAGCAGTCGCTACACAGAATCCAGGGGTGAACTCTGGAAAGCCATTAAGGGCACCAAGAGGCAATATCGAGCCAAGTTGGAAGCCCAGGCTAACCAGAGGGATGCCAGTAGACTATGGCAGGGTCTAAATGAGATCACTGGGTGCAAAGAAAAGGCTGGGAATATCAATAACTGTGGCGCTTCTCTTCCTGACGAACTTAACGTATTCTACGCAAGATTCAAACAGAAGAGGAGCATCTCACTCCCTCCGGATGAACTGGACCTGATGGCATCGAGATTCATCGTCACCGAGGAGGACATTAGAAGGGCCTTCCTGAAGATAAATCCAAGGAAGGCGACGGGCCCAGATTGCGTCCCAGGACGGGTTCTCCGGGCCTGTGCAAGCGAGCTAGCTGGAGTGTTTGCTGACACCTTCAACTGCTCCTTGCTTCAGTCTAAGATCCCCTTGTGTTTTAAGAAGGCAACGATAATCCCAGTGCCGAAGAAGAGCAAGGTGGCATGCCTGAATGACTATCGACCTGTGGCTCTGACATCAATTGCTATGAAGTGCTTCGAGAGATTGGTTATGGCACACATCAACCACAGCCTACCGGTCAACCTCGACGCTTTGCAATTCGCCTACCGGAGCAACAGGTCAACGGCAGATGCCATCTCTCTGGCCCTACATTCCTCCTCAGAACACCTGGAGAATAAAGATGCATATGTAAGGCTCCTTTTCATTGACTACAGCTCTGCCTTTGATACCATCATTCCAAATAAACAGATTCCTAAGCTCCGGAACCTGGGCCTCAGCACTCAGATCTGCAGCTGGATCTTCAGCTTCCTCACAGACAGGACCCAGGCTGTAAAAATAGGGGACAAGCTCTCCTCTACAATCACTCTGAGCACCGGTGCCCCACAATGCTGTGTATTCAGCCCCCTGCTGTACTCACTGTACACCCATGATTGTGTAGCCAAGTTTCCATCAAACTCAATATATAAGTTTGCTGATGACACAACAACTGTAAGCTGTATCTCGGGTAATGATGAGTTTGAGTACAGAGAGGAAATTAAGAACCTGGTGGCATGGTGCAAGGACAATAACCTATCCTTCAACATCAGCGAGACGAAGGAATTGGTTGTTGACTTCAGAAGGAGTAGCAGACCGCACGACCCAATTTACATCGGTGGTGCGCAAGTGGAACAAGTCAAAAGCTTTAAGTTCCTCGGGGTCAATATCACAAATGACCTGACTTGGTCCAACCAAGCAGAGTTCACTGCCAAGAAGGCCCACCAGCACCTTTACTTCCTGAGAAAACTAAAGAAATTTGGCCCATCCCCTAAAACCCTCACTAATTTTTATAGATGCACCGTAGAAAGCACTCTTCTAGGGTGCATCACAACCTGGTATGGAAGTTGTCCTGTCCAAGACCGGAAGAAGCTGCTGAAGATCGTGAACACGGCACAGCACATCACACAAACCAATCTTCGTCCGTGGACTCAATTTACACTGCACGCTGTCACAGCATGGCTGCCAGGATAATCAAGGACACGACCCACCCAGCCAACAGACTTTTCGTCCCTCTTCCCTCCGGGAGAAGGTTCAGAAGCTTGAAGACTCGTACGGCCAGATTTGGGAACAGCTTCTTTCCAAATGTGATAAGACTGCTGAATGGATCCTGACCTGGATCTGGGCCGTACCCTCCAAATATCCGGACCTGCCTCTTGGTTTTTTTGCACTACCTTACTTCCCATTTTTCTATTTGCTATTTATGATTCATATTTTAATGTTTTAATGTATACTAATTTTAACTATTTTTAATATCTTTAATATTTAATATTTGTAATCCAGAGAGTGTGAAGTGCAGAATCAAATATCGCTGTGATGATTGTATGTTCTAGTACCAATTGTTTGGAGACAATAAAGTATAAAGTATAAAGTAAGCTGGTGTGAGTTAGAGGACGTACTGGTGAATCATGCGTGCGTGTTAAGTGGGGTGGATTTCCGCATTTCGTGAGATGCGCTAGTGTGGGGTTGAGTTTGATCAAAGGTATGGGGCAGGTAGGACTGGTAGCTAGAAGGTGCGGTAAAGAAGTGGAATCCAGCTGGGTGTTGGTCCGTACGAGTGCTGATGTCATGACGTTGGTACTGCCACCGACAGTCAGCATCCAGGGGGAGGCAGGGTTGTGGGGCCTCCACACCCTCCCGGAGGAAGAAAGTGAGGAGACACCAGAGGAGGAGTTAGATGAGACCCCAGGGGAGGTGCCAATAACCAGCCATGGGGGGTCAGAGTGGGAAGGCTTGGCCAGGCCCCATCCCCCAGCTAGAGGTGAGACTTCCGAGTTAGCAGCCGCCATTACCTCCCTGGTGAGAAGAGCCAAGGAGCCCCGCCCGAATCTGAGAATTTTCTCAGGAGCCATGCCTATCCCAGGAGGGGAGGACGACTACGATACATGGATCGAAAATACTTCCCAGTTAATAGAGGCGTGGCCAGGCTCGGATGAGTAAAAGAGACAGCGATTGGTGGAAAGTTTGAGGGGACGGGTGGCCGGAGTCATCCGGGAACTGAAAGCTGAACAGCCCTCAGCTTCCCTGGCAGAGTATCTGGAAGCTTTGGAGGGAGCGTTTGGACTGTCAGGGGATCCGTGGGAGCTTTTAGTGGAGTTTCACCACATGGGGCAGGGTAGAGGGGAAAAGCTCTCAGAATACATTTTCCAGCTGGAGAGAATGCTTACTGGGTTGTGGCGCCAAGGGGTAGTGAAGGCGAAATGGTGAGGTTGAGGATGAATCAGATATTTAGTGATTCTCTGGGGGAGGACAAGGTGGCTTGGAGTCTCCAGCAATCCTACAAAAGGAGCCCCCCTCCATCATTCGGGCAGCTGATTAGAGAGGTGTGGGAGGAGGAGAGCGCGTTGGGCCGGAAAAGGGGCTCCGGCTACCGGGGACGATACTCAGCGGTACAGGAGGTCATAGCCGGGTTGAGAACCGAGAAACCCAAGGGATCCCGGGGAGGAGGGCCTCCCTGTTTGAGGGGATGGACAAGGAGAGTACTCCCTTTTGGGGAACGGCCCGCACCGTGGGCTGGGAGTGGGGGGCATCCTGGGAGAAGAGGGGCGGCGGGTAGTGTGTGCTATAACTGTGGGAAAGAGGGGCATTTCCAGCAGGAATGTGAGTGGTCAGGGGTGTGCTACAGCTGTGGGGAAGAGAGACACTTCCAGAGGGATTGTGAGAGACAAGACGCCCTGCAGAGGGCAAGCCCCCGGGCCACTAAGAAGGGAGAGGTGTCGGGAAACTTAGAAGAGACTCAGTGAGGGAACAGACTGGAGTCCCAGGAGGAACACGTTCCCAGAAATCAGCCAGGGGACCCCCAAAAGCCCAAGCCCTTATTCGGGATGGACTGGTGGGACCCCGTTCCAGCATTTCCCTACGGATAGAGGGAATCTTTGCAAGAGCCATCCTTGACACAGGATTACCTTATTGTACAGGTCGTTCTACAACACATATCTAAAGCATTTGCCAGTAACCCGGTTTAATGCCCTGGAGATTTGGGGTATAAGTGAGGATGATTACCCGTACGATGGGTACCTGTCAGTGAGATTGGAATTCTCGGAGGGCGATGTGGGAGTGTTGGAAGCCCTTGAGATGTTGGTGTTGGTTTGTCCGGACCCAGTGGAAACAGATGGCACTGCCCTTCTGGTGGAGACGAACTCCCCTCTTGTGTGATGGCTCCTGGGAGCCCGTAAGGAGAAGGGGGGGGAGTACTTTCTGGAGACCCTCTCGGTACACCCAGTGTTTCGAGCTGTGTTTGAAGAAGTGAGTGACCCCCGGGGGCTGGATCCTGAGTGCAAACGAAGGAGGGGACTTCTTTTATCAGGGCGAGTTTGATGTGGGCTGTTCCAAGAGCACTCGTCATACTATCCGGGTGACAAATGACACCCTGCTTAGAGAAAGATCGCCGTGGTTGGCCCCAGCAGATGTGGAAGATGTGTGGCAGCACTTGCGGCAATTGAAGGATGCAGGGATTATGGAGGAGTCTCAGAGCCCCTATGCGTCCCTCATAGTCATGGCTAGGAAGAAAAATGAGAAGGTACGCATGTGCGTAGACTACCGCACCCTGAACCGGTGCACTGTCCCCGACCAGTATACGGTCCCGAGGGTTGAAGATGCGTTGGCCTGCCTGAGTGGTGCGCAGTGGTTTACTGTTTTGGATTTGCGGAATGGGTATTACCAGATTCTGATGAGTGAGGTCGATAAAGAGAAGGTGGCCTTTATCAGCCCCCTGGGATTCTTTCAGTTCGAACGAACGCCCCAAGGCATATTGAGGGCCCCAGCCACCTTCCAGAGGCTCATGGAGAGGACGGTGGGGGATATGAACCTGCTCGAGGTGTTGGTGTATCTGGATGACCTGATAGTGTTTGGATCTACTTTGGAGGAACATGAGGAGCGGCTGCTGAAGGTGCTGAATCGGCTGAAGGAGGAAGGGTTGAAACTTTCCCTGGATAAATATCAGTTCTGTAAGCCGCCTCGGCTATGTCGGACACATAATTTCGCGAGATGGAGTGGCTACCGATCCGGCTAAGACAGACGCAATGACCACCTGGCCGAGACCCCAGAAGGTGAGCGCCCTGCGCTCGTTTTTGGGGTTCTGTGGGTATTACCAGCAATTCGTGAAAGGATACGCTAAAATGAGTCACCCATTGCACCAGTTATTGTGTGGCTATCCACCTGTGGGGAAGAAAAGGAAGGGGGACTGAGGGCAGGAGGCAGGAGGATACTTGAACCCGGCGGAGCCTTTTGGATCGGAGTGGGATGCTCAATGTGAGGTGGCGTTCCAGTCTCTGAAAAGGGCGCTGACACAGGCCCCGGTGTTGGCGTTTGCGGACCCCCGGAAGCCATATATGCTACACACTGATGCCAGTCGCGAGGGTCTGGGGGCTGTCCTGTACCAGGAACAGGGCAATGAATTGAGGCTGGTGGCGATTGTCAGCCGAAGTTTGTGGTCATCTGAGAGAAACTATCCCACTCACAAGTTGGAGTTCTTGACGTTGAAATGGGCAGTGGTGGACAAGTTGAGCGACTATCTAGTTTGAGGTGAGAACAGACAACGGTCCCCTCACTTATATTCTGACCTCAGCAAAACTGGACGCTACTGGGCATCGGTGGTTGGCGGCCTTGTCTGTCTATGTGTTCAGCCTGAAGTACCGGCCGGGAACTCGGAACATCGATGCAGATGCTTTTCTCATTGGGCGCATGAGCGGTCGGGCACGAATGAGAATTGGGAAAGTGTCCCTGCCCTGGGAGTGAAGGCCATGTGGCAATTTGAGAACGACGCTGAAGCAGGGGTCCCGACAGGGCTGGATCGGACAGTGGATCAATTGGGGGCTGATGATGACGCACTACCCATTGTTTACTGTAATTTGACTGCTCTGAGGAACAGGCAGTTGCTGGAGTTGAGCCCCCAGGAAGTGGGGGCCGCTCAGCGTGATGACCCGAGCATTGGCACTATCTGGTACGTGGCTAAAACGGGGGATATGGCTGAGGCAGAGAAGGCGAAGCATGCCTCAGTGCACTTTGTACTGAAGGAGTGGCCTTGGCTGAAGCTGAAGAACCAAGTCTTGTACCGGGTCACGTTGCCCCGGGACCACCCCCGGCATTGGCAGCTGGTCATGCCTGAGAAGTATGGAAGACTGTGCTCCAAGCACTACATGATGATTCCGGGCACTTGGGGGTAGAAAAGACCTATGGATTACTGAAGGACCGGTTTTACTGGCCCCGGATAGGGGGGAGGTTGAAGACTACTGTAAGAAATGCAGTCATTGCATCAGGAGGAAGACTCTGCCTGCGCAGGCGGCTCCTTTGTCCCACTTGCAGAGTGCGGGACCCATGGACCTGGTGGGTATGGATTTCCTGTCTATTGAGCCAGACATCAGCAACACCGCAAATGTCTTAGTCATCATGGATCACTATACTAGATATGCTCAGGCGTTTCCCGCTACGGACCAGAAAGCGACTACAGTGGCGAAGGTGTTATGGGAGAAGTACTTTGTTCATTATGGACTCCCCAGGTGGATCCACAGTGAGCAGGGATGGGACTTGGAGAGCAGGCTTATCCATGAATTACTGGTTATGCTTGGGGTCGAGAAATCCAGGACCACACCTTATCACTCGTAAGGTGATCCTCAGCCCGAGAGGTTTAACCGGACCCTGTTGGACATGCTCGGGACTCTGGAGATTCAGAAGAGTAAGTGGATTCAGCACATTGGGCATTTGGTTCACTGTTACAATTGTACTTGCAATGATGCTACAGGGTACTCGCCTTGTTATAGGAAGTTCGGGCGGGAAGCGAGGTTGCCCATTGACCTGTGTTTTGGGACTGTAGCGGGTGAATTACCTTCGAAGGCAGATCTGAAGTATGTGTCCGATATGAGAAGAGAGTTGAAAAGGGCGTACGAGTTGGCTGAGGTGGTGGCCACCAAGCAGAATCAGACGAATAAGAGTTATGATCAGCAGGTGAAGTTCGCCCAACTATTGCCGGGAGACCGGGTCCTTATACGGAATTTAGGACTACCTGGTAAGCACAGGCTGGTGGATCGTTGGGCGACCACCCCCTATGTCGAATCTACCTGTTTACCGAGTGAGACCAAAGGATGGGAAGGGGTCTGTCAAGGTACTCCATCAGAACCACCTGTTGCCTTTGGGTCAAGAGGTTCAGGTAGACCAAGAGCTCGAATGGGAGTTTACGCCTAGTACGAGGACTCTGCGAGGGCGTGGGGCGAGGGAAGAGCCCGCTGCGGAAGAGATGGGGCCGGTCCTCACCCCGGAAAAGGATACTGCTTCGGAAGACGATGATTCGGATGTGTGGCACCTGTTTCCGTTTGCTAATTCCCTGGTACCGGAAGAAGAGGCTCCTGGCCCTTCCCCCACTGAGTTAGGTGAGAGGGTGTTGAGGAGCCGCCTGAAATACAGCTGGTATTGGGGGAAGAAAGGGTGGAACCAGAACCCAAGACAGAGGGCTCACAGGTGCCGAGGGGTCCCAGTGAGGGTCCGACAGGTAGGGCCGGGGTGTCATCTGTGGTGTCTAGGCCGGAAGGGTCGGCAGAGGAGGTACAGGGGTCTCAGAGAAGTAAGCACCCCTGGAGAGGTAGACCTATACAGCGCCAGGAGAACAGGGTGTGATCTCTACTTCCCTGGGAAGTTATGTCACTGCTTTATGCACCTGGGTTGGGTTTTGTGTTTTGCAAGGAGCAATGAACTCTGTTAACGTCATGAGGGCATGACTTTTATTTGGTGGGGGGAGAGTTTAAGAGGTTTCTTCTTTTATGTTACTGCATATGTTAATCAAAATAGCTTCTTTGTTATGTTAATCAAAATAGCTTCTTTGTTATGTTAATCAAAATAGCTTCTTTGTTATGTTAATCAAAATGGCTTTTTTGTTATGTTAATCTTTTATGTTACTGCGTATGTTAATCAAAATGGCTTTTTTGTTCTGTTAATCTTTTATGTTACTGTGTATGTTAATCAAAATAGCTTTTTTGTTATGTTAAATGCTGAGAAGGTTCTCTCGCTGCAGTTTGTTTGGATTATCTTATTGATAAGAGAGCGAATGAACCAATGGGTGTCCAAGTTATTCTTTTTTGGGGTGATATGCTGTCTCATATGGCTGGGAAACGGGGATTTTGGCGGGGAGTTGGAGGAGAGACCGGGACGATGACGGACATGCTGGGAGTTCTCTGGTCCATCACTTCGGGTGGTCTCGAGCTGAGAGTCGAGGGGGTTGGAGTGGATCACAGGGTGAAGAAGGAAGGTCCCGAGCTCCAACTGTGTGAACGAAGAAATAGAACTTTGATAAGTCTGGCGTCTTTTTTTCCATTTCCTTTTGTATTGTGCTTCTATTAATCTCATAGCCGTAGTAAGATGTATACTGATGATTGCTGTTTGAGGCCGAATCAGGTGGCATTGCACAGCAACTGACGTAACCAGGAGACAAAGTTAGGCAGACAGGGTTTCCTCTAGATAAATACGAGCCGATATAGCTGAGCGTTACGTAGGCAAGGAGTGCTGCACTTACGTACCTGATGAGTCTGAAGACATAGTTGATTTATCTGATCCTAATTGTAAAGAAACAGCTAAAATATATCTACCTGATAGATGGGATGTCTTTAATTGAATCAAATCAAAGCGGGAAAGTAGGGTTACTTGATATTATGAATCTTAACATTTGTCCTTATCATAATTTACATCTGAATTACTTCAAAGTTTAAAGTAAATTTATTATGAAAGTACATATATGTCAACATATACACCACTGAGATTCCTTTTCTGGCAGGCATATGCAGTCTGAGGTTTCTGGTGGTCAGGGTCAACCATGGATATTGCTTCCTTGTCGAGATGCATAAGCCAGGACGGTACAATATGGAGAGCAAGCTGTTGCCCATGTACTAAGCTTCTCCCCTCCACACATCTGATCTGATGAACTCAAAGGAACGGCAGAGACCAAAACAGTTTGGTATCAACAGTATTGTAAGAGTTGCCAATTAGCGTTGAACTCAACATAGCACTGCCTTGGGGACTCCAGCTCTGGATTTTTCCGTAGGGTTTACTCCTGAAGCCTTCCCCATGCATGGGTATAACCACAAGGCAGCTGAGGTTTGAAATCAGAGTTTTCCTTCTCCTTAATGAGCTGCCAACCATGGCCGACAAGCCCATCTGCCTGAAGTATACACAGTAAATCCAAGAAATACAATACAATGAAAGACCGTGAAAGACGGGATCCAACAAGATGGACAAATAACCAATGTGCAGAAGACAACAACAGTGCAAATACAAAAAAAAAACAGAATAATAATAAATAAATACCAAGAATGTGAGATGAAGAGTCCTTGAAAATTTGGTTGTGGGGCAAGTGAATTTAAGTGATTACTACTTTGCTTCAAGAGCCTAATGATTGAGATGTAATGAGTGTTCTTAAACCTGTTGGTATGAGTACTGAAGCTCCTGTACCTGCTTCCTGATGGTGGTAGTGAGAAGAGAGCATGGCCTGAGCTGTGGGGCTCTCTGATGATGGCTGCCACTTTGCTTTACCAGTGTTTCATGTAAATGCGCTTAATGTTGATTTACCCTTGATGGACTGGGCCATATCCATTATTTTTGTAGGATTTTCCATTCAAGGGTGTTGTTCCAATTCCTGGCTGTGATGCAGCCAGTCAATATACTCTCCACTACATATCTATAGAAGTTCGTTAAAGGTTTAGATCTCATGCCGAATCTTCGCAAACTCCTGAGGAAGTAGAGGCGCTGTTGTGCTTTCTTCGTAATTGCACTCACGCGCTCCAAAATAATAATACCAAGGAATTCAAACTGTATTGGCTAACCATTCTCCACCTCTGATCTCCCAATGAGGACTGGCTCATGGACCTCTGAAAGACAGTGAAATCAATAATCTGCTCTTTGGTCTTGATGACATTGAGTGAGAAGTTGGTGTTAGGGCACCATTCAGCCAGTTTTTCAGTGTCCCTCCTGTATGTTCATTCATCACCACCTTCTGCTACGGCCAAATGCAGTGCTGGCATCAGCAAACTTAAATATAGCACTGAAGCTATGCTTAGCTTCACAGGTATAAAGATATATAGGTATAAAGAGAGTAGAGCAGGGGGCTAGTCCACAGCCTTGGGATGCACCTGTGCCGATGGAGATCATGAGGAAGATTTTGATACCAATCCAAACTTTTATAAGGAGCGTCTCATTAACTGAACTACTCAAACCATGTGAGTGTAGCTCTCAGGGTACACCTATTAATAGTGTACCTACTTACGAAATGATTCTTCTGATTATGATATAATTGTAAGAGTACCATTGATGCTTTCATAACTCGAGGTGAATCTTTGATTGCTTAACACTTAACATAGATACTGCAAGATTCCTGCCTTTGAATTTTCAAATATATTGATTCTAAATATGTGATTTAGAAACAAACTTGGTGAGTGTGTGGAATGGGCTGCTGGCGGCGGTGGTGGAGGTGGAAATGATAGGATCTTTTAAGAGACTCCCAGATAGGTACATGGAGCTTAGAAAAATAGACGTCTATGGGTAAGCCTAGGTAGTTCTAAGGTAAGGACATGTTCGGCCCAGCTTTGTCAGCTGAAGGGCCTGTATTGTTCTGTAGGTTTTCTATATTTCTATGTTTCTATGCTGGATTAGAGTATAAAATTGTTATTTTTCTTGTAGTTTAATCTTTCCTGTGCTTGCTTGTATTTCTCTATAATAACCTATTTACTTGTAATTGTTCAGTGAATTTTCCAGTACTTTTAGTACAGCTGATTCTGTATTTTTCTAGAGGCTTCTTAGTCTTTCTTAACGGCTATTGCATAGTTTAATTGTTATCACTGGAATGTCTTATCTCCCTAGTCTGAGATAATTTTGTATAAGACAACCACAACTTCTTTGTTCTTTGTTCTTATGAGACTCAATAAAGGCTTCTAAAGAATCTTTGGAAAAAAAATTACCAGAACCAACACCTAATTTAATCATTAGGTTAAGTCCCTCCCCAGGAACTTTCCTCTGCAACCATAGGAGATCTAGCAGCTGAATGTCCCACATATACTGCATCAAACAAGCCTCAAAACAACCCTTCCAGGTGAGATAGACATTCACTTGCACCTCCTCCAATCTTGTTTATTGGATTCAGTTCTCTCAATATGGTCTCCTCTACATCAGCGAGACTAAGCACAGACTGGGCAACAGTTTTGCTGCAGACTTGTGCTTTGTCTGCCTTGACCTTCTGGAGCTCCTAGTTGTAAGCCATTTGAATTCCTTTCCCCATTTCCAACTGACCTCTCTGACCTCAACTTTATGATGCGGGCTGAATAGAGGGGCATCCTTTTAGAATGGAGATGAGGAGAAATTTCTTTAGCCAGAGAGTGGTGAATTGGTGGAATTTGTTGACATGGGCAGCTGTGGAGGCCAAGTTACTGGATATGTTTAAGGCAGAGGTTGATAGATTCTTGATTATTCAAAGCATGAAGAAAACAAGGGAGAAAACAGATGACTGGGGCTGAGAGAGAAAATGGATCAGCCATGACGAAATAGTGGAGCAGACTCAATGGGCCAAATGACCTAATTCTGCTCCTATATCGTATGGTCTTTTGTGTCAAATAAAGAACACCCAAACTGCCCACAGACAGCACCTGAGTCCAGGATCAAATTGGGCATGTCACTGGAGTTGTGAGGCAGGATTTCTACCTGATGTGCTACTATGCTGTTTGAGAGCATGGGGATCGATTTTCCAAACCTCAGCACTTTTTATAAAGGGTAAATAATTTTTTTTTATAAAGAATATAGTGTGTTGTGAAATAAATGTACATAGTCATACAAAGATTCAGACTAGATGTATTTCAATATTCTTCCTCTGCCACTTGTGATTCCATTCATTCCTTTAAATAATCATATTATAAACACTAAATACAGCCAAAAAAAACCACAATTCCTGTTAAAAATACTCAGCTGATTTCCCCTTCTGAATAGCAGCACCATATTGAATATCAACACCTATTCTACCTTTGAAAGCAAAGCACAGAAGTTTTCAATTACTCCAATCTAATACCTGAATTTATTGTGTCTAATCTATCTCTAACACTAAACACTGCAAATTACAATGCAGCTGTTGAAAGGATTCCGATAATTTGAAGGCAATATTGCATTATAATGAATGACAGAACCAGAAATAGATATGGTGTACATCAAATCACACATTATAAAGATGTTCTCTTAAATCATTCATTGGTCCATTGTCCAATATTATATTGACATGTGGATAGAGAAAAAAAGAATCTGTATTTATAAAGTGCCTTTCATGTTTTCAGGACAAGATTTTCATGACTAGCGCCATATTTCTAATGAGATACCACAGCTGGAATGAATGAAACCAACAACCAGTATTGGATATTGTAGGTTCACATGAGCAATGAATCTCTACTACTTCTGTTGGTGAAGGGATAAATGTTGGCTGGACATGGGACGAGCTTGCCAACCCTTTGACAAAGAGTGGTGTGGGGTCATTTATTGTCCATGTGACATGAGGTTAAGGAAATCAGGAAGAGGCATTTTGATATTCAACAAGAAAATAAAGTGTTTGGCTTCAGGATTGTGAGCTGCATGTGATGGCCTGAGGTCATGAGAAATGTGGCTATTCCTATGGCTTATTGTATACCTCTACTCAAACCAGCTGAGAGCACAAGAGTGATTTTGTGGAAATGCATAAGGTTACATATACTACAAGCCCTATTTGCAGGCTTTCTCAAAGAGCAAGGTCCTTCTGGGGAGCTTGTTCTGACTTTCTACCCATCCCTACTCTCTTCACTGTGCTTGCCCTATCTTGTACGTTAGAAGCAGGTTCAGTGGCTGATATCACCCTCAATAGATTAAAATCTTTTTATTTCTTCTCTTTGGTCCTGAAAGTTTTGAACCCTATAAAGGTATCAGTCAAAGGGCAAAAGGAAGCCTTGACACCAAATGCATAATTTTCATAACATAATGAGAGTCATTAAGGATCAGTTAGGAAACACATTTGATTCCTCTCTGATCAGGAGTTTAAAGGTAAGCTGTTTGAGCACAATATTGGATGAATAGTGCTCTTTTCATTGGAGGAGAAACTGCAAGTGCATTCCCCAGCCTCAATGGCCAATATACTCACCTTCCCAGCATATGCCAGAGTGGCACTAAAAGCAAGGCAAGCCATCTGAGGAAACTGGAATCCTTAGTTGATTGTGGAGGCTAAAGATGGATCTACACTTATCTTTGGGGTCTCTGGTCTCCACCAACGGCTCTAGATATTTTCTGGCCCTGATATCCTCCTACAGTGGAATGATCTCCATCTAGTCATGTCTGAACTGGCAATGGAAGAAGGACCTACTTGAATAGATGGTGTGTACGAGTGCCTGTAGAGTTCATGACCTCAGAGTGAAGTGACTAAAGTATTAACTCCTACCACAAACCCACAATGGAAATGTTTCATATCAGAGTCAAGAAAAGAAGTTCATCAAAACAGCAACCAAGATTAAAATAAATACCATTTAATCCTTTGGGTGTTTTCTTTTCTATTAAGCAAGTGGGTGCTGACGGGGAGCTCAGCAAGTGCAGGGAGTGATTAAGTGACTGACGGACCTTGCTTCAGGAAAGGCCATTGCTCTAGATGTATGGATGTTGTTGTTGTTCCTTTCTACACCTTGTGATGCATCTGGTGGCACCCTTGCTGTTTCTTTAGCATTTTTTGAGTTGCTACCTTGACACTAAACCCAGCCTGGATAAAAAGCATGGGCAGAATTGAATCCATAACAACTTGCCTCAAAGTTCAGTGCGATGCCACTATGCCACTGGCCAGGCTAAGACGTTTGGATGACCAGCTTATTCTTTGTAGAAGATGGGAGGTAAGTGAAATGCTCAAGCTTAAAGAGAAGGTTTTTTAACTCTCTGTATTCATGGAACATTATTAACCATATCAGTAAGTTTTTACCTCTTCCTAGAGATGCTGCCTGGCCTGCTGCGTTCACCAGCAACTTTGGTGTGTGTTGCTTGAATTTCCAGCATCTGCAGAATTCCTCGTGTTTGCATCAGTAAGTTTTTGTTCATTTATTTATTTTCATAATCTGAGTCTCTTTGGCCAAATCAGGTTTTACTGTACAACTTTAATGACTCGTGAGGTACCATCATTAACCACTTCAGAATTTCTGCTGAAGCAGCCCTCACAGTGGCTCTGGGGAGAGAGTTCCATGTTTAGGACCTGGAAATGATGAAGGACAGGCAGTACAGTAACAGTTCAGAACAGGGGTGGAATTAGATGGGAGCATATAGACTTGCAAGTCTTCTCCTTCTTAACCGAAATGGTTGAGGATAGGGGAGGTGCTGTTAGTGCAATCTGGTAGAAAGAAATCTATAATAAAATTCTCAAAGGAAAGTGTGCACAGTATTTTATGAACCTGGAAGAGGCATGTAGAAGGCCAATATTTTGTTGGATCTATGAGGAATATGCAACAAACTCCTGAAGCTCCTCAAGATACTTGCTTGTATTTTTTACAATTTTTTTTTTCATTTTGTTCAACACTAAGGTTTTTGCTAACAATAATGTCTTTAAATTCTGTTTTGTTGTCCTGATTCTTATGCAATTACCTTCAGGTTGTGCTGGCTAGCTATGTGATGCTAGGAAAGTAACATGTCAGGAAAGAGTGAACAGTACTACAGGCACTGACTAGAAGGAACTGAAATTTAATGGAACCAATTAGTGCTTGTGAGGATGTGAAATGTATGGCAGTGATACAGCACCTAACAATTTAATGGGACCAATTAGTGCTTGTGAGGATGTGAAATGTATGGCAGTGATACAGCACCTAAGAATTTGATAAGTTGCTGAGCTAAAGTTCATTAGGGTCTGCCTCACATCCAGCTTGAACATATATGGGTTAGCATTCTAGTATAGTACTGTAGAAAATATAGTATTGAACCATATGCTGGTCCAGCAGCTTTGGTAAAGAACTCATAGCACTATTTCAGGAATCATAGACACATATAGCACAGAAACAGGTCTTTTTACCCTCTGTGCCAATTAAAATCCTGCCTGTACTAATTCTATTCACCAGTAATTGGTCTGTAGCACTCTACATTTTGTCAGTTCAGGATGGGCTGGTAGTTGTCCCAAGAACAAGACCAACATTTGATCTTCTGCAAGATTCATCTAAATGCATCTCCAACCTAATGCTGAAGACCACTGCTGGAGTATAACACCTGCCCGACCAGATCAAAAGTGTGAATTTTCCAGGTAATTTCAACAAAAGAAACAATGTAAATGGAAGTGTTATTAAGATCTGTGTGACATTGTGTCAACATGTTCTTTTCATATCAGCGCTGGTATACGCTTAATCTAGCATAGACCTGAAAGCTTCAGGGAGATAATTTAGAAGTTATTGTTCTTCATTATGATAGATAATTATTACCTCAGAAAGTTAGGTCAGACAGAAAGAAGCTAATCAAGAGCTGGGTTTGGTTTCACTGAGATAAACTTTCACATTCACCTGCTGCCTGTCGCTTCTCAGAAGAGATGCCTCCCTTTGACAGATTATTGTTCAGATGGTGTAAGTCTAAACTCCATCACTTCAGTGGGGGGGGCATGGAATTGGATCATCAGATGTTTGTATGTATTCAGGATGATTTGTAGAATATCTACTCCATTGAAATTCAGTGGTTTATTGTTCCACGTACCATAATGGCACCAAGAAAAAGATAGGAAGACTTCAAACAAAAGCCTCTATATCTGTATAAAGTACAAAAATTGATGACAATATATGTAACAATATTCAAACAGGCATATAGAACTGGACTGATTAATGTAAAACTGCTCAGAAAAGGCAGGTATTTATATCCCTCCACATTTTCAAAAGAATCCAGATTACTTCAAGAAAAAGAAAATAATTCATTGGTCCAATGTATGTCAGACTTGAATTTATTCTGAGTTATTGAAAAGATTCTTGCTTGAAGGGAATTGGATGCTTGAGTGAACAAATTGGTATGCTTGACCCCATTTCCCATTATACCACCCACTTGCTTAATGAAGAGGGAATTGGAAACATGATAAATTAGGCCATTTGCTTCAGTCTTACTGATTTCTGACAAGCAAGATATTATACTGGAAGGAGAGCCTTGAAAAGAAGACCCTCAAAGTTTATCTGTTTGTTGTTTATCCAATGTTGTCTTTCTCAGACAATTTCTGGCCTGTACTCAACCATTTTTAGAACTGTTTCGGATGGGGATCTGTTACCATAGACTGAAAAGAGTGAAAAGGTGGGTGACTTAACCTGGGCATTGAGCTCATTTGTATCAAAAATATTTGACTATTTAGGGCGAGTGAAGGTTCATGGCACTGGGAGTAATAGATTAACATAAATTGAGGAAGTCAGACCTGAAGTTACTCCTAATACTCCACTCAATTTTCTTAATAGATTAATAGGCTTGGTGAACGAATCCCCTTTTGCCAATAGCAATCATCTTTTGTTCTCTTCCCATGTTTTTGATATCAACCTAATTATTCCAGTGAGAATTGACATGAGCTGGAATGGATAGGTAGTCTGCAAGTATTTGCAGATATAGTTACGTCACGAGTGTTAGAAGTTAATATCAGCTGGTTACCAGAATCATCCTGGAGCCTCAGGGAATTATGGATTAATCTCCTATGAACAACCAGAAAAGTCATCAGGAGATTAAAGCAATGAATTATGTGGTTATATTAATTTACGTTGAATATTTGTTTATTATTTGCGAAAATAAATATTGGAAGTGACAGAAAACAGTCTTTTAGGTGGGGGAGGGGTAGTTGGAAGCATTTGCTTACGAGCAACCAGTTAGACAGATGTTCTCTAGATCTGTCAGTGTTCTCTGATTTGTTCTTTTATCAGAAGCATTTAAGTGTGATAAGTAGCAGATGTTTGTTCTTCCAATGATTTGACAGTCACTTCCAGGTGAATTCATCTGGAAGTGAAGAGCAAATAGCCTCTAAAGAGGTGTATTTGTATTGTCTAAGGTGAGACTTGGTAGGCAAAGGGTGGGCAGAAAAGGATGTGGGAAAAAGATAAGGAAAAGGAGGAGGAAGGACTCTGTAATTCATGAAAATATCAAAGGAAAATGGGAAAGTTAGTGTGTTACTACAGCTTTGTGATGTCCAGGACCGGCAATCTGTTTAATATGGGCGAAGAGGCTCCAATTGAAATATCCTCCAGGTAGGCAATGGTTGAGTTGTCACAGGCTGTCTTCACCTTCGTCTGTGGTGATAGCTCAGTTTGGCTGGTGCTCTCCCGTATTTCTCTCTTGTCTGCACAAATGCAGTGGTCCGTGCAGCAGAGAGCAGCATTAGTTATTATACGGTCCATGGGCTTCAAGGAATGCATCCAGATAGGGAGGAAGTCCCATGACTGGAGTTTTTTAGGCAGATACTTGGGCCTACGTGCCTGCAAGACGTTGGTGATGCCAATGAAGATGAGTATGCCCATGAATGGGGCACCTACGCCTATCAGTACCTGCCAACCAGCCATGGAGAGGCCAAAGATTAGCGAAGGGAGGAGCAGGAAGCAGATGATCAGATATAAAACAGCAAACCAGCGGTACTTGGCAGTTCGTTCTCCCAAGATTTTTGCCATGCGGATAGGGAAGCGGGTGATTGGAATTGGGTACCAAAGTATTATCCCGGCAATATTGAAAAAGAAATGGGAAAGGGCAATCTGAAAAGCAAAACAAAATGAAGATAATTTGCTGTCCATATAACTTAGGTAAAGCCACAATTAAATCAATTAAAGTTGTTACTGTGAATAATACTTCCATTATGGAGAAAGGCAAGTTACATAACAATAATAAGTGCATGGTGTTAAAATTGCCCTTATTGTGGGTAGTGGTGGGTGTACTACGATGGAGTTGATGGACACGTGAGAGAGAGTAGGTTGCAGGTAATATGTGAGGGAATGAGATTGATGAGAATGTGTTGACAGCCTGGATAAACTCAATGGGCCAAATGGCTTCATTTATGTTCTAAGAAGATTAGAATATTATGTGAGGGTTCATGACCTGAAGTTTAAGATGGAAAAGGGTTAGCTATTATTTTGTTGTTTTTTTCTGATTTTTGTTTACATAATTTTTAAAATTATTTCTTAGAGCTTTAATATATTTTTAATTATTATTTGCCATAATATTGGAGGAGGCCATTTGACCTATCAAGTCCAGAATGACTGGCATTAGTCCCACTCCTTCTTCCTTATTTCCGCACTGCAACTTATTCTCTCACCTGCCCTTCAATTCCCCTATGCAACTTACCTATTTTAGGGGGTAATTTACAGTGGCCAATAAACCTACTACCTCATCTTTGGGATTTGAGGGAAAGAGCACCTGGGAGAAACTCACAAAGGTCACAGGAAGAATATAAAAATTTTGCACAAACAGCACTGGAGATTTGGATTGAACTCAGGACAATGGAGATGCAAAGCATCTCCACTGTGCTTCCCACTGGATTGACTAGCTTATTTAAATTGTTCAAACATGCAATCCTCTACGTCTCTTCGAGTTTAGAGTGTATCAGCTTTAAAGGTCAAGAAATCATGAACAAGATCAAGACATGTTCAAGGTTGGACATTCATTTGGTTACATTCATTGCCTCAAACAAGTCAAAATAAGTGAGCCACTCTAATACACAGAACTAAAGGACTAGGTGTATTAAAGCAAGTTATCCTATCACCACTGTTGGTCAGAAGTTTTTAGGGACAGGGTGTGATAATCCCATGTGTATCTCCACTCCAGTGCTGAATACTCACAAAGGATCACAAATGAATGCTGCCTATTGAATAAGGTGCCAGAAGATAATGAGTATCATGTGCAAATGCACTCTTGCCCAAGAATGCACCAATAGTGTAGGAGAGGAAAAGGAGAGGACATTTAAATGAACTGTATTTGTATTTGTACAATATTTGTGTTGATCACAGAAGACTAAGCCACAAAATAAAGTGGGAAACGTTGGCTTTACCTGGAAAGCACTTGGTAACATGTCACCTGGGCTGGCCAGAGCTGCCAGAACTGCAGTGGTAGTGGTGCCAATATTGGATCCCAACGTTAATGGGTAGGCACGTTCAATACTGATCACCCCAATACCTAGAAAATAGGAAAGAGCAAGACAGGTGGACCTCCTTACCACAATGATCAAATGGTGCACACAGCCATTATCACCTTAACACCTTCTATAATGTATTCATGCCAGGAACGCTTGGTGTGTGGTGATCAAACCTTCAAGATGCTATTGGAACAGTGCAACCCTAACAGGTCAGGGAGGGGGACCTGGAGAGTTTCTTGTCATATGACAGATTTCTGTCTATCCTCTACTCCAGATGATGTGGAATGTAGAACATTTCAAAGCTCTCTGTATTCGGAGTGTACTGAAAATGGATATAATCCAATGCATAGAATTAGGAATTGTTTTGCTGTGACAGAAATGGGATTTAAGTTAATAAACCCGCAGAGATAAAGAATCAATCTCAACCCAATAGAATCAAATGCTATTTATAAAAATCTTGTAGAAGGGTCTCAGCCTGAAATGAGGACTGTTTATTCATTTCCAGAGATGATGCCTTACCTGCTGAGTTCCTCCAGCATTTTGTGTGTGTTGCTTTAGATTTCCAGCACCTGCAGTCCTTCTGACGTTGATTAAAATCCATTAGGTTTGAATGGCATTTACATTATCTCTTATGGGGAATCTTTTTTGAAATTAATGCTAGGCTCCTCAGCAGTACAAACACAAGAAAATCTGCTGATGCCGGAAATCCAAAGCAACACACACAAAATACTGGAGGAATTCAGCAGGTCAGTCACATCTATGGAAAAGAGTAAACAGTCAATGTTTCAGGCCAAGATCTTTCATCCAGACGCGAAAAAAAGATGAAAAATCAGAGCAAGAAGATGGGACAGGGGAGGAAGATGTACCAGGTGGTAGATGATAGGTGAAATTGGGGTGGGAGGGGTGAAGTAAAGAGCAGGGAAGTTGATTGGTTAGAGAGATAAAGGTTTGCAGAAGGGGGAACCTGATAGGAAAGAGTAAAAGACCATGGAAGTAAAGGAATGGGGAGGAGCACCAGAAGGAGATAATGGGCAGGTAAGGAGATAAGGAGAGAGAGGGAAATGGGAATGGGGGAAATGGTGAAGGGGAAGCTCGAGAAATTGATGTTCATCCCATCAGGTTGGAGGCTACCCAGATGGAATATAAGGTGTTGATCTGTCAACCTGAGTGTGCCTCATCGCAGTGGTAGATAAGGCCATGGACTGGCATGTTGGAATGGGAATGAGAAGTAGAATTGAAAATGGGGGCATTTTGTGACTCCCTTGCCCATTCATCCCACCCCAGTGATCTCCCTCCTGGTACTTAACCTTGTAAGTGGAACAAGCGCATACTTACCGCTACAACTTCTCCCTCATTACCATTCAGGGCCCCAAACAGTTTTTCCAGGTGAGGTGATACTTCACCTGTGAGTCTGTTGGGGTCATCTGTTAATTCCTAATTCTATGCTTTGGATTATATCTATTTCCAGTGTTCCCGGTTTGAACTCCGGTATATATGTGAGACCCAATGTAGACTGGGAGGCTGCTTCGCTGATCTACGCTCCGTCCACCAGAAAACATGGCATCTCCCAGTGGCTACCCATTTCAATTCAATTTCCCATTCCCATTCCGAACTGTCAGTCCATGGCCTCCCCCATTCCCTATTCCCTCTCTTTCCTTATCTCCTTACCTGCCCATCACCTCCCTCTGTTGCTCCTCCCCCTTCTCCAGCCCTTTGTTTCTTTCACCAATCAAATTCTCAGCTCTTTACTTCACCTCTCCCCCTCTCCTGGTTTCACCTATCACCTACCACCTTGTAATTCTTCCTCTGCTCCCCCACCTTCTTAGTCCAACCTCATCTTTTTCTCCAATCCTGGTGAAGGGCTGCTGCCCGAAACATTAACAACTTACTCTTTTCCATAGATACTATCTGGCCTGCTGAGTTCCTTTTGCATTTTGGGCATGTTGCCTAGGTTCCTCAGTCATCAGATTAGCAACCCATCAACTTACAAGGATGGCAGAATGGTTCAACGTATTCCTGATTCTGCCTCAACTGTCAACTGAACTTTGGTTCTTATTCATTTTGCTGTAGACTTTTCTCCTATAAAGCAAATTTTATACACATATGGAGCTGTAACTTAGACAGAAGAGAGAATTTTGAAGATAACAGAAGGATTAGTTAAGGCAAGGGTCAGGAAATTCCATCTTTATAAAACTCCGGGTAGACTAGTTGGAGTACTGTGTGTTGTTCTGTTAGCCCCATTACAGGAAGGATGCAGAAGCTTTGGAAAGGGTAATGAAAAGATTTAGAAATGTTCAAAAGGGAATGGGAGAAATATTTCAATTCGATGATATTGCACAGATCTGGTGATTTGAATAATTAGATAATTCCTTCACAAAACCAAAACTGACAAGATGTAGGACGCTCTCCTCTGTGTTGTAACATTCCATGTTTGTATCCTAAACTTACCAATAAGCGGAGTGATGGCTGAAGTAAACACAGAGCTGCTTTGGACAACAAATGTAATGCCAGCTCCCACCACCATGGCAAGATAGCCTGCTAGCCAACCAAACGGGTATGGAAAATCTGAAAGCAGGCAAGATGACATAATGAACTTTCCATCTAGAATACTTCAGTAGTTTCCTAAGTTACTACAACTTAATTATAAGCCAGACAATAACTGTCAGCACCCGAGGAGTTCCTCAGAAAACAATTAGTCAAAAACCAATGAATATCCATTGAGAACACTGGAAGTTTCATAATCAGAATCAGAATCACAACCTGGTTTATTATCATTGACATGTGCCATGAAATTTGTTAATTTAGCAGCAGCAGTTCAAGGCAATACATAATCTAGCAGAGAAAAATAATAATAAAAATAAATAAAATAAAAATAAAAATAAAAAATAAATGAACAAGTAGATCACTTACATATATTGGATAGATTTTTAAAAATGTGCAAAAACAGAAATACTGTATATTTTTTAAAAAGTGAGCTAGTGTCCAAAGATTCAATGTCCATTTAGGAATTGGATGGCAGAGGGGAAGAAAATGTTCCTGAATCGCTGAGTGTGTGCCTTCAGGCTTCTGTACCTCCTACCTGATGGTAACAGTGAGAAAAGGGCATGTCCTGGGTGCTGGAGGTTCTTAATAATTAACGCTAGCTTTCTGAGCTGATTAGATTTATAACCTTCTGCAGCTTCTTTCGATCCTGTACAGTAGCCCCACCATACCAGACAATAATACAGCCTGTCAGAATGCTCTCCATGGTACAACTATAGAATTTTTTAGTGTATTTGTTGACATGCCAAATCCCTTCAAACTCATAATAAAGTATAGCCGCTGTCTTGCCTTCCTTATAACTACATCGATATGTTGGGACCAGGTTAGATCCTCAGAGATCTTGACATTCAGGAACTTAAAGCTGCTCACTCTCTCCACTTCTGATCCCTCTATGAGGATTGGTATGTGTTCCTTTGTCTTACCCTTCCTGAAGTCCACAATCAGCTCTTCTGTCTTACTGATGTTGAGTGCCAGGTTGTTGCTGCGGCACCATTCCACTAGTTGGCATAACTCGTTCCTGTACACCCTCTCGTCATCACCTAAGATTCTACCGACAATGGTTGTATCGTCAGCAAATTTATAGATGGTATTTGGGTTATGCCTAGCCACATAGAGAGTAGAGCAGTGGGTTAAGCACACATCCCTGAGGTGCACCAGTGTTGATTGTCAGCAAGGAGGATATGTTATCACCATTCAGCACAGATTATGGTCTTCCGGTTAGGAAGTCGAGGATCCAATTACAGAGGGAGGTACAGAGCCCTGGTTCTGCAACCTCTCAATCAGGATTGTGGGAATAATGGTATTAAATGCTGAGTTATAGTCGATGAACAGCATCCTGACATAGGTGTTTGTGTTGTCTAGGTGGTCTAAAGCCGTGTGGAGAGACATTGAGACTGCTTCTGCCATTGACCTATTGTGGCAATAAGCAGATTGCAATGGGTTCAGGTCCCTACTGAGGCAGGAGTCCAGTCTAGTCATGACCAACCTCTCAAAGCATTTCATCACTGTCAATGTGAGTGCTACCGGGCGATAGTCATGAAGGCAGCCCCATTATTCTTCTTAGGCACTGGTAAAATTGTTGCCTTTTGAAGCAAGTGGGAACTTCCACCCGTAGCAGTGAGATGTTGAAAATGTCCTTGAATACTCCTGCTAGTTGGTTGGCACAGGTTTTCAGAGCCTTACCAGGTACTCCATCGGGACCTTCTGCCTTACGAATGTTCACTCTCTTTAAAGACAGTCTAACATCAGCCCCTGAGACAGAGATCACAGGGTTATCAAGTGCAGCAGGGATCTTCACAGCTGTAGTTGTGTTCTCTCTTTCAAAGCGGGAGTAGAAGGCGTTGAGTTCATCTGGTAGTGAAGCATCGCTGCCATTCACGCTATTGGGTTTCAATTTGTAGGAAGTAATGTCTTGCAGACCCTGCCAGAGTTGCCGTACATCCGATATCGCCTCCAACTTCACTCAAAATTGTCTTTTCGCCCCGGAAAAAGCCCTCCGCAAATCATACCTGGTTTTCTGGTACAGGGCTGGGGCGCCACCGATCTAGCCTTCAGCAGACGACATGCCTTCTGGTTTATCCACGGCTTTTGCTTTGGGAGTGTACAGCAAGTCTTTTGGGCACACTCTCATCCACACAGGTTTTAATGAAGTCGGTAACTACTGCAGCATACTCATCCAGGTTCGAAGATGAACCCCTGAATACAGTCCAGTCCACTGATTCAAAGCAGTCCTGTAGGCGCTCCTGTGCTTCCCTTGTCCATACCTTCTTGGTCCTCACAACTGATGCTGCAGTCTTCTGTCATGGTCCGGTCCATGACTTCTTCATTCCAGTTCACCGTCCGGTCCATCAATCCGTATTCCAGGTTTTCCGGTTCTCCTTTGTCCCATTGTGTGCCTTAATTGAGGCACATGATTCTGATTTTGGGCTGGCTACATAAATAGCTCCTGGGTTCAGCTTCATTTGCTGGACTATTCTCTTCCCCCTCCCCCTCCCCCTCCCCCTCCTCTCTCCCCCTCCTCTCTCCCCCTCCTCTCTCCCCCTCCTCTCTCCCCCTCCTCTCTCCCCCTCCTCTCTCCCCCTCCCCCTCCTCCTCTCTCCCCCTCCTCCTCTCTCCCCCTTCCCCCTTTCCCCCTTTCCCCTTTCCCCCTTCCCCCCTTCCCCCTTCCCCCTTCCCCCTCCTCCCCTCCTCCCCTCCTCCCCTCCTCCCCTCCTCCCCTCCTCCCCTCCTCCCCTCCTCCCCTCCTCCCCTCCTTCCCCTTTCCCCCTCGAGCCTTGTCTCAAACCTGTGCCTGGAGCCTCGCCTGCAACCTTGTCAAGTTCAACCACCGGAGGGAGACCGGAGCCTTGCTGCGTCCAAGGCTCCGAGGTTCCTGTCGCCTAGGACCACGTCATGTCTTCGCCTAGTTCCGGAGTCCGAGCCCGAGTCAAGACCCAGGTTCTGGGTCCTTGTCCCGTCTCTGGCTCAGAGTCCAAACCCAAGCTTCGTCATGTCCTCGCCTCGAGGACCCCAAGCCTCGTCATGTCCTCGCCTCGAGGAACCCAAGCCTCGTCATGTCCTCGCCTCGAGGAACCAAAGCCTTGTCATGTCCTTGCCTTGAAAGCCCAAGCTATGTCCAGTCCTGTAGCCACATCATGTCCTTGCCTAGTTTTGGAGTCCGAGCCCGAGTCAAGACCCAGTTCTTGGGTCCTTGTCCAGTCTCTGGCTCGGAGTCCAAGTCCAGGCTCCTAGTTTCCAGTTCCTTGTCCTGGTCCTGCTTGCCTAGCCAATGCCCTAGGCCAAGTCTGTGTTCTTGTCTCAGCTCCTAGTTTGCATCCAGTCACGTCACTATCTCTAGTCTCTAGTCCTGTCCTGTTCCTCGTACTTCAGTTTCTGTGTCTTGCATTTGGGTCCGCTCCCAGCGTTCACCTTATGACGGAACAGTCCAGCCAAATATGGACCTAGCGACACAGACACTGTCATTTTACCCTTGCCATCGTGAGTTCCCTCCTGTTGAATACCCTCCCACCTGCCCGTGTCGTCCTTAGTCCTGGAGAGCCTGTTCGGTCACCAGGAGGCTCCCATAGAGGGGTGGGGGGTACTGTCATGGTCCATTCTGTGAAGTCCGCATTCCGGTTTACGGTCCAGTCCATCGATCCATATTCTAGGTTTTCCGGTTTTCCCTTGTCCTGTTGTGTGCCTTAACTGAGGCACATGATTCTGATTTTGGGCTGGCTACATAAATAGCTCCTGGGTTCAGCTTCATTTGCTGGACTGTTCCCTTCCCTTTAACTTCCTCCTAGAGCCACGCCTGCAACCTGTGCCTAGAGCCTTGCCTGCACTCTTGTCAAGTTCAACCACCAGAGCGAGACTAGAGCCTTGCTGTGTCAAGATAAGGAACTATCTATTGTTGAGTTGGAACAGTCTCTGTGTTCATGCCTTCACTAGGTGGGTCCGGCCATTTGCCGCTACCTAGTGTTGGGAACCGTCTCTGTGTCCTCTCCTTCCCTAGGTAGGTCCGGCCGTTTGCTGCTACCTATTGTTGGGAACCATTTCTGTGTCCTCTCCTTCGCTAGGTAGATCTGGCCATTTGCCACTACCTAGTGTTGGGAACCGTCTCATCGTTTTCAGTATTCTGTATATGAGACCCGGCCCTACGTCCTGTTCCCAAGGAGGGGTACCGGCTCTTGTTCCATGTTCCTGTCTCTCAAGTCCAAGGCTCCAAGCGTCCAGTCCTCGTCCAAGGCTCCAAGGTTCCTGTCTCTCAAGACCACGTCATGTCTTCGCCTAGTTCCGGAGTCTGAGCCCAAGTCAAGAACAAGGTTCTGGGCCCTTGTCCAGTCTGTGGCTCGGAGACCGAACCCAAGCCTCGTCATGCCCTCACCTCGAGGAACCTAAGCCTCGTCATGCTCTCGCCTCGAGGAACCCAAGCCATGTCCAGTCCTGTAGCCACGTCATGTCCTTGTCTAGTTCCGGGGTCCAAGCCCAAGTCAAGACCCAGGTTCTGGATCCTTGTCCAGTCTCTGACTCAGAGTCCAAGCCCAGGCTCCTAGTTCCCAATTCCTTGTTCTGGTCCCACTTGCCTAGCCAATGTCCTAGGTTCTTGTCTCAGCTCGTAGTCTGCATCCAGTCACATCACTATTTCTAGTCTCTAGTCCTGTCCTGTTCCTAGTGCTTCAGTTTCTGTGTCTTGTATTTGGGTCCGCTCCCAGCGCCCCCCTTATGTAATCTTCAGTCTCTGCTTATACTCAGAGAGTAGAAGTACCTGGTGATCAGACTTCCCGAAGTGAGGGCGTGGAATAGCATGGTAGGAATTCTTGATAGTGCTATAGCAATGCTCCAGTGTGTTGCTTCCTCTGGTAATGCAAGTGATCTGTTGATAGTACTTGCTTAGTGATTTTTTTCAGACTGACCTGGTTAAAATCTCCCAAAATGATGGTGAAGGCATTAGGGTGCGCTGTTTTGTGCAAGTTGATCCCATTGCTCAGATCATCTAAAGCCTGCTTGACATTGGCCTGAGGTGGAATGTAAACTGCTACCAGAATGACCCCCGAGAACTCCCGTGGTAGGTAAAAAGGACGGCACTTTACTTCTAGATACTCCAGGTCTAGTGAGCAGAATTGGGACAGCACTGATTTCTTTGTGCACCAAGAAGAGTTGATCATGAGACATACTCCTCCACCTCTACTTTTGAGAGACTCTATAGATATATCCTGATGGTGAACCCCTCAATCTGGATCGCTGCATCAGGTATGGAGGGGGTTAACCAGGATTCTGTGAAAGGACACACGCGGTTCTAATGTCTCTCTGATTCAACACCCTAGCTCTGATGTCTTCGATTTTATTCATCAGGAGCAGCACGTTCACCAGCAAGGTAGTCAGTATAGGGAGTTGAAAACCCCGTTTCTTTAAAAGCACTTGTAACCCTGATCTACACCCACGCTTCCTCTGAGGTGCCCTCCGTGGGAACCTCCGACCACAATCGGTGTTGTTTAAACACATTAAGACATCTTTGTTGACTGTACTGACCTTGGAAGCAGTTGTGCTTTTTCGCTATATCAGGCTAAAACAGAAATATTTAATTGTATCCATTGAGAATACTGCTGCTACTCGATTTGTGCCTGGCATCCCGGAAGTAGGTATAACTGGAAGAGTGTGCCATACTATGAATCAAGTGGGCAGAAGTGTATTGTTTTATGAATACGGTTTCAGTATTGCTTTTAAGTTGAGAATAAGGTTGCTAATTATGGCATTAAATTCCCGTGTCTACTATCTTCTTCAGAATTATCACAGTCCAGGTAATGTTCATCATCCCTCCTTACTGTCAGATATGGAGTTCCAGAGTTTTGACATTATTACACAGGAAATACTAATGAGATATTTTGGAGTATTTTCCATTGGCCTGAAACTAGAACAACCAATGTCTTAGAAACATAGAAACATAGAAAATAGGTGCAGGAGTAGGCTATTCGGCCCTTCGAGCCTGCACCGCCATTTATTATGATCATGGCTGATCATCCAACTCAGAACCCTACCCCAGCCTTCCCTCCATACAAGGGCCATATCTAACTCCCTCTCAAATATAGCCAATGAACTGGCCTCAACTGTTTCCTGTGGCAGAGAATTCCACAGATTCACCACTCTCTGTGTGAAGAAGCTTTTCCTAATCTCGGTCCTAAAAGGCTTCCCCTCTATCCTCAAACTGTGGCCCCTCGTTCTGGACTTCCCCAACATCGGGAACAATCTTCCTGCATCTAGCCTGTCCAATCCCTTTAGGATCTTATACGTTTCAATCAGATCCCCCTCAATCTTCTAAATTCCAACGAGTACAAGCCCAGTTCATCCAGTCTTTCTTCATATGAAAGTCCTGCCATCCCAGGAATTAATCTGGTGAACCTTCTTTGTACTCCCTCTATGGCAAGGATGTCTTTCCTCAGATTAGGGGACCAAAACTGCACACAATACTCCAGGTGTGGTCTCACCAAGGCCTTGTACAACTGCAGTAGTACCTCCCTGCTCCTGTACTCGAATCCTCTCGCTACAAATGCCAGCATACCATTCGCCTTTTTCACCGCCTGCTGTACCTGCATGCCCACTTTCAATGACTGGTGTATAATGACACCCAGGTCTCGTTGCACCTCCCCTTTTCCTAATCGGCCACCATTCAGATAATAATCTGTTTTCCTATTTTTGCCACCAAAGTGGATAACTTCACATTTATCCACATTAAATTGCATCTGCCATGAATTTGCCCACTCACCCAACCTATCCAAGTCACCCTGCATCCTCTTAGCATCCTCCTCACAGCTAACACTGCCACCCAGCTTCGTGTCATCTGCAAACTTGGAGATGCTGCATTTAATTCCCTCATCCAAGTCATTAATATATATTGTAAACAACTGGGGTCCCAGCACTGAGCCTTGCGGTACCCCACTAGTCACCGCCTGCCATTCTGAAAAGGTCCCGTTTATTCCCACTCTTTGCTTCCTGTCTGCTAACCAACTCTCCACCCACACCAATACCTTACCCCCAATACCGTGTGCTTTAAGTTTGCACACTAATCTCCTGTGTGGGACCTTGTCAAAAGCCTTCTGAAAATCCAAATATACCACATCCACTGGTTCTCCCCTATCCACTCTACTAGTTACATCCTCAAAAAATTCTATGAGATTCGTCAGACATGATTTTCCTTTCACAAATCCATGCTGACTTTGTCTGATCATTTCACCGCTTTCCAAATGTGCTGTTATCACATCCTTGATAACTGACTCCAGCAGTTTCCCCACCACTGACGTTAGGCTAACCGGTCTATAATTCCCCGGTTTCTCTCTCCCTCCTTTTTTAAAAAGTGGAGTTACATTAGCCACCCTCCAATCCTCAGGAACTAGTCCAGAATCTAACGAGTTTTGAAAAATTATCACTAATGCATCCACTATTTCTTGGGCTACTTCCTTAAGCACCCTGGGATGCAGACCATCTGGCCCTGGGGATTTATCTGCCTTCAATCCCTTCAACTTACCTAACACCACTTCCCTACTAACATGTATTTCGCTCAGTTCCTCCATCTCACTGGACCCTCTGTCCCCTACTATTTCTGGAAGATTATTTATGTCCTCCTTAGTGAAGACAGAACCAAAGTAATTATTCAATTTATTCTTTCTTGAGGTCTTCTGTAATAATCTACAGAAAATGCCAGAAATACTCAGCTTCTCATGCATACAACAATATGTGGGAGCATACAGGTGAGTAAATGAATTTCATTCAGTTTCTGAGGGTCAAATCAAAAGAGGACTACAGATCCCAGAAACTCAATCGTGTCAAAGCTACGCCTCAGAATACATTCACGAAAGCTCATATATTACAACATGTGTAGGACCTTTCTCAATCACCTGCATTAACTTCACTCCATCCCTTTTAGCAGTATGCAATGATTCTTGAGCGCTATGAAGACTAGTCAAGTTCTATCATTCTCTGAGGCTCATTGAATTGGCAAGCTGTTCAGATATAGAGCCTTAAGATCTGTTAAGCGCAAAACGGAGGAAATCTGACTCAAAAACAGAAATGGAAGGAAAAATATTAGGTTAATCAGTATCTGCTAAGGGAGGACAGTAGAGTTAAGGTTTCAAGACATGACCCTTTATTTCCCCACTGAAATGCTCTTTAAACTACTGAATTCCTCTAGCAGATTGTTTGTTGCTTCAGATTTCAGCATCTGCACTCATCTGTCTCCCCATCGTTCACTAGTAATAGCCAATGATCTAAAATATGAATTCTATTTCCTTTCCCCTAATCACAAGCTTTCCATTTTCAATTTAGTTTAAATTAAGCTTGCTAAACTTTTGTGCAGAATAATTGCAAGTGTTTGATCATTTGTGATCCACTAAAGACTCCTCCTCATCACAGCAGAGAACTCAAGCCCTCGGCTGCAGCAAACACTCACCAGTATTGATGACCTTTTTGATAGCTTTGGCAACCTGTCCCCTCAGCATGGAATTCAGCAGCTTGACAATCAGAACAAGGCATGTACACAGGACAACCAGAGAGCCAGCCAGCAGGATCAGCCCCACCACAAGATCAGACATAGTGGAATTCACAAACAAGTGGTTACCTGGATAAAGGAAGAAATGTTGGAAGATCAAGAAACTACTGCAAGTTAAGCAAGTGGCCAGTGGACTGGGAAAAAAATGGAAGATTTACTGAAGTATCATTCCCAAACAGCTGTCAGTCAGATAACCTATCTCTCTTCTGCAGCTATATAAAACTTTGCTTTGCATGCATTTGGAGTATTGTGTGCAGTTCTGATCACCCCATTAAAAAAAGAAGCTTAGGAGAAGGTACAGAAGAGGTTTGCAAAGATTCTGCATGGATTATAGAGGATATAAACTATAAGGAGAGCTCAGACAGACTTGGGTTGTTTCCTCTGGAGAAACAGACGATGCCATGCAACCTTATAGAGGTCCATAAAACTGTAACAGGCATGGATCAGGTAGATAGTCAGAATCTTTGTTCCATGGACATAAACTGAAGGCGAAAGAGGGAAAATGTAAATATGATGTGTTGGGCAAGATTTTTTTTAACCAAGAGTGGTAGGTGCCTGAATGAACTGCCAGGGATAGCGGTGGAAGCAGATATGATAGATATTGAAGAGGCTTTTAGGTAACTATATAAATGTGCAGGGAATGGAGGGATATAGATAATGTATCAGGCCGACAAGGTATAGTCTAATTTGTCATTTTGTTCATCACTGACATGGGCCTGTTCATTGCTTACTGCAGTATGTTCTTTGTTCTAATTATAACAACCAAAGGCTGTGGCCACTCTTCACTACTGAAGCTTCATGCAAATCCATAAGAGGTTCATGAGTAGATTAAGGGAATCTTGCAGCATGATACAAGAAGAGGACCCAATCACTCAGTGCTGAACCATTGCTACTCTCAGTGTACTTGAGTCTGAAGCTTTTTCTGTACACTGGCTCTGAATGTACAATAACTACTGAATTGTCTGCCACTAGTTGTCAGAAATCACTGACCAAGTTATAGGTTGGCCAAACTTGGAAGTAGGGAGTTTCCAATTCTGTAGCTAGTCAGAGGGCTAGGTTAGCTATATTTGGAAGTACTGTACATGGGATTTGGACATTGGTATTCCACAGCAATAGCCCTGGAAAGGAGTACAGGGCCAAAAGAGTAGGTACTAGCCATTCTGCACCTCAACCCAAAATACATAAAAGTACAATGGCAGCTATTCAGCCCAAATGGTTTGTTCTAGTTTTAGTCTTTCAAATGACTTATCTTACCAGCTGTGCTCTTCTTCTGAAGGCAATTTAAGATCAGTACATTGGCAACATCTTTATAATTCAGGAAATCAGTGGGAAAGGATAGCAAGAGAGCATCGAGTTCAGAGGGGAGTGGATTAACCTAAAACTTCCCCATTCCCTGCATTAGCACCTCATTCCCCTGAACCTCAATTCAGAGTAGGATTCCTGACTGATGAGATTTCTCTGATTTAGCACTTCCATGATTAACTGGATAAACCAGATCCTTTCTTTGTCTGTTGAGATACCACATGGTACTTTCTCCCTTTCTAGATGCAGAGGACAGCATCTAAGGATAGGTTTCCCTTAGCATGGTAAAGATTCCGCAAGCTTGTTATTTTTCAATGTCCCTCTCTATATTTATGTTGTGCACTTTGTAGTCCAACTGTTGCTTGAGGAGAAGCTGTGGGAAGTAGAATGGGTATTGGAGATGATGCAAGAGTGACCCTGAATGTCTGAGGGGAAAGGTCCCTTCAGAAAGCTGAAAGAGAAGAAATGAGGAAGTGTGCAATGGTGACATCATGTTGGAATAGTGATAGACTTGGGCTGGAAGAACAGAATGGGCATATGGTAGAGAAGCAACAGATTTTCTTTTAAAAATATGTTCTTCCTTGTAAAAATTGTGTTTAGTGTTTTTTTTTTGTGAATGCTGCTGATATGATGCAATATGCTTATGATTCCATTTTATTCTCCCCACATTCCCATCAACTTGCCCAGATTCTACCACTCACCCACACTAGGAGAAAAAAACATTATCTCATCGCACAGAAAACATTCAAACTTCTTAAGACAACACCCAAAGTCAAGATCAAACCTCGATCACTGAAACTGTGAGGCAGCAGCTCTAATATGTGGCTTCCACTGTGAATATCATGCTAAATTGTTGTGATTGTCTTATAAGGAGGAAATACGTAAAATATATAGGGACGGAAAGTTGGGAGGAGGGACTCATTATGTCAACAGACTAGGAAAGTTTGGGCTTTTCTCCTCAGAGGAGAGAAGTTTGAGAGGTGATTTGTTAGATATTCAGTATTACAAGGAGCCTGGATGATGTGAATTAAAGAGCAACTGTTTCCATTAGTGGAAATGCCAAGAACAGATTATTCAGGAAATGGAATAAGAAATTGAGGAAAATTTGTTTTTGCACAGTGAATGAAAATGATTTGTAATTTGCCATCATGAAGAATATTGGAACCAGATTCATTAAAGTAAATTTTATTATCAAAGTACATATACGTATGTCACAATATACAACCCTGAGATTCATTTCCTTGTGGGTATACTGAGTAAATCTATAGAATACTAACTATAACGTGATCAGTGAAAGATCAGCCAGAATATAGAAGGCAACAAACTGTGTAAATACAAATATAAGTAAATAACAATGAATAACAAGAACATGAGGTAACAAGATAGAGACCATAAAGTTGTTTGTAGGAACATTTCAATGGATGGGCAAGTGAGTGTAGTTATTCCCTTTTGTTTATATTATCCATTTTGTTTATATTATGCATTATACTTTTCACAATCAATTTATATAAGCACAGCTGCTTGGATTGAGTGAGTGGGTAGATTTTTTACAAAATAGGGGAATTAAGGGTTATAGGAAGAAGGTGGAGCTGAACAATAATCTTATAGACTGGTGGAGCAAGCTCAACATTCAGCTGGTCTAATCCTGCTCATATTTTTTAATGTACTTTTTAAGCAACCGAGGGTGGTCTTGAAGAGGATGAACAATAGTGGTGAAAGGAGACCCTCACCCTAGGAGTGAGTGGCTGGCAGCTGGAGAAGGAGGAACAAACTCAGGGATGAAGTGGAAGGAAAGAAAGGAAGAGGATGTGGAGAGTGGAGTGAAAGGAAGGGAAAAGGTTCTCTTTGTGATTGAACTTCTGTGGACAGATGTATGAATTTATGTGACTGAAGATTTTCAATTCGGGTAATAAAAATTGCTAGTGGTCAACAGGGTGAATTTGTGTTGAAATTCAAACTGTAACAGGTATTAGTATTAGGTATATTTGTTACATATATTGAGAGGTACTGAAAAATTTTTGTTTTGCTTGCTATTCAGACAGTTCATGCCATAAATAATTACATTGAGACAGTAGACAAATGCAGAATGTAGTGTGCAGTTATGTGAGGTCTTTCAGGAGTACGATAACAACAGGATTGAAATTGCCCTTGAGTCTGGTGGTGCATGCCCTCAAGCTTGATTATCTTCTGCCCAATGGGAAAGGAGAGAAGTGTGAATGACTGGGGTGGGAGCAATCCAAGATTATATTGGCTGCTCTTCTGAAATAACGGCAAGTCTAAACTGTCAATGGAAATGGCTGTTTCTCGTGATGGACTGGGTTGTGTTCACAATCATATCTGATGAGAATGCATGGTAGTAGCTGCCGCAGTACAACATAAAACTCTATCAATGCATGGCATCCTATCTCTGTAAGCTTCAGGCCTACTATACCCCAGACATAGACAATTTTTCTTGCAGTACTTTTATGGTTAGGTTGTATGAAATGAAGTGTCTGGGAAATTATTGCACAAAATTGAAATATATCAAATCGCATTGAAAAGGGATGTGACAAAGTTTACAGTTCTTTACAATCATATAACAAGGGTATTAGTCAATCAGCCCTCCACTTTTACATAATTAATTATGTATTTGTACAAGGGTGCAAAATTATTTTTCCACTTACATTTCTCAATGTTTTCTTTATATGTCCTGTTGACTAAAGTCCATGTGTAGTTGTTATCCTGCCAGCACAGTTCTGGTGTCATACACTTCTCTAGACCATCCACTGTGACGTTGTCCTGGAACTGTAAGAAATAGCCAGATAGCAGAAAACTTCAGGGAATTTCACCACCATTTCACGGTAGATGAAGAAGCAGAGATAAATGAACTGAAGGATTTTTTTAAAAGGAGTAGGATCAACATAGCTGACTTTCCCACAATGCCTTCTCCTATTCTGTAACAGTAAAATGAATCCAGAAATACAGGAAAATGAAACAAAGATCCAATCAAGTAATTAATAATTTCCTTTATTTCTGCAAATCTCTCTCTCTCTTTTCCTTCGTATATTCTGTTTCCCTCACATTCTTCATTTCTCTTTCCTAACTTCATCCACCAGTTTTTCAGCTGGATTACTTATTTCTAAAACTATAATCAAATAACTATGAAGGAAGATTGTTGCAAGAGAAAGTAATTCTGTTTGGAAATATGGGGGAGGCTCGACAAAAATGCAAAGCAGCAAAGGCATTTAGCAGTGAAAGATATTTTATGAATAAACTTCAAAATAACAAGCCATGTGCAGCCAAAATGCAAGAGAGAGCAGAGATTGAACATGACAAGGCAACAATGTAACTGAAGGCTAGGAGCAACTGGTTGAGGCTAACTGGTTCGATGTGTGAACAGACTGTGGATGAGAGCTCGGTGTAAATGGGCTGTGTGCGATAAGTTGGAACCAAGTGGCAGGTGACTTCTGTTAGCAGGGTTGAGACTGGGAGGTGCCAGCTGGTGCAGGCCCGACTAGATTCTGCCCACCTCTGCTATGGCTGGCACCCGATGTCCCAGGCTGATCCAGATCGGTCCAGTGGTATTCCTGATGAGTGATAGATCCAAGATGAAGCTGGATGGCTCACAAGAACTTTCCTCCAGGCAATACCTTTCCCAGTCAACCAGTCACTGCACACCCCATCCATGACTACCTGAATCCATCAAACAATGAACCTTGTACACTGGACCACCTTCCACCATCTTGGTTCTGGAGCTGCAGCGTCAGGTGGGTTCAATGGTCAACAGACAATAGGCTAGAGGGAGGACATTTGCAAGGTAGGTGTGATCCTAAATGATGGTGGAAGTTGGAGATGCTAAGTGACTAGATTGTTGCAATGGGTAATTTTAAAGGGACAAATAAACCCGGGGGGGGGGGGTGGAGGGGGAGAGCTGGCAGGAAAGGGAGGCATTCATGTGGCAGAGGAGGTGTGTAGATTGTGGGATGCTTTGGCCTAGAGCACATACTACCTCCATGTGGAAGGTTTAGAGCCAGTGAAGCATGGCAGAAACTTCTCCACTTTCTGATTGGCTTCTGTGATTGACCGTAGGTCTGCGGATGATCTCCACAGGACACTCAGTGAGGTGTGAAGGAGGGAGCAGAAGGCTCACCAGAAGTGGGTTCTGGTCTAACACAATGTCACGATGGAAACTGTGGAGGTGAATTGCATGTTGGGGGGAACCAGGTCCGCCATCTCAGCAGCTGATGGAAGATTGGGGAGGGCAATGAAGTGGGTCACCTTGGAGAACTGCTCCACCACTATCAGGATTACCATGGCCCCTTTGGAAGGTGGCAAACACATAGTGAAATACATGATGTGAAACCCATGGCCATTGGGGAAACTGGTAGCAGGAGTCCAGAGGGCCGCTGGTTGGAGGAATTGAACTGGGCACATTTGGGGCAGGTAACAATGAAGTCACCAACATCTGTGATCATGGTGGGCCACCAAAACCAGCATTGCAGAAAATCCAGAGTCCATTATGCACCTGGATGACCGGAGAGTGGTTTGGGTGGGCCCACTGGAGTGTCTCAGAGTACGTGATTGACGGTATGTACATATGTTTGTCTGGTGTGTTGGCCAGAGCCAGCTCGTGCTGTAGGTCTTGGCAGCTTTGGTCCTCAAGATCCCAGATGATCAGGGTGAGGATCTGCAGGGATGGAATGATGGGCTGAGGGTCGATCTCCTTTTCAGCTGGGTCAAACTGCTATGACAGGGCACCTGCCTTAGTGTTCCTGGAACTGGGTCAGTAGGAGATGGGGAAGCTGAATTGTTTGAAGAATGACCATGAAATGGGTTGAGCTGGTGGGTCTGCTGAATTGATATGAGGTTCTGGTGGTCAGTTCAGATGAGGAAGGGCCTGGTGTTTCCCATCAGCCAACGTCTCCATTCCTCCAAGGCCCATTTAATGGCAAGTAGACCCCCATTTCCTACTCCATAGCAGTGCTGTGCAGAGTTGAAATTGCATGAGATGAAGGCACAATAGTGTGTCTTCCCATCCAGTCCTTGCTGGGAGAGGATAGTCTCAGTTTCCACATTAGATACATCCACCTTAACAAAAAGTCTGGATGTGCTTGGATGGCAGAGAATGGGAGCCATGGTGAGGTGTCTCTTGAGTCCCTCGAAAGCATGGTCCACAGCAGCAGATGAGGTTATCCATGAGATAGGAATTTTGGTGAGAGAGGTGAAATTTGGTTGTAGTTCCTGATGAAGCAGTGGTAAAAGTTGGAGAAACGTAGGAAGTGCTGTAGTTCTTTGAGGGATCCCAGACTCCAAGGGACCCCCGTCAATGGCCATGATTCAGAAGGGGTGAGAGACAGGCTCAGAATCAGAATCCATAGGGAATCCAAGCTGCACACACAAACTCCACTCCAGAAATTTGCCTCCTGGGCACATAAGGCTATCAGTGTGTGGAGGAGGACAGAGAGAATGGGTCAGGCAGTGGTGCTGGAATGAGGGGCTGGGGGGAACTTCCTAGATAGAAGGCCCCTCGTCTGAATCCGGTGATGCTATTTTCCTAGACACAGTGGACATTTGATGCGTGGGTGATCAGTAGCTCCTCAGTAGGCACTCAAGTTGTTTCTCCCTCGATGGTTAAGCTCTTTTGGAGTTACAGAAGCTCTCCCTATTTGCACAGATTCTGGAGGCATTGATGATGATGAGGGTCCTGCGGCCTGAAGTGTTTCTGGGAACAGATCTGGGGTTCTGGCTGACAGTCTGGAGGATCATTCCATAAGAAACCTGTCAATTTGGAGGGCAAGAGTGATAAGGCTTTCGAGGTCAGTGGACATCTCCAGGATAGACAACTCATCTTTCAAGTGCACCACAATGTAATCCAACACTGAGTGTGAGCCTTGCTACAGGCAAAGTTATCTGATATGCTGCCTCCCTTCCACTCTCAGGTGGTTGAAAACCCAGCATACCTCAGTGGTAAAATCTTCATATTTGTCGCAGATAGTGTTTTTATTGTCACAGGTAGTGGCAGCCTAGGTCAGAGCTTGCCCAGTCAAGAGGAAGCGATGACAAAGGCAATCTTGGTTTGGTCCGTGGAATACAGAGATGGCTGTAGTTCGAAATGCAAGATGCACTGGGACAGGAAGTTGCGGCGTCAGGTTGGGGATCCATTGAAGAGTCTGGGCACCAGAATCTGGGGCTCCAATGGAAGAGGTTGAATGGCCTGAGGTTGCTACAATGAGACCGATGCTGAGAGTGGCAAGCAGAAGAGTAATGGTTTTCTGCTGCTTCAGGATTGTGTTCTCCTGTAGACGAACAGCTTCCTTTAGGTGAGTGTACGCTGTCGAGTAAATTGTGCATTCAGCCATCCTATCAGGAAATGTAGAGGAGGATTGACCCAAAATCAGAGCAGGGAGGCAAGTTAGCACTAAACAATACTTAACTAACAAGCCATGAGGGGTCAAAAAACAAATGAGAACAGATACTTAACACAACAAGGGAACAAGGTAACATTTAATAAAGTACAAAGTAAATTTATTATCAAGGTACTTTTTTGGCTACTGCATACAGCTCTGAGATTCAATTTCTTGCAGGCATACTCAGTAAATTCAAGAAACATGATAGAATCAATGAAAGACCTCACCCAACAGGATGGACAAACAAACAGTGTGCAAAAGGCAACAAACTACACAAATACAAAAGAAAATAATAATAATAATAATAATAATCATAAATAAATAAGGAATAAATATCAAGACCATGAGATGAAGAGTCCTTGAAAGTGAGTTCATAGGTAATGGGAACAGTTCAGGGATGGGGCAAGTGAAATTGAATGAAGTTATACCTACTAGTTCAAGAGCCTGATGGTTGAGGGGTAAAAACTGTTCCTGAACCAGGTGGTGTGAATCCTGATGGCAGAAATGAGAAAGGAGCATGATCTGGATGGTGGAGGTCTGTGGCATTGGACGTTGCTTTCCTGCAACAGTGCTCTATGTAGATGTGCTCAGTGGTGTGGAGCACTTTAGCAGTGATGGACTGGGTGTAATCGAAGGCTTGGAGCAACTGATTGAGCTTGGCTGGTTCAATGGGTGAACAAAGATTGTTGGTCAAAGTTGGGTTTATAAACAGGTCGCTGGTGATGAGTTGGAAACAAATGGTACTTGACTCCTGTTAGCTGGGTGAGAGGGGCCTGACTGTGCAGGCCTGATATAGGGCAAAAATGAATGTAGCTGCTAGGACAAAATAGAAGGTGCTTGACAAGCAGAAAGGTCTCACTGTAGATTAGTCACATAGACCAGATGGATAACAACCAGAGGTTCTGAAGGAAGTAGGTGAAAAGGTATGGAGGTATTAGTAAAGATCTTTCAAAAATCACTAGAGTCAGAAATAGTTCCAGAGAACTGGAAAATCGAAAATGTCATTCCACTTTTTAAGAAGAAAGGGAGACCAAGAAACAGGAAAATATAGGCCTGTTAGCCTGACTTCTGTGGTTGGTACATTTTAGAATCTGTTATTAAGATTGAGGTCTTGGGGTATATGAAAGCACATCCTAAAATAGGTCAAAGTCAAAAGGTTTCTTTAAGGGAAGATCTTCCCTGACAAATCTTAATTTGAGAAAGTAACAAGCAGGATAGAGAAAGAAGTGCAGGCCTGCTCAGTCAGGCCCCTCTCACCCAGCTAACAGGAGTCAAGTATCATTCATTTCCAACTCATCACCTACAACCTACTTAAATCCTGCTTGTAGGTATTTAAAAGAGCAAATCTTGCCTCGTCCCTGTACTGAAGACACCGCACCCCAGCGGCCTCAATGACTACAGGCCGGTGGCATTGACCTCCCACATCATGAAGACTTGTTCTGGAGCTGCTCCGGCCTATGGTTAGGCCACACTTGGATCCCCTTCAGTTCGCCTACCAGCCCCGACTAGGAGTTGAGGATGCCATCATCTACCTGCTGAACCATGCCTACGCCCACCTGGACAAGCCAGTGAGCACTGTGAGGGTCATGTTTTTTGACTTCTCCAGTGCGTTCAACACCATCCGCCCTGCTCTGCTGGGGGAGAAGCTGACAGCGATGCAGATGGATGCCTCCCTGGTATCATGGATTCTTGATTACCTGACTGGCAGACCACAGTACGTGTGCTTGCAACACTGTGTGTCCGACAGAGTGATCAGTGGCACTGGGGCTCCGCAGGGGACTGTCTTGTCTCCCTTTCTCTTCACCATTTACACCTCGGACTTCAACTACTGCACAGAGTCTTGTCATCTTCAGAAGTTTTCTGATGACTCTGCCATAGTTGGATGCATCAGTAGGGGAGATGAGGCTGAGTACAGGGCTACGGTAGGAAGCTTTGTCACATGGTGTGAGCAGAATTATCTGCAGCTTAATGTGAAAAAGACTAAGGAACCTGAGGAGGGCTAAGGTACCAGTGACCCCTGTTTTCATCCAGGGGGTCAGTGTGGACATGGTGGAGGACTACAAATACCTGAGGATATGAATTGACAATAAACTGGACTAGTCAAAGAACACTGAGGCTGTCTACAAGAAGGGTCAGAGCCGTCTCTATTTCCTGAGGAGACTGAGGTCCTTTAACATCTGTCAGAAGATTCTGAGGATGTTCTACGAGTCTGTGGTGGCCAGTGTAATCATGTTTGCTGCTGTGTGCTGGGGCAGCAGGCTGAAGGTAGCAGACACCAATAGAATCAACAAACTCATTTATAAGGCCAGTGATGTTGTGGGGATGGAACTGGACTCTCTGACGGTGGTGTCTGAAAAGAAGATGCTGTCCAAGTTGCATGCCATCTTGGTCAATGTCTCCCATCCACTACATAATGTACTGGTTGGGCACAGGAGTACATTCAGCCAGAGACTCATTCCACCGAGATGCAACACAGAGCGTCATAGAAAGTCATTCCTGCCTGTGGCCATCAAACTTTACAACTCCTCCCTTGGAGGGTCAGACACCATGAGCCAATAGGCTGGTCCTGGACTTATTTCCTGGCATAATTTACATATTATTATTTAATTATTTATGGTTTTATTTTGCTATATTTATACTCTATTCTTGGTTGGTGCAACTGTAATGAAACCCAGTTTCCCTCGGGATCAATAAAGTATGACTATGACAATGACTAAATTTGTAGAGGGAAAGCAATCAGTTGCAAGAAAAATGAGTTTGTGGTAGTCAATGATATTAACTTTCCACAATCAACTGGGGCTCCCATACTGTTAAAGTATCATAGCTCTCTCTCTCTCTCTCTCTCTCTCTCTCTCTCTCAGTATTTTATTTTCCAAATGACAGAGATACTTTCTTACCTGGACAGTTCTTGTCAGGCACCATATCTTCACAAGACTCTTATTACGGAAACTTTCATCCCCAGTTGCTATTGCAGTGATTACAGATTTATCAAGCTGAAAAACAATACCTAACAATAACTAACTACTTCTAAATACTTCTCATTACTACCATCTCTCTGTATATTATGAGTGTGGAACGGCTGAGGATTTTCGGAGCGAAGGCATTTTACTACTCAGGGTAAATAGAGGCAAGACTGTGCAGGCGCATGACGTCAGCCAGTAGAGCAGGAAAATTTTAAAAAGAAGACCACCATATCCAGTGGGCAGCAGAGTGAGAAGGTCACAGAGTGATAGGGCTTTGGCTCAGCGGGCTTAGGCGGTAACGGGACGAGGTGAGGTAGGTTTACCTGTCTTAATTGTGGAAAGGAAGTATGTGTGTGAGGCTGGTGTTCTGTGCTTGGTGTCAGATGTGGGAGGTCCTGAACTCCCCCAGCCTCCCGAACGGCCATATCTGCACCCGCTGTGTCGAACTGCAGCTCCAAAGTGGTCCGCCTTAGGGAACTGGAATTGCAGCTCGCTGACGTTCGATTGGTCAGGGAGAGTGAGGAGGTGATAGAAAGGAGTTATAGGCAGGTGGTCACACCGGGGCCACAGGAGGCAAACAAGTGGGTAACAGTCAGGAGAGGGAAGGGGAAGTCGGGTACTAGAGAGTACCCCTGTGGCTGTACCCCTGAACAATAAGTACTTCTGTTTGAGTACTGTTGGGGGGGGGACAGCCTACCTGGGGGAAGCAACAGTGGCCGTGCCTCTGGCACAGAGTCTGGCCCTGTGTCTCAGAAGGGTAGGGAAAGGAAGAGAAAGGCAGTAATGATAGGGGACTCCATAGTTAGGGGGTCAGACAGGCGATTCTGTGGACACAGGAAAGAAATTCGGATGGCAGTTTGCCTCCCAGGAGCCAGGGTCCGGGATGTTTCAGATCGCATCCACGATATCCTGCAGTTGGAGGGAGAACAGCCAGAGGTCGTGGTATATATTGGTACCAATGACATAGATAGGAAAAGGGGAGAGGTCCTGAAAACAGACTACAGGGAGTTAGGAAGGAAGTTGAGAAGCAGGACTCCAAAGTAGTAATCTCGGGAATACTGCCTGTGCCACATGACAGTGGGTATAGGAAGAGAATGAGGTGGAGGATAAATGCGTAGCTGAGGGATTGGAGCAGGGGGCAGGGATTCAGATTTCTGGATCATTGGGACCTCTTTTAGGGCAGGAGTGACCTGTACAAAAAGGACAGGTTGCACTTGAATCCCAGGGGGATCAATATCCTGGCGGGGAGGTTCGCTAAGGCTACTGGGGAGAGTTTAAACTAGAATTCTTGGGGGGTGGGAACCGAACTGAAGAGACTGGGGAAGAGGTGGTTGGCTCACAAATGGAGAAAACTTGGAGACAGTGTGAAAGAAGGATAGGCAGGTGATAGAGAAGGGATGCACTCAGACCGACAGTTTGAGATGTGCCTACTTTAACACAAGAAGTATTGTGAACAAAGCGGATGAGCTTAGAGCGTGGATCAGTACTTGGAGCTATGATGTGGTGGCCATTACAGAGACTTGGATGGCTCAGGGACAGGAATAGTTACTTCAGTGCCGGGTTTTAGATGTTTCAGAAAGGACAGGGAGGGAGGCAAAAGAGGTGGGTCGTGGCACTGTTGATCAGTGATAGTTTCACGGCTGCAGAAAAGGTGGATGTCATGGAGGGATTGTCTACGGAGTCTCTGTGGGTGGAAATTAGGAACAGGAAGGGGTCAATAACTTTACTGGATGTTTTTTTATAGACCGCCCAATAGTAACAGGGATATTGAGGAGCAGATGGGGAAACAGATCCTGGAAAGGGGTAATAGTAAGAGATGTCATGGTGGGAGATTTTAATTTCCCAAATATCGATTGGCATCTCCCTAGAGCAAGGGATTTAGATGGGGTGGAGTTTTTTAGGTGTGTTCAGAAAGATTTCTTGACACAATATGTAGATACGCCTACAAGAGGAGAGACTGTACTTGATTTGGTATTGGGAAATGAACCTGCTCAGGTGTCAGATCTCACAGTGGGAGAGCATTTTGGAGATAGTGACCATAATTCTATCTCCTTTACAATAGCATTGGAGAGAGATAGGAACAGACAAGTTAGAAAAGCGTTTAATTGGAGTAAGGGGAAATATGAGGCTATCAGGCAGGAACTTGGAAGCTTAAATTGGAAACAGGTGTTCTCAGGGAAAGGTATGGAAGAAATGTGGCAAATGTTCAGGGGATATTTGTGTGGAGTTCCGCACAGGAACGTTCCAATGAGACAGGGAAGTTATGGTTGGGTACAGGATCCGTCGTGTACAAAGGCTGTAGTAAATCTAGTCAAGAAGAAAAGAAAAGCTTACGAAAGGTTCAGAGAGCTAGGTAATGTTAGAGATCTAGAAGATTATAAGGCTAATAGGAAGCAGCTTAAGGAGGAAATTAGGAGAGCCAGAAGGGGCCACGAGAAGGCCTTGGTGGGCAGGATTAAGGAAAACCCCAAGGATTTCTACAAGTATGTGAACAGCAAGAGGATAAGACGTGAAAGAATAGGACCTATCAAGTGTGACAGTAGGAAAGTATGTATGGAACCAGAGGAAATAGCAGAGGTACTTAATGAATACTTTACTTCAGTATTCACTATGGAAAAGGATCTTGGTGATTGTAGTGATTACTTGCAGCAGACTGAAAAGCTTGAGCATGTAGATATTAAGAAGGAGGATGTGCTGGAGCTTTTGGAAAGCATCACGTTGGATCAGTTGCCGGGACTGGATAAGATGTACCCCAGGCTACTGTGGGAGGTGAGGAAGGAGCTGAGCCTCTGGAGGCGATCTTTGCATCATCAATGGGGACTGGAGAGTTTCTGGAGGATTGGAGGGTTGCGGATGTTGTTCCCTTATTCAAGAACAGGAGTAGAGATAGCCCAGGAAATTATAGACCAGTGAGTCTTACTTCAGTGGTTGGTAAGTTGATGGAGAAGATCCTGACAGGCAGGATTTATGAATATTTGGAAAGGTATATGATTAGGAATAGTCAGTATGGCTTTGTCAAGGGCAGGTCATGCCTTACAAGCCTGATTGAATTTTTTGAGGATGTGACTAAACAATTGATGAAGGAAGAGCAGTAGATGTTGTGTATATGGATTTCAGCAAGGCATTTGATAAGGTACCCCATGCAAGGATTATTGAGAAAGTAAGGAGGCATGGGATCTAAGGGGACATTGTTTTGTGGATCCAGAACTGGCTTGCCCACAAAAGGAAAAGAGTGGTTGTAGATGGGTCATATTCTGCATGGAGGTCGGTGACCAGTGGAATGCCTCAGGGATCTGTTCTGGGACCCTTACTCTATGATTTTTATAAATGATGTGGATGAGGAAGTAGAGGGATGGGTTAGTAAGTTTGCTGATGACACAAAGGTTGGAGGTGTTGTGGATAGTGTGGAGGGCTGTCGGAGGTTACAGCGCGACATTGATAGGATGCATAACTGGTCTGAGAAGTGGCAGATGGAGTTCAACCCAGATAAGTGTGAAGTGGTTCATTTTGGTAGGTCAAATATGATGGTAGAATATAGTATTAATGGTAAGACTCCTGGATCAGAGGGATCTTGGGGCTCAAGTGCATAGGATGCTCAAAGCAGCTGCGCAGGTTGACTCTGTGGTTAAGAAGGCATACAGTGTATTGACATTTATCAATCGTGGAACTAAATTTGGGAGCCAAGAGGTAATGTTGCAGCTATATAGGACACTGGTCAGACCCCACTTGGAGTACTGTGTTCAGTTCTGGTTGCCTCAGTACAGGAAGGATGTGGAAACCATAGAAAGGGTGCAGAGGAGATTTACAAGGATGTTGCCTGGATTGGGGAGCATGCCTTATGAAAACAGGTTAAGTGAACTTGGCCTTTTTTCCTTGGAGTGACGGAGGATGACAGGTGATCTGATAGAGGTGTATAAGATGATGAGAGGCATTGATCATGTGGACAGACAAAGGCTTTTTCCCAGGGGCTGAAAAGGCTGCCACAAGAGGGCACAGGTTTAAGGTGCATGGGAGTAGGTACAGAGGAGATGTCAGGGGTAAGATTTTTATGCAGAGAGTGGTGAATGCGTGGAATGGGCTATCAGCAACGGTGATGGAGTCGGATACGATAGGGTCTTTTCAGGGACTTTTGGATAGGTACATGGAGCTTAGAAAAATAGAGGGCTATGGGTAAGCCTAGGAATTTCTAAGGTGGGAACATGTTTGGCACAACTTTGTGGGCCGAAGGGCCTGTATTGTGCTGTAGGTTTTCTATGTTTCTATGAGCTAAAGAATGCAGAATTTAATCATCATGAATTTTAGAATGCAATGTTTGGACAATGTTTCTGGTGAAGTTCTGATAAGTTTTTTTTTAGTAATCTATCTGAGAAATTAGCTGCAAACCCTTTCTAGACACCACTTTCAATCACCAGACATACTTAACATCTTTAAGGAATCACATCTCATTCAAGTCATGGAACAGCATGTTTGATTTCATTTGAAGTTAAAACTTATCAACCAAGAACACAGCAAGTATATAATTGACAGTATATGACATATTTCTATATAATTTAAACTGCTTCCTGAAAATTTTACATGATCTTTGTTATATAATGTTGCCTGAGCAACATTGTGATTGGAGGTGCAGATATAAATGGTTAATATTGGAATTCTTTCAGATCTACGTATTTGATTGTTAATAATAGAACTGATTCAATACCTTCAGAAGAAGATCTGATAGAAGAGTTACTCCTGGCAGACTATCCAGAAAGAATCTGCCAAGCCGTTCTCCCACCATGTCTGCTTGTGCTAAATAGAGACCTGTTTCATCTACAGCTCTGGACAACATTTAACTAGCTATTTCTTTGATTTTTGAATTGACCAACTATTGTTATTGTCCATGATTTTGATTAAGCAACAACTGGTATTTTAAAAGGAATTGATAGTTGTGTAAAAAGTGAATCAATCATGTAATATTGCTTAACTACTTGAATCAGCACTAATTCCAGCCTCTAATTAACAAAGGTTGTACATTGTATAATCAGGTAGAAACAAGAATTTGAAATCAATTAACTTTACTCAACCATAAAAATATTTTATTCTCTCCACACTAATGCTGATGCTGCACCCTTAACTGATGCACTATTACACTACCCTATACCCATCTTAAATTATAATAATATAGGAAGAGCCAATTTGGTCCATTGGACTGATGCTGGTACTCGGAGAGCAAACCCATTCATCCCATCCCCTCCTCTACTAATCTCCCAGCGGCTCAGAATTTATTTTTGTTCACACATAATCCTCAATTCCTCTTTGATTATTTTGATTCATACTATAGTAGCCAGTAATTTATCTATTAATCTTTTGAGATGTGGGTGGAAACCAAAGTGTATGGAGCTAACTCACTGATCTTGACCTTGAAAGTGGATTCCTGGAGCCATGAGCCAGCATCACTATCTGCTGTGCCACTGTGCTACCATAACTTATCACCATTAATCCAAACATAAATGCATTAAATACGTAACACAAGTAACACAATAATAGAACTGATGTCCAAACCTGTATAATGTGATCAGTGAATGGATCGATAATGATACCGAGAAGGTTAGGTGCATCGTTTCCTGTCTGGATTATGAAGCTCCCCACCACAACCTTAGTGAGTCGGTACAGGAACCCGCTGACAACTTCGATTGGCAGTAGGACCAACACAGAGAGCCAGTTGAAGCAATCATGGACAGTGGCGCCTGCAAATGCCCTGAAATTAATTTAACAAATATTTGGCATAGAGAATAATTCGAATGACTTTCATTCTGGAATTAAGCTTGAATGACTGAGTCAGCCAGTGACAGATATATTTTTCCAGCTGGCTCTTTGTAACATAGAGAACTATAAGTTTATTTTCTGTTTGTCCTGATTCTATGCTGAGTCATACCAAAGGTGGTGTAATTAGCCTCAAGACTGCTCAGATGGGTGAGATGTTTGATCAAGTTTACTATGATCTGATTGTTATGCAAATATCCCTGGTGTTAATCAAACAATCAGATCTGTGTACTCGGTGGGGTGGCGGAATATAGCTGGGCTGGCCTTCAACGCTGATAAAACATAATATTTCACCCCTGAATTTTAATAGAATATAATTCGTCTACGTTTTGATTTCCAGGTAACTCCAAACAGCTGGCTGAATTTCACACCTCAGAGTTGGGAAGTAGAAAATTTGGTCCTCGACTTGAGGCACAGCCAGTTGGAAAATCCGTTGGAGAATAACCAGGACTCAATGAAACAAAACCACCAATACTTACTGTACCTAGTGATCTTAGAGTATTGAGAACATTGGTGGTGAAAACAAAGTCAGTGAGTTTGTCTAAAAAATGAAAAGCCCTATGGAATTTCTACATACACAGGGCACAGATTTGGTTAACCTGTTATGGAAGAGATATCAATTAGCTGGAAGAAGTGCGAAGAAGATTTATGAGCATGTTGCCAGAAATTGAAGGCTGAGATATAGGGGGTGTTTGGTCAGGCTAAGACTTGATTCTTTGAGGAGTAGGAGACTGTAAGATATCCTGAAAGAAGAATATCAAATCATTAGGGATATACACAGTCTTTTTCCCAAGGGGAAGAGATTCAAAAAATAGAGGACATGCAGTAGGTTTAAAGTGAGAAGGGAAAGAACTAAAAGGGACTGAGGTGCAGCTTCGTCACACAGAGTGTGGAATGAGCTACCAGGGGAAGTGGTTGAGACATGTACAATAACAATATTCAAAAGACATTTTGACAGGTACACAAATAGGAAAGGATTAGAAGGACATGGGCCAAACCTGGGCAAGTGGGACTAGTTTAGATGAGCATCTTGTTCAGCATGAATGAGTTGGGCCAAACAGCCTGTTTCCATGCTATGACAGGGCTAATTATTCACTGACTTTGCAATGCCTGTGGACCACTTTGGATTGCTCTACTGCACCTTTACGATATTCTGGGTTGGATGTTCAGTCTTTGATCATTATTCAAATAATTTAAACAGTTATGCTGGAGAGGAAAAAGAAACAATAAATACTTATTTTAAATTTCTGTCTTTTTGAGGATTAAATTGGCATTTTACCTCAAAAAAAAGACGATAACAGCACTGATACGTACAGCTTTGCTAGAGGGTGTTGACATGGAACTATGGATAATGAGAATCAGAATCAGGTTTATTATCACTGGTGCAAGTCAGTAAGTTTATTATTTTGAGGCAACAATGCAGTACAAGTCATAAAAATAATTTTAGTTACATAACTAAATACACTAAACAGTGCAAAAGAGAAATAACGAGAAAGCCTTTGATTTAGGACAATTTATCTAAGATTTTAGAGACTCGACATTATCCTTCTAGGCACAGGCTTACAAGATGCTATGGAAAGAGTCCAGTCCCATTGACTTGAATTGGCTGCTGGATAAGTCATGATAAATCTTACCGTTTGAATTCATTTCTGTCCCCAGCTTGCATTAGAGCTACAATAGTATTTGTTACTGAGGTTCCAATATTGGATCCCATAATAATTGGAATGGCAGATTGCACTCCCAGTACTAAAAAAAAAAGCACAGAGAAACTGAGTGTTTGTATTACAAATTTGAAAGTCAGGTTATGTAATATAAGAGATCGTAAATTTCTGTAATGTATCTCTGATCCATTAGAAAATATCTACCAACAGCTTCTGGAAATGCCTGTTAATTTACATCATCTGCCATTTTCCACTCCATCCAAAGTAATTAGATCTCAAAATCTCAATACCAAACTTAGGTTGGGTTTACTTAGATGGGCCTTTTCTGAAAACAGTCAGCTCCAGGAACAGACTGTTGGTTTCTTCAATGGTACTTGTCCACCCAACTTCATCAAGTTAAAGCCAAGGTAGAGATCATATCATAAAAATGGTAGCAAGTGATTAATATTAAATTGTGCAGGGTGGTGCACGGGACTAATTTAATTTATCCTAAGTTGTGGAAGAAGATGATTGGGGGCGATTTCTCGGGTCAGGATTTTTTGTAGTCCAGCACCAGTTAGATCCCAAGCAGGAAGAGCTCAAGAGTTTCAATCTGTGAAATTAGAAATGCAGGAAATACATAATTAATCAGACAACATTTGTGGAAAGAGAAACAGAGTTTACCATTGATCTGAAATGTTAACTGTATTACTCTATTCCCTGATGTAGCCTGACCTGTTGATTTTTCAGGCAATATTCAAGTATGGAATTAACAAACACACTGGGTTGACTCAGACAAGAGATGTCGGGAAGGCTGAATGAGTGGCCGTGGTGGTGATGTAGAGCCAGAAGCACACCTCTCGGCTAATTAGGACACTGCTGATATTCTGGATCTATCTCAAGATGTGACAGGGAAGAGGGATGCATTCCATAATAGCTCTGTGGAATTTGATGCCTCTCTAAGATGATGTCTAAAACACTTTATTTGTTGCCCCATTATAGTAAACAACTGCCTTTTAATTAGTAATTATTTCTGCTAAAATAGAACACAGAGATAGTTATCAATGATATAGCCACAGATATCATTAGCACAGTCAGCAGTCACTCCCAGGCCTTGTTTATCTTTGATCTCCATTATATCTCCAGGCTAAAAAATGAAGAAACTGTGGGAGCCAACATTTTGGATCCAGGTTCTCTTCTATGATGTCACTTTTTGTGGCAGCTTATTAATTGGGAAGCATAGCTATGTGAGCATTGTCAGAACCGGATGTCACTAAATGAGCCTTGAGTGTCAATTAGTTCTGAAGCCTAGATACATTATAATAGTAATAACACATTATATTCAATAAAAGTTAATTTGTTGTTTCTCCAAATTCCTATGTGATACAAGTAGTTTGAAATTATATTTGTGTCCATCTTCAAGCAGTCTATCATAAACAAAAAAAATTCTGAGGAAAGCAACACTTCTAAAAAAAATTTGTTGTCCAGCGTAGTGTTTTTACATGATTGATAGTGGTTTATCTGTCTGTTTCCTGTTTATTTCCTTTACTTCCCATCTTCTGGTGATCCTATTGCAGTCAGAGCAAGTCTACTTACATCCTGATGACACCATGCTGACAACAATAGAAGTTGAAGTACTTGAGCTTTGGACCAGGACAGTGACCAAGATTCCCACCACAAGTCCAGCCACAGGATTGGACAGGATTGCATTGTCCTTAAAAATATCGCCTGCCACCTTGCCTGAAACAGAGAGACTTCATTGGCACATACGTTGTGAGTTAGACAAGAACATGCTAAGCAAATTAATTTAAATTACTTCTGGATGGATATATTCAGTTTTGGAAAAGAAAGGCAGAGTTGGAAATTACTATACACTGTACCTATTTTACACTTGTAAATGGAATACACCAGTTATTGCAAAACTTTGTGCTTTTGGATTGTCAGCTCCAGTTGCTAGTCATCTGGACAAACACCAAAGAGGACTTTATATTCTTCAAGAAGATCAGTTTGATTCTTCTAAACTCCAAAGAAAATAGGTCTGACTTTTTGAACAATTTAATTATTTTTAAACCACAACTTATTGAATGCTTCTGGCCCCAGTACTTGTAAATCCTTTCTTAAATAAGGAACAAAATCTGTATCTAGTGCACCTAGCATGGTTTCATCCCAAAAGTAATGAAGAATTGGATCTGAAGTGTAAAGAATGAAACAGCTATTACCTCCAGCAAGTTGAAAGGCTGCACTGAGAACATCGAGAGAACAAACAAACATGTAGAGAAAGCTAAAGAGGAGCAGAATCTTCATTATTGAGTTCATTAACAATCTCAATTTCGCTTTTGTTTCCAGCTCTGAAATAAAAACAAAGGTATTTATTATTTGTTTTAAATCAATTGTGTTAAAAAATTATCTTCATTGTTGAAACTGGTTTATCAATTTCAAACTTAAGTGTTAGTTGTATGTATACATTCGTGATCTGACACAGGGTAAATAAATAATAGTAAATTCATCTCCAGCCCCAGCCCCATGCTTTGGCATGGAATATCCTGTCAGAAATAGACCCAGACCCCAGACGTTTGATTCCTATTTCCCTGTTGACTTCAGCTAACATAGAGTCATAGAGTCATAGAACACTACAGCACAGAAACAGGCCCTTGCGGTCATCTAGCCCATGTCAAACTATTAATCTGCCTAGTCCCATCGACCTGGCCCAGAACACAGCCCTCCATACATGTAGATTGAGTGAACCAAATTGGTAAAGGTGCTGAGGAAGAGGATTTCTTGGAATGTATGCGGGATGGTTTTTTGAACCAACATGTCGAGGAACCAACTAGAGAGCAGGCTATTCAGGACTGGGTTTTGAGCAATGAGAAAGGGTTAATTAGCAATCTTGTCGTGAGAGGCCCCTTGGGTAAGAGTGACCATAATATGGTGGAATTCTTCATTAAGATGGAGAGTGACATAGTTAATTCAGAAACAAAGGTTCTGAACTTAAAGAGGGGTAACTTTGAAGGTATGAGACGTGAATTAGCTAAGATAGACTGGCAAATGACACTTAAAGGATTGACGGTGGATATGCAATGGCAAGCATTTAAAGATTGTATGGATGAACTGCAACAAATGTTCATCCCTGTTTGGCAAAAGAATAAATCAAGGAAGGTAGTGCACCCGTGGCTGACAAGAGAAATTAGGGATAGTATCAATTCCAAAGAAGCAGCATACAAATTAGCCAGAGAAGGTGGCTCACCTGAGGACTGGGAGAAATTCAGAGTTCAGCAGAGGAGGACAAAGGGCTTAATTAGGAAGGGGAAAAAAGATTATGAGAGAAAACTGGCAGGCAACATAAAAACGGACTGTAAAAGCTTTTATAGATATGTAAAAAGGAAAAGACTGGTAAAGACAAATGTAGGTCCCCTGCAGACAGAAACAGGTGAGTTGATTATGGGGAGCAAGGACATGGCAGACCAATTGAATAATTACTTTGGTTCTGTCTTCACTAAGGAGGACATAAATAATCTTCCAGAAATAGTAGGGGACAGAGGGTCCAGTGAGATGGAGGAACTGAGCGAAATACATGTTAGTAGGGAAGTTGTGTTAGGTAAATTGAAGGGATTGAAGGCAGATAAATCCCCAGGGCCAGATGGTCTGCATCCCAGAGTGCTTAAGGAAGTAGCCCAAGAAATAGTGGATGCATTAGTGATAATTTTTCAAAACTCGTTAGATTCTGGACTAGTTCCTGAGGATTGGAGGGTGGCTAATGTAACTCCTCTTTTTAAAAAAGGAGGGAGAGAGAAACCGGGGAATTATAGACCGGTTAGCCTAACGTCAGTGGTGGGGAAACTGCTGGAGTCAGTTATCAAGGATGTGATAACAGCACAGTTGGAAAGTGGTGAAATGATCGGACAAAGTCAGCATGGATTTGTGAATGGAAAATCATGTCTGACGAATCTCATAGAATTTTTTGAGGATGTAACTAGTAGAGTGGATAGGGGAGAACCAGTGGATGTGGTATATTTGGATTTTCAGAAGGCTTTTGACAAGGTCCCACACAGGAGATTAGTGTGCAAACTTAAAGCACACGGTATTGGGGGTAAGGTATTGGTGTGGGTGGAGAGTTGGTTAGCAGACAGGAAGCAAAGAGTGGGAATAAACGGGACCTTTTCAGAATGGCAGGCAGTGACTAGTGGGGTACCGCAAGGCTCAGTGCTGGGACCCCAGTTGTTTACAATATATATTAATGACTTGGATGAGGGAATTAAATGCAGCATCTCCAAGTTTGCGGATGACACGAAGCTGGGTGGCAGTGTTAGCTGTGAGGAGGATGCTAAGAGGATGCAGGGTGACTTGGATAGGTTGGGTGAGTGGGCAAATTCATGGCAGATGCAATTTAATGTGGATAAATGTGAAGTTATCCACTTTGGTGGCAAAAATAGGAAAACAGATTATTATCTGAATGGTGGCCGATTAGGAAAAAGGGAGGTGCAACGTGACCTGGGTGTCATTATACACCAGTCATTGAAAGTGGGCATGCAGGTACAGCAGGCGGTGAAAAAGGCGAATGGTATGCTGGCATTTATAGCGAGAGGATTTGAGTACGGGAGCAGGGAGGTACTACTGCAGTTGTACAAGGCCTTGGTGAGACCGCACCTGGAGTATTGTGTGCAGTTTTGGTCCCCTAATCTGAGGAAAGACATCCTTGCCATAGAGGGAGTACAGAGAAGGTTCACCAGATTGATTCCTGGGATGGCAGGACTTTCATATGAAGAAAGAATGGATGAACTGGGCTTGTATTTGTTGGAATTTAGAAGATTGAGTGGGGATCTGATTGAAACGTATAAGATCCTAAAGGGATTGGACAGGCTAGATGCAGGAAGATTGTTCCCGATGTTGGGGAAGTCCAGAACGAGGGGTCACAGTTTGAGGATAGAGGGGAAGCCTTTTAGGACTGAGATTAGGAAAAACTTCTTCACACAGAGAGTGGTGAATCTGTGGAATTCTCTGCCACAGGAAACAGTTGAGGCCAGTTCATTGGCTATATTTAAGAGGGAGTTAGCTTTGGCCCTTGTGGCTACGGGGGTCAGGGGGTATGGAGGGAAGGCTGGGGCGGTGTTCTGAGTTGGATGATCAGCCATGATCATAATAAATGGAGGTGCAGGCTCGAAGGGCCGAATGGCCTACTCCTGCACCTATTTTCTATGTTTCTATGTTTCTATACCCCTCCCATCCATGTACCCATCCAAATTTCTCTGAAATGTTGAAATTGAATCCGCATCCACCACTTGCTCCTTCCACATTCTCACGACCCTCTGTGTGAAGTGGTTTCCCCTCATGTTCCCCTTAAATGTTTCACCTTTCATCTTTAACCCATGACTTCTAGTTGTAGTCTTACCTAACCTCAGTGGAAAAAAGCCTGTTTGCTTTTACTGAATCTATACACCTCGTAATTTATATATCTTGATCTAATCTCCCCTCAGTATTCTACATTATAGAGAATAAAATCCTAACCTGTTCAACCTTTCCCTATAACTCAGGACTTCAGGACCTGGCAACATCCTTGTAAATTCCCTCTGCAATCTTTAAATCTTACTAATACCTTTCCTGTAGACTGCTGATCAAAACTGCACACAATACTCCAAATTACATCTCACAATCGTCTTATACAATTTTAACATAACATCCCAACTTCTGTACTCAATACATTGACTTATGAAGGCCAATGTGCCAAAAGCATTCTTTATAACCCTATCTGCCTGTTATGCTACTTTCAAGGAATATAAATCTATACGTATTCCCAAAAACATCTGTTCTACCACACTCCTCAGTGCCCTACTACTCATCATGTATGATCTACCTTGACTGGTCCTCCTAAAGTGCGACACCTACATTAAATTCCATCTGCCATTTTTCAGCCCATTTTTCCAGCTGTAAGCTTTGACAGCTTTCTTCGTAGTCCACTACATCCACAATCTTGGTGTCATTCACAAATTTGCTGATCTAGTTTACCACATCATCATCCAGATCTTTGACAAAGGTGATAACAACAAAAGACCCAGTACCAATCCCTGTGGCACACCAGTAGTCACAGTCTTTCAGTCAGAAAAGCAACCATCTACTACCTCTCCCTGGCTTCTCCCACAAAGCCTATGTCTAGTCCAATTTACTTCTCCATCTTAAATGCCAAACCTTTCTTGCCCAACCTCCCATGCGGGACCGTGTCAAAAACCCTGCTAAAGTCCATGTAGACAACATCCACTGCCTTGCTTTCATCAACTTACCCGGTAACTTCCTTGAAACTCTCTATTAGTTTGGTTAGACATGACGTACCACACACAAAGCCATGCTGAATATACCTAACCCGTCCCTGTCTATCCAAAAACTTATGCATCCTGTCCCTTAGACTTCCTTCTAATAATTTTCCCACTACCGATGTCAGGCTTATCGGTCTATTATTTCCTGGCTTAATCTCAGCACCTTTCTTATACATAGGGCTAAATTAGCTATCCTCCAATCCTCCAGTACCTCAAGCATGGCTAAGAATGTTTTTAAATACCTCTGCTAGGGCCCCTTCGATTTCTGCCCTAGCCTCCCACCGAGAGCACTTTGTCAAGCCCTGGGGATTTTCCACTCTAATTTGCCTCAAGAGAGCAAACATCTTCTCTTCTGTAATCTGTATTAGGCCCATGACCTCACTGCTGCATTGTCTCAGTTCTATAGAAACTGTGTCCATCTCCAGAGTAAATACAGATGTAAAAAAATCTTCTTAAGATCTCCCCCATCTCTTTGAGTCCATACATAGATTACCACAATGATCTTCCAGAGGAGCCACCTGATTCCTCCTTAAGTGTTCTTTTGTATTTCATATACTCCTCCAGTACCTTGTTTATTCCTACCTACCTATACCTGCTATGTGCTTCCTACTTTTTCATAATCAGGATCTCAATATCTCTTGAAAACTAAGGTTCCCAAAGCTTGTTATCCTTGCCTTTTATTTTGACAGGAATACCCAAACTGTGTAATCTTAAAATTTCACTTTTAAAGGCTTCCCACCTGACAAGTACATTTTTGTCTGGAAAAAAAACTTGTCTTAATCCACGCTTACCAGATCCTTTCTGATACAATCAAAATTGTCCCTTCTCCAAATTAGAAGCACAACCCAAGAACCAGACCTATCCTTTTTCATAATTATCTTGTAAGTAACAGCATTATGATCATTAGGTGCAAAGTGTTCCCTTACCTCTTTCACCTGCCCTGTCTCATTCCTAACAGGAGACCTAGTATTGCATTCTCTCCATTTGGGACTTTTATGTACTGATTAAGGAAACTTTCCTGAACACATTTGACACACTCTTTCCATTGCAACCCTTTTACAGTCAATATGTGGAAAACTAAAATCACCTACTACCACAGTCTTATATTTCATGCAACTGTCTTCAATCTCTCTACAAATTTGCTCCTATAAATTCTGCAGACTGTTGGGTGGTCTATAATATAATCCCATTAATGTGGTCATATATTTGATATTCCTGAGTTCGATCCATAAAGCCTCACCAGAACAGCTCTCCATTCTGTTTTGACTGAGCATTGCCAAGACATTTTCTCTGAAAAGTAATACCACTCTTCCCCCTTTAATTCCTCCTGCTCTACTGCATCGAAAATAATGCAACCCCAGAACATTTCTCTTGCAACCAGGTCTCACTAATTGCTACAGTCTCAAAATACCACATTGTGATCCATGCCCTAAGCTCATTTGCCTCTCTTACAGTAGTCATTGCATTGAAATATACACAGCTCAGAACATTAGCCCCACCATGCTCAACCTTTTGATTCCTGACCTTGTATGTAGACTTAACAACATCTTTCCCACAATCACTCCACTATCTGTTCTGGTGCTCTGATTCCTATCCCCTTGCAAACTCTAGTTTAAACCACGTTATGGATTTGGGAATAGAGATCCATAACTCTTTGAAAATTGCATCACAGGTAGATAGGGTCATAAAGAGATTGGCACATTTCTAAGATTAGCACATTGGCTAATTATTGAGTACAGAATTTGGGATGTGACTTCAAAATTGTATAAGACATTGGGACCTAATTTTCAATATTTTGTGCAGTTGTGATCACCCACCTACAGGGAAGATAACAATAGGTTGAAAGAATACAGAGAAAATTTACAAGGATGTTGCCGGGACTGGAGGACCTGAGTTATAGGGAAAGGGTGAATAAGGTTGAAAGGGAGAAGATGGCGACGCGACGCAGCTCGCAGCGGCCATTCCGGTGAATGATATCTGTTATCTGTCAAGTAGGGCGCCATGCACAATCCTGATTTGATGGAGACAGACGTGAGAGCACGGAGGAACATCTGGTGAAACTTCTGAAATGCCTGTTTCGCTGCTGCTGCTACTACATGATCCAGAATCTCCAGAGGGGTAGGCCCCGAGTCCTTGGCTTTGCTTGTTGCTCGGCGGCCGGGGCGGGGTCAAAGCACTCGGCAGACATGGTGCTCGGTGTTGGAGGTCTGGTCAGAGGCTTGAAGTTTTCGGATAGATTCAGAGTCGGCTGCGGTCGGGTGCTTCCAATGCATCGGCAAGTTGCGGCGCTTGGAGGTTCATGGCAGGGAGAGTTTCTCCCTTCTACAATCTGTGTGAGATGATGGGGTTTTTACCGTGTCCATGGTCTGCTCTTTATCAAATTACGGTATTACTTTGCACTGTTGTAACTGTATGTCATAATTATGTGGTTTTGTCAGTTTTAGTCTTGGTTTGTCCTGTGTTTCTGTGATATCTTTCTGGAGGAACATTGTATCATTTTTAATGCATGCATTTCTAAACGACAATAAATGAGGACTGAGAGTCCTTATAATCTAATCTAATAAATCAGAATTTTATTCCCCAGGGTGTGAGAAAAATGAGGGAGATTTGAAAGAGGAACAAAAATTATGAGGGATATAGATTAGGTAAATGCAAGCAGGCATTTTGCAATGAGGTTAGGTGAGACAGGAACTAGAGGTCATGAGTTAAGAGTGAAAGGAGAAATGTTTAAGGGGAACATTGGGGGGAAATTCTTCACTCAGAAGGAGGGAAAGAGTGTGGAACGAGCAGCCAGCGGAGGTGGTGGATGCAGGTTAAATCTCAGCATTTAAGAGTAACTTGGATAGGAACATGCTTGGGAGGATGTGGAAGGTTATAGTCCGGGTGCAGGTCAATGGGACTAGGCAGGTTAATAGCTTGGCATGAATTAGCTGGGCTGAAGGACCTGTTTCTGTGCTGTAGCATTTCCAGTTTACTTTTGGTTATTCAATTAAGTGGCATTCCTGCAAAAGCATCTCTCCATTTGAGAATGCATAGTTCACAAATGGAGAGACATTTGCAGACTTAATAACAAAAGAATACAACATAAATCAAACAATGTTGGAGGAAAATGTTCTGTTGTGTTGTTTGTTTAAATTAATAACTCACCACTTACCTCTCCATTGAGGCACATTATCTGGCCTGGACATTGTCCAAGTTTTAGCTGAATGCGTGTCGATCTCAAATGTGTCCATGCCATCCACCAAGTTGACAGATGACCCTGGACAGAGGTACCCATGATCCGAGTGTGGAACCCCTCCCACCGCTGGGAGAGGGTATGGTTTAGTGCCTGCCACTCCATGCATGCCTGCCATGGTAAACACAACATCAGGGCTGTTGAGACTGGAAGTATTACTGAACATCTATTTAAAGAGGAATCAGGTTTTGGATAAGAAATGGTGTTCAAATAAGTAAAAGGAATTATGAATAATATTTAACATTCCCACCAATGATCCAGCAAGCGGATACAATAGAGATTCCCAGACAGGCAAATGGATGTAAGGAAATGGAGTGCTATAAACTGCATTGGTGGGAGCAGATAGTTTGATTGTGGAGAATGTTTATATAGGTCAGCACATTATCGTGAACAAAAGGGCCCATACGTGCTGTACTGTTCTATATTCTGTGTCCTATAGTTAAGGAAATGATATTCCAGTTCTTGCATGAGGCAGGTAGAGCCCTGCAATAAACACCCCACCTTACAGTATGTTGCATGTGGCACAGCTTTGCAATTGAAGATCATGGTTGGTGTTAGGGGAGAGCAATAAGTAGATCTGAAACCTAAGGACACTGAGGAGCCAGAAAATAAGGATTAGGAGACTGAGGAAAGCTACGACAGACATCTCAGCAGAGCATCATCAGCCTCACGTTCCAGCAGCAAAGAGGAGGGAGACATTGTACAATGTCTATACCAGGCAGACTCTGAGACCTCGAGAGGCCACACCCCACACTCACCAACCATCAAAGCTATCAGTAAAATTCAATGCATGTGAATGCCTTTATTCACAAATAATCTGAAATGCTCAGGCAATCTAAAGTAAAATATTCAAACTACACTTATTTAAAACTATGACACCTTCCCTGTAAAGGAGACACATCTGATGAGAAATGATAAGAAAAAAGTTACTATCTGTATAGACTGTTCCATTAAATCAATCTAATCTACAAATTAACAGGTGAGGGATCCCATGATAAGCAATGGGCTAAATCATGCTGATGGCTCCTGACTGATCTATAGGCAATTGTCAACCATCTACAGTGTGCATCTAACCTTTCACTGACAGTTCTTTAGACCACAATCTACTATCTGTAGCAAGGGCATCTGACCTTTCCTTAAAAAGCTACCCTATTCTCTGCTTGGTGGACTATAATGGATGGCCTAATTTTTCCAAATGACATTCCATTTGCCATGTCCTACCCCTCACTAGGCTAATCAATTTCCACTGTAACTTCTTTAAATGCTCCTCCCTGCTCACTGTGACCTGAGCCCTTGGCCCACTGGGCCTAAACTGATCACCAGGCTCTCGTACTTTAGTGGTGTTCTTTGTTTACATTTCAGACACTTGTTTTGGATTGAGATAGCATCTTCAAATGCAGGTCAAGAAAGCTCACCAACGCCTCTACTTCCTTAGGAGCCGAAAGAAATTTGGCAGGACCCCATTGACCCTTACCAATTTTTCATGATGCTCGATAGAAAGCATCCCACCTCGATGCATAATGGCTTGACATGGCAACTGCTCTGCACGTGACTTCAGAAAACTGCAGAGAGTTGCAGCTCAGCACTTCACAGTGACTAGTCTCCCCTTTATAGATCTGTCTATAGTTCTCACTACTCAATAAAACAGTCAGTAATCAAAGACCCCACCATCCCTGGGTAGTCTCGCTTCTCCCCTCTTCCATCAAGCAGTGCCCATCAGACTCAAGGGCAATTTCTACCCCACTGTTATTTATACTGTTAAATAGTTCTGTAGTATTATTTGAATTCTTGACCTTGCAAACTACCTCAATGTGATCGTCTGCATTGCTTTTTCTTTTTTTGCACTGCACTTTTTCTGTCTCTGATTCTCTTTATTCTGCATTGTTATAGTTTCACCTTGTTCCATCTCAGTGCATTGACTAATGTTATCTGTATGAACAGACTGCTAAGACAAGCTTTACACTGTATCTTGGTACATATGACAATCATAAGCCAATTCCAATTCCAGTTTACCATCTTATCATAATCAGTCACATCCTTTATGTCGTCTTTTCTCGGCTTTTTTTTTAGCAATTTTGCTATCAAAAGTGTCTCATTGGTGAAGAGTAACTGCACAGTTCAATACCATTGATAATTGCACATGGCAGGTGGGGTGAGTCAGGTGTGCCCCCACTTGGAAGGTTGATGGGTCCATGGGGCACTGTCCTAGGACTGGCTGTGCTTGCTCCGTGATGTGACGCCATCCTGCTCCAAGCCTACAGGGCGGAAAAAGGACTTGTCATTCTCTTGGAAATGGCATCTCATTCTTACTCCCAAGAGCTACCTAAGAATGAAGTAACAGCAATTATATTTCACATTCTGTAGCAAGGCAAGTTATTGACAACTGCTCAATAATAACTTGAGAAAAGGAAAGCTTTGCAAGCAAATTATATCATCCAAGATCAAAAAGATGTAGATGCCATAACACTGAACGAAAGACAATGAACGCTAAAGAGTTAATGGTAGATTTCCAATTTGCAGAATTAATTCTGTTTTCTTCTCCATGGACATTTCTTGAGAAGCTGAATATTCCTGGAATATTCTGTGTAGGTTGTATCATTTTGTCTGGGGTTTTCACTATGCATTTTGGATGGGGTGCAAATTAAGTGTATTTTATGGAGCATATATTTTGCATATTATAGGTGATGGGGGTAATTTATGGTATGTGTAATAGATATTCATTTCCCAGGGCCCAAGTGGCTTACTGCTAACCTCAGCTTGTTAGCAAAGCAGTATGACCTTTCTAAGAATCAAAGAGTTGTTTTTGACTAAGTTAAACTTCTAACCAATATTCCTTGCTCAGCCTCTTGTTGTAAACAAGAGAAAAATACTGAACTGTACTGAAGTATGCCTTTTGTGTTTTTGTCTTTTTTTTGCTGCCGTTTGCATGTTTTTTTTGCATGTCGGGGGGAGGTGGATTTGATGTTTGATGTTTTTCTTTGAACAGATCGGTTCCATAGTTTTTCTTTGTTTCGTGACCTTCGCTAAAGAAGACAAATTTCAGGGTAAATGATAAATGTACTTTGAACTTCTGAACTTTGAACAATAAGGTTCTTGTTGGCTCATGATTTAGTCGAGAGAAATAATGGGTTACACATTGGCCTAATTAAAAATAACTAGTAGAAAAACAGTATAAATTTTATACTGTTGGGGATTGTTAGGGATTTAAAAGTGGAATGACAGAAAGATAGGGTGGCAGAAAGCCGATCTAGAATTCTTCTTCAGCCTTTCTGTGACAGGTGACTTCTTCATCTGCAACTTGCTGGTATGTATGTCTTTTTAGTTTGTAGGAATTGTACCTGTGTTTGGAAATCCTTTGTACTTTAGAAATATTTTGTAATCTTTCATAAGTTAGAAATCCTCTAAGTTTTAAGTTTATGTCAAGAACTATTCACCTAAATTAAACATATACCACTAAAAATAAATTAAACTGTGTTTAAACTACTTCATTAGCTGGAAGAATCACCCCTTGGTAGGGAGGGGAGACCCACTGCTCAAATGCTGATTATTGACAGCTAGGTCTCACTGCACAGTGAAGTAAACTAGACCTTAAACTATAGGGTGATACAGTTTAAAGCGTGAGTACTCATAGATATTTAAGTTGGAATGCGCAAAAGTCTTCTATTAAGTTTAGAGCTTGTGAACAGTGGACTCAATATCATCACAGATGCCAATTATACAAATTACATGAGTTTTAGACTAGAGCTATTGTAAGATTTGTGTATTATCTCTATGCCTACTGCAGCAGTCAGGGATAAGGATCGTAGCACAAAAAGGCTCTGCACTACTGAATGTTCAACATGCAAAGTTTGAAGAAACTGATGAATGCTAAAAAAGTTGAATGTTTCCTGGGGTTCAGTAAAGTTTTGAAGAAAGCGAAGTGACCTTACTGAAGCCTATTAGGTTCTTAAGGGCCTTCATAGGGTAAATAATTCCCCTTATCAGACCATCTAGAATCATGGTTCACAGTTCCAACATAAGGAATTGGCCACACAGGACAGGGATGAGAAAACATGCCATCATCTGATGCGCAGTGGCACTCTCTAACTTTAGAGGAGAATGGAGGTTCGATCATGGAGACTTTTAAAGGGATATGGTATATGCAGAAGAGGAGTGTCAAGGCAGAGGACCAACCATAAACTTTTTGGATGACAGAATAGATGTGAGGGGTCAAATGTCCTACTCTTGTTTCCGTATGATTTTCCGGTGCCTATATCTGCTCTGACATGAGACCAGAGACCTTGTCCCAAATTTCAGTAATGCATTAGAAAAGCTAAGCATTCTGAGCCCATATTCTCTTCAAAGGTAAAGTGGAGTCTGTCCTGAAACAAATGGGTAAAATAAATGAAAATTTCCACACAAAGAAAAATGGTCACTGTTGTTCAATTATTTTAGCCCCTCAACATCAATGCAGGAATTCCTTAAGGTAGTGTCCTTAGCCAAACCACCTTCAGACTTTTCTTCCTTTGTAGGTCAAAGGCTGATGAGAACACAATATTCAATTCCTTTCCAGCTTCTCAGTGGAGAAATAGTCCATGTCAAATAGACAAGAGCAAGATAACAGCTTCTGGGCTGAGAACTTGCAAGCAATATGCAGTTCTCAAAGGTACAAGGCATGACCTGCTCTAACAAGAAAAAGGTTTAACCAACTAACCTCGACATTTAATAGTATTACCCTTACCAAATCTCCTACTAATAACCAGGAACTCAATTGACCAGACCAAAAGACTGGAGAGCCACGTGGCAGATGAAATTTCATATATGGAATTGCAGAGTGATGTAGTTTGCTTGGGGGAATGAGGAGAGGCAATACAGAGTAGAATATGTAGACTAAAAGGTATGCAGAATAGAATGATCTGGAGGTATGGACATAGAAGGTACTGAAAGTGGCAGGACCAGGTTAGGAAGCATACCCAATTTAATGTTTTACAATAGAGACAGAGGGTATAAATGCAGGGAAGTCATGTTGAAGCTTTATACAACATTGGTCTAATTTCAGCACAGTTTGCCTCATTGAAGGAAGGATATGAAGGAAATAGAGTAATTCTGGGGAAGATTTATGAGAACAATCTTTGTGATGAGGGATTACAAATGCAATAATAGAGTGAAGATGTTGGATGCATTTTCAGTGAAGAAGAGAAGACTGAAGAGAAATCATAGAAGTGCAGAATATTGAAAAACAATAGTCTGGATGGAGTGAGTAGTAATAGGCTGTTCTTTTGGTGGATGGGTCACTGACAAGATCATGGGTATAAGTAAAAGGAATGAGAATTAAGAGTGACATGAGAAAACCGTCTCTTACATAGGTTGGTTGGAATGCATAGCCTGCAGAAGTGGTGGAAACAGATTCTATTCTGGACTCCAAGAGGGAACTGTATATGTACAATGTGGAGAAAAATTTGCAAGGGTACAGCAAAAAGGACCAGTGGATGGAGTTAATGAGATGACCTTCCAGAGCACTGGCATGGCTACATGAGCTCTTCGTAATGGAACCATTCTATGGTTTTAAGTAGATAAATAACCGTGCCTGGTCAGATGGTGGGTATCTTGTGGCAAGGCACAGGAGATACCTTTTTACTCATCTGGATGAGTACAAATCCAACAATACATAAGAAGCTCTACACCAGTTAGGACAAAGATGCCCACTTCACTGAAGGTTCATCCACTGCCCTCATATTCATTCCCTCCTTTCCATCATGCTGTACAATAAAGTCTACCACCCACAAAATGGGTCAGACACCATCCTTCCTTTAGGAAGATGTTTGATGCTTCATCTTAATCCAGATACTCCTTATCCAACACTGTTGTGGGAACACGTTCACTAGAAGGAGTGTCTCAACATAATTTCTCAAGGGCATTAAGGGATTGGCAATAAATTCTGGCTTTGTCTGAATGCATTACAAAATATGGATAAGGAAAATCTACATTTCCCCTGAAATGGTACAATTTGAAAGATCAACTCTCAAACTACATTCTTTGTTCTTATTGAGATTTCTAACTTCCTAAAACCTCAGATATAATCCTGATTAAATGTCTTGATTGCTTTGCCTTTGGATCAAAGTGGCCAACACAAGGGACAGGGTAATCGCAACATTAACCAAATTCATCCACTGGCTGATGGTTTAGGCCATCTGAAATTTACCCCTATTTTGACCAATTTAAACGTGTGATTTTTTTTTTTGTCATTGTCCAACCAGGATATTTTGCTGGAAATGCAATTGGATCTATGATGGTCATAGTGATTGAAACAAATCACCCTAGCCAGCTTTCATTTGAGCAAAGAATAGTCATGTGTTTGCAAATACAAAATGGAAAATTAATTTCAGCTGCAGCTCCAACATCCAAGAGCCACATTTTAATTGAAAACCAGGGTTTTGCTCTATTAATGTAACCTATCCAATATTATGCTATTTTCTGCCTCTTCTGGCTCTTTGGCTTCCAGGGTATCTAAATCCCATCATCAGGGTCAGAACACACAATTGACTATCCATTCTGAAACTCTCTAAACTTCTTGTCTTTCTTTCCTTGTCACCCTCAAACCCTGTGGAAAATTGGTATTTATTCAAAGCATCAATTTGTTGCTTCCCACCTCACCTTTGTCTCTATCCATTCTACTGAAACTCTTGTGAATCTTTTTAAAGTTAATTATTATTAATTTTTTTTTCCTACAAAAATTAGTATTATACAACCCCATAGATTTTACATTATTAATATTGTTATTAAATTATATCTGAACAAAAACACTAACTCCCAATATTCCTAAACTTTAACCTTTAGTGTGATCTTTTGTAAAGCATGTTGGCGCATCAAGACGGACTTTAAGAACTAACCAAGCAAAATAAACTACAAATATATAGTCAAGCAGATTAATTCTCCAAATTTGTGTCTAATGTTGAATATAGAATGTATTGATTAATTCACCAGTTTAGAAATAACAGTTTAAAAACAAATTTAGCTTAGATTAAATTCAATTCCTTCTGTTCCATGAAAATTGAACTCAATTGCTAAATCTGGTAAATTTTGTGTTAAAGTACTACAATGTATCTTCTTGCAAAACTATTAAACAGAACTCAGTAAAAGTAATAATGCAATTAAAAAGCTTTAATCAAATACCACTTAATTCACTTTGTGATAATTATTTTTTTCATTTATGTTATATTTAAATAGAAAGGCAACTTTATGATACATATGACATTTTAAATGCCTCATTGCAAATTCAAATACTATTAGCACTCAAAACTGAAGTTCATGAATTTACTGCTGCAACAATATATATATTTGCCTTACCTGAGTTTGGAACAGATCTCTACATGTGAGTTCTTACATTCAAGTACTTGACCCAGTTTGAGAAGAAAGAATTAAGACATTTTTTTTATATATACTCAGACCAAAAGAGCAAAGTCTGGCATGTCATACCCACAAAGCATACACCTACAATAACTAACCACTGCTTAGGAAGCTGAACGTTGTTAATTTATAATCAATTTTTGGTCAGAAAAATGCTGACACTGCAAGAACTGGGACTGTGTATTCTTGCAAATCGTAGTTCAGACATAAATAACACAACTTGCCTAATTCTGTAAAGTCTTTAAAATGAGCAGAAGTGGATTAATATTTTTTGGTAATTATTAGGTAAAGTATATTGATGCTGACAGTCAGAACTCACACAAGAGATGGCCAGCTTTCCTGAACCAGTGGATAAGGAAGAAGGAACAGGTAAAATGGAGCTCTTCCGTTTCTCATTCCGATTTCAGTTTCATGGTAATAGATGTAACAGGGAAGAAGTGTAACTGGGAGCCCAGAAACATATACAGAGATGAATGGTATTTTATCCTATTATTATGTTGATTCTACAGCACCACTAACTTTAAGTCCTACAAGGTATGACACAGCATAAGTATTCTACCCAAGAAATGTGTCGTACCTGAGTTTTGCATCCATTCCTACTCTTGGAATTACCCAGAGGTGAAAAGAACAACACAATGCAAATTTAAGCCTTTCTTTTATTACCTTTATTTCCTTTAGAACTCATACCAAATGCACGGATGGTGAATCTACAAGGTAAATATTAAAATTGCAAAGGCTTCTCTTGCACCATATTAGAGATGGGCTGTTACGCCAGTGAGTAATGTTAATCATGACAATTCCATATTAGAGGTAAAGGGATGGGTTGCATCCTGCATCAGAGATTCTCAACTTGGACCATAATGCCTACCCCAGGGAACCATGCTAGATTTTGTAGGGGCCACAAGTGAAAATCAAGAAACAGGGGGCCACAGGAGTTTCTGAATGGGCCATGGTAATTTACTGTTTTAATGAAATGTGACTAAAGTATATAAATAAAAAAGAAATGAATATATGTAATTTAATTGAAATCTTGACTGAAATGAATGGGAAAATATGCTAGATGATGCAAATGAGGCAGCAAAACAGCCTAGCCTATGTGTGTGGCGGTGTGTGTGTGTGTGTGTGTGGGGGGGGGGGGCGGGTTGCAGCACGCCAATCATTCTGCTCCTGCTTGACCACGCACAGATCACCATTCACACCCTGCAGGAAGGCCCGCTGAGCCACATTCCACATCCACCCCTAAATCACAAATCTCTGATTATACAGTGAGCAGGTGGGCGTGACCCAGCAGGATACCCTGCAACGTGCTCCACCAGCTAGTGATTATGATTACTTTGTTTTAAAATTACATGTTAATGTGGAACCATCCGCATCTAATTTCAACTGAAAGACTGTTCAAAATTGCCAGCTTTTTCCATGTCAAAGCCTTTATCAGAAAGGAGTCTATCTGAAAAACTAAATTTATTAATCAAATAGTTACAAAGAAATGAAACTACAGTCTCATTATACAAAGAGGCTATTACCACTTTCCTTGGAAAACTCAAACTTTTCAGCAGCAATATTGGACATCGCGAGTTTATGCAATTTCCTTCACTGGTCACTCTAAAATATGATGTATATCTTGATCATTTGAAACAACTGCACACTGATATGGAATTTCAGTTCAGGAACCTGCAGGAGATGCATACTGCAGATTGGGTGGTGGATCCATTTGGGGTGAATGTGAATGATGTTGAAGAATGACTTACTGTGCTACAAATTGATAGAAAATCTCAAGCGAAATTCAAATGCTGCAAGCAAAATTTCTGGATGACTACTGATGTGTAAAATAAGTTTCCTCCGCTCTGGGGAGAAAGCAAAGTTGTTTTTAATTGGATTTCCCACCTCTTTCCAAGTTGAAAGTGATTTTAGTCAAGCTTTTCACCTGTCATCAAAAGCTTGTAACTGTCTTGATGTTGTGAAGTGATCTTAAATTGTCTTTAACCAAGTTGTGACCAGATGTTCAAAAACACACTAGTTTGCTTCAGTTGCGAAAATCTCACTAAATACCCAAAGTACATTATTAAGTGCTTTTTCATTGCTGTTTGGAAGAATATTGTGATATTATAAATGCAGTTATATTCAGAGTTTTGAAATCATTTTATTTTTCATATACATCTGTAACATTATATTTAAAGTATAATAATGCCGGTAACCTGTTAAATATTGACAGTATATTAGAATAATTAGTACAATTGATAAAAAAAACTTTAGCAACAAATGGAGAGTATAGACGGTGGGGGCCACAGAGATAAATGAAAGATACAAGTGGGCCACGAGCAGAGAAAGATTGAAAACCATTTTTCTACATTACATTAAAGCCTGAGGTTAAAATTAATTCTAATTTTAGAGATCAGAAGTTTCCATAAAGATTTAATTGGGTAGCTGTGAGTAGCAGTTTATTATTGTGTATGTGTTTGTTTAATGCAACCCTGTTTCATTCCATTCTGAGTCACATCTTTAGCTGTCCAATGCTATAAAATTTGGAGATCTCTCCTGAAACTTCTCCAGAAGTTTTTTTTTGTCTCTCTGTCTCTGGGCTCCTCCACATCAATGATGGTTGAATGAAGTTTCACATCCCATCATAGAAATGTGTCAATCAGAATAAGGCCAATAGTAAAGGTAATTATGCTACTCTTGCTGCCCTTTTCTCTCTCCATTACTCTTTGGTCTCCACTTCTTTGTGCGTTTGTCCAGATGCTTCTTAAACAGGATGAGAATTTCTGCCTCCACCACTCCTTTTCAATAGACATATTTAAAGTGGAGACAACTATATAGTTGAAAGGTTTAACAATCAAAGGTTACGGGGAACATGCAGTGGAGGAGTTGATGCTAGCATAGATCATCTGTGAACAGACTGAGTGGTGAGGCAAACTGGAGGGGCCTGGTAGCCTGGTCCTGTTCCTTGTGTTTCTTGTGTTCTGGCATGGAGTCCCAGATGACCATCGTTCTTTGTCTGAAATTAATCTTCCTCATTTTCTATCTGATCCTTTTACCTAATCTATATTGGTTACCTGTTGACCTCTCCTATAAGTGAGATATATCCCAACAGGAAATCTTTTCCTCCATCTCATTGAGCAAGTTAAATAGTGATGTGGATTTTGGATCTAAGCTCAAATAAAGTTTAGAACTTCTATAAACAACTAGGTAAATAGGTAAAGTCTTTAAGTTTTTGTCCACGTCATTGATAGTCTGAGTCAATCTGTCTCTCTGTCACTACATTCCATCAATAACTCAGCACAGATCCAGTATGGAATTAAACTTTAATGGCATCCTAGCAAGAACTGACAAATATTTTTCTATAGGAGTAGAGGACTGTAATGTGTCAGAACAAGAGTGGAGATTACACAAGCTCCCTATCAATTCAGTACCAATTTCCTGCACATCCCAAACACATGGGAATTAGTAGGTTACTTGGCCCAGTAAATTGCTCTCAGTGCTTAAGTGATTGGTAAAATCTGGAAGGAGCTGATGAGAATGTGAGAATGTTTTAAACAATTGGATTCATGTAGGATTAGTAGAAATGACTGGTTGATGGTCGGCTTGGACTCAGTTGACTGAAGTGCCTGTTTCGGAGCTGTATCTCTCTATAACTCTAACTCTCTGTCAGATCTCAATTACTGCCAGGTAGTTAATAATTTTGATAACTTCCATTCATTTTTCTAATTCAATCTCTTAATCACATTTTCCCAATCTGTATTTTTTGTTTTACAAGCCTGAACCTAAAGGAAAGAGACACACTGAGCAATATGCATCTGAAAATCGCATATTTTCACAGCAGACTATATTCGAGTTAATTTCCAGATCAGCTAGTCCCAATCCAGAAGTTCTACTAACCATTTCTGGTTGCAAGCTACCCCTTGAGCCAATGATGGATGTGATTTTCTGTGCCTGCCTCACATGGGATGAAGTCATTTTTTGTGACGCAGCTTTGATTTGGAAAATGAATTGTGTTCTGGGCAGTGCTCATCAATGATCATCCCCACAACCACCAAGTTTCCAATTTTATTTTTAAATGCAGCTTTCAGCATTTGTGTATCATGAATAAAGATGATGCTTCTGTCCATTTCTAATTCCCTTTAATTTGCTCTTTCAGGAAGCATTTGAAAGCCAAGCACATGAGTGAACCAGATGCCCTTTTACAATAATGTGTGACAGGTACATAGAACAAAGTCTAAGGGCTTCAGGAAGGAATGAATGGACTAGTATGGACATAACCAGTGTTTTGTAGAGAAGCAATCTGAACTCAGTCCCCAGACTGTTGAAGGTCAACACACCATATGCTGTCTTAACCACCCTAACAAGTTGCACAGTAACTTCTCTGCATATATGGATATGGACCCTAAGCCTCTCTTTTCCTCCACAATGCAAAGAATTTTGCTATTCATCTGCTCACTATCTTTAAGTTCAACTTTCCAAATATATCACTTCACAGTATTTTGAATTGAATTCTATCTACCACTTCTCAGCCAGGCTCTCAGCCTATCAATGTCCCATGTAACCTACCACAACCTTCTACACTGTCCATCACACCACCAACTTACCTTTCATTTGCAAACTTATTAACCACCACCCCCATCCATTTCCTCTTCTGAATCATTTATAAAAATCAGAAAGAGGCAGGAATCACAGAACCAATCCCTGTGGAACACCGCTCGTCACTGACCTCCAGGCAGAATACACTCTATCTACTACCACCTTCTGCCTTATCTGGGCAAGCCAATTCTTTATCCACACAGTTTCTCTCAATATCATGCTTCTTGACTTCTTGAATGAGGCTAACATGGGCAACCTTATCAAATGCCTTACTAAAATCTATATACATCACATCTACTGCACTACAAAGCCATGCTGACTATCCCTAATCAAATTATGCTTTTCCAAATGCTTGTAAATCCTGTCTCTAAGAATCTTCGCAATAGTTTGCCCACCATTGATGTAAGACTCACTAGCCTATAATTCCTAGGATTGCCCTATTACCTTTCTTGAACAAATAAATAACACCTTTCAATCTTCTGGTACTACTCCTTTGGCTAGTGACGATATACAGATCATCACCAAGGACATAGCAATTTCTTCCTTCACTTACAATCGTAACTTGGTTTATATCCCATCTGGCCCCTGGGACTTATCTATCTTAATGTTTTTCAAAAGTTCCTCTTTCCTGACATCGATATGTTCCAACATATTAGCCTGTTCTACATTGATCTCAGATTCATCAAGGTCCCTCTCACTGAATAATACTGAAGCAAAGAATTCATTAATGGCCTCTCCTACATTCTCTGACTCCAGGTACAGTTCCTCTTTTATCCCTGATCAATCCTACCCTCACTCTAATCATCCTACTATTCTTCATGTATCAGCAGAACACTTTGGGGTTTTCCTTAATCCTACTCAACAAGACCTTCTCATGTCCCCTTCTAGCTCTCCAAAGTCCCTTCTTAAGCTCCTTCTGGCTACCTTATACTGTAACTCTCCAGATCCTTGCTTCCTAAACCATAAGTATACTTCCTTCTTCCTCTTGACCAGATATTCCACATCTCTTGTTGGCCATGGTTTCTTCACCCTACCATCTTTTGCCTGCCTCGATGGGAAAGATTTATCCTGAACCCAATGCAATCACTCCCTAAAGATCTTCCTCATTTTCATTGTGCATTTTCATGAGTACATCTGTTCCCAATTTACACTTGCAAGTTCCTGCCTAATAGCATCATAATTCACTCCCTCCACCCAATAAAATTCTTGCTCATACCGCCTACACCTATCCTTGTATAAGCACATGGTAAAAGTCACAATTTCCAAGATCCATTACCCGACCAGGTTCATTTTTGAGTACTAGATCCAAAATAGCCTCTCCTCTAGTTGATCTGTCCACATATTGTGTCAGGAATCCATCCTGGACACACGTGACAAATTCTACTTCATCTAAGCCTTTTGCACTTTCGGACAGGAGTGAATCAAAGCAACCAACAATTTTACTCCTAATTGTTGTAAAGGCATCCCGTTAGAGTGCACAAGACCTGACACATAAATAAATACAGAGCACTGCCCAATATTTTCTTTCAAAAATATGAAACTGAATTCACATCAGAGATCATAGCTCAATCTGGAAATTATGTTCTTTTTGAGAATGAATTATAACAATTTCCACTTACAGAACATCTTTAAGATGGTAAAATATAACAGTATAAATAAAGAAAATATCAACTAATCATCATCAAAATCTTTGTCACAAAAGAGGGAAAGATGGAAAGGCAAATGAAGAAAAGAAAATAATTCCATTGCTTCAGACCTTCAGTAATTGAATGAGAGTGGAACAGTGTTTGAACAGTGTTCAAAGGAATTGCTAAGGAGGACAAAATTGGAGGAGAGTAGGCTAAAGAGGGCTTCAGAGTTAGGAGTGGCAAGGCCCTGAAGATCTGATATTATGGGTGAAAATTTTAAACCTTAAGTTATTCTACCTGGTCCCAGCATGGATCAGTAATTAGGAGTTCTGAGGGTTAAGATTCAAGATCAAGTTTAGATAAATGGAGGTAGTTCAGGTCATGTGGAACCAACCCCTGTATGAATTAGAACATTTGAGGAAAAGATGAGTTTAAGAAAATATCTTTTACTGATGACACTTCTGGTACTGTGTGTGAACCACAGTCTGTACACATGAATAACTTTAACGAGAAAAATTGAATCATAAAGCAAATCAACATTCTTTATTCTCCTGCAGGTGATAGAAATATTGTCAAGAGGTAATGTGCTTGCACAAGATGTTCCTGTCCTGCTGTATAAGCATTTTTTGCAGACACTGTATGTGGCAGCTTTCCAAATGTTCTTTACTGCCAGGATGGCATTGCATGATAAGATTCCATTTGGAATTCAGTTAGGAATTCACTGAAATGCAGAAGGTGCACTGCCTGAAAGGTTACTGCTCACATTTTTGGTAAGACACTTTTGTAATTAAATAAATTCTTTCATGATTTCAAACCACCCAAGTAATACAGTATTTGAACCAAAGCATTAAACTATTTCTCTATTGTCTTGCACTGTACTGCTGCTGCAAAACAACAAACTTCAGAACATATGTCAATGATAATAAACCTGATTCTGATTCTTTCGCTTCTGCTGCTGGATGGACCTGCTGAGTGTTTCTAGCATGTTCTGTTTCTATTTCAGATTTTCAGAGTTAACTGCTGTGTTATTGATGAGGAGTCACTGTTTGATCCTTCCTCACAGAATGACCCAAAACAAAATTACTTTTGGCAGTATCATTTCATGGATTATGCTTCTACCTGTTCCCACCTCAGTCTACCTCTCCTCAAGCATGCTATTTGATGGAGTAAATCCTGCTGAAAGGGGTTGTTCTAAGTGTTCCTAACTCAGCAGAAAGTCCCACAGGTCACCGGGCAATTCATGCCGTGAAAGTGTGCACCAGTTACTGTGCATGACCACACCAACAACCTAGAACAACTCTTGGCAAGTGGAATTATCTTTCTTGTACATACCTGAAAAGTAGCGCCAGGGTTTCCCCAAGTATTGCCATTTTGAAGCTGATTTATACAGATGATAGTATTTCTATTCGTATTAGAATTTTCCATTTATATCTTAGCGAACACTATTTGCTTACATGGCAACTTCGAATTTCTCTACAACTCATTAAAGTAAAATTTGATCCAAACATGCAGAGAAGCATCTGTGACCACAATGAAATCTTTCTGCCAATGAAAAATATTTGAATCTTATTTCAATATTGATGACATTAACTTCTCTCACCTTCATTTCTGTATAGTCAATACTTCTATCTATCTAATTCTATTTAGTCAGAGACCAAAATATTAGAAATATGGATAGAAGAAATTTGATAACATTATTGTAAAATATTCAGTACTCATTCAAATAGATCACACATACATTGCAAAATCATTATATCTCTTTTCTGAATAATTACTTCAGTGTTTAGGGTTAAAACCAGGATTCACTAACTACTGAATGCCAATTCACCAAGACTAATTGTATAATTGTTATTTTAGAAATGTTTGGCGTGCCCATTCAACTGGAAATTTGATCATTGTATTGCGGGTCCATCGAGGAAAAATAGGATGTTGTTTTATCATTTGTAATTGCATCTTGTTGGGACCTTAGATTACAAACCACAACCCAGTGGTTCCACTTATCTTTGAGTCAGAAGGTTGTGGGTTTGTAGTTTCTCAAAGAACTAAGCACAAATTCCAGTTTGGCTTCACTGCGGTACTGAAGGAATGCAGCACTGCTTGAGATGCTGCTGATCAGAAAAGTTTATACAAAAGCATCATATGTCTTCTAATGTCTCACAATGCTTGAAGGATGGTGGTGTTCTTCTCAATACCTTGACTGATAATTATCTCCCCGGTTGATCTCACTAAAACAAACCATTTGGTCATTCAGTTATAATTGTTTAGTTGCACTTACAATGCGTCAATTGATTGCTTTATTTTCAATATGTATCTACTGTACAGTGCTTTAGAATACATTAAAATAAGTGGCACAGTCATGTAGAAGTTAGCACAATGCTTTACTGTACAGGTGAAATAAGGTTCCATTCCCACCTCTGACTGTAAGGACTTTGTACGTTCTCCACATGACTGCATGGGTTTCCTCTGGGTACTCCAGTTTCCTCACACACTCCATAAATATACCAGTTGGTAGGTTATTTGATCATTGTAAAATGTCCCATGATCAGGCTAGGATTAAATTGGGTTATTACTGGCCATGTGGGTTGACGGGCTTATTCCGTGCTGCATCTCAATTAGACACTGGACACTAGAATACTGCAGCACAGTACAGGCCCTTCGGCCCTCGATGTTGTGCTGACCCATATATTCCTAAAAAAGAAAGTACTAAACCCACACTACCCCATAACCCTCTATTTTTCTTTCATCCATGTGCCAGTCCAAGAGACTCTTAAATACCCCTAATGTTTTAGCCTCCACCACCATCCCTGGCAAGTCATTCCAGGCACCAACAACCCTCTGTGTAAAAAACTTACCCCTGATGTCTACCCTAAACCTTCCTCCCTTAACTTTGTACATACGCCCTCTGGTGTTTGCTATTCGTGCCCTGAGAAACAGGTACTGGTTATCCACCCTATCGATGCCTCTCATAATCTTGTAGACCTCTATCAAGTCCCCTCTCATCCTTCTACGTTGCAAAGAGAAAAGTCCCAGCTCTGCTAACCTTGCCTCATAAGACTTGTTTTCCAATCCAGGCAACATCCTGGTAAGTCTCCTCTGCACCCTCTCCGTAGCTTCCACATCCTTCCTATAATGAGGTGACCAGAACTGAACACAATACTCTAAGTGTGGTCTCACCAGAGATTTGTAGAGTTGCAACATGACCTCTCTACTCTTGAACTCAATCCCCCTATTAAAGAAACCTAGCATCCCATAGGCCTTCTTAACTATCCTATCAACCTGTGCAGCAACCTCGAGGGATGTATGGATTTGAACCCCAAGGTCCCTCTGTTCATCCACACTCTTAAGTAACTGACCATTAACTCTGCACTCAGCCTTCTGGTTTGTCCTTCCAAAATGCATCATCTCACACTTATCCAGATTGAACTCCATCTGCCACTTTTCTGTCCAACTCTGCATCCTGTCTATATCCTCTTGTAACCTTCAACAACCTATAGCTCCATCCACAACTCCTCCGATCTTTGTGTCATCTGCAAACTTACTCACTCATCCTTCTGCCTCTTCATCCAGGTCAGTTATAAAATTCACAAAGAGCAGGGGTTCCAGGACAGATCCTTGCAGTACTCCACTAGTCACCGAGAATACTTCCCTTCCACAACTACCCTCTGTTTTCTTCCTGTAAGCCAATTTTTTAATCCAAACAGCCAAGGTTCCACTGATCCCATGCCTCATGACTTTCTGGATGGGTCTCTCATGGGGGACCTTGTCAAATGCCTTGCTAAAATCCATGTAGACCACATCTACCGCCCTACCCTCATCAATTTCTTTTGTTACCTCTTCAAAAAACTCAATTAGGCTCATGAGGCACAACCTTCCCTTCACAAAGCCACGTTGACTATCCTTGAGTAGACTGTACTTCTCCAAATGCTCGTAGATCCTATCCTTAAGAATCTTTTCCAATAGGCTGCAGACCACTGACGTAAGACTCACCGGTCTATAGTTCCCAGGATTCTCCCTATTACCTTTTTTTAAACAAGGGAACTACATTTTCCATTCTTCAATCCTCTAGCACCTCCCCTGCAGCCAAAGAGAATTTAAAGATCATAGCTACTGCTTCAGTGATCTCTTCTCTTACTTCCCACAGCAACCTGGGGTATATCACGTCCAGCCCTGGGGACATATCAATCTTGATGTTTTTAAGAAGATCCAACACTTCTTCTTCCTTAATCTCCACATTTTCCAGCACACATGCCTGTTCTATTTCGACCTCACCCTGATCAAGTGGCCAAGTGGTTAAGGTGTTCGTCTAGTGATCTGAAGGTCACTAGTTCGAGCCTCAGCTGTGGCAGTGTGGTTTGTGTCCTTGAGCAAGGCACTTAACCACACATTGCTCTAGTGTCTGTGCGAGGAGTGACGCCCCACACAGACTTCCAATCTGCGCCTTGTAAAGCATGAAAATGCCCGATTCAGGCCTCTCATGGTCTAAGTTGACGTTCCCTCCCTCCACTTGATCAAGGTCCTTTTCACTTGTGAATACTGAAGCAAAGCATTCATTTAGGACCTCCCCAACCTCCTCCACCTCTAGGCACATGTTGCCTTCTTTGTCCTTTAGCAGCCCCACTTTCATTCTTGTCATCCTTCTGTTCTTCACATACGCACAGAACGTCTTGGGGTTCTCCTTAATCCTACATGCCAAGGCCTTCTCATGCCCCCTTCGAGCTCTCCTAAGTCCTTTTTTAAGCTCCTTCCTGGCTACCCTATATTTCTTATGAACCCCTCCTGCTTCCTGCTTCCTGCTCCTTATATCTAACATATGCTTCAATCTTCCTCTTGACAAATTGCCTCACGTGTTTCGTCAGCTACGGTTCCCTTTTCCTACCATTTTTTCCTTGTGTCAGTGGGAAAAACCCATCCTGAACCCAGCACAAGTGGTCCCTAAACTTCCTCCACATTACTTCTGTGCTTTCACCCTTGAACATCTGTTTCCAATTTACTGTCGCTAGTTCCTGCCATAGCCCCTCATAGTTAGCCCTTCCCCAGTTAAACACTTTCCCATTTTGTCTGTTTTTATCCTTTTCCATGGCTATGCTGAAGCTAAGGGAGTTGTGGTCACTCTCACCAAAATGCTCCCCCACCAAGAGGTCTGTCACCCGACCAGGTTCATTACATAGAAACATAGAAACATAGAAAATAGGTGCAGGAGTAGGCCATTCGGCCCTTCGATCCTGCACCGCCATTTATTATGATCATGGTTGATCATCCAACTCAGAACCCCGCCCCAGCCTTCCCTCCATACCCCCTGATCCCCGTAGCCACAAGGGCCATATCTAACTCCCTCTTAAATATAGCCAATGAACTGGCCTCAACTGTTTCCTGTGGCATAGAATTCCACAGATTCACCACTCTCTGTGTGAAGAAGTTTTTCCTAATCTCGGTCCTAAAAGGCTTCCCCTTTATCCTCAAACTGTGACCCCTTGTTCTGGACCTCCCCAACATCGGGAACAATCTTCCTGCATCTAGCCCGTCCAATCCCTTTAGGATTTTATACGTTTCAATCAGATCCCCCCTCAATCTTCTAAATTCCAACGAGTACAAGCCCAGTTCATCCAGTCTTTCTTCATATGAAAGTCCTGCCATCCCAGGAATCAATCTGGTGAACCTTCTTTGTGCTCCCTCTATGGCAAGGATGTCTTTCCTCAGATTAGGGGACCAAAACTGCACACAATACTCCAGGTGTGGTCTCACCAAGGCCTTGTACAACTGCAGTAGTACCTCCCTGCTCCTGTACTCGAATCCTCTCGCTATAAATGCCAGCATACCATTCGCCTTTTTCACCGCCTGCTGTACCTGCATGCCCACTTTCAATGACTGGTGTATAACGACACCCAGGTCTCGTTGCACCTCCCCTTTTCCTAATCGGCCACCATTCAGATAATAATCTGTTTTCCTATTTTTGCCACCAAAGTGGATAACTTCACATTTATCCACATTAAATTGCATCTGCCATGAATTTGCCCACTCACCCAACCTATCCAAGTCACTCTGCATCCTCTTAGCATCCTCCTCACAGCTAACACTGCCACCCAGCTTCGTGTCATCCGCAAACTTGGAGATGCTGTATTTAATTCCCTCATCCAAGTCATTAATATATATTGTAAACAACTGGGGTCCCAGCACTGAGCCTTGTGGTACCCCACTAGTCACTGCCTGCCATTCTGAAAAGGTCCCGTTTATTCCCACTCTTTGCTTCCTGTCTGCTAACCAATTCTCCATCCACATCAATACCTTACCCCCAATACCGTGTGCTTTAAGTTTGCACACTAATCTCCTGTGTGGGACCTTGTCAAAAGCCTTCTGAAAATCCAAATATACCACATCCGCTGGTTCTCCCCTATCCACTCTACTAGTTACATCCTCAAAAAATTCTATGAGATTCGTCAGACATGATTTTCCTTTCACAAATCCATGCTGACTTTGTCCGATGATTTCACCGCTTTCCAAATGTGCTGTTATCACATCCTTGATAACTGACTCCAGTAGTTTCCCCACCACCGACGTTAGGCTAACCGGTCTATAATTCCCCGGTTTCTCTCTCCCTCCTTTTTTTAAAAAGTGGGGTTACATTAGCCACCCTCCAATCCTCAGGAACTAGTCCAGAATCTAACGAGTTTTGATAAATTATCACTAATGCATCCACTATTTCTTGGGCTACTTCCTTAAGCACTCTAGGATGTAGACCATCTGGCCCTGGGGATTTATCTGCCTTCAATCCCTTCAATTTACCTAACACCACTTCCCTACTAACATGTATTTCGCTCAGTTCCTCCATCTCACTGGACCCTCTGTCCCCTACTATTTCTGGAAGATTATTTATGTCCTCCTTAGTGAAGACAGAACCAAAGTAATTATTCAATTGGTCTGCCATGTCCTTGCTCCCCATAATCAATTCACCTGTTTCTGTCTGTAGGGGACCTACATTTGTCTTTACCAGTCTTTTCCTTTTTACATATCTATAAAAGCTTTTACAGTCAGTATCCAGAACTAGATCCAGTATGGCCTCTCCTCTCGTGTGTGTGTGTATATATACATAAATTTTAAAAATCTAAAAATAAAAAACATTCTCAGATTAGGAACACCACAATAACAACAAAACTTACTATTAACCACCACAACTTCCATAAGATTTAATTCATGAAATTTATTTAAGGACATCCAACTTCCATCCGTATATCTCCGACTACTCACTCTCCAAGATACTGCAGGATGGCAAGTAATTTAAATTAAAAGTAATTTAACAAAGTTCAATTATTTAAATTGATACTTATGAAGTGGTTTTCTTTGTGGAGCCAGATCACATCCATCCCATATCATATAAGAATTCTCCCATGTGCAGTGTATTTGTTCCTGACAGTTGTGTTCACAATTATTCCAACTCCTCAATGGTACTTTCACATTCTGGCTTTTGACTTGACATCACTGCTCATACTTCTGACTGACTGTCCAACATTTCTGGCCTTGCTTTGGATAGTAGGCATGCATGTAGGGTTAACTCTGTCTCCCTTTAGGTGAACTCTGGATTTTAAAATTAATCTATTCTTTTATAAGTGAATCTATCAACTCTGCAACAATGCAGCTATCCACTAACAACCTTGCCTCTATTAAGAAAGTAGCAAAGGATTCTGCCTGTTCTGACTTACCATTTGTAGGTGATTTGTAATAAACTTGTAATGCACTTCATGCATTCTGTAGGGTCTTATCCTGCAGGGACGTTATTGCATGGAACATTTCTCTGCCATGTCTCTAAGTGCCATGACACTGCTGCTCCAATAAACGTGTAACCTGTCTCTTATACACAAGCCTCAATAGACCAGAGTCCTAGTAACATATCACCCCTATGCTTCAGGATTTAAGATGTTTCCTTCATATCACCTTACTTTCACAAACCTTGTTTTATGAAGGACTTATTATGTTTTATCACATTGAGGACGTTAAACTAGGATGTTTTGGATTTTGTTGTTGATGTAAAGCCAATTGGCTACCGGTGCAATTAAGATAAATCAATTCCAACCGTCATTTAGAACAAATATCTGATGGGAAGAATCCAACTTGTTTCAATTCACTGTTAGCATATCAATTGCAAGGAATTAGACACAACTCGAAAATTAACATTAAGATTGGCAAAAGTTTTGACAAGGGAATGTTTGAGGTTGTGAAATGCTCTACACAGGTTTGTGGGCATCTCACAAGTAATTCATTTTGGATCCCATCTATAGTGACATATTTACCCTTAACTACACTTAATCCACCAACAATAAGCCCTGTGAGCCTTGAGATGGTCAACTGGTTCTGATCATCTTCCAGCATCTCATACAGAAAGTATCTGAACAATGAGCAAAGGCAATATTGAACATGTATAGTATTAAGCATGACAGTATTGATAAGGACAATGTTACCAAAGGCATAATGAATGTGAGCAAATTGATAAAAATACCTTCAAGTAAGAATAACCAATTTAGAATTTTGTCACAAGAATAATATGACGAGAGCAGTAGGTATGGATAATATTAATCAACATAAAGATTAGACGACAACTATATTAAACGTGGGCAAATCTACCCGGTGATCATATCAAACAGAGTCAATATAGGATGAAGACATCATCAGTGCTGATGTCATTTAAGAGCTGTTCTGCAAAGGGCAACTGTGTATGTACGCCTGGCACTGAAGAGATGAATACCCACACTCTAGTCACTGCAGAAGATAGAAACAACTTGTCAGTGCCAAGTCGGACTGCAGAAAAGGGATGCAGTCAGACTATAACAATGCTCTAAGATGGACTGGCTGGCGGGGTGGAGGTACATCTCTATCAAAGGAAATGTAAGATGTTCCTTCCCTCGTCAAGCCTGCAGGTCACCCTTGTGCAGGGTGTGGCACCTGCTTATCAACACTACCCCCACTGATCAGGGTAATGTGAAGCCAAGGAAGCAGGTGGTGGATGGTGATATGAGCAGATAGTGTGTATCACGAGTCCTGGTTATGTGACCACTGATGCCAGGCAGACAATCTCTGAGGAGTATTGATAATGGCTGGAGTCACCCGTCCTGTAAAGACACTGGCTAGAAGAGGACAACGGCAAACCACTTCTGTTGAAAAAATTACCAAGAACAATTATGGTCAAGACCATGATCACCCACATCATATGAAACAGTATATAATGAATGAATGAATGAATGAAGAAGAAATAAAATAACTCTGTTTTGGTTCCAGTTTAACTATAATGTCAGTCAATCATCAGGAATCTGACATTGGAGATGACAAAGTAGTATGTAAAGTGTCCAGTGGTGTGTGCGTGTCTGTGTGTGTGTGAGGGAGAGAGAGAGAGAGCTTTTAAAGATCATGAATCTTGGATAATGCAAGGATCAAATCTAAGGATGCTCCACTTGACCCCTGCATCAAGCGAGGAAGTTCAGATCTCAGTACTGGATCCAGTTGCTTCCTCTGACTGAGGATACTTCATCAGTCAAAGCGATCCCTCTGGTAGATCCAGTCCAAACTTTGCCAACCAAATGGCTTAAATCTATCTGGAAACCAAGCTGTCACCAATTTGGCCTTGCTGCTGCCTCAATATCATTCAAACCTGTCACCTAACAAATTACCTCTGTAGATCAAGAAGGATGTCTATGGACCCCAAGCCCTCTCTCTGTCTCTTACTCACTAGAATTTTCCTGACAGAATTGATGTGTCCTGCCCAGCAGTAATGCCAAGAATGGACTGCAAGAATGCACTCTGTTGGCGTGGTCTTACATTGATTCTATTATGGTTATTGAATTTATTGAGTATCCTTGCAAAAAATGAATCTCAGAATTGTATATGGTGACATATATATACCTGTACTTTAATAATAAAGTAACTTTGAACTTTGACCTTTGACCTACTTCACTTTCTATGACTTGTTCTCCCAAGATTTTGCATTCAGATTCTGAGTGGGAAGTCAGAGGTCAATACTGGTGGGAACCACAAAGGCAGGTGACTCCTCAGATCACCTGGGTAGGAGGTCAGTGTGTGTCCAGAAGTCGAGGTCCAAAGCACACTGTGGTCAAAGGTCAGCTATCCTGACCATTGGGCCACCAGGTGCTGAGCAATCCTTCTGCTGTCGAGTCCGAGGTTGGAGATCTGTGCAACGAACATCATGAGAGCCATTAAACACCCCCCAGAGTACTGGGGTTGAAGGTCAGTGCGAGTCCTGGGGCCGAGGCCAGAAGGTCAAACCCATGATCAGCAATTCCTGGAGTCAATACCCAGAAGTGGACGAAGTCTGGGAGGACAAAGCCAAAGATCAAAGTCTAGAGCTCATTAAGTCCAAATGTAGAGCTTGAAGGCTGAAGACAGTAAGTGGCAAACCTGGAGGTAAAGGCACGAAGTCAAGTCTGCGAGTGGGTCCAGGTTGAAAGGCCAATGCCTATAGTGTCAGGGAGCAAGAGTGAGTGTCATTGCTATTACAAAAGAAAAAGTGAGGCAGACTCAAAGGTCTTAAGGTGGATAAGTCACCTGGACCGGATGGACTACATCCCAGAATCCTGAGAGAGGTTGCTGAAGAGATAACAGATGCATTTGTCATACGTCTTTCAAGAATTGCTTGATTCTGACATGGTCCTGGAGGAATGGAAGACCGCAAATGTCGCTCCACTTTTTAAGAAGGGAGGAAGGCAAAAGAAAGGAAATTATAGACCAGTTAGCCTAACCTCAATGGTTGGGAAAGTGTTGGAGCCTATCATTAAGGATGAGATTTCGGCGTACTTGGAGACTAATGATAAAATAAGTCTAGGTAAGCATGGTTTCCATAAAGGAAAATCTTGCCTGACAAACCCGTTAAGAGTTCTTCAAGGAAGTAATAAGCAAGGAAGGAAAGGCAGTGGATGTCATTTACGTGGATTTTCAGAAGGCATTTGATAAGGTGCCACACATGAAGCTGCTTAACAAGATAAAATCCTATGGTGTTACAGGAAAGATACTGGCATGGATATAGGAATGGCTGACAGGCAGGAGGCAGCAAGTGGGGTCTTTTCTGGTTGGCTGCCAGTGACTAGTGGTGTTCCTCAGCGGTCAGTATTGGGACCGCTATTTTTCACATTGTTTGTTAATGATTTGGATAATGGAATTGATGGCTTTGTGGTGAAGTTTGTGGATGATACGACTATAGGTGGAGTGGTAGGCAGTGCTGAGGAAGCAATGCAATTGCAGGAGGACTTAGACAAATTGGAGGAATGGGCAAAAAAGTGGCAGATGGAATACAGTGTTGGGAAATGTATGATAATGCATTTTGGTAAAAGGAACAATAGTGTTGACTATTATCAAAATGGGGAGAAGGTTCAAACATGAGAGGTGCAGAGGGTCTTGGGAGTCCTTGTGCAAGACTCCCAGAAGGTTAATTTACAGATTGAATCTGTGGTAAAGAAGCCAAATGCAATGTTGGCATTTATTTCAAGGAGAATATACTATAAAGGAACATTCCACTATAAAAGCAAGGAGATAATGCTGAGCCTTCATAAGACACTAGTTTGGCTACATTTGGAGTTTTGTCAACAGTTTTGGGCCCCATATCTCAGAAAAGATGTGTTGTCATTGGAGAGAATCCCGAGGAGGTTCACAAGGATGATTCCAGGAATGAAGGGGTTAACATATGAAGAGCGTTTGGCAGCTTTGGACCTGTACTCACTGGAATTTAGTAGAATGCAGGTGGATCTCAATGAAACCGATCAAATGTTGAAAGGACTAGATAGGGTGGATGTGGAGTAGATGTTTCCTATGGTGGGGGTATCTAGAACTAGAGGGCACAGCCTCAATATTGAGGGGTGATCCTTTAGAACTGAGGTAAGAAAGCATATTTTTTAGGCAGAGAACATTGAATCTGGAGAATGCTCTGCCACAGACTGCAGTGGAGACCAAGTCCTTGGGTATATTTAAGGCAGAAGTTGGTCATTTCCTGATTGTGTGTGAGGGGTTGGTTGGATTGGATGGTGGGAAAGGGGATTGTTTGGCTGTTATGGTTTTGCTCTGTTGCTGTTGTTATTGTTGCTGTTTGTGTTATTCTGCTCAATATTGTAAGCATGCTATGTTAGCACCAAAATATGTGGTGACATTTGCAGGCTGCTCCCTTGGGTGAGTTGGTTGTTATTGCAAACAACTATTTCACTCTATGTTTCAATGTACTGTACATGTGATAAATAAACCTGAATCTGAATAAGTCTGAATCAGTTGAGAATAGCCTCAGAGAGTAGCCACACCTGATAATTTCTCCATCCGAGGAAGAGAATGTCAAGTGATAAACATTTCAGTTAAAGAATTTTAATTGAGGAAAGTATCTGATAACATAATACAAAATTGGAAAATGCTGGGAATGCTCAAGAGGTCAGACAGCATCTGTGGAATTTCTCTGGCACCTTGAATGAGAATAAACTAATGTGGTGGGTAAAATATGGCAGTGCTTTCTTATCTATGTTATGTGTTAATCATGAGGTTCCGTAGTATGACCAGAAGGTCAGACAATACGGTAATGGGAAGATCTGACCTTTTGTTATGACAGGCAAAAATGGCCAGTTCTCATACACAGAGGAATAAGTTATATAAAGTTGAAGAATCTAGTATTGTTGTTGGATCTAATTTCTGAAACAATAGGAGTACCGTTAGCACACAAGGTCTGCAACAGTTCGAAAGGCCTCTCAGCACTACCTTCTCGAGAGCAATTGGTGAGTCTACGAGCAAACTGAAAGATCACATGCAGTTGGTGTTTGAAATACCAGCCAATTATTAAAAACTGATGTTTACCAGGTGACCAGTCAAAGTTGATTGACCTGGGCATGAATTTGGCAGATCTTTTACATTCTCAATTGGGAAGATTACCAGTAAAACTACATTTTGATAACAGAATGCTGGCTACAGGAAGACTTAATTAAGTAACAGACTAAGTCCTAGTTACTGAGTAAAATGAATGTCCACGTCTAACAGTAAATCCATTTTTCTATTACAACAATAGGTGTGCACTGGTGGTGGCATCTGTTCGTCTCACGAGACCATGGATCTGCGCCTGGAAAGTCTTGCTTCAGTCTGTGTTAGAGCAGCGTCTGTTGTGGCTGTAGAGTCCCACACAGGAGCGACAGTCTCGGCTGCAGCAACTGCACTTGAAGGCACTGTCCTCCAGTGTTATCTTGGTGCTGTTTTTTTTGTTGTGCCTGGTGCATTGTTACTTTTACAGTCCACAGTTCAGGCTACTTGTATCCCAGTGGAGCGGGCGGACTATGGCGGGACAGCACCTAACTGGCTGGGGGCTGCCCAGCTTGAAGCGGGCGGTAGCCGTCCAGTGAGACACGATGGTCTCTCCCTCCGTTGAGAGCAACCCCTGGCACCTTGCTGTATGCCAATCGAGTACAGGATTACAACCGGTAGACTGCCGCTTTCCGTATTGTACCATCGTGATGAGGCGATGCTGGAGTGTCCTCTCCAGGGCGCAGGCCTGGGCAAGGTTGTATGGAAGACCAGCAGTTTCCAATGCAGCAAGTCTCCCCTCTCCATGACACCAATGTTGTCCAAGGGAAGGGCAAGGGCCGATACAGCTTGGCACCAGTATCGTCGCAGGAGTTGTCAGAACGAGGTTGAAGGCAACGTCAGACTGCCTTAGGGACTCCAGCTCCGGATTTGTCCTCAGGGTTTACTCCTGAAGCCTTTCCCATGAGTGGGTATGGCCACAAGGCAGCGGAGGTTTGAAATCAGTTTTCCCTTTCTGAGATGGACTGCCTTCCCAGGCTGACGAGCTCCATCTATCTGAAGCACTGGTTTTAAGGCACCAGGACCTGCCTTCGCCCTTTCTCCTGTCAGTAGAAACAGTTCCGCCAGGCTTAGAGGCTAAGCCACATGAGAAGTCCAGGAGTTGGACTTGGTTGTCAAAGGCTATTTGAGGCGCATGCCATGAGGAGCACTTTTAGGTGGTGGGAGCTTGTCCCAACTACCACTTCTTGGTTTGACAACCTTGGAACCTGGTGTGCACTATAACATAGTGAATGAAACTCCTGTACTGTGGACATCATCACTACTGCATTCCATGTCAACTTCCAGACTTGTCTTAAGTTCCGTTACTACATTAGCACAAGCCACATCCCTATTTCTTAGTTACTAACCCTCACTATACAATAGTGAGCGACATTAAATATTGGCCTTGCCGGAAGTGCTGATACACTACAATCCATTCTTTATGGTAGCAATGTCCCAGGCAGAAGGTGAGGTGCTCTTGTTTCCGTTGGGCCTCATAGTGACATTAATGGCTTCTCTTTGGGCAGCACAATAGCATAGTGGTTAGCACAACACTTTACAGTACCGGATTCCCACCACTGCCTGTAAGGTGTTTGAAAGTTCCTCCGGGTGCTCTGGTTTCCTCCCACAGTCTAAAGACGTACCGGTTGGTAGGTTAATTGGTCATTGTAAATTGTCCCATCATTGGGTAAGGATTAAAACGGGCTCAAAGGGCTGAAAAGATCGATTCCACACTGTATCTCAATACATAATTAAATAAATCTTTTTATAGGTGCTGCTGAAACTGCTGTGCTTTCCCAGCATTTTATGTTTTTATTTCAGATTTCCAGCTCCTGCTTTTTTATTTTTATTCTGTTCTGATGAAGATTCTTGTCAGCAACTATCAGTTGAGTAGATCAGGTGAAGATAATAGCAAATAGAGTTAATTTAGAATGATTTTCCCCAGGCAAGAAAGCATTGAAGTACAAAGTAATCGACTGAAGGCATTAACAGTTGAAAACAGATGGAATCTCTCTATCTCTTAAATCAACATTGTTAAACATGCTTTATTCATTTATCACATGGATCTTTGAGATATCTCACCGTGCACACATTTCCTTTAATAGAATTCAAATTTGAATGTTTTATTGTGAAAGATGCTATTCCAAAGTAAATCATTCTTTTGCACTGATTGGAAGCATTAGATAAAGGCAACAGTATGTTAGAATACAATCAGGTATAGTGCCAGATCAGAGTAAAAGAGGACAGCACTGTGTAGATAACATCTGGTGATAGCAGCATGGAGTGTGAATAATACTTTTACATACAGTGTCACATGAAACAATAGAATGATTACAGAGGTGGGAGCAATGACCATCTGAAAGTAAGAGCTTTGTAGGGCAGGACTTCTCGTTGCAGTACTGAGGGAATCAAAGTATGGAAGGAGTTAATGCACCATGAGAAATTTCCACTGAAATGAACATCAAGGTCTTTAATTAGTAATGGCAAATCCCACTGGGTGCAAAGCTATTTATATTCTGCAGTGGAACAGCTTTGCAATTCTCTGGGGAATAACATCTCCTAACAAATGTGTTCAAGAGTCATTGATCAAATAGTCTGATTTTCTACCTTCTAATGCTGCTCAATAAATAAATTGATTGGGAATGCCACCATCTGCAATTTCCCTTTTCGCTTTCACACCCTCCTGATCTGGAAATTACTGGCTAGTCACTCTCAATAATTTCTCATTCAGCTCCTCCTACTTCCTACAAACCAAAGATGTAGCCATGGGCACTCGCATAGGTCCCAGCTATGCCCACCTTTTTGTCTTCTATGTGGAATAGTCCATGTTCCAAGCCTGCACCAGTATCACTCCACAACTTTTCCTATACTACACCAATGACTGTAGTGGGGCTGTTTCTGCACCCACAATGACTTTGTCGACAATCTAATTTGCATCCACTTTCCACCCTGCCTTCAAATTTACCTAGTCCATTTCTGACACTTCTTTCCTCTTGATCTCTCCGTCTCTATCTCTGAAGACAATTTATCTGCTGATATCTTTTATAAACCCATTGATTCTCACAGCTACCTAGACTATACCCCCTCCCACCCTGTCACTTGTAAAAATGTCATTCCTTATCTCAGTTTGTATGTCTCCACCGTATCTGCTCTCTGGATGATTCCCCCTTCTCCAGCCCTTTATCTCTTTCACCAATCAACTTCCCAGCTCTTTACCTTACCCCTGCCCCTTTGCCAATTTCACATATCTCCTATTACCTTGTACTTCTTCTTCTCCTCCACCTCCACCTCACCTTCTTGCTCTAACTTCTTATTTTTTTCCCAGTCCTGATGACAGGTTTTGGCCCGAAATGTTGACTGTTTACTCTTTTCCATAGATGCTGCCTGGCCTGCAGAGTTCCTCCAGCATTTTGTGTGTGTTGCTTGGATTTCCAGCATCTGCGGATATTGTTGTCATTAGCTGCTCTTTAGCTGTCTACAGATCTAAATTCTGAACTTCCTACCCAAATTAATGATAGGAATACCTCAGTACATCAGTTCAAATGACTTGTCAACACAACCTTCTCAAGGACAATAGTGATTAACATTAAATACTTACACTCCATTCTCCTGGCAACAAAAGCAACAGTGTTTAATTTATCTTATTCTGAGCATCAATCTATAGCAATTATCCAGTTCTTTAGTTGATTTCACTTCTTAACCTTGCTCAGAGCTTTTTTAACTTTGATTTCCCAGGATAAGCCCTGTCAATGTGAATAAGATTTAAAATTTAAGAACAAAGGGCAGACAATAACATTTATAGGCACTCTTCTGTGGGCCTCCCTGTCAGTATGAAGCAATTTTAAATTCTCTCGTTTCCTGGAAAAGATTTCAAGCCCAGTGTGCATCTCAATAATTGTTTCAATAACTGGATCTTTATGCTCACAATTCAACACGCAGTCAGGGAACATTCATACTGGGCTGCTGGAAAGTCAGATTACATCTAGTTTAATTATTTTCCACAGATTCATCCCACTCCAGAGAAGCTAAACTAGAACTGGTGTTTCTTCCAACAAATGGATTACGACACTGTTAGATGCGCCATCTTTCAGATGAGACTGTAAACCAAGACTACTTTTGCTCTTTTACCTGACTGTAAATAATCTCCTGTTATTATTTAAGGGAGACCACAAGTTTTCTTACCTGTGTCCTGTACAGACCTCAAAATTAGGAACAGAGCCATTTAATTAATATCAGGGCTGATCTGAATGTAAATTTTCTCCACATTTCTGCCCTTTGCTTATCAAGTATCGTTCTGTCTTTGCCTTAAAAGCAATCCAAATAATAGTCTTTGTTTCTTCTATGCTTCAAGGAAGAGTATTCTAAAAATTCATGAGCCTCACTAAAGAATTCACACTGTCTGCGTTAAATGAGCTTCCTTTAAAACAATCATTTCCCCTTATTCTAGATTGTCCCATTGGAGGAAATATTCTGTCCCCAACCCTCAAGACCCCCTCAGGGTTATATGCATTTTATCATGTCTCCACTCATTCTTTGAAGGAATAAGTAAAAGCCAAGTCTTTCCAATCATTCAGGGCATCAATCTAGTAAATATTCCCCAAACTGCTTTTAATCTTTTCTTTCTTAAATGTTTCCTCAAATAAGGAGACCAATGTTGTTCACAGTACTGCAAATCTGGCCCCATCAGAGCCAGTTTTACTGAAATGTAACAACTCTACATTTAAAAAGAAATCAGTCCCTTTGCAAAAAACAATATCATTCCTGCTACTTGCTGTATTTGCATTCTTGTGATTTGTAAATATGAACACACACTTTCCTCTATATCTCAGAGCTCAGCAATTTTGTACCATTTATATTATATATTTCTTTCCACCCTAATGGGCATTTCCACTTTATGCACCATTTGCCAGATGCTTATTCATTCAACCTTTCTGCTTCATTTTGTAGCCTGTATTTTAGTTTTTACACCCTACTTTTCTACTTAAGTCATCAGCAGATGAACGAAAAAAATGGAGAACTGTGTGGGAAGGAAGCCTTAGAATGGTCTTCGCATAGGTTCAAAGGTCAGCACAACATTGCACTGTACTGGCCTCCGTTCTATGTTCAGATTTAGCAAAAATACTTTTGGTGCCTCTATTTTTAAAAGTTACTTTCAGGAGTGGTCTTTTTAAAAAGCATGGTGCCAGGACAAATCACTGTAGCATACAATTATCTAAGCTGTAAAAAGCTCCATTAAATGGGTCAAATGCTGGCATATGGGACTAACTTGGATGAGCATATTGGTTGGTATGAGCAAATTGGGCTAAAGGGCCTGTGTTTGAACTGTATATTTCTAAATCATTCTGTTTCATGTTAACCAAGCGATCAACTATCTCTACTACTACATTATATCCAGTACATAATCTTTAATTTTATGCAATAATTTGAAGCAGTACTTTATCAAGTATTTCCAGAAAATATCCAGCTTCCCTTTACCCAAAGCATGTGTTCCTTCCTTTATATGCTTTCATCTATTCTATGCTGTTTTTATTCTATTCAGTTCAGAATTCTCACCGCCCTCCCTATATTTGTACAATGATATACTGACACCACCCTTCACCTTTGTGGTTAACCAGAAATGGTGCGTCCATCTTTGGAACTTTTCTTTCCCTTTCTATGTATATTAAAAGATCCCAATATGCATCAGCCACTACAAAATGACAGATGACTCATCACTTAACCCAATTTGCCAGTTCTGCTTTCATGACATTAAAATTGTCCTTAATTAAGTTTAAATTGCTAGTTCTGGAGTCACATATCTCTTTCTCAAATTGAATGAAAAAACGATTATTTTATGATGGCAATGACATAGAAATGTCTTTACAATGAGGAGATTAATCAATGACAGTTTAAAATTTGTTTGATTATGAACATCAATAAAAAATAAGTTACAAAAAAAAATAGCCCACTCTCTGGCTCCTTAACATGTTGGTCTAAGAAGCCATCATGTGAACAATATTAACTCCTCATTTAGCCTAGATTTACAATCTGATGTTTCCAGTCTACAATGTACATAGAAACACACCATAATTATCATTCTTCAGCCAATGTCTCATTACTTCATCCTTTGTACAGTGACCTATCACCTATTTAGGGAGTCTGCACACCACTCCTGAAAGTAACTTCTTGATTTCATTTCTTATTTTATCTCAGAGCTCTTCTGAACTTGGGTAATCCCTCTCGATTGCTCCAAGACCTTTGTTTATTAACTGAGCTACATCTTCACCCTTTCCAAGCTTCATGGTAACATTCATGTCTTAATCAACATTGTTCTGAAGTAATGTTTCTATGAAGTCTATCACATCATTATTGTTTCTATCTGTGCTTTCTGATTAATTTTGTTTCAATTAGATACACTTTCAGATACACACCATTTAATTTTGTCCTTGGAGCCTTTAACCTTACCTGTGGGTTTATTCTTAGATTTGTTTTCTATCCCTTCCTGAAATAGTCTGTTTATCATTTCTCATACATGTCTCCAGGTCTGTTTCTTTTCACCACAACTTTGATTCCTTGCCCCCAATATTGAGTTTCAATTCCCCTCTACCCTGGTTGTGTGGCTTCTTTGGTGCTGACCTCAGCATCATTCAGCTAGAAAATCACAGAAGGGTGAAGTCACAAATATACAGCAGGCATACACTAAGATACATCAAGTCCATGGCAACCATCAACCACCCTTTTATACTAATCCCGCATTGAACCCATTCTTACACTCCCTACACTCCCGTTAGCTTCCCACGGACTCTTTCATTCACCTAGACTAGAGTCAATCTATACCGGCTAATTGAAGTGAGATAAAAGTGGAGAACTTGGTGGAAACCAATGAGGTGATGTGGACTACATGCAAACTCCTCATAGACAGCACCTGAGGTCAGAATTGAATGCTGGTCTCTGGCTCTGCGAAGCAAAAGTTCTACCATCTGTGTCACTGTGCCACCCTAAGTGAAAATTATATTTAACTAATAATTCCCAACAGAGCAGCTTCCACTTGGCCTAATACTGGCATCCATGTCTCAGAAATTAGACCCATTTCTATTGCATGAAGTTGTCCAGTGGCTTCTTGGGTACGGATCCTGTAACAATCCAGAGATGGTTACCTCAAAAGACCTACTTATTTCTCATTAATTATGCAAATCCTTTGTGTTTGCCCTTCCTATGTTGTTGATGTCTGCATGTAGCACAACAGATGGATCAGTCACCTTTCCATAAACTAGTCGACAGACCAGAACAGATCTCTGCAACTCTAATGCCAGAGAGGAAATTTGAAAAAAACATCAGATGCATCCTCTCCTCATAGACCCTACCCAGGCCTTTCAATATTCACTATGTTTCAATGAGACTCCCCCTCATTCTTCTAAACTTCAGTGAGTATAGGCCCGATGCTATGAAATGCTCCTCATATATTAACCCTTTCATTGCTGGGATCTTTCTTGTAAACCTCTTCTGGACGCTCTCCAATACCAGCACATCTATTTTTTGACAAGGGGTTCAAAACTGCTCACAATACTCAAAATGTGGTCTAACCATCACCTTATAAAGCCTCAGCATTGTACCCTTACTTTTATATTCTAAACATCTTGAAATGAATGCTAACATAGCATTTGTTTTTCTTATTACTGACTCAACTTGCAAGTTAACCATGAAGGAATGCTGCACCAGGACTCCCAAGTTTGCTTGCCCCTCTAGTTTCTGAATTTGTCCCTCATTTAGAAAATAGTATACATCTTTATTTTTCTACCAAAGTGCATTGCCCATACAATTTTCTACATTATTTCATCTGCCACTTCTTCTCCTTTTCTCCTAGTCTGTCCAAGTCCTGCAGACTTCCTGTTTCCTCAACACCACCTACCCCTCCACATATCTCTGAATTATCTGAAAATCTGGCCACAAAACTATCAACTCCATTAACCATATCATTAATATTCAATATAACATGAAAAGGACTCAACACTAGCTCCTATGGAACACCACTAGCCACAGGCAGCCAACCAGAAAAGGCCCCCTTTATTCTCACATGGCGTTCTGCCAGTCAGCCAATCTTCTGACCATGTAGTAACTTTCCTGTAAATCCATGGGTTCTTTTCAGCAGCCTTATGTGTAGCAACTTGTCAAAGGCCTTCTGAAAATCCAAGTAAACAACATCCACTGAATCTCCTTTATCCATCCTGCCTCAAAGGTTTACAACTGATTTATCAAATAAGATTTCTCTTGAAGGAAACAATGCTGGTATCAGCATATTTTATTATGTGTCTCCAAGTACCCTGAAACCTTGTCCTTAATAATGGAGCAACACACATCAAAGTTGCTGGTGAACGCAGCAGGCCAGGCAGCATCCCTAGGAAGAGGTACAGTCAACGTTTCAGGCCGAGACCCTTCCTCAGAACTAACCTCTTCCTAGAGATGCTGCCTGGCCTGCTGCGTTCACCGGCAACTTTGATGTGTGTTGCTTGAATTTCCAGCATCTGCAGAATTCCTGTTGTTTGCCTTAATAATGGACTCTGCCATCTTGCTAACCACTGAAGTCAGGCTATCTGGCCCATAATTTTCTGTCTCTTTCCTCCCTCCCCTCTTAAAGAGTAGTGTGACATGTGTGATTTTCTGGAGTGACATTTGTGATCTTCACTTGTCTGTATTTATTTCTCCCCATTTCCTTGCTTAACTTCACTGAAAATTAAAGCCAGGAGCTGTGAAGGAATAGGGATATGATTTTAAATTAGATTTAACTAGTAATGAAAAATTAAGGAAATGCACTCACCCTTCCTCATTGAAGCCCACTCTGAAGACTACACTGAAAGCACACTGTGCCTTACGATCTTCCCTTTTAAATACCGAAAAGCTGAAGTCACCTGAATTTAACTGACTGGTATCTGGTAATTACATGCTTCCCAATTACAATTACAATCAGAGCTCCACCCTAGGTTATGTGTTTACGGCTGGAAGCTACACATCAACAAGATTGCAAATTCCCATTTTTTCTTCTGACAGACAGAGGCCAATCAACCCACCTAGCCAGCCAGTGGTGCAGTGGCACCAGTACCAGACTGTGAGGCGAGTGGTCCCGTGTTCGAATCCGTCTGGCTCCTTGCACGTTTTCCATTTCTGCTGGGTTGAGCATTGAGCTAGCAACTCGGACTAGTAAAAAGCGGTCAAAGGCTACAGGAATGTCAAAAGATGCTGCCTATTGGGCACGAAAAGGAACAACAGTCAGCCCACCAAGTCTTCTTGGGCCCACAAAGCAATCTGTTTTCCCGGTAGATTTCATTGTAAAACCTCAGAGGTTTTATGGCCTGCCTGAATTTAGTGACTATTTAACCTTGCAACCTGGATATCCATAAGTTGTGCAAGACAGCTGCAGCAGTCAGGGTAGCAAATCCAGTGAGCAGCCAAACACTACACTTCACACAGAGAGCAGTGGAATTCAGGATTGAACCCAGGCCGATAGAGCTGTGAAACAACAGTTCTTTCTGCATCATCCTAAATATAAACTAGATTTAAATTATAATTATGGCTAAAATTAATTAAATTATCTTTTAAAAGACTTGAAAAACCATTTGGTTGAAACCATACTGTACTTTAAGAGGCTTACTAAACAGTGTTTATTTTTCAGGCGACATCACTAAAATCATATCCTCTGATGTTAATTCATTTTTATTCATTCTAAAGATGTTGTCTGATCTTTGGGAAATTTCAGCAATCTCTTTTATTTCAGGATCAGTTGCATCCTGTAGCTGGCTGGTGGTGTAGTGGCATCAGTGCCGGACTTCGGAGCGAAGGCTCCCTAGTTCAAACCCAGCCAGCTCCCCATGCATGCTTTCCATCCGTGCTGAGTTGAGCATCGAGCGAGCAAATTGACCTCGTGAAAAAGAAATTGCCTGCTACAGAAACAGCAACAGAAAAAAGTTGATGGCCTATGCTCTTTTGTGAGCTTAGAAGGCAATTTCCTTTCTTTCCTTCCTTGCGTCCTGTATCTCACAATTGCACTAATGTTTTTTTTTATCTCTGCACTCTATTCTCTGTTATCGTTTATCCTCCTCCGGACTGAGCAGCCACAGTTAACAAGCCTTCACCAAGCTCTTTAATTAGCACCAATATCATGTGTGTCAATCTCTCTGGTTTTCCATTCTAACACAGCCATCCCTTTTGTTCCTTCCATCACCCAGCCCCTTCGTACAGCGTAAGTATGCTTTCATGCTGATATTTCCTAGTTCTTATGAAAGTAACTCTGTTTCTCCTTTCAAAGATTTTGTTTGACCTGCTGAGCTTTTCTGCAGTTCTATTTTTATTTCAGATGTCAAGCATCTGCAGCATTTTTCTTTTCAGTCAGCAAAATGTTAGTCTACCTTGTTATTACGTTATGGAGCTTTGCTGTTTACTTCAGCCTGCAGTGCTCTTCTTCAGTGATTTTCTGTAGGCTAGCTATGTTGTGTTGCCCTAAGGTTATGAAAGAATGTTATGGCAGCACAATATATTTAACCTATAGTTGAGTATGAAAGATGCTGGAGAAATGTGTATCTTATAGCACTTTTCACAAGTTATAAAAATGCCTTTTCCCTTCATAAGAGTCACAGAAAGGGACTCTTCATCTTGCTTTGCTTCTAAAGAACATTAAATCCTCATCTACAGTAACTCCAACACTGATTTAATTTAACCGCGCTTAGTCCATATTGCCTTCATGATCTATGTAAGACGTACTCCTTAAATGCTGTGAGGGCAGCAGCTCCTGGACTACCCAACAAAATGCCAAGGAAGCAATGAAAAAGTATGTACTAAAGAGAGGGATGCTTAAACTAATGTGAACTACACGATGGGCATTAGAACCAGAAACTCTCATCGTACTTAAAAATGACCTTGATAAGTATTTGAGATACCATTTCAGATTAGGTTCGATTGGTTTATTATCAAATATAGTAGGGTGCATTGAAATTCCTTGTTCACACAAAGTTCACGTAATAAACTGTATACATGGTAACAAGAACTACAATTGCTAGCATTGAACAACAGAACGGTGCAGAGATTGTAGTGCAGTCGGAAGTTGAGTGAAAAAGTGAAAGTGACAATAATTGAATACCTGAGACAGGTAGATTTAAGGGTTCAACAACATGGTAGCACCACCAGGAAGGGGATGTGAACAAAGTGATTCATTCAATAGTCTGGTTGCACTGGAAAAGAAGCAGCTGTTCTTAAGTCTGGATGTCTGGACTTTCAAGCTCCTTTATCTTCTCCTGGAAGGCAGAAGAGAGAAAAGGAAATGGCCATGGTTGTAGACATCCTTGACAATACAACTAGCCTTAATGAAGCAATGCACCATGAAGATGGACTGAATGGGAGACTGTGAATGACTGGCTTGTGTTCACTACTCTCTGCTTGTTCCATTGGTCAAGGACCAAACAAGTGCCATACCAGACTGAGACAAATTCTGTCAGAATAATTTCTATAAGACATCAGTAGAAATTCAAGATTTTCTATATCTCAGAAATATCACCTAACTTTTTTTTCTAATCCCATAAATTATTGGTGAAAAGTGGATTAGTTTAACAGCTTTTTTTCAATCAGTTTGGTTGAGATGAGCTTTGATCTTTGATCATTCCATGTTTATGTCAGTAGGAGCCATACAGTCTATGGAACTCTGCAGATTGATCTTTAATCTGTGCTGGGTTATATAAACCCAGCAGGAAACATATTTGAGTCAATGAGCAGAAACACTCTCTTGATTACTACACAGAGTTATGTTAATTCTAGAACAGCTTGGTCCCGTCATGGTCTATTTTATGTACAAACGTAGATAACCAGTATTCAACCTTCCATAGAATTTTAGGAATTTATTCTATAGAAGGAGGCTATTTGGCCCTTTGTGCCCATACATGTACTTTGGAAACCCATGTGTGGTTAACCCCACTCTGTCATGTTCTAACCAGCCTTACAGGTTCACCTTTCCAAATAGAGATCTTCACAACCCAGAAACTCTCAATTTTGAAAAAACCTTATTCTCCCTATTTTTTTTGCCCTATGATTTAAAATCTCTGTTTTCCCCCCATATTTCTTCTAATTTACCATAATCCCCATAATCTCTCCACTGGCTCAGGGCCACTTTTGTTTAAACACATCCTTGCAAATCATTTGGCCCTTCTATGTTAAAGTAGCTACATAACTGCATGTTATTATTTTACTCATTATCTTATGATAATTAGCTGTAGACCAACAACTGTTAACTAATTTAGTGTCAATTATTGTAAATTAATGCAAGCATATCAAGCTCACATACACAGCCTGCCTAATGAAAAATAATATAAACAGATAAAAATAATGTTTTTGAAGATAGTCATAGTCATAGTCATAGTCATACTTCATTGATCCCGGGGGAAATTGGTTTGCGTTACAGTTGCACCATAAATAATTAAATAGTAATTAAATAGTAATAAAACCACAAATAGTTAAACAGTCATATGTAAATTATGCCAGTAAATTATGAAATGTCCAGGACCAGTCTATTGGCTCAGGGTGTCTGACCCTCCAAGGGAGGAGTTGTAAAAGTTGATGGCCACAGGCAGGAATGACTTCCTATGATGCTCTGTGTTGCATCTCGGTGGAGTGAGTCTCTGGCTGAATGTACTCCTGTGCCCAACCAGTACATTATGTAGTGGATGGGAGACGTTGTCCGAGATGGCATGCAACTTGGACAGCATCCTCTTTTCAGACACCACTCTCAGAGAGTCCAGTTCCATCCCCAAAACATCACTAACCTTACGAATGAGTTTGTTGATTCTGTTGATGTCTGCTACCCTCAGCCTGCTACTCCAGCACACAACAGCAAACATGATCACACTGGCCACCACAGACTCGTAAAACATCCTCAGCATCGTCCGGCAGTTGTTAGAGGACCTCAGTCTCCTCAGGAAATAGAGATAGCTCTGACCCTTCTTGTTGACAGCCTCAGTGTTCTTTGACCAGTGCAGTTTATTGTCAAATCGTATCCCCAGGTATTTGTAATCCTCCACCATGTCCACACTGACCCCCTGGATGGAAACAGGGGTCACTGGTACCTTAGCTCTCCTCAGGTCTACCACCAGCTCCTTAGTCTTTTTCACATTAAGCTGCAGATAATTCTGCTCACACTATGTGACAAAGTTTCCTACCGTAGCCCTGTACTCAGCCTCATCTCCCTTGCCGATGCATCCAACTATGGCAGAGTCATCAGAAAACTTCTGAAGATGACAGGACTCTGCAGTAGTTGAAGTACGAGGTGTAAATGGTGAAGAGAAAGGGAGACAAGACAGTCCCCTGTGGAGCCCCAGTGCCACTGATCACTCTGTCGGACACACAGTGTTGCAAGCACACGTACTGTGGTCTGCCAGTCAGGTAATCAAGAATCCATGACACCAGGAAAGCATCCACCTGCATTGCTGTCAGCTTCTCCCCCAGCAGAGCAGGGCGGATGGTGTTGAACGCACTGGAGAAGTCAAAAAACATGACCCTCACAGTGCTCACTGGCTTGTCCAGGTGGGCATAGACATGGTTCAACAGGTAGATGATGGAATCCTCAACTCCTAGTTGGGGCTGGTAGGCAAACTGGAGGGGATCTAAGTGTGGCCTGACCATAGGCTGGAGCAGCTGCAGAACAAGTCTCTCCAGGGTCTTCATGATGTGGGAGATCAATGTCACCGGTCTGTAGTCATTGAGGCCACTGGGGCGCGGAGTCTTTCAGCACAGGGACGAGGCAGGACGTCTTCCACAGCACAAGAACCCTCCAGAACCTCACGCTCAGGTTGAAGACATGGCGAAGTACTCCATATAGCTGAGGGGCACAGGCTTTGATCACCCTGGTACTGACACCATCTGGTCCTGCAGCCTTGCTTGGGTTGAGACGTTTCAGCTGTCTTCTCACCTGTTCAGCTGTGAAGCCCACCATGGTGGTTTCGTGTGGGTAAGGGGTATAGTCATGAGAGCAGGGTGGGGGACTGTGAGGAGGGGTAGGAGGGGAGAGTGGAATATGTGTTGGTTGGGGGCCGACAACAGATGACCAACAATGGGTCTAGATGGCAATGAGTCTAGGTTTATCAGCCAGAAGAAATGTTGTTCCTCTAGCAGTTTCTTCCTTTACAGTACACACTCGACCATGCCAGCATCCAGGGTTTAGATGCTTCAATTTTCCAGAGTATGAATAACTGATTCAACCCCTTTAAAGACTTAGGCCTGCTCCACTAATTGATGCTCCACTAATATTTTGGCACCAAGATTCAGATATTTAAAGAGCACCTGAACTCAGGTTCATTACTCAATTGTCGGATCATCTCTGGTTCAGTCTGCGACTGCATTTCGGATTCCTGTCTCATTTCGATTCTTCACTAGCCTTGCCAGGTTCTCAACTAGCATCTAGTCAAGAATCTATCTCAAAATTATGTTTTAATTCTAGTCTCAGATACTGCAGCACCTGGGTCTGTAGTACCCTTGCCTCGGCCTCTCGTCACACCTTGGAGGTGACTGGTCTAAACTATTACTTTTTACCTCAATCATGTCCCCTCTTCCCATTAGTAGATTTCATTTCTTGGTCACTCATTTGCCTCAGCTATTCTATCTACGACTTTAGCCATTCATATGCCAACAGAATAATTATATTTGTATCACTTTTCATATTTGATCCTCGTTATATGATCTCTCTTTACTTCTCATTCTGTAACTAGCTTGATTCCTACTTAAATTAATAACCTGATATCAAAATCCTCTTTTTGTCATTTTGTTTTACCCTCTGCCCTTTAGATGACCCAAGAAACTTTACTTTCCCTATCCCCCTCCCTTACAGAAAGGTCATACGGTCATAAAACGGTGAGATAATCAGAGATGTAGAGTATTAGAGCATGGAAACAGGTCCTTCAATCCATGATTAATATTAACCATGGTGTCTACCAAGCTAGTCCCACTTACCTGCATTTGACCAATATCCCTTTAAATCCCTCCTATCCATGTAGAAACCATATAAACCATAGAAAAACTACAGCACAGAAACAGGCCTTTTGGCCCTTCTTGGCTGTGCCGAACCATTTTCTGCCTAGTCCCACTGACCTGCACATGGACCATATCCCTCCATACACCTCCCATCCATGTATCTGTCCAATTTATTCTTAAATGTTAAAAAAGAACCCGCATTTACCACCTCGTCTGGCAGCTCATTCCATACTCCCACCACTCTCTGTGTGAAGAAGCCCCCCCTAATGTTCCTTTTAAACTTTTCCCCCTTCACCCTTAACCCATGTCCTCTGGTTTTTTTCTCCCCTTGCCTCAGTGGAAAAAGCCTGCTTGCATTCATTCTATCTATACCCATCATAATTTTATATACCTCGATCAAATCTCCCCTCATTCTTCTACGCTCCAGGGAATAAAGTCCTAACCTATTCAACCTTTCTCTGTAACTGAGTTTCTCAAGTCCCGGCAACATCCTTGTAAACCTTCTCTGCACTCTTTCAACCTTATTAATATCCTTCCTGTAATTTGGTGACCAAAACTAAACATAATACTCCAGATTTGGCCTCACCAATGCCTTATACAACCTCATAATAACATTCCAGCTCTTATACTCAATACTTTGATTAATAAAGGCCAATGTACCAATAGCTCTCTTTATGACCCTATCTACCTGTGACGCTACTTTTAGGGAATTTTGTATCTGTATTCCCAGATTCCTCTGTTCTACTGCACTCCTCAGTGCCTTACCATTTACCCTGTATGTTCTACCTTGGTTTGTCCTTCCAAAGTGGAATACCTCACACTTGTCTGTATTAAACTCCATCTGCCATTTTTCAGCCCATTTTTCCAGCTGGTCCAAATCCCTCTGCAAGCTTTGAAAACCTTCCTCACTGTACAAATCCAAATAACTTCTAAATATTGTTATTATACTTGCTCAACCGTTCCCTTTGGCAACTCATTCTATACACATACCACCCTCTGTGTGAAGAAGTTGCCTGTCAGTCTTTCCCCTCTCACCTTAAATCTATGTCCTCTAGTTTTTAGTTCCACTTCCTCCAGAAAAAGACTATATACATTCTACATAGTTTATCTATACCCTTCATAATTCTATACAGCTGTATAATGTCGTCCCCCATTCTCCTACATTCCATGAAATAAAGTCCTAGCCTGCCTACTTCTCCCGATAACTCAGGCCCTAGAGTCCTGGCAAAAACGTCATTAATCTTCTTTGACATCTTTCTAGTTTAATGATAACAGGATGACCAAAGCTGCACAAAATGCTCCAAATACCATCTTGCACAAATATAACATAATATCTCAACTCTTGTACACAGTGCCCTGACTGATATCAAATGCTTCCTTCACCATCTGTCTATCTGTGACACCACTTTCAGTGTACTATGTAGTTGTATTCTTTTCCACAACACTCCCCAGGGCCTGGCCATTCACCATACCTCCTACCCTGGGTTTGTCTTCCCAAAAACACAACACTGCACCAATCTGAATTGAAAGTTATTTGCCTGTCCTTGGGTCACTTACCCAGTTAATCAAGATCCCCCTGTAATTTTTAATAATCTTATTCAAAAATACTACCTATTTTTGTATAATCTATAAACCAATTAACCATACCATCACATTCGTATCCAGATATTTTATAAAAATGTTGAACAACAAATATCCCAGCACTAACTCATGTAGCATACCACTAGTCACAAGCTTCCAGTCTGAGAATTGACCTTCAAACATCACTCTCTGGTTCTTACCACTGAGCCAGTTAACTATCTCTCCCTAGATCCTATGCAATTAAACCTTCCAGATTAGCCTGAAAAGTGGGACCTTGTCAAATGCACCCAGTCTGTGTCTGAAACATCACCACCATAAAGGCTGCCTACCCTGCATTCAGCCATCCTGAAATGGATGCTATGACTAAGGGCCTGAAAAGTAACATAGCAATAAGATTCCTTTTCATCCTATCAGATTCCCCCTGTCCAGCCCTTTATCTCCTTCACCAATCAACTTCCCAGCTCTCTATTTCACCCCTTCCCCTCTCCCATTTTCACTTATTACCCACTACCTTGTATTTCCTCCGCTCCTCCCCCGGACCTTCCTACTCTGACTTCATTTTCTTTCTCCAGTCCTGAGGAAGGGTCTTGGCCCAAAATGTCCACTGTTTGCTCTTCTCCATAGATGCTGCCTGACCTACTGAGTTCTTCCAGCATTTTGTGTGTTTTGCTTGGATTTCCAGCATCAACAGATTTCCTCTTGTTTGTGATAGCAATAAGAGTAGGTTCTTCAGCCCTTCTAGTCTGCCCTGCTATAAAATTGAAAGATTGTTGGACTGCATCTTAACTGTAATTTCACTCTGTACATTTTAAGCCCTTGACTGGAAAAATATCTATTCAATGGGTTTTGATAGTACATTTAATGTCAGAGAAATGTATACAATATACATCCGGAAATGCTTTTTCTTTGCAAACATCCACAAAAACAGAGTGCCCCAAAGAATGAATGAACGACAGTTAAATGTTAGAGCCCCAAAGACCCCCCCCCCAACCTTCCCCTCCCACACTTAAGCAGCAGTAAAGCAACAACACCCTCCCACCAGCAAAAAAAGAAACATCGGCACCCCCCCCCACCTGCCACCGAGCACTCAAATGTGCAGCAAAGCATCAATAAAGACACAGACTTGCAGAACCCCAAAGACTACTTGTTCACCCGTTAATTCAACATAGCACAGTTTTTCTCTCTTTCCCTAATAAGGTGTTACCCTTTCAAAGCTAAAGGAGAGACATAGCCAAAAAAAATCTCAGATTTAGAAAGTTTAGTTAAGTGGTATTTTACATTGAAAGAGAGTATATAACAATTTTCAATAAAACTATTCCTAACCTCTTTCCAGAATACCTATCTCAAAATCTGTAATAAATTTTTATCCTAGATTTCCCTCAGAAGGATAAGACTATGCACAACACTTCAATTCCATTAAAAACCTGAAAGGCATTGATTAGATCATCAGTAAGCTCATGGTATCATGGTATATTCAAGCCTTGATCCTGGTGTGGGAATGACTTTTCTCCTCTCCATGTTCCCTCTTTCCTGCACCTTAACACATTTAATTTCCACTCTTCTTCAGCCTGTTGACAAGGCTATTACCTGTAACTTTCTCCATCCACAGATGTTCTATGAACTGCTAAGTGCTTCCAGCATTCTCTGTTCTTATCTCTAGGTCCTGTAACCTCTCTTCATAACCTTATCCCAGAACCCCATCCATGTTCTGATGAGTACTTCCAAGGAAAGTATATTCTTGTAAGGTGCAGCTTCTATAACTGTGCATGATACGGACAGTGTCTCTAATCAAGGTTAAGTATATCCTGATGGAAGAAATCCTTTTATTTACTCTCTAGCTCTCCAGTTCCATGGACTGGCTTACTAATATCCTTCTTATATAATGTTTTCAAGTTTATTGTCAAATATTCTAGTACATGCATCACAGACACATAGCATCTGATATACAACATTCACAAAATCATAAATTAACAACATATATTATATGATATTATGCAAGGAACTGCAAAATTAGAACAAAATAGTCCATTGTAATGCGAAGAGTTCTATGTGGTCTTAGTGTTGCTACCATGAGGTAGAGATCAAGATTGTGGAGGTCAGTTCAAGAACTGATTAGCTGAAGAGAAATAGATGTTCTTGAGCCTGGTGGTGTGGGTTGTTAGGCATTTTATAGCATCTTCCTCTCCTGCCCATTATTGGGCTGAGTCCGTTACTCTCAGCAGCTTGTTACATTCCTGTGCTTTTGAATTTGACCTTTAGAATCACCTGTCATTCTTGCGGTATGATCTGAAGTCCTGAAGGTGCAGGACAGTTGCAGCGTGTTGCCTACAGGCCAAGTCGATATGGCAGACGCAGGCCCGAGAGCGGGTAATGAGCCAATGTTTGGCCATTGCTGGAGCACACTTGGAGGTGACTCGAAGCAGCAGAACTGAGGTGAGGCGAGTGGAGGTGAAGCTGAGTCAAGGTGGTGGAGCCCCGGCCCAAGCCCAGGCCTGAAAGAGAGAAAAGCCCCAAGTTTTATCGATTTAAGTGCCGGGCCAATTTGGAAAAGTGAGGTACATGTCAAATTGAGGTGTTGGGACCCAGACCTGTGAGCGCATTGAAGCATCAGGGCCCCGGGTCCAAGAGCCAGGAGCGACCCAAGCTTTGGACGATTTAAGCAGAGAGCCAGATTGAAAAGGTTAGGGTGTCAGGGCCAGAGGCAAATGACAGGTTAGTTCAGCTCGCTGTTCCTTGAGGTTTACTCATCTCTGTGCTGAATAAAGGCTGCGGCCTGCAATTTACAGGCTACTGGATCGGCTGTAGTGATGACTGGCTTCGTGGCTGTGGACTCACTTTCATCAACTTCAGTTGTTTGCTTGCTTTTATTGTTTGCATCTTTTGAATTTTTTTTCTGCACATTGGGTGCTTGATGGTCTTTTTAAATGGGTTCTATTGAGTTTCTTTGTTTTGTGGCTGTCTATAAGGAGGTGAATCTCAAGGTTGTACTTTTTTAATAAATATACTTTGAACTTTGAACTATGAATGCTAATACACAGTTTTGGTCGGTCCAATCTGAAGACCGAATATAATATAAATGGTAAGACACTTGGCAGTGTGGAGGATCTGAGAGATCTTGGTGTCCGTGTTCATAGGACACTCAAAGCTGCTGCGCAGGTTGACAGTGCTGTTAAGAAGGTGTATGGCGTGTTGGCATTCATCAGCCATAGGAGTGAGTTCAAGAGTCATGAGGTAATTTTACAGCTATTTAAGACCATGGTCAGACCCCACTTGGAGTACTGTGTTCAATTCTGGTCACCTCACTACAGGAAGGACGTGGATACTATAGAGAGAGTGCAGAGGAGATTTACAAGGATGTGTACCTTATGAGAATAGGTTGAGTGTACTTGGCCTTTTCTCCATGGAGCGACAGAGGATGAGAGGTGACATGATACAGGTGTATAAGATAATGAGGGGAATTTATTATGTGGATAGCCAGAGGCTTTTTCCATGGGCTAACCCGAGAGAGCATAGTTTTAAGGTGCTTGGAAATAGGTACTGAGGGGATGTTAGGGGTAAGTTTTTCACACAGAGAGTGGTGGGTGCATGGAAGGCACTGCAGGTGACAATGGTGGAAGCAGGTACATTAGGGTCTTTTAAGAGCCTCTTACGTAGGTACATGGAGCTTAGAAAATAGAGGGCTATGCACTAGGGAAATTCTCGATAGTCTCTAGGGTAGGTTACATGTTCGGCACAACATTGTGTGCCGAAGGGCCTGTGATGTGCTGTAAATTTCTATGTTCTATGTAATACCCTTTTGTACCTCAGTCCTGTTCTGGAAGGAATAGTGTGCATGGTTTCCTCAAGCTCTTTAAATATTCACTGTTTCCCCACATAAAAGATACAATACCTTTGGCCTATGAGGAGTAATTCTTGTATTGAAGTCTATCTAGAATGACACGACTCATGAAGTTCAACAACGTGCCCTGGTAAATTTCTGTTCCCATTCACAACATGTCAAACAAGACATGGCAATTACTCAAAAAATCCCTTTATTTTCATTCATAGTAAGTAGCACTTTGCCATTTTAAATGATTCTGAAGTCACTCTCTGCTTTCAATGGTTACTCACAGACTGAAATCTGCTAATTGAAAAGAAGTTTTGAAGCAGTTCGGAGTTTTTCCTGAATATATCACCTTAACAGAGAGAACATGCTCTAGTCCCAAGTCTTACAGGACACTTTCCAGATACAATCAGGAAAGGTGAGATGCCTGGTCACGGGCATGTTGATGGGTTACCTCATTGACTACTTCTATATGATTAACTGGGAAAGGGACTGAGGCAGGCAGATGAGTATAAACTTCATAAAAACGCAAACATTTGAGTACAGGACCATAAGACCATAAGATAAAAAGACATAGGAGCAGAATTAGGACATTCAGTCTATGGATGATATATTATTCCTCTCAACCTGTCCTGCATTCTCCTTATAACCTTTGATGCCCGTATTAATCAAGACCTTTCAACCGCTGCTTTAGATATACTCACTGACTTGGCCCCCACAGCAATCTGTGACAATGAGTTGCACAGATATACCATTCTCTGGCTAAAGAAAATCCTCCTCATTTTTCTTCTAAAGTTAAGGTCTAGTATTCTGAGGCAATGCCCTTTGGTCCTAGACTCCCCCACCATAGGAAATTTCCTCTCCACATCCACTCTATCTAGGCCTTTCAATATTTAATAGGTTTCAATAAGATCCCCTCCCTTATTCTTCTAAACTCCAGCGAGTACAGACCCAGAGCCATCAAATGCTTCTCATGTATTAACCCTTTAATTCCCAGGATAATCCTCATGAACCTCCTTTGAAATGTGATGCCAGTTGAAAAGAAGCTATCCAGCCCTTCTACCACAGTATTGTAGGCTTTTTTCAGTGATATAGAATCCAAGAATGTTTTAAATATAATGAGAGTTTCAGCTTCCATAAATGAGGGCTGGAGATCCGCAATCTTCTGGAAAAAGATAAATTCTCAATTGCCTTCTAATCTTTTCCCCCGTTACCTTAAAAAATACCTCTAGCACTTTTGACCTCTCCACCAAGGATCTTAAGTCCTTCTCATTCATTCTATCAATGTTCCTCAGAGCTTAGTAAGTCAAAAATATTTTTCCTTTAGCCTCTTTCTTCAGAGAGATACAATCCCTATCAGCACAGGAGCACCACAAGACTGTGTGCTTAGCCCACTGCTCTACTCACTTTATACCTATGACTATGAAGATAAATACAGCTTCAATGTCATATTTATGTTTGCTGATGACGCCACTGTCATTGGCTAAATCAATGGTGGTGATGAATCAGCATACAGGATGGAGATTGAACATCTGGCTGAATGGTGCCACAGCAACAACCTCTCATTCAATGTCAGCAAAACCAAACAGCCGATTATTGACTGCGTGAGAAGGAAATTTGAGGTCCATGAGCCAGTCCACATCAGATCAGAGGTGGAGAGGGCCAGTAACTTTAAGTTCCTCAGTGTTATCATTTCAGAGGATCTGTCATGGGTCCAAGGTGTAACCACCATTACAAAGAAGACATGGCAGCACTTCTATTTTCTTAGAAGTTTGCAAAGATTCTGCATGCCATCTAAAAGTTTGTCAACCTTCTATAGATGTGTGGTGGAGAGCATATGGACTGGTTGCATCATATCCTAGTATAGCAACACCAAAATCCTTGAATATAAAACCCTACAAAAAGCAGCCCAGGCATTCACAGGTAAAGCCCTCCCCACTATTGAACAAATCTACAGGGAATGCTGTCACAGTAAAGCAGTTCCCATCATTAAGGACCGCCACCATCCAGGTCATGCTCTCTTCTCACTGCAGCCATCAGGATTGAGGTACAGGAGCCTCAGGACCCATGCCAACAGGATCAGGAACAATTATTTCCCCTCAACCTTCAGGCTCTTGAAACAGAGGGGATAACGTCACTCGCCCCAGCACTGAATAAATTCCACAATCTGTGGACTCACTTGCAAGGTCTTTAAAACTCATGCTCTCAATATTTATTGCTTATTTACTTATTAATATCATTTTGTTTTTCCCTTTTTGTGTTTGCATTATTTGTTGTCTTTGCACATTGGTTATTTTCCTGCCTTTGTTGTGTACAGTTTTCATTGATTCTATTGTGTTTCTTATATTTGCTGTGTATGCCCACAAGAAAATGAATCTTGGGGCAGCATAAGGTGACATATATGTACGTTGATAATAAATTTTCTTTGACTGTGGCAATTCCAGCCCATTTAGTTTTCCCTTGTAGTTAAAATCATCCCAAAAGCATTTTTGTAAATTGCCTTCATGTCTTCTGGCATATTGTTGCACACTTTCCTTGGTGTGGCAACCAGAACTCGCCACATAATTTGTACTGCTGCCTCATTTATTGTTTTGCAGCTCTGTCATAACTTTGCTCTTCTTTTATTCCATGCCTTAGCTAATCAAGCAAAATATTCCTGAACTTCCTTAGGCTTATCATCCACCAGTCCTGCTGCTTTCAGGGAACAGTGATCATCTCCATCTGCTCCTACCCTGCATTACGTATTTCTTGCTTTATTTACTCTTCCTCGTTTCTGGTTTTCTGCCATCCTGCAGCCTGAAGCTTCCTTCCTCAACTTGTAACCATAGGGAACATTTTTTTAATTATCTGCAATATTCGTAATCATGTACACTGAAGACTAACACAGAGTGGTGCAATTAAAGACCCTGGGCAAACAGACATCTACTTACCAACAACTCCAATTACATTCCACTTCGTAAACTATATTTGGAAACAACTTTCTTAGGATATCATGAACTTTTATTTTTCTATTTAATTCATCATGTGAATATTTTAGTTGTGCCCTGTTCTGGTTACCATATTACACATAAGATATGGAGGATTTAGAGAGGATGCAGAAAAGGTTCACCAGGATGTTGCTTGGATTGGATTGTATTCACAATAAGGAGAGGGTGAATTGATTTGGGATGCTCACAAAGAATCATTGGAGGATGTGGGTGACCTGCTAGAAATACATAAAATTATGAGAAGCGTATATAGGTTAGATAGACAGAGCCTTTCTTCCTGTGTTGCAATGTCAAATATCAGAGGCCATAGGTTTAAGATGATGGGGAAATTTCAAAAGAAGTTTAGAAGCCACGTTTTTTACACAGAGAGTGGAAGGTGCCTGGATTGTGCTACTAGAAGAGGTGATGAAGGCAGACAGGATAGCAACATTTGAGAGGTTCTTAGACAGACAGATGGACAGGCAGGGAATGGAGGCATTGGACCATGTGCAGTCAGTTGGATTAGTTATAGTTGTATTGTGGTCAGCACAGACAAGGTGGATCAAGATGCCTGATCCTGTGCTGTACCATTCCATATAAGTGACATTAGGCTGACAAGCCTATAATTACTCTGTCTGCCTCCTTCTCCCTTGTTATTCAACTCGTTATCAGTTTTCCACTCCACTGATACTGGAGGAGTAACTCAGCAGATGAGAATTTGCTAATCTGAGCCTTTACTATTTCCCCCCTTACATACTTTTGGCTTCACCATTCCTGGTTTCGAAAATGCTAACCTGTCTTTTTTGTCTCCTCACTAGCTTTATCCAATCAATTATTTCACATTCTATATCTTTAACTATAATGACCACAAATTCACCAGTCATCAGGCATTATTTGACTGTGGACTTCATGGGTATCTGGCAAGAGTCATGAATATGGATTCCAGGCTCTGCATTCTGTTGTGTGCCAAGGATAGAAGCTGACCTTTCCACATTCCTGCCCTAAACCAGTAAGATTTCACTCAGGCCATGCATTACACAAGGTGATAGTATTGTCAGCCTCTCCACAAGGCTTGTCATTGAGTGTTCTGGCCATGGTTCTCCCAGGAAAATTAGTTTACGACATAATGCCATTGAGGAAGAGCATCTAAACTTGCTGGCGCCAATTGGCACCTGGAGTTTGGTGCCTGGTAGCTGCAGCAATGAGGACCAGGTTCTAGTCTGGTCAGTTTCTGTGCTAGTTCAGCATCAATGATGGACCTTGACACAATGTATTGCTACCCTCCGTCTTTTCCTTTTCCCCTGAGGCTGAGATGGGTGTTGTCTTTCTCTCAGGGGTGAGCTGGCATTACAACCACATTAGTTTTGTTATGATGAAGCTTGAAGTTTCAAGATACCATTTATGTGACCACTATAGCAAGGTTAGTATGATGAATCCAGAGAAAATTTGGACAGGAAGATAGCTTGAAGTGATTTGGAGTCATATAATCATTGAGAGATACAGTATAGACAAAAAGACCTTTTGGCCAACCAAGTCTGCTCTGAACTTCAATGACCCATTTTCTCTAACCTTATATTAATCCAATTTTATTCCACTCACACTCCTTCCAGATTTCACCTCTCAACTGCACACTACGAACAATTTACACCAGCAATATTAACCTATCAGCCCACACATCTTTGTGATGTGGCAGGAAACTGGAACGAGCATGGTCACAGAGAGAACATACAAACGTACAAACTCCATCGACAAAAGAGGTTCTGCTAAAGCGATACCGCACAGCGTGCTGGAGGAGCTCAGAAAATTAGGTAGCATCTATGGACAGGAACAAAAAGTCAATGTTTCGGGCTGAGACCCTTCATCAGTACAAACTGCACACTGACAGCACCCAAGTTTAGGAATGAACCTGTAACTTTTGTAACCTAAGGCAGTGGCTCTACTAGCTGTGCCACTGTGCCACCTTTCCCAAAGTAAAGTAACCATTTTTCAACAGAACATCATGAGACAAAATTTGATATTAAGTCAAGGAAGAAAACAAGCCAAAAGATTCAGTTTTAGTAAGTGTCTTTACTAAGTAAATTGAGTTAGAGAGCTAAACAAAGTTAGAAAGGGAGTTTCAGAGCTGCATACATATCAGACTAAGAGAGAAGTAGTAATTCTGCAACTTCAACTCCCTTTCATCAACGCTATTGTGAATCTCTGAAATCAGCAAAAAAATTCCAGATCAAAAACAGGAAATGGCATAGATCAGCCTTGCATGGTTCGATGCATATTCTCCTAGTTTTGTCCGAACCTGTTAATCATCGCCTTAAGGACTGAATATCACCAAAATCATTGATGTGTGCAGATCAGCACTGCTATTATGCTGGGGTCAGACATTTTAAGCCTTGTTTTTGAGGGAATGATCAGCAATTTCTCTGTGTATGATAAGTAGCAAAACCAAATAAAATATGGTGCAATAAATCATCATTCTTTGCCTTCTTTACACATTACTCAATCCATATTTAACAAAATTAGTTGAGCTCTTAATTCAGCAAGCCATGTCATACCTATTGACAATGAAAAGATATTGAGTGAGCATATGACGTGAGAGATCTTGATTACAAGATGCTGTTGCCAAATTCTATGGCTCATCCTTAATTGCCATTTAACTACAGTGCCTATAAAAAATATTCACATCCCCCTCTCAGGAGTTTTCATGTTTTACTGTTTTACAACATTGAATCACAGTGATTTAACTTGGTTTTTTTGACACAAATCAACAGAAAAAGAGTCTTTCATGTCAAAGTGAAGACAGATCTCTACAAAGCGATCAAGTTAATTACAAATAATTGATTGCATAAGTATTCACACACTTTTGATATGACATGTCAAATCATCACTGGTGCAGGCAATTGGTTTTAGAAGGCACATAATTAGTTAAATAGAGATCACCATGTGCAGTTAAGATGTTTCAATTTATCATAGTAAAAATACACCTGTATCTGGAAGGGCCAAATGCTGGTGATTCAGTATCCTGGCAAAAAATACACCATGAAGACAAATGAACACTTCAAGCAACTTGTGAAAGGGTTATTGAAAAGCACAAGGCAGGAGGTGGGTAAAATAAAATTTGCAAGTCACTGAATATCTCTTAAGTCAGTCATCATGAAATGGAAAGAATATGGCACAGCTGTAAATCTGCCTAGAAGGGGACTAGTGAGGGAGGCCACCAAGTGACCTATGACAACTCTGGAGGTGTTACAAGCTTCAGTGGCTGAGATGGCAGAGGCTACGCATACAACTGTGGCTTGGTCACAGCGTTGTGGGAGAGTGGCAAAGGGAAAGCCACTGATAAAAAAAAATCAAATAAACTGTCAGCTAGAGTTTGCCAGAAGGCATGTGGGAGACTCTGAAGTCAGCTGGAAGCAGGTTCTATGGTCTGATGAAACCAAAATTGAGTTTTTTGCCCATCTGACTAAACACTATGTTTGGCTTAAGCCAAACCCTGCACATCATCAAACTCGCACCATCCCCACCATGAAGTATGGTGATGGCTGCGTCATGCTGTGGGGATGCTTCACTGCAGCAGGCCCTGAAAGGCTTTGTGATGGTAGGGGATAAAATGAATGCAGTAAAATACAGGGAAATCCTTGATGCACTCTGCAAGAGGACTACAACTTGAGAGAAGATTTGTTTTCCAGCAAGACAAAGACCCCAAGCATAAAGACAAAGTTACACAGGAATGGCTTAAAAACAACAAAGTTAATGTCCTGGAGTGGCCAAATCAGATTCCAGCCCTCAACCCAATTGCAAATTTCTGACTTGAAAAGGGCTGTTCACTCATGATCCCCATGCAATCTGACAGAGCTTGAGCAGTTTTGTAAAAAAGAATGGCGAAAAATTGCAGTGTCCAGATGTGCAATGCTGATAGAGACCTATCCACACAGACTCGAGTCTGTAATTGCTGCCAAAGGTGCATCTACTAAATACTGACTTGAAGAGGTGAATACTGATGCAATCAATTATTTTGTGTTTTATTTGTAATTAATTAGGATCACTTTGTAGTGATTGGTTTTCGCTTTGACATGAAAGAGTTTTTTTTTCTGATAATCAGTGTCAAAAAAAGCCAAATTAAATCCGTTGTGATTCAATGCTGTAAAACGATAAAATATGAAAACTTCTAGGGGCGGGGGGGGGCGGGGTGAATACATTTTCTAGGCACTGTGTATACTTATATTTCTATAGGGACCGTTACAACCAGAAAACTTTCCAAACTTTTCATAGAAAATAAATTATTTTTATGGTAGGACCCAGAGCAGCTAATATGTTAACAATGAGGTTCCATAAAGAGCAATTAAATACTGATCAAATAATCTATTGCAATAACATAGACTGTATGATGAATATCAAAGAGGAATCTGAGTGAAATCTCCTGCCGTCTTTAAAAAGTTGTAAAGAAGTTTTCATATCCATTTGAAGAGGCCAGATAAGGACATCATATAAAGGACTGGTGATTGAGACTAATTGGATCAATCTTTCAAAACCTTGGCATGAACACAATGTGCTGAATGTCTCATTCTGTGATGCAGAGCCCTATGATTGATGCAGTTGTTTTCAGTGAGGTTTCCCAACAGAGAAAAGCAGCTATGGCAGCCTGACTCATTCTTGCATGTAGATGAACCACAACTAAGGTACTGGCTGTATGCCAGCAGCACACCTCAGCAAGGCTCCGAGCTTCTTTGTTATGTGCCAGCTGTGATACTGGAAAGAATCTCACAAACTGTCCACAATATAAGGAGAAGGTACAAAGTTGATCTGAAGGAAGTGTCTCCTTTGGCTTCTAGTTAAATAGAGCAGCCAATACTAATTACATGGATGGCTTAGGGACAGTTTAATTAGATATAGTTTGATGTTATATATTAATTTCTTCTGACGTCTGTTTCCACGTATCAGCTTTCAAATTATTGAATGTTTAACCCAGATCAACATTATTTGTCTTCAATTTCATGTTTTAAGTAACTGAAGACACCAGTAAAGGATGAGGAGGGAGGAATAAAAGGAAAAATCTGTAAATGAGTATAAGGCAAAAGACACAAAATAATAAAAGGGTCACCAGCTTGGGGCTAAAGGGGGTTGTAATGGAACAGGAGACAAGGTGGGCCGTCGGACCATAGCCAAATTAACAGGAGATGCACATAACATTACAAGCTAGCTATATATTCAATACAATTAAACAAATCTCATTTAAAGTAAAACAAACTGTTAGTGCAAACTCTCTGCAGCGTTAAAACACAACAAAGCCGCATTCCACAGATTAATGTAACAAAATCCCCATTTTAAATGTAACAAAAGAAAGATCCCGTACACTCTCCCCCCACCTCAAAAAGTCATGCCCTCATGACGTTAACAGAATTCACTAGTACTCCTTGTAAAACACAAAACCCAACCCAGGTGCATAAAGCAGTGACATAACTTTGCAGGGCAGTAGAGATCGCACCCTGCTCTCCCGGCGCTATATAAGTGAGTCTTTCCGGGGGATGCCTACTCCTCTGAGGCCTCTGGACTTCCTCTGCTGTCTCTCCCTGTTCAGACACCCCAGTTGACCCCTCGAGCCTATCTGGCGGACCTTCCCCTTCACCGGGATCCCTCTGCCCCGGTGAACCCTCTGGCTCGGGTTCTGCCTCCACCCTCTCCTCCCCCAATCCCGGCTGTAATACAGGCGGCTCTGCAACACCCTCCCTTGGTTCCCCTGACTCAGTGATGGAAGGGCCAAGAGTCTCTTCTCCCGGCACCGGGGAATCAGCGAACGGAAGCAGGTACCACACATCCGAATCATCATCTTCCGATGACGTATCCCTTCTCGAGGTGGGGACCGGCCCCGTTTTCTTCGCAGCGGCCTCTTCCCGCGCCCTGCGCCCTCGCAGAGTCCTCGTAATAGGAGTAAACTCCCATTCGGGCTCTGGGTCCACCTTCACCTCTCGACCCAGAGGCAACTGGTGGTTCCGATGGAGTACCTTGACAGGCCCCTGCCCGCCCTCAGGTCTCACCCGGTAAACCAGGAGATTCGGCATCTGACTCTCCACCACATATGGGGTGGCTGCCCAGCGGTCCGCCAACTTGTGCTTACCCTGTAGTCCTAAATTCCGGATAAGGACTCGGTCTCCCGGCAATAGCTGGACGAACTTTACCTTCTGATCATACCTCCTTTTATTCCGCTGGTTCTGCTTGGTGGCTGCCGCCTCAGCCAACTCGTACGCCCTTTTCAACTCTCTCCTCATATCGGACACGTACTTCAGACATGGCTTCGAAGGTATTTCCCCCGCTTCAGTTCCAAAACACAGATCAATGGGCAACCTCGCTTCCCGTCCGAACATCAGATAGTAGGGCGAGTACCCCGTAGCATCATTGCGAGTACAATTGTAACAATGAACCAAATGGGCGATGTGCTGACTCCACTTACTCTTCCGTCCAATCTCCAAGGTGCCGAGCATGTCCAGCAGGGTCCGGTTAAACGTCTCGGGTTGAGGATCACCCTGCGGGTGATAGGTGGTGGTTCTGGACTTTTCAATCCCGAGCATATCCAGCAATTCATGGATAAGCCTGCTCTCGAAGTCCCGTCCCTGATCACTGTGGATCCGCTGGGGAAGGCCATAATGAACAAAGTACTTCTCCCATAACACCTTCGCCACTGTAGTCGCTTTCTGATCCTTAGTAGGAAAAGCCTGCGCATATCTAGTGTAGTGATCCGTGAGGACCAAGACATTCGCGGTATTGCTGATGTCCGGCTCAATAGACAGGAAATCCATACACACCAGGTCCATGTGTCCTGCACTCTGCAAGTGGGATAACGGAGCCGCCTGCGCAGGCAAGGTCTTCCTCCTGACGCAACGGCTACAGGTCTTACAGTATTCTTCCACCTCCCCCCTCATCCGGGGCCAGTAAAACCGGTCCTTGACTAATCCATAGGTCTTCTCTACCCCTAAGTGCCCGGAATCATCATGTAGAGCCTGAAGCACAGCCTTTCAATACTTCTCAGGCATGACCAGCTGCCAGCGCCGGGGGTGGTCCGGAGGCGACATGACTCGGTACAGGACGTGGTTCTTCAGCTTCAACCGGGGCCACTCCTTCAGTAGTAGAGGAACGGAGGCATGTTTCGCCTTCTCCACCTGCCCCATATCACCCTGGCTAACCGCGTACCAGATAGTGCCAAGGCTTGGGTCATCACGCTGAGCCGCCTTTACTTCCTGGTGACTCAACTCCGGCAGCTGCCGGTTCCTCAGAGCAGTCACATTACAGTAAACAGTGGGCAGCGCGTCACCGTCAGCCCCCAGTTGATCTACTGCCCGATCCGTTCCCATCTGTGCTCCTACTTCCCCGTCGCTCCTAACTCGACACATGGCCTTTACTCCCTGGGCAGGGACACTCTTCCACTCCTCGGCCGTGCCCGACTCGTCGTGCGCCCGACGAGACAGGGCATCTGCATCGATGTTCCGACTCCCCGGGCGGTACTTCAGGCTGAACTCATAGGCAGACAAGATGCTAACCACCGGTGCCCAGTAGCGTCCAGCTTCACCGAGGTCAGGATATAAGTGAGGGGGTTGTTATCAGTTCTCACCTCAAACTGGGCCCCGTATAGGTAATCACTCAAGTTGTCCACCACCGCCCATTTCAACACCAAGAACTCCAGCTTGTGAGTGGAATAGTTTCTCTCAGATGGCGACAAGCTCCGACTGACAAACGCCACTGGCCTCAATCCGTTTCCCTGTTCCTGGTACAGAACAGCCCCCAGACTGTCGTGACTGGCATCAGTGTGTAGAACATACGGCTTCCGGGGATCAGCAAAAGCCAACACTGGGGCCTGCGTCAGCGCCCTTTTTAGAGATTGGAACGCCTCCTCACATTGAGCATCCCACCTCAATCCAAAAGGCTCCCCCGGGTTCAAGTATCCTCCTACCTCCGACCCTCGGTCTCCCTTCCTCCTCCTCCCCACAGGTGGATAGCCACACAGCAGCTGGTTCAATGGATGACTCATTTTCACATATCCTTTCACGAATCGCTGGTAATATCCGCAAAACCCCAAAAACGAGCGTAAGGCGCTCACCTTCTGAGGTCTCGGCCAGGTGGTGACTGCGGCTATCTTACCCGGATCAGTGGCCACTCCATTTCGCGAGATTATGTGCCCGACATAGCTGACCGATGTCTTACAGAACTGACATTTATCCAGGGAAAGTTTTAACCCTTCCTCCTTCAGCCGACTCGGCACCTTCAGCAGCCGCTCCTCATGTTCCTCCAACGTAGATCCAAACACTATCAGGTCGTCCAGGTACACCAATACCTCCAGCAGGTTCATGTCCCCCACTGTCCGCTCCATGAGCCGCTGAAAGGTGGCTGGGGCCCCCGAGATACTTTGGGGCATTCGTTCAAACTGGAAAAACCCCAGGGGACAGATAAAGGCTGTCTTCTCCTTATCAGTCTCGCTCATCGGAATCTGGTAATACCCACTCCGCAAATCCAATACACTGAACCACTGTGCAGCACTCAGACAGGCCAAGGCATCTTCCACCCTCGGGACCGTATATTGGTCGGGAACAATGCGGCAGTTCAGGGTCCTATAGTCCACGCACATGCGTACCTTCCCATTTTTCTTCCTTGCCACCACTATGGGGGATGAATAGGGGCTTCGGGACTCCGCAATAATCCCGCGTCTTTCAACTGCCGCAAGTGCTGCCGCACATCCTCCACATCTGCTGGGGCCAACCGCCGCGACCTCCCCCTAAACGGGGTGTCATTTGTTACCTAAATGGTGTGCCGAGTGCTCTTGGAAAACCCTACATCAAACTCGCCCTGAGAAAAGACACCCCTTAACTTCAGCATCTTCTCCACCAGCCTGCTCTTATACTCCGGCGGTACAGGGGAGTTTTCAAAATTAAATGCCTCCTCGGTCAGCCGCCCCCCGTCTCCCAATAGTTCTCTTCCAGTGGGCTTCACGGGGGCGCTGGACATCACCGTCACCGGGAACAAGTGCGCGAGGGGCATCCCGCGCTTAAAGGTGATCTCCCTCTCCGTTATGTTCCTTACCATCAACCCCATCCGCCGTGCCTGTACAGCTGAGGGCCTCTGCAATTCAGGTCTCACCAGCGCCCCAGCCGGGAACCGGGACTCCCTTTCCAGGTCGTCGGGGGCGTCTACTAGCAGGGCCTCTTCCGGCGGTAATCCGGGGAATCTGGGGGTCCCCATCACTAATGCTGCCTCCCCTGGCCATATCACCTTAGGCCTCGGCTGAATGCACCACACCGTCCCTCGTTTGCACTCAGGATCCAGCCCATGAGGGTCACCCACCCCTTCGTACACTGCTCGGAACATGGGGTGTACCGAGAGGGTCTCCAAAAAGTTCTCCCCCCCCTTCTTCTTACAGGCTCCCAAGAGCCGTCGCACCAGAGGGGAGTTAGTCCCCACCAACAGGGCAGCACCACCGGTCTCCACCGGGTCCGGACAAACCAACACCAGCTTCTCAAAGGCTTCCAATACTCCCACATCTCCCTCCGAAAATTCCAATCTCACTGACAAGTACCCATCGTACAGGTAATCACCATCACTTATGCCCCAAATCTCCAATGCGTTAAACGGAGTTACTGCCAAATGTTTCAGATATTTGTTGTAGAACGACCGGTACAGTAAGGTAACCTGCGACCCGGTGTCAAGGATGGCTTTCGCAAAGATTCCCTCTATCCGTAGGGACCCGCTGGAACGGGGTCCCACCAGTCCATCAGGAATTTGGGCTTGTTCGTTCCGGGGTTCCATAGAGGTTTTCTGGGAACGTGTTCCTCCCGAGACTCCAGTCCGTTCCCTCACTGAGCCTCTCTTAATTTTCCCGACACCTCTCCCTTCTTGGTGGCCTGGGGGCCCTCCCCCCTCGGCGCATCTCGTCTCTCACAATCCTTCCGCAAGTGGCCAGCTTCCCCACAGTGGTAGCACGCCCCCGGCCACTCACATTCCCGGCGGAAATGCCCCTCTCTCCCACAGTTATAGCACCCACTACTCGCCGCCTCTCTCCTCCCGATACGGGCCCCCGAGGACCCCTTGGATTTCTCTGGTCTCACCTCGGCTACCACCTCCTGAACCGCTGAAGACCATCCCTGAGGGTCCAAGCCCCCTGGTCGGCCCAAAGCACACTCCTCGGCCCGTACCTCTCGGATCAGCCGTCCGAATGATGGAGGGGAGCTCTGCTTAAATGACTGCCGTACACTCCAAACCACCCTGTCATCCTCCCGGGAACCGCTACATATCTGGCTCATCCTTAATTCCGCCACATCGTCCTCCCTCACTATACCTCGTCGCAGCAACCGCGTAAGCTTTCCTTCCAGCCTGAAAGCATAGTCGGAGAGCTTTTCCCCTCTTTTCTGCCCCATCCGTTGAAACTCTGCTAAATGCCGCCAGGGATCCCCTGACAGTCCAAACACTTCCTCCAAAGCGTCCAAACACTCCGATAGGGAAGCCAAGGGGCGTGCCGCTCTCAGATCGCGGACCACCCGGGCCACCCCGCCCCTTAAGCTTTCCACCAATCGCTGTCTCTTTTCCTCATCCGAAACTGGCCACACCTCTAACAATTGGGATGTATCTTCAACCCAGGTCTCATAGTCATCCTCCCCTTCCGGGGTGGGCTTGGCTCCCGAGAAAATTCTCAGCTTCGGGCGGTGCACCTCAACCCTTCTCGCCAGGGAGGTAATGGCAGCCGTTAACTCGGCAGTCTCCTCAAGCCCATGGGGGCGAGGCCTGGCCAAACCTTCCCACTCCACACCTCTACCTCTTGCTACGGGCACCCGGCCGGGGGCCTCATCTAGCTCCTCCTCCTCCGGCACCTCCTCACTTGCATCCTCGAGGAGAGTGTGGAGACCCCACGGCCCCGCCTCCCCCTGGACATGGACTGTCGCTGGTAATTCTAAAGTCATGACGTCGGCACTCGTCCGCACCAACATCCAGCTAGCTTCCAGTTCTTTCCCACCCCTTCTAGCTACAAGTTCTACCTGCCCGATACCTTTAATCAAACTCAACCCTCGCACCAGTACCTCTGCCGGAATGCGATAATCGACCCCGCTTACCACACATGCATGATTCACCAGTACCTCCTCCATTTCACACCAACTTACAATCTTATCTCGCTCCATCTTCACACCACTTACCGCAACAACAAGTACAACTTTCCTGAAAAAAAATCCAAATCCAGGACGGTAGCCCCCACTTGTAACATTCCGTTATATTGGCTCGTGTATGTCTAGGGGAAATCCCGCCCAGCACCTGCTTCAACACTCCCCTCAGGGTCAATCGTCGCCCGAATCAATCACAAACATCAATCATCAGCCAGCACACCCAGTGAATTTTAACAAATACACTTTATAGATATTACTAATTCTAGGGCATTAATATACATTTGATACAGAGAGGAAAGTAATGGGAAAAAAAGGCGCCAACACTTATCAAAGTCCACGTTCTTCGCGCGCTACCGTTGGAGCTCAAGTTCGACGTCAGACGACCACCCGAATTCCGTCGTCCCACGGCTCGGGACCACCCGAAGTGATCGACCGGAGCCTCTCCGCACGTCCGCCGTCCTCCTCGTCTCTCCTCCGACTCCCCGCCAAAACTCAGTCCACAGTCATATCATACAGCATGGCGTCCGAAAACAAAACGATACATGACCACCCATTGGTTAATAGAACCTGGTTATCTCATTTAAAGTAAAACAAACTGTTAGCGCAAACTCTCTGCAGCGTTAAAACACAACAAAGCCGCATTCCACAGATTAACATAACAAAATCCCCATTTTAAATGTAACAAAAGGAAGACCCCGTACACAAACATTTAGATTAGATTAGATTAGATTATGAGGACATGCAGTCCTCTTTTATTGTCATTTAGTAATGCATGCATTAGGAAATGATACAATGTTCCTCCGGTGTGATATCATAGAAACACAGGGCAAACCAAGACTAAAAAACTAACAAAACCCACATAATTATAACATATAGTTACAACAGTGCAACAATACCATAACTTGATGAAAAACAGGCCATGGCACAGTAAAAAAGTTCAAAGTCTTTTGAAATGTCCCACATCTCACGCAGATGGGAGAAGGAAGAAAACTCTCTCTGCCATGCCCGACCACAGTCCGACTCTGAGTCGTCCAAAAACTTTGAGCTCCGATCAGCCCTCCGACACCGAGTACCGAGCACCATCCCGCCGAACGCTTCGACCTCAGCCTCGGTCGCCAGCAGCAGGCAAAGCCGGGGATTTTGGGGCCTTCCATGTGAGATTCTCAATTGCACAGTAGCAGCAGCAGCAAACCGGGCATTTCAGAAATTTCTCCAGATGTTCCTCTGTGCCTTCTCACATCTGTATCCATCAAATCAGAATTATGCACAGCATCCTACTTACAAATACGATATCATTTCACCGGAGAGCTGCACGTGCTGCGTTGCGTCACCATCTTCTCCTCCAGCTCAGCTTTCCCTTTGAGTGTCTGTTTAAAGTCAATATTATTGGTGTTAGTAGCCAGCATTCATGTGGACTGGGACTGAAAAATAATGAAAGGTGCATAACTGTAACTCTTCTTTGGAAAAAAATCTGCTGATTAGAGGACAATGATGCAGAAAGATAGAAAACAGAAAGGGGAGAGAAAGAGAGAGAGAGAGAGATAAAGAGAAAGATTAGAAGAGAAACAAAACAAGGGAGAGTGTAAAAGAAATGAGAGGGTTGCAGAGAGAGCAGAAAAGATAAAAAGAAGTTCAAAGTTCAACATACATTTATTATCAAAGTACATATAAACTATACAACCTTACGATTCATCTCCTGACAGGCAGCTACAAAACAAAGAAACCCAAAAGAACCCATTAAAAAAGACCATCAAACACCTATTGTGCAGAGCGGATAAAAGCAAATCATGCAACCAATAAATGCAATCAGATAGCATTCTGAACTGAAGTCCACAAAGAGAGTCTGTCCACGGACCCTTAGTTCAGCGCAGAGCCGAGCAGCAAGCTGAACTGGCTCATCCCTTACCTCGGGCTCTGACACCCTAGCTTCTTCAATCTAGCCTGGGGGCTAAATCGTCATCCATATGTTGGGTTCAGAAACGTCAGTATACTCTGGGACCTGGAGTGCACCGCCTCAATTCAGCCCAGCACTTAAATTGTTGTCCAAACATTGGGAGCAGTCACTTGAATATGCTCTGGGGCCTGGAACCTGCTGCCTTGACCTGACCTTTCCAATTTGGCCCAGCGCTTAACTCGATCGAACCTCACGTTTTGCTTACTGTCAGTGACGGGCCTGCCGCCTTGTCTCGCCTCAGTATTACCACATTGAATTGCCTCCAAGTCCAAAGGGAAGTTACAGGCTTTTATTTGCGATGATCATTTACCGGAAAAAGTGTGATTAACAAAGTATTTAGTTGTTTTTTTTTGTTTCATTGGCCATCAGCCTGAAGTCACTGTGATTCAGCAGCGTCATCTGGGAGAAGAGGGAAATGTAAAAAAAAGAGAGACTGATTGTAATAAAGAAAAGGGAGATAAAAGAGGTAGAGAAAGGGACAAGGAAGAGAGAAAAAAGAGACAAAGTGACAGTGAATGAAAGCAGAATGAGAATGGAAGTGGTTGTTTGCGAGCTCTGGGATAAAGAGGCATTGAAAAATAACTGCCTAGCCTGCACCATCACAGGGGAAGTTGCAGCGGCAGAACTAAGGGGCACGTTAACTTAGCAGTGTAAATGGTTGAGGGAAGAGATAACATCATGGAAATGTGGAAGATTAAAAACTGTTGGCATCAGTAAAAATGTGTGGCAATCTGCTACTAGCTTTTTCCCACCAACACCCCTTTTATCCCACTCCCACCCCCACCCAAGGATATACAGTTTGGTTGAAGCATTACATGAGATTAATTCTAATTCTGCCATTCCCTGGAGGCCTATTTTGTCTCTGGTTCTATTATCAACCCTTAGCCCTAAATCAAAACACTTTTATAATTTTGTTTTTGTTTACTTCAACCTTCACTCATTTACAATCCCTTGAATTGCATTGAAGTCTTAGAATATGATTTGAGTTGGCAATCCTGGCAGTAACATACTGAGCTTTGACTTGTCCACTTTCATAGTTGATGAAGTTTAGTTTGCAGGACAGCATGGGGAATTAGGGGTCAGGTTAGGGTTTAGGGACAGTGATGAGGGAGAATGAAGTGTCAGTGGCAGGAACCTGTGCTTATAGTCCAGTTTGGAACGTACCGTAGTCAAAGGTCAGCAGTCCTGGAGTTTGGCCCATGTCAGGTCGACATGCACTGAGGAGACCAGTAATCCCCTGGTGGATTCTGAGTTGGAGGTCTATAAGGGCAGGTGATTCACCCCACCCCACTCCCCCCTCCCCCTGCCACCAGGATCAGAGGTCTGTGTGATTCTGGAAGTCAAAGCCCAGTGTTCTCTGTGGTCAAATCAAGGAGGTTGGGTTGGCCAAAACTTAAAGGTCAAATCCGTGATTGGCGAGTCCTGGGATCGAGGCCTAATGGTCAAACCCATGATCAATGAGTCCTAGGGTTGATACTCACTGTCAGCAAATTCCAAAGGGCAAAGCTGAAAGTTGAAGTCAAGTCCTTGGTGAGTCCGGAGGTATAAAGCCCAAAAAGACCAAAACCAAAATCATGAGTGTGGAGGAAGATCCTGGACCAGGGACTGTGGATTATAATCACAATGTCTACAATTCAGAGAGTCAGGGGCCAAGGGCTGGTGGCCCTAAGATGGCCCGTTCCAGGGTTGAAGGCTTGTTTGTGTGTGTGAGGGGGTAGATGAGTGAGAAAGGGGCTTATTTTACTGCTGTTACCTTGTTTGTTCTGATGTTGCTGTTGCTACTTGTGTTGTTCTGAGTACTGTGGGAATGCCTTGTTGGCACCAGAATATGTGGTGACACCTGTGAGCTACTCCCAGCACATCCTTGGGTATGTGGTTAATGCAAACAATACATTTCAGTGTACTGTCAACGTGAATATGAATCTGAATATGAAGTCAAGTCTTGCACAACCCAAGGTTTAAGGGAAAATGAAGAGTCGCAATGCAATCAGCTTAAGGTCTCAAATACATCTCAGATTTGTCAATATCAACCATGTGTGTGCATGACATTGTTAAAAATTTGATAGTGAGCTGCTGCACTGCTTTATAACACTTTACTTCAATGGATACAAAGACTAGGAGGGATATAGTTTAGGATACCAAATCATTACCCATCATTTTAGATTAATATATAGTTATGATGTACTTTCAAGAATTCGAGCTGGCCATCATGCCTGTTGCACCTTTCGATCGTGCGACCCATTTGGTCTCCTATAAGCTTGAAAGCAGTCACCCCTCACACCTCAGCACCTCTACCCCCTCAGATAGTTCTTCACTCAGTATATAATTGATAGCTCCTGCTATCACATCACCCATAGTTCGTATACTGAGATGTGACAGTTGATACGCTCACAGATGATGTTGAAGAATGGCATCCCCAACCTGTCCCAGACTTGTGAGCTTGTTGAGTGACACTTGAGAAGTATGTCTGCAGATTTCAAATAAAGGAAGATCACTTCTTTCATGAGAGAAGTAGCTCACGAACCACTGCTTAACTTAACCCATTGTCTTGCGGTAATGTTTTTATCTGATTTGTTGTTAAGAAAGATATTCCATTTTTATAGTCCTAGGAGAAATTATGGTTTTGAAGAGAGTACTCTGTTTTTTAAATGTGGAAGTGATTGTCACATTGGTGACATTTACATACAGAAACATCCTCCATCAGTAAGAAGATAATTTATCTGAACTTCTGCTTTAAATACAATCAAAAGTTATATCAAAAATTTTGAGAAGTTTCTTTTTCCTCAACATTCCCTTCAAAGTAAAATTTATACATTTGAAACCCCTTTTTAAGGCTGATTTATACTTCTGCGTAGGCTCTACGCCGTACCCAACGCTGTAGCCTATGCAAGTGGCCTGCACCGTTGTGAGCATTTATACTTGTGCATTGGTGTGTCTGCGTCGCTCTGCAATTCACCGCCAAGACGCTAGTTGGTGGTGGGGTTTCTATGCCACTGTGTTGAGTTTCTTTGTGTACTTTAAACAAAGGCGACTGAAACTGAGCACATCATGTTGGAGTTGGAGCTAATAAATGTTGAACAAGAGTTACTTTTATTGAAACTACTACAACACAGAAGAGAGAAGACATCGGAGGAGATGGTGTGTACGACCATTGAACAGACTGAGGCAGAAGGAGGGTGAATTTTCTGTGCTTGTCCGGCCACTGAGAGACATGGACGAGGAAATGCAGTTCAAATATTTTTGGATGTCGGCAGGTAGATTTGACGATTTGGTTCATCGTTCAGAAGCAACCGGAAATGCGTTGGAGGAAATACGGCGCTACCAAGTGAACCAAAAACAGTTGTTGCGGTCTGAATCGCCGCGACATGTAGTTACATTTTTGGGGAGGTGCGCATCAGGCTACGACGTAGGGCTGTTCCTACGGTGTAGGTTCGATGCAGAAGTATAAATTGGCTTTTACTGGGCGTCTCTAGAGATGCGAATTGGTAGCCGCTTGCTAACAGCCACCAGACTCAGCGGTGAGAAAGCTACCTTTTTCAGACTCTGTACATATATGGTCGACATGTCTTGGATCCCGCCAAACCCGTGAGGTTGGGATATCTCATCCCACTGAACCCCGATTTGTGTGAATCATTCTGTGTAACCTACTGCTCCCATGGAATCGCCCGGCAGCAAGAAATAACAAATCGTTCGCTGCATACAATTACATGCACAACATTCCGAAGCATTCTTATACTTAACGTTAACCCAAACACTACCAGAAGGACACACAGCTCTACAAGAAAACCAGTGCATGAAATACCCTACCATATCAGTAGTAGAATCTTTACCAGGATATTACTTATCGAATTGTAAAATATCTCTTGAGTTAGTGCATATGATATGTATTTTATATACCAGAAAGATATAACCTTGTGTCGTTGTATTAACATGATATAAATAAACATTTTTCACTTTATTAATCACTCATCTTTTCAAACAACTGGCAACAATTTTAATATGTTTCTAATTTTGATCTATTTAGTGGATTATAAATTAAAACAAAAAAAATCACATTGATCTCTTAAACTCCCAAGGAAGTCTTGCAACAAGCCAGTACTCCTGATTGATGAATTCTCCCTGAAGCTATGGATAGTTGGGTGAGAACATCTTCAAATGAAGCATTAAATAAAATAATGGTACAATTCACATGCAATTGAATTGCCATTTGAAAGTTCCACAGTATTTTGGATCAGGTTTGGATAGCCTGCTAAACAAATCAGCACAGCAGAAAGGTTTGATGTTGGATGTGACAGAAGAATGAGCAAAGACTCCAAGCAAGTTTCTAGTTATTTTCACCTAAGAGCATAGGGGGAGCCTATTTTCAAATATTTAAAACAAGTGATGATGCGTCATAATGCAAAACACCCTCAATACTGTAATGGTATTTCAGTAAATGTGCCTCAAGTCAAGAAAGAAGGACAAACTCACAACTGAAAGTGTTCTGCCACAGAGCAACGGTGGGAAATTAAATGATCAAAACAACCCGTTCACTGTTATCAACCAGCCACTAACCAGCCACATCACCAAATCTAGATGCCTAAGGTTGCCAAGTCTTTGCTATGGGAGCATGAAAGATTCAGCTGACTGATGGTGTTCGATCAGCTTGGACTCATCTTTCTTCATCATCAACCATAAACTGATCTCAGTCCAGTAGAGTTGTAACAACCTAGAGTTAGTAATAACATCTGTCAAATTCATCAGGTTAAAGAGGTGGGCAGTGGCAAACATTTATATTCTGGTAGAATCCAATACCGTTGAAGAAGAACCCTCCCCCTCTGATTGTCTGTAGTCCACATTAGAACTGGAACAGTGAATCACCCCTTTAATCTTTAATATGTAGACACTTGATAGTGCCAAAAAAAATGCCAGCAAGTTCACACCAGGTCTGACAAGCCTCGTCAGTCATCATTGGCTCTGTGTCAATCTCATATAGAACACTGAGTCAAGTTAACATATGGTGCATAATTCTTTTTTAATGCCCCCTTAAGTTGTTGTACTACTGTACAATTCTTGCAAATGAAATCACTGTTGGAGAAGATGCAAGCAATCTTCCAACAATTTTTACATTTCTTCTTATGAAATTGATAGGTACAGTGGGATAAGTTTCGCTGCCTGGGTTCTGAAAACACCTGAATTACATTAGGACATTATTAATAAGCAAGACACTGTTAAACAAGATTGAGATATAAAAACTAAATTTCCCATGAGTGTTATTTCTTAATAGCAGGAATTAAAGTGAGATTCCCCTGTATTTGTCCGTTTATGAAGACATGAATATTCATGGGTACTTACCTGGTCTTCCATCCAAGTTAGTGGAAAAATTGACTCCTGCAATAAAATGACAAAGTTTAGCATACTCTTCCAGTTCAATAAACGGATGGGCTGATGCATACTTTGCAAGGACAAACAAGGACATCTCAGGCAAGAGAAAATAAGGATACCTCAATATTCCCCATCTATCCAGGATATCACGGAGTGGTCAAGCTGTCACATATCCCAACCTCCTTTGGGAGTGTGATCTTTTATGCAATGCCTCCAAGGTATGTGAGCTTTGACATGGGGTCATATGAGACAGTCAATGCCCCACTCAGAAATAAAGTATTTTTTTTATTTCCATGGCAGAGAAATGAATTACCTTGAATGACTGGGTAAACCACCGTGAGATGACAAATTATTAATTAACTAGCTGATCTCAATTGCATCCAAAAGGTTTCCAACCCCTGTGCATTGCAATCATTGGCAAGCATAGAAAGCATTTGCTTTACAAATTTCCACTGTCCTGAGCCAAAACATACAATATAATGTCTGGTACAAAGAGCCTGTTCAAGTTAGTTTCTTCTTGTGTATCACTTTTATTGCTGGCTTCTCAGACCTTCAGTCATCATACCTAGCTCTTCAGTGGCCCAGAGCTATTGGGGCTCTGGCTGTTTATTAATCTGGAGCCTGGAGGTACAGTTCCTGTGAGTTTTCCGTCCATTTTTGCTTTGACCACAGGCCAGTGTGGCATCAGCAGATCTCAGAGGATGAAGGCTGGATAAGGTGAGCAGGAAAAAAGAATTTTAGAATCTCCCTACCTCTGAATTATTCATTGAGAGAAAAATGCTGACAAACTGAGTGAGGATGTGATTCATCACCTCTACAATACTGTCCACAGCTGAGTAGCTTGGCATCATCCAACCCCCTGGCCCTCATGGCAGCAATAATTGTTGGTCCATGATCAAAAGGCAGCTGAGATCATTATTGCTGTTGGGTGAGAATGTCTCATATATGACGATTAATATTTCTGTCTTAATATTTTCATTGTCAAAGAATCTCACTTTTCTAATTGCAATTACGTGAGAAAGAGATATACTAGTGCACTCATACTGCCCTTTGTGGCTTCTTCACCAGTCAATGTGACGACAACTGAGCTTTTGCATCAATGATACTTGTCAACACTATTATCACACATCTTCATTCCCTTCCTGGCCAAAACTCTCCCTGTTGCAGCCTTGAAAATGTTTGTGACTGAACATTTACAGCCCTCAAGTATAAATATTTACAGCCACTGGATTGAAAAGAATTCTCTTCGTCTATGTCCCAAAATACTATCAATTTATCCTATTACACTGAGCACGGGGGCCCCCCCAGGGCTGTGTGCTCAGTCCACTGCTGTTCACTCTGCTGACCCACGACTGTGCTGCAACACACAGCTCGAACCACATCATCAAGTTCGCAGATGACACGACCGTGGTGGCTCTCATCAGCAAGAACGATGAGTCAGCATACAGAGAGGAGGTGCAGCAGCTAACAGACTGGTGCAGAGCCACCAACCTGTCTCTGAATGTGAACAAAACGAAAGAGATGGTTGTTGACTTCAGGAGGACGCGGAACGACCACTCTCCGCTGAACATCGATGACTCCTCCGCAGAGATCGTTAAGAGCACCAAATTTCTTGGTGTTCACCTGGCGGAGAATCTCACCTGGTCCCTCAACACCCACTCCATAACAAAGAAAGCCCAGCAGCATCTCTACTTTCTGCGAAGGCTGAGAAAAGTCCATCTCCCACCCCCCATCCTCACCACATTCTACAGAGGTTGTATTGAGAGCATCCTGAGCAGCTGCATCACTGCCTGGTTCAGAAATTGCACCATCTTGAATTGCAAGACCCTGCAGCGGATAGTGATGTCAGCTGAGAAGATCATCGGGATCTCCCTTCCTGCCATTAGAGACATTTACACCACACGCTGCATCCGTAAAGCAAACAGCATTATGAAGGACCCCACGCACCCCTCATACAAACTCTTCTCCCTCCTGCCATCTGGCAAAAGGCACCAAAGTATTCGGGCTCTCACGACCAGACTATGTAACAGTTTCTTCCCCCAAGTCATCAGACTCCTCAATACCCAGAGCCTGGACTGACACCAACCTACTGCCCTCTACTGTGCATATTGTCCTGTTTATTATTTATTGTAATGCCTGAACTGTTTTGTGCACTTTGTGCAGTCCTGGGTGGGTCTGTAGTCTAGTGTAGTTTTGTGTTGTTTTACGTAGTTCAGTGTAGTTCTTGTATTGTTCATGTAGCACCATGGTCCTGAAAAACATTGGCTCGATTTTACTGTGTATTGTACCAGCGGTTATGGTCGAAATGACAATAAAAAGTGACTTGACTTGACTATGGCCATGACCCCTAATATAAACTCGTCAACAAGTAGAACCAAACTCTTAACACGTAACCTCTAAAACCCCCTGGCATTAATTAGATCACAACTCATTTCTCTAAACTCCAAAGAACCTAAGCCCTTTTTGCACATTATGTCCTTATTGGATAACCCTAACACACAAGGAATCATGTTCATTCTGCTGTTCTGAGGCAGATGGATTTTCCTTTCATAAAAACTAAATCTGTGCATAGTGTTACTGTTATGGTTACAATAATGTGCTACATAATCCTAACATATTGCCAAATAATTACTGTAAAGACATAGGTTTTTAACTATCAATTGCTTATTTGTATTTTAACTTTCTATGATGCACATACAAAAACACCAAATCCTTCTTAATCCCAGCCTTTACTCATCCCACTTTTAAAATTTGTCCTATTTTTCCACTTTCCCTACCAAGCCGGATGACTTACAGTGCCACATGCATCAGCTGTCTTTTTTTGTCTTGTCCCTAACTTTTCATCTTCTCTTCATGGCTGACTTTCCCACCTCAGTTTTTTATCATCTACAATTCCGGAAAGGATGATTTATCCTTTCACTCTGTTAATTGAATATTGTATGGCTATGGTATCGATGCCTGAAGGCATACACTCAGTGACTAGGGAACAGCTTCTTTCCCACTGCCATCTGATTTCTGCATGGACACTGAAACCGTGAACGCTACCTCACTAGTCACTACTGTTTTATTTCTGTTTTTGCACTACTTACTTAACTATTTGATATATATATATATAATTACTGTAATTCATAGTTTTGCTCCTCTATTATTATGTATTGCATTGTACTGCTGCCACAAAATTACCAAATTTCATGACATATACCAATGATATTAAACCCGATTGTGATTTTATTCGCAGTTAGTTACCATGATCCTAATCTTGCGATTATTTACCATGCCCCTAATCTTGTGAAACAATCTCACCTCTTGTGCCTCTTTAGAAACCAAACATGTTACATCAACTGATTCACCCAGATCTACTTTGCAACTACATCCTCATGAAACTCCAATGAATTGACAAACACCTTTACCCTTCATGAAGTGTTTAATTGACATGGTGCATCATGTTTTTAATCAGACTCTACATTTTTGCTGCATGTCAGCTTAAGCAGTTCATCGATCCCTGCTTGTTCTCAGCTTTTTTCCCTGGGACACAAAGGTTGAATACATCTCCTGGGGTGTGTCATTGATGAAGTTCTGAAAGACTGCTGGAGCATTAACTAAACCGAATTGCATCACCGCGTATTCATAATGTGTGTTGGAAGTGCTGAGAGCCGTCTCCATTCATCTCTCACTCTGATCTGGATCAGGTTGCAGGCATTGTATTTGTTACCTTCCAATCAACAGGAACATTCTCTTTCATGCTTTTTCTCAGAAGTTTTTTTTTAAACTTTGCTTGACCTCCAGGCTCATTACCCTTTTTTTGGTAATTGTCCTTAAATCATTATTCAGCCAGAATTTCTAAATGAAGTTTAAAAGAAACATGTATATATTTTTATATATACATTAAAGGCCAACTACTTGTGAAGAGAATATTAAGGAACTAATTAACAGGAAAACTGCAGATATATGTAACTGACCTAAAATCACTTAAGATAAAAGTAAGCAGTAAAGAGTGGGTGAAATATTTGTTTAGGAGAGGAAGGAAGCATTGCCAATTTTGGTTCTGGGGAACAAGATGAGCTAAGTAGAGTGGAAAAACATTTAGGGCTCAGTGCCCGAAGTTTTATGGAAGAAAATATGGACTGCTCTCAAGCTGTATAGTCAGCTGAAGAAGGATTGATTTCAATAGGATGAGAATACTATCTTACCAAAGGCTGGCATGCAAAACCTCAATTGACAATTGGGTAGTTTTAATAGAGGAGATAGCCTTGGTACATTCCCATCAGGAGAAAAGAGAAGCCAATTAAAACTAGAGAGCTTTGAAAATAAAGAAGGAAACCAGTGCATATGATAGGTGTCAGTTTGATGGCACACACAAGAACAGGACTGATTAATAGAAAGATCAGTGTGGAACCAAAAGAAAAATGAAGGGAAAGGGTAGAAGAAAAGAAAGACAAAGGATATAACAAGAAATCAAAAATTCATTTCTTGGTGTAAATAGCAAATGTGTGGGAAGGTTAGAGATTATTCAATCAGGAACCAACGCTAGGGGTGGCTTGGTAGCATGGTGGTTAGCACAACGCTTTACAGTACCAGTGACTCAAGGTTCAATTCCCGCCACTGTCTGTAAGGAGTTTGTATGTTCTCCCCATGACTGTGAGGGTTTCCTCCAGGTGCTCCCACATTCCAAAGATATACCAGTTGCTAGGTTAATTGGTCATTGTAAATTGTCCTGTGATTAGGCCAGGGTTAAATCGGGGGTGGCTGGGCAGTGCAGATCAAAGGGCCTGAAGGGCCTATTCTGTGCTGTATTTTGAAATAAATAATAATTTAGAATCACTCATATGGCATGATGCGTGTTGGAGTTGGCCTCCAACTACAACTATGTGATTGTTGGAGAGTTGAATGGACCATTGGTTCAACTTCAAGTAATCTGCTGTGTACCTCAGGATTCACAATATCCCCTGCACAACCACAGGTAGAACAAAGAAGGTGTTCAGAACCACTTATTTTATAAACTGGTGATGGTGATCAGAAAGCACATGAGAAACAGAAGGGATAAAACCAGATTTTATGTCGAAAAGGGAGATCTCCCCATCTGCTGGCTGCATTGGGGTCATTGAGCAGACTGGTAGAGGTGACTTGCTAGAAGTGTACAAGATGATAAGAAGCATAGACTCAGTCGTCAGCAAGATGCATAATTTTTAGGTGATTAGGCTAAGGTTAAATAGATAAGTTGAAAGGTGGTGCAGCTCGTTGGCCCAGAAGGCCTGTTCCACGCTGTATCTCTAAATTAATTAATCAGCGAAAAGCTGTAAATTCTAAAAGCCATCAGAATAAATTTACTAAAATGTTTACAGAGAGAGTTCTATTTCATAGTTAGGGTTGAAGATCTGGGATTGTTCACTTTGGAACAGGGAAGGTTGAGAGTGGACTTCACAGAGGTATTTAGAATAATCAGTGTAAAGTCAGACTTGACAGAGAGAAACCTTTCCTATTGGTGGAATGGTGAAGAACCAGGAGATATAGAATTAAGATGATTATGGAAAGGAATAAGAGCAGGATTGGCCAATTGGCCCATCGAGGCTGCTCTGCCATTTCGTAAGATCATGGCTGATCAGGCCATGGAATTATCTCCACCTACTGCTTTTATTCCGTAGCCCTTAACTGTGTCTTGAATATACAGGATGACGTAGCCTCTACTGCTTCCTAGGGCAGAGAATTCCACAGATTCACTACTTCCTGGGAAAAGAAGTTTCTCTTGATTTCCACTCTAAATCTACTTCCCTGAATCTTGAGAATATGCCCCTAGTTCTAGTTTCACATACCAGTGAAAACACTTCCCTGACTCTATCTTATCTATCCCTTTCATAACTTTATATGTTTCTATATCACCTCTCACTCTTCTGAATTTCAGCAAGAATAGTCCCAGGCAACGCTTCCTCTCCTCATAACGCTACTTCCTTAGTTCCGGAATTAACCTGGTGAACTTCTTCTGTACCACCTCCAAAGCCAGTATGCTTTCTCAAGTACGTAGACCAGAACTGCATGCTGTACTCGAGGTATCTTGTACTGTTGCAGCATTACCTCCCTACTCTAAGATTCAGTCCCTCGAGCAATGAAGAACAAAATTCCATTCATGTTCTCAGAAAAACATTGTTAAGTATTTTTTCTCCAGTTTTGTATAATTCTTTGAGTTATATGTTTGTCTGGAACCATGAAAAAAGGCTGCTTTCACCCACGTGGCTTGTGTGATTGAAGCATTAAAGCTGCATGGAGACAGTGCCAGAAGCACGCAGTGTAACTGTTTGGATACATAGTATTGCTGATAACAGAAGATAATAGCTTATTGGAGTAATTTTATTGTTTGGTATTATATTTTTGATAATTTAGAATTAAAGTGATATGCTCCATTGGAATAACAGAAATGATAATTAAACTAAAAAAGGCCTGAACATTAAATGAGTGACGGTATAAATAAGAAAAGAATTGAACTTGATTTAATGCACACCTTATTCCCTATTGTTATACAGTTAACTGGATGTACTGTAATTAGTTTTGATTCACCGTAAAATTACTGAAGGGGTAAATAGTACAGCATATATGTTTCATACACTGTTTCCCCTTTTCTATTTCTTCCTCATAACCTGTTGCATCTGCAAACCAACCTTTTGTGATTCATGTATCTGCACTTTTAAATTGCTCTGCACAACAGTGTGTTGCAATCTTTCACCATCGAAATAACAACCTGATCTTCTATTTTTCCTTCTAAGATGGAGAACCTCATGTTTACCAACATTCTGCTCCATCTTCCAGACCTTTACCCACTCAACCTGTTGAAATTTCACTGTAGACTTTCCTTGTCAGAAATGGTTAGAATCTGCAATTCTTTGCGAGGTGGGAAATGGAGACAGGTTATATCAGGGGATTCAGAATGGAAGGAGATGGATACTTGAAATAAGACAGAATGAAAGGCTGTGGATGTAGGGCTGGATTTCTCTTGAAGATGCTACAGATGCAGGAAATCCTGAGCAACACACACAAAATGCTGGAGGAAACCAGCAGGTCAGGCAGTATCTATGGAAATGAATAAACATCAACATTTCAAACAGGGAAGCATGGGGGAAAATGCCAGAATAAAAAGGTGGGGGCAGGGGAAAGGAGACCCAACTAAAAGATGACTCCAGGTGGGAGGAAAAGGTGAAGGGCTGGAGAGGTACCTTTCTCACCCATCTGTCTTCACCTATCACTGTAGTTAGTCCTCCTTTCCCTCTCCCCCATCCCACACACCTATTTATTCTAACAACTTCCCCTTACCTTCTCAGTCCTGAAGAAAGGTCTTGGTCCAAAACAGCGACCATTTATCCTTCTCCATAGATGCTGCCTGACCTGCTGGTTTCCTCCATTCTTTTGTGTGTGTTGTTCTGGATTTCTCTTGTATAGATCTAGTACAGAGTCAATGCCTTCTGCTGGTAAAGGGATGTTTGCGCAATCAAAGCAGCTGTGCAGGTTGACTCTGTAGTTAAGAAGGCGTATGGTGTATTGGCCTTCATCAATCATGGAATTTAATTTAGATGCCTAGAGGTAATGTTGTAGCTATATAGGACCCTGGTCAGACCACACTTGGAGAACTGTGCTCAGCTCTCGTCGCCTCACTACAGGAAGGATGTGGAAGCTATAGAAAGGCTGCAGAGGAGATTTACAAGGATGTTGCCTGGATTGGGGAGCATGCCTTATGAGAATAGGCTGAGTGAACTCAGCCTTTTCTCCTTGGAGCGACAGAGGATGAGAGATGAACTGATAGAGGTGTATAAGATGATGAGAGGTATTTATCATGTGGATAGTCAGAGGCTTTTTCCCAGGGCTGAATTGGTTGCCACAAGAGGACACAGGTTTAAGATGCTGGGGAGAAGATGTCAGAGGTAAGTTTTTCACTCAGAGAGTGGTGAGTGCATGGAATGAGCTGCCAGCAACGGTGGTGGAGGCGGATATGATAGGATTTTTTAAGAGACTTTTAGATAGGTACATGGAGCTTAGTAAAATAGAGGGCTATAGGTAAGCCTAGTAATTTCTAAGGTAGGGACATGTTCAGCACAACTCTGTGGGCCGAAGGGCCTGTATTGTGCTGTAGGTTTTCAATGTTCTATGTTTCTATGTTCTAAGTATAAATCATTTAAACACTTCACATTGCTTCTCACCACTGTACCTTTTCATCTAATTTCCTGTGTGTCTCAGCCAAATTGTTTTCATTCCTCTGTAACTGGCTTTGAATAAATTTAAGTTTCATTGCTAAACACAATATTGCCTGCATTAATATGAATTTCTATATTATGCTCCCTCTCCCTTGGCCAGTCTTTTCCTAAGATGAATTAACCTGAACTCATTACACGATATTAGATCCATAATAACCAGTCCTTCAGTCCTCAATGAATACTGAAGAAAGGAAAAAAATTCATGAACTCTTTCTCAAAACTAGGTAATCTTTATCAATTTTTCCAGTCTATCTGGAAATATTGTTCCTCATGAATATTATATAACTTTAGTTAACTATGATATACTTGGTCAAGCACTAAAACTGCCATTAGTGACCACAGAAACAGCCTCATGGTATATTTTTGCCCTTGTTAATTCTGACCTATAGCCACATTAATTGTGGGCCAAATTCATTGTTTACCATGATTTTGTTTCAGTCTTAGTAATGAGAGTTACTTATCTCCCTGCTGCTATTGGCTAATTTCCCTAAAGGTGCCATACCGTGGAAGAATTAGATCTCTACTCTTGTAACCATGCAATCACATTGCATTAAATGCGTCTAAATTAAGCTTTGGGTTATCTGACTGTCCGATTCGTTCATCTTTTCATATTCATTTAAAATGATAAATCTTTGCTGGCAAGGCTAATCTTTACTGTCCATTGAGAGGTGTCGTTCCCACTGTGCTCCTGAGCAGCGTGTTGCAGAACTATATTTCCAGATCAGACACCGAGGGGCCTCCAGGGGACCAGGGATTGTCTCTTCCCATTTGTCCTTCACAGAATTTGAAGTTTTTCAGTCTGGGAGCAGCCCAGCTAATATCTGAACATAGAACATAGAAAGGTGCAGCACATGGACAGGGCCTTTGGCAAAAAAATGCTGTGTCAATATAATTAAACTAGTAATTAAAAGCCTAACTAAATTAATCCCTTCTGCCTATACAAGTCCATGTTCCATACAATTCCTGCATACTCATCAACTTGTCTGTCTACTGCCTCTATCATATTTGGCTTCACCATGACCCCTGCCATGCCTTCCAGGCACTCACCATTCTGTGTGCAAAAACATGCCCCACACATCTCCTTTCAACTTATCCTCTCTCACCTTAAATGCATGTTCTCTAGAATTAGACATTTCAAACCTGGAAAAAGGATACCAGGTGTCCACTCTATGCTTCTCTTCATCTTCTTAGTTTATATCAGGTCGCCCCTAAGCCTCCACCGCTCCAAAGGAAACAACCCAGGTATGTCCAGCCTCTCCTTGTAGCTCGTGCTCCCTAATCCAGAAGCATCCCGGTAAACCTCTTCTGCACCCTCACTCAAATCTCCTTTCTGCAACAGAGCAAAATTCCAGGTGCAGTCTAACAGTTTCATAAAGTTGCAACATAACTTCCTGACTCTTGAACTCAGTGGCTTGACTAATAAAGTCAAGTGTGTTATATGGCTTTTTTACACCCCTACCAACTTGTGCAGCAATCTTCTGGGAGCTTTGAATGAGTCCCCAAAATTCCTCAGTGCTGAAGTACACTACATCCATAGCATGCTGGTGATGGAGAGAAAGAATGCTTATAATGGTGGATGGGGAACCAATAAAGTGGTCTAATTTGTCTAGGATAAGCATTAGAAATCTGGAATAATGTTGCAATGACATTTACTCCAATAAGTTAAGAGTGTTCATCACATTCCCACAGATAACCCACAGGTAGTGGAAAGGCTTTGAGGAGTCTGTGATTCTGATCTATTCTTGTGTTTATGTAACTGCTTTACTAAAGTTTATAGTCAATAGTAAACCATAGAATATTCACAGTGGGATACTCATTTAAAGTAATACCATTGACACACAATTAAACTCACCGTTGTTCAAGCTAGACTTTGCCATGTTAGACCATAAGACATACTGTCGAATTATGCCATTTGGTCAATCAAGTCCGCTCTGCTGTTCTGTCATGGTTGATTTATTATTGCACTTAACACTATTCTTTCTACCTTCTCTCTGCAACCTTTGGTGCCCTGACTAATCAAGAACCTATCAAACCCTGCTCTAAATATACCCAATTACTTGGCCTCAACAGCCATCTGTGGCAATGAATTCCACAGGTTCACTCCCCTCTGGCTAAAGAAATTTCTCCTCATCTCTGTTCTAAATAGACAACCTATTCTGAGGCTGTGCCCTCTGGTCCTAGACTCCCTGAATATAGGAAACAACCTCTCCATATCCACTCTATCTAGACCTTTCAATATTTGATAGATTTCAATGAGATCCTCCCTTATTGTACTAAACTCCAGTGAGTACAGGCCTAGAGCCAGAAAATGCAATTCATTAACCCTTTCATCCCAGAATCATTTTCATGAATCTACTCTGGTCTTGGGCCCTCTCCAATGTCAGCACAGCTTTTCTTAGATAAGGGGCCCAAACTGCTCACAATACTCCAAGTGCAGTCTGACCAAATGACCTATAAAGCCTCAGCATCACATCCATGTTCTTATATTCTAGTCCTCTTGAAATGAATGCTAACATTGCATTTACCTTCCTTACCACCCACTTAATCTGCAAATTGACCTTTAGGGAATCCTTCACAAGGACTCCCAAGTCCCGTTGCACCTCTGATTTCTGAGTTTTCTCCCTGTTTACAAAATAGTCTGAACCTTTATGCCGTCTACCAAAGGGCATGACCATATACTTCCCTACTCTATATTCCATCTGCCACTTCTTTGGCCATCTCCTAATCTGCCTAAGTCCCTCTCCAGAGGCCCTGCTTTCTCAACACTACCTGCCCCTCCATCTTCTTTGCTTCATCTGCAAATTTGGTCACAAAGCCATCAATTCCATCATCAAAATCATTGACCTACAGTATAATGTGAAAAGAAGCAGTCCTAACACAGACCCCTGTGGAACACCAGTAGCCACCGGCAGCCAACCAGAAAAGGCCCCCTTTATTCCCCACTTTGCCTCCTGCCACTCAGTCAATCTCCTATCCATTCTAGTATTGTTCCTGTAATACCATTTGCTCTTACTTTGCTTATCAGCTTCATGTGTGGCACCTTGTCAAGGCCTTCATAGAATCCACTTATGTGACATCCGCTGACTCCCCTTTTCCTAAAAATACTGAAAGTACTAAGTATGTTTAGTTTACTCACTAAAACTGTTTCCTTGATGGCTACAGAGAGTTAAAGAGAGAGGGAAAGGGATTGATGCGATTGCTGTGTTGGAGCAAGCATGCACACATTGGAATTAATGGGCTTCTGCAGAATTACTAAGAAAGTATTCCAATTACTTCGGCAGCAAGAACACACCCTTGATTCCCATCATTTTTCACATTAAACTGTGTAAAGGAAATTGGTTAAACTGAATAATAGCTTTCGTATTGTTACGAATGGCACACAGATGACCACCAATTCAATTAAGAATTGCAAAAATGCCACCTCTGCAGACAGTGTTGATATTGCTCTGACGCAGGGAAATAGGTTATCTTAAGTAAATCTTCCAGCTCTGAGTCAGTGCTGACGTTCAAGATCAACCAGAATCACTATGACTAAGTGTGACGCACTACTATTTGTTGTACATGAATTGACTGCTTTGTATCCCATGTCCTCATTTCAAGTGCACTTCATTGGTCATGGAATGGTTTATAATATTCAGAAGATATGAAAGTCAATTTTAAACTCTCCTTTGTATTTGCAGACTATGTGACTAACTTCCCACATTTCCTGAAGATGCGTGAATGTTTTTTTTCCTGATTCTAGTTTAATAATCTTCAATGTGTTTTTGTTTGCAAGCAATTTCTAACTACACCACAAAAGCCCACTGACTTGTCACTCCTGGAGTCTAGTCTCACTGCTGTTCAATGGAATAATTTGATTTTTTGCATACATTCTGTTTTAACTTGGCAAGACGGTAGGGAAATGTCATTTCCCTGCTGCAGAAGATGGAAGTCTGAAATAAAAACACTGACTAATGGAAATAACTCAGCAGGTTAGTCAGCATCTGTCAAGGGAAACAGTTTAGATCCTTGACTTGAACATAGAGCAGTTCAGTACACTGCCGCTTGGCCCACGATGTTGTGCCAACACTATATCTACTCTGAGATCAATCTGACCCTCGCTTCCACATACCCCTCCATTTTCTTTCATTCTTGTGCCTACTTAAAAGTCTCTTAAGTGTCCATAATATATCTGCCTCTACAACTATGCATCGGCAGTATGTACCATTCACTTATCGCTCTCAGTGAAAGAAATAACCCTCCAACATTCCCCTTATACTTATCTCCATTCAACTTAAAAGTATGTCCTTTCATATTAGCCATTACCACCCTGGGAAGACATCTTTGGCTGTCCACTCTACCAATGCCTCATCATCTTTTGCACCTCTATCAAATCCCTCTTATCCTCCTTCACTCAAAGAGAAAAGTCCTAGCTTGCTTAACCTTTCCTTATAATACATATTCTCTAATCCATGCAGCATCCTGGTGAATCTCTGTCTAAAGCTCCCACATCCTTTCTATAAAGAGGTGACCAGAACTGAACACAAAAATCTAAGTGTGGTCTAATCAGTGTCTTATAGAGCTGCAATATTACAATCCCCGTCTAATTAAGGTCAACACACCATATATCTTCTTAACCACCCTACCAACTTGCCGGGCAACTTGGAGACACTCTACAGAAATGGACCCCAAGATCCCTCTGTTCCCCCACAGCGCTAAGAATCTTGCCATGAACCGTGTACTCTGCTTCCATTGAACATTCCAATGTGTATCACTTCACAGTTTTCTGTATTGATCGCCACCTGCCACTTCTCAACCAGTTCTGCAGCCTCTCAACATGAGGTTGTAATCTACAACAAACCTCCATACTATCTACAACACCGGTAATCTCCATTTATCTGCAAACTTACTAACTCACCCCTCCATTTCCGCATCTAAGTCTTTTATAAAAAATCACAAAGAGTAGGGTTCCCTGAAAAGATCCCTGTTGTACACCACTTGTTGTAGACGTCCAGGCAGAATATGCTCCATCTACTACCACCTTCAGCCTTCTATGAGCAAGAAAAATTCTGAATCAATGCCGCCAAGTTTCCCTGGATTCCATCCCTCCTGACTTTCTGAATCAACCTATCATGGAACACCTTGCTGAATGCCTTTTGAAAATCCACATACACCACATCTACCGTCCAACCTTGTTCAATTTATAGAGTGATCCCTAATCAGATGATGCTTCTCTGAATGTCTTGTCTCTAAGAATCTTCTTCAATACTTTGTCCATAAATGATTTAAAACGCACTAGTCTTAATTCCCAGGGCTATCCCTATTAACTTTCTTGAACAAAAGAATAGTATTTGAGGTGCTTCAATCTTCTGGTACTAATCCTGTGGCAAGTGAGGATACAAAGATTGGCAGTGGCACAGCAATCTCTTTCCTCATTTCCCATAGTAACCTGAAGTATATTCTATCCAGCCCCAGGGACTTATCTATCTTAATGTTTTTCAAAAGTTCTAACACATCTTCTTTCTTATCCTCAATATGTTCCAGCATATTAGTCTGCTCTACATTGGCCACACTGTCCTCAATGTGACTCTCACTGGTGAATACTGAAGCAAAATAGTTATTAAGGGCATCCTCTATCTTCTCTATTCCAGACACCTTTCCTCATTTATTACTGATCTGTACTGCCCTCATCCTCCTGTTCTCATGTACATGTAGAACGTTTTGAGGTTTTCCTTAATCCTAATTGTCAAGGCCTTCTTATGTCCTTTTCTAGCTCTCTTAAGTTCTTTCTTAAGTTCTTTCCCAGCTGTCACTTCTAACTCTCAAGAGCCCCATCCGATCTTTGCTTCCTAAACCTTAAGTATACTTTCTTCCCCTTCTTGACGAAGGGTTGCACCTCTCATGTTAAATGATGGAAGCTTGGATCTTTCAAGCAAACAATACTTCCCTGCCTCAAAGCCTATTCTGAACCCAATGCAAGTGCTCCCTAAGCAAACTCCACTTTTCTGTTGTACATTTCAGTCAGAACATCTGTTCTCTATTCATGCTCCCAAGTTCCTGCCTAATAAGTCACATTCTCACAATTAAATGATTTTCCATTACTTTTGTTCTTATCCTTGCCAAAGGCAATGCTAAAGGTCAGGGAGTTGAGGTTACTGTCTCTAAAATGCTCGCCCACAAAAAGATGTCACCTGACAAGGTTCATTGCTTAGTACTAAATTTAATGGAAAAATCTACAGGAAACAGCTCGATTACATCCTCGTAAGAACAAAATGGCATAATTGTGTGATCAACACAGAAGTCTACAGCACCTTCAACTCGGTCAGTTCTGACCGCAGAGTAGCGTCAATGCAAGTGAGACTGAGCCTGCGGCAACCCAAAGCCACAGGTCTCAAGGAGAAGATAGACTGGAAGGTATTCTCCTCACAACCTATTCTTCAAGCCCAGTACACAGTGGAGGTAAGAAATCGCTTCGGCCCACTGGAAAGGGAGGAGGAAGAGACTGCAACCAACGGCTATCAATGGCTCATAGACACACACACAGATGCAATGAAGGGATTGCCTACTGTGAAACGAATCAAGAAGAGCTGGATCTCGAAACATCCTGACGTCGTTGCAGCAAGAAGTGTGGTCAATGCTTGTCATGCCGGACTTAGAAGAGCTAAGAGACAAGTTCAAGACAACAAAGAAGAATCTCTTTGCCACCTACAACCGACTGAAGGAAGAGGAACTAGCTGAGAGGATTAGAGAGATAGAGGCTGCTAATGAAGACATGCAGCATGGAGAAGCATAGATCAGTAGATGGAAGAAGTCCCCATCAGGTCAAGTAAGTGGTAAAACAGCAGAGGACCGTGTCCAGACATGGTTTATCCACTTCAAGAACCTGCTGGGAAGCCCTCCAATGATCACAGAAGAAGAAGAGGACATACCCACGATACTAACGCAAGTCGACATCGATGACGGCCCATTCACAATTGAGGAACTGATGAAGGCCAAATATGCACTCAAACAGGGCAGGAGTGCTGGACCAGATGGGATACCACCAGATGTCCTGAAGGAATGTGATCTGGATGACATCTTGCAGGACATATCTAATACGGCATTGATGAAAGGTGACAAACCAGAACAGTGGTCACTCTCAAACATTATCCCAGTCCCCAAGTCTGGATCCCTCACAAAGACAGATAACTACCGCAGTATCAGCTTGACCTGCATCTTAACAAAGTTATACAATCGGTTGATCTTGAACAGGATTCACACCGCCATTGACCTTAAGCTAAGATTCAATCAGAACGGTTTTCGGCAGAAGCGCACAACAGTAATGCAAATACTTGCTCTCTGTAGGATCATCGAGGAAGTCAAGAAGAACAACCTACCAGCCGTGCTTACTTACATCGATTTTCACAAAGCTTTTGACTCCATTCACCGAGGTAAAATGCTAAAGATCCTGAAAGCTTACGGAGAGCCAGACCATCTACTGAGAGCAATAGAGTCCAGCTATACCAAAACCATGGCGAAAGTTGTATCACCAGACGAAGAAACAGCAGTGTTCGAGCTCCGAGCTGGTGTGCTGCAAGGAGACACTCTGGCACCCTACATCTTTATAATCGTCCTTGATTACGCTCTGCGTCAAGCTACCAAAGATCATGACAAGCTTGGTTTTACCATAAAACCAGGACGGACCAGAAGGCTCAGACCAGTTACACTCACAGATCTCGATTTTGCAGATGACATAGTCCTGCTCTCTGACCAGATGGAGGAAGCACAGCAGCTACTGACAAAAGTGGAAATTGAGTGCAATAAAGTTGGACTTCACCTAAACGCTAAAAAGACAGAGTACATGGTGTTTAACTGCGACAAAGGTACTCTCAAGACCGTAAAGAATGATACCATTAAGAAAGTCTTTGACTACAAGTACCTTGGGTCAAGAATGATGAGTTCGGAGAAGGACGTAATGATACGGAAGGTGCTGTCGTGGAGGTCTATGAATGACATGAAGGAAATCTGGAAGTCGAACCTGACCAGAGGGCTTAAAAAGAGGATTTTCATCGCAGTCATAGAGTCCGTTCTCACGTACGGATGTGAGACGTGGACACTCACCAAGACGATGCAAAAGTCTCCAGATGGTTGCTATACACGAATGCTCCGGATGGCTCTTGACGTGTGTTGGCAACAGCACATGACGAACGTCGAGCTCTATAACGACCTACCGATGCTCACCACTAAAATCGAGGCGAGAAGACTGCAACTAGCGGGACACTGTCTACGCCACATCGAGCTACCTGCTAGCCTAGTCATCATATGGGAGTCCAAGTACGGGAGGATGAACCCCGGGCGCCCTCCCAAGACTATGGTCAACACACTCCTAGAAGCAGCGGTGCGGCTAATGTAGATGAATTGAACACACTGATGAGGGAGAGGGAGAAGTGGAGAGTCCGTCATCGTGCCCGACGCTGGCCCCCTAGGCCTGAGTCGACGTAGTAGTAGTAGATCTAATGTGGCCTTTCCTTTAGTCGGCCCAACTATATATCATCTCAGAAATCTTTACTGGACACACCTAACTAATTTTTCCCCAGCTAATGTCATGGTCCGGATCGGGGCCCCTTTAAATTTACCTTGTTTATGTTACGATCCGGACCGTTAATTCCCTGTTTTCCCGTGTCCCTCGGCTTTGGTGATTAGAGGCAATTAACGCTCAGCTGAACTGGTAGTTTATAGTCTCCGGTTTTCAGCCGTTTGGTGGGGGAGCATCTGCAAAGTCATCAAAGGTACGGCGTGCCGCTGTCATCTGGCCGGAGCAAGCCTAGTCCCGGCCCTATGTCCTGTACCCAAGGAGGGTCCCAGCTCTCTGCTCTGTGTGTGAGTCCCGGCCCTATGTCCTGTACCCAAGGAGGGGTCCCGGCTCTCTGTTCTGTGTGTGAGTCCCGGCCCTATGTCCTGTTCCCAAGGAGGGGTCCCAACTCTGTATTCTGTGTATGTGTCCATGGTTCCATGCACCTGCTCTCCCGAGACCGAGGCTCTGTTTTCCATGTTCCTCCTCTCCCTAGCCCATGTCATGTCCATGCCTGGTTCTGGGGTCCGAGCCCAAGTCAAGACCCAGGTACTGGGTCCTTGCCCAGTCTCGGGCTCGGAGTCCATACCGTAGCCTCTTCATGTCTCCTCTAGTTCTGGGAGCTGATTCCGAGTCCTAACCCATACCCTTGGTCCCAGCCTAGTTGTGGTCCTTGTCCAGTTCGCTATTCCTGCTCCTGCCTAGCTCTCCTGGTATTGGACAATAAACAAAATCTAAGTAACCTCACAAGATGTGTCTTGCATTTGGGTCCACCCTTGCTCCTAATGCCCCCCACCCATTGTGACAGCTAAACCTTTGCACTAAGGAGGCACCAGTCAATATTACGAAAGTTGAAGTCATCCATGACAACAACCCGGTGTATCTTTGCACCTTTCCAAAATCTGCCTACTGATCTTCTCCTCAGTGTCCCTGTTGCTATTGGGGATCTATAAAATACCCTATAGTATTGGGTTGATTGATCCTGTCCTGCTTCTGACTCCCACCCACACTGATTCAGCAGGTAATCCCTCCACGACATCCTCCCTTTCAGCAGTTGTGATAATATCCCTGACTTGTAATGCTATTCCCTCACCTCTTTTATCTCCCTTCCTGTATCTTTGGAAACATCTAAACCCAGGAACATATAGCAGCCATTTGACAGCCAAGTCTTTGTAATTGCCTTAACATCATATTTCCATGTGACTGATCCATGGTCTTAGTTCATCAGCTTTATTCCTGATACTTCTCACGTTAAAATAATCATATTTCAAACTATCCAACTGACTTCATTTATGTCCTATCCACTGCCTATCATTCCTCACAGTCACTCTACACATTCATCTACCTTAACACCAACTGCTCCATCATCTGACCTATCGCCTATCACTCTAGTTTCCTGCCAACTTAGTTTCAAACCTCCCCAATGGCTAAAGCAAACCTGTCCACAAGAACATTGCTCCATTTTGAGTTCAGGTGTAACCTGCCCATTTTGTACAGGTCATACCTTCCCCAGAAGAGATCCCAATTTAATCTACAGATCTGAAACTCCTGAAATCTGTAATTTCTGGATAGATGGCACACACCCTTGAAGTCCTGCTCATCAATGCAAGTTCAAATTTATTGTCATTGGCATGTATAAAGGCTTTAAAAATTAGCTTTTTGCAGCAGTAGCAGCATTACAAACATAGGCAAACATAAAGTAACATAAACATAAATTAAAATAGATACATTAACATAGCAGCATTAGTGTCAAGCTGAGAGAGGGAGAAAATGACTGGTGTTTTTCATGCCATTTGAAGAATGTGATAGCAGTAGGAAGAAGCTACAGTTTGAATCTTGAACAATGGGTCTTCAGGCTCAGGTACCTCCCCTCTGATGGAAGCATTGTGAAGACGGCATTGACTAGATGGATGTGCCTTCCTAAGACATCACCTATGGTAGTTATCCTCTAGGGTGGGAGAGCTGTACCTGTGAAAGCTTCTCCCATAGAACAGCGGTATAATATAATTTCCATTTATCAATTTATTTTTAAATAGCATAATATGGATTTTATTCAAATAAGATCATTCCCAACTCCTTATCTTTGCTCTTTGGGACCTCATCCCTTTTCCTAGCTGTGTCGCTGGTACCAATTTGTACCATAACTTCTGACTGCACTTCCTTCTCCTTAAGAATGCTATGGACTGAATCTGAGACATCCCTGACCCTGGCCCCTCCAGGCAGCATACATTCCTAGAGCCACTTTCATATTCACAGAATCTCCTGTCTGTTCCCCTAACTACTGAATCCCCAATCACCACAGCTCTCTTTTTCTGCACCCCTCTCCCACCCCTGTGCTTTCCTTCTAAGCCACAGTCAAAAGTCTGGTCACTCCAGCTTTTCCTTGATAGGTCATTTGCCCCCCCCCACCCACCTTTCCAAACTGCATCCAAAGCAGTATATTTGTTATTCAGGAGAACAGCAATATGGGTACTCCTCACTATCTGCCTATTCCTTTTCCCTCTCTTGACAGTCACTAAGCTGCAGGCCTCCTGCAGGTAGAACCAGAAAACTGAGGAAATAGGATATAGCTTACTTTGCAGTTCCTTCATCCTGTCACAGATATTCCCTTCCTTTTCCCCCATTGCTCGCACTTCCCCACAACTTATAAACTGCTTGTTTCCTAGTTTTATCTAGTTCTTATGAAAGGTTGTTGATTTAAACCATCAACTCTTTCTCTGCCATAGACGCTGACTGACCTTTCATTAGCATTTTCTGTTTCAATTTTGAAAGCATGAATTGCCACTCATGCTCTTTTCAGCTGTTTCCTACAAATTCCATCATCCTTATTGAGGAATTTCTCCTTTATATTCCTAAACGTCTTGGTTTGCTTTTCTTTAATGCCTGGGGCAATTCCTCATTATGGAATCCCCAGTGCAGTAAAGGAAAGCTCTACGCATAAAAACAGTACAGGACAGAATGGGTCCATTGGCACACAATATTGATCCAACTTTTTAACCTGCTCCAGGATTAATCTAACCCTTCCCTCCAATGTATAATCTCTATTTTTCTTTCATCCATGTGCTTATCTAAGAGTTTTTTAAATAACCACTGCCCTCAAATGCAACAGCTTCCACTACCACACCTGATGTTGCATTCCAGACACTCTGTGTAGAGAGAAACTATCTCTAACGAATGCAAGTTCAACAATTCTACTCAAAGAGGAGACAGTTTATCTTAAAGGTCAAGGGTCTGAGGGTTATGGAAAATGAGCACAGCAAAGATCAGGGTCAGATCAGTCATGATCATGACCTAAGCACCAAGGTAACGTAGTGGTTAGCACGACGCTATTACAGCTCGGGGCATCAGAGTTCAGAGTTCAGTTCTTGTAAGGAGTTTGTGCGTTCTCCCATGTATGAGTGGATTTCCTCCGGCTGCTCTGGTTTCCTCCCACAGACTGAAGATGTACCGGTTGGTAAGTTCATTGGTCATTGTGAATTGTCCTGTGATTAGGACAGGGTTAAATAGGTAGTGTGGCTCATTCGGCCGGAATGCCCTGTATCTCTAAAAAATAAATAATAGTTAAACATTGAATAGCAAGCAGGCTTGAGGGGCTAAGTAGCCTACTCCTGCCCTTATCTCATTCTGTGAATAAATAAGGCTGGAAGACAAAGAATAGAAATATTTGAAACTGGATGGTTTGAAGCTAAATCAGGTAAATAACCACAAAGCAAAACAATTTTAATAGTAATGATTTTCATAAATACAGCCTACTTTAAACTCCGTTACATGTTCACAGAAATATGGTGTCACACATCCTTTTATGTAACTGGAATCAATATTTCCATTAAAGACACATTATACTTTTCAAGACTCATCATCCAAGCCAGTTTCTTGTTGTTGAGGAAGGAAACCTTGAGCAGTGAATAGCTGACCTCCTGATTATTTGTCCATCTAAACAGAAGGATTAGAACTACAGACTACTGCTGACTGCTGCCTAGCTATTGGCTCTTACGAGTGCCACTCCTCTGTGCCATTACAACTTCACAGCCTCTTCTCTATCCTAACATGAGTAATGATAACAATCTTGTGAATATATAATAGCACACACAAAATGCTGGAGAAAATCAGCAAGTCAGGCAGCATCAATGGGGAGGAATTAACAGTCGACACTTTAGGCCAAGACTCTTCATCAGCACTGGAAAGGAATGCAGAAGAAGCCAGGAGGTGAGGGGTGAGAAGGAGTACGAGCTGGCAGGTGATAGGTGAAGCCAGGTGAGAGGAAAGGTCAGTGAGTGGAGGAGGGGAGATTAAATGACATTAAATGGGAGGTGATAGGTGGAAAAGGTAAAGGGTTGAAGAAGGAATCTGACGGGAGAGGAGAGTGAACCATAGGAGAAAAGAAAGAAGGAGGGGCACCAGATGTGATAGTCAGGCAAGGAGACAGGATAACATGGGAGTCAGAATGGGGAATAGAAAAAGAGAGAAGGGGGAAGGGGGAGAAGTGACTCGAAACTCTATCCCTGTTATGGCAGCTGGAAGATGGAGTGAGGGCAGATGTTTTGGAAATGGAGGAGCATCTCCCTTTTGCTGCCTGCTATCGGGGACTTGGGAGTCGATGGGGACTTGGGAGTCGATCGGGACTTGAGACTTTTTTTTACCGTGCTGGTGGTCTGTTCTTTATCAAATTATGGTATTGCTTTGCACTGCTGCAACTATATGTTATAATTATGTGGTTCTGTCAGTGTTAGTCTTTGGTTTGTTCTGTTTTCTGTGATATCACTCTGGAGGAACATTGTATCATTTCTTAATGCATGTATGCATTTCTAAATGACAATAAAAGAGGACTGAGTGTTCTCATAATCTAAATCTAAATCTAAACCAATGGTAGAGAAAGGGAAATCCCATTCATTGATGGAGGAGGACATCTCAGATGTTCTAGATTAGAACATCTACAATATTTGGCATAACGGGGATAGATTTCCTCTCGTCCTTATCTACCACTTTACGAACCTCTGTATCTAGTACACCATTCTTCACAAATTCCACCATTTTCAACTGCATTCTACTTCTAAGCACATCTTTAACTCCCTTCTCCACCCCACTCTCGACTTTCTGCAGGAACCATGCTCTCCTTGACTCTCTTGTCCAGAATCAAACTTAGGTTTAAAATGACTGGCATACTTTGTGAAATTTGTTGCTTTGCAGCAGCAGTACAATGCAATACATAATAATATAAACTGTGAATTACAATAATATAAGTAAATCGTGCAAAAAAAGCAAAAAAAAAATGAGGTAGTGTACATAGGCTCATTGTCCATTCAGACTGAAAATGTCTTTGAACACTCGCACCAATTGGTTGGCACAGGTTTTCAGTGCCCTACCAGGTACACCATCAGGGCCTGACACATTGCAAGCATTCACCCGCTTGAAAGATGCCCTGACATAGGCCTCCAAGACAGAGATCGCAGGGTCACCAGATGATGCAGGGATTTGCGCACATCATTATATTCTCCCTTTCAAAGTGTGCATAATAGGCATTTAGCTCAACTGGGAGGGAAGCATCGCAGCCATTCATGATATTAAGTTTCACCCTGTAGGATGTAATGGTCTGAAAACTCTGCCAGAGCTATCTCTAACTTCAGACAGAATTGTTTTATTTTCCACTCTTAAACTACTCTTCCATAGGTTGTTCCTGGACTTCATGGATAATTCTGGTCTTGAATGCCACATATCTAGCCCTCACAAACATGAGAAAATCTGCAGATTCTGTAAATCCTAGCAACACACACACAAAATGCTGGAGGAACTCAGCAGGCCAGGCAGCATCTATGGAAAAGAGTAAACAGTCGACGTTTCAGACCGAGGCCCTCACCCCCACCTTCTTACCCTGACTTCTCATCTTTTATTCCAGTCCTGATGAAGGGTTTCAACTAACCTCTTTCCCCTCTCCCCACCTTTTCATTCTGGTACCTTACCCCTTCCTTCTCAATCCTGAAGAAAGGTCTCGGCACAAAACGTCGACTTCTTATTCATCCACACAGATCTTGATGAAGTCAGTGACAACTGTAGCATATTTATTCAGACCCAATGATGGATCTCCAAATATCGTCCAGTCTACTGACTCAAGGCAATCATGAAAGCGCCTCTTTGTCTCCCTTAACCTTACCTTCATGGTCTTCAGCACTGGTCTGCGATCTTCAGTCTGTCTCTGTGCTGGGAGCAGATGTACACCCTGGTGATCAGACTTTCCAAAGATGGCAAATTAAGCATTCTTGATAGTTGTGTAACAATGGTCAAATGTGTTGGCTCCTCTGGTTTCACAGATAATATGTTGTTGGTAGTTGATCAGAGAACCCTTTAAGCTGACCTGGTTGAACCCCCTGCAATGATAGGGAGGGCATCAGGGTGTGCTGTGTTGTGACAGCTGATCATGACACTCAGCCAAGATCATGGCACTACCTGACATTAGCCAGGGGTGGAATATACACTGCTACTGCATGAGGGCAAAAAACTCCCTTGGCATATGAAATGGATGACATTTGACCACTAGATATTTCAGATCTAGGGAGTAGGACTGAAGGACTGAGATAGAACTGCCTCATCTGTGCACCACGATGAGTTAATCATGAAGTATACTCCACCTCCTCAACCTTTAATACTCAACTGTTTTGTCTTTGCAGTGTATATTGAAGCTCTCAGGCTGCTGCGCTGTGTCCAAATGGTGAGACTGAGCCATGTTTCCATGAAGCAAAGTACACAACAGTCCCTGATGTCCCTCTGGTACTGTAATCTTGCACTGATGTCTCCATTTTTATTTTCCAGAGACTATACATTGTCCTGCAGGAAAGCAGGGAGTTGGGTGTCTGAGGCTCTACTTTTCAATCATAGCACAGACCAGCATGTTTTCCATGTTTCCTTTTTCTTAAAGGGGAAATGCACTCACAACCTGAGTCTGCAGTCTGGGGCCCACCAATTTTGAGGATCAACTGATTTTTTAAGCATCTTAAAACAAACTGCTTACTGAAATATCCATGGCTGTTATTGTGGTTTTTAGCTGTAGTAGTCATAAGTGGGAATATTTAGTGACTCCTTTTGGAATTGCATGCAAATAGTCGTCACTTATCGACGCCATTCATCCCACCTCAGTGAGCTCCTGGCACTATCCTTGTAAGTGGTACAAGTGCTACACCTGCCCATTCACATCCTCCCTCAACACCATTCAGAACCCCAAACAATCCTTTTAGGTGAGGCAACACTTTACCTGCAAACCTGTCAAGTTATCTACTGTATCCCGTGGTCCTGGTGCAGACTGTGCTACATTCAGGTGCAGTGGCCTCTCGGGCAATCAAGGGTGTTTTTTTTCTTTGTTAAATGCCTTTTTTACTATAGCAAGACAACGCTAGACTCCTAGACTTTTGGATACATTAGGTCTACCGCATCAATGAGCTACTACTGGCAGAAGTGCTGGACTGGGTGTAGACTGTGCAGGAGCCTGCTACAGGAAGGCATCAGAGTTGCTGATGTGCAGTGTAACCATGGGTGATTGTCTTGGATGTTTCTCTTACAATCACAAGAACCTATTGGACACTGATAATGTAATATGCTGCAGGCCTGTTTCCCTTTTTTGGTGGCATGTCAGATGGTGGGGGAGCTGTGTGACCCCGGTTGTAGCAAGAACTAGGCCTCAAGCCTCAGAATTGCCTGCTGCTGCATTCTGGGAGAGGAGACGCTGGAGGTGGCATAGCATGGTGTCTATGCTTGTTTGGGGTCTGGCCTCACCCATTGGTACTACCCTTCTGTGTTTGATCAGTGGAATAACAGCTGGATTGTATGTGTCAAAGCATCACTCTACCATCAATTTACAGGGCACATCCCTCAGCGTCTTGGCTATATTTATGTTTTTTTTTGCATGACTATATATTTTTTTGCTCATTATTTTGAATGTGTTGTGTATGTTTTGCACCTTGGCCTCAAAGGAATGCTGTTTCATTCAGCCGAATTCATGTACGGTTCAATGATAATTAAACGAATTTGAATTTGAAATCAGTGAGACCCAATGTAGATTGGAGACTGCTTTGTCGAGCATCTTCATTCCATCTGCAACAGAGAGAATTTCTAGGTAGCCAACCATTTTAATTCCACTTCCCACTCTGACATGTTAGCCCATGGCACATTGCGGCCACTCAGAGGTTTGAAAAGCAACGTCTCATATTCCATCTGGGTAGCCTTCAACCCAATGGCATGAACATTGATTTCTGCAACCTCCTGTAACTTCACCCCTTTCCCCTCCTCTCTTTTCCCATTGTAGCTTCTTACTTTTCCTCACCTACATATCACCTCCCTCTGGTGCCCCGCCTTCTTTCTCCCACGATCAACCCTTCTCTCCTATCAGATTCCTTTTTTCATCTTTCAACTCCCAGCTGCTCTCTTCAACCCCTACCTCACCCACAACATATCTTCCCCTATTACCTGCCTGCTTATAGTCCTTCCTCTCCCCACCTTATTATTCTGGCAATTTCGCCCCTTCTTTTCCAGTCTTGATGAAGGCTCTTGGCCCAAACTGTTAACTCTTTATTCCTTCCCCTAGATCCTGGCTGAACTGCTGAGTTCCTCTGGCATAATGTTTGCAATAGATTGGATTTTCAGCAGCTGCAGAACTTCTTCTGTTAATACAAAGCACCACTTAGATACAACACTGGCAAAACATGAACACTTGCAAATATTCATCTACATAACAAAGTCACTCAATTTGTTCCCATGGCACAGGCACAAAACGTACAAGAATGCAACACTAATTTTATTGATGCTGTTAGTGGTTTGGAGTTTTACACGCTGGTTCGCAGAAACATTGCCTCCTTTGATAATATACATGTATATAATTAAATGACAATAAACTTGACTTCACTGCACAACAACAAAGGGTTATATTTTAGAATGCAGACAACGTAACAGCATTGTATCCCTTTATGTCAAAACTACACAAATTGCGAAGAAACTCGGGCAACATTGACAGAGGGGGATAAGTAGTTTATATTTTGTACTGAGGCCCTTCATTAGCACTAGTTTGGGCTGCATTCACTCAATACAGAACAGCTTAGAATAGCTGAGGAAAAATAGCAGAATTAATCAACAAAAAGAGAATAAATAAAAACATAACTAATGAAGGTTCATTTTTGGCAAAATCTCTAGTGGAAAATAGTGAATCAAGATAACCCAGAATATGAACATGAAATTTCAAATTCAAAACAAGGACTTTTTATTTACAATGTAAGCATTTCAGGAGTCATTTTGTCACTTTCAGTGGCTAAAAAAATCTCTGTATAGCAGGAGGCCAGTTCTAAAGTTCAGGATGGCACTGCACAGTTTTCTAACCACTTAAAAGTAGGCAGTGGTCCTTGAATTTCTAAGTATTGCTTGTGGCATGCAAGACTCTCTACTAGGCAGAGAGTTAAAAATTACCTTGATTTGTAATGTTAAAGACCATGTTGCTGATTCATCCATTGTCCGGGAAATAACTGAAGTATTGGATGATAATTTGTGGCACACAGTTTTGACCATGTTTCTCCAGGACAGTGCAGTTTAGCAGATTCACTCACCAAATACAACTTTAATTTTTGCATACAGTTACCAAATAAGATTAGAGAAACACTGCCCACCACCACAGACAACACAATCAATAATCATGATTACTAACACAGACACAATTAAAGATATACAGTGACAAGTAAACATTAAATTATGGGAACCACATTTCTGTGACTTGCTGGAAGGGACCTTGGATACATAATTCATCCGTGGCCAAAGTCCCCAGTCAAATTTTTTGTGTACTCAATACTCAATGATATTGAGGAATTTGGGTCAATTTTGAGCCTTCTCAACTAATGCTTCATCATCTTCTGAAGTGGAAAGGACTTCTTCACTTTCAGTAGCTTCCTGTAAACAGTCAGAAAGAGAATGTCATGGGACACAGTAATATAATCCCAGTCATCAAAAACATATTGGCTTGGCTTCATGATTAGTAAGTCAATCGGTTCCAGGCGTGAACCACACTCAGACCTTCAACAAAGCAAACCATCTATATCATCAGGAAATACAGAAAATTGTGGGTTCCAGCATTGGATTTTGGTTGGTGGTTATAGGAATTGTTTGCTCTAAATGCTCTAAAGACAAATGTTTTGTTTTACTTCTTAAACTTTTAACAATGTACATTGAATCCACTGTGGAGGACATCTGGAGGTGGATTTACCATTCTCTACTAGCAAGAGGTGAAGTCATTATAGAGATTACTATGGGATTACAGACACTAATGGATCCTAAACCAAATCAGAAGAGGTGAGGTGCTTGCATGTTTTCTTTAGATCTGCTCAACTTAAAGGGGGATACTTTTATCATAACAGAGGAATAGAAATTCCATTGGCTTTTGCAGAACAGACCTCAAACTATTTGCAAAATGCAGAGAAATTTGAGTTGATCAGATTAGACAAGGAAGGGGGTGGGAAAGCTGTTGCATATGGAGGAAGGTCAGGGGAAGGCTGTTGCAGGTGGATAATTGAACCAGATACCTGCTTCTGTACCATGCATGACAAAATTCCATAATGGTGAAATCATTACGGTTACCATTGAGTGGAGGACTCAGTCTTTAATTACCTTCAGCTTTTCCAGTTCTGGTCTTCCAGGCAGGGATATCTGAGGTGTGTGAAAAGCCTATCATATGAAACAAAAAACAAGTCCTTGGTCACTTGAAAGTCAATGCAGTTTTGACAAGAAATACATCTGTATGTCACAAGGGTGAAAGTGAGGCTTCCTCCTATGTATGTGGCTGGCACATTTTCCTTGTCACAACTTACAGACCCAGTTTTGAGAGCAACCTGCCATTAGCTCGGTGTACCAGCACAGCCCACGTGGTTCAGCACTGAATCAACATGTTTCAGTCCACAGTCACTTTGAGATCAAAAGTAGAATGCAACTGAAATGATTGCTATTTCAGTATCCATATCCCACGTCAATTGGCACACAAAGGCCTTAACTCGCTGAGACAGCTAGCTATTAAAGGAACCCAACTCTGACTGTGACAGTGCACCCAAATGAAACAACTACTCCTTTTGATGTCATTGGACAAAACAGGAGCAGCAGTAGGCCACTCAGCCCCTCAAACTTGCTCCACCATTTAATAAGGACGAGGTTGATATGATTGCAATCTTTCCTTCCTATAGCAGGACTCTAGCTCGCTGCAATTCACCTACAGCCGAAACAGGCCCATTTACATGTACAGTACTGTGCAAAAGTCTTAGGTACACATATATATAGCCAGGGTGCCCAAGACTTTTCTACAATACTGTACTTGTCAACATGGAGCAGAAAGCAGATTTGTAAATCTAGCAAGAGCAAGGATATTGGGAATGGCGAGGGTGCAGTGCCATGGGAGGGGTGTGGGACAGATGGTAGAGAAGGAGAGCCAGGAGCAGCCAGTGATGCGAGTGCAAACACACCCAGCCTTGAGACAGTAGGTAACTTGATTCCAAGCAATTGGTTTACTGATCATTACGGAATACGTCTCTGGTGCTTCCCAATCCCTCTCTTCCCCTTCCACCCCCCCAAGTGTGATTTCCCCACTCCCTTCCTGCTTCCCATTCTCAGTTCACAATAGAGGCCCATATCTGAATAAGGTTTATTATCACTCACATGTCATGAAACTTGTTTTTGTGGCAATACAGTGCAATACATAAAATTGTACTGTGCAAAAGTCTTGGGCTCCCTAGCTATATACAAATGCCTAAGACTTTTGCACTGTATTGCTGTAGTTAACTGAAAAAAATTACAAACATATTAAATAAAATAGAGCTGCATGATCAGTTGATGTGTTGTATCTGCATGATGTGGGAGCTGGTGGACCCCAATGTGGTTCCCGGTGACCACATCTGCAGCAAATGTTGGCTGCTCAAGGAACTCGGGCTCAGATTTGATGACCTGGAATCTGAGCTTCAAACACTGTTGCATGGGTGGGTGGGGGGGGGGGGGTGGATAGAAAGAGTTACCTGGCAGCCATACCCATTAGATTAACTACTCAAATTCTGTTTGTGTTCAGGGACAAGATGGGAATGCGAGTGAAGCAGGTATTGGGGATCCAAGAGGTAGTGGTGAAGGAGCCTCAGCCCTTGAATTTGCCCAACAAGGCTGAGATTGTTGCTCCCCAAGGGAATGAGAGTGGGATTGTAGAAAGGGTAAGCAACAAAACTGTGGCTCTGTGGTTCAGAGAGCCACTAAAGAAGGGGAGAGGAGAAATGTAGTTGTAACTGTAACCAATTTCAAACCCCAAAGCTTCTATGGTAGGATTTAAGAGTGGGTCTCTTAAAGTGTCTGGATTATTAATTCGGTAAATTAACTGATCTATTATCACCTTGTATGTTTAATAGAGACCAAATGAAAGTTGTTTCTATTTAAAAAGATTGGGAGAAAAAGTAGTTTTTTGATTCTAAGCTATCAATGCTGACTTAATTACTTTTAAGACATAAATTAGGAAATTAGCTAAAGAAAATAAATGGGAAAACAAACCAGAGTTCCTGATTATTCTGAGCCAGTATTGGAACAGTCATTGACAACATAACTTCCTGCCCCACTATAGACATGAAAAAATGAACACAAGAGAATAAACTGCCAACTACTGATGACAAATTTGGAACAAGACTTGGAGAAGCCAGGATAGAAATACATTTTCAACCATAATATGAATTTTACAGTAGGCACAACTGCTCTAGTCTGGAGTTATACAGAGAGGGTCTATTTACGAATAAGGACCTTCTTTGCTTGCACAATCTCATCTGTGGATTTTGACCGACTCTTGACACTCTGCTTCTGTGGTGAAGGCAATTCATTCTGAGGGATAAACAGAGGGTCAAAAAAATGTTAAAATGTATTGGAGATGACCAGCTTCCATGTGTGAAACTGGAAACATTTCTGCTAAACAACACACATCAAAGTTGCTGGTGAACACAGCAGACCAGGCAGCATCTCTCGGAAGAGGTGCAGTCGACGTTTCAGGCCGAGACCCTTCATCAGGACTAACTGAAGGAAGGGTTAGTAAGAGATTTGAAAGTGGGGGGTAGGGGGAGATCCAAAATGATAGGAGAAGACAGGAGGGGGAGGGATGGAGCCAAGAGCTGGACAGGTGATTGGCAAAGGGGATATGAGAGGATCATGGGACAGGAGGCCTAGGGAGAAGGATAAAGGTGGGGGTGGGGGAACCCAGAGGATGGGCAAGGGGTATAGTGAGAGGGACAGAGGGAGAAAAAGGAGAGAGAGAAAGAATGTGTGTATAAAAATAAATAACGGATGGGGTACGAGGGAGAGGTGGGGCATTAGCGGAAGTTGGAGAAGTCGATGTTCATGCCATTAGGTTGGAGGCTACCCAGACAGAATATAAGGTGTTGTTCCTCCAACCTGAGTGTGGCTCCATCTTGACAGTAGAGGAGGCCATGGATAGACATGTCAGAATGGGAATAGTATGTGGAATTAAAATGTGTGGCCACTGGGAGATCCTGCCTTCTCTGGCGGACAGAGCGTAGGTGTTCAGCAAAGCGGTCTCCCAGTCTGCGTTGGGTCTCGCCAATATACAGAAGGCCACATCGGGAGCACCGGATGCAGTATATCACCCCAGTCGACTCACAGGTGAAGTGTCGCCTCACCTGGAAGGACTGTTTGGGCCCTGAATGGTGGTAAGGGAGGAAGTGTAAGGGCATGTGTAGCACTTGTTCCGCTTACGAAGATAGGTGCCAGGAGGGAGATCAGTGGGGAGGGATGGGGGGGGATGAATGGACAACACCTTATATTCCGTCTGGGTAGCCTCCAACCTGATGGCATGAACATCGACTTCTCTAACTTCCGCTAATGCCCCACCTCCCCCTCGTACCCCATCCGTTATTTATTTTTATACACACATTCTTTCTCTCTCTCTCTCTCTCTCTCTCTCTCTCCTTTTTCTCCCTCTGTCCCTCTGACTATACCCCTTGCCCATCCTCTGGGTTCCCCCCCACCTTGTCTTTCTCCCTGGACCTCCTGTCCCATGATCCTCTCATATCCCTTTTGCCAATCACCTGTCCAGCTTTTGGCTCCATCCCTCCCGCTCCTCCTATCATTTTGGATCTCCCCCTCCCCCTCTCAAATCTCTTACTAACTCTTCCTTCAGTTAGACCTGATGAAGGGTCTCGGCCTGAAACGTCGACTGCACCTCTTCCTACAGATGCTGCCTGGCCTGCTGCCTTCACCAGCAACTTTGATGTGTGTTGCTTGAATTTCCAGCATCTGCAGAATTCCTGTTGCTTACATTTCTGCTAAGTATTTGCATGTACAATAACGTATATAAATTATAAACACTGTAAATCTGAAATAAAACAGAAAAACACTGGGAATATTTAGCTGGGCAATCATCCCAAAATGTCAACACTGTGCCTCTTTGAACAGATCTGGCCTAACCTGCTGAATGTTTTTGGCATCCTCTACTCTCTTAAAAATATCAAAGCTCCAGCTTCTGCAGTATATTTTTCCTGTCATTTTCATGTATTTAAACACATTTACACTGAGTTTAGAAAATACCATGAAATAGCTCTTTTGGGTACTAACACATTTCCAAATGTTTAATGTTACAATTTGTTCCAGATTTGGACTTTTGTACATACAGTTTGAAAGTTATCTGCTCCAACAGCTGGATGGTGAGGACAAAAGATTTGTTGTCAAAGTGTAAAAAGTTGAGGCTGATTCAGAAATTTTAAAAAATCTTTTCAAGATTTAAAAAAAAAACAACGCATGTGGAAAACCACCCAAATTTTTGAAAACGCTGATGCAGTGGCTTGTATCAAATTGCAAGGGAATTATATATTGGTGAAAAGAGTTTCTGGAGCAAGTGGTAGAGGCAGGTACAATGACACTGCACAAGAAAAAATACTTGGACAGGTACGTGACAGGAAAGGTTTAGAGGAATTTGGGCCAAGTGGGACAATTCAGGTAGGCACCTAGTTGTCATGGACAAGCTGTGCTGAAGGGCCCATTTTCATGCTGTACAATTATGACTGTGATGAGACTTGACATGATTGTCTTATCCAAGACAAACAAGTCACACTGCAGCTTAGCAGCAGCCTAGACCCTCTCTGACAGGATATAAATGAAGGAAATGTAACAGTGCGGAGAATGTGACTGAGAATACAAATCAAACATTGATCAGGTGTCTATAACAATGATCAATGAGAATAAAGAGCAGAAGATATAAACATCCAAACTGACTCAAATTAGCTAGTCATACTCATGGAAGAGCCTTAGAGAAAGACTGACTATACAAGGAAAAGTCCTATTCAAATTATTGGCTCAGTTGGGAACCAATCAAACAGTACTAATCATTTAAAGTGGTTTAGGTAGTTCGTATTAACTTTCGAGAATATTTGCAGAACCTGTTACACACAACTTAAAACTATTTGGATACACTACAGACAATTGACAATAGGTGCAGGAGTAGGCTATTAGGCCCTTCGAGCCAGCACCGCCATTCACTGTGATCATGGCTGATCATCCACTATCAGTATCCAGTTCCTGCCTTATCCCCATAACCTTTGATTCCGCTATCCTTAAGAGCTCTATCCATCTCTTTCTTGAAAGCATCCAGCGACTTGGCCTCCACAGACTTCTGGGGCAGAGCATTCCATATATCCACCACTCTCTAGGTGAAAAAGTTTTCCCTCAGCTCTGTTCTAAATGGCCTAACTCTTATTCTTAAACTGTGGCCTCTGGTTCTGGACTCACCCATCAGTCGGAACATGTTTCCTGCCTCCAGCGTGTCCAATCCCTTAATAATCTTATATGTTTCAATAAGATTCCCTCTCAGCCTTCTAAATTCCAGAGTATACAAGGCCAGTCGCTCCAATCTTTCAACATATGACAATCCCGCCATCCCAGGAATTAACCTTGTGAACCTACGCTGCACTCCCTCAATAGCAAGAATGTCCTTTCTCAAATTTAGAGGCCAAAACTGCACACAGTACTCCAGGTGTGGTCTCACCAGGGCCCCGTACAGCTGCAGAAGGACCTCTTTGCTCTTATACTCAATTCCCCTTGTTATGAAGGCCAGCATGCCATTAGCTTTCTTCACAGCCTGCTGTACTTGCATGCTTGCTTTCAGTGACTGATGTACAAGAACACCTAGTTCTCGTTGTGCTTCCCCTTTTCCTAACTTGACTCCATTTAGATAATAATCTGCCTTCCCAATCTTACTACCAAAGTGGATAACCTCACATTTATCCACATTAAACTGCATCTGCCATGCATCTGCCCACTCACCCAGCCCGACCAAGTCACCCTGCATTCTCATAACATCCTCCTCACATTTCACACTGCCACCTAGCTTTGTGTCATTGGCAAATTTGCTAATGTTACTTTTAATTCCCTCATTTAAATCATTAATATATATTGTAAACAGCTGCGATCCCAGCACTGAACCCTGCAGTACCCCACCGGTCACCGCCTGCCATTCCGAAAGGGACCCATTAATCACTACTCTTTGTTTTCTGTCAGCCAGCCAATTTTCAATCCATGTCAGTACTCTGCCCCCAATACCATGTGCCCTAATTTTGCCCACTAATCTCCTATGTGGGACCTTATCAAAGGCTATCTTATTCAACTGTAAACTGCAATGTCAAAATTGTACAAGGAACAAAAGTGTCAGTAGTGTTCTGTTCTTACGTTGTAGATACTGTAACTAGAGGAAACAAGATGTGATGAGCTTAAAAGTTACACCCATCACCACATGGTTTTGTACTGAAGTTCTCAGTGGCTTGGCAAACTTGTAATGTAGCACTGGTCTTTCCTAAATGAGGATTTACTGTAGAAGTTGTAGTCTTACCTTTTTCTCCATCTTGTTCTAGGTTTATGTAGGAGTTTTTCGTGTTAAATGTTATGACTTCTCCCTTTAGCAGAATAAAAATACAGAAGAAAATAGGTATTAAGACTCAAGTGGGCAACACTATTCAAAGTTTTCTCAATTCTATGGTGCTAACTCTAAAGTTCCATATCACAGACACAGCAGGAGGTATCAGAGCATCCTGTGATAGAAATGAATCACGGGATTGGTAAGAGAGACAGAAGCCAAGGCTTACAAATAAACACATTAATCATTTATTTGCAAACAGTAAAAGATTTGACCAAACATCCAAGTCTTCAAGTTATACAAACTACAAAACTAAATATCCAAGAAACAGACACTTAACTAAGTCAGGTCCCTTCTATATCTGCAGCATACTTTCTCAATGGTTCTTCAGCATTGGTCACAACCCCAGTGTGAAACGGACCCCGGGGACAAATGAAAGAGACAGAGCCTCCCTTGTGTGCTATTCTTATACCCCTGGGGTGCCTGAAACCAGAAAACAAGGCAACCAATGGGAAAGAGCTGCTGCAAACTTCAAATGGGTGAATTGATGATCCGCACGATGGAAGTGGCTTTTGACCAACAAGTAAACTAAACCCCACATAACAGGGACGCATTTCTGAACCATCTGGAATAGTAAAGTATCACACCAAATCCCTCTATGAATTACTAAAAACATACCTAAACGCAAGTCAGCCCAAAAGCATTTCAATATAAAATCATGCCTCAGAACAAATTATTACAAAAGGTACCAAGATACAACTTAGCCCAAACATGACATGACACAAGTCATCAGCAATAAATCTTCCACAAAAGTCATCACAACGATGTCACATCAGAAATACCCACAGCATCTTCAACATGAGTAAACATTAATGGAACCAACAGACGTCAACAAAAATATATCTCAGTAGGAATTGTTACAAAATTTCAAATTGGGAGGGAGGGGTGGGTTACTTAGTGCAAATACAGACCAATATAATTTCACTAGGAATGGAGAAGGAATTTTGAATACAATGATGGTTTAATAAGAAGCTTCTGAACTGTGGGGTGAAATTGGTCTTGAAAAGTTAACAGACAGACAGCCTCTGAGCATAATGAATAATTGTCAGCACTGATAACAATAGTAGCTATCTGGCAGTAACTTGTAGAGATATCTAATTAACTTGAACATATTCTGGAGTAATATGCCTTTCTAAAAGCACTACTCCCATAACCCTGGTATTTGGAACCTGAGATATCTGCCAGCAAGAGTTTTTTCACAATGATGTTCAACAGAATCTTAATTACCTGATTACATGGGAATATCAGAAAAGCAGCAAGTTTCCCTTACTTTCATTTATTCTATAAATTACAAGTGCAAAGATATAATGAAATTAAAAGACAAATTAATAATGCCATTTTTCTGCGTCTAGCTTAAGCAGGATCTAAGAAATAAGATTTCACATTTCTGGAGAACTAACATGCATCTTTAAAGTTGACAACTCCACTTCGTTAAGAGCAATTGACTGAGAAGAGAATGAATAAAACTGGAGAAAGGAAAAATGAACTTTGGAGAGGAGAGATATACAAACAGAGAGAACAGTGATTGGAGAAGTGAACTAATAGCGGACTTGCAGGAAGCCAAGAACTCCAATGCAGATTGTTGGAGATAATGAAGCCACCAGTCTTTGCAGCTGCTTGTCCCCCCCCTCCCCCACCCCATGTCATAGTGGGATCATCATCATAAGGATTGTAGAATGAAGGCACACAACCTGGCAGGCAGGAATAGGTGTTCCCCACAACTATACCCCACAGAATCATTTGTGAGGGAGGCCAGATATAAAGAGTGCTTTTCAAATAATTTGGGTATGGACTGCTTTTTCAAAAGATATACGTACTTAGAATCAGTTTAATATCTTCTTTGAGATTCTTGTGTGAAGGGAAAACAAAGCAATTTTTTTTTCTTTTTAATTATTTCTATGGGCATTTGCATACATTAACTATAACTTAATACTACAACATTGACACTGGTTGACACTATCATTTTACATCCTGGATAGTCCCAAGGAGATAATGTTGACGATTCTTGATCCACAGGGTTGTGTAGCTGACTGGGCAAAATGCAGAGAGTAGCTACGAGTCCGCTACACTGATGTCGGTCTAGACTTTCCAGAAAAACATTGGCCAGACTGGACAAAGAAAAAAGTTTCCATCATCAAGAATGTTAATGATTAAACTGTCAAGTTGCTGCTTATGTTAAACTGGTTCGCCACTTTTGTTAATAATGGCTTTTAGTTTCCTTTTATATTCTAATTTATATTCTGAAACAGTCAGTGTGATTTTGAACTCTGGACTCTAAATTCACCCAAGGAGGGTGAACACTTTGCAAAAGAAATGGAATGTAGAACACAGGCTTAATCTAGCAAGAAATATAAAAAGGCTACAAAAGCTTCCATTGTTATAAGACTAAGCTTATTAAATTTAATTGCAGTCCTACTGTTTAACATTAGGTTGTTCAGCAATAGAATAAGATTTTATTGTTGATAAGTTCTAACATGGCAGGAGGTACTTTGAATAGTGACTCAGAGGCTGGGGGCTGCATGTTGTTGTTTCTGTGCAATTCCTATTAGTAGCAGTGTGCCATCAGCAGTAGACAGAAAGCCAAAGGCACACATCACTAAGATAGAGAATAGCTTGAGAATTGAGATGCCACTCACTTCTTCTCTCCTCAAATTTTATATTTACTTATCAGAACACTGCTTTGAGGCAGAGGTGCAAGGGAAAACAATAAGTGTTACAGTTGCAGAGAAAGGTCCAGTGCAGGCAGACAATAAGGTGCATGGTTATAATGAGGTAAATTGTGAGGTTACACCTATCTTATTGCACTTGAACATCTCATGTCATGTAACAGCTTGTTCAAGTCTCATAACAGCTTGTTCAAGTCTCATAGCAGCATGATGGAAGCTGTTGTGCTTTCAGGCTTTTGTATCTTCTGCCCAGTGGAAGAGGAAAGAGGAATGAATGTCTGGGCTGGGAGGGACCTTTGATTACGTTGGTTGCTTTACCAAGGTAGGAAGTGTAGATAGAGTCCATAGAAAGGAAAGGCAGAATAAATTAACCAGAGAAACTGCCCCCCCGCACCCCCCATGACCCCTGCTCAAAATTACTATCCAAGGCTGCTACTGAAGAATGGAAGGAGGGTTGAGAAAGGAGATGGGCGACTAATAGGAGGAATAATACTGCTCGTAGTCCACTAGCTCCCAGTCTCTGGATACGAGAGACACAGCTGAAGTTGCTAATACAGAAACAACTGTGCACGACAAGCTGTTTGCATCTGCTGTGGATAGGTGTCCTGAAAATATCACCCACACTTAGCTTCCTGATCACAGGTGGCAGTGACAAAGGATCAATGTACCAGTGAAAACATAATCAAAACTGTTATAGTTTTTAGACAATAGATGTAGGAGTAGGCCATTTAGGCCCTTCGACCCAGTACCACCATTCACTGTGATCATGGCTGATCATCCACAATCAGTACCCCGTTCCTGCCTTCTCCCTATATCCCTTGACTCTGCTATCTTTAAGAGCTCTATCTAACTCTTTCTTGAAAGAATCCAGAGAATTGGCCTCCACTGCCTTCTGAGGCAGAGCATTCCACAGATCCACAACCCTCTGTGTGAAAAAGTTTTTCCTCAACTCTTTTCTTATGGTCTACCCCTTATTCTTAAACTGCGGCCTCTGGTGCTAGACTCCTCCAACATCGGGAACATGTTGCCTGCCTCTAGCGTGTCCAATCCCTTAATAATCTTATATGTTTCAATCAAATCCCGTCTCATCCTTCTAAATCCCAATGTATACGAGCCCAGTCGCTCCAATCTTTCAACACATGACATTCCTGCCAATCCTGGAATTAACCCAGTGAACCTGCGCTGCACTCCCTCCATAACAACAATGTTCTTTCTCAAATTTGGAGACCAAAACTGCACACGATACTCCAGGTGGGGTCTCACCAGGGCCCTGTACAACTGCAGAAGGACCTCTTTGCTCCTATACTCAACTCCCTTTGTTATGAAGGCCAACATGCAATTAGCTTTCTTTACTGCCTGCTGTACCTCTAAGCCTACTTTCAGTGACTGATGAACAAGGACACGCAGATCTCGTTGTACTTCCCCTTTCAGATAGTAATCTGCCTTCCTGTTCTTGTAACCAAAGTGGATAACCTCACATTTATCCACATTAAACTGCATCTGCCATGCATCTGCCCACTCACCCAACCTGTCAGTCACCCTGCATTCTCATAACATCCTCCTCACATTTCACACTGTCATCCAGCTTAGTGTCATCTGCAAATTTGCTAATGTTACTTTTAATCCCTTCATCTAAATCATTAATGTATATTGTAAATAGCTGCGGTCCCAGCACCGAGCCTTGCGGTTCCCCACTAGTCACTGCCTGCCATTCTGAAAAGGACCCGTTAATCCCTACTCTTTGTTTCCTGTCTGCCAACCAATTTTCTATCCATGTCAGTATCCTACCCCCAGTACCATGTACTCTAATTTTACCCACTAATCTCCTATGTGGGGCCTCATCAAAGGCTTTCTGAAAGTCCAGGCACACTACATCCACTGGCTTTCCCATGTCCATTTTCATAGTTACATCCTCAAAAAATTCCAGAAGATTAGTCAAGCATGATTTCCCCTTCGTAAATCCATGCTCACTCGAACCTATCCTGCTACTGCTATCCAAATATGCCGCTATTTCATCTTTTATAATTGACTCCAGCATCTTCCCCACCACTGATGTCAGTTTAACTGATCTATAATTGCCTGTTTTCTCTCTCCCTCCTTTCTTAAAAAGTGGGATAACATTAGCTACCATCCAATCCGCAGGAACTGATCCTGAATCTATAGAACATTGGAAAATGATTAAAGATGACTAATTGATTATTTTAATCATTTTAATGATTCGATTAATGATTAAAATGATTAAAGATTAATGATTAACATCCGTTAAAGATGGCGCGGTAACTGGCGACTTTGCACGTGCTCTCCCGAGCAAACTGCCCTCTTCACTATCCTATACCCGAGAAACCCTTCTAAACCGCCAATCTAGCAAGATCAAGATCAACAACACCCTGGCGAAGCTACTGACCCAGCTGGAGACCACCGAGCCAGAACTGCTTCTTAAACTCCGGACCGCACCTGGACCCGACCAGCGAGGCCCACCATATTCCCGGAGATCCGCGGTCTGCTACCGTGCCGGAGCGCTTGGAGACACGGCCCATTCTGACCAGCACCTTTTCGGAGCAGACGACCACACAGAAGTGACGGCGGAGACCTCAAGGTGCCCCAGACACCTCCCCGGAGAGACCACTGTAAAGCCCCGTTGGTGGCCATCCACAGCTACCGGAAGTGAGGCCTCTGCCGCCGACCTCAGAAATCGAGCCCGAGGCTCGGCTGGAGCAGAGGCCTCCGCAACTGTGATTCGGCTTAAGGACTTGTTTCAGCCAGGAGCCCGGCCATCCGGGATTAAGTGTTGGCTTCGGGGCCCGACCCAATCGACAACCCGGGCCCCCGGCAGCTGGAAGTGGCAGCGGAGCCTCCCTCGTTACTCGGCCCGACCCGGAGCATCCGACGATGCGACCCGCCGATCGATCCCCGCGACACGCGTCCACCAACCGCAAAAAGCTGACAACAACACACTGCATTGATAGAAACCTGAAAAGATGCACTACTTACCGAGGAAGCGTGGGAAAAGAGCTGGGCTGCTGGTCAGATTGAAGCTGAGGGGCTTCAGGGTCCTTATGCCCACCATCCTACTAGCTAATGTGCAAGCCATAGAGAACAAGGTGGATGATCTTGAAGGGAGACTTGCCTACTGCAGGGAGATACAGAACTGCTGTGTATTCTGTTTCACCGAGACCTGGTTCTCCCCTGCCACCCCCGACTGTGCCATCCAACCGGAAGGAATTTCGATCCATCGGATGGACGGCACAGCGTCTTTAGGCAAGGTGAGGGGAGGTGGTGTCTGCCTACTGATCAACACTGCGTGGTGCTCGGACACAGTGGCACTGACAAGCTCCTGCAGACCGGACCCGGAACACCTGTCGGTGAAGTGCCGTCCCTACTATCTGCCACGGGAATTCACCTCGGTCATACTGACAGCGGTCTACATTCCCCGCCAGGCAGACGTGGAGTGTGCTCTGAACATACTGCATGCCAGAATCAGTGAACTTGAGACCAGATATCCAGAGGCTTTGCTCATTACAGCCAGGGACTTTAACCAGGCCAACCTCAGAAAGGCACTGCCAAAGTTATACCAACATGTCTCCTGCCCCACTAGAGGCCCGAATATACTTGACCACTGCTACACAATAGTCAAGGATGCCTACCGTTCCGTCCCACGACCTCACTTCGGAAAATCGGACCATCAGACCGTACTCCTCCTCCTGGCTTACAAACAGAAACTGAAGCGGGAGGTCACGGTGTCAAAAGTTGTGTCGCCTTGGACGGAGGAAACGGATGAGGTCATCCGTGACTGCTTTGATTTGGTGGACTGGTTAGTATTCAAGGACTCGGCAGCTAACCTCGATGAGTATGCCTCAGCTGTCACGGACTTTATTTGGAAATGCACGGAGGACTGTGTGTCTCGCAAGGTGATCCGGGTATTCCCTAACCGGAAACCTTGGATGAATTATGAGGTCAAGCCCCTTTTAAAGGCTAGAGCTGTGGCTTTTAGGTCCGGGGATAGCAGTCGCTACACAGAATCCAGGGGTGAACTCTGGAAAGCCACTAAGGGCACCAAGAGGCAATATCGAGCCAAGTTGGAAGCCCAGGCTAACCAGAGGAATGCCAGTAGACTATGACAGGGTCTAAATGAGATCACTGGGTGCAAAGAAAAGGCTAGGAATATCAATAACTGTGGCGCTTCTCTTCCTGATGAACTTAACATATTCTACGCAAGATTCGAACGGAAGAGGAACGTCCCTCTCCTTCCGGATGAACCGGACAAGGTGGCATTGAGATTCATCGTCACCGAGGAGGACGTTAGAAGGGCCTTCCTGAAGATAAATCCAAGGAAGGTGACAGGCCCAGATGGCATCCCAGGACGGGTTCTCCGGGCCTGTGCAAGCGAGCTAGCTGGAGTGTTTGCTGGCATCTTCAACTGCTCCTTGCTTCAGTCTAAGATCCTCTCGTGTTTTAAGAAGGCAACTATAATCCCGGTGCCGAAGAAGAGCAAGGTGGCATGCCTGAATGACTATCGACCTGTGACTCTGACATCAATTGCTATGAAGTGCTTCGAGAGATTGGTTGTGGCACACATCAACCACAGCCTACCGGTCAACCTCGACGCTTTGCAATTCGCCTACCAGAGCAACAGGTCAACGGCAGATGCCATTTCTCTGGCCCTACATTCCTCCTTAGAACACCTGGCGAATAAAGACTCATACATAAGGCTCCTTTTCATTGACTACAGCTCTGTCTTTAATACCATCATTTCAAATAAACTGAGTCCTAAGCTCCGGAACCTGGGCCTTAGCACTCAGATCTGCAGCTGGATCTTCAACTTCCTCACAGACAGGACCCAGGCTGTAAAAATAGGGGACAAGCTCTCCTCCACAATCACTCTGAGCACCGGTGCCCCACAAGGCTGTGTATTCAGCCCCCTGCTGTTCTCACTGTACACCCATGATTGTGTAGCCAAGTTTTCATCAAACTCAATATATAAGTTTGCTGATGACACAACAATTGTAGGCCGTATCTCGGGTAATGATGAGTTTGAGTACAGAGAAGAAATTAAGAACCTGGTGGCATGGTGCGAAGGCAATAACCTATCCTTCAACAACAGCAAGACAAAGGAATTGGTTGTTGATTTCAGAAGGAGTAGCGGACCGCACGACCCAATTTACATAGGTGGTGTGCAAGTGGAACAAGTCAAAAGCTTTAAGCTCCTCGGGGTCAATATCACAAATGACCTGACTTGGTCCAACCAAGCAGAGTTCACTGCCAAGAAGGCCCACCAGCGCCTTTACTTCCTGAGAAAACTAAAGAAATTTGGCCTGCCCCCTAAAACCCTCACTAATTTTTATAGATGCACCGTAGAAAGCACTCTTCTAGGGTGCATCACAACCTGGAATGGAAGTTGTCCTGTCCAAGACCGAAAGAAGCTGCAGAAGATCGTGAACACAGCGCAGCACATCACACAAACCAATCTTCCGTCCTTGGACTCACTTTACACCGCACGCTGTCGGAGCAGTGCTGCCAGGATAATCAAGGACACGACCCACCCAGCCAACACACTTTTCATCCCTCTTCCCTCCGGGAGAAGGCTCAGGAGCTTGAAGACTCGTACGGCCAGATTTGGGAACAGCTTCTTCCCAAATGTGATAAGACTGCTGAATGGATCCTGACTCGGATCTGGGCCGTACCCTCCAAATATCCGGACCTGCCTCTCGGTTTTTTTGCACTACCTTACTTTCCATTTTTCTATTTTCTACTTATGATTTATAATTTAAATTTTTAATATTTACTATTTTTTAATATTTTTAAAATTAATATTTAATATTTGTAATCCAGGGAGTTGGGAGCGCAGAATCAAATATCGCTGTGATGATTGAACTTTCTAGTACCAATTGTTTGGCGACAATAAAGTATAAAATAAAGTAAATGATTACCAATGTGTCCATGATTTCTAGAGCCACCTCCTTAAGTACCCTGGGATGCAGACCATCAGGCCCTGGGGATCTATCAGCCTTCAGTCCCATCAGTTTACCCAACACCATTTTCTGCCTAATGCGAATTTCCTTCAGTTCCTCCATTACTCTAGGTCCTCTGGCCACTATTGCATCTGGGAGATTGTGTCTTCCCTAGTGAAGATTGATCCAGAGTACCTGTTCAGCTTGTCTGCCATTTCCTTGTTCCCCAAAATAATTTCACCCATTTTTGTCTTCAAAGGCCCAACTTTGGTCGTAACTAATTTTTTCCTCTTCGCATACCTAAAGAAGCTTTTACTATCCTCCTTTATATTCTTGGCTAGCTTACCTTCGTACCTCATCTTTTCCCCCCGTATTGCCTTTATAGTTCTCTTCTGTTGCTCCTTAAAAGTCTCCCAATCCTCTGGCTTCCCGCTCATCCTTGCTATGTTATACTTCCTCGCTTTTATTTTTATACTGTCCTTGACTTCCCTTGTCATCCACAGCCGCCTCTTACTCCCCTTCGAATCTTTCTTCCTCTTTGGAATGAACTGAGCCTGCACCCTCTGTATTATTCCCAGAAATACCTGCCATTGTTGTTCCACTGTCATCCCTGCTAGGGTATCTTTCCAGTCAACTTTGGCCAGCTTCTCCCTCATGGGTCCATAGTCCCCTTTGTTCAACTGTAATACTGACACTTCTGATTTTCCCTTCGCCCTCTTAAATTGTAGATTAAAACTTATCATATTATGGTCGCTACCTCCTAATGGCTCCTTTACCTCGAGTTCCCTTATCAAATCTGGCTCATTACACAACACTAAATCCAGAATTGCCTTCTCCCTGGTAGGCTCTAATACAAGCTGCTCTAAGAATCATCTCTGAGGCACTCTACAAACTCCCTTTCTTGGGGTCCATTACCAACCTGATTCCTCTAGTCTACCTGCATGTTGAAATCCCCCAGAACAACAGTACTATTACCTTTACAACATGCCAATTTTAACTCTTGATTTAACTTGCACCCTATATCCAGGCTACTGTTTGGGGGCCTGTAGATAACTCCCATTAGGGTATTTTTGCCCTTACAGTTTCTCAGTTCTATCCATACTGACTCTACATCTCCTGATTCTATGTCACCCCTCGCAAGGGACTGAATTTCATTCCTCACCAACAGAGGCACCTGACCCCTTCTGCCAACCTGTCTGTCCTTTCGATAGGATGTATACCCTGAATATTCATTTCCCAGCCCTGGTCCTCCTGCAGCCATGTCTCTGTTATTCCTACAACATCATACTTGCTAATTTCCAACTGAGCCTCAAGCTCATCTGCTTTATTTCTTATACTTCGTGAATTCATATATAATACTTTTAATCTATTTAAAGTAATACTTTTACTGCCCTCACCTTTCACATTGATTTCTATTGCACTTGGCCATACTCTCCGATCCCTTCCTGAGCTTTCTGCCCCGTGAATTCTGTTGTCTCTTAACTTTTCTTATTCTCTCTTTCCCTTTAACTCCATCCTTATGTTTCCAGTTCGTCCCCTCCCCCCCACTGCTTAGTTTAAACACACCCGTGTAGCAGTGGCAAACCAGCCTGCCAGAATGCTGGTCCCCTGTCTGTTAAGATGCAACCCGTCCCTTCTGTACAATTCATCCTTACCCCAAAACATACCCCAGTGGTCTAAGAATCTAAATCCCTGCTTCCCACACCAGCTCCTCAGCCACACACTCAGATCCCCTATCTCCCTGTTCCTGCCCTCACCAGCATGAGGAACTGAAAGCAAACCAGAGATAACCACCCTGGAGGTCCTGCCTTTCAGCCTTCTTCTGAGTTCTCTGAAGTCACGCTGCAGAATTTCTTTCCTCCTCTTCCCGACATCATTTGTGCCAACATGCACCACCACTTCCGGATGTTCACCTTCACCCTTGAGGATGCCCTGCAATCAGTCCATGACGCCCTGGATCCTGGCACCAGGGAGGCAACACACTATCCTTAAATCCCGCCTGTTGCCGCAGAAACTCCTTTCTGTACCTCTCACTATGGAGTCCCCTACAACCACGGCTCTGGCTGACTTCTGTCTGCTCGGCTTTGTTTCAGCGCCAATTTTTGACTCGCAGACCTGTCTGCCTCTCAGACTGGCACTGTCTTCTGTCCCGACAGCTTCCACAAGGGTGAACCTGTTTTCAAGAGGTATATCCTCCGGGGCCTCCTGTACTCTAAGCATCCAACCCCTCCTCATCGTCGCCCCCTTTCTCTCTTCCGGTACCATCGGTGTAACGATCTCGCTGTAGGTTCTGTCCAGAAAATGATCGGTTTCCCAGATGAACCTGAGGTCATCCAGTTGCTTCTCCAGTACCCCAACACAGTCCTTCAGGAGCTGAACTTGGACACACTTTCCACATTTGTAGCAGCCAGAGGCACAATCAACATCCCTGACCTCCCACATCATGCAAACATCACACTGAATCAGTTGACCTGTCATTTCTTCACCACTTCTCACCCTCTCCAACTGTGGCGTAATCTCCTCCCTCAACCTCCTCGCCAAAGACTCTCGAGACAAAGACTCACACTTTTCTCCCAAGGTACTTCCCTCGACAAGGCCACTCCCCTAGAGCAAACCTTGATTATATTGGCTGATACCTTGACTAATTCGTTTCACTTGTCGCACCTCGCCCGACCTCGAACGTTTGTGTTGCAGGCTGGTCCCGACCGGGTTTTAAATCAGCTGCTCCTTCTCAGCCAATCCCCTCACTCACTCCTTCAATTGTCGCACCTGGGCCAACCCCAAACATTTGTTTTAAAAAATCCTTTATCATGGAAACAGACCTTTTGGTCCATCAGATCCAATGTGGACGATTAATGACCCAATTGCAATTAACCATCAGTAATCTAATTTTATTCCCCCTACATTCACATTAAAACTCCCTAGTTCTACCACTTGTGTACAAACTAGGGCAACCAGTGTCTGGGATGTGGGAAGAAACTGGAGTACATGGGAGAAATCCTATGTAGTCACAGGGAGAACGCACAAACTTCATATAGACAGCATGGGGGTGGGGCAGGATTGAACCTCAGTGGAAATGGAGGCAACGGTTCTATCAACTGCATAACACTTTAATATTACTCTCCCCAAGTGAGACCGATAAATCATCTTCTCTACATGCATAATCTTTCAAGTTAAATGAATTCTGAGGCAATATCCCAGAAGTCTGCCAAGTCCATTTCAAATTGTGAGCTTCAAGTATAGGACAGGAGTGGTCACCCTGGAACCCAAGCATTGGTGGGCACAGAACACAAGAACTGTGGCTCTGACTTTGCAGAACCCAATACTCAAGAACTGGTAAGTCTTTGGCACCAGTAGGTACCCCCTAGACCAGGATCCGATGGCGCTGGCTACCATGACACTGATATAAAAGCAACTTCAGTGACATAAAGCATTTCAAATGTTCATATCATATCTACTTAAACTCTTAAAAAATAGCTAACTGGCAATTAGAGTGCCCCTCTGCCCATATACACTCAATGTCCATTTTATTGGGTACACATACTTGTTAATGCAAGTGTCTAAATCAGCCAATCCTGTTGCAGCAACTCAATGGATAAAAGCACGCAGACATGGTCAAGAGGTTCAGACCAAACATCAGAATGGGGAAGAAATGTGATCCAAGTAACTGATTTTGGAACAATTGTTGGTGCCAGATATAGAGTGGCAAAGAATCTCAGGAACTGTTGAACTTCTGGCACTTTCATACACAACTGTCACAGAGAACGGTGTGAAAAACAAATGAAAACATCCAATGAGCAGCAGGTCTGTGTTGAAAACCTCATTAATGAGAGAGGTTAGAGAAGAATGACTAGACTGATTCAAGCTGACAGGAAGGCGACAGTAACTCAAATAACCATGCATTACAAAAGTGCAGAAGAGCATCTCTGAATGCAGATGTCGAACCTGAAAGTGGATGGGCTATAGCAACAGAAGACCACATGGGGTTTCACTCCTGATTAAGTGGCCACTGCGTATATTGAACTTTTCCTGAACTCTGTAAGATCCGGGGAGGACAACAGTGGGCTGGAAAACTTAAATAGGGTAAGATTATTCAAGGAGGGAGAGAGACAAAAGTCAAAAACTATAGACCAGTTGACTTAACATATTGTTTGAAAGATGCTAGAATCAAGATTCAAAATCATTTAGTGTTATTTCCTGTACACAAGGGTAAAGGAGAATTAAATAATTATTACTCCAGATCGGATGGAGCTCAAAAACAAAACATGAAAGATAAAAAAACACAATAATGATCAAGAAAAACACTAAATACAAATACATGAGAGGCTATACCAATAGATTGATTGTATGACCACAAGGCTAGGCTGCACACAAGGTGACTGACAGGTAATAAAGTAATAGTGGAGTTAAGGGGTGCAGGTGGGGAATCAATTCAAAGAAGAGAGTCATTTAGAAAAGCTTAATCAAGCAAACTGAATTAACTTGGTTTTGTGAAAGGAAACAGCATTTGGCAAATGTGTTAGTTCAGTGAGAATTTAACAAACAGACGATGCTACAGCTCCAGTTGACTTGTATTGTCAGAGGGCATGTATTGAGATCCTTCAATGGATATGGTCTCTTGGTACCGAGGAAGAGTGTTAATGTGTGTTGGAGACTGATTATTACAGAAAACACAAACAGAATAGATGTGTTTTCTTTTTAAATGACTGAAATAAGCTAGTGAAGTTCCTCCAAGGATCATTCCTTGGTGCTATCCATAGAAGACTTAAAGGAGAAATGGCAGAATTATCCTCGTTAGGAAAGCATTCTGCAATGAGGATATTTGCACTCTGCAAATGGATATAGATAAGTTGAATGGGAAAGGAAACACTTGGCTAAGAGATGTTAATGTAGGAAAGTGCAAGGTCATGAACGTGAGTGGGAAGAGTCAAAAGGGAAACTTCCCAAGGAGCATGATAGGTTAAATAGTGACATTCTTCCACTAGTAAGAGTTTCAATAAGAGGACGCAAGTTATAATGCATGCCTGCAGTAATTTAAAGCTGAGATGCATTGGAATTTCTGTTCACAGAGTGTGGAAAGACTCTGCTATTTCTCTCCCCCAGAGGATTGTGGAGTCTGGGGTACTGGGGCACTTAACCAAGTTTTTAAAAATCCAAAATCAGTGTTACACGGAACAAGCGTGGCAGAGGAATGGAGCCTTGGGCAAATCAGCCACTATGATCTTGAATTGGGGATAGGCTGGAGGGGTCTGGTGGCCAACTCCTGCTTCTATTTTCTTGTAACCTTGCATTCCTGCAGGTAGCACATGCATGCTTATATCTGTATAGCCATGGTGAATTCTTGCATGCCATAAGCCTGGCACTGGATTGGCTAAATATAATTGAAAGTGAGGAATTAACAGGAATCCACCATAAAGGACTAATGCTCCTCTTTGGCCTCTGACCAGTGCTTGGCAGTTGTGGTTAAGCCACAGGAGCTGGCCCACCTTCACTTGGTGCAGCAGAGTATCAATAGAAGGACAAGTTACCTGCAACTCCACTTCTGATGCTCTGTGACCTTTGTTAGGCAAGGTCTTGCTGCCTACTAACTAATGATCAGCTTTCCAGTTCCAACTACCTCAAAGCAATTATCCCCATGGAAAATTCTGCCACATCTTAAGAAAACCCTGGATGTATTCCACCTGGTCAATAGAGCCAAATATCAACAGTCCTGACAAAGATCTTCACTCCTACTTTTGTCATTATGCAGTTAAAAAATTCCTAAGTTAATGCCAGGAAGATAATTTTCTGTAAGGAGCTGTGGCTCAAGTGATATCCCAGTTTCATATTTTTAAAAAAGCATGCCTATTTAAAAACACAAGTATCCCAGACTCCATAACCCACTGGAGCAGAGAATTGCTACCCTGTACAAAAAAATCCAAAACATCTCAGTTACAATATACATCAGCAGTCATTTAAAACTAATTTAATCTTTGTCGAAGACTCCCTCACTAGTGGAAGCACGTCAACATCTTTGCCTGATTATTCTATACTCCCATAGAATCATATATACTGCAATAAGATCACTCCTCTCTACTCTATACCCCTTGTTTTTAGTCCGAGTGATAGCTTTAAAAAAGTGTCTCACCTGATTACACTAATTGCCAATTTTGTTTTATTTAGAGATACAGTACAGTTGGTCCAATGAGCTGTGCTGCCCAGCAACCCACGTATTTAATCCTAGCCTAATCACAGGACAGTTTACAATGACCAACTAACCTTCCAATTTGTATGTGTTCAAACTGTGAGAGGAAACCTGAAGTAGGTTCCATGGCAACCTACTTGTAGCACATTGCTACTAGTGTTTTGTTCAAAGGTCTGTAGCAACTTTTACAATCTTAACACATTAGAGCATTTTACAGCCAACAAAGTACTTTTGAAAGGCGGTCATTGATGTAAAGTAATTTCCTGCCATGCACAAGGATGCTCTCTGTCTGCAATGAACAGCATTGCCAGATAATTTGGCTCAGTGTCAATGGTTGGAGGCTAACCATTGGTCAGCACCTCTAAAACAGTCTTTCTGTAATTGTTAACCTGAGCAATGAACTCACATGACCCTACGCTTGCGCGCACACACACGCACACACACCACGCACACACACCAGAAGAACTCAACAGGTCAGGCAGCATCTATGGAAGGAAATAAACTGTTGATGTGGCAGACTGAGACTCTACATTAAAGGTTCATGATCTTCTCTAAAGCTCATGATTTGCAGCAAAAGCAAAATCTCTCACATGCTCATAGCTTTATGCCCCTTTTGAACGCTCACACTTATGATAATCAAGTACTTTGGCGTAGTGTAGAGTATATTCTTTGACCTGAAACATTGATTCTGTTTCTCTCTCCATAGACACTGCCTTACCTGCTGACCATTTCCAGCATATTCTGTTTTTAAACATCAAGACCTGGGCTTGGATACTACACTGAAGTCATAGTCTATTAACCTGCAATGTGAGCGTGTAGCCACAAAGACAAACAGTCCATACGAAATCCATTATCAACATTTCCAGCAGTAGGTGAAACAACAGCTCAATGTGAACGAGAACCTCTCAGCTAGGCTTTTTTTTTTTAAAAACAGCTCAATATTCCTCTCTCACCCACTGATTTGAGCTGAATTGTTTAGACTGTAAATCACAACAGTATGTGCAATACATGTCGTGAGAAAATTACAGATCTCAGTGCAGTTTAGTTCTGCTACTATGCGGGCTCCTTGACTCCCAAAGACAGTAAATGGGAAAATGGTTCAAACACTATCCAGAGTGAGTTAATTCTACACCAATGGGAGGAGCAATTTCCAAGACTATGTTAAACCACTGCTGCCTTCAATTTGATGTAAATAACCCCAGAGCACTCTTCAACTGGTGAATTTTCCTATTTTATTTATATCATTCTTCCTCAGTCTTCATCACCAATGCATATTCTATAGTCATTATTTGTTACCTGTAAAAAGTTTATGCTGAGTATTGAGGAAAGTGAAGAAGCTTTTTAAAGTACAGTGTAAAACATCTGGAAAATGTTGTTTCTTTAGGGCAAAGCAATTTTAAATCATAATATTAAGTGTTAACATGTCTGCATTGTGTTTAATGCATACAAAAATAACATGCTGAAGTAATTGTGAAGTACAATTCCTGTTGGAGCATTGAATTCAATCGTGACCATGCAAATGACGAAGATATGAGTCACCATCTCTCAATCATAGGGTCTAGGACAGATAACTCTTTTCATTGCTGAGTGAATCATATATTGCAGGTAGCCTCTGCAGACTAGACTCAAAGTAAACATTAAGTTAGATCATATTAAATATTGAAATAAAATTAAACATATACAATAACTGTCCATTTGCCTAAAATATATAGATATTACTTGCCTACATCTAATGGTGTTACAGCAGTTTGGGTCTAACCCCAAAACTAATTATACAAATCTGATAATTTACCAGTGCAAGACACATCCAACAGTACCGATGGGTTTCCCTGTGCTTTAACACACCATGTCTGTTAATAATGTTGTTTTTTGATCTACTGCATGATTTCACAGTAACTGCACTGAATCTTGTAGCCAAGGCACTTGAAGGCAGCCCTTAAAGGACCAAATGCACAATAAAAACTGCACTCTTCCAGCTACAAGAGTGTAGTCACTTCAGAAACAGATGCTGCATTGTTGAAAGAGGGGGACAGTGAAAGTATGTGTAGACTGATGGAGAACAAAGGAGATGGGTTCCTTGGATGAGAGGACCATAGGGAAACTGGGTATGGGAAATAACGTCTCCTCCTTGCCGGCAAGCAACACCAGTAGACCCAAGAGATGCATGCTTAGCCCACTACTCCTGTCTAAGTAGGGACCTGGATCATCTGCAATTTGCCTATCACTACAAAAAGTTCAACTGCAGATGCAATCTCACTGGCTCCCCACTAGGCCTTGGGTATTATTATTGTCCAGGTGATCCATGTCAGGCTACTGATTATTGATTATAGCTCTGTCCAGAAAAATCATACCATCCAAACTCATCAATCTCCAAAACCTGGACCTTGATCTGGAACTGGATACTTGACTTCCTCACTAGGAGACCACAGTCTGTGTGGATCATAAATAACATCTCCTCACTGAATCAACACTAGTACACCTCAAGGCCACATGCTTAGCCCACTGCTCTACTCTCTCTACACTCAAAACTGACTAAGCACAGTCTAAATGCCATCTATAAATTTGCCAGTGACACAGCTCTTGGCAGAATTTCAGATGGTGACAAGGTGGTATATAGGAGTGAGATAACTCAGATGGTTGAGTGGTGTTGCTACAACCTTGTACAACATTAAGAAGATCAAGGAATTGTTTGTGGACTTCAGGAAGGGGAGGTCAAGGGAACACACACTAGTCCATTGAGATTCAGGGCGAGCAGTTCCAACTTCCAGTGCGACAGCATCTCTGACGGTCAATCCTGGGCCCAACATCATGATGCAATTACAAAGAAGGCATGACAGCAACTGGATTTCATTCACAGTTCATTGCCTATCGCCACAATAGGTCAATGGCAGATGCAATCTCAATGGCTCTTCACATGACTTTAGACCACCTAGACAACACAGACATGTCAGGATGCTGTTCATCGACTATAGCTCAGCATTTATTACCATCATTCCCACAATCCTGATTCAGAAGTTGCAGAACCTGGGTCTCTGAACCTCCTTTTGCAATTGGACCCTTCCTAACCAGAAGACCACAATCTGCGCGGATTGGTGATAACATCTCCTCCTCACTGACGATCAACACTGGTGCACCTCAGGGGTGTGTGCTTAGCCTACTGCTCTACTCTCTATATACCCATGACTATATGGCTAGGCATAGCTCAAATACCATCTATAAATTTGCTGATGATACAACCATTGTTGGTAAAAATCTTGGTGGTGACGAGAGGGCGTACAGGAGGGAGATATGCCAAATAGTGGACTGGTGTCGGAGTAATAAACTGGCACTCAACGTCAGTAAGACAAAAGAGCTGAATATGCACTTCAGGAAGGGCAAGACAAAGGAACACATACCAATCCTCATAGAGGGATCAGAAGTGGAGACAGTGATCAGTTTCAAGTTCCTGGGTGTCAAGATCTCTGAGGATCTAACTTGGTCCCAAAATATTGATGCAGTTATAAAGAAGGCAAGGCAGCAACTATACTTCATTAGGAGTTTGAAGAGATTTGGTGTGTCAACAAATATACCCAAAAACTCCAAGAGATGTACCGTGGAGAGCATTCTGATAGGTTACATCACTGTCTGGTATAGGGGGGCTTCTGCACAGGACCAAAAGAAGTCGCAGAGGGCTGTAAATTTAGTCAGCTCCACCTTGGGTACTAGCCTACAAAATACCTAGGACATCCTTAGGGGGCGGTGTCTCAGAAAGGCAGCATCCATTATTACAGACCTTCAGCACCCAGGGCATGCCCTTTTCTCACTGTTACCATCAGGTAGGAGATACAGAAGCCCAAAGGCACACACTCAATGATTCAAGAACAGAATCTTCCCCTCTGCCATCCGATTCCTAAATGGACATTGAATCTTTGGACTACCTCATTTTTTAAAATATATTTTTTTCTGTTTTTTTTTACATGATTTTTAATCTATTCAATGTACATATACTGTAATTGGTTTATAATTTTTTACTTTTCTTCTATATTATGTATTGCATTCAACTGCTGCTGCTAAGTTAACAAATTTCACAACGCATGTCGGTGATAATAAACCCGATTCTGATTCTGAGTTGGAAGAGACTTGGTATATCTCCCAAAACTCTAGCAAATTTGTGCAGATGTACTGTGGACAGCATTCTAACTGGTAAGCCACTACACAGGATTGGGGGAAAAAGACTGCAGAAAGTTGCAAACTCAGCTGGCTCCCTCATGGGCACTAGCCTCCCAGCATCAAGTACACCTTCATAAGTGATGCCTCAAAAAGGCTACATCTTCAAGGACCCAAATCACTCGGGACATGCCCTCTGCTTGTTGATACCCTCAAGGTGCTACAGGAGCCTGAAGAGATACTCAGCGTTTCAGGAACAGCTTTTTTGCTTCTGCCATCTGATTTCTGAATGAACAGTAAACCCATAAACATTACTTCACTTCTCCCCTCCTTTTTCATTACTTATACAATTTAATTTTATATAGAAATACATCTATAAATTACAATAAGTATTTTTATAATTATATACTGTATTGCAATGTACTGCTGTCACAAAACAACAAATTTCACAACATATGCCAGTAATATTAAACCTGATTCTGAAGTTTGTTCCACTCTCTCTGGGAGACCACAGCCTGAATGGATCAGAAATAATCTCTTCCTTGCTGATAATCAACACTGGTGCATCTCAGCTTGGCCCACTGCTTTACTAAAGCCATGACTCTGTAGCTTGGCACAGTTCAAATACCATCTACAGATTTTCTGACAAAAATCTCAGATGCTGATGAGGAGGCATACAGGGGTAAGATAGATCAGCTGGTTGAGTGGGGTTACAACATCAGTAGGACGAAGAAGTTGATGTGGACTTCAGGAAGGGGAAGTCGAGAAAACATACACCAGTCCTCATCCAGGGGTCAGCAGTGGAAAAAGTTAGTCGTTTCAAGTTCCTGGGTATCAACGTTTCTGAAGACCTATCCCAGACCCAATAAACTGATGCAATTATGGAGAAGGTATGCCAATGGTTATACTTCATTAGAAGTTGATGATATTTAATATGTCAATGACTCTAGAAATTTGTTTATTTATTTATTTTACAGAAGCTGAGAGAACTGGTTGCATCACTATCTGACATGCAGGGGCCACTGCACAGCATCAGAAAAGGTTGTACTGTGTTGCAAACTTATCCTGCTGCATTGAGGATATACAAAAGGCCCCCGTCACCCAAGACATGTTCTCTTTATTACTGCCATCAGAGATGTGGTACAGGAGCCTGAAGACACACTCTATCTTTTAGAAACAGCTTCTTCCCCAGACTAATGAAGCACCCCATGAACTCTACTTCTATCTTTGAGAGAGAGAATATATATATTACACACACACATACAGTATTTAATGGATGGCACTGTACTGCTGCCACAATGAAAAAAAATTCACAATATGCCTGTAATATTAAACCCAAGGTACTCACAAGATCAGTGAGATCAATCAATACCTGGACTTTAGGCAAAACTACAGTGGTAGCAAATTTTACCCTGCAATTGTGGACTGAAGAGAAAGTAGATGAAGTGTTCTGTCCTTGAGTATAGGATTTGGGTATCACCAGTAACAACAGCAAGCAGCAGACTCTGAGATGTGACAAGAATCAGCAGTAGTAGTTTACAGTGAACCTGGGACTGGGAGAGTGAAACCATTTCTCACTTCCAATGCAAATTAGTCCAGACACTTGCAAGCTTTACCCACAGCCATGAAGGATCACAAATGTTAGAGAGGACAATCTTGTCAAAAGCTAGCCTATGCAATGACTTCTCCACAGAGGGAGAAGAGGAGCCAAGAGTGTGGATTACTGAGAACTTCTGTTGGAAAGAATTTGGCTGGAGATATTCTGTACTTAATCTCATGTATTTATTTACAATGGGTGTTGTCCCACTCCACACAATCCAGTAAGGGAGGTGTTAGGTGTATAAAAACCCCCACTTGAAATCAATTTGGAGTTTAGAAAACTGAAAAGGAGGAGTCTGTTTTAAGTGTGAGCTCATGTATAGTAGGCAGCAAGACTTTGGAATAGCCTTGCAAAGAATGCCGGCTGAGGTTTGGCTCTAATGCAAAGGCAAGCTGCAATAGTAGTGAACATGAATTTGCTGCCCCCTACAATCTTACAATGATCATGTATTCTATTAATCTGGACAGCAAGTTGCAGGCGGTAACAGAACACACATATATGAGATTGAGGTGTTATGGAACTCTGGAAATACAATAAACGATGGAGGACAATAGCAGCAGCCTTTAGGATATAAACTGGAAAAACTGGTAGACTGCAAGATAATAAACTTCACTTAAGCTACATTTGGAGTATTGTGTGCAGTTCTGGTTGTCCCAGTACAGAAAGTTTGTGGAGACTTTGGAAAAGTTGTAGAAGAGGCTACTAGGATGCTGCCTGGACTGGAGTGTATTTGTTACAAGGAGAGGTTGAACAAACTTGAATTGCACTCTCTGGAGCCTCAAAAACTGATAGAAGTATACAAAATTATGAAAGCTATATGGGGCCAATAGACAAAGTTTTTCACCCACAGCAGAAATATCTAATACTAGACAGCATAGGTTTAAGGCAAGTGAGGAAAGGTTAAAGGAGATTTGCAAAACGAGTTTTGTTTTCTTGTCTTTAATATAATAGTGGTAGGTACATGGAATGCACTGCTAGTGTAGATTATGGAACCAGCTATCAGAGCAACATTTACGAGGCATTTAGACAGACACATCAACGTGCATGGAATAGAGGGATACAGACCATGTGCAAGCTAATGGAATGAGCTTAGATTGGTAAGGGTTGAATACTCCTTATCTGAAATGCTTGGGGATGAAAATGTTTTGGATTTCAGAATATATGATGAGATAATTTAGGGTTGCCATTATTTCCTACTCTGAATTTGTATGCTATTGGCAAACAGTCTTTGTCTTGTTCATCACATACATTATGTACCATTAACAAAATGAAAATATAATGCGTGCAGGGTAATAAAAGCAACATAGCAGCACCAGGAAAATACCCGAATCAGCTGTTGAACAACAAGCAACAGCATGCTTTCAGTCTCCACGCTGTGTTTTGATTAAAAAGTTACAGTACACTGTATTTGTATTCTACTTTTTTTTAAATAAAAGGTTTTTTTGCAAGGTATAAAAGCAATGAGCATTGTAGAGTTGTTCTGGTGATAGATTTTCACCAGCAGTGATCTCAGCAAACTCAGTTTCTCTGCTGCTTCATGACTAGCAGATGATTTATCTTTACAATTTTTCAAATCTTTAAAAATTGAATGTTGTGCCTTTTCTTAAATTTCTGCAAGCAGCCTTCTCAATATTTACAATTGCTTTGATTTTCAGTTGACCGTGATAGATCTTTGTCTGTGTCACAGTCAGCATACCGTTAAGTGATATACTGACGACATTGACTCCGATGCCGACGAATCCACCATTTCAATACACAATCGAGATCTTCATTTTTCGCTTTATGTCGTGTTTCTCTCTTTTTCATTAACTTCTGTTCATTACCCATATGAGGCCACTTCTTAAAATTGTCTGATGCTCAGAGATCTGCGAACCTTCCCAATGTCTTTTGGAATTTTCCAAGTGTGACGTCATGTCAGTACTCAAAAAGAAATTTGGGGCGGGGGGTCCACTTTTAAGAACTTTGGGTGAGGAATATTTAACCTGCATTATAATCAGCAGAGATACGTTGGGCTAAGGGCTGTTACTCTATGTTTGTGACAGAAAAAAATTAATGGAGGATATAATAAATAAATAATTTCTGATGCAAGAGCAACACATTCTGGAAAGCAAGAGGAAAAACAATACAAATTTAATGGAGAAGAAACAAAGCAAATTAAATTGAAAGGGTGCCAATCATACCAGGTCCCAAGAGAAGGGTGAGCTGCCTCAACAACTATCACCAATGGCACTTACATCTACTGGGACTAAATGCTTTGAGAGGTTGGTTATGACTAGAATCAACTCATTGAAAGGCCTTTGAATATTGAAAGGCCTAGATAGAGTGGATGTGGAGAGGATGTTTCATATAGTGGGGATCTCCAAGAACAGAGGGCATAACCTCAGTACAGAAGGAAGACATTTTAGAACAGAGACAAGGAAGAATTTATTTAGCCAGGGGATGGTGAATTTGTCGAATTCAATGCCACAACTGCCGGTCTCCCACACAACCTTGCCCAGGCCAACACCATGGAAAACTTCCAGGGCGAAAATCCATGGTCTCACGAGACTAACGGATGCCTATATAGACGGCTGTGGAGACCAACTCATTGGATATATTTAAAGCAGAGATTGATAGCTTCTTGTTTAGTAATGGTGTCAGAGGTTACAGGGAGAAGGAAGGAGAATGGGATGGTGTGATAATAAATCAGCTATGATGGAATGGTGGAGTAGACTTGATGGGGAAAATGGCCTAATTCTGTTCTTATGATTTTATGGACTAGAAGTCTTATGCTCAAATAAGAAATAGAATAAAATTCTGATTTAACTTTCAGTGGCATGGTTCAATTACTCATATTTTGATACAACATAGAAGTGAACTATTAGGCCCTTTGAGTCACTGCCACCTCTTACAGCAATCCCATTCACCCAACTCAATTGCCTGCAACCTATTGACCACCCATCTCATGTTAGGGATAATTTACAGTGGCCACTTAGCTACCCATTGGCACATCATTTTGATGTGGGAGGGAAGCTGAGCACATGGAGCAAACCCATACATTCAGGGAGAATGTGCAAACTCTGCACAGGGAGAACTCATAGCCAAAACTGACACCTAGATCACGGGAGCTGTGAGGCTGACGACTGAATGGTAGAACTAACTCAAAGGGTTTTCTCTCATTTCAAATATTAATATCAATACATTGCTCCAATCAATACCTTCAAGTGATCCTTCCACTAACACCATAAAATTATTTGTTTCATTACTTTATGGATCTTTGTTGAGTTTAACCAACTGACTTTGTGGTCTATTTTGGGACCTGTATAAACACTATATCATATTCTGTTAGTTTGAGTAAAAATGCACTTCACATTCGCACAACACAAATTGTTTAACCTGCAGTTAACTATTTTGGGATATTCAAATGTATATTTCCAACATATTGTAATATATTAACGTGTGGTTTAGTTCAAGCAATTTTCCAATAAAGAAAATAGTTAAAATGCTTATAGCAAAACATTTGAAGCAATTTGTAGAAACACAATTCCCCTTGATAGTTTGACAAAGCTATGAATCAACAAGTAGGTGCAAAAAAAATTGTAGTTCCAAACCAGTGATATTTAATCTTCTTGTGAATACTAGTCTACTGTTTCATGCTTCACACACTGAAGTTTGTCTCAGTGCTGAGATTTCAGTTCAAGAAATATTTTAAAATCTTATAAAAGCCCATATGTGAGCACAGCACATCATGGAACCCAGCCTCCCCTCCAAGGCTGTGTCTACATATTTCATTGCATTAGTTAAAGCAGTTAACACGATCAAAGAGTCCATTCACTGCGGGCATTCTCTCTTTTGGCTCCTCCTGTTGGGCAGGAAATACGAAAGCCTGAAAGCACGTACCACTAGGCCCAAGTGCCACCTCTATCCTGTTGCTGCAAGACTATTGGCTCATGGTCAAGTGGTTAAGGTGTTCGTCTAGTAATCTGAAGGTCGCTAGTTCGAGCCTTGGCTGAGACAGCGTGTTGTGTCCTTGAGCAAGGCGCTTAACCACACATTGCTCTGCGACGACACCGGTGCCAAGCTGTATGGGTCCTAATGCCCTTCCCTTGGACAACATCGGTGGCATGGAGAGGGGAGACTTGCAGCATGGGCAACCGCCAGTCTTCCATACAACCTTGCCCAGGCCTGCACCCTGGAAACCTTCCATGGTCTCATGAGACTAATGGATGCCTATATAATTGTATGGACCCCCAGTATGATAAGATGGACTCTTGACCTCCAGTCTACCTTCGGATGGGCTTGAACCTTATTGTCTGCCTCCATTGCACTTTCTGTAAATATAACACTTCATTCTGCATTCTATGACTTTTCCTTGTACTACCTCAATGTACAGATGTGATGAAGTTATCTGTACAGATGGCATGCAAAACAAGGTTTTCCACCGTACCTGTACATGTGAAAATAATAAACTACTTTAATATGTTGAATGTTTAGAAGTTCATTATCAATGCATATACATGTCACCAAATACAACCCTGAGATTCATTTTCCTGTGGGCATACTCAATATATCAGTGAAAGACTACACCAATAGGGCAGACCCACCATGCAAAAGGCAACAAACTGTGCAAATACAAAAAGAAAAATAATAATTAACAATACATAGAGAACATGGGACGTAGAGTCCTTGAAAGCAAGTCCAAAGCTTGTGGGAACAGTTAAGTGATGGGGCAAGTGTATTTGAGTTCAGTTATTTCCTCTGGTTCAGGAACCTGATGGTTGAAGGATAATAATTGTTCCTAAACCTGGTGGAGTCCCGAGGTTCCTGTACTTCTTCCTGATGGCAGTAGTAAGAGTCCATGACCTGGAAGGTGATTACATGTGCACAATGTTAAAGATTATGCACATGTGATCATAATTGCTTTCAACTTCAGCCTTGGAATATTTGGTAATAGTTTGTGACTTTACCTGTCTTTAAGAATCTGTAACAGATTCTATGTTTTAGTTTTCTCTGTTGAGAGTCTTCTGTTCTCCCAACACAAGTCCATGTAGACAACATTCACTGCCTTTCCTTAGTCAACTGTCCTGGTAACCTCAAAAAACTCTTAAGATTGGTTAGAAATGACCGACCATGCACAAAGTTATGTTGGCCCTGTCCGTCCAAATACTTATACATTCTATCAATCAGAATACCTTATAATAATTTACCCACTATTCTCTTCAGGCTCACCAGCCTGTAAATTTATGGCTTTTTCTTAGAGTCTTTCTTGAACAACATTATCAATGCAGCAGTCCTCTGGACCTCACCCATGGCAAAGGACATTTTAAGTACATCTGCCAGAACTCCTGCAATTTCCCAAGGTCTGTTCCTGGGGAGCTATCCACCCTAGTTTTCCTCAAGACAGAAAGCACCTCCTCTTCCGCAATCCATTTATGGTACATGACCTCGTTACTGCTTTGCCTCAGTTCGATAGACTCTGTGTCCATCCCCAAGTAAACACAGATGCAAAAATTCCATTTAGGATCCTCCCCTCCCCCCCATCTCTTTCAACTCTATGCATAGATGGCCACAAAGTGAACCAATTTTGTCCTCTGCTATCCTTTTGTTTCTAATGTATCTGTAGAAGCCTTGGTATTCACCTTCATCTTGTCTGCCAGAGCAACCTCATGCCTTCTTTTAACCTTCCTGATTATCCTCAAATATACTTTTCTATTTCCTATACTCCTCTAGTATCCCATTTGTTTTCTACCTGCCTATACCTTTTATTTCTTACTGGCCTCCTAGCTTTCATTCATCTTCTAACCAGAAGCCTCCCTGCCCACTGATCCTCACTCCTATTTACCAACCTACTGCATATAGCCCAGTTCTATCCCTCAGTTCCCACTGGTCTCTCATTTCCAAACCCCGGCTGCCATTGGTCCCTTGGCCAGGTAGCCCAGCTGTGAATGGTTGGCTTAAAGCCCTAGCTTCACACTGTAGACTCAAAGAATGGATTATAAATCATACACACACAAATTGCTGAAAGAACTCACCAGGTCAGGTAGCATCTATAGAAATGAATAAACAGTTGATGTTTTGAGCCAAGCAAAAACCATGTCCTGGGAAAGCAACCCACCAATTCCCAGTAGTAGTCTATAAACCTGCTGAACTCTTCACAATAGTATAATTGTCTGCAAAGCAGCATCCATATTACTGTCATCTTCCATCTGATGTCACTGCACATCTCCTGTGGTTTCCCTGCATGAAACTAAATTGCAGATGCTGGAAACAGAAATACTGGAAACACCAACTTTCTGAGCACTCACACCACTTTCTCTTTTTTAATTCAGATTTCCACAGGGGGATTCTACACAAGTATTTTTTAAATGAAAATGCGTCTGTATTTGATGTGAATTACCAGACTCAAATGGTAACTGATCACAAGTTTCAATCACACTCCATCACAGTGCCTTAAAATGTTGTCCTACTCATTTCTGGAGCAATCCATTTTAGTGGTGTGAAAGTGACTTTAATATTCCCTTAACACAAGGAAACTTTAACCTCCACATCAAAATAAGAAAAAAAAAGCAGGAGTAAGCCAAGAGGCCGGTCACGCCTGTCCCACCATTCAATATGTTGATGGCTGATCTACACTGGCCTCATGTCCTCCTATGGGCAGTTCCTCATAGATCTCAATTCTCCAATTTTCTTTAAATCTCTACAACCCTAGCTTAAAATACCACCTTTGAAAGGGCACTCTGGCAGTGTAGCACTCTTTCAGTACTGCACTGGGCATTTTCTTCCAGTCTCCGGCATTGATATTGAATGCACATATGTCTGACTCAGAGCCGAGAACTCTACCACTGAGAGTTGACTTTTACCCATATGTGTATTTTCCACAGCAGGCAAGTGGGAGGTGGAGAAGGAATTCTTAACAGATTTAAACTTCACTCAACCTGAGGTATCTCAACATTTAAAACTCTGCTTCCTCATGACTCAGAAAGCAATCTGTCTACACTCTGATCATCCTCTGAAGTCTGTGATATCTCACGACGAAGTGTTAGTACATTGGCATTGGCTGGTTTTGTTCCCGAAGAAAGCATTAAAAAAAAAACCTCTCAGCTTCTGCCCAGTCGCTTTCCCTTATAGAAAATATCTGAACCAGAAATAAGGGTAATTAAAATAAAGGTGAGCCAAATCTGCTCAATCTCATCTCCTTCCTCCATCTCCTTATAACACCTCACCTTGGCTGTGTCGCATGTAGGGTACTATGAAAGCATGTCTCAAACAATTCACATATAAAAACATTCTTCTACACAACATACTCCCATCTGTCTCTTACCCTACCAAGTGATAAATTACTCAGAATCAGTGCAGCCACTTCAAAGTCTCTTTAGTTCAAGACATTGGCATAAGAAACATAAAGCAAGCATTTCCCTACTACCAATGTACGAAGCGGTACAAGCAGAGAACATGCCTGTTAACAGCACAAGCCTAATTACGCTCAATAGTTTCCAACTGCCTGTAATTGATAAGCAGCAGGCTAACACAGTAAGGCCCTTCCATGTTATACTATGAAATATTTGCACCATCTTTAATCAATAATGTGACTCACCTTGAACGTCTATACTCAAGAACGGTCCAGAACACAATTCACAGGATTCCTCCCTCCATTCCTTATAGCTCCTCTGCAAGACCCTCTTCCAAGTGTCCCGATAGTTTCATTCATTACTTCCTGAACAGTTTTCGCAGCAACAGCTCTCTCAGGATGCTGACAGCTCGATCACGTGAGATGCTGAACCGCCTATCAGGTCCCAGGTCTGCGCAGCATCGCGCAGAGCCCGTTCTTTAAACCCGGCGTATGCGTTGTTTTGCTGATCAAACCCTTTTTAATACCTCCCAGCAGACGTTGATAAATTCACATTGAAAACCTCTGTTTGTTATGTGTCTAGTTACTTAATATCAATTCAAACCACATTACTTCACGAACGTCACTAAGCATCCACCATCCCATTTCTGTCAGTTTAAAGTCTTATGTCAATTCCGATTTTTTAATCACAGCGACAGCGACACTGTTTAGAAAAATTACAGGCATAGTGTATGTTTCTCAGTACCACTATTATTTTATTTCCCAGCCCCTGATTCATTCCATTGCAGTCACCAGTTCTGATGGAAAATGATTGACTCTTAACCCCTTCCTCATTTTAGAGGCAATTAGACATAGGTAAAGTGATTTAAAAAAGTAATAAATGTGATGAGATGTTTGACTGGTAGGGAATGGGGAGCAAGTTGTTCAGCGTTGAAGAGAATGTATGTGGCTTTAGTGAGATCTGTGTTGGATTATGGAAATATAGTATATGGATCAGCAGCTAGGTCTCTTATAAGGAAATTGGATGTGATTCAGGCTCAGGCTTTGAGAGTGTGCAGTGGGGCTTTTAAAACATCACCAGCATCAGCCCTACAGGTAGAAGTGAGAGTAATGCCTTTGGAACTAAGAAGGATGCAATTAATGGCAAACTACTGGGCTAATTTGCAGGGGCACAATGATTTTCACCCTGCAAAAGGAGTGTTGCAGGAGTGCTGGGAAAATGGGAGGTTTCAGAGGGATAACTTTAGTCGGGTAGGGAATGATATTGCTAAAGAATGTGGAGTGTTTGATCTAAGGATAAGTCCTTCAGTAGTTTATTCGGTTGTAGCTCCATGGAAGCTTGTATGGCCTGACATAGACTGGCATTTGTTAGAGGTAAAAAGGAAAGGAAAATATAAAACTGATTTGGTAAGTGCATTTAACTGTCATGTGATGGAAAAATATAGTGATTATATTCAGATTTATATGGATGGTGCTAAGGAACCTGAAACAGGAGTGACAGGGTTTGGGGTGGTTATAACAGCAAAAGAAATTGGAATCAGCAGAAGAACATCTAATAAGTTAGGGGTGTATGCAGTGGAGATGCTGGCAGTGTTGCAACAGGTGGAGAAAGCTAGACAAGTCAAAGTGTTGATATGCTCAGATTCATCCTCAGTTCTAGCAAGTCTCACTCAAACAGTCAGCAAGATGTACTTTATGAAGTCCTTCAGTTAGTCACAAGAATTGCAAATCAGGGAGGTCAGGTAAAATTTCTATGGGTTCCAGCACATGTAGGGATGAAGGGGAATGAGAGGGTGGATGAGTTGACAAAGAGGGCATTAAAGAAAGAAAATATAGAAATACACATTAGTATCAGTAAAGCAGAGGTTAAGCGTGTAATCTGGGAAAAAAATCAAACAAATGTGGCAAGAAAGATGGGACAGGGAGGGGAAAGAGAGACATTTATATCAAATACAAAAAGGTGTTGCAGGTATTAGGGTAGGTGGTGGATACAGAAGAGAGGAAACTGTGTGGACTAGGTTAAGGCTGGGGCACTGTGCATTCAATAAAACATTGAAAATGATAGGGAAACACCAGACAGGATTGTGTGAGGAATGTCAGGAAGAGGAGTCAGTAGAACATGTAGTTCTGAGTGGCAGGAAGCATGGGATACAGAGAGAGATGATGATAAACAATCTAAGGCAATTGGGGGTGCAAGAATTCACATTAAAAGGGTTGCTGGGCATGGATGAGAGAGCACAGGTCAGGGTATTTTTAACTTTCTTAAGGGGTAGAGGGTTTTTTTATAGGATATGATGAATAAGCAGGAACAGGGTACTAGGGTGGCCAAAGATGGGAGGATAAAGTGTAGGTTAGGGTGTGTGTGTGTGTGTGTGTGTGTGAGATTGGGTGAAGGGATTTAGAATGTAAGTCTATCGCACACTCCGGAGCAGAATGTTGCGGTAATGCACCATTAAGATGGGTGCCAACTGCTGTAAAACTAGAAGAAGAAGAAGAAGAAGAAGGGTAAAGTGGATTATTGGGTTCAGTGATGTCTGTGTTGCTCCCAGTGTGTACGTGAATAATATTTTCTGAGGGGAGTTGAGTTAACATGAGGAGAATAAAATCGTATTAACATAGGGACAGTTGAAAGTTGAAGGTCAGAACTTTTGGATCTGAAGGGCCTGATTTTTGTGCTGTGTCCTTCTGGGACTTATGCTTAGCTGGGGATTAAATGCAGCCTATTGTGTTCCTGCAGATAGATCAGGCAGCTTTTGTAGAGGCTGCCTAACCCACTCCACTGAATTTCCCCCAGCAGTTTATTCTCTGCACCAGATTTCAGACTCTGCATAACATAAGAACATAAGAAATAGGAGCCATTCAATAAGATCATGGATGATCTGGGCCATGGACTCATCTCCACCTACCTGCCTTTTCCCCAAAACCTTTAATTCTCCTACTATGCTACTGACTGCAGTCTTTGGTTCTCTGCCTTTAGTCTTTCCATGATTGGGACCGCTTTGATTCGCTAATTTTAAGGTAGGCCCTCTTCTTCTGGATTCACATCCCTGAGTTTGAAGTTACATACTGTTGCATATGGAAAATGAGTACTGCAGACTGGAGCTGTGCTGGGGCCAACAGAAAGCTGGTTTCTAAGATGAGCACAGTTCATAGTTTTGGCATGGTTATAGATAGGAACTGTGAGCAATTTCAGAAGTTGCACTAGAGGCACGTGTGACATCCAAATGTAACATAAACAACTATTGCTTCCAATAATGGGCTTAAATGAACCAGATATAACAGGTCAGAGATGAGAGAGGGTATCCCAAATCTATTTTGGATGATCAGGTATCATGGCAAGGTAGAGGTGAAGAAACCCTAGTGTCAACCTGTTGAGTCCCACTGGGGAAAATCATCACAGTGAGCCTCCTCTAACCCCATTCCCCAACGGCCAAATGTCATGATTATGTACAAGAAGTACAACAGACAGCAAAGATAGGAAAAGTGTAGAAAGCAGCACCAGTTGCTCCACCTTTCCCACCTCAGTAAAATATTCAATTCTTACAGCCAAGTGAGAATCCAGCTCTCAGGAGGCTAAAGAAATTTGGCATGTCTCTGTCAATCCTTACCAATTTTTGTCAATGCACTGTGGAAAGCAATCTATCTAGATGGATAATGGCTTAGTATGGTAAATGGTCTGCAATGACTGCAAGAAACTGGAGAGAGTTGTTGACATTGCTTAGCACATCCCAGAAAGTAGCTTCCACTCAATCAAATCTGTCTATGCTTCTTGCTACTTCAGTAAAGCAGGCAGCATAAAACCACGATACCACTAACACTACACATTCTCTTTTCTGCCCTTTCCCATTGGCTATGAAAAATAAAAGCCTAAAATCATATACTAAAGCTATGAAGGACAGTTGCTATCCTGCTGTTATCAGACTTTTGAATGGACCTCTTGTACAGTAAGATGGACTCCTGATCTCACAATCGACCTTGTTAGGATCTTGCACTTTATTGTTTACCTGTACTGCACTTTCTCTGCAGATATTACTCTTTATTCTGCATTGCTATTGTTTTACCTTGTTCTACCTCAATGCATTATGTATTGATCTGATCTGTATGAACAATATGCAAGATGTGCTTTCACTGTATCTTTGTACATTTGACAATCATCAACTAAAACCAGTGTCAGTTTTTCTTACACTCCATCAGTTGCCAACAAACTGTTTATTTCCCCTTCTCTACCCAGTATATATTCTCATTGTCCACACAATCTTCCTATTGGTTTTCCTCCCCCACTGATCTACCCTGCCCTCCTCACTTCCCTCACTCGATTCCATACTTCACTTCCTCTTCTGTAAGCTCCCTTCATCTTTAGCCCTTTGTTGCCTCCACTTATTACCTCCCATCTTGTATCACTAGTTCCATTCTTCCCTCCTCCATCTACCTATCTCTATTTCTCACCTAAATCTACCTATCATTTGGTAGCTGTTTCTCCACCTCTTCCCTCCAGCCTCTTAAACAAGCTATTTCCTTTTTCAGTCCAAATGGAGATTTGACATGAAATATTAACAGTCCTTTTCCCTCCAGAACTGTTGTCTGACTCAATAAGTTCCTTCTGCATCACCTGTGTTGTAAACTCCTGTGCCTTGTCCCCATATCCCTATTATTGATGCTTAATGGTTTTCGCAAGTGGGCTAGTATTTCCAATAACCCTTCTTCCATAACAGTGCTGCACTCAAGTTCCATCTGTGAAAAGAGAATTGCACACAGATTTACCATGGATGTCCAGTTCCTATACACTTCTAAACCCCATCAAGAAGGCCTTAAAGCTCTCTACTTCTTTCTACACAAGAGAATGGACATCCATTGTGAAAATGAGGCAGTCAGTGTCAGAGAATTGAAAGTTTGTGAGGAGATCAAGAGGCCAAGGAACTGAAAGTCAAAATTTATTCATTACAGAATGATTCAATTCAATTCACATTTAATTGTCATTCAACCAGTGATGAATACAGCCAAATGAACAGTGTTACTCCAGGGTTACGATGTAAAACAGAGTACCAATAATCACACACAGCACAAAGCAGACACAGCACGTACAAGATAGCAAGCAGAAATGGTATCACAATCACACAATTAAAAAGTCTAAACTCGTGCCATTGATTTCCTTTTTCAGTCCAAATGAAAATTTGACATGAAATATTAACAGTCCTTTTCCCTCCAGAGCTGCTGTCTGACACAATGAGTTCCTCCTGCATCATCTGTGTTGTAAACTCCAGTGTCTTGTCCCAAACTCCCTATTATTGATGCTCTGATTATACATGAATGCTCCGGATTGCTCTTAACGTGAGTTGGCAACAGCATATGACAAACATCGAGCTCTATAACAACCTACCGATGCTCATCACTAAAATCAAGGCGAGAAGACTGCAACTAGCGGGGTGCTGTCTACGCCACCCTGAGCTACCTGCGAGCCCAGTCATCATATGGGAGCCCAAGCATGGGAGGATGAACCCTGGGTGCCCTCCTAAGACTATGGTCAACACATTCCTAGAAGACAGCGGTGCGGCTAATGTAGATGAACTGAACACACTGATGAGGGAGAGGGAGAAGTGGAGAGTCCGTCATCATGCCCGACACTGGCCCCCTAGGCCTGAGTCGATGTAGTAGTAGATTATACACAATGGAGCTAGTCTTCTACCGAGCGAACACTGGGGGAACAGCTCTGACATCAGCCTCTATGTTGTGCCACACTGTGGCCTGCCCCACCCCCAGTGGAGCACACCTACACTGATACCTCTCTCAGGTGACACCACGGCTTAAGGCCTAGTCCTTTCTGAGCGAGCACTGGCAGGGCAGGAGTCCACCCTGGATGCTGCACCACAGCACCCCCAGTGAGGTGCACTGGCTCAGAATGCCTCTCTCCTGGCAAGACAGTAAAACAGGCAATCCAGCTGCTTTGAGGCTCTGAGTCCATAGGGTGCTGCCAAACTCTGCAGTCGACCACAACAGAGCTTGTCTTCTACCAAGCGAATGCTGGGGGGGCAGCACAAACTGCAGCCAGGACACTGTGCCACATCGCCCCAGGTAGATCAAATCAGCTTCAACGCCTCTCTCCTGGCAGCTATAGACAGGCAATAGCATGGCTTGAGGCCTAGTCACCTCTACAACCGAGGCCGTGCAGCTCCCCCACCATCCGCCCCTGCTCTCAGCCAATAAATCAATGAATTGAACTTGCAGCATTCTATACTAACAATGTCCAGAAGGGTCAGGCAATCTCAAGAAAAGCGATCCAGATGATCACTTGCTATCAGGCGATAAGCCTCCACTGACTCAAGCAGCAGTACATTGCGGAGCTCCTTCATTTTCTCCACCAGCGAACAGCTAGCTGATGGTGTAGACCTACAGTACTCTAAATTTTTACTGTATAGCAGGATCATGCGACATTAAAATTATATTTAAATAGGGTAGTAGCTCCGTTTGTTGACTCCATTGAAGTCGCTTTGACCGAACAGGCTGTCATCTTACCGGAAGTTGCACTCTTATCAGAGCGAGAGCTGGAGTTTGTAGGACGGGAGACAATATGGTGAAGTGGGGTTTAAAGACCAGCAAATCCTGTGGGTGTACGAAAGGGTGCAGAACATTGAACACGTTCTGCGCAACTGCCCACTCTCACCTGATTTAGCTGACACTGACCTGCTCAATATCAACCAAGCAACACTAGAGTGGCTGGCTGTCTGGTGTGACAAGCTATGATGACAGTAGAGATTAACAAACAGAGAAAGAAGTTTCCACTATACATTATCAAAGGCAGTTATCCCATGTTTCTGGGCCTCTTGTTGCTGGAGCAGCTCAAACTCAACTGTTACAAAGTGCACAATAGTTGGAAGCACGGGTCTACAAGATATATTGAAGAAACATGCAGAAGTATTAAACAGAGAGCTGGGTAATATGAAAGGAATCACTGTTAAGCTGACTGTTAACAAAGTGCCTGAAAGCAAGACCTGTTCCATATGACATCAAACCAAAGGTAGAGGCTGAATTGGAAAGACTGGTCCAGAGTAAAGTATTGAAATATGTGTGGTTCCTATCCTAAAAAGGGGATGGATCTTAAGGCTTTATGGTGACTTCACGTAACCTGATTCTTATCAACAATACCATCTTCCCCTCATTGAAGACCTTTTTGCAGGATTGGCTAGAGAACAGACATTTAGCAAGATTGACTTGTGTCAAGCATACTCGCAGATCCGTGTGGAACCAGAGTCACAAGAACTGTTGACCATGTTCATATACCGTAGGCTTCCATCTGGCATCACCTCAGCCCCTGAACCTTTTTAGCGAGCAATGGATCAGGTTCTGAGTGGTTTGACGGTGTGCAATGCTATTTGAATGACTTACACATTACTGGGAAAATGAGCATGAGCACCTACAAAACTTGGATGCTACTTTAAAGACTCAAGGAATAAAGTTCAAAAAGTTGAAAGTAAAATTTGTTATCAGAGTACATACATGTCACCACTTACAACCATGAGATTTTTTCCTGCGGGCATACTTTGCAAATCTATAGAACAGTAACTGAAAACAGGATCAATGAACAACAAACTGTGCAGATGCAGATATAAATAAATAACAATAAATAATGAGTATGAAATAACAAGATAAAGAGTCCTCAAAGTGAGACCCTCAGTTGTGGGAACACCAGAAATAGATTGAGTGTAGTTATCCCCTTTTGGTCAGAATATAGGCTTGTGGTCTAAATGGACAACTGTGAGTTCTTTCAGCCTTTAATTAAATATTTGGGTCATGTGATTGACAACTCAGAGCTTCACAAGGCACCTTGAAACGTGGAAGCAATTGTGGTGGCTCCATCGACACAGAATGTACTGTAAGTCTTTCTTAGGACTACTAACATACTACACAGAGTTTGTTCCTAAACTAGCCAGTATGCTGAAACCACTTCATGATCCTTTAAATAAATCAACACATTGGCAGTGGACAGATGGCTGTGAAGAGGCTTTTAAAAAGGCCAAAACAGCTTTGCAGAATCTGAAGCACTCACACACTTCAACCTGTCATTGCCCATACCGTTGGCCTGTGATGCATCAGCCTGTGGTGTGGGGGCAGTTATCTCACACATCATGCCACTGGGTGAAGAACTTCTATTCACCTTTGCTTCAAGAATATTAAGCAAGGCAGACAGCCACTATGCTGAGCTTGAGTGGGAAGCACTCACAATTGCCTTTGGAGTTAAGAAGTTCCATCAATTCAGCTTTGGTTGATGATTTACACTGACAGATCATTGCTCCGTGACATTGATTTTTAGTCCACATGAGGGCCTTCCTTTCCTGGCTGCTAGTCGAATGCAATGTTTGACTCTGTTACTATTCGTACATCAGTATGATATAAAGTACAGGAGGACCAAGCAACATTCAAATACTGATTGACTATCCAGAGTTCCTTTAGCTGTTACAGCTCCAGAGTTATTCCTGAAAGAGACCTTTTAATTCAAGAAAATACCTACAGATCCAATAACTGCAGCACACACACATACTGATCCTGTTCTATATAAAGTGGTGGACATGGCAACTCATGAATGGAAAGGAGAACCAACCGTAGAATTGAAACCTTACCAGGCTCAATGGAAGGAGCTCACAATACAAGCAGGGTGTTTACTATGGGCTACTGCGTTATCATTCCTCTATCGCTAAGGAAGAAAGTGCTTGATGAGCTGCACGAGCCAAAGCATGCCCACATTGTCAGCGAGTGAGAATGTTCCTCAACTTACTCCATTGCATTCAGGGGGATGGCAGAGCATTCACATTGATTCTGTAGGACCTGTAGAAGGCCATATGTTTTTGGTCGTAGTGGACACAAACAGCAAATGGCCTGAAATTGCCACCATAATGCCACAGATATAGGAGGAGAATAAGGTTATTTGGCTCACCAGGTCTTCTCCCCCATTTCATCATGGCTGATCCAATTTTCCTCTCAGCCCCAATCTCCTTCCTTCTCCATGTACCCCTTCATGCTCTGACCAATCAAGAATCTATCAACTTCTGCCTTAAATATACGCAAAGACTTGGCATCCACAGCTGCCTGTAGCAAAGAATTCCACAGATTCACCACCTTCTGGCTAAAGAAATTCTTCATCTCTATCCTAAAAGGACTCCCCTCCATTCTGAGGCTGAGTCCTCTGGTCTTAGATTCTCCCACCATAGGAACATCCTCTCCACATCCACTCTATCAAGCAGAGAGATGTGCCAAACCGAAGCTCAAACCGGGCCTGTGTCATACACAGTGGAAGTCAGTAACCATAACATCTGGAGAAGGCATGTTGATCAGCTGTTGCACACTTCCAAGGTTACTGAAAACCAACACAAACTGACCAATCCAGATCCCATTGTAGAAATGGGACAAGATTCTGAGACAATGACCACAGGACCTCTGTTACAATCAATCAACACAGCCAGTGCTCCTCGATTAGCTGTGTTTTCTGAGCGGGCCCCTACTGACAATGCGGTATTTAAACCATGCACCACCAAGAGATAAATTGACTTCGGCATCATCCCAAGGTTGTCAGTATGCTCACAAGAACAGACGGCCTCCAGACAGATTGAATGTGACTAAGCTTCAGCGGGTGGGGCAGAGTAATCCCCAGGGTTATTTCTTTGAATTGAGGCAGCTAACCTTTCCCCAGTTAAGAAAAAAATGTTACTTCTTGCTGTTTCTATTTGATAATTACTCCATTGAATGTAGATAGTTCATCAGCTGGTGTGTATATGGAAAGAGGGAGAGACCTTGAAAATAAAGGGGAAGGATATGCTATGTACTCATATATATGTTGACCCTTATGGGTTTCTGTCAAGTTCTCCTGTGTGTTACATTCTGAACATAATGTGAGAGGGCATTCTAAATAGATGAATTACAAGTAAAGTAAACTGTGCATGCCTTATTCCTCACGCCCTGTCTTTTGTATGTGTGTGATTTACAGCCACCCTGCTGTCCAGTACACAAGCATCACACTATCACTGTCTACTTGCAACACCTTGCTGCCATCCACACTACGTTCTCTGCATTGTTGTTCATTTTATACTTGGCTCTTCACTCATTAGTCCTTTATCAACTGATTAATATTCTAAAGAAAGTAGACTGTTTATTCATTTCCATAGATGCTGCCTGACCTGATGAGTTCTTCCAACATTTTGTGTGTGTTGCTTTGGATTTCCAGCATCTCCAGACTTCATCATGTTTATAATATGCTGAAGCCTTGGTACAAGTCCCTAGGGCGCAGTGCAGGTCACATTCCGATTGGATTAGATACAATTACTGCTGCACATACTATTTATCTGCTATCTGAAAACCAATTTACCACCAGTATCATCAGGGTAATTTCATTGTAAGCTACAAAACTCTCAGCAGGCTCAACAGATTGAAAATTAATCAGGTCACTATGCTTAAAAACAAGAAACTCTGCAGATGCTGGAAATCCAAAGTAGCACACACAAAATACTGGAGGAACGCAGCACGTCAGGCAGTATCTATGGAAATGAATAAACAGTTGATGTTTTGGGCCAAGACCCTTCTTCAGGACTAAGAAGGTAGGGGGAAGATGCCAGAATAAAAAGGTGAGGGGGGTGTGGGGGAGAAGAAATTAGCTGGAAGGTGATAGGTGAAACCAGGTGGGTGGGAAAGGACAAGGACTGGAGAAGCAATAATCCTATAGGAAAGAAGAATGGACCGAAGGAAAAAAGAAGGAGGAGGGGAACGAGGGAGAAGTGATAGGCAGATGAGAAGAGCTAAAAGGTCAGAGTGACGAATAGAGGGGTGGGGGAGGGAGGAGAAATAGATTTGTTCACCAGAAGGAGTAATTGATATTCATACTATCAGGTGGAGGGTACATAGACGGAATATAAGGTGTTGCTCCTCCACACTAAGGGTGACCTCATTTTGGCACAAGAGGAAGCCAAAGATCGACATGTTGGAATGGGAATGGAAATCAGAATTAAAATGTCTGGCCACTGATCCCATTTGAAGTGGGTGGTGCGGAGGTGTTCAATGAAGTGGTCCCTATCTGCCTATTACTTTTCCCTGGGTCCCCTCCTCCTCACCTTTATCCTGTTGGCTTCACCTATCACCTTCTAGCTACCCTCTTTCCCCTCCCTCAACTGTTTTATTCTGGCATCTTCCCCCTTCCTTCTCAGTCCTGCAGAAGGGTCTCAGCCCAAAATGTCGACTGTTTACTCTTTTCCATAGGTGCTGCCTGACCTGCTGAGTTCCTCCAGCATTTTGTGTGTGTTGCTGTGCTTAAAGGCAGGTGCACTGTGGCTTGATTTGAGTGGGTAGGAGCCATTTCAGAATTCATTGCAGTTGATTTGGTGGTCATTAGAAGGCTACCAGATGTCATAGAACAGCTCCCCGCTGCCACCTCAGTAGCAGCACCATCCACTGTGACAGGCTGAACACTAACACAATACAGCCCAATAAATAATTGATTCAAAATTTCAGGAAAGTAATGAAATAATCATGGGTGATTTTGAGGGCTAGGAATGCCAGTATCCTTTTCTGCTAGATCGTAGCACCAGTGGTGTTTCCACCTGCCAGAAAATGTGTTTCAAATGTGACTGCCTGTTTGTATCAGGTAACAGGAGTGGGCGAGCTACCGCTGGAGGGTCTTACAGGACTAACAGTAATGCAATGACACAGAAGTTAGTACAGGTTCTATCCTGATTTCAGACATGGCCAGAGAGGGGTTTGCACAATCTTTCTGTTATCAGGTGAGTTTCTCCCCAGTGCTCAGGTTTTCTTTCACATCCGAAAGATTTACAAATGTGTCATTTGATTGGCTGCTGGCAATTACCCAAGTGTGGGTGGCTGCTTGGAGAATCCAAACTGTGTTGACAGGCATATGAATGAGAATGGATAACAGGGAAAGCGGAAAGGAACGATGGGAGAAGGGGGGAGTGGGATCTCTCTCAATACTTGCATAGATGATGCTTTGAATGACCTTATTCTGTGTTCTGAGAAAATATGAGAAGTGTATGTGAATTTATAGTTAGTTAAATTTAATTATTTCAGTTGTCTGATAGTAGACTGTCTTCAAGAGTAATGCAAACACACAGTTGGTGGGAGACAGTATTGAAGAGGTTGGTAAATATTGACACTGAGGAATCTGCATGGAAATTATTGATTTGGAATAATCCCTACAAAAACAGGCAGATCCACACTATGAAGAACTGAAAATTCCATGGCAGAGCTTTGCCAAAAAAGATAAGCATATTTGCACACCTTGAAGCTGCACTGTTACAGCTCAGGGTATCCGAGTTTGGAGTTCAGTTCTGGCATCCTCTGTAAGCAAGCTTGTACGAGCTCTTCCAGGTGTTCAGATCTTCTCCTACTTTCCAAAGACATACTTGAGGGTAGGATAATAGCCCATTGTAAATTGTCCTATGATTAGATGAGGGTTAAATCAGCAGGTTGCTGGCCGGCACAGCTCCAAGGGCCTGAAGGGCCTGTTCTGTATTGTACTGTAGCTCAATAAATAAATAAAAATCAAACTCATTCCTTGTCTCTTCCTGCCTTGTCACAAAAATACACTGATATGTACCTTGCAAGCTGAGGGGAATAAGGATACTAATTGGACAGCTCATGTCGGTGACATTTCCATCCTGAGAACTTCTTTATATAGAAAATTAAAACTCAGGTTTGTGCATTTTTCACAATCCTGTGAAAGTCTGGATGCAGTGATTGCTGTACTGTGGCTGATTCCAACTCACTATTGAGCACTTGAATCTGATTTTTTTCTAGATTTGGATCTCCTTTGTGATATTTACTGTTTTTCTTTAATTACTGGTACGTTCTCCTTTATCAGCACAAATCCACCTCATGCTCCAAACCTGAATCCATTGACCTGATGAATTTAAGACAGATATCTCACCAAATGCAATATTCTCCAATCCTCTCCACATTTGGTGTTTGATTGATGTTTGTGTTTTTTTTTCTCTGCTTTGAGTTGCTATTCTGCTGCTACAGCACAACTTCTCAGCAAGAACAGAAGCAAAAAGGATGGCACCATCCAGAAAACACACATTAAGCTTTCTCCTTATTATATCCCAGGTCACTACAATGGGGATTACCCTCTCCAAATTGTACTGGTTCATTCCAGCACTGACACGCATTCCCCTTCCATAGGCACTTTTCCATTCGGTCACTATAATTGTAACACCTACCCTTTTACCTCATCCCTTTCTACTGTTCAAATACACAAACTCTTTAAAGCGCTGATTTTTTTTCAATTTATTGTTCTGCATTTAACACACATCTTATGATTTCTACATTGGGGGGAGGAAATAAAGATTGGGTCACTATAAAACCCATCCATTCACTCCACAAATGTGATTAGACATCCAGTTGCCTGTCATTTCAAGCCTGCATCCCACATCCACTCTGAACTCTGCATCCTTATTTTTGTACACCATTCCAATGAAGGCCAACTCACACTCAAGGAACAGCATCTCATCTTGTGACTAGGCACATGACAAAGTTCTGGACTCAACTCCTATTTCAGGACATTCAAGAAATCATAACCTGTGCATTATGTTTTTTCACAAGATTCACAAGATTTTCCTTTGGTAATTATTCCAGATACGATGAACTTATTGACAACAATATGTCAGCTGCAGAATTGGAGCTGGAGGTGAGACACTTGACCCATATCAAGCTGTCCAAAGTACAAAAGGAAAACTCAGAGATTACAGTCCACTTAAATGAAGTTTATTGTCATATAACTATATGCATGTACGCCACCAAATGAGACGATGTTTCTCCAGACCAGTCTGTAGAGCACAGTAGTACACATATAACACACAATAACTTAAGGAAAGTTAAAATTATATCTAAAGTGAATTACTCATAGATAAACAAAATAAAGTGCGTACATTAATTATTGCAGAGCACAGTACAATTATCCAGTGACACTTTGAATGCGATGCAGCAGGGTGTTCAGAAGCCTAAGGGCCTGAGGGAAGAAGCTGTTTCCCATCCTGGCTGTTCTTGTCTTTATGCATCAGAGTCTCCTGCCTGGTGGTAGAATGTCAAGGAGGATGCTGGATGGATGGGTGGGATCCTTGACAATACTAATGGTCCTGCATACACAGCACTCCTGATAAATGTCAGTGAATGATAGGGAGAGCCCTATGATCCTTTCAGCTGTTCTCTCAGTCCGATGCTCAGCTGCTCCCATACCAGATGGAGAGGCAACTTGTCAGGACACTGTCAATTGTGCTCCTGTAAAATTCAGTTAAGATGGGGTGGGTGGTGCAGAGCCTTGCTTGCCTCAATGCCCTCAGGAAGTGGAGGCACTGCAGTGCCTTCTTATTCAGGGAGGTGACATTGAGGGACTTGTTGAGGTAATTTGTTATGTGAACTCCCAGGAACTTGGTGTACTTATCTCTCTAGGAGGAGCCATGTATGCACAGAGGGAGATGGCTCACCTGCACCTTCCTAAAGTCCACAGTCATTTCCTTGGTCTTCTCTACATTCAGATTTAGGTTGTTCTTCACACACCAATCCACTAACCACTCTCCTTCCTCTTTATACTCTGTCCCATCATCATTCCTGATAAGGCCAACAACTGTTCTGTCATCCGCAAACTTGATGACATGATTTGAGCTAAATCCTGTGACACAGCCATGCATCAGCAATGTGAACAGCAGCAGGCTCTGCACACAGTCCTGGACAGTGCCATTGCTCAGCGTAATGGAACTCGTGATGTTGCTGTCCACACGGACTGACTGTGGTCTTTATGTTAACAAGTCCAGAACCTAGAGAGAGGCACTGAGAGAGACCCAGTGAAGACAGTGTCCCCACCAGTTTCTAGGGCATGATGGTGCTAATCTCCAAGCTGAAATCTATAAACAGCAACCTGGCATATGAGACCCCATTTTCCAGGTGGAACAGGACAAACCGGAGGGCAGAGACTACGGCATCATTAGCGATCAATTCAAAGTTTCAAAGGTTTCATAGTAAAATTTATTATTGGAGTACATACACAACCCAGAGACTCTTTCTCCAGCAGGCATACTCAGTAAACTTATAGAATAGGAACTGTCAACAGGATCAATAAAAGAGCAAGGGCATAGATGGCAACAAAATGTTGAAATAAAATAAAATAAATAAATAGCAATAAATAATGAGAGCATGAAACAACAAGATGAAGATATAATTATCCTTTTTTATTCAAGAGCCTGAGGGTTGAGGGGCGGTAACTGTTTTTGAACCTGGGGGTGCAAGTCCTGAGACACTTGTACCTTCTATCTGATGCCTGCAGTGAGAAGTGAGCATGGCCTAGGTGGTGGGGATTTTTGATGATAGATGCTGCTTTCCTACGACAGTGTTTCATGGAGATGTGCTCAATGGTTGGGAAGGCTTTACCCATAATGTACTGAGCTGAACCCACTACATTTATAGGATCTTCTGTTCAAACATATTGATGTTCCCATACCAGGCTGTAATGCAGTCAGTCAATATACTTTCCACTACACATCTTTAGACCCCTGTTTCCATCCAAGGGGGTCAGTGTGGACATGGTGGGGGATTACAAATACCTGGGGATATGAGTTGACAATAAACTGGACTGGTCAAAGAACACTGAGGCTGTCTATAAGAAGGGTCAGAGCCGTCTCTATTTCCTGAAGAGACTGAGGTCCTTTGACATCTGTCGGACGATGCTGAGGATGCTTTACGAGCCTGTGCTGGCCAGTGCGATCATGTTTGCTGTTGTGTGCTGGGGCAGCAGGCTGAGGGTAGCAGATACCAACAGAATCAACAAACTCATTCGTAAGGCCAGTGATGTTGTGGGGATGGAACTGGACTCTCTGACGGTGGTGTCTGAAAAGAGGATGCTGTCCAAGTTGCATGCCATCTTGGACAATGTCTCCCATCCACTACATAATGTATTGGGTGGGCATAGGAGTACATTCAGCCAGAGACTAATTCCACCGAGATGCAACACTGAGCGTCATAGGAAGTCATTCCTGCCTGTGGCCATCAAACTTTACAACTCCTCCCTTGGAGGGTCAGACACCCTGAGCCAATAGGCTGGTCCTGGACTTATTTCCTGGCATAATTTACATATTACTATTTAATTATTTATGGTTTTAATACTAATTAATTATTTATGGTGCAACTGTATCGAAAACCAATTTCCCTCGGGATCAATAATGTATGACTATGACTATGACTATGACTATGTTAGTCAGTTTTTGATGTCATGCTGAATCTCTGCAGCCTTCTAAGGAAGTAAAGGCACTGTGTGCTTTCTTCACAATTACATTTATATGATGGGTCTAGGACAGGCCCATGGAGATAGTGACACACAAGAATTTAAAGTTACTGACCCTCTCCACCTCCGATCCTCTGTTGAGGGCTGACTCACGGACCTCTGGATTCCTTCTCCTGAAGTCTACAATTAGCTCCTACGTCTTGCTGAGATTGAGTGAGAAGTTGTTGCTGCAACAGCACTCAGTCAAGTTATCAATCTCCCTCCTGTATGCTAGTAGATTCACTAGTATTTTTCATTTGCCCCACAGCAGTAGTGTCATCAGCAAACTTGAATATGCTGTTGGATCTGTACTTAGCCACACAGTCATAGGTGTAAAACAAGCAGAAACAGGGGGCTACGCACACAGCCCTGTGGTGCACCTGTGCTGACAGAGATTGTGGAGGAGATGTTTTGCCAATCCGAACTGACTGGGGTCTCCAGGATCCAACTGCATAAGGGGTTTTCTGAGGCCAAGGGGGTATTGATTTGAACGTTAAGTGAACTGGAAAGGGTCCAATGTAGCTGACAGAAAGGCCCTCATGGACTCCATGACCAGTTTTACGTACCCCGTAAATGGGTTGCCAAACCAGCAGAAATGGACCACTTCGTTGGAGTCTGATTACTGGAGCTAAGGCAGTTTTATTAAAGAAATAAGCAACACAGTACTCTAATCAAAAGGATAATAAATGCAACAGTTCATCAATGATAAACACACATGTACACAGAACTAGGATAATAGAATCAATCAAGCTCTATCGTTGTCTAGGGGTAAATGACCAGTTTCAAGTGACGCAAAGTTCAGTTCAATTGAGTTCAGTTCAGTTCACAGTAATCACTGTTGTGCCGTTGGCAGGGGGGGAGGGTGGGTGGAGAGAGAGAACGAATGAATATTCAAATCGGATTCCAAACAGACCTTCCATATTCCTCGCAGCCAGCTTTCGGGCGAGCCCTTCGTAATGTCTTCTGAGGTCACCGACTGTGACTCCTCCGTTCCAGAAACGATCGTTCTTCTGCAGTGAACCCGGCACCCAGGCAAGGGTGGACACACACACACCAGGTTCCCGCCGATCCGTACCTTTCTACCCTGTGCGTCCATGGCTGGTCCCGCGACCAGACCTCCAAAAACTCCCACCAACTAGTCGGGGGACACACCGCTTTCAGGGTCTCGTAACCTCGTGGAGTTGTGTGTCTCTTGCCTTAGTGAACCTGTCCCTTTTTATCCCCCTGCTGGGGCATCGCCTGTCCATCACACTTCAAACAGTTCAGAGTTCAAAGCCCCGGTCTCTGACAATACTCGGAACTGTGTCTCCTTTCCATTAATCCCTCTCGTCTCTCATTAACATCTCTGAAGGTTCCCCCATTGTCCTCTTATCGGCATCAACCTTCTGATAACTGGCTTTTTTTGTCACACCCCTACACTTCAAAGGATTTTTACCGGGGTAAAAATATAGTCATGAATGCACTATCAGATACACACAAATATACATGTTTATCAGCTATTTGGCTAATACAGAGACTTTTAAAGTTGTCAACACCTGACAGACAGTCAGCAATCACATTTTCTGTTCCTTTTATATCTGTTATTTTAATAATCTTCTAAACCAGGCTCCAACTTAGCAAACTTCATAGTGGCCGAAAACACTAATGAGTTGTGATCAGTGTAACTTCTCAGTGGTTTTCGCCCCGGACACAGATAACAAGGGTCGTCCCATACCAACTTAGCATTCTTTGGCAAGGGCTTAGTAAGAGGGTGGGTACCATCTGCAAAGTTGTTGTTTTTTTCTCTGCAAAACTTCCAATAGTACCCCACCATCTCCAAGAACCTCCTCAGGGCTCTCTTGTCTGTCGGCGTGGGGACTTCAGAGATAGCCCTCACCTTAGCTTGCATCGGATCCAGCTGCCCCTGTCCTACCACAAATCCCAGATAAGTGACCTTCGCGCGGCCAAACTCACTTTTTGCGAGGTTTACTGTCAGGCTGGCTTCAGACAGCCATTTAAACAGCTCCTCTACCGCCATAATGAGTTCCTCCCACGTGTCACTCCAGACCACTACATCGCCAATATACACTTCTGTGTTCTTTAGCCCTTTTGACACTGAATTAATCATTCTATAGGGGTGTTGCTCACTAGGCTGACCTGACGTGACAACCACCCCATGTACCTTGACTTTCAGACATCCGTGTGCATGCCGTTTAATTAGCTTGCTTTGTTTGGGGATTAAGGGAGAGACCTTATCAGCCACGCTGGCCAAAACAATAGACTTTTCCCATCTGGTCGGCACCACACTTATCTGTTCAAAATGGGCCCTCCCCTTATCAGGTGGCACCCTAGCCTCATTAATTTTCATGATATCGCCAGCTAGATCTGTTTTCTGATCGTGGTGAGCTTTTAACATGTTAATAGCCTCTAACTGTGTTAACTCACATCTACAATAGTCAATAACATCCTTCCTCCTGTGCAGCCAGTAACACTCTTTCATGCTTCCGCCGACTGTTTTCCTCCCCCAAGAATGTCTGCTGAGGGGTATCTTGTGGGCCAGGTTAAGAATCTCATCTCCATAAATTTTTGGTACCATCCCCCATTCCTCATCTGCAGGCACGGTACTTGGTCTCCCTTTCTTCCTTAGCACTCCCTCCTCCACACAACAGCCCACTGGCTCTCTCCTCAACTCTGCTTCAGAGAGAGCTGCCCTGCCGAAACCATCAACTCCTCGTCTCGCTCCTGCGCCTGCACAAATTCCCTCCTTTCCAATGATAAATCTACCTCAATTTCCTCACTTCCTCCTGTTTCACTTTCTACCCCCTCCTGGATGGCCTCTTTCACTACCTCATACCTCTGGGCATCTTCCGCGGACAAAGCCGAGTAAGCTTGTTGGGCTTTTCCTTTAAGTACACTCTGAAGCAAAACAGCCCACTTATCCCTCGGCCAGTCCTGACTTGCAGCAACTTTTTCGAAATGGAGAAAGTACCGATCCACATCGGTATCGTCAAATGGGGGAACCAGCCTAACCTCCTGGGTCGCCCTGAATCCTCCACCTCGGTTCGGCATGGGCCTCTGCTCTGCCCTTATCTTTAACTTCTCCAGCTCGAATTCCCTTTCCCTCTGTTTCTCTTCTCGCTCCAACTGTTTGTGCCTCTCTCTCTCTTGCCATTCTAACTGTCTCTCTCTCTCCTGCTGTTCTAACTGTTTCTCTCTCTCTTGCCGTTCTAACTGCTTCTCTTCGTGTTCTAGCTGCCGTACCCGGAACTCATGCTCGAGTCTCAGTTTTTCAATCTGCACCTGTACTGCGTCTCCACCAGGTTTTCCAATAGATACCACCTCCAGCTCCCCTTGGGGAAACACACCTTTAGATACATAGTGCTCTATGATAGCTCTGTGTATCTCCTCTCTCCTCATTGTCGACTTCCCCTTAACAAGATTCAACCGTTTGGCCACAGCTGCCAATTCCGCTTTCCTGGCATCCTCCAATGCCTCCAAGGTCGGCGCCTTTAGAAATTCCTTAATCTCCATTTCTGCTGTTTGCCTTTTCTTTCTTTCGGGAATTTTAACCCAATCAATTTACCCCGTCCCAAATTTAGCGTTCAAAATCAAGGACGAAAACCCCACTTATGTTACGTATCCCGTAACTGGGTTGCCAAACCAGCAGAAATGGACCACTTTGTTGGAGTCTGGATTACTGGAACTAAGAAAGTTTTATTAAAGAAATAAGCAACACAGTACTCTAATCAAAAGGATAATAAATGCAACAGTTCAGCAATGATAAACACACATGTACACAGAACTATGATAATAGGATCAATCAAGCTCTATCGCAGTCTAGGGGTATATGACCAGTTTCAAGTGACGCAAAGTTCAGTTCAATTGAGTTCAGTTCAGTTCAGTTCACAGTAATCACTGTTGTGCCGTTGGGGGCGGCGGGGGGGGGGGGAGAGAGAATGAATAAATATTCAAATCGGATTCCAAACAGACCTTCGATATTCCTCTCAGTCAGCTTTCGGGCGAGCCCTTTGTAATGTCGTCTGAGGTCACCGACTGTGACCCCTCCGTTCCAGATACGATCGTTCTTCTGCAGTGAACCTGGCACCCAGGCAAGGGTGGACACACACACCAGGTTCCTGCCGATCCGTACCTTTCTACCCTGTGCGTCTATGGCTGGTCCCGCCACCAGACCTCCAAAAACTCCCACTAACTAGTGGGAGGGGGCACACCGCTTTCAGGGTCTCGTTACCTCGTGGAGTCGTGTGTCTCTTGCCTTAGCGAACCTTTCCCTTTTAATCTTCCTGCTGGGGCATTGCCCGTCCATCACACTTCAAACAGTTCAGAGTTCAAAGCCCCGGTCTCTGACAATACTCGGAACTGTGTCTCCTTTCCGTTAATCCCTCTCGTCTCTCATTAACATCTCTGAAGGTTCCCCCATTGTCCTCTTATCAGCATCAATCTTCTGATAACTGGCTTTTTTTTTGTCACACCAGCCACTCAAAGCATTTCATAATGTTTGATGGTTGACGCACTTTTCCCGGTGGTTGAACGGGTCAGGACTGCGGAAGCGCATGTAAGTCGGCCCATGAGGCAGCTGGAGTATTTAAAAGAGAGCAGTTTGACGGAGCGGGCGATGTTGTAGCGGGCGACAGAGTAGAGGGAGACAGAGTAGGAAAGCTTTGTCTCGAGAGGCTTCAGCGAGGAGAGGCTGAGGACGAGCTTCACTCCAAGTGAGGTAAGGCCGGGTAAGTTCCTTTCAAAGGAGAATGGTCTGCAGCGGTATTTTATTTGAGGCAAGGAAGGCGGCGAGGCTGTAGCGTATTGAGTAGGTCATGACAACTGAGATTGGCCCCGTGGTTTGTCAATCCTGCAGCATGTGGGAAATCAGGGATACTTCCAGTGTCCCTGTTGACTATGTGTGCAGGAAATGTGTCCATCTTCAGTTTCTGGCAGACCGCATTGAGCGGCTGGAGCTGCGACTGGATTCATACTGGAGCATTTGCAATGCTTGACACACAAGTCGTGAATACCACGTTCAGTGAGTTGGCCACACCACAGGTAAAGCCTACACAGACAGAAAGGGAATGGGTGGCCACTAGACAACGTAGCAGTGGGCAGGTAGTGCAGGAGTCCCCTGAGGCCATCTCCCTCCTAAACAGATATACTGTTTTGGATACTGTTATGGGGAGATGTCTCATCAGGGGAAGGCAGCATCAGCCGAGTTCATGGCACCATGGGTGGCTCTGCGGCACAGGAGGGAAGGAAAAGGAGTGGGAGAGCTATAGTGATAGGAGATTTGATCGTAAGGGGAATAGATAGGCGTTTCTGCGGCCGTAAGTGAGACTCCAGGAGGGTATGTTGCCTCCCTGGTGCAAGAGTCAAGGATGTCACTGAGCGGCTGCAGGGCATTCTGGAGTGGGAGGGTGAACAGCCAGTGGTTGTGGTGCACATCGATATATGTAAAAAACAGGATGAGGTCCAACAAGGTGAATTTAGGGAGTTAGGAGATAAACTAAAAAGTAGGACCACGAAGTTAATAATCTTTGGATTACTTCCAGTGCTACATGCTAGTCAGAGTAGAAATAGGAGGATGTATCAGATGAATACGTGGCTTGAAAAATGGTGCAAGGGGGAGGGATTCAAACTTCTGGGGCATTGGAACCAGTTCTGGAGGAAGTAAGACCGGTACAAACAGGATGGTCTGCACCTGGGCTGGACTGGAACCAATGTCCTAGGGGGAGCATTTGCTACTGTTGCTCAGGAGAATTTAAACTAATGTGGCGGAGGGATGGGAACAAGTGCTGAGAGACAGAGGGGTGTAAAATGAGGGTAGAAGCAAAATGTAGTAAGGTGAAAAGTAGAAGTGGCAGGCCGGCAAATCCAGGGCAAAAATCAAAAAGGGCCACTTTTCAACATAATTGTAGAAGGGCTAAGAGTGTTGTAAAATCGAGCCTGAAGGCTTTGTGTGTCAATGCAAGGAGCATTCGTAACAAGGTGGATGACTTGAAAGTGCAGATTGTTATTAATGAATATGATATAGTTGGGATCACAGAGACATGGCTCCAGGGTGACCAAGGATGGGAGCTCAACGTTCAGGGATATTCAATGTTCAGGAGGGATAGACATGAAAGAAGAGGAGGTGGGGTAGCATTGCTGGTTAGAGAGGAGATTAATGCAATAAAAAGGAAGGACATTAGCCGGGAGGATGTGGAATCGATATGGGTAGAGCTACATAACACTAAGGGGTAGAAAACACTGGTGGGAGTTGTGTACAAGCCACCTAACAGTAGTAATGAGGTTGAGAATGGCATTAAACAGGAAACTAGAAATGCGAACAATAAAGGAACAGCAGTTATAATGGGTGACTTCAATCTACATATAGATTGGGTGAACCAAATTGGTAAGAGTGCTGAGGAAGAAGATTTCTTGGAATGTATGCGGGATGGTTTTCTGAACCAACATGTCGTGGAACCAACTAGAGAGCAGGCCATTCTAGCCCGGGTATTGAGAAATGAGGAAGGGTTAGTTAGCAATCTTGTCGTGCAAGGCCCCTTGGGTAAGAGTGACCATAATATGGTGGAATTCTTCATTAAGATGGAGAGTGACATAGTTAATTCAGAAACAAAGGTTCTGAACTTAAAGAAGGGTAACTTTGAGGGTATGAGACGTGAATTAGATACGCGAAGAAGACGTGAAGATAGACTGGCAAATGTTACTTAAAGGTTTGACGGTGGATATGCAATGGCAAGCATTAAAAGATTGCATGGAAGAACTACAACAATTGTTCATCCCAGTTTGGCAAAAGAATAAACCAGGGAAGGTAGTGCACACGTGGCTGACAAGGGAAATTAGGGATAGTATCAATTCCAAAGAAGAAACATACAAATTAGCCAGAAAAAGTGGCACACCTGAGGACTGGGAGAAATTCAGAGTCCAGCAGAGGATGACAAAGGGCTTAATTAGGAAAGGGAAAAAAGATTATGAGAGAAAGCTGGCAGGGAACATAAAAACTGACTGTAAAAGCTTTTATAGATATGTAAAAAGAAAAAGATTGGTTAAGACAAAAGTAGGTCCCTTACAGTCAGAAACAGGTGAATTGATCATGGGGAACAAGGACATGGCAGACCAATTGAATAACTACTTTGGTTCTGTCTTCACTAAGGAGGACATAAATAATCTTCCAGAAATAGTAAGGGACCGAGGGTCTAGTGAGATGGAGGAACTGAGGGAAATACATGTTAGTAGGGAAGTGGTGTTAGGTAAATTGAAGGGATTAAAGGCAGATAAATCCTCAGGGCCAGATGGTCTGTATCCCAGAGTGCTTAAGGAAGTAGCCCAAGAAATAATGGATGTATTAGTGATAATTTTTCAAAACTCTTTAGATTCTGGATTAGTTCCTGAGGATTGGAGGGTGGCTAATGTAACCCCGCTTTTTAAAAAAGGAGGGAGAGAGAAACCAGGAATTATAGACTGGTTAGCCTAACATCGGTGGTGGGGAAAATGCTAGAGTCAGTTATCAAAGATGTGATAACAGCACATTTGGAAAGCAGTGAAATCATCGGACAAAGTCAGCATGGATTTGTGAAAGGAAAATCATGTCTGATGAATCTCATAGAATTTTTTGAGGATGTAACTAGTAGAGTGGATAGGGGAGAACCAGTGGATGTTGTATATCTGGATTTTCAAAAGGCTTTTGACAAGGTCCCTCACAGGAGATTAGTGTGCAAACTTAAAGCACACGGTATTGGGGGTATGGTATTGATGTGGATAGAGAATTGGTTAGCAGACAGGAAGCAAAGAGTGGGAATAAACGGGACCTTTTCAGCATGGCAGGCAGTGACTAGTGGGGTACCGCAAGGCTCAGTGCTAGGATCCCAGTTGTTTACAATATATATTAATGACTTAGATGAGGGAATTAAATGCAGCATCTCCAAGTTTGCAGATGACACGAAGCTGGGTGGCAGTGTTAGCTGTGAGGAGGGTGCTAACAGGATGCAGAGTGACTTGGATAGGTTGGGTGAGTGGGCAAATTCATGGCAGATGCAATTTAATGTGGACAAATGTGAGGTTATCCACTTTGGTGGCAAGAACAGGAAAACAGATTATTATCTGAATGATGGCCGATTAGGAAAAGGGAAGGTGCAATGAGACCTGGGTGTCATTATACACCAGTCATTGAAAGTGGGCATGCAGGTACAACAGGTGGTGAAAAAGGCAAATGGTATGCTGGCATTCATAGCAAGAGGATTCGAGTACAGGAGCAGGGAGGTACTACTGCAGTTGTACAAGGCCTTGGTGAGATCACACTTGGAGTATTGTGTGCAGTTTTGGTCCCCTAATCTGAGGAAAGACATTCTTGCCATAGAGGAAGTACAAAGAAGGTTCACCAGATTGACTCCTGGGATGGCAGGACTTTCATATGATGAAAGACTGGATCGACTAGGCTTATACTCTCTGGAATTTAGAAGATTGAGGGGGGATTTTATTGAAACTTATAAAATTCTGAAGGGATTGGGCAGGGTAGAGGCAGGAAGATTGTTCCCGATTCAGAGTGAGGGGTCACAGTTTAAAGATAAAGGGGAAGCCTTTTAGGACCAAGATGAGGAAGAACTTCTTCACACAGAGAGTGGTGAATCTCTGTAATTCTCTGCCACAGGAAATAGTTGAGGCCAGTTCATTGGTTATATTTAAGGGGAGTTATATATGGCCCTTGTGGCTAAAGGGATCAGGGCGTATGGAGAGAAGGAAAGTACAGGGTTCTGAGTTGGATGATCAGCCATGATCATGCTGAATGGCGGTGCAGGCTCAAAGGGCTGAATGGCCTACTCCTGCACCTATTTTCTATGTTTCTATATGAATGTCACAGAATGATAGTCATCTAGGCAGGTTACCGCCATCTCCTTTGGCACAGGTTACTGCCTTGACAACCTAGAGGGCAATGGACTGTTCCAAAGAGATGTTGAATATATCCTTCAGCTCTTCAGTTAGCTGGGCTGCACAGTCTTTCAGAAGTAAACCTGGTATATGATTGGGCCTCACAACCTTGCATGGGGTGATCCTGGCCAGGGCCTTCCTCACCTCAGCTTCAGCCAGATGGAGTGTCTGCTCCCCTGAGGAGAGAAGTGTCTTCTTTGCCAGCACTTGTTCTGTGCATCAAACTGGGTGTAAAAACATTCAGCCAGTCAGGGAGTGAGGTGTCCTGCTCACTGACATGCAGGGTAGACTTCCAGTCTGTAATCCTCTGAATTCCCTGCCTGATGTGCCTCAGATTACAACAGGAAATGAAAAAGGCATGTCAAAAGGGCAATGTTATGATAGTCATGGGAGATTTCAACATGCAGGTCGATTGGGAAAATCAGGCTCGTAATGGATCTTAAGACAGTGAGTTTGTTGAACATCTATGAGATGGCTTTTTAGAACAGGTTGTTGAGCACACTAGGGAGTCAGCTATACTGGATTGGGTGTTATGTAATGAACCAGAGATGATTAGGGAGCCAAAGATAAAATAACCCTTAGGAGGCTGTGATCATAATATGTTTGAGTACAACTTGAAACTTGACAGGGAGAAAGCAAAGTCTGATGTAGCAGTATTTCAGTGGAGTAAAGGAAATTACAGTGGTATGAGAGAGGAGTTGGCCAAAGCAAACTGGAAGGAGATGACAGCAGAGTAGAAATAAATGGTGCGAGTTTCTGGGAAAATGAGGAAGGTGCAGGATAGATGCATTCCAAAATCAAATAAATACTCAAATGGCAAAATATTACAACCATGGCTGACAAGGGAAGTCAAAGCTAATATAAAAGCAAAAATTATTGGGAAAACAGAGGATTGGGAAGCTTTTAAAACCCTACAGAGAGCTACTAAAAGAATCATTAGGAGAGAAAAAATGTAATATGAAAGCAAGCTAGCAAACAATATCAAAATGGATTGTAAAAGCTTTTTCAAGTATGTAAAAAATAAAAGAGAAATGAGAGTGGACATAGGACCATCAGAAAATGAGACCAGAAAAATAATAATGGGGACCAAGGAGATAGATGAAGTATTACACACAGAGACAAAGTAGTTGCTGCATCTGGATGAGCCTCCAATTTGATTAGTTCCTTCACCATCTTGATTTAAAGAATAGATGAGAAATCAACTACAGAACCCCTCCAATTAAAAACAGACCAAATTCTTCTATGAATGGAGGACAGTTCCGTTATATGCATAATGCACAAATTATGTGCATAAAATCATTGCAGTCACAAGTGATCACTAAGCATAATTGACAGATTATTGAATCCTCTCTGCTTGCTAGATATGATACCTTTCAGACAATAACAGGGCTTCCTCAATTTTGTGTTAACCCATTTAGCAGTAGGAATTGGTTTAGAGGTTTGTCATGCTAAGTTTGACTTTGGCCTCTCCTTGCATGGGGAAACTGTAGAAATCATATCCCTCACCTGAACTGGGTAAGTCTGAGTTTGTAAATCAGGGTTTGTGGACCCTGAGAGTCCACAGACCTGTGAGGTATGATGCTTCCCTTTCTTGAGAAAAAGACTATGTGCATTCACTATCTATCTATTTATTGATTGATTGAGATACAGCATGGAATAGCCCTTTCCAGCACCTTGAGCCATGCCTCCCAGCAATTCGTCGATTTAATCCTTGGCTTAACATGGGACAACTTACAATAACCAATTTACCTACTAACTGGTAGGTCCTCATACTGTGGGAGGAAATTGGAGCACCTGGAGGAAATTCACACAGTTACGGGGAGAACATACAAACTCTGTGCAGGCAGCAGTGGGAATTGAACTCATGTCACTGGTACTGTAAAGCATTGTGCTAACCACTATGATACAGTGCCACCCATCTTTCTATGCCCCTCATGCTTTTACATACCTCTAGAAAATCACTCCTCAATCTCCTATGTTTCAAGGGATAAAGAGATAGCCTGCCCAACCTCTCCTTATAAACTCATGCCCTTAAGTTTTGGCAGCATTCATGTAAATTTTAGCTGTTTTTTTTCAGTTTAATTATATCTTTCTTATAATGTAGCAACAGAAACTAGATAAAATAGTGATGAGGAGAATAAGCCCTAGAATAATTGCTTCCACTGCCCATAGGGGGACTGGATGAGATTGTTAAATCACCCCCACTCAAACAGAGGTCAAAGCAATAACAGAGCTACTAGAGCCACTGACTTACAGTTTTGGTGCTGTATATGCAGAGTCTCTATATTCTCCCTGTGAACATGTGGATTTGCCTCACATCCCATGTACATGCATATTCAGAACGGGTAACAAATTAGAAAACTGTTCACTACCCTCCCACCCTTCCACAGCCACATTTCTCCCTGGGGTGTATCACGGACAATAAAAACAATTTCCACACTTGGTAATAACATGTTTGAAGGCTATTATTACCAGACTAAGTAGAACATTGAACCCTATTAGGAAATATCTGTCAACGAAACAGCTTTTATTTTACCACAGAGGATTTGAATTTGAATTTATTTAAATCTTACATCCATCCCATAGGAAATAAAAATCTTTACGTTATGACTCTGTCGCAATGTACAGACATGTGAATCAATAAGACTAATGGCTTGTAGAAAGAAGCTGTCCCATACCCTGTTGGTCCTGGCTTTTATGCTGCAGTGCCATTTGCCAGACGGAAGCAGCTGGAACAGTTTATGGGTGGGGTGACTGGTGTCCCCGATGGTCTTCCTGGCCTTCTTCCTGCACCTTCTACTGTAAATGTCCGCAGTGGAGGGAGGTTCACATCCACAGATGTGCTGGGCTGTCCGTACTACTTTCTGCAGTACCCAGCGATCAAGGTTGGTGCAGTTCCTGTACCAGGTGGCGATACAGCCAGTCAGGATGCTCTCAGTGGTGCCCCCGTAGGTCTTGAGGATTTGGGAGCTCGTGCCAGACTTAATATATGCCAAATGTAAGTCAAAACAATAAATAGTTTTAAAAGAATTCATGAAGAGACTTCAATATTATTTTTCCTTTTTATTTTGGCTACTTTTCAGCAATATGTTAAATCCTCAAATTCCAGGCTGTGCTCTGTGCCACACAAGATAAATCTGAGGCTATAGGTCAGGGTCAGACTGTCAAGGTAAATCACCTCTTTTGTGTAGCTGAGAGGAATAAATTGGGGGCGAGTTGCTGGAACTGTGAGGGGAATACAATGAGATTAGTATAGGATTAGAGAAAATGGGTTATTGATGGTTAGTATGGATTTGCTGGGCCAAAGGTCTATTTCCTTTCTGATGACTCTATCTACTTCTGATAAAAATCATTCTAAACAGAACGGGTAAATTCTGTGCATTTTTCTGAGAATTTCAGTGAGAAATGTATCTTTGAGTTCTTTGGCAGGATTTTTTTCTTCTCCACTTTATTTCTTGTATAAAACTTCATCATAAAGTAGCATCAACACAGAATATAGATGCATTGAGATATTCAGTCCCATCTGAAAAAAATATAATTGTCAGTTATTCACCGAAAAGAACACTCAAACTAACCTGTTTCTTGTGGAACAATTCTTCTTTAAAGGCCAGCACTCGACACAAATCTATTATTCTTGAAGACCTTGGCCTGCAATGATCTCAAATGTAGTCTCATATTTGCTTTATCCAAGAAAGTTATAATTGTGGTTACATTTACATTCAAATCCTCATGACAGTTCTAGTTTGCTGACCCTGGGTGTCATTATACACCAGTCATTGAAAGTGGGCATGCAGGTACAGCAGGCGGTAAAAAAGGCGAATGGTATGCTGGCACTTATAGCAAGAGGATTCGAGTACAGGAGCAGGGAGGTACTACTGCAGTTGTACAAGGCCTTGGTGAGACCACACCTGGAGTATTGTGTGCAGTTTTGGTCCCCTAATCTGAGGAAAGACATCCTTGCCATAGAGGGAGTACAAAGAAGGTTCACCAGATTGATTCCTGGGATGGCAGGACTTTCATATGATGAAAGACTGGATGAACTAGGCTTGTACTCGTTGGAATTTAGAAGATTGAGGGAGGATCTGATTGAAACGTATAAAATCCTAAAGGGATTGGACAGGCTAGATGCAGGAAGATTGTTCCCGATGTTGGGGAAGTCCAGAACGGGGGGTCACAGTTTGAGGATAAAGGGGAAGCCTTTTAGGACTGAGATTAGGAAAAACTTCTTCACACAGAGAGTGGTGAATCTGTGGAATTCTCTGCCACAGGAAACAGTTGAGGCCAGTTCATTGGCTATATTTAAGAGGGAGTTAGATATGGCCCTTATGGCTAAAGGGATCAGGGGGTATGGAGGGAAGGCTGGGGCGGGGTTCTGAGTTGGATGATCAGCCATGATCATACTGAATGGCGGTGCAGGCTCGAAGGGCCGAATGGCCTACTCCTGCACCTATTTTCTATGTTTCTGATCTCCACACAGCTCACACTTTGCACCAAAACTCCAAACTGAAGGAAGAAAGCTTCATTTACGTTAATTTCAGCCCCAGAGGTAAAGAGAGCACCGAGATTTAACTGAATCACAAACTTCCCTGATGCGTATGCTTCTAGAGACTGCAGTCTGCTTTATATAGACTGCCCTTGCAACTTCCTACCAAGAGCACAAAGAGCAATTCCATGGAACCCATATCTCCTGCCTTCCTCATTTTTCTCATGCCTCTCATTTAGTGGAAGCAACTCCCAGTAGCTGGAAGAGTGCTCTTGGATTGTGGTATGTCCCTTGAAGAGTTTGAGAGATCATACCTGTGAGCTAGGTGCTAAATTTGTAAGAATGTACAATACCAAAAAGGAACACAGCGCTGAAACCAACAATGTCCGAATATTGCAGGACTATTGCCCCCACATATCCCTAATGTCCACATACCTAACCAAATTTCTCTTAAACATTGAAATCAGCTCTCATGCACCTCTTGTGCTGGCAACTTATTCCACACTCTCAGAGCCCTCTGAGTGAAGAAGTTTCCCATTCCTAGGAATAAAGTCCTAACTTATTCAGTCTTTCCTTATAACTCAGGTCCTTCTGACCCAGCAACATCCTCATAAATTTTCTCAGCACTCTTTCTACCTTGTTTACATCTTTCATGTAGGTAGGTGATCAAAACTGCACACAATACTCCAAATTAAGCCTCACCAACATCTTAAACAACTTCAAGATAACATCCCATCTTTTATATTCGGTGCATTGATTTATGAAGGCCACTGTGCCAAAAGCTTTCTTTATGACACTACCTAACTGTGATGCCACTTTCAATGAATTATGCATCTGTATTCCCAGATCCATTTGTTCTACCACATTCCTCATGCTTTACCATTCACTGTGTAAAACCTGGTTGGTCCTACCAAAGTCAGAAAAAAAATTTGATTCAATTCAATTCAAGTTTAATTATCATTTTACCATACATGAATGCTCATGAATAGAGCCAAACAAGATAGCATTACTCTGGGCCAAATTGCAAAATGCAGTAGCAATAATCACACACAGCCTGTACAAGATAGCAAGCACATATTAGTATCACACCCATGTAATAAAAGAGTCCAAACTCGATCCATCATTCTAGAGCCAACCATGGTAGAGCTTGTCTTCACCGATGGAACACTGCGGGGGCAGCATCAACTCCAGCCTGGACAGTGTGGAACGCATCAGCTCTGAAGGCTCTCTCCAGGTGGCTGTAAACCGGTGATACCACGGCTTGAAGCCCTGAGTCCATTTGAGTGCCACTGAAAACTGCAGTCAATCACAGAAAATTGTAGTGATGGAGAATCAAAACTCCAGCAGTCTCTATGAGAAAGGTCTTTAATCTTTTCAGGTCAAAGACTCTTCACTGGAACTCTGCCTGAAAGTGTTTGATGGGATAGTGCAGAGATGACTTTATAAGTGTATATAATTTGTACCATAGCACAGTTAAGAGTGATTGACGGGACAGTAGGAAAGTAGTTTTAATCAGCATCAAAGTGTACTGTATTTGTCCTGGGATATTTGATAGGGTTAAACCCAGCACAAAATTATTCCAATGAGCAGCAGTTACCTTTATCCTTCCACATGTTATAACAGGAATCTCAAAGCATGGGAAATACCATCAATGCAGGATGCACAATATATTCATAAAATCGGTTGGCAGTATAAGCCAGCCAATGTCAGCATTCCTATCTCAGGAAACATCCCCAGCACAGAGGCCTAATTACACTCAGTTGACTCTGTGGTGCTAATGACATTGTATGCTCTGCACACCACACTCCAGGATCAGACACTCTTTTCCAAAGCCCTTTCACTAGAAGAGATTTGTACCATAGTACAACATTCCCACTGACTTTCCAGAATCCCTAGTCCATGACCACTCAGGTGTATTTGGGACTGCTCTGTGAGTATTGAATCCATCTGTGGAGACCACACAGGAGGCCAGCATAAGCAACTGAAATAATGCACCACCATCCGTCCACTGCACTAGGCACCTCTTGCCCTACCCAACGCGAAACCCATCACAGAAATGGACCTGCAGAACTGGAATGGATGAAAACATTCCCAAAAACCTGTATTAAAGAGAGAAAAAAGAAAGAGCTTTACTCTGTGTCCCACTCTACCATAACCTGCTCTGAGAATATTTAAAAAGACAACACAAGAGGTGGATTTACGGTGTTTTTCACCTGTACTGTACTTCCTTAGAATATGTGATGTGACACCGTGCAGATGGCTTTTCTGAGGCACTAACCTGTAACATGCCTGGACTAGATGCTTTTTGAAGCATAGTAATTACAGTATCTTTTGTAAAGCTGCACCTTTCCTCAGAGGGTTGAATTTCAAAGAGCATGCCAATATTCACATTCTAGAAGGACTAACAAGAGGAGCTGGGCACATTCTCTCTAGATTATGTATGACTGGCTTTCTAGAAAGCATGTAACCAAGTTGGCGATAATCTTCTAAAAAATTCTCTCTTGTTCCCTGGTAACTTTGAGCAGAGATAACCATTAATTACTGAATTAGTAACAATAATTATGGACTTCCTTTTAAGAAAAAGAATGAGTCCTGTTTTACTATTAATAAAAGTGTAACAGAGAAAAATTGAAATAAATGAAGCATTTTAGAAAACATGGTCAAAATTATTAATATTACTGCAAGATAATTTAAAAGTAAAATAATTTCAAAATGGGATTGTTATTGCAACTGTTTACTAACCAAATACTGATGTGTGCACCATATCTGCAAAGATTTCAAAGCATATCATCCAACATCATTGTGCTTACAACCATCTAGCTGGCTCCAAACTGGAGTAAGATATTTTCTGTGAAAACGTCTCATTGTCCTTGGGGTTTAAAAAATAATTTTCTGCTTCATTTGGCAGTAAAGATAATCATTATATACCTTGCTATTATGGGCAGGATATGAAGAATCAAGGGGTGGCACTGCATTCTGTGTGCCAACAGAATTTCTGCTCATGCAATCTCAGCCTCCCCTGTTCTAGAATATTTTGTCATCTTGTTAGTCACGTATTAGGACGTGAATAACCTCAACTTCAATATCACATTTCACTCAGTGCCCTTTATTGAGAACAATCTGCTGGCCTAATCTTTGAAGATTCCATTCAAACCTCAAAGTCTGCCGCACTGTGGGAGTGGGGGGGGGGCAGTGATCTTCAGATTGCTACTACTCTTTGTATGATAAATACTTCCTGACTTCCACTAAATTGTACTGCTGCCATACAGTTAACAAATTTCATGGCATCTGGCAGTGATATTACACATGATTCTGATTCTGATTCATCCACACTGCCCACATTAGGTCGGGATCCATCTACATCGTGCCCATTCAAGTGCCTAGGGTTTGCATCTGAGACACCCGCATCCACTGGCAGGGATTGAATCTGAGACACCCACCTCCTCAGGCAGGGATTGCATCTGAGAAACCCATCTCTACTGGCAACGATTGTATCTGAGACATCCATCTCCACTGGCAGTGATTGTATCTGAGACCCCCACCTCCTCTGACAGGGATTGCATCTGAGACACCCACCGCCAATGGTAGGGATTGCATCTGAGAAACCCACCTCCACTGGCAATAATTGAATCTGAGACACCCACCTCCACTGGCAGTGATTGAATCTGAGACACCCACCACCACTGGCAGGGATCATACCTGAGACATCCACCTCCTCTGGCAGGGATTGCATCTGAGACATCCATCTCCACTGGCAGTAATTGAATATGAGACAACCACCTCCACTGGCAGGAATTGCATCTGAGACATCCATATCCACTGGCAGTGATTGTATCTGAGATCCCCACCTCCTCTGACAGGGATTGCACCTAAGACTACCACCTCCTCTGGCAGGGATTGTATCTGAGATACCCACCTCTACTGGCAGGGATTGCGTCTGAAACTACCATCTCCACTGGCAGAATGTTCTAGATATCAACCACTCTCTGTGTAAGGCAAAAAAAAAGTCATTTTTCTTTCTACCAATGAGAAAGGTGTCCTAGAGGGACCATTTTCATGAATGGACAAAGAAACTGTGGGGAAAAGAAGAAATGTCTCAAAATCTGTGTGACTGTGTTCATTTGAATATAGTCCCAGATGGAATACTTAGTATAAACCTCTGAGAATATTGTGCAGTGGGTAATATGTTCTGAAAATATTCATTTCCTTCTTATAAATTATAAAACACAGGAGGTTTAATCAACTAGGAATTAAATTGTCAATAGTTCTAGTCCCATGTACACGATTGAATATAATTGTATTTGAATCACAATACAAGGGCTATATTTCAGCTCCAAAGAAAGTAAATTTTTACATGAAGGTTGCTATGGACACCAAGCATGTTGCTCTGTCAATGCAATGCAAATTATAGCAGCTTCATAAAATAAATTTCTGTACAATGATCTACAATTATTTTCCCCTTTTTTGGCAAGAGCTTTAACAACTTACATTTTTGCTTCCAATCAATTAAAATGATAAGTGTTTCTTTAATATTGTTTTTACATACTTTTTTGTAAAATACACAAAAAATTAGGAGCAGGAAGGGGGCATTTGTTCTTCTGAATCTACTTTGTTCTTCAATTATGGCTGATGTCTTATCTTAATAGCTCTTCCAATGGTCTTTAGTGCCTCTTGTGTCTAGAAATCGACACTTTCTTAAATATATCCTACAACTTGGTCTCGTCTAGTGGAGAATTCCTCCTCTGAGTGAAGAATTCCGCTGTTATCTATCCTACTTTTCTTGAGGCTGTGACCCCAGGTTAGTCGATTTTCAGCCCATACCAATGCCACACCCATCTCCATTTCCAATTGCTATAAGTTGCACATTAACCTCTTCCATGGGTCTTTTTTCAAAGGACTTTTTCAAATACCCATCCATTGGTTCTCCTTTATCTATTCTAAGAGTTATATCCTTTAAAATAATCCCATGGGTTTATCGAACATAATTCTGTTTCAAATGTCCTTGTTGATTTACAGCATCCTTTGATATTCTTTAAATGTTTTATTTTTACAGGTACATTGTTTATACATGTGTAACAATTTCTCCACAACTGATGTTAGGTAGGCTGGTCAGTAATTTCTTGCTTTCTCTCTCTCTCCCCTATGAAAATAGAAGGATTCTATTTGCCACTGTCCAATCTGTAGGAATTGCTCAAAGTTCAAAGCTTCTGCTCATCTCTCCATTGCTAGCAGTGATTGGTATTAATAAAGGATTATTAATAAGGTGCTGAGTAATTTTCTTAGTTTTGTATTTTGCTGTGGATAAGTAGTTGCTGCACATCACCAATACCATCTTATACCAGAAGCTCTATGGAATTTTGGAAGATCTAGGTTCAGTGCTTCTTAAAGTGGAGCTTCAAACCAGTATGGAATTTACCACTAATGTGGATTTAGTTTACTGAATCAGTAACATTTGAGTTTGCCAAAAAAATAGGAAGTGTCCATATCTTCAATTGTAGCTAGTGGATGTCAGATGCCCATCAGTCCACCTGCAGAAAGCATGACTTTGGGAAAGAAGTCACTCAAGTTGGGACCTTCGGCTATGAAACCAGCAGCATCAGAGTCATTGTCAAACAAGCAAGTCAGCACTTTGCTTTAGGAAACCAACAGGAGGCAGTGCTTCAGTCTGGAGATCAGTGACTTTCAGGTTGTTGGTTAGGAGGCCAGCTGGAGACAGATTTTCAAAGCAGAATGCACTCTGAATGGAACACTCAAGTAATAGTAATGCATATCACCAGATGTGTCACTTAAAGTTCAAAGTTCAAAATATATTTATTATCGAAGTATCTATACTATATACAACCTTGAGATTCATCTCCTTACAGGTAACCACAAGACAAAGAAACCCACCAGAACCCATTAAAAAAAGCATCAAACACTCAATGTGCAGAAAAATATAACAAATTGTGCAAACAATAAGAAGTAAGCAAATAACATTGAGAACTGATGTTCACAAAAGTGAATCCACAGCCATGAACCAGTCATCACTGCAGCTGACTCAGGAGCCCATTGCAGATCACAGCATCAGTTCAGCGCAGAGACAAGTAAATCTCATGCAGTATCAAGCTGAACCAGTCCATCTCTTCCCTTTAGTCTCAACACACTGACCTTTTCAATCTGGCCCAGTGCTTAAATCGTCCAAATCTCAGGGCATTCCTCGATCTCAGACCCGCACCCTGCAACTTCGATATACTCTGAGGCTTGAGCCTCTCTGCCTTGATTTGGTCAGTACCTAAACTTTCCAATTAAGTCGATCAAACCTCAGGTCTTTCCTCTCTCGTAGACCCGAACCTTGTCACCTCAACTCTGCCTCACTTCGGTTCTACCACATCAAATAGCTTCCAAGTCCATTCTGGCAATGGCTAAACATTGGCTCATTCACTGTTCTCGTGTCTAGGCCCCTCCACCCCAATTCAGCCCATACACACCTTGCCACAGCCTTCCTAACACCTTCGAAACTTCAGTCCACACCACAAAAATCCCAGGTTGTACGGGCAGTTCAACAGCTCAGCTCCGAAAGGGAAGTTACAGGCTATTGATTGTAGTGATTGTATCTGAGAAAAAGTGTTAACTAGTCATTGTGCTTCACCAGCACCATGTTAAACAGAGAGATGACACCAACCCTTGCAATGCAAAAAATTGGCTGCATCTGCCTGCTTACAAAAAGCAGGATGAATCCACTCCAGCATTAATCCAGTCTATTCTTAATCCTCACCAAAGTGAAGGAGGCTGTCATCAACAGGAGGCAAGTGGTACTTGCTTATCAGTAATCATCTCACCAATGCCCAGCATGGGTCTTGCCAGAAATCACAATGCTACAGTGGGGAAGTGAAAGTATCAGTATTTGATTGCAAGGAAGTACAGGTAGTTGACAGATTATAACATCAGGGGAGCGTTCTTAAAATTGAAGTCAATAGGTCATCATCAGTTGCTTCATCAATGACTTTCCTTCCATTATAAGATCATATTTAAACCTTCTCCAGAGACACCTATCATTATCCAGCAATCTTTACCTATCTGAATTTGAATTGACACCAGCACCACATGTATCATTCTATCTCTCCTAGATTTTACCCCATCATGGACAGTCCACTCTGCTCCTCCCACCTTAAAACATCAATTATCTCCAACTTCTCCCTGTTCTGATGAAAGGCGAATGACCTAAATGTTTGACTGCTCCTGTCTGCCCAGACGCTGCCTTACCCATTGCTTTTAATCTCAGATTTCCAGTATCTGCAGTATTTTATATTTGGATGCCTGTGGAACTCCACCTTGTACAATTTATAAATTAGAACACTTTCTTATTTTACTGTTTTCTTTCTTTCTTCAGCCAGATTCTCAACCCTGTGAACAATTTGCCTTCAGCCGCATTAACTTTAACTCACATTATCAATCAGGAGGAAATTTCTTGTATGTCATAGAAGGGCCATCTGGCAGCATTTCGCAATCCAACATTTCAGACAATACTTTGGTGAAACAGCTTGTGCCGGTTCTATCTTGTTTGTGGATGTGAGGAATTCAAGTTCAAGTTTAATTATCATCAACCATATACATGAACACAGCCAAACAAAATAGTGTTCCTCCAAGGCCAAGGTAAAAATACAATACCAACAATCACACACAGCACACAGCACATACAGCACAAAAAAGAGTAGCCCAAGTCCCTGAATGTTATTGACTATAGATTAATGTGCAGGATATGTTGTCCTGGGGCCATAATTCTTCAGGAACAAACATGCAGCAGGACACATCACCCAGGAAAGCAGGCACAGACAAATGCAATCCAGCTCGTCTTCTACTGAGCAAACACAGGAAAACAGCACCAGCAGGAGGGGCCAACACACAACCAAGCATGGACTCCAGCGCCTATCCTTATTCTATCTTGAACTATTTGACGAAGGAACTGTCCAAGATTGGTAGCAACAAAACATTATATTATTGAGGCCAACCACTGAAGGAGAGAGAAACTGAGTGAATAAGAGAGGGAGATCTCCAGGAGAGATACCCTTCTCTCCAATAGTCATGGAGATTGGTTGCAGAAGTATTTCTGAAAAGCCAGTCATATATATTTATATCGCTGGTTAGAAATGTTGGTAATTCAGTTTTAATTGATTTGTACAATATACAAATATTTCATAACATTTACAATTCCAAGCACTAGATATTTTTTACAATTGGATGAATCAACAGTTTGAGAAATTACATTATTTAAGAAACCCTTTGTCAAACATTAAAATAAATCTGTTCATGACCAAAGAAATAAATATATTGCAGTTTGTGTCAATAGTAGATTCTGTACCAAGCCAAATTTACAAGTCTTATCAGGAAGGTTAAAAGAAAAGGTGCTTTTATTTGGAGCTGTCTGTTGTGATTTCTGCTGCCCCATACTTCCTCTTCTCCATCACCATCACATATTTCTGGTCTCAAAAACAAAAAAATTCCCTGGAATATGTTTCTTCAGGGATGCAGAATAAAACTGAAAAGCATTTACAAATGAAATCATTTCAAAATTGCTGGTGTCCTGTTAACAAAAACTGATTATCATTGGTGGGAACCTACCGTCATTAACAGGTCTGTGATTCCAGTCCCACATCAATAAGGATGACTTACCTGTCCTTTGAAGAACTTCAGTTGATCATTTTCTTCTATTTATGTATATTTATTTAGAGATACAGCATAGAGCAGGTCTTTCCAGCCCTTCGAGTCACACCAACCCAGCAATTCCAGACAAACCAGCTTAACCCTAACTGTTATGTTTTGTAAGTCCAGAAGTTAATCAAAGGAAAAACATGGGAGAGCTAGGGATAACATGTGTCTAGTTTTGTTTTTATTTCAAGCGCATTTATGACATGGTGGCATAATGACGTGTGCCAAGTTGCTTGATCTGCTGGTCTACCCCAGGCCACCAGGCAAAGTTTTGAGCCAATGTTTTCATTTTGACCATACCTACATGACCAGCATGTAGCTCCTCCTGCACTTCAGCTCTCAGCTGGATGGAACAACTTTTCTCAATCCCCACATAAGGCAGCCTCTCTCAAGGGCAAGTTCATCCTAACACTGGTAAAGTCGGGGAACTGGGATTTCTGCTGCACATTCCAGCCATTTTGGAGGGCTACGTAGACTTGAGACAGTGTGGGGTCTTTTCTGTTTTCCTGTTGGATCATCTCTGCCGTAATAGAGAGATCTGCATTAGGGAGAATATGTCAAGAGAACTGTCCTCTTTTGCAAATTTTTCGGGTATTTCCTTTGCCAAGGGTAAACTGGACAATCCATCCACATTTCCATGATTAGTCATCCTCTTGAATTTGGCTTTGTAATTCTGTCCCCAAGAAACAGAGCCCACCTGTGCATTTATGCTGCTGCTGTCAGTGAACGTCCTTCCGTGGATGGAAAATGGACACTAGTATTTGATGATCATTAATGAGGGTAAACTCTCTCCCATACAGGTACTGGTTGAAACACTTGTAGCACCTGGTCCACCGCTTTCTATCCAAATTCAAGCATGGATACTACTCCAAAATTAAGCCTATCATAGTGATAAAGCCCTTTGAGAGGGTTTATGGTAAGAAACATTTTAGATTCTTCTTCCATCTGCGGGTAGGTCTCAGTTAAGTCCACTTTGCTGAAGTGTTTCCCTCCAGAAAGTTTTGTAAAGATATCCTCTATCCTAAGTAGAGGGTATTGATCTACTTTCAGTACTGGGTTGATGGTGACCTTTAATCACCAGAGATCCATTCTTCTTGGGAACTGGGACCACTTGGAAAGAATTACCTTCAGCCTCCATATGATCTAGCCTACTAGACATAGGTATAAGGAACCATCCATGATAAAGTATTTGTGTATCCGTGGAAAAATTTGATGCAGCATTTTCATTTAATAGTATTTTATCCTTGATATGTTTTGAGTTTTCCAATTCCATCCCTGAACACTGCTGTGGCATCATTCAGTACTTTCTTAATTTGTTTTCCTTTGACTTTATTGCAGGGGATGTGGCATGTAAATGGTGGATGGATTTCCAATCAATTTGTAGTTGTCTCAGCCGATCACAACCCACAATGCTGGCTCTCCTGTTCTGGCTACATACATGCCCATTGTGGCTTACTGCTTGTTGTACTTCACTGTTACGAATGTCATACCCACAGGGTTATCTTTTCTCAGTACAAGTTCTCAGGTGGAAATCCACAGGCTTCAAGTCAGTCTGTTTGAAATACTGCTCAAACTAATTTTGTGGAATGACTGAAACAGCCAAGCCAGGGTCCAATTCTATTTTAGCTAATTTGTCATTCACTTCTGGTGATCCTGATAAACCCATATTGCTTGTTTATTGTTAGTTTCACTGTTAGATTTTTCATCAGCAGCATGCAGATTAGTGCTCTTTTTGAAATTGCAATTTGACCTTTTATTTTTTCTCTTCCCTGTGTAGTACATTTATTTTTGTCTGCCCAACACAATCTTTATATGTGTTCTACTTATTTGCATTTTCTGCAAGTTCCATCTTTAAACCTGCATTGGTCTTGTGTATGTGAGGCCCAGCCACAATGGTAACACAATTTGTTTGGCCAGGCATGCTTCTTTTTGGATATTGCAATTTTGTTCACGTTCACTTTCATTCTTGACTGCAACTCAATTGTGTCTCTGGCTGCTGTTTCCATTGATACAGCAGTTTTGACTGCTCTTTTACATGTGAGTTCTGCTTCATTTAGGAGCTGTTTTCGAATGTGTTTTGTAAGATTCCACAAACTAAACAATCTCTCAGTGCATTATTAAGCCAATCACTGGACTGACAATGGTTAGACAATCTCTTCAGTGCAGCCACAAATGCTGAAATGAACTTCCCTTCTTTTTGATTCCACTTATGAAACCTAAAATATTCTGTAATCAACAATGTTCCGGCATTACTTTCACAATAGCAGCAAAGTTCATTTTGGCTGGTTTGGTTGAAGCAGTTAAACTTCTAAGCAAACTGTAAGCCTTTCCACCCAATGCACTCAGCAAAACTGGTACTCACTTTTCATTGGTTATTTTATTTTCTTCAATATACTGTTCAATTCATTCAGTATACAATATCTAGTTACTTCTTGGACAATCGAATGTGTCGATGTAGCCAACCATTTGGGCTTTATTTTTATTTATGATTATTATCACCCAGCATTCATTGCTTTGAACCCCTGAATTATGTCCATTTTCTGCTTTTCTTTTAACTCCACTGCCTTTCCCTACCCTTCCTGAAGAAACAAACATGTTGTGCTTTTCTTTAAAACTCAAATGTTGCACTGCACTTCAATAAGTAGGTAGTTGTCTCGGGTTCATTTTAATACTTGCTCATCACCAATGATATGCTTTGTAACTCCAGGAATTAATTGAAAGAAAAACACAGGCGGACCAGGGATAACTCATGCCTAGTCTCATTTTTTTTAACTTTAAGTAAGGCTTATGTTGTGGCAGTTTAATGACGTATGCTATTCACATACTTTTACAGACAACCCATAAAGCACGACGCAACAACCAAGAATGCTTAACCAAACAATATATGTACAATATTACTCACATATTGCTTAAGTATTAAATATACGACTCTAAGCTAATCACAGGACAATTAAACTCTAGAGACTGTTGTGTGTGAAAATGCCAGATCAGCAATTTCTGAGATATTCAAATCACCCTGTCTGGCACCAATAATCATTCCATGGTCAACGTTACTTAAGTCGCATTTCTTCCCCATTCTGATGTTTGATCTGAACAACAACTATACTTCTTGGCCATATTTGCATGCTTTTATTGAGTTCTTGCCCCATGATTGGCTGATTATATATTTGCATTAACATGCAGATGCACAGGTGTACCTAATAAAGTGGCCACTGAGTGGAGAAATACTTTAATATTCCACCTTCATTTTTGGGGAAATTAGCAATGAAGAACATACTGTATATTGGTGTTGTCAGTCATGCCTGCAACATGGGAATGAATGAAGTAAATCTGAAGACTTTGAAAAATGGAAAAGTTGGGCAATGATCATACATACATGCATAAACATGTGGACACAAACACGAACACACACACGCGTACACGCACACACACCAAGCCAGCCACTTATATTTACTGTTCACAACCATGCTGCTCCCCACTATCTTAGTTTACAGAGAATAATTCTGTGAAATTCATTACCTTTTTTGCTTCTTCCCCTTCTGCACTCATTTGGACACTGTGATCAAGTGAGTAGGGAACTAACTGAAGTTAGCTGAACTTAACCCTTCCTAGCTCAAGTCACACTCTGCCATTAAGAACATAACAATGTAAAGAGAGAAACTAGATGGAGGGGGTTCAACCTTTTTATGTCAATTCTGCCAATCAGTAAGAATTTTGCTAATCTTTTATTTCCATGCACTAACCCCATTCTGTTGATTACCTGAACAAAAAAAAATTGTCTGGTTTTGGAAGTATCCTATTAACAACTCAATACCTTAATAATTATAATTTAAGGCCATTGAGTATATTGTGCTCATGCCATTTCCCAGTACAGCAATTCCCCCAAGTCCATTCCCTTCCTCACTATCCATAACCCTGAACACTATTCTCTCTCTCTTGCCCATCAACCTGTCATTTCTTTACAACTAAGGAGTAACTTATAGTGGGAAGTTAACCTACCAGGATATCTTTGGGGAATTGTGCATCTCGAGTCTCTGTATAACACAGCCACTCAAGACTGAAACAATTTTGTCAAAATTATTCATAAAAACTCATACTTATACCAAGCCTAGGAACATAATCAAGTTATTTCTTAAGTTTATATGCAAAGCTACTGCATGTGAAGAACTGATAAATGATATGATGGACACAATAGTCTGTTTCTGTAAGACTAATATTTACTGAAATTCTGCTATCTGGCCATGAATTGAAAAGAAAGTTAGTATTGATTCAAAGTATAAACATGTCCCTTTCAGATCAGTATGTAGCATAATTTTTCAAAAGAAGCCATCTGAAATCATCCTACAACAGGCTAATATTCCTTTAGGGTTTGGAAATTTTTTGGATTATATCTGCAATTAAATGACTTCTTTGTCAACAGGGATTCTCTTGCATTTTAGACACAAACAGGCTAGGAACCACAGTAGCACATAACATTAAAACTCTACAAATGACATGATTTTATTATTGCCCAAACAATCAGTGTTGCAAGCTACCATAACCTCAGGCCTGGAAGTGGACAAGTGCAATTCCCTGAGAGTCACATTCATTAACGGGTTTGCAAACCAAAAGTACACAAAGACTCAACAATGGTGAATGATACAGTATATGTAAACAAATTAGATATTCAATAAATACATATCTTGACTGAAGTCACTTTGAAGGGATCCATAGAATGTTTAGAATTATCAGTCAAGTGTCTGCATTTTGGTCCCAGTACCCAGTACTAAAAGCTGACCTTCCCCAACAATGTGCACGCCTTTTACTGTGAAAAGTTTGGAAGTTCTGTATAAATCAGGTCGGTCCTCTGAGCCCAGCTTATTCCAGTCCAAAATCTCAACACCATCCGCTGGATGTTTAAGTCATGAAACAAAGCATCCTTCATTAAGTATGGCGTACTTTGATTCAGTATTCTCTATTCTCCTCTCACAGCTTGAATGAGGTAAAGTGCCTTGAATGTAGAAACATAGAACTGTACATAAAAAGAGGTATTCACAACCTGAATGGGAGTTCTACCTGGCAAGGTGATGAAGGCTTCAGCAATGCAGCTCATTGTGACATGGGGCTGGGAGGGGTGTGGCAATAATTGTTTGTCCCCCTGGTCTGACAGCCATTGTCCCACTATTGACAGAGGGAATAGGCAGAGGTCAGGCACCTGGTGTAAGACGGCCCTGCTTTGCACTGACTTTTGCTAGCCACATGCACACACACACACACTTCTCTCATTAGAAGTTTGTCTGTGTGTCTGTTGAATCTCCCAGGTGTATGTCCTGTGAAGCGGATGTTCTTGGAGGTGGATTCTCACCCGAAACACCCAGGGTTTGGTCACTCTCAGCTGCACCTTCCTCAGGTTGAGTTAGATCTGCAACACATTTTTCTTCCCCTGCTTCTGATTCAGGTGGCTGAAGGCAGATCTCAGCCATCTCTTCAGGAAGCTGCAGAAAGTCTGGAAGCACCAAGTCTTCCTTCTTCAGGAGGCCACGCTGATCATTGACACGGCAACTTTGTGCTTTTGATAACATCTCAAATAATGCTGTAACAAGAAGAAGAAAAGTGCCATTACATCATAACTCTACAGTGGAAGTCATGCTCTGTACCTCCATTCTATCACCTCATTATGGAGGGCAAATGAGCAGCAATTAGGAATTAATCCCATAATAACTTCAGATTTGGGATGCTGTCCAGATGTTATATCACTCTAGCCACTAATGAGGGATCCGCTTCATAACTACACAACTTTCTTGTTCAGTACCACCCAAGCCTATGTTAGATGTTTCTGACACCAACTGGTCGGACTACAATTCCCAAGCTAGTCTATCCTTGTCCCTTTATTCCTGCTGCTTTGACGTTCTTTGGAATCAGGTTTTCAAGGTTGTTAAACCATATTCTGTTAGTTTGCAGGAATTTTCCTCTGCCAGTAGTCTTACATTTGATCACCTGACATATTTGCTCAACTAGCAATCGGTCATTAATGACAATTGAAAGACACATAATCCTTCACACTTCAGAAATGGCTCTACCCACCATATGCACCATCTGGTATGGAGAGGCCACTGCACAGGATTAGAAAAAGCTGCAGAAAATTGTAACCTCAGCCAGCTTCATCATGGACATTAGTCTCCTCAGTATTGAAGACACTTTTAAAAGGTGATTCCTCAGAAAGGCAGCATCCATCATTAAGGACCCACAAATGTCTTCTTCTCATTGCTACCATCAAAGAGGAGGTACAGGAGCATGAAGACACACACTCAAAGTTCAAAGTAAATTTATCATCAAACTACATATATGTCATCATATACAAGCCTGAGATTCATTTACTTGCGGTAAATCACAATAAATACAAGAACCACAGTAGTATCAATGAAAGACTGCACCCAACAGGATGGACAAGAACCAATGCAAAAAGCTAACACTGTGCAAGTACAAAGAGAAAAATAAATAATAATAAGAAGAAGAAATAAATACAGAATAAAATTGAGAACACAAGATAAAGATCCTGAACTTGATGGTATAGGTCCTAAGACTCCTGTACCTTGTTCCTGATGGCAGCAGGGAGAGAGAATATGGCCTGGATAGTGGAGGTCCTTGATAATGGATGCTGCTTTCCTGCAATAGTGCTCCATGTAGATGTATTCAATGGTGGGTAGGGCTTTACCCATGATGGACTAGGCTGTATCTACTACTTTCTGCAGTTTTTTCCATGCAAGGGCATTGGCGTTAACATTCCAGGCAATGAGTCAATATACTCTCCATCACACATCTAAATACGTTTGTCAAAGTGTTACATGACATGCTGAATCACTGCATACTAAGAGAGTAGATGCATGGCTGTGTTTTCTTCATAATAGTACTGACATACTGGTCTCAGGACAATCCTCTGAAATGATAATGCTGAAGAATTTGAAGTTGCTGACCCTCTCCATCTCTGATCACCCGATGAAAACTGGCTCATGGACCTCCACCTCCTCAACTTGAATTCGATAACTATCTGCTTGGTCTTGTTGACATTAAGTGAGAGTTGGTTGTTGTGGCACCTTTCAGCTAGATTTTCAATCTCTCTCCTATATGCTGATTTGTCACCACCTTTGATTCATCCAACAACAGTAGTGTCATTGGCAAACTTAAATATGGCATTGGAGCTCTGCTTAGTCTCACAGTCGTAAGTGTAAAGTGAGTAGAAGAGTGGCCTTGTGGTGCAACTGTGCTGAGAGAGATTGTGGAGATGTTGTTGCCTATCCAAACTGACAAGGATCTGCAGCTGAGGAAATCAAGGGTTCAGTTGCACAAGGAGGTATTCAGGCATAGCACAAAGCTTTTTGATTAGTTTTGAGGGAATGATAGTACTGAATGTTAAACAGCAGAATCAGAATCAGAATCAGGTTTATTACCACCGGCATATGAGGTGAAATTTGTTAACTTAGCAGCAGCAGTTCAATGCAATATATATTATAGCAGAGGAAAAATAAATAAATAAATAGGTAGATAGATAGATAAATACATAGAAATAATAATAATAATAATAATAAATAAACAAGTAAATCAATTACAGTGTACGTAGATTGAATAGATTTTTAAAAACATGCAAAAACAGAACTACTGTGTATTAAAAAAAAGTGAGGTGGTGTCCAAAGATTCAATGTCCATTTAGGAATCGGATGACAGACGGGAAGAAGCTGTTCCTGAATCATTGAGTGTCTGCCTTCAGGCTTCTGTACCTCCTACCTGATGGTAACAGTGTTTTCTCACCTTTTCTGGGCATGCCATGGGTGCTGGAGGTCCTTAATAATGTAGACTGCCTTTCTGAGACACCGCTCCTTGAAGATGCCCTGGGTACTTTGTAGGCTAGTGCCCAAGTTGGAGCTGACTAGATTTGTAACCTTCTGCAGCTTCTTTTGGTCTTGTGCAGTAGCCCCTCTATACCAGAGAGTGATGTAGCCCATCAGAATGCTCTCCACGGTACAACTATAGAAGTTTTTGAGTGTATTTGTTGACATGCCAAATCTCTTCAAAATCCTAATAAAGTATAGCCACTGTCTTGCCTTCTTTATAACTACACCGATATATTGGGACCAGGTTAGATCCTCAGAGACCTTGACACCCAGGAACTTGAAGCTGCTCACTCTCTTCACTTCTGATCCCTCTGAGGATTGTTATTTGTTCCTTCGCTTTACCATTCCTGAAGTCCATAATCAGCTCTTTCGTCTTACTGATGTTGAGTGCCAGGTTGTTTCTGCGGCACCACTCCACTAGTTGACGTACCTCACACCTGTACATCCTCTCGTCACCACCTGTGATTCTACCAACAATGGTTGTATCGTTGGCAAATTTATAGATGGTATTTGAGCTATGCCTAGTCACATTGTCATGTGTATATAGAGAGTAGAGCAGTGGGCTAAGCACACACCCCTGAGGTGCGCCAGTATCACTTCTGCTCAATGCAGCTATATTCAGGACTTACCTTCTACATCATATGTCTTACGATATATTTCCTTCTTTGCTTCACATGTTCCCTTGTCTCTGTTTCTTCTATTGGGCTGCGAGTTCAAGTTCGCAGAGAGTCTGTCTGAGGATTTGTTTTCATTTATGGGAGATTCCTGCTGTTTCTGCTGATAGAAATAGTCCGACAAATCAACCTCCTGCTTTCTCTTAATGCATCATCACTCCTCCATCCCAGTGAAATAATATGTCATCTTAACATCCCCAAAAGTCAATTCAGCATTCTTTCATTTTGGGTATGGTTTCAGCTCAACTGGGGTTTTGAAGTAAATACAGTGCTACAATGTGTTCAGCAGGATTCTAACTCACACCAGGTTCCACTCACCCACTGCAACATAAACATATCTACGGGTACTATATTCACTGTATATGCATAGTATGCATTTTTAATTGTCGGTCAGTCATTGTTATACAACATCCTCTTCCTTACCTCCATTTCTCCCAGTCTCATTTGTTCCAATATTGACAGAGGTGGTACTTACTTTCAATGATGTAAACTCTAACTTCCACCCAAATAATTTGTCCTTCTATTTGTATCTCCCCTTTATTAAGACACTTCAAAAAAAACTGTCTGTGTTTCTGCGTCAGACTTTGTCTATTATCTCTACTGTGCTAGGTGTGTTGCACCTTGGTGCCAGAGGAACAGTGTTTCATTTGGCGATGTTCATGTACAGTTGAATGATAACTAAACTTGAACTTGAACTTTGTATATAAATGTGTGTTGGTGTCGTGTACAAACACCAAAAGTACGTTGGGTGAACGGCACAGTCTGGCCTAAATCATGTTTGAAATGGGGATGTTAAATGATATTGCACTCACAAGGTTTGCAGATGATTGTGTTGAATTCACTTTCCCCTGTGCAGTATCTGTAAAGAATGAAAATGTTACTGATGGTTAGAAAGCATTCAGCAGGATTATGTCAAATCCAGAAATTCAAATCCAAAGTAAATCTATTATCAAAGTACATGCAACATATATCACCATAAGGCCATAAGACATAGGAGCAGAATTAGGCCATTCAGCACATTGGGTCTGCTCCGCCATTCCATAATGGCTGATCCCAGATTCCACTCAATCCCATACTCCTGCTTTCTCACCGTATCCTTTGATTCCCTGACTGATCAGGAAACAATCATCTACCATCTTAAATATACCCACAGTCTTGGCCTCTACAGTTTCACTACTCTCTGGCTAAAAAATTTCCTCCTTACCTCAGTTCTAAAGGGTCGCCCCTCAATTGTGAGGCTGTGCCCTCTAGTTCTGGATACCTCCACCACAGGAAACGTCTTCTCCACAACCACCCCTAGTCCTTTCAACATTTGGTAGGTTTCAATGAGATCCCTCCTGCATTCTTCTAAATTCCAGTGGATACAGGCCCAAAGCTGCCAAACGCTCCTCATATGCTAACCCCTTCATTCCCCGCATCATCCTCGTGAACCTCCTCTGGACTCTCTCCAACGTCAACATATCCTTTCTGAGATATGGGGCCCAAAACTGTTGACAATACAGTTTCACCATATAAAACCCTGAGATTCATTTTCTAGCAGACATTCACAAGAAACAAACACAATAAAATCAATGAAGGACGACACCCGACAGGATGGCCAAACAAGTATGCAGAAGACAACAAACTGTGCAAATACAAAAAGTGAAAAAAGAAACAATAATAGTAAATAGATAGATAGATAAATAAATAGCAATCATTAAATAAATGCATAAATACATTAATGAATAAGTGAATAAATAAATAAATAGCAAGAACATAAGATGAAGAGTGACTTCTCATCTACCAAGGCTCCAATGAATATCATTCTCTTGAATCTCAGTGGCCAAAAGTAGAGGCAGCACATAGGATGTTGGAAATAATTTGGAAGTTGTGGAGCTTGGGGAGGTTAATGGGTGGGTTGAGCTCTTCTCCAATCCTGGCAATCTACTTGCAAATGTTTTGTCATCACGTCTCCTTGCATGACGACAAAACATTTGCAAGTAAGTTGCTAAGATTGGAGAACAACTCAACCCAACCACATAGGATGTTGCCTGACAGGAGAAATTTTTGATCATGACGTGCTTTGACTAGGCATAACCCTGTAAATCATCAGTCTGATTCTCCGAGGAGAAATAAATAATTAAAAGGTTACCATAAAACATAGGAACAGAATTAGGCCATTTGGCCCATCGTGTCTGCTCTGCCATTTCATCATGGTTGATCCATTTTTCCCCTCTGCCTCAACCTCTTATATCTCTTCATGCCCTGACCAATTAAGAATCTATCAATCTCTGCCTTAAATATATATGAAGACTTGACCTCCACAGCTGCCTGTGGCAACAAATTCTACAGATTCATCACTCTCTGGCTAAAGAAATTACTCCTCATCTCCATTCTAAAAGGACAACCCTCTATTTTGAGGCTGTGTCATCTGGTCTTAGACACTCCCACCAGAGGAAACATCCTCTCCACATCTACTCTATCAAGGCCTTTCACCATTCTTTTTTTTTGGGTCACCCCATCATTCTTCTAAATTCCAATGAATACAGACTCAGAGCCATCAAACGTTCTTCATATAACAAGCTATTTTATTCTGGAATCATTTTTGTGAACCTCCTTTGATCCCTCTCCAGTTTCAGCACACCCCTTCTAAGATTAGGGGCCCAAAACTACTCACAATACTCCACATGAGGGCTCACCAGTGCTTTATAAAGTCTCAATATTACATCCTTGCTTTTATATTCCAGTCCTCCTGAAATCACCACAGACTCAATATGCAAATTAACCTTTAGGGAATTCTGTACAAGGTCTCCCAAATCCACTCGCACCTCAGATATTTGTATTTTTTCTCCATTTATAAAATAGTCAACCCTTTCATTTCTTCTACCAAAGTGCATGACCATACACTTACTAACACATGTATTCCATCTGCCACTTTTTGGCCATTCTCCTAATCTTTTCTAAATCCTTCTGTAGCCTCCTTATTTCCTCAAAACTACCTCCCCTCCACCTATCTTTGTATTGTCAGCAAACTTTACAACAAAGCCATCAATTCCATCATCCAAGTCATTGACATATAACATTAAAAGAATCAGTGGGAAGTGGGACACAATCAATGCACCAAGCAATAGCATTCATGGCCTGCGAAAGAGGTAGAAAAGGGATACGGAACAAAGCTTCTGAAGGAAAGTCACTGTAGTCTTATTGCTCAATGCACAGTCTTTCAATTGCTACAAAACCACCATTGTGAAACTAAATTTGAAACTACTCTTGATGAAGCACTGTGTGTGAGTTAACAACGCACAGGAAGGGCCAAACTTCATTTAGATATCTCACCAGAAATCAATTACCTAAGTGAATGAAAGCTGTGGGATGCAATAGACTGCAAAACAAAATAAATAAATAAAGGATTTCAGCAGCTGTGTGGCAAGATGTATGTCGTAGCCTAAACCTGCCACAGGGAGATTCTGTTCAATTGGCCCATGAAAGGTCAGCTCTGTGGGAGCGCACTTAAAGCTGGTTTTTTAACCTTTAGAACTGATATCTTGTGGCTCTCACACAAAAAGAAGTAGACAGCTCATCTCACCATCCAATTATTGTCTGCTATTTGAGTTTGTTCATAGAAAGCAATGGTTTGTTTCTTACAATGCATAAATGCAACTATCCAGCATTGCTCAGTATGTACACAGCTCAATGTCCAGTGATCTGAGTATGCAGAGGTAACAGGGTCCTGATTCAACAGCACTAAGCTAGCTAGCCTTTATGCTTGTAAATGTACGTAGAATCTGCCCTTAAAAGCAGCATGGTAGCATAGCAGTTAGTACAGCTCGGTGCGGAGTTCGGAGATCAATTCTGATGTCATCTGAAAGGAACCTGTACTCCCTGTGAAATGCATGGGTTTTCTCCAGATACTTCAGTTTCCTTCCACAGTCCGAAGCTGGACCGGTTAGCAGATTAATTGGTCATTGTAAATTGTGCCGTGATTAGACCAGGGTTCAACTACTGGACGGCATGTCTCTAAGGGCCAGAAAGTCCTGTTCCATCAGACCACACTTGGAGAATAATTTTGCTATTGCCCCTTTGAGTCTGCTCTGCCATTCTATCGTGGCTGATTTATTATCCCTCTCAGCCCCATTCTCCTGCAATGATATACCCTGTGTACACAACCATCTGTGGCAAAAATTCATCAGATTCACCACCATCTGGCTAAAGAAATTTTTCTTTATTTCTATTCTAAATGGACATCCCTTTATTCTGAGGTTGCACCCTCTGGTCCTAGATTCCCTCACTATAGTAAATATCCTCTCCACATCCAATCTATCCAGACCTTTCAACCTAGTGAATACAGGCCAGAGACATCAACCACTTGTCAGATGATAACCCTTTCATTTCTGGAATCATTCTAATGAATCTTCTCTGCACATCCCAAAACTGCTCACAATACTCTGTGTGCAGTCTGACCAATAACTTATAAAGCCTCAGCATTACATCCTTGCTTTTATATTCTAATCCTTTTGAAATTAATGCTAACATTGCACTTATCTCCATCTCAATCTGCAAATTAGCTTGTTGGAATCCTGCATGAGGACTTCTAAGTCCCTCTGCACCTCTCATTTTTGGAATTTCTCCATATTTACAAAATAGTCCATGCCTTTATTCCTTCTACCAAAGTGCATGGACCATACATTTCCATACATTATATTCCATCTGCCACATTTTTGCCCATTCCCCAATCTGACTAAGGCTTTCTGCAGACACCCTGCTTCCTAACTCTACTTGCCCTTCCACCTATCTTCGTATTTTCCACCAACTCAGCCACAAAACCATCAATTCTCCCATCCAAATTATCGACATACAATATGTAAAGAAGCAGTCCCAACAGCAACCCTTGAGGTACATCATTAGTCACTAGAAACCAAATAAAAAAGACTTCATTTATTCCCACGTTTTGACCTTCTAGCAGTCAGCCAATCTTCTATCCATCCTAGTACCTTTCACGATATACCATCGGTTCATGTGTGCCTCATGAATGGCACTTTGTCAAAAGCCTGGTGAAAATCCATCCCCTAGCTTACCTTTGTCTATTCTGCTTGTTATCTCCTCAAAGATTCTAACAATTTTGTCAGGCAAGATTTCTCCTTTTGAAAACCATGTTGACTATGGCCTATTTTAACATGTACTCTGAAACCTCAACCTTACTAATAGACTCCAACATCCTTCCAACCACTGAAGTCAAGCTAACTGGCCTATAACTTCCTTCCTTCTACCTCCCACCCTGCTTAAAGAGTGGAGTGACATTTACAAATTTTCAGTCCTCAGGAAGCATTCCAGAATCTAGTGATTCTTTAAAGATCATTATGAATGCCTCCAAATCTCTTCAGCTACCACTTTCAAAAATGTGATCCAGTTGATTTATCTACCATCAGACTTTTCGGATTCCCAAGCACCTTCTCCTTAGTAATAGCAATGACACTCACTTCTGCCCCTTTACGCTTTTGCATTTCTCACTTCCTGCTCATGTCTTCCACAGTAAAGATTGATGCATATAGGAGGAAAATTGAAAATCTGGCTGAGGAGTGCCATGCTTTATACTTCATTGTCACCGAACAATTGATACTAGAACGTACAATAATCATAGCGATATTTGATTCTGTGCTTCCCACTCCCTGGATTAAGAATATTAAAAATAGTAAAAATTAGTAAATATTAAAAATTTAAATTATAAATCATAAAGAGAAAATAGAAAAATGGAAAGTAAGGTAGTGCAAAAAAACCGAGAGGCAGGTCCGGATATTTGGAGGGAACGGCCCAGATCTGGATCAGGATCGATTCAGCAGTCTTATCATAGTTGGAAAGAAGCTGTTCCCAAATCTGGCTGTAAGAGTCTTCAAGCTCCTGAGCCTTCTCCCGGAGGAAAGAGGGACGAAAAGTGTGTTGGCTGGGTGGGTTGTGTCCTTGATTATCCTGGCAGCACTGCTCCAACAGCGTGCGGTGTAAAGTGAGTCCACGAATGGAAGATTGGTTTGTGTGATGTGCTGTGCCATGTTCATGATCTTCTGCAGCTTCTTTCAGTCTTGAACAGGACAACTTCCATACTAGGTTGTGTTGCACCCTAGAAGAATGCTTTCTATAGTGCATCTATAAACATTAGTGAGGGTTTTAGGGGACAGGCCAAATTTCTTTAGTTTTCTCAGGAAGTAAAGGTGCTGGTGGGCCTTCTTGGCAGTGAACTCTGCTTGGCTGGACCAAGTCAGGGCATTTGTGATACTGACTCCGAGGAACTTAAGCTCTTGACCTTTTCCACTTGCGCACCACCGATGTAAATTGAGTCGTGCGGTCCACTACTTCTTCTGAAGTTAACAACCAATTCCTTCATCTTGCTGACATTGAGGGATAGGTTATTGTCTTCGCACCATGCCACCAGGTTCTTAATTTCCTCTCTGTACTCAAACTCATCATTACCCGAGATACGGCCTACAATTGTTGTGTCATCAGCAAACTTATATATTGAGTTTGACAGAAACTTGGCTACACAATCATGGGTGTACAGTGAGTACAGCAGGGGGCTGAGTACACAGCATTGTGGGGCACCGGTGCTCAGAGTGATTGTAGAGGAGAGCTTGTCCCCTATTTTTACAGCCTGGGTCCTGTCCGTGAGGAAGTTGAAGATCCAGCTGCAGATCTGAGTGCTAAGGCCCAGGTTCCATACAACAGACTGTTACTCAATGTCAGCAAGACCAAGGAGCTGATTATTGACTTCAGGATAAAAGAACCAGAGGTCCATGAGCCAGTCCTCATCAGAGGACCAGACGTGGAGTGGCGCCAGAAACTTTAAATTCCACAGTGTTATTAAATCAGAGGACCTGTCCTGGGATGAGCAAGTAAATACAATTATGAAGAAAGCACATCAGCACCTCTATTTCCTTAGAAGTTTGCAAACATTCTGAATGACATCTAAAATTTTGACCAACTTCTACAGATGTGTGGGGGAGAGTATATTGACAGGTTGCATCACAGTCTGGTATGGAAACGCCAAAGCTCTTGAATGGAAAATCCTACAAAAAGTAGTGGATACGGACCAGTCTATCATGGGTGAAGACCTCCTCACTATAGTGCACATCTGCATGAAACACTCATCATCAGGGACCCCACCCCCCAGGATATGCTCGCTTTTCGTTGCTACCATCAAGAAGGTAGTACAGGATCTGCAAGATCCACAACATCAGGTTTAGAAACAGTTATTATCTCTCAGACATCATAATCTTGAACCAAAGAGGATAACTTCACTCAACTTCACTTGCTCCATCATTGAGATGTTCCCATAACCAATGGATTCACTTTCAAGGATTCTTCATCTCATGTTCTTTATATTGATTGCTTATATATTTATTACTGTTATTTCTTTCTTTTTGTATTTGCACAGTTTATTGTCTTTTGCCTACTGGTTGAACAATCATGTTAGTGTGGTCTTTCATGGATTCTGTTATGGTTATTATTCTATAGATTTATTGAGCATGTCCTTTGATAATTAACCTCAGTTCCCCGCCTCCCCCATGGCTGTGAAGAGGGATGGGGAGTGGAAAGATAGGTAAATGAATCACAGAATTCTGTCCTGTGTTGCATGGGAACATGTTCATTATGGCTCAGTTGGTTGTACTGTTAGCATCAAGTCAGTATGTTCTAGGGCTCAAGTTCCATTTTAGAGGTTGGAGTGCAGCATTCCTAGACAGAATTTCTAAATGGTATCAAGGGAGTGATATTGGTAACATTTTCTGGAGAAGAGATAAAACTGAGGACTAATTGCCCTCTCAAAATTAATACACAAATACTTAAGTTAGTTTTCTTTAGAAAATCAGTGGGAAATTTATTCCCTTTGGTTTGATCAATACCTTCTGCCCATGACACCCAATTTCTCTACCCATCTATCCTCTCACTGTCCTTTTCTCTTTGAAACTATCCTTTAATTCTCTCTATCCGTATCATAATCATCTCCCTCACCTACCCCCTTAGTCCATCCTCTTTATTTTCTCTTTAGCAACCTCTTTATCCCAAATATCCATTCTCTTTTTCATCCTGCCTCTCATCCCTCCTATCTCCAACTTCATCCACTTGTTCTTTTACTCACCCTCCCCTCCCATTTTCTCCGATCTCTACTCCCTCCTGCTCAGGAGTACACTTGTTACCCCTCAGGATAAGGGCAGCAGGACCCAACGGTAATCCCTGAATATCTGGAGTATCGGGAAAGATGGGTTGGATGTTGAATTCAACCCTGCTATTTAGAGAGCAGTAAGGAGCAAAAGGGACCTGAATCAGAATTCAAATTGGGTTTCGAAAGGCAAAATGGAGGGGCAAGCAAGGGGGTTCCAGGAGGCTGTTTGAGGATGATAGCCAGGAGTTTACCATCTATGGTGTAACAGCAGGATAAGGATGAGCCCAGAATGTTTCACTATGGTATCTTATTGAAGCTATGTTGATTTTTAAGCTGTTTTCTTGTCAATGCATGCAACACATCAAAAACATTAGTCATTTATATTGGCCATGACTAAGTGATAGCCCCAATTAATCATTAAGCATATTACTCACCAGTCTAATATTTAGATAGACAGTGAACGACCTTATGATATATAGGGTTAGTTTAATAACATCTCACTGTTTCCAATCTATCTATCTACCTCTCCACTCTACTTTGCAATTGCCATGAATCATGAGCAATAAAAATAATCTCAGCAGTCCAGAAGAAGAAAAAAGTAGCAAGAAATATGTGCACAAGATACTTACTCTTAATTTTGTCTAGGATAACTCTCTGATTATCCAGGCAGGACACACTGCTGTTCATTTTCAGAGGCTGGGACTCTCCACTCTATTTAACATAAATTAAAAGAAATTATAGTGTAAAATTGTTAACTGTTAAAACTGCTTTACCAGATTCCATGCCAGGGGCAGAATGCCCCAATTTCATTTAATAGCATGATCCAAGCATAAACATATGGAGACTGAACCAATTACTGAATTGCATAGAGATCACTTGTTGGCAGAACAGCAAGTTATGACATATTATCAGGATGATCTCCTAGACTCGTTCCCAATATCATAGCCTGAAGGGAAATCATGGGGCTGTGTTCAATGGGAAATTCCTTACTTTTTATTTTACTCTAGATTGATCAGTTACTATTCATCTTAGAAATTCATCATCTAGCTTGACTTCAGACAGGTTGGAGAGTGAATGTATAATGATATGTATGTCCAGACTCAATGAGTCTATGTGTTTTCACCAGTTTGATAATTTCATAAGTAAATAATTATGTTTAAAAATAAGGATCATGTTAGGCCCCTTCTGGTTGAAATTATCTTCAAAGTGGGGTTCAAAGGGTGTCAATGAATGGCTGAATAGTGGGTTAACCTAAAACTATTCCTGATAGAAGAAGTTCAAGAATACACAGTTCTTCCCTTAGCAATTTTGTATCTATTTAACAGAACCTATAGTCATTCATTTCCCCGCAGAATGCTTGTGGATATTTGGACTATGGAAAATTACTATCAGTGACTGTGCATGAAAATCATTAATCAATTCTGAAGCACTTTAGCACTGAGGAAATGGAAGATACTATATAAATGGAAGGTCTTTTTACATTGTTAATACATACAATCTTTGCCTCCAGATCCTTGGCGTTTAAGTTATATTTCATCAGAAATGGTTGCAGAGCTTCAGATACTGTTTTGGTAGGTTTTGCGGTCACCCAAAGTTTTCGATTTGCAGGAATAAGCTCCAATCTGAAAAGAAGTCAAAGGGAAAGTTAGGAAATTAATTCAAGTTGGCACCTAGACAATCCTCCCAGACCTGTGGTTTTAAATTTCATCATTGAAATCAAACTGGAGTGTAAATCCCGCAGTTCCCACTGGTTAGAACAAATGGAATGGGGTAACCAATCAGGACCGAGGCAATTGAAAACAGGCCTATATAAACGTGAGACTCCCAGAGAGAAACACCAATAACTGCACACTGAGCATGTCACTTCAACTGGTGATGAAATGTCTGTAAGCCAATTACAAAGCTCGACGAACACCGCAACATCAAATGCGTCAACCGAGCTACCAATACTCACCACCATCCTAAACAAACATAATTGCCATATCTTAATGCAAAACTTTATTAATGTCTGGTATTGTTAGTTGAAAGTTCTACACCAGAAAATTCTAACTACAATAATCCCCAATTTCTTACCACTGAAAATGGTTTGATTACTGACATTTTGTCACACTATTCTACTGATCTCAAAGCTAAAAATGTAACTTACTCAAATAGTACTTTCTTCTCAACCCGAACTTCCTTGTCACACAAGATCATGCTATCTTGATCCAGCACAAGAGGTTTCTGAAAATTAAAATAAGGTAGGCTTTAAGCAAGATATTTCTAAAGTCGTATGATGTTATATCTATGCAAACATATTAGTTGGTTTGACCAGTGAGGAATAGACAAGGTGTTCAGACCCTAGATAAACAGTGAGGCATGAGGCAGTAGGGCAGTAGGCAGTAGGCATGAGACCAAATCAGGTAGGACTTTCAGTCCTATTTACTATTCATTAGGAGTACTGTAAATGGGTTTCAAGTGAGACAAAAATGGTGGTTATCTTTGGTATTCAACTCATTCCGCTCTAGCCTGAACGTTGAAATAGCTTGCCAACTTGCAACGCCTAGGCTCATTAATGAGCCAGGAATGCAGATCCTCGAATAAAGAATTGAGACTGAGGCCCTCTGTTGGTCAGGGTCGACCATGGATATTGTGTCCTAATTGTCTATGTGCTATGCAAGCCAGGTACACAGATCAGAGCAGTACAAAATATAGGGCAAGCTGTTGTCCAAGTAGCAGACTCCTCCTCTCCACGCAGCTGATGACTCCAATGGAACAGCAGAGCAGTTTGGACCAGCAGCATTGCAGGAGTTGCCAGTTAGCATTGAACTCATCATAACACTGCCTTTGGAACTCAGCTCCAGATTTTTCCTCAGGCTTTACTTCCAATGCCTTCCCCATGAGTGGGTACAGCCACAAGGAAGCAGAGGTATGAGATCAGAATTTTCCTTCCAGATGAGCTGCCAACCACCAGCCTGAGGTAACTGTTTTAAGATGCCCTTGACCCTTTTCCTGTCAGTAGAAACAGTTCCACATGTGAAGGCCAGGAGCTGGACTTGGTGGACAGAGGCTATTTGAGACACATATAATTGGGAGCATGTAATGCGTAGTGGAAGCCTATCCCCACTACCACCTCCAGCTATAACAACCTTAAGGAGCCAAGAAACTTGGGAACCTCCTCAACATAAACATAGAAATAAGCCCAATGACTTAAATTTATTTGTGCTGCCCAAATTGTTGTATAACTAAAGAGAATTTTGTCTTTTATCAACAGCATCACATACACAAACAAAAACTACACTAAGGACAATAGTTGAACATCACAGTGGCACAGCTGGTAGCGTCACCATTTTTGCAGCTCCAGTGCTCCAGGTTGAATCCTGACCTTCCTTGTGGAGTTGCACCTTTTCTCTGTGGCTGTGTGACTTTCTTTGGTTGCCCTGGTTTCTTTGCACAACCAAAGACATGCAGATTCATTGGTTATTTGGCTACTGTGAATTGCCCTTACTGTGTAGCCTTCTTGGGGAAGTGATTGGAATGAGAGGAAAATTAAACTGGATTAAGGTAGGATTAGTGTAAACTGGGAATTGATGGTTTGCATGGACTCAGTGGATCGAGGTGTGTGCTTCTGCACTGTGTGACTACATGACTGTGACATTCTAGTGAATTTTACCTTCCAGGTTAGAGGAGACTATATAAACTCTAGGAAAATTCAGTGAGATAAACATCACAATATCATCTTTTTTTAATCCAGTCTTGATGAAGGGTCTCAGCCTGAAACATCAACTGTACTCTTTTCCATAGCCTGGCCTGCTAAGTTCCTCCAGCATTTTGTGTGTGTTGCTTGGATTTCCAGCATCTGCAGATTTTCTCTCGTCTGTGATTGGACCATTATATTACTTGTGCAACCATTTAAAATTACACCAAAGGTTGTATCCCAATAGCCAAGACTAATGCCCAATTACTTCCAAACGTGTTATTTCTTTACTAAATATCTATAAATTTTTCATTCTTATCATATCCTTGCTTTCTATTTGTCTGGATGTATTTGCACTTTAAAATATAAACATAGAGGTATTTATATTTAGTCTAATCTACGAACGGTATTTTCCTAGCTCTTAGTCTGTTCATCTATAGGTTTCAGCACAGTGTTTCTTTTTAATTGTGGTGAGAGTTCCTTGTCAGACAGGGCTGTTGTATTTGGGGCTCCATGAGTTTGTGATACTCTCTATAATCTCAATACGTTTTGGATTCATAAGGAAGAATGTGAGAGACCCGTGAGCAATGAAGTCAGGATTCTCAGATTGCTGTCTTTAACAGTACCTTCTGGTGTCAAAGACTTGCATGATATATCCCATTCCTCCTTAAGGTTGCCCTTCATTTATTAAACCAAAATAAATCACTTCATATTGCTCTAAAGAATACATTGTGTGATAGATCTGCCTATTTTTCTATGTTAAACTACATCCCCCTCTTACTTTTCTTCATTATATTTTATCATCAACAAGCCTTTATCATCTTCAATGCATACAGTGATATCAGTTGTATTAAAACATCATTACTCGCAAATTTCTATCTTTGGAAATTTTATTTCCAGGCTCCACTGCCCTGTAATTTTATTATAAACACATAAAATTTTGCTAAACAAGTTGTTCTGGTTTATTATGCAGTATGAAAACACTCTGGACTCCATTAAGCCCACCTATTACAATATTGCTATTACTTTGCATAGTAGATTGTGATTTCCCTCTTCCCTGAGTCACTAACATTAATATCACCCTGAAGTGAAAGTACTGTGTCAAACAATTAAGGTCAAAACTGAGCTCATTCAAACTGAGTATTGCATAGAAACAGGACATCTGATGCAACTGCTGTGCGTCAATATTAAGCCTCCTGCTCTCCACCATCAAGCTATAAGGATATTCATTTATTCTGTTTTTCCTTGTACTTGCAGAGCTTCTCCTTAAAAAATAAATACCACTATTTCTTTCAACTACTCACGTGGTTATGAGTTTTACATCCTATATAACAGATAAGATGGAATGGTTGTGTTATATTCTTTTTAAACTCATTTGAAAGGATTGCTGCTTGTATCTAGAATTTATAATCAGGAGCAGATATAGAATAATTTAGGCTCTGTTATAATCTGCTCTTATTATTACAAGTGCATTGGTTTGTTTTATGTTAATTTTAAGAGAGAATGGAGACAGAACAGCAAAGTAAGCAATCACAATTGACATAAACTATCAGCTGGCCAGCTGTATTGTTTTATCATTGTACAAGTCCACAAAAGCCAAATTCAAGCGATATCAAAAACTGGAAGCAGGAGGTAGCTGTGTTAATGTTGGAATTCCCTGCGATTGTTCTACATCCAGCAATTGGTCACTTATAGCTGCTGTAATACACCTGACAATGTTAAACTCTGCATCAAGCAGAAAAAGAACGTTTTGCTTTTAATCATAATGTGCACCAGTCCTGGAATCTTCACATGTTGTCAATTGGCTCAGGGAGAAATTCATCAAATTACCAAAGAAGGTATTTTACACAGGGGTATAAGAAGTTTCTCTTTAGTCTTTCGGCAATGAAACTACACTTAATGGCCATTTTGTTTGCTACCTCCTGTACCTAATAAAGTGGCTACTGAATGTATGTTTGTGTTTTTCTACTGCTGTAGCCCATCCATTTCTAGGTTCAACATGTTATGCATTCGGAGATGCTCTTCTGCACACCACTATTATAGCACATGTTTATTTGAATCACTGTTGCCTTCCTGTCAGCTTGAACCAGTCTGGCTATTCTCCGCTGAACTCTCTCATAAGCAAGGTGTTTTTGCCCATAGAACTACTGCTCACTAAATGTTTTTTTTTTGATTTTCACACCATTCTCTGTGAACCTTAGAGACTTAGAGACTTAATGCATGAAAATCCCAGGAGATCTGCAGTTTTTGAATGCTCAAACCATCCTGTATGGCACCAAAAATCATTCCACAATCAAAATCACTTAGATCACACTTCTTCCCTATTCTGTTTGGTTTGAACAACAACTGAACTTCTTGACCATGTCTGCATGTCCTTATATATTCAGTTGCTGCCACATGATTGGTTATTAGATATTTGCATTAACAAGCAGGTGTACCTAATAAAGTGGCCATTGAGTCTATATTGTCAGTAAAGTCCATAGCATTGGGTATTATAGAGTCATAGAGTACTACAGCCCAGAAACAGACCCCTTGCCCCACCTAGTCCATGACAACCTGACCTTCTGCCTAGACCCATCTACCTGCATTTAGACCAAATTCCTCCAATCCACTCAAATCCCTCCACCTATGCAAACTTCTCTTAAATTTTGCAATTGAACCTGCAACTACCACTTCCACCAGCAGCTTGTTCCACTCTTGAACCATCCTCTGTGAAGAAGTTTCCTATCAGATTCCCCTGTCATCCTAAATCTATGACTTTTAGTTCTTGTCTCACCCAGCCTGAGGGGAATAAATCTACTTGCATACACCCTTACAATACCCCTCATAATTCTGTGTATAAGATTACCCCTCAAGAGCCTTTTTAAAGGATACTATTTTATCTTCTTTCCACCACTACATTGCCCGTTACCTTCAATGTATGTCCTCTAGTATTGAATATTTTTACCCTGGGAACAGAAATTCTGACTGCCTAGCCTATCCAAGCCTCCCATAATTTTACAGGGTTCTATCAGGTCTCCCCTCAGCCTCCAAAGCTCCTGGGAAAACAACCCAAGTTTAGCCAACCTCTTTTTGTAATTTATACCTTCCTATCCAGGCAGCATCCTGCTAAACCTCTTCTGTACCCTTTCCAAAGCCTCCACATCCTTCCTGTAACAGACTGACTAGTATTTCAAAAAATGCTTTAGTGTGGTATAACCAAAATTTTCTATATCCAGTTTTATATTAAATCATCTGGTACGTACAGTACAGAACCGACACTGTACATTATATATACTATTCCAACTTACCCTATCACTTCCAGTCAGAAAAACACTTGTGGCAGCTAGAGGAATCCCATGCCTTTCGCATACCGCAGATAGTAACTCTCGAATGGTCAACCCAGGCTGAACCATCGCCAAGGAGGCAGTCTTGTCAGGGAGGTAGACACAGCAATATTTCACCTTCTGTTCTCCTTCAGCGTTCGCATTCACCTTCTCACTCTGCAAGCAAGAACATGGATTGTGATTAAACTCTCGCTATTCATCATTCACCCCTTACACAACTGAAAATATGCACCCCTTCTTGTAGCAAGATTTCCTCACACCCAACAACCCTTCAACTTTGAATAATTGCACGGCTTCCACACTTTTCATTTCCACCTCTACCTTCAGCCAACCAGACCTGAAATCTTTCCAAATCTTTAAGACCCTCTTTAATATCCATAGAGTAGGCTTTCTCTTTAGGTCTAATTGGCATTTTAAATTTAAATTTTGCATGGATTTGGCCCTATTTTGTTCACTGGAGCTGCAGAGCATTTACATACCATTAAATATAAAATCTGCTATAAACCAAAATCTACAAAAGTGCACCTGGAAATTCAGGAGTTTAGGTTCACACTATTGATTCCCTCTGTTTTTATGAAAGTCAATATCTCTGAACTGACCAACTCTGGAATTTCATCTGACCATTTCCAGATGCTATTTAAACTTGAACAGATGCTCAGTTACTAATTATTCCTGTGTTTCTGCTGGGGAAGTTAGATTGAATGGATCTGAGGTGTACTTGTGTGGGGACATTTGCAGAACAAAGTTTTAATAGTACAGCTATTTCTATATGCCTGTGAGCTATTAGAGCCCCCTAATCTCCAGGTCTTGATCTAACAACCTCCTTTGAGTATAGATTCTGCTTTGTGCTCCCTGCAAGACTCAATCAGCTTGCCAGGCTCCAATCCAATGATTCCTCTCAATGTTCAGGCTCTGATCACCATCTCCACTCTCAAATCTTGTTCTTCCCCATGCCAACATCTAACTATGTTTCTCAATCATTGGGCCCAATCACATATCCTGATCTCCAGTTACCAAATTTTCTTCTCTGCAGAGAAACACCAAATCTCATCTCCAACTGAATGTTCAAACAGCATAAGGGAAACAAATGCATTATTGGATGTCCATGTCTTATCCTGTGTGGGTCCTTCTAAGCTCTGAAAAATGTACAAACCATTTTAATATGCTTTAGAGGTATTCCTTGACTATAGATAGATATTCACTGTCCAGGGCCAAGGGCACCTTTTTCTCAAGCTCAACTTTCTAACATAGCACCTGACACTTCTAAAAATCAAAGTTTTTTTGTGGGTAAGTTAAACTTCAAACCAATATTCTTTGTTCAACTTTTTGCTGTAGCCAATTTTCAGTTCTTAATGTAAATTGCAAGCAATAATCTGTCTGAAGTTAAAAAGGACGGCTTTGCAAACCAACAGCACAAACTGTTGGTCTGTAGCATGAAGCTGACTACTTAAAAGATGCAGTGTAAAATAATGGGATTATGTTAATTGGCTTGTATAAAACTAGACCACACTAGATAAGTTATTTAGTTCAAAGAAGTTTGTAGACTAAATTGATACTACTACTAGTACGTCGACTCAGGCCCAGGGGGCCGGCCTTGGGCAAAATTAAAGGCAAGGCTAAATTGATTCTATCACTTAACTCATCAAATAGCTGATTTACTAATAGTGTGAAGGTTGTATACTCAGAGAATCACTTCTCATAGCAGCAATTATGGGTATCTGGGAATTCAGTTCCTAGAATATTTTAGACCACCGGTGTGAAAAGGTGAAAATCATGAAAAATATTACTCGTGTATGAAGTCACCTAAGTGGCAGAAAAACAGAGAAGTCAGGCGTGTTAAGAATTATCGGGGAACATCAACAAGAATGACAGAAAGATGGGGTGAACTGAAGTCCATTCTTCTGTCTTTAATTTCTGTGATGGACGACACATTTATTTGCAACTCATTGGTACAATTTTGTAGCTTATAGGAATTGTTCCTTTGTGTTTCAAAAGTCACCTGAAATTTGGAAAGCTTTTTGAAAAGCTTTTATAAGATAGAAATCCTCAAAGAGGTTTAAATGTGTTTTAAGAATTTTATCTAAATTTAAACATGTATCACTAAAACCAAAATAACTGTGTTTAAACGACTTTGTTAGCTGGAAGCATCTTCTCCTTAGTAGGAAAGAATGACCCACCACTCAAATAGTGCATATTGGCAGCTAAACTCATGTGGAGCATAAATAGGGAAGTGATCTAGTCTTTGAAGAATAGGTAGCTGCTGTATAACCTCCCTTTAACAAGGGTACCTATTGCTACTTGCATCAGATAGGGCTCAAAGTCTTTGTCTGAGTTCAGAACTTCGCAGTCAGCAACCCCAAACACATCACAAGAGGACAAAGAATACCTCTGCAAGAATTCATCATGTAAATTACAAACTTGAGAAGACAAATACCTGTAAGTAACTTGATCATAATTATGAAAATGTACTTATAGAAACTATAAGGAATTATTTTCTGCATAAATGAGGCCCCCTTGGTGGCTTTTGTTAAAGAATATTCTTTTAGAAATCTTTAAGTCATTCTTAATAACATTTTTGACTTTAGGGTTTATTTTAATTTTGACATCTTCCTTGAAGACCCATAAAATAACTTTCTTAACCATGCTGAAATGATTGTGGACTAATCAACAAAAGTCAAATCCCAGCAATGCATAAATAAGAATCTTGCAGATTAGGAGCACGAAATACCTACTTGGCCTCTCAAATTCCTCCATCACTTACCAAGGTCATTCTCATGCTGGTCTGATTACAATATGACGTTCAATTCCCCTTCACCACATGGTAAATTTTCACCCCGTTGTTCTTCATGTGGTACAATTAGTGGAGGAGCTACTGCCTCACAGCACCAGAGACCTTCCTTCAGTCCTGACCTCAGGTGCCGTCTGTGCAGAGTTTGTATATTATCCCTGTGATAATGTGGGTTTTCCAATTGCTCTAGCTTTCTCCCACATTCCAAAATACCGTATGTGTAAATTTGGAGTTGAATTGTCCCTCATGTGTAGGTAAGGTATAGAAAGAAAAAGATTTAAAGATCAGCTTTATTTGTCACATGAGCATCAAAACATTAAAACATATGAAGAAATGCACCATTTGCATCAACAACTAATGCATTCCGAGGGTGTGCTGGGGGCAGGCCACAAGAGTCATCAAATTTCAAGTGCCAATATAGTATGCCCACAATTTAATAACTCTAATCCTACATCTTTTGGAATGTGGGAGGAAGCTAGAGCACCCAGAGGAAATCCACACAATCACAGGAATAACATACAAGGTCCTTATAGATGGTGGCGGGAATTGAACCCTGATCTTACAGCTGGCGGTACAAAGCATTATGCTAACCACTATGCCTCCAGTGTAATCTTGGGGGCGATGGATGAGAAGGTGAGGAGAGTAACAAAGTAAGATTGATGTAGGACTGCTGCAAATGGACAGTGATGATCAGTGCAGACTTGGTGAGCTGAAAGTCTGTTTCTGTACTACAGCTCTCTATAACTATATAGCGACCCCTGTCTTTAAAAACCAAGAGCACTGCTTCCACTGCAATTTTGAGGAAGAGAATTTCTCAAAGACTCATGATTAAGGGATCAGATGTCACATTAACTCAGTCTTAAATGGGCAACCCCTTATTTTTAAACAGCAGTCCACAGATTCTCCCACAGGATGAATCACTCTCAATGTACCCAACTTTATATCTTTCAATGAAGTTCCTTCTAACTTTTTAAAAGCCATCCTGAATCATCCAATCTTTCTGCATAGGGCATCCCAGCAATTCCCTATTTTAAGATGTCTTTAAAGTGTTTTTGATGTATTAGCAAAGACGATAGACAATAGGCGCAGGAGTAGGCCATTCAGCCCTTCAAGCCAGCACCGCCATTCACTGTGATCATGGCTGATCATCCACTATCAGTATCCAGTTCCTGCCTTATCCCCACAACCTTTGATTCCGCTATCCTTAAGAGCTCTATCCACCTCTTTCTTGAAAGCATCCAGAGACTTGGCCTCCACAGCCTTCTGGGGCCGAGCATTCCACATATCCACCACTCTCTGGGTGAAAAAGTTTTTCCTCAACTCCGTTCTAAATGACCTACCCCTTATTCTTAAACTGTGGCCTCTGTTCTGGACTCACTCATCAGCGGAAACGTGCTTCCTGCCTCCAGCGTGTCCAATCTCTTAATAATCTTATATGTTTCAATAAGATCCCCTCTCAGCCTTCTAAATTCCAGAGTATACAAGCCCAGTTGCTCCAATCTTTCAACATATGACAGTCCCGCCATCCCGGGAATTAACCTTGTGAACCTACGCTGCACTCCCTCAATAGCAAGAATGTTCTTCCTCAAATTTGGAGACCAAAACTGCACACAATACTCCAGGTGTGGTCTCACCAGGGCCCTGTACAACTGCAGAAGGACCTCTTTGCCCTTATACTCAAATCCCACTGTTATGAAGGCCAGCATGCCATTGGCTTTCTTCACTGCCTGCTGTACTTGCATGCTTGCTTTCAGTGACTGATGTACAAGAACACCTAGATCTCATTGTACTTCCCCTTTTCCTAACTTGACTTCATTTAGATAATAATCTGCCTCCCTGTTCTTACCACCAAAGTGGATAACCTCACATTTATCCACATTAAACTGCATCTTCCATGCATCTGCCCACTCACCCAGCCTGTCCAAGTCACCCTGCATTCTCATAATATCCTCCTCACATTTCACACTGCCATCCAGCTCTGTGTCATCGGCAAATTTGCTAATGTTACTTTTAATTCCCTCATCTAAATCATTAATATATATTGTAAACAGCTGCGGTCCCAGCACTGAACCCTGCGGTACCCCACTGGTCACTGCCTGCCATTCCGAAAGGGACCCATTAATCACTACTCTTTGTTTTCTGTCAGCCAGCCAATTTTCAATCCATGTCAGTACTCTGCCCCCAATACCATGTGCCCTAATTTTGCCCACTAATCTCCTATGTATTTCCTTAAATAAGGAGACTAATCCTATATACAGTCCTCTGGATATTATCTCAGCAATGTTCAATAAGCGTAACTTCCTTCCTTTTGCTTTAAGTTCCTCAAACTTCTGCAAAGCAAATTTCTCATGGGGAGATGCTGAGGGAATATTTCTTTACTATGAGGGTGGATATCTCTAGCATTCGAGGCTGTGCAGGGAGAGTTGCTGAAGGAGATGATAGATAACTTTATATCCACAAAATGCATCAAGGGGTCTTGGGGGAAGAACAGAAATACGTTGAAATTGAGGGTTAGCCGTGGAAGTGGTGATTCATAGAGCAAACTATGTTTTAGTTTCCCAGCCTTGCAGCCTGTCACAATTGCAATAATATAGATAATGGGCTTCTTCCACAAAATGTATAATGTAGTTTTCCACTTTATACTCTCTTTTGGCAAATCATCCCCTTATTTACAGTATATCCCCTTTTAGGCTTCTTATACCCACTTTGCAACCTATTTTCCTATATGTTTTATACCTGAAGAAATACTGAGAGGATCATCCTGAATCATTTATTTCTGCATAATTAATAAACAGAACATCACACAGTTGATTATGTTAATTCTTTTTCATATGACCATGTTCTAGACTACCATTCTTCATGACTGCTGAGGCTGAGTAAGATTTCAAATTATTGTAAAGTAAGTCCACATCTACTAGAAATGAGATTGTGATCAATGAAGTCAGTCCTATCTTTCGCCATGGGAAAATTCTGTCGCTAATTTGGAACAAATCTTTGATACCCTTATTTCCAATTATCAGATATCATTAGTGCAATGCATCTTGCTTTTTAAAGAGCCAGTAAGACAAAAGAGGGCGATTCTGGAGTGACGTGGAGGATTCACCAAACGTTAACCAAACCAGAGAAAAAAGAATGAATTTCAAGAATAGGTTATGTAACAGATTTAGAATGTAACTTATTTCCACATCACTCTCCCGGCACTTATCCTTGCAAGCATCAGAATTGCTACACCTGCCCATTCACATTCTCCCTCACCTCCATTTAGGGTCCCAAACAGTCCTAGGTGAGGCAACATCTGACCCACAGATCTGATGTGGCCTTATCTGCACTGGGTAAGACCAGACATGGATTTGATGAAATCGCTTTGTCGAGCATCTCAACTCCATATGCAAAAAGCAGATTTTCTCAGTGGCTAACCATTTTAATTTCTGTTCCGAAATGTTGGTCCATGGCCACTTCTACCATTATAAGTCAACTCTCAGGTTGGAGGAGCAACACCTCATATTCTGTCTAGGTAACCTTCAACCGGATGGCAAGAATATTGATTTTGTCCACTTCCGGTTATTTCCCCCCCCATCCCCTCCTTCTTCTTCATTACCCCACTCTGACCTCCCACCTCTTCTCACCTGCCTGTCAGCTCCCCTTGGTTCCACTCCTCATTCCTTTCCTCCGCTCCTCTGAGATTCCATTTTCTCCAGCCATTTGCCTTTTCCACTTATCATCTCCAAGCTTCTTACTTTATCCTCTCTCCCCACCCACATGGCTTCACCTATCACCTTCTAGCTTGTCCTCCTTCTCCTCTCCCCACATTCTTATTCTGGCATCTTCTGCTTCCGTTCCAATCCTGATGAAGGGTCACAGCTCGAAATGTTGACTGTTTGTTCATTTCCATGGACGCTGCCTGAGCTATTGAATTCCTCCAGAATTTTGTGTGTGTTAATCTGGATTTCCAGCATCTGCAGGATCTCTTGTGTTTCTCATTTACTATACAATCACACAGTGAAACAAAACATTATTTATTTTTATTCAATACTTTGAGGATATTTCTTGATCCCTTTAAAGAACTGAAAGCAGTTGAAAATAAGAAGATTACATTTTCAAATTTTTCACCTGTTAAAGGAAAATTGTGTTGGAAACTAGCAACATGGGAATTAATCAAGATGGTGATTTGATACCGATGGTTTTTGAGCTGTCAAAGAGGCTCTTTAAAATTAATCATTTTGTGAAGTATCAGTTTTTAAAAGCTTTGACATGAAAACCACGTACTGTGAAATGTAACCAATAAGTTGCTCTGCATAGATTATTCAAAGACATTTTCAGTTATTTAAAATCTGTGTATTCCCAAGATGTTGATTGCAAACTGATTGAAAATCTATCTTCTTCATTTTTAGCTGCATCATATAATAGATTAAAGGTATCAAGGAGTGTTTTACAATGCATTAAAGGAAATGAATAAATTTTGTTTTGTAGTACAGTATGATTGCACTGGTTCAGAATGTTATATGAATTTTTTAGAATATAAGCCTTAAACAGGCAATCAATCTTGTTCCTGGCATGTTGATTGGAATCAAAACAGGAATGCTAGCACATAATTATTCTCATTGGTTGTAAATCCATGCAGACTGATGACTAATCTCAATCACTAAGGCAATATATCTTCTGTCATACCTCATTTCTGGAATTAGCCAAACTGAGGTAGCCCAGTTCCATGCTGGCTGTAGAATATACAGATCCCTGAGATTCACGGCGAGACAGGGAGAGACCATTACTCTCTGGAAAATCCACTGAAAAAAGAGAGGTAGTGAGAATTAATAGTCACATTGCAAAATACATCTGAGTAGTAAAGTGGCCAGGTTTGTTTCTTGATGGGCCGTGTCAGTGGATGGACAGATCATCTGGGTGTCTTGCCACAAGAGCATGTCACTGAATTAACCTTTCATCAAAATGAATAATCTTATGCAGATTAAATGATGGGAAGTTTACCAAATCAGTCTGTATGGTCAGGCCGGGAGGGAATATTAGGCTTAGTTATGCTTCCATCACAATTAAGTGTGGGTGGGATAGTGACATACCTAGCAGAGATGTTGACTCACAGCTCCAGTGAGCCAAGATCAATAGATTAAATGCCAATGGCAGAATTTTTTTAAAGGTAAATTTTAGGTTATTTTTGGCTTGAGGAAAAGATAGATACAACAAGTTGTTATCATATGTTTGAAATAATGGTGGAGGCAGATGATAATAGTCATCAAATTCAAGTAGTATAAACAACATGACTATGTTTAATGGGCAGAAATATACATCTTCAATGACGACACCGACATGATGGGATGATGTATGTGGTGTGGCTAATCTAACAAAGCTTTTGAGATGCTGGGGGAGACTTGAAGACTCATACGGCCAGATTTGGAAACAGCTTCTTTCCAAATGTGATAAGACTGCTGAACGGATCCTGACCTGGATCTGGGCCGTACCCTCCAAATATCCGGGCCTGCCTCTCAGTTTTTCTGCACTACCTTACTTTCCATTTTCTATTTTCTATTTATGATTTATAATTTAAATTTTTAATATTTACTATCGATTTGTACTCCAGGGAGCAAGAACCGCAGAATCAAATATCGCTGTGATGATTGTACGTTCTAGTATCAATTGTTTGGCGACAATAAAGTATAAAGTATTTAGTTAGAGGGTGATAAATCTGTGTAATTTGTTGCCACAGCATTTAATATCATCATTCCCACAATCCTGATTGAGAAGTTGCAGCACCTGGGCCTCTATACCTCCCTCTGCAATTGGATCCACCACTTCCTAACCGGAAGACCACAATCTGGTTGCAGATTGGTGATACATATTGTGGCAAATCTTATATATATATATATGTTGTAACTGGGTTACCTGTCTGGACATGCCTGTACACGCCCCTCTGCTGACTGCTCCTGCGGCTCCTCCCACAGACCCCTGAATAAAGGTGATTGTGTCACTGCTCCTCCCACAGTCCAGGACAGATACTCAGCAGGGCCGTGGACCATTTACTGTTAATAAAAGCCTTTCAGTATTTACTCTACTTCCAGCCTTTTGGAGTAATTGATAGTGCATCGATTTTATTAACAGTAAATTTAAAGCATGGAACACGTCCTGATACCCGACAAGCTAGACCTCGACCCGCAGACACCTGAAGCCAGAAACGCTTTGGAACTCTGGCTGGCCTGCTTCGAATCATACCTGGAGAAGATTGAAGTGACCGAGTCCAGCGTGAAGCGCAGAGTTGTCCTCTGCAGGGTCAGTCCACGGGTCTACTCAATGATTAGAGACCAGCCGAGCTACGACGGCATGATGAGCGCCCTCAGAAGACAATACCTGTGGCTGGTAAACACCATCTATGCGCGACATCGGTTAGCGACGCGGCAGCAGCGGCCTGGAGAGTTGAGCGCTGAGTTCGTCCGGGCCCTACAGACACTCGTGCGGACCTGTGATTGCCGAGGGCTGATGGCCAAAGAGCATGCGGAGATCCTAGTGAGAGACGCCTTCATCATGGGGACCAGATCAGTGTATGTGCACCAGCGGCTGCTGGAACACGCCAATCTTACCTTACGTTTGGCGATTGAGCTGGCCAACACGCTGGAGGCCACTCTGCAAAACTCTGTTGCTCTTCAGGCACGCGATCTCCCGACGGCCTCATGGCACCGCAGACCCCGCAACCCGCTGGTGAATCGACCATGGCTGCTGCCAGTCGTGAGTCCGCGAAGTGCTACTTCTGCAGACTCCAGAAGCACTCCCGGAAATGCTGCCTGGCCCGAGAAGCTACCTGCTGCAGCTGCGGAAAGAAGGGCCACTTTGCCAAGGCCTGTAAGACTAAACCGCGAGCGGGATCGAGCAGCGCCGCATGCGAGGCTTGGGAATCGCCATCTTGCCTGTACACCACCACCATGTGCGAGATATGGGGGCGGCCAACTTGGTCGGCGCCACCTCCCACTGCCTACGACCCACGGGTGCTCATGAGGCCCCCATTGCGCCGGACCAAGACAGCGACTCAACCCTGGCCTCCGTGACCCTCGACCAAAGCGCTCCCCACCAGCTCACAAAGTCAATGATGAACATCCTGGTGGAGGGGCTCAGGACAAGCTGCCTGTTTGACAAGGGCAGCACGGAGAGTTTTATCCACTCGGACACGGTGCAGCATTGCAGACTCACAATATGGCCGGTAAGCCAGAGGGTCGCCATGGATTCCAGATCGCATACAACAGACATCCGGGGGGGCAGAGAGGGGTTGTGTAGCGACGCTAGTGGTGCAGAGCGCAGAATATCGAGACTTTATATTACTGGTCATGCTTCAACTGTGTGCCCCTGTACTATTGGGGTTCAACTTCCAGAGCCACCTGAAAAGCGTGACAATGGAGTATGATGGGTCCCTCCCACCAATCACTGTTGGAAATCCCCAGTTTTGTAGGGATACGTCACATAACCCGCTGCTGACCACCCACACACACCGACCCGCACATCCCACCCAACACCATGCCAACAGCCGCACTATGGACACCACTTGCGGCCTCTCCACCCTCAGGATCCCTCCCCCACCGCTGTTCACCAACCTGACCCCCAACTGTAAACCTGTGGCAACTAAAAGCAGGAGGTACAGCGCGGGGGACAGAGCCTTCATTAAGTCAGAGGTGCAGCGGCTGCTCAGGGAGGGGGTCATTGAGGCAAGCACAAGTCCTTGGAGGGCGCAGGTGATCATTATTCGGAACAGGGAGAAGAATAGGATGGTCGTGGACTATAGCCAGACCACCAATAGTTTCACGCAGCTCGACGCGTACCCTCTATCCTGCATCACGGATATGGTCAATCAGACAGCACAGTACAAGGTGTACTCAACCATAGACCTAAAATCCGCTTACCATCAGCTCCCCATCTGCCGGGCGGACCGCCCTTACACAGCCTTCGAGGTGGACGGCAGGCTTTATCAATTCCTGCACGTCCCCTTTGGTGTCACGAATGGTGTATCTGTCTTCCAGGGAGAAATGGACCGGATGGTGGACCAGTGCCAACTGAAGGCCACGTTCCCATATCTAGATAACATCACCATCTGCAGTCACGACCGGCAGGATCACGACAACAACCTCCAAGAATCTTTCCAAGTGGCCAAAGCTTTCAATCTCACCTATAACAAGGACAAGTGTGTATTTGGAACCACCCGACTTGCTATCCTTGGGTGTGTCGTGGAGAATGGAGTCATTGGCCCTGACCCCGACCGTATGCGCCCCCTGTTGGAACTCCCTCTTCCCAACACCCTCACAGCCCTCAAAAAGTGCCTGGGCTTCTTTTCATATTACGCCCAATAGGTCTCTAACTACGCAGACAAGGCCCGCCCCCTGGTCAAGTCCACCACATTTCCCCTCTCAGCCAAGGCACACGCGGCCTTCAACCGCATAAAAGGGGACATTGCCAAAGCAGCAATGCATGCGGTGGACGAGGCCATTCCCTTCCAAGTAGAGAGTGACGCCTCCGACTTCGCGCTGGCTGCTACCCTCAACCAGGCGGGAAGACCAGTGGCGTTCTTCTCCCGTACCCTTCAAGGCCCTGAAATTCGGCACTCCGCGGTGGAGAAAGAAGCCCAAGCCATAGTGGAAGCTACTAGGCACTGGAGGCACTATCTCACTGGCAAAAAGTCACCCTCCATTAACCGCAATGTGTACTATCTTAACGTTATCGATAAATACTCGCGGTTTCCCCTTCGCCATCCCCTGCCCCGACACCACTACCACGTCAGTTATAAAAGCCTTGCGCAAGCTCTTCACTCTGTTTGAATACCCATGCTATATCCACAGTGACAGAGGGTCCTCGTTTATGAGTGACGAGCTGCGCCAATTCCCGCTGGCTAGGGGTACCGTAACTAGTAGGACCACGAGCTATAATCCCTGGGGGAATGGACAGGTGGAGAAGGAGAATGCCACGGTGTGGAAGGCCACACTCTTCGCCCTCAGGTCAAAGGGACTGCCATTCTCCCACTGGCAGGAGGTCCTTCCCGAGACACTCCACTCCATCCGCTCCCTGTTATGCACAGCCACCAATGCCACACCTCATGAGCGACTCTCTTATTTTCCCAGAAAGTCGACCACTGGGACCACCCTACCATCCTGGCTGACGTCCCCGGGGCTAGTGCTGCTCCGGAAACATGTGAAGAGCAATAAATGCTCCCCAGTGGTCGAAAGGGTTCACTTACTTCATGCGAATCCCCAGTATGCCTACGTGGTTTTATCTGATGGGCCAGAGGACACGGTCTCCATCCGCGACCTGGCGCCTGCAGGAGCACCAGGCCCCTACCCTGAACACTCCATGGTGACTATTAACCCTGTACCCACCGATATATATACCCACGAGACACCAAGTACTCCAAGCCCTACACAGACACCACATGACACTCCCATACAGGGCGCGACGCACACACACGAGGGATTACCGACGCTTAACGTGCTGACACCTCAAGTCAGGTCGGAGCCAGCACAACCACCGTCGCCGGTGCAATTAACACCAGTGCTTCGTAGATCACAGCGACGGACTCGACCGCCTGATAGACTTGACCTGTAAACATACTTGTTTTAAATATTGTCAGTCACTTCACCCCACGGGACTCTTTTTAAAAAGGAGGGGTGAATGTGGTAAACCATATATATATGTTGTAACTGGGTTACCTGTCTGGACATGCCCCTCTGCTGACTGCTCCTGTGGCTCCTCCCTCAGTCCGGGGCAGATACTCAGCAGGGACGAGACCCTTTTTACTGTTAATAAAAGCCTTCCAGTATTTACTCTACTTCAAGTCTTTTGGAGTAATTGATAGTGCATCACACACCTCCTCGCTGATGATCAACACTGCTGTACCTCAGGGGTGTGTGCTTATCCAACTCCTCTACTCTCTATATACACATAACTGTGTGGCTAGGCATAGCTCAAATACCATCTATAAATTTGCTGATTTGTTGGTAGAATCTCAGGTGGTGATGAGACAGCATACAGGAGTGAGAGATGGCAACTAGTGGAATGGTGCCGCAGCAACAACCTGGCACTCAACGTCAGTAAGATGAAAGAGCTGATTGTGGACTTCAGGAAGGGTAAGACGAAGGAACACATACCAATCCTCATAGAGGGATCAGAAGTGGAGAGAGTGAGCAGCTTCAAGTTCCTGGGTGTCAAGATCTCTGAGGATCTAACCTGATCCCAACATATCGATGTAGTTATAAAGAAGGCAAGACAGTGGCTATACTTGATTAGGAGTTTGAAGAGATTTGGCATGTCAACAAATACACTCAAAAACTTCTATAGTTGTACCGTGGAGAGCATTCTGACAGGCTGCATCACTGTCTGGTATGGAGGGGCTACTGCACAGGACCGAAAGAAGCTGCAGAAGGTTGTAAATCTAGTCAGCTCCATCTTGGGTACTAGCCTACAAAGTACCCAGGACACCTTTAGTGAGTGGTGTCTCAGAAAGGCAGTGTCCATTATTGAGTACCTTCAGCACTCAGGGCATGTTCTTTACTCACTGTTACCATCAGGTAGGAGGTACAGAAGCCTGAAGGCACACACTCAGTGATTCAGGAACAGCTTCTTCCCCTCTGCCATCCGATTCCTAAGTGGACATTGAATCTTTAGACACTACCTCACTTTTTAAAAAAATTTACAGTATTTCTGTTTCTGCATGTTTTTTTAATCTATTCAATATTCGTAATTGATTTACTTGTTTATCTATTACTATTTTTATCTTAATTATTATTATTTTTTCTTTCTGCTAAGTTAACAAATTTCACATCACATGCCGGTGATAATAAACCTGATTCTGATTCTGAGATGACTGTGGAGGCCGGGTCATTAGGTATATTTAAAATGGAGGTTGATATGTATTTAATTAGTTCGGGTTTCAAAGGTCATGGGAAGAAAAAGGAGAATGGGGCTGAGGGAGAAAATATATCAACCATGATCAAATGGCAGAACAGACCTGATGGGCCAAATAGCACAATTCATCACCTGCACTCAGTGGCTACTTTATTAGGTACACCAATACATCTGCTCATTAATGCAAATATCTAATCAACTAATCATGTGATGGCAACTCAATGCATAAAAGCATGCAGACATGGTCAAGAGGTTGAGTTGTTGTTCAAACTTAATATCAGAGAAGGGGATGAAAAGTGATCTAAGTGACTTTGACGGTGGAATGATTGTCAGTGTCAGATGTGGTGGTTAGAGTACCTCAGAAACTGCTGATCTCCTGGGATCTTCATGCACAACAGTCTCTAGATTTTACAGAGAATGGTGCAAAAAACAAACAAAAAAATCCAATGAGCAACAGGTCTGTGGGTGAAGATGCTTTGTTAATGAGAGAGATCAGAAGAATGGTCAGAGTGGTTCAAGCGGACAAGAAGGCGACAGAAACTCAAATAACCATGTGTCACCACAGTGGTGTGTAGCAGAGCCTTCCTGAACACACATGTCAAACCGTGAAGTGAACGGGCTACAGCAGCAGAAGACCATGAACATACAAACAGGAAGGGAAGATGGCGACGCGATGGCATCTCTTATCTGTCAAGTAGGGGACCATGCACAATTCTGATTTGATGGAGATGGACGTGAGAGTACGGAGGAACACCTGGAAAACTTCTGAAATGTCCGCTTCGCTGCCGCTGCTACTGTGTGGTAACCAGAATCTCCGGAGCAGAAGGCCCCAAAATCCTTGCTTTGCTTGTTTCAGCGGCCGGGGCTAGGCCGAAGGCACTCGGTAGAGGATGGCACTCGGGAGGCTGTGTGGAGGGGCTGGTCGGAGGCTCGAAGTTTTTGGACGGACGGACTCAGTGTCGGCTGTGGTCTGCTGCTTCCAAGGTATCGGCAAGTTGACAGTGCCTGGAGGTTTATGGCAGGGAGTTTCTCCCTTTTGTCACCTGTTATCGAGGACTCAGGAGTCGATCGACTCGGGGACTTTTGACACTTTTTTTTTACTGTGCCCATGGTTTGTTCTTTATCAAGTTATGGTATTGCTTTGCACTGCTGTAACTATATGTTATAATTATGTGGTTCTGTCAGTGTTAGTCTTTGGTTTGTCCTGTTTTCTGTGCTATCACTCCGGAGAAACATTGTATCATTTCTTAATGCATGTATGCATTTCTAAATGACAATAAAAGAGGACTGAGTGTTCTCATAATCTAATCTAATCTAATGTGTGTACACTTATTTATGTGATTTATGGTCTCATAACTATGCATGTGATTTTGTGGTTATGGAAGGTGCTGCCTAATAAACCTAGGTGAGATTGCTCATAAGGTCAAAAGATTGAATATTTTAGGAGCAGGTCAAGGCCCTTTTCCAGAACAAAAGCGGGGATGATTAAAATAACCCACACCACCCAATGTAGTTTATGACATTCACTCATTATGACTGGGAATAATCAAGTTTAGTTTCAGTGTCAGGGCACAAGCAGCTTCATGTAATCTATCAGTGCTCACACTATCAGAACTCACTCTCAGGCATTTCTAGATGGGCAATACACACAGAATACTGAAGGAACTCAGCAAGTTAGGCAGCATCTATGGATGGGAATAAGTAGTTGATGGTTCGGCCGAGACCCTTCAAATAGGGCCGCTGACGGGCTTCCTTGCAAAATGTTGACTGTTAATACTCCTCCATAGATGCTGACTGACTTACTGAGTTCCAGCATTGGGGTTGTGTTGCTCAAGATTTTCAGCAAATGTCAAATCTCTTGTGTTTATTTTCAGACAGGTACTCCTGTCAGCAGGCATTTGTTAAATGATAATCCAATTTAGATCTATAATTTTCAGGAAGGGATGAGGATGGCAGTAACCTGCAAAGCACACACCCAGAAGTTAGAGGTAAGTACTGTCTGAATCTGACTGCAGTGCAAGATCACTCGATAAACTCACAAACAAAAACATATGACTTTAATGGAACGAATTCTTAGAAGCTGAATGTAATGAGCAACAATTACTATACTGCATGTTTAGTGCAATCACAGATGTGTTTCCCGTACTTAGTTTGACCCTTAAGATACCAGTACCTGTTAAATAAGGGGAATATCCTGCAGCATGATCTTAAATATTACAGCATGCTATAAAAACATGCTGCATCCTACACACTTACAATGCACAGCATCATATTGACTCCATTACAAGGTACAGCTTAATATTATGCACTTATTCAGATTGTCATTGCTTTGTATATTTGAGGCAGATCTTACCTCCCAAGGAGTCTCCTTTCTCTTTTCTGCGGCTTAGTTTGCTTGTGCTCTTCCACAACTTAGGTTCCAAGTTTCCTCCTTTTTTATCGTAGTTTTCCTGTCGAACACCACTGAAAGACTTCCCCGACTTCAGTTTCTGCTTCTGCTTTAGGACAACATTGTAGTCATCATCCTGCTTACTTTTTTTGTACACTTAGAAGTGAGAGTAATCAGATCCTTGTCAGGTATTCTTATTTGTGGTTAGTTCAACTGTTTACCACAAGTATTAGATTAAATAGGGCAGAACTTGCTCTGAGATTTGAGATTTTGGCATGCGACCAAGAAGAAATATTGTGTTAATCAGAAATCACTTTAAGCTGGTGGACATTTGGGAGTGTTCTATAGTTAACATTACAATTACAGTAATTTGACCCTAACCATCACACAAATTTCAGTACTTAACACACCAGTAGGATTTAAATCTAAAATTAATGCCAATTTAAAGACATAATAATCAACAACAGCCAATTATTTCCTCTCTAGGAACATTAGTCAGAAAGTCAAATTTCTTGAAGTCAGAAATTTCAAGTTTTAGATCTTAAATGATTTAATAAAATACTTTTTCTTCATCTCTATCTATTCCTCTCTCTCTCTCTCTCTCTCTCTCTCTCTCTCTCTCGCGCTCTCTCTCTCTCTGTAACTGATCGGGCAATAATTCCCCCATTCGAGTTCCTCCTACCTCTGTTTATTTCATATGTGGAGGAAATACACAGTGTTACTAGTCTCCCATTGGCCTTCCTGCACACTACTAGTTTGCACTCATACCAAAAATGTCTCATGTGTATAAACGTTCCAGATAATGAGGGTTGACTTGAAATGCCCCCAATCAGCTCCTACTTCAAATCAAAGGCTTACTATTGCCAAGACCTAAGGTCCAGTGAAGTGCAAATTTAGTAGATCAAAACTAATACATATCACTCATAGGTTTAAAAGTTATTCTGATAAAAATTATGGTGCATCTAGTCAGTGTTCAATATGTTTTGGAAACTGTAGCTAAATTATTTCCTTTTTAGCATAACCAAGAAAGAGGCAACATTTTACAAGTAAAGCTAGATTTCTTTTTAGATGTTTCATACCAAAAGTAGTAGAGACTTAGAATTAACTGCAATAAAAGATACACAGATAGGCACTGTTGCACAAATCAAAGTAGCACAGGAGATGGGATGTTATGTTGAAGTTGTATAAGATGTTGGTGAGGCTTAATTTGGAGTATTTTGTGCAGTTTTGGTCAATTACCTTCAGGAAAGATATAAATAAGGTTGAAAGGGTACAGAGAAAAATTACAAGGATGTTACCAGGATTGAGTTATAAGAAAAGATTGAATAGGTTAGGATTCAATTCCTTGGAATGTAGAAGACCGAGGGGAGATTTGATAGAGGTATGCAAAATTATGAGAGGTATAGATAGGGTAAATGCAACTCCACTTTGTCTGCTAAGGTTGGGACTACAACTAGAGGTCATGAGTTAAGGTGCAATATATAAGGGGAACATGAAGAGAAACTTCTTCACTCAGAGGGTCATGCCAGTTTGCAATGAGCTGCCAGAATAAGTGGTGCATGTAAGCTCAATTTCAACATTTAAGAGAAGTTTGGATATGTACCTGGATGGTAGGGGTATGGAGGGCAATGGTCCCAGTGCAGGTCGATGGGAGTAGGCAGTTTAAGTGGTTGAGCATGGACTAGATGGGCCAAAGGGTCTATTACTGTGCTGTACTTTTTTTGACTCTATGATAACTAGATCCAGTAAGAGTGAGGCTGATAAAATGTCATTATAGGTGTGATTATTGAAGATGGATAAATGTACTGATCAATATTGTTGAATCAAGAGCAGAGTGGACACTCCCTGTTCCAATGTTAAATTGCTGGTACATTTTTAAAAATAACTTTCACTTTATTTGATCTGCTTGGACTACCTTCCACATAAAGATATTGAGTTACAGAGCTACCTGCTGCAATGTGAGCAGAATTTTAGACTGCCTCATCAGTGAGCAAGGCTGGTAGGCATTCAGCAATAATAAGACATTCTGGAACAGGATTAGTCTGTCACAAAAGTGTGATGTGTATTTAATAGCTCTGAGAGTAAAAGTTACTTTAAAGATTCTGTGGTTGTTTATACCTGCAGGAGTACATGATTGACCACAGAAATACTGTTTGCTTGTGGCTTCTGCTGAGGACTAAAAACACAAGAACACAAACAGGAACTGGTGTAGCCATTTTGCCTCTCAAATTGCTCCATCTTTCATTATGATTATGACTGATTTCTACTCATCTCTATTCCTCTTCTGTTCTAGTTTCCATAAACCCTCAATTCCTCCATCTTTAGCTACTTCCAGCATTAAATATATGCAGTAATCCGACCTCCACCACTCAAGGACAGAGAATTCCAAAAATCTACCACACTGTGAGAGAAAACAAAATCTACAATCCTCAGTTTTAAATGTCTTTTCTTTCTGGTACTTTATGTCCTAGCTCTGTCATCTTGTTCATGACTCAATAGAGGGAACACCAAACACAATGATTGGAGATAAGCTCAACTCTAGACTAATACATATCTCACACATGAGGATAGACCCTATTCCAGGCATGACATCACAGTTCATGTCAAATCCAAGGAGTTACCATTATGACTTCACCCTCTGTGCAATGGAATTTGAAAATTGGTATGTCCCTGTTGTGAGCTAAGAAGGTAGAACTGCAAAGGTTTTCTTTCAGTGAAGCAATTAAAGACATTGTAGGTCAAAGGTCATGACTTTCTGTACATTATCCCATGTTAGAAACCAGAACCTTACCTTCTTGGAGCTTTCCTGGTCAGGTTTTTGATCAAACAACTGACTTCCTTGCCGTGAGATCATACCAGGGAGAGGTCTACCCTCAACTTCTGCCAGCACACATTGCTGGTAAAGTGGGGACTTCACAAACCGGGTGTAGCTGTCAAATTTCATCAAGTTAAAGATCTGTGGAGAGATTTTCAGTTTGGTTTATTGTCATATACACCACGGTGAAATAAAATTCCTTGCTCACCGAGTAAACGGTATAATGGTAATAATAAATACAACAACAAATACAGTGACAAGTGCAAAAGAACAGAATGGAGCACAGCCCACTGCAGATGCTGCAATTAGGAGCAAAAAACTGTCCGCTGAGAAACTAAGCATCTGTGGAGGCTTGAGAATGGTCAAAAGTTCAGTGCTGATGCAGAATCTGGACTTGAAACATTGACCATCTGTTTGCATCCACAGATGCTGCTCGAACCAATGAGTCCTCCAGTACCTTGGTGTTTGCTGCAGAGAAGATTGATTCCTGGGGTGAAGAGACTTTCATAAAGAAAATATAAGCATTTGAGCTAATACTCACTAGTGTGTGGACATAGAAGTAATCTTATAGAAACAGAAAAAAATTCTGACAGGGTTAGCAAAGGTTTATTGATGTTAGATCAAATATTAAATTTAAATTTAATACTAATTTTGTGATCAAAGATTTTAAGTGATATAAGCCAAGGGCAATGTATTGAATTGGTTAACAGATGAGTCATTAATTCATTAAAAGATGAAAAACAGACTTTAGGGATTAAATAGTTTCCTCCCACTCTTTTGTCCCATGGCTCAGAGTACAGAAGATTTTGAATATTACCAGTGATAAGATAGTTCAGTTAAACGTAGAGTTGGAACAAACTGTGACTATCAGGAGATCTGATGGAACTGTTCAAAATCACCAGTAAAGGAGATTAACTGGATCTTATCTGATTGTTATTCATTGGACCACACAGTACAAACTGTGTGCTTGAATTTGATAGTGATTACATTCTAGAAGTGCTTCCAGAAACCTTGAGAAGAACAAGCAGTATAAATTAAAGATATTCAAAATACTCTTAACAACCGTTCAAGTTATGTGTGTAGCAAGCAGAGTTTTTCATACAAGTATCTCCTGAAGGTATTGGCTCTAAGATTGCAGATATGAGAGGCAACTTAATCTATTAATAGCTTGATATGTGGTCATACAGCAGAGTGAGATGAAGATGGGTAGATGGTACCTGAAGCTGTTGTGCCTTAAACATATCCGACCGGGGGTCATTAAGGATATCTTCCTCCAGCTGCGCTTGTCTGTCAATGTTGATAGGACAGAGGGAGCTACTGGACAGGTATGTGCTGTAAATCTCACCAGCAATCTGTGAAAGCTGAACACAGGACAAAAAGAATTAGGTCACAGCAATGCTATTCTGTATACCTACTGTATGTGGAAGCCAAACAAATAATAAGCAATTATTAATCAGAGAATAGTTTTCCCTCATTGTATCAAATTTTCTCTGACTGTATCAAGGCTAATTGCTTTAGTTAGTCAATGTGGTAACAAGTCATTCAAGTTATCAATCTTCACAGTAGGTCAAATAACATAGATGTCCAGAAAACTAAAATGAATCCAGGGAAGGATTCGGGTCTCACACACAAAATGCTGGAGGAACTCAGCAGGCCAGGCAGCATCTATGTAAAAGAGGACTGATGAAGGGTCTCATCCTGAAACATCGACTGTACTTTTTACCATAGGTGCTACCTGGCTTGCTGAGTTAAACATAGAAACATAGAAAACCTACAGCACAATACAGGCCTTTTGACTCACAATGCTGTGCCAAACATGTACTTACTTTAGAAATTACCTAGGGTTACCCATAGCCCTCTATTTTTCTAAGCTTCATGTACCTGTCCAGGAGTCTCTTAAAAGACCCAATTGTATTTGCCTCCACCACCATTGCCAGCAGCCCATTCCACGCACTCACCACACTCTGCTTTAAAAAAAACTTACCCCGGACATCTCCTCTGTACCTACTTGCAACCACCTTAAAACTGTGCCCTCTTGTGTTAGCCATTTCAGCCCTTGGAAAAAGCCTCTGACTATCCACATGATCAATGCCTCTCATCATCTTACACACCTCTATCAGGTCATCTCTCATCCTCCAACACTCCAATGAGAAAAGGCCAAATTCACATAGGGCATGCTCCCCAATCCAGGCAACATGCTTGTAAATCTCCTCTGCACCTTTTCTATAGTTTCCACATCCTTCCTGTAGTGGGGTGACCAGAATTGAGCACAGTAATCCAAGTGGGGCCTGACCAGTGTCCTATATAGCTGTAACAGTACCTTTTGGCTCTTGACCTCAATCCCATGGTTGATGAAGGCCAATGCTCCATATTCCTTTTTAACCACAGAGTCACCCTCCTTGAACTGCTGATGATGGTGTTGTCACTCTGTTATTCCTCAAGCATTTTGTGTGGGTTGCTTGGATATCCAGCATCTGCAGATTTTCTCTTGTTTGTGGAAGGTATCAGGTTTGATGCTTTTAAAACCAGAGATTTAAAAGGTAACCAGTATTTATCCTGATTCAGGAAATAGCCTGGATCAGAAATTCCTAGTTCCATTCCATTACTTAGGAAGCATTAGACACACGAATTAGAAAAATTTATTAGAAAAGAGAGACTTCAGATACTGGAAACCTGGAGCATCATATAACATTCTTCCAGTGCCTTTGAATGTTGCTTAGAAAATTATATGACTTTTTATCTAAAGATTATTATGAGTGGGTAGATGGGTAGTGGGTAGTGGCTCCATATGTCACTACTACAGGGCGTGACGACCCTGCCTTACACGAGTCCTGGGCTCAGCTGGCTCCGGCTGACAGTACCCGGTATGGGCCCCTATCCAGGGTTACGGATCCCACTGCCTTGTGGGTGTCTTCGGGAGAAGAGAAGGCTAAGGAGCAAACCCTACACAAGTCCGGAGTGGAGCCCCTAAGGCGGTTGGATGATGTATCACGTCACCTCCCGGCAGCTCCTGCAGCCAAGCTGATGCCAAATGTATCGCTTCGCATTCCTTTGGACCACATTCGCGAGGCCAAGAGGGGGATCTTGATGTCTGGGCAGCCCAATATCTCCATATTCATCGACCAGGTCTACGCCCCGGAGAGGTCACTCCGGTGCTGCTGCAAAGCAGCAAAACCAAATTGAGTCCTAAACCGGGCTCATCCATTGTCTACTTAGACAGACAGAGCCATTACTATTATGAGTGAGTTCCTGAAATATTCAGGGGCAAGGTGAGCGGCTTCTTGAGCAATGAGGTGATCGGAGAGCCTCATGCCCAGTTTCATGCTGTCTGAACTGAAGAGTTCCTAAAGCATTTTGTGTGCATTGCCCAAGTTTGTAATGCCTGAAAAACCAATTGAGTGTTTTGAGGTCACTAATGGAGTTGCTACAGGAGTACCTAAGTGTTGTTTATATCGTTTTGCAAAACATGTTTAATAAGGCTGCATACATAATTGGCAAAAGTGTTCTGACTTGAGTAGGCAGTTGGCTAGGCTGTAGGAGATAAGGAAACAATGATAATGGGTATAATTAAATGACAGAAAGGGACTCTTTGGGACAGTACTGAGGCTTCAACTCTTTTAGCTGAAAGAATAGAGAACCTTATATCCATTTGCTAATTATACCAAGTTAGGTGGTTTAGTAAATAGTGTTGATGAAAGCAGGAAAGTGTACTTAAAGCATGAAGCAGGTGGGCTAAACTGTGCCAAATAGAATTAACATGCAGAAGATTGATATTATCCACTTTGCACTTGAAAATGTTCAACCTGATGATTTTCTAAAAGGTAACAAACACAAATGGAAGCAGAGGGAGATTTAAGGTCCATAAAAAAGTTGACAATGAGAAAAATAAGATGACTTGAGAACTTTGCTTCTCAAAGCTCCCAATTACTAAAGTTTATCATTTCCATATTAGCATAGAAGGAGTTCATAGCAGCCTATCCAGTTTAAGCAGTTTCATAGAGCAATTCCCTTCCCTTAGTAATGTCCCATGTTACTTGTCTTCTCACACTGTCATCAACCTCCACAGGATTCTACCCAATTAACTCACTAACCCACACCTCCTGGTGATGTTGGAAGAAACCAGACCACCTGGAGGAAATTCATGAGAGCATGAAAACTCCACACAAAAGGGCAGTGGGTGTTAATGGTTTTTAGAGTTGCAAAGCAGCTACTCTGCTGTGATACCCACTCTAACCACTGGGTAAGTCTACGGCAGCCTAGTTGATGCAGATTGACTGTTTGAGTAGTCATTGTATTATATGAATATCAGGATACCACAGATCTACCCATGTAAAATATATTGAAACATACTATGATAGCATCATCCAAACTACAGCTGGGGATTGGCTTCAGACCAATGCAAAATATTTACAGATGTGGTTTCTAAAATGGGAGTAGGCAAGGGGAAGTGGATTTGACCTTGCTGTGCACCCCCTGACTTTGGGAACAGTGAACTGGTCCTCATAATTCAGGCCTGAACTCAAAGGCTGAGCACGTCTGTAGGCAGAGGCAGCCTTTACTCTAACCACAACTCAAGTCTCTGGAGAAGAGGAGGAAGCCGCAGTTGCAGCTTCAGGGAAACAAATGCAGCAAGCATGTACTTACCTGTTCCATGTCATCTTCTGGAATCTTCTGGAAACGTTCACAGGCTTGCCAAAACAATATGTTTTCTGCACTGAATTCCTTCTTTAAAAACTCCTGAGGTAAGATGAAACATATCAGTCACAGTAAAATGGGAAAGGTTCATGACCAGCACAATTTCACTTTGGAGATCCAGATAACCTGAGAGATAATCTCTTTAACATCATTCCCTTTTGAATCACAATCACTGGACAAATATCTTGCATTTAGTACCTACACCTTAAACATCATAAGGCGCTTCACAGTGGCATAATCGGTCATTAATGAACTTAACGCCAGATTCAAAAGTTACAATTTAAAGAGTGATTTATACTTCTGGATTGACAGCCTTATAGTGTAAGGAGGGATACAGATTCTATATCAAGCAAATAATAGGAACAACTCAATTCCAGAGTGCCATGTTTAGGCATCACCCTGTTAGATGAGGCAAGAATATTTACTGGGCATCATACCCAGGCCTCCATAAGATGGAATTCTGAACCACTTGCAGCAACATAATGCACAGATCAGAGAGTTTCTAATCAAGCTTAGAATCACTTCCAAATGTAACATCAGCTTAAGAGCAGTTCCGGAATGTCCTTAAATATTTATATTCTTTCAAAAATATGTTTTGAATAATACATTGAATTCTCTATTGGAGAATTTAAATGCAAGTATCTGTATAAATCTGGAAAAAATGTTTGTGACAATAATGAAGCAAGATTTTTGAAACACCTGTTGGATCACTAACATCATACAGGAAGGATATCTGTCACTTTCATTTGTCCTGGCCTACATTTGACTTCCTACCCACAAGAAATGGCTGACACTTAAATGGCCTCTAAAGTGGTCTAAGAAGCCACAATACCTTGCCAGCAACATCCAGTTCTTACAGCTAATATATTAAAAAAAACACATTCTCAGAGGAAAAACTGTTGACAATAAATTCCAATTTCATTCATGTGTGGAATTATTCATCACAGACCCAATATTCAAAGTACATTTATTATCAAAGTATGTATACATTATATAACACTGAGATTTGTCTCCTTACAGGAGCCTATAAAACAAAGAAGCCCAATAGAGCCCATTAAAATAAGACCATTGAACATACAATGTGCAGGAAAAAAACAAATCATTCAAACAATAAAAGTAAGAAAACAACATCAGACTGAAGTTCACAGAAGTGAGTCCACAGCCACAAAGGCAGTCATCACTACAGGTAATCCAGGAGCCTTTTAGTTGCAGGCCATGGTGCAGAGTCAAGTAAACGTCATGGAGCATCGAGCTGAACTAGCTCATCCTTCTCCTCTAACTCTGACATCCTGACCTTTTCAATCTAGTCCAGCAACTAAATTGGCCAGACCTCAAGTCGTTCCTTGCTCTCAGATCCGGGCCCTTCTGTTTCGATACTCTCTCAGGCCCGGGTCCTTCTGCCTTGATTTGGCCTATACTTTGATAAAACACCCCCATATAATTTCCTAAATCATTAATATTGTTAATAGCTGAGGCCCCAGCATTGATCCCTGTTACAACTTGTCTCCATGAAAATGATCCACTTCTCTGCACTGTTTACTGTCAATTAACCAATCCTTTATCAACACTGATATATTAATCTCAATACTTTGCCCCCTTACCTCGACCTGCAACCTATAATGAGACACCTAACAAATGCCTTCTGAAAGTCCAAATACACACTATCCACTAGGGTTCCCCATTATCTGCTCACCCCAGAGAATGCCACTAAATTTGCTGGACACCACTTCTCTTTCATAGACTGATGTTGACTCTGACTAATAATTTCATGAGTTTATAGGTGTCCCAATAATATCTTCTTCACAATAGAGTCCAGCACCTCCACACTTGCAGGTAATGGCTGACGAAAATAGTAGTTTTCTCATTTCATTCCTCCTTTTTTGAAGATATTATATTTACAGTTTCTAATTTGGTTTGAACGTATGGAAGTGTTGCTGGAGTGCGTGGGTCTTGGGCAAGGTTTAACTGAAGTGATTTGTGGCTTGGACTCTGTAGTTCATGTTATGATGTGTTTCTGGTCGCTCCTTTTTCTGTTGCTATTTTGTGTGATTTTGATTGGGTCGCAGCAAAGAAACAGTGCTGGGTTGGGCTGAACTGAACTGTGCTGAATATGCCTGAACACTTTTAATGACCTTGTCATTTGGTGTTTTGTATTCTATGTTTTTCACTCTTTTTTTTTGCTGTTTGCACGTTTTGTTTTTTTTTGCGTGTTGGGGGTTTGATGTTTTTCTTTGAATGGGTTGCATGATTTTTTTTGTTTCACGGTTGTCTGTGGGAAGACGAATCTCAGGGTTGTATACTGCATACATACTTTGATAATTAATGGATCTTCAATCTTTGAAGATCACAACCAATGCATCTATTAACATTGCAGCCACTTTTTTTGCCTGAAACACAGCATCCAATCCAGAAGATTCGCTTTGATCAGTACATTTTCTCAAGGGTTGGAAATCCTAAAGCTGTAGATTGAAAGAATACTTCAGAAATAAAAAGTAACCGGTCACAATATAAAAGTATGTTCCCTGCTCCAGATCCGGTGATCAGGTCCTCAAATAAGGACTGGCATTTAGAACAGAGATAAGAATAACTTCCTCTACCTGAGATGTCAGTGATTGTTTGGAATTCTTTATCCAAGGACTCTGTCATGGAGTACATTCAGGACAGAGATCAGTTAGATGTTTAGATGTTAAGGGAAACAAGTGAAACAGCTAGGATCATGGTGATAACAAGATACAACACAAAAACAAGTCCATCAAGTGCTTGCCTACCTCCAATCACCCATTTTTCCACATTAATCCAGAACTTTTATTCCTCCTCCCCCCCCCCATTCTTATCAACTCTCCCAGCTTCTACCACTCACCTAGACAATCGGGCCATTCACACTGGCCAATTAACCTAATAACCCACATATCCTCAGAAAGTAATGGGGAACCGGAGAATCTATAGCAAACCAAGAAACTGACAGAAAGCCATAACTGAATGGGAAGTAACTGTGATTAACTGGTTAGCCTCTTCATGTGTCTATTTATCTCTGCTTTCAAAATTTTCTTCCTTGTATAATATATGCTCTTCTTATGAATGTTGTGTTCCTGATGCTACAGTGCCTATAAAAATTATTAACTCCCCTTGGAAGTTTCCATGTTTTATTGCTTTACAATATTGAATCACAGTGGATTTAATTATTTTTTTTTGATACTGATCAACAAAAAAAGACACTTTAATGTCAAAGTGAAAATAGATCTCTACAAAGTGATCTAAATTAATTACAAATATAAAATGCACAATAATTGATTGCATAAGTATTCATCCCCTTTAATAGGTAGGTGGCATTCGTTAGTCTCGCAAGACCATGGATCTGCGCCTGGAAAGTCTTGCTTCAGTCTGTGTTGGTAGAGCAGCGTCTTTTGTGGCTGTAGAGGCCCACACGGGAGTGACAGTCTCGGCTGCAGCCACTGCACTTGAAGGTGCTGTCCTCCAGTGTTGTCCTGGTGCTATTTTTCCGACGGATGTGCTTTTCCTCAGCAGCAAGCCTCAGCTTCTCCTCTCCTCTTTTTAGACCTCTGCATAGTTCCAGCCTCCAGCGAGAGCAATTGCTTGCGATGTCCTCCCACCTCTCGACGTTCATGTTCAGTGACTTCATGTCTCTCTTGCAGACATCTTTGAAGCGAAGACGGGTCCGCCCTTGCGCTCTCTTGCCGGAGGCCACTTCCCCATACAGCAGGTCTTTTGGGATACTCCCGTCTGACATGCGGTGTACGTGGCCCAGCCAGCGGAGACGGCGTTGTTGGAACAGGGTGAAGAGGCTGGGTATCTGGGCGCGGGCCAGGACCTCATTGTTGGTGACTCGGTCAATCCATTTGATGTCCAGGATGCGCCTCAGGCTGCGAAGGTGGAAGGCGTTGAGACGCCGCTCTTGTCTGGAGTAGAGGCTCCAGGTCTCACTGCCGTAAAGCAGTGTGCTGAGGACACAGGCCCTGTAGACTGCAACCTTGGTGTGTGTCATCAGCTTTCTGTTCTCCCAGACTCTCTTTGTCAGCTTAATATGACACACCAAATCATCACTGGTGTAGCCAATTGGTTTTAGAAGTCACGTATTTATTTAAATGGAGATCACTATGTGCAGTCAAGTCAATGTTTCAATTGATTGTAGTAAAAATACACCTGTATCTGGAAGATCCAACTGCAGGTGAGTCAGTATCCTGGCAAAAACTACACCATGGAGACAAAAGAACTCTCCAAGTAACTGCACGAAAAGATTATTGCAAAGCACAAATCAGGAGATGGATACAAGAAAATTTCCAAGTCACTGAATATCTCTTGGAGTATAGTTAAGTCAATCATCAAGAAATGGAAAGAATATAGCACAGCTGCAAATCTGCCTAGAGCAGGCCGTACTCATAAACTGAGTGACCATGCAAGAAGGGGACTAGTGAGGGAGGCCACCAAGAGACCTCTGATAAGTCTGCAGGAGTTACAAGCTTCAGTGGCTGAACTGTGCATACCACAGCTGTTGCCCAAGTGCTTCATCAGTCGCAAATTTATGGGAGAGTAACAAAGAGAAAATCACTGTTGGAAAAAAAACTCACATGAAATCTTGGCTAGAATTTGCCAGAAGGCATGTGGAAGTCTTTGAAGTCAACTGAAAGAAGTTTCAATAGTTTGATGAAACCAAAATTGAGCCTTTTTGGTCATCAGTCTAAACGGTATGTTTGACGTAATCCAAATACCACACATCATCAAAAACACAGCATTCCTATCGTGAAGCATGGTGGTGGCTGCATCATGCTTTGGTAATGCTTCACTGCAGCAGACCCTGGAAGGCTTGTGAAGGTGGAGGGTAAAATGAATGCAGCAAAATGCAGGGAAATCCTGAAGGAAAACCTGATGCAGTCGGCAAGAGAACTGTGACTATGGAGAAAATTTGTTTCCAGCAAGACAATGACTACAAGCATACAGTAAAAGCTACTGCCCTGAAGTAGAAGTGGCCAGGTCAGATTCCAGACCTCAATCCAATTGAGAATTTGTGGCTGGGCTTGAAAAGGGGTGTTCACTTATGATCCCCATGCAATCTGACAGAGCTTGAGCAGTTTTGTCAAGAAGAATGGGGAAAATTAGCAGTGTCCAGCTTTGCAAAGCTGATACTGTCTACACAGACCGAAGGCTGAAATTGCTGCCAAAAGCGCATCTACTAAATACTGACTTGAATGGGGAGACTATTTATGCAATCAATTATTTGTTGTTTTATATTTGTAATTAATCTAAATCACTTCGTAGTGTCTGTCAAGCTGCTGTATGTAAGATTTTCATTGCACCTGTGTATACGTACACTTGTGTACAAGACAAATTACTGGGCTTTAGGATTTAACTCACTAAATATCACCGAGTCTAAAATCAAGAATGACTCATTTTTATTTTCATCACTTAGAGAAACGAAAACTCCTGTGGTTATTTGAAGAACTCTAAAGCAAGACAGTGACATAAGATACAAAGATGCTGGACTCTGGAAAAGGGATACACTGCAGGAGGAACTCAACATGGCTGGTAGCAGCGGTGGAAAGAAACGGACTCTCGGTGTTTTGGGTTGAGACCCATCATTTGGGCTATAAAGCAAATAGACAATGAACCAAAGAAGGTTTTATTCAGACGTTTGACCATAAGCATAGTCAAAGATTGAGCAATACAGTGAAAGGATGGTCACTGAGAAAGCTGGTGTGTTGGATTCAGGCTAAAGTGACATCTTCATTCCAGAAAGGTGGTAGAGATTATTGAGCGACTGGAATCAAAGGAAGATTATACCCCTTTCACAGATATGAGGGGTTTGGTAGAAAAATAGTCAATATCCAAGGGGACAAAATGAGAGCTGTTTCAGTGTAGTGAATGGATTAACTAACAGAGATGTGTGATTTATTTGGAAAAGGAATAAAAAAACAATTTAGCTGAACAACTGTGTTGATATTTGCGTAAAATGTCCATAAGCTCCTCCCAACTGTTGGATGCAATGATGGGAAACAGGAAGTGATAAGGAGCTAGACATCAGAGCAAAGAATTCAAAATAATCCTTGCATTCCAGAAAGTCCCATAGTATAAATTCTGTCTGGCAGGTGAGTGTCAGGTAGTTAATAATGAAGGTTGGTGAATACTTACTGTGAAGTACTCCACACCAACAGGGTCCTGCAGAAGCCGTTCAAAGGAAACTGCCCAGCTGGCCACTGAGCTCTCAGAGCAGAACGTCCTCCCCTGAACACTGGGCAAACTGACATTGCTGTTCAAACTCTGGTCACTTCCCCGTCCTTCCACCTCATTGATGTGCAGCTCTGTGGGAAATGATTTATATTATTGTCTTTGGATTTATAATCTTGAAGTTCAACAAGAAGAAAAGTTATTAAAAAACACCTTTGGCTTGAATTACCATTTGCTGAAAGTATAAGATAAATTATCTAACAGATCCAGAAACATTGAATTAGGAGAGGGACATTCAGTCCCTCTGTGTGTTCTACTCTATAATAATCTGAACCTTAACTGGACTTGCTTGAACCTATTACATAGAACTATATTAATCTCATTTTTATAAATTGGTCAGTAGTCACAATCTGCTTACTTTTTCCAAGCTGAAGGTTAGGGGTCACACTGACTAATGGCAGCATTCATTAAAGGGATTCTACTAGGAATTACATTAAAAGCTAAAAGAATTTATTTTTTTCCCAATGGTGTAAACTCTTAGGGTACTATCACCTTACTTAACGACCAACCAAGAAGCTTCAAGCCCCCAGGGATTCACCACAGCAGGGTGCTTTGTTCCAAGTGCTAATGGCATGGGTGGCCAAAAGTGCAGTCAGTAGATTTCTTTTCTCAGAGTTTCAATGACTCAGGTTTACTCCTGACCTCTGGTGCCTTGGAATTTGCTCATTCTCCCAATGACTATGTGACAATCTGGTTGCTCCAATTTCTTCCCATATCCCAAGGATATGTGAGTTGGTAGGTTCATGGGTCATGATCAATTGCCCCTCAGTGAGTGGCTGACTCTGGGAAAGTTGATGGGAGAATAAAATGGAATTAGTGTAGAGGGTGTTTGATAGTTAGTGTGGACTGTGGAATGAATGACCTGTTTCAATACTGTACATCTCTGGGAATCTAGAAAACATTTATTTAAGTCTGGCTGTCCACCATGGAAGTTGGATCTTGGAAGCACTTTGGAGCATTGAACTTGAATGCATGTCAGGAATCTATGCTGTTTGCATGCAGTAATGTACATAATGTGTGCAGTTTAATGGGCGCTATTATCAATCCCACAGGAATGGAGAAGAGGATGTTGTCCATGGACAAATCCCTTATTATGTGATGGTATTGGGTTTGCTGACCACCAAGTTCTAAACTCAAATGAAGGCTTTAAGCTTTATCGGATATAAATAGCAAGAGTACTCTCACTAAATGGAGATTATACTGTAACAACCCAATCTTCAAAAGCTAGTTCACTTCCTTTTTTATTCTCCATGGTGAGTTTAACTGCCAATACCCACTATTGAGCGGTGGGTCCCCTCTCCCTAACAAGGCAAATATACTTCCAGCTAACAAAGCAGTTTAAAACAAAGTTCATTTATTTACAGTGATACACATTTAAATCCAAGCAACACTCTTAAAACACATTTAAAATGCAGAGGATTTCTATCTTATCTTAAATCATTATAAAACATTGAAATTACAAACTATTTCTAAAACTCAAAGCACTTCTTAAAAACATAGCATTTCTGAAACATAAAAGATAATGCACAAAGCACAAAGCGTTTCATAAACATAAAGGGCAGTGCACAAAGCACAAAAGATTTCTTAAACTCAATGGATTTCCAAATCACAGGTACATTCCAATAAACTAAAAAGACATACCACAATGCATACAACGAATCGTCCATTGTAGAAACCAAAGCTGGAGGAATGGATTCTTTTTCACCCCATGTTTCTATCATGTTTCTTGATATTCTTTATTCCATTCCTAATGAGCCTGAACTGCTCACTGTATCTACTGTATACCCTTTTCCACCGAATTGGATGACTAGGCACACGTATGATATTTCCTCAGATATCCTTTTAACTCAAATGGTCTAAAAAACATTTCTGGAGATACAGACCTCAGCTTAATGTTCACAGTTCACAATTAATACTGTTAAGCTAACTTTCTTGAGTATATAAAACCTTGCAACTATAAACATACCAGTTAATGATATGATAAATGATATTATCCATCTATACTGCAAGCTTCTTGTTGTGACTGTGAACCAAGTCACCAGGAAACACTGAAGCTGGTGATATACGAGTCCTTATTCAGCACACAAACAAGCATCATATTTGAGACACATTTAGAAGAGGAGGCCTGCCTGACCCCAATATTACATGACATTTTTATATGTCAAAGATCAAAGGTAATAGCAGGACAATTCCATAGTTACAATGTATCTAAAATGCATCCTTTGAATGACATACAATTTTCAAATATTTCCAACATTCTAGACACCCAAAATGAATGTTAATCCTCATCGTCTGCCCAGCTGCATTCATGCATATGCAGACATCTTAGGTGAGCAACCCCAGTCTCCAGTTCCAGTTAGACCATTGTTCTGAGCTGCATTTTAAATTCAATCTGCAATCCACTTTCTAGTCTAAAGACTGGTTGCTGCTGAAATTAATATTTGCTAGGTACCCTAACTCCAGAATACGCCCTACACTTCCTTGTACTAGTAATTTAAGAGTCAGCTTCTCTGTTTGAAACAACCCAAATTAACCAATCTATCTTGAACAATAAAGTAGGTACAGTGGCTATCATCTGCTTCTTGTAGACAGAGCACCTTCAAAGCCGCTCTATAGAGATATTTTGTCTTAACCAAGCTGATTACGGCTTTCCATTTACATGTTAAGAACTGGAGGCTAAATCTCATTTATGACTAGTAGTTAAATAAACTCTTAGCTGGAAGCTTACTTAAATCTGTTTATGCTCTTATATGTGAAAAGAAAAAGATTGGTTAAGACAAATGTAGGTCCCCTACAGACAGAAACAGGTGAATTGATTATGGGGAGCAAGGACATGGCAGACCAATTGAATAACTACTTTGGTTCTGTCTTCACCAGGGAGGACATAAATAATCTTCTGGAAATAGTAGGGGACAGAGGGTCCAGTGAGATGGAGGAACTGAGGGAAATACATGTTAGTAGGGAAGTGGTGTTAGGTAAATTGAAGGGATTAAAGGCAGATAAATCCCCAGGGCCAGATGGTCTGCAACCCAGAGTGCTTAAAGAAGTAGCCCAAGAAATAGTGGATGCATTAGTGACAATTTTTCAAAACTCTTTAGATTCTGGACTAGTTCCTGAGGATTGGAGGGTAGCTAATGTAACCCCACTTTTTAAAAAAGGAGGGAGAGAGAAACCGGGGAATTATAGACCAGTTAGCCTAACATCGGTGGTGGGGAAAATGCTAGAGTCAGTTATCAAAGATGTGATAACAGCACATTTGGAAAGCGGTGAAATCATCGGACAAAGTCAGCATGGATCTGTGAAAGGAAAATCATGTCTGACGAATCTCATAGAATGTTTTGAGGATGTAACTAGTAGAGTGGATAGGGGAGAACCAGTGGATGTGGTATATTTGGGTTTTCAAAAGGCTTTTGACAAGGTCCCACACAGGAGATTAGTGTGCAAACTTAAAGCACACGGTATTGGGGGTATGGTATTGATGTGGATAGAGAATTGGTTGGCAGACAGGATGCAAAGAGTGGGAATAAACGGGACCTTTTCAGAATGGCAGGCAGTGACTAGTGGGGTACCGCAAGGCTCAGTGCTGGGACCCCAGTTGTTTACAATATATATTAATGACTTAGATGAGGGAATTAAATGCAGCATCTCCAAGTTTGCGGATGACGTGAAGCTGGGCGGCAGTGTTAGCTGTGAGGAGGATGCTAAGAGGATGCAGGGTGACTTGGATAGGTTAGGTGAGTGGGCAAATTCATGGCAGATGCAATTTAATGTGGATAAATGTGAGGTTATCCACAATGGTGGCAAAAACGGGAAAACAGATTATTATTTGAATGGTGGCCGATTAGGAAAAGGGGAGGTGCAACGAGACCTTGGTGTCATTATACACCAGTCATTGAAAGTGGGCATGCAGGTACAGCAGGCGGTGAAAAAGGCAAATGGTATGCTGGCATTCATAGCAAGAGGATTCGAGTACAGGAGCAGGGAGGTACTACTGAAGTTGTACAAGGCCTTGGTGAAACCACACCTGGAGTATTGTGTGCAGATTTGGTCCCCTAATCTGAGGAAAGACATTCTTGCCATAGAGGAAGTACAAAGAAGGTTCACCAGATTGATTCCTGGGATGGCAGGACTTTCATATGATGAAAGACTGGATCGACTAGGCTTATATTCGTTGGAATTTAGAAGATTGAGGGGGAGGATCTCATTGAAACGTATAAAATCCTAAAGGGATTGGACAGGCTAGATGCAGGAAGATTGTTCCCAATGTTGGGGAAGTCCAGAACGAGGGTCACAGTTTGAGGATAAAGGGGAAGCCTTTTAGGTCCGAGATTAGGTAAAACTTCTTCACACAGAGAGTGGTGAATCTGTGGAATTCTCTGCCACAGGAAACAGTTGAGGCCAGTTCATTGGCTATATTTAGGAGGGAGTTAGATATGGCCCTTGTGGCTAAGGGGATCAGTGGGTATGGAGGGAAGGCTGGTACAGGGTTCTGAGTTGGATGATCAGCCATGATCATACTGAATGGCGGTGCAGGCTCGAAGGGCCAAATGGCCTACTCCTGCACCTATTTTCTATGTTTCTACGTTTCTTATGTGTGGCAGCTGTGTTTTGAAAACAAGCTTAGCAAACAATATCACAACTAAAGGACAGGGCAGAAGTTTCACGGATATCCACAATAAGACATTTACTTCAGGCACATAGAGATATACAGTTAGGTAAGAAAGGTTGGCCTTCCCAGTAACACTCACATCAGCAGCTAAGTTCAATGCCATTCTAATTACATTTGATATTGTGATCCTCCACTGTTTTACTTCAGCAGCTGATGGGCCAAGGCTCGGTATACAATGCTGCCACAGTTATGTAATATTTGGCACAAAATACGCTGAGTCATTATGATCCTCACAAAGGAGAAGAGAATTTCACTCAGAGAACATAAAGTGCTCTGTTGAAGACTAAGCATTACAACGAGAATTATGTCTAATATGAGATAAAGAGCTGTGTGTTCCTCCCCAGCATCAGAAAAGGCATTCACCAAGGACCTAGAGCTTCCTCTCAAAAAAGAATTGGGAGTTTTCAAGCGCAAAATGCTGGATGAACTCAGCAGGTAACGGAGGTGACCTGTTACAGCTGTGGCCAGGCCATAGTTGGAGGCAGTGTCCTAAAAAGGGAGGAAGGAGTCAAAGTCACCCACCAAAACAGGCAAAATCACAACAGTCTGACTTGACTGCTGACCATATCATAGAATTGGTAAGGCCTGCATCCAGGTCAATCAAACAGCTGGTGGCAGCCTCGACTGGCAGTACTGGTCACCCACAGATATATAGAAGAGGTTTATTAGGGGGCCAGCAATGTGAAATGTTAGTGGGCACAGGATTGTTAGTATGGATAACTGATCTACCCTTGCCCATGAGTCAGCCTCAGTTATTTGAGTTTCCCTAGTGGGAAAGTTTGCTAGTGCTACACAAGGGTGGCAGAGGGGTGGGTGGCTGTTTAAACCAGAGTTGCAGGGGGATGGGAACCAGAGAACCAGAATGGATAGCGGAGACACATGTTGTTAAAACTTCAAAGTCAGGAATCAAAAAGTAGAACATGGTATGACTAATGTCCTGAGTTGCATATATTTCAATGCACAAAGTATTGTAGTAAAGGCAGATGAGCTCAGGGCATGGATCAACATAAAGAATTAGAATATTGTAGTCATTAGTGAGACTTGGCTGCGGGGGGGGGCAGGACTGGCAGCTCAATATTCTTGGGTTCAGTTGTGTTATACGTGACAGAGAGGGAAGGATTAAAGGGGGAGGGGTGACATTTCTATTCAGGGAAAATGTTAGGACAGACTAAAGAACTCACCTGGTGAGGCCTTATGGGTGGAAGAGGAATAAGAAAGGTGTGACCATGTTAATGGAGCTATAAGACCACCCAACAGTCTGCGGGATTTAAAGGAACAAATTTGTAGAGAGAATGCAGACTGTTGCAAGAAACACAAGGTTGTTATCGTAGATGATTTTAACTTTCCACATATTGACTGGGAATCCCATACTGTAAATGGACTAGATAGGATAGAGTTTGTCAAATGTGTTTTGGAAAGTTTCCTTAATCAGTACATAGAAGTCACAGTGAGACAGTGCGTGATACTTGATGAGGTATTAGGAAATGAGACAAGGCAGTTGACGGAAGTTTGTGTTGGGGAAGACTTTGCATTTAGTGATCATAATGCCATTAATTTCAAAGTAAATAGGGAAAAAGGAAGGTCTGGTCTGCGAGATCAGATTCTAAATTGGAGAAGGGCCAACTTTGATGTATCAGATAGGATCAGGCAAGTGTTGATTATTGGGACAGGCTGCTTCCTGGCAAAGGTGTACTTGGTAAGTGGGAGGCCTTTAAAAGTGAAATTTTGAGAGTACAAAGCTTGTAAATGCCTCTTAGAATAAAAAATAAAGAAAACAGGTTTAGGGAACCTTGGTTTTCAAGAGATATTGAGGCCCTGGTTAAGAAGATAAAAGGGAGATGCACAGCAGATATAGCAAGTAGGAACAAATGAGGTACTTATGGAGTATAAGGAGTGCAAGAGAACACTTAAGAAAGAAATCAAGAGGGCTAAAAGAAGGCGCGAGGTTGCTCTAGCAGACAAGGTGAATGAGAGTCCTAAGGGATTCTACAGAAATTTTTGGAGCAAAAGGATTGCAAAGGACAAAAGTTCTCCTCTGGAAGATCAGAATGGTAATCTATGAATGAAGCAAAGTACATCTGTACTTACTCAGGAAATGAACACAGAGTCTACAGAAGGGAGGCAATGTAGCAACAAGGTCATGGACCCTATACAGATTACAGAGGAGAAGGTGTTTGCTGTCTTAAGGCAAATGAGGGTGGATAAATCCATGGGGCCTGACAAGTGTGTTCTCCTGTGAGACACAAGTGCAGAAACTACAGAGGCTTTAGCAGAGATACTTAAAATCATCCTTAGCCACAGGTGAGGTACCAAAGGATTGGAGAACAGCTAATAGTGTTCTGTTATTTGAGAAAGGCTATAAAAATAAGCCAGGAAATTATAGGCCAGTGAGTCTCACATCAATAATGGGAAAGTTACATTAATTTATTCTTTGGGACCGGATATATAAGTATTTGGATAGATTAAGATTAAGTATTTAGATTAAGGATAGACAGCATGGCTTTGAGCATGGTAAGTCATGCCTAACCAATTTTATAAAGTTTTTTAAGGATGTTACCAGGAAAGTTAATGATGGCAAGATAGTGGATGTTATCTACATGGACTATAGCAGAGTCTTTGGCAAAGTTCCACATGGGAATTTGGTCAAGAAGTTTCAGTTGCTTGGCATGCTAAATGAGGTAGTAAATTGGATTTGATAATGGATTCATGGGAGAAGCTAGAGAGAGATAGCAGATGGTTGTTTCTCTGACTGGAGGTCTGTGATTAGTGGAGAGCTGCAGGAATCAGTGTTGGCTCCGTTCCTTGCCATCTATATCAATGATCTGAATGATAATATGGTTAACTGGATCCGCAAATCTGTGGATAACACCAAGATTGGGGCTGTAGTGGACAGCAAAGAAGATTATCAGAGGTTGCAGCAGGATCCAGACCAGCTGGAAAAATGGGCTGAAAAACGGCAGATGAAGTTTAATGCCAACAAGTGCGAGGTGGTGCACTTCAGGAGGACCAACCTGGGTAGGTCTTACACAGTGAACAGTAGGGCACTGAGGAGTTGTGGTAGAACAAAGGGCTCTGGGAATACAGGTTCATAATTCATCGAAAGTGCTGGCACAGGTAGATAGAGTGGTAAGGAAAGCTTTTGGCACATTGGCCTTCATAAATGAGAGTACTGAGTACAGGAGATTGGTTGTTATGTTGAAGTTTTATAAGACGTTGGTGAGGCCTAATTTTGAGTATTGTGTTCAACTTTGGTCACCTTCCTACAGAAAAGATGTAAATACGATTAAAAAAGTACAGAGAAAATTTACAAGGATGTTGCTGAGTCTGGAGGACCCGTGTTGTAAGGAAAGACTGAATAGGTTATGACTTTATTCCCATGAACATAGAAGACTGAGGGGTGATTTTATAGAGGTATAGAAAATTATGAGGGGTATCGATAGGGTAAATGCAAGCAGGCTTTTTCAATTGAGGTTGGGTGGGACTACAACTAGCAGTTATATATATCTTATATGTGCTATCCTCCAAGAAGACCACAACCTGTTTAGAAGCATGTGTGCCTCAACAACCTGGAGAGCTATGTTGACTGGAATCAAGGATTCATGCTTTGGCTCTTCCTAGGGTCACCCATGCCAAACAGGCAAAAGGGTAGAGGTCAGACTAAGAGTGGTCCACTGGTTCTCCAGGTTTGAGGATTTGGCTGAGGGGTAACAACCATGACCGGTAAAACAAAATTGTTCTGGAAGCAGCAATGAAGAATCCTTCTACACCTGAGTGTGACGGTATTCCTGAGTCTCCAGCTGGGGCTTGCATGACTGACAATTTTGAAAACTGAGAGAACGCTACTGACATGATGAAGCACCACCAGAGGTGAAGGACCTTCATTGCTGCCCTAATCGCCAGTGGTGTACTGAGCAATCAAAAAGTTAAATGTGCTATGGGTGCTTTGTGCTGTGTATGACTGTTGGTACTGTGTTTTGCACATGGAAGAACTTTTAGAAGTTGTGTAGCTGCCTGCAGAGGTAGCAGCAATTAAAGTAAAGACACTTTAGAAACAGAAGAGTTAGGAGCAAAAAGGAATGAGTGTGCACATCATGGGGTAAAGCGAGAAAAAGAAGAACATAGGACAACAGAAATTGCAAGAAGGGAGGAAGAAACTACTGGAGCCAATTTAGTAAGGCTGTATAGAAATGTGAAGAACAATTGTAACCAGGTTAATACATTGAGCGATCCAGCAAAACAGCAGCAATATATTGCTGATCAGAGAGCATGAGGGAGAGAAGATGGTTGTCCACCTCCAACAGGTAGGCAACCAAGTCACAGTAGGGAGCAGCCTGAAAAGACAGGTTTCACTTCCAGGTGGCTAGTACCACAGGTGGTGCTCTGACAACTGACTCTTGTGTTTGTGTATAAACCCGGCAAGGCAGCCAGTGGAAACAGTGGACTCAGGATAAACTGTATGAATCACCTTCTTGCCTCCCTCACAGACAGAACAAGGGATCAAATTCACCCAGCAACAATGTCATTACATAGAATCACCAGCTAATGATCTTTCTGGAGTCAAGTGAATATAGTCGATATTAGTTCAAACAAGAACCTGTCTTCGGTTCTTATTAGAAATGTAAATAAATTCAGGAAGTTTGCAATTAGCCTTCAGTTTTATTATACATTGCAAACAGTAAGTTGAAGTTAAAAGCACAGACTGCTCCACAGACTAAGAGATTGCATATACAAGAGCCAAACATTAAAACAATGGGGTTATGTTAATTGACTTGCATCAAACCAGCCAACATGGGCACCATAATTTGCACCATTGTGACTGAGTTCAAGCTGGCAGACCAGACAGATGTTGTCACTTAGCATATCAAACACAGTCACAGATATAGGCATTCAATAGTGTCTGTGTACATATGAAATTTGTGTACTCAGAGACAGCCCTGACAACATTCATTTTGGGTGTCAGGGATTTTTGCCCCAAAAGCTTTTAGACTGTTTGTGTGAATTATTTTGTGACAAAGGTGTTTGAATATTCAGAGGTGTCTGAGTAATCTGTCAATCCAAAATATTGAAGGAAACAATGCCATTGTAACTATTGAAATTTGTATTAAATCACCTACTGTTACCTTTGAACTTAAGTGTATAAAAATGTGATGTACCTTTGGGTTTGTGAGCCTCTAGAATGATGCCTGCTTGGTGTGCCAAATATAGACGTTTACATCACCAGCTTCAGTGTCTCTCCAATGACTTTGTTGACAGTCATAACAGGCATGTCATTTAAAATTTTGATAAACCTCTATGGATGCACAGTGGAGAACATCCTGACTGGCTTCATCATAACCCAGTATAGAAACACTAGTGCCCGTGAACAGAAACTGCACAAAGAATTGTGGATACAGCCCTCCCTACCACTGAACACATCTACAGGAGTGCGACAAGAAAGCAGCATCCATCATCAAGGACCCCCACCATCCACAACATCCAGTCCATGCATTCTTCTGGCTGTTGTCTTCAGAAAGAAGGTAGGGAATATTAGGTCCCACACCACCAGGTTCAGGAACATTTATTACCCTTCAACCATTCGGCTTCTCAACCATTGTAGCTAATTTCATTCACCTCTACACTGAACTGATTCCACTTTAAAGGACTCTATCACTCATGTTCTCCATAACATTTATTACTATTATTTCAAACAAGGGAAGATATGCAGATGCTGGAAATCCAAGTGCAACCCAAGTTAATTAAACCCAAAGATGTAATGTTAGAAAGCTCCACCTGTGGAGGGATGAGACGAGGTTTACCAATTTTTTTCTAAAAAAGGAGAACTTTGAAGGGTAAAAAGCTATGAGAGAATGTGGCGTGGCTGATGTGTGTGCAGACAGGCGAGAGAAACACAGCAAACTATTAGAAACTAAAGATATAAACTGTTAAAAGTAGAATTATTAGTGAGTATCTCTATCCTACTTGCTTGAAAACCTCAGGGTAAAATCTCTGGAGGAGAGATGATATCGATAAAGGATCTATTGAAGTTATGGCTATAATGAGCAGCAGCTGTAATGAGACAATATCAGCATAGACGAGTGTCCAAGATCTCTACCATGTAACCGGAAATTAGTTCTGTTGAGTTACACCAAGGGATTTGATGAGTTAAAACTTTTACTCTTCTGAGTTTATAAATTTGTGTGTGAAATATGTTCAGTAGTGTAATGGAGAAGTGATTGGAAATGGCAATGTGATATTGTGTTATTTTGAAATAGAAAATACAATGTGTATAAAAACTTACAGAATGTAATTCTGTTGTATACGGGTCAGGTTTTTTTTGTGTAAGTTTTGTGAATCAGTTTTCTGAGGATGATCAACTATTTCATCCAACAAAACAAGAAACAAGATGGCGAGCCACCCAAGATCGAAGAGCTAGCGCGGGAACAAAATGTTTAATGACATAGAGGATTTAATACAGTTGGGTGTATAAGTTTATTTTCATTCGAAGAATCTAAATTTGATTTTCTGCAAGAACTGATTATTTTTACAAAGACTTTTGATAAGTTACTGAAAGAGATTTACTTTGTTATTTTGGAGAATTGTGAAAGCAATTAAGCTGGGTGTGTATATATATATATTTGAATTTGCAGACATACTGAATACTGACTGGAATTTCAAATTGTTCTTATGTAAATATTCTGTATATATTGATTTTTATAAGCAAAACTTGCCTCTAGAAGTGTGTGTTTTCTACACATTGCCTCCTTCCAATACCTAGAGCTTCACATGGCCTACTAGCACCTATTATAGCATTATTTAATTTGATTTTCTCATAAATAGTGCAGTGACCAGCACACGAGATGAGACCAGCGCTACACAGATGTTACACACAAAATGTTGGAGGAATGCCGCAGGGCAGGCAGCATCTATGTAAAAGGGTATCGTCGATGTTTCGGGCTGAGTCATGTATACTCAACAGTTTGAGCTGAGTCCCTTGTCTTAGCCCGAAACATCGACTATACTCTTTTCCATAGATGCTTCCTGACCTGCTGAGTTCCTCCAGCAGTCGTGTGTGCTGCTATTATTATAATTTGTATTTGCAGTTTGTTATCTTTTGCACATTAGTTGTCCGTTTTTGTATGGTATTTCATTGATTCTATCGTGTTTCTTTGTATCTACTGTGAATGCAGGTAAGAAAATAAGTGTCAGAGTGGACTATAGTGATATATACATACTTTGATAATAAATTTACCTTGAACTTTGTATGAGAATAACCACAGGTACAGACATTTGGTGTATGGGCTTGGCTGAACAGCCAATTGAAGAAAGCTACGATCTATAGGATTATAACTGAAATGTCTCTAAATTGGAATAATTCCTAAATGATGTTGAAGTTAAATTTCCTGTTGTGACAAGGAGTTTTTAACCTAAATGTGAGCTCTGTTTCACTTCCCACAGATGTACCCTGACCTGCCAAGTTCTCCCAGCATTTTCTGTTTTTATTTTAGATTTTCAGGCTCTGCAGATTTTTGATGGTCTTTTATGAGATGAGTATTGAGCTATAGCTTCTGAAGTTGTGAGACAAGCTGAATCACTCTCCTAAGCCGGTGCAAGTAATTATACAAAATACTTTGAATTTTTCTGAAGGAGTCTAATACTGAAGTGAGACCTGGTCAGCAATTGGGGACTCTCACATTTAATTTTAATTCCAATACTTCCAATATTTAGCTGTGGGAATTTAATTCTGAGTTCTGAAAGTCTGGATCAGTAAGTCGTGTGTATCTTCTGATTGGATCTTGTGAAGACTCTGCTATGGAACTAACCCATTCTCGTTTTTGCCCCTGAGTTCTGTCAACTTAATCTTCTCAGTGTGTCAAATGTCACAGGGTGTTGACGTCATGAAAGCTTTGATTTCTTCCTGGCTGCTGCTGTGCTGTGGCATTCTGAGTGGTTCCAATTCTGGCATGTTGCAGTGCTTTCAATAAGTGAAACATCAAAGTAGAAATTTCAGCAAATCTGCTTATTGGAGGGGGGTGGCGGTGGTGAAGAGGGAACAATAAGGTCATTAAGGACCACAAATATGAAGAGAAACCTGAAGTAGCCAGTATCAGTTTTATGCTGTGAACAATTTTGCAGCATGTTGCATAACAGTGCCAGATTAAAATTTCAAGGCAGACTTCAGCTCATATGAGCTCATGCCCTTTTTACTTGGGGGAGGGGGAGAGGGTGAGTAGAAGAGGATATCAGCATCGACAATCATAATAATTTTAGAATTCCTTTCACAACTTCAAGGTAGGTATGCCAAAGTACTTCAAAGTATTTTTGACTGGCACTGGAATCTCTCGCAATGTTGAAAACCAATCGGGATACAATTGGTTCCAGTAAATGACCATTTAATCATTTCATTACTTGTTTATTGAATGAGTGTTCCTTGCAAGTCCCATCCCTCTTTTGTCTTTACCTTTCATTGTTGAATAGCCATTTCAGAAGCAGTCAGTTGTCAATGACATTACTGTAGAGTCTGGAGTCAAATAGACCGGAATGGGTCAAAATTGGAGATTTAGTTTAGTTTTAAATCTGACATTTGCTGTCGTGGGAATAGCTGAACCTTACTGACTTTCCAATAGCTCTGTCAGCTGGTTACAGGACGTTAGAGAGAACATAGAAAAGTACAACACAAGAGCAGTCCACAATGTCTGTGCTGAACACAAAGCCAAATTAAATGGATCCCTTCTGCCACTCCACAATCTATATCCTTTCACTTTGTCTAAGAGCCTCTTAAATGCCACTGTCATATCAGCTTCCACCTTATCTATGGCAGCCTGTTCCAGGGGCACCTACCACTCTCTGTGTGTAAAAAAACAACAAATTACCGCCCCCCCCCACCCCGACATCTCCTTTAAACTTCCATCCTCATCATGTATGTACTCTAGTATTAGACATTTCTACCCTGGGGAATAAGACTTAGACTACCTACTTAATCTAGGTCTCCCATAATTTTATCAAATTCTGTTGGCCTCCCCTCAGCCTCTGATGCTGCAGAGAAAACAATACAAATGTACACAATTTCTGCTTATAGCTCATATCCTCTAATCCGGTCATCATCACGGTAAACCTTTTGTGTACACTCTTCGAAGCCTCCACACTCTTCCTGTATTGATGCAACCAGAAATGCGCACATTTGAAAACTCTGTAGATGCTGGAAATGAAGGCAACACACACAAAATGCTGGAGGAACTCAGCAGGTCAGGAAGCATCTATGGAAAACAGCAAACAGCCAACGTTTCGGGCAGAAACCCTTCATCAGGACTGGAAAAATGAGGTGAGAAGTCAGGATAAAAATGTAGAGGAAGAAGTACAATATAGTAGGTGATAGGTAAAACTGGGAAAAAGAAGTTGGTGAAGGAAAGAGCTGGGAAGTCACTTGGTGAAAGAGATAAAGGGCTGGTAGGAGAGGACAAGGCCATGGAGGAAAGGGAAGAGGGGGAGCACCAGAGGGAGGTGAAGGACAGGTAAGGAGATAAGGTGAGAGATGGAGGGGGTGTGGCCATTACCAGAAGTTCAAAAAATCGATGTTCATGTCATCAGGTTGGAAGCTACCCAGACGGACCTCAACCTGAGTGTGACCTCATCAAAGCAGTATAGGAGGCCATGGACTGACATTTTGGAATGGGAATAGGAAGTAGAATTGAAATGGGTGGTCACTGGGAGATCACGCTTTTCCTGTCACATGGAGCATAAGTGCTCAGCGAAGGGAGAAGATGTAAGGTTGAGATGGTTAATGTCTCGTCAGGTTTTTGACCTGCTGTAGTTTAACCTCAATAGGTGCCTACCTGGGTATAACTTCTCCCTCAAGTATCTCCAAACTAATTCTTATATTAAGCAAAATATAAAGGATGGATAAAAATTAAATAGTACATACTTAAAACCACAGATTATGTACTCTGCTATCTTCTACTTATTGTCACTGATCTCATGATGCCTGTTGTATTTCCTCCCATATAAAAGACTCCTACCCCAAAGTTTCAAACTTATTCTAAAACACACAAAGAAATTCACATATATACTACTATACAATTCTCTCAAACAAGTATACATGCACCCTTCCGGTGTTCCAGAAGGTCAGAAACGACCTTTTACAATTGATGGTCCTGTTTCGTGAAGCTATCTGAAACTGCCTGATAGCTGGTCTCTTATGCAAACCCACATGCACACACTCCAGACTTTTACATCTACCAGTTCAGCTCTCTGTCATGTTCTTTGCAAGCACATGGTCACCAATCTAAAAAGATGTAAGCATGGGGTGTACTCTTAAAATCACTCATCCCTTTAGACTGCTGAGATTGCTGGTCACACAATGGGTCAAGCGCATATCCCAGACGGGCCCCCAAATGTTGTGTCTGTGATCAAAGTCAGAAGAGAAACACTGAAGGCGGTGATATAGAAGTCTTTATTCAGCACAACATCTAGGCATTCTTCTGGAGATATTTTCAGTACAGGCTCACAAATGCAAAGATGTATCACATTTGTATACCCTTAATATCAAAGGTAACAGTGGGTGATCCAAACAATTTGAATAGTTACAATGGCATTGTTTCCTTCAATATTTTGGGTTGACAATGCATTCTTTGAATTACATTTCTACAGTGACAGGCACCTCTGAATGCTCAAACACTTTTGTCACAAAGTAATTCACACAAACCGTCTAAAAGCTTCTGAAGATGGAGAGCCAGACACCCAAAATTAAGTTGTCGGGGCTGACTCAGAGTACACAAAAACTATTGACTGCCTATACCTGTGACCATGTTTGAAACACTAACTGACAACATCCATATGGTCTGCCAGCTTTCACCCAAGTCAAAATAGTGCAAATAATTTAGCCATGTTGCCTGGTTTGATGCAAGTCAATTGCACAATCCTGATGTTTTAACACTTGGCTCTTCATTGGCAATCTCCTAGTCTGTGGAGCAGCCTGTGGTTTTAACTTCAAAGTACTGCTTGCAATTTACAAAAACAACCTGAAGGCTAACTGCGTTTCCTGAACTTATTTACTTTTCCAATAAGAACTGAAGCCTGGTTCTTTCTTGAATTAATATCTGCTATATTCACATAACTCCAAATACTTCCTAACAATGCTGAATTTGTGAAAATTATTAAGAAAGTAGAGGCATGGCCATGGCTTCTTTGTAATTGCTCTTGCATGCTGGACCCAGAACAGAATCTCTGAAGTGATAACACCAAGGAATTTAAAGTTACTGGCATCCTCCACCCTTGATCCTTTGATGAGGACTGCCTCATCAACCTCCAGTTTCCTCCTCCTGTAGTTAATCATCTCTTTGGTTTTGCTCACATTGAGCTGTTGTTGTGTAGCACCATTCAGCTAGGTTTTCAATCTGTCTCCTATATGGCCATTGGTCACAACTTTGATACAGCCATTATAGTATTGTTGTCAGTAAACATAAATATGGCATTGTTGCTGTCCTTAGCCTAACCATCTTAAGCATAAGTGAATAGAGCAAGGCAGTAAGCACACAGCTTGTGGTGCATCTATACTGAAGGTGACTATGGAGGAGATGTTGTCGCCTTGTCCTGAGCAAGATAACCATTGTAACAATACATCACCAGTAGGGTAAAAAGCAACCTACCTGACAACAGTCTAAATCCAACACACGGTGCAGTTTGATAAGTTAAACCAGGACATGGATAGTGAATGACCAGCCCCTGAGGAATTGTAGAACTGAGAGATCTAGGTTTACAAGTACATAGCTGCCTGAAAGTGCAGACACAGGTAGATAGGATGGAGATGAAGGCATATGGCACACTTACATTGGATGGGCCATTATGATAAGTGGGATGACATGCGGCAGCTGTGTAAAACATTGATGAGACTGCATCCAGAATAATAATGTGCATTCTAATCCATACTATAGGACGGATATGATTAAGCTAGAGAGTGTGCAGAAAATATTCACAAGGAAGTTGTTGCTGCTGAGGGGTTTTATTTTTAAGGAGACTCTGGAGAGACTGGCTCTCCTGGAGCGAAGGAGGCTGAGGAGTAACCTTATCGACCTATGTAGTTTTTGGGCGGGAGATAGAAGTGGGCTGTGCAGGACTGGGACAATACAAGGCTGGAAGATGTGAAGGGAAGCTTTCCCAAGGAAATTAGGTCCCTGACTTGTGTGATGTTTGATGGTGAGACATTACTGAAAGGAGGGACTTACTCTGTCAGTTATTAATTGGAGAATGCTGGAATTGCTCAGCATTTCTCTGTCATGTTTTCAGCAACCATTGTGTTCTGTGTCTCACAGTCCCAGTACATTGTTTGACATTTTTCCTCTTTCTAACTACCCTCTTTCATCTCCTTCTACTTATGTGACTCCAGACAAATCAGCTGTGATGAGCTAGACAGCACCAAAGCAATTGTGTTGCATAGACAACCTTGGTCCCAATTCCATCACAGGCATTCTCTTTGTCTTCTCTTTGAAAATTAAAGTAATTTTGTTTTTGAACTCTTCTGATTTGAATACAGCATCATTATCCTGAGATATTTGCTCTTAATACTGTTGCAACTGCCATGCATCCTAGTGTTTTCTGCTTCTATTAATGATTTGTGACATACACAGTGATTTGTTTTTCAGTCCACTGTTTGCATCATCTCTGCTTTATTGATTAAATTTTGAAGTCCATTGTATAGCTTCACAAATCTTTGCACACGTGAAAAGATTTTGCTTTTTACCTTAAATCCTTCCTGAACTTGGGTGCTGTAGGTACAGAGGAGATGTCAGGGGTAAGTTTTTTATTCAGAGAGTGGTGAGTGCATGGAATGGGCTGCCGGCGACGGTGGTGGAGGTGGATACGATAGGGTCTTTTAAGAGACTCCTGGATAGGTACATGGAGCTTAGAAAAATAGTGGCCTATGGGTAACCCTAGATAATTTCTAAAGTAAGGACATGTTCAGCACAGCTTTGTGGGCAGAAGGGCCTGAATTGTGCTGTAGGTTTTCTATGTTTCTATGTAATTAATATTTGTGTTAATTGGTATCTCCAAAAGGCATATACACCTTCAGAGGTGTCTGATCAATTACAGTGTGCTTCCACTATGTATCTCAATGAGACTATTTGTCAACCCAAATTATTGAAGTCAACAATGTTATTGTAACTATTGATATGGAAAATAAAACAAGATCCTTGCATCCTCACAGCAGCTACATTTACCTTACACCCGCCTTACAACCCCTTTTCCCTCTCTTTCAATCTATTTCCTCAGCCCATGAAACTATTGCGGAGTAGGTGGATCTCACAGTTATCCCTAAGTTTGAAACCTCCCTGGGGGTGGGCTGAGTTCAGCCTTTACTTGAGTATTTTCAGGAAGACTGGATCGTCCTTCTCTCAGTTGCCCAGCTATGAGTATTCCTCATAGACCCAGTATTTTAGTTCTGCATAGTCCATGCCAGGTTCATTGGGTCTCTGAACAACTGATATCATCATTTCCCAGCACTTTCTCCTCCAAGTTACTGCTTCATTTCTTCCGTAACATTCTGACATCTTTCCTCATTGCAGTAGCCCTACCATGTATTAGACAGATACTACTGAAGTTATATCATGGGATAATGCATCACAGAAAGCACAGCATGATCATGACCCTCCGGTAGGCCTGGTGATTGAGAAATTCTGTCACTGTTGTATCATTTGTGCGCTGCAAAATCCCAGAGAGGGCAGAAAGCTACAGTGGGCAAACCAGCCACAGCAGACAGGGCCCTGGGAAAACATCCAGATGGACTTCATGGGGCCCCTGCCAAAAAGCAGGGGGAAAAGCTACTGTCAGTGTTCATGGATCACTTCTTCCAGTGGGTAGAGGGTTTCCCAATGACAGATTGTACTGCCAGCGCAACGACACAGATTCTAGCTCAGGAAATCCTTCCCAGGTGGACGTAGATCAAGGAGCACATTTCACAGAGAAAGTGATGAAGGAAATGTGGAAGTTGTTAGGGATTCGACAATTATTCTATGTATTCTACAACCCTCAGAGCTCAGGAATGGTAGAAAGGTTAAACTGCCTTAGTTAAAGCTACAACAGAGACAGGAAAGATATGGTTTGATGTATGGCTAGGAACCCTGACGAGATAGTAACTAACCTCAAATCACATACCGGGTCAAAGCCCCTATGAATTACTAATGGGGTGACCAATGTGACTCCCTTATGCGGTGATTACTGGAACTTATGGAAATAAAAGGACCCAATATGTAAAGGACCTCTGTAATCAGCTTAAAATGTGGGAGCAAGCAAAACAACAGCAACACAGTGCTTCCTTCCTAGCGTGTCGCACCAGACAGTCAGCCATTCTTGCTTGGCTCGTGGTGTCAGGATTGGTCTCCTTTCGGATTAACCGGGTCACGATATGAACGTCCCTGACACGACCCTTTTTTTCTGACTGAGGGCGAGTGGCTAGCTTGACGCTCAACCCGGCACGGATGGAAAGCGTGCTTAGGGGGTGGCCCTGACTTGGATTTGAACTCAGGAGCCTTTGCTCCGAAGTCCGGCGCTGATGCCACTGCGTCACCAGCCGGCCAACACAGTGCTGATCAGGGAGAAAGCCGGGGGAGAGAAGATAATTCTCCCACAGCCGGCAGACCAAGTCATGATAAGTCATGATAAATCATGACAAGTTGACACTTGTGTTTGTGTTCAGACTGATGAAGCAGCCAGTGGAAGCACTAGCCTCAGGTTAAACCGTATGACTCGCCTGCTTGTTGCCCTCACAGACAGAGCAAAGGATCAAGTCCACCCATTAACAGTGTCATTACAGACAGCCTAAGTGATGACAGCAGTTGTGTCACATCTACTTCAGATGGAAGAGAATAGAGCAGGAATACAGAAGACAGAGAGAGAAAGAGAGAGCGTGTCAGTGAATCGTGAATAAAGCTTCAAGTATAACGGGAACTATACTTATAATGAAGGCTGTTCTTGGAGGTAGATGATTAGTTGTATAGATCATACTAGACATATATTGGGGAAAATAGATGGGAAGGGATCCGTGTTAAGTCTGAGGCATCAAGTTCCACAACCTTGATGGCAAGGCAGACTGAGAAAGAGAAGAATCGTCAGAAGGCCAGTCACCCCAGCTGAACAGGAAGTGAACACAAATAAGCTGGGCCCATCCAATGGTGCGCCGGTGATTGAAGTACAGTTCAGAAGGGGGGTGACACCAGGGTGAGATCCTTGCAGCTATTTGAATAGAGACCGCTCCAAATCCTCCTGTAGATTGATCAAAAAGTCTGGTTGTCCAGATCATTCTGATAATCTTCTGTCATGGCATGGAATGTGAACTGTTGCCTGTGAATATGAAACAAAGTTACCTTGCTGTGACCCTGCCTACAGAGCAAATACTGGCAGCAACTACTGATAATTTTAGCTATTAGATAGTGAAGAGGATTGTGATCAAATTTCTGGAAAGTTTTATTGCCATCTCCATGCAGTCTTGTAGATAGCCAATTAGATAGTGTAGATGTAGGTACACAGGGGTTTGTAATTGGGGAAGGGATCCAAGGTGAAAGACATTTTTGCTGCCCTGCTTAATCGGATCCTCCTCAAAGTATGGCCTTTTTTGGACAGATTTCTGTCCAGGGGCCGAGAGGAGGGCATATTAGGGAGTATTCTGGAGTTATGTTAATATAGCAGGTATTAATTCAAATAAGATCTGGGCTTTCGTTCTTGTTGTAAATATAAAAAAAGTTCAGGAGGCTTGAAATTAACTTGGAAATACCTTGAGTAATTACTCCCTTATGAAGAGTGGCTAGGCTACTGTGGAATCGCTGGGGGAGTCTGATCCAGGCACATAAACTACTGCCCACCCACGGTGAAGGCAAATCAGGTTTTGGACTCTGGTGCTAATGGGAGCCACAAAAATCCAGTAGCAATGTCGATCACTGAGAAAATTATATGTTCTGGAGACAGGCTATTCAGAATCATAGCTGGGCTGTAATGGGATACCAGCTCAGTCTGGTCTCATTGAGGGTAGTATAGTCTATTGCTAACTGATATGATCCACCTAGTTTCTTTACTGGCCATATTGGTGAGTTAGTGGTTGATGAGGTGTCTCTTAGTATCCCTGGTGTTTTAGGTCCTTCACTATACTCTGGATAGCTGTCAGTACATCAGCTTTTATGGGATACTGTTTATGGGGTTTATGCAGATCCCCCTCTATTTTAACTGGGTTTATCACAATCTAGCCCACACCTTTGGGAACTGCTGACAATGTAACCCATTGACACCATACTGGCTTCTGATTGGAGTGGCTATGGCTATGCAGGCTAGGTTATGTACACTATTGGTTGCACGTGTACACTGCTCCTGACTTGTCCATGCTATCTCTCCCTTTTCAGAGTCTATAACAGTCCCTGCCTCCCTCAGTATGTCTATTCCAAGGATAGTACCCTCATTATTTTGACTGACCCAGAAATACTCTGGAAGCTGCACTCCACTAATTTTGAGTATCTGTGCCTCCCTTCCGTTTGCCTTCACTGTTCTTTCCGCTATACCAGTGAGATAAATGGTCTCTCAAGCCATTGGCAAGGGTTGGTCAGTTAACAATAACAATGCCCCTGTGACCACTAACATATCATATTGCCGCCTCCCTAAAATTGCTGCTGCCTACATCTATGGGTCACTAGTTCTGGCAATGGGGGCCATCACCAGCTATTTGTCTGACCTTGAGGCTGTCTTTCCTAGTTCTATTATCTCGTCAACTCTCAGACTGGACAAAGAGGGCACCATTGGATTGGCAACATAGGGTCTGTACCGATCTTTACCTGTCTTGGTGGGAGACTCTCATGTCTCCTTTCCCTGTTAGGTCATTGTCTCTGTCACACCATTAGGTTTTGGTGAGGGTCGCATCCCTTATGAAGGTGAGAACTTTAAAAATCTTGACAGCAGGCCACAGTAGCACATTCAGGGCAAAGGTGTTTATTGTGCGCCAGAGTTGGAAAACTTTTAGAAAAAGTGCAAAACATTGAAAAATAACAAAATGACAAAAAGAAATAATGAGGATATATACTCAGACCTTTAGGACTACAGCTACAAAACGTCAGTCTAGCCTCGCCTCATCTTGCCTCACCTAGTTTAGCCTAGCCTAGCCTAGCCTTACAACATCCATTCTCCCTTTCCCACTTATACCAAAATGAGCCAGAGTAAGGATCATCTTTCTTTCTCTAGATAGGAGGAAAGGGATAGTCCATTATTTGGAAGGTGTGCAGGAAGAAGAAGTTACTTACATGAGCTTTATCAATTACACAAAAACAAAATACAAGAGTTCACATATTTCTACACAATCACAAATGTTCACAAATACATTTCTCACAATAAGATCACAATGGCATTTCGCAACAATCAACAACTAACTATTTTCCAGGAGCCAGCGCTCTCCCCCATCCCCTAAACTGAACCCTTCCACTGAGCCTGCACAGGGCATGTGCCACCACAAACAGCCACTATCAGCCAGATGCCCTCCCTGAAACTGGAAGCAACAGCAAACAGGACATATCAAAGAACGTCACTGTCCTTGAGTGTGCAAGTGCAAATGGAAGTGTCCATACTGCTTGTTAGCCTAGTGTGTGCATCCAGTAAGCACAATATCAGCACTGCCAGACAGGGATAATGAGAACTACAGGGCTTCTGAAGTTTGGGTGGGGGATGGGGATGAGAAATTACTTGTGGCAGACCTGCTCTGTCACATTACCCTCCCCACTCTTCTAGTTTGCCCAAGTTGGAAGAACAGGAGGGATAATCTGCAGTGATATTCTGGCTGCCCACTATGTGATGGATTGTGAAGCAGGGCAAGATACCACCTGGTGAGAATTTGTGCATCCAAGTCAAGCATGGTCGACTATCTCCAAAGCAAACTCCCAGCCAAGGAAGTAATAGTGAAGACTGTCTCGGGCCCACTTGATAGCCAGAGCCTCTTTCTCAAGTCGAATACTGAGCTTCCCATGGTAGCAGATTACTACTCAGGTATAAGACAGGCCTCTCAATTCCCTCTTCTCCTTGGGCCAAGACAGCATATATCCCTACTCCAGAAGCGTTCACCCGCACCAGGGAGGGCTTGTCGAAATCAGGACTAATGAGTACCAGTTCTTCACCGTGCCCCCTTTAAACTTACAAAAGTCCATTCACACTCCTCTGTCTAATGTACAGGATTCTTTGCATCCTTTAAGGTCAAATTAGTCAGAGGATTTGCCACTTCAGCAAGCCACGGTCTGAGATATCCATACCATCCAACCAGTCCAAGAAAAGGCATGACTTGCTTCTTAGAGTGAGGGTGGGGAATGTCCCAAATTGCTTGTTCCTTGTCCAGTTGAGGGTTTATCAGCCCATTCTCAAGCTGATTTCCCAAGTATCAGGTCTATGTCTTCACCCACTAGTATTTCCATAGGTTGAGCATAGGCCCTGCTGAAGCTAGTTGACCCAGGACCTGATCGACATGCTGGAGATAGTCTTCCCAACTTGTGCTGAAAATCACTATGTCATCGGGATTGTCCGCACTGAACTCTTCACACCCCTTCAATACACAGTCCATGAGGCACTGAAATGTTGCTGGAGTTCCATGTAGGCCAAACAGCATGAACATGAATGAAATGGAAAAGCCCAAGTGGGGTCCAGAAAGCAATGTATTCCTTGGACATTCATCCAGTGGAACTTGTAACCTGTACATAAATCCACTGTCCTAATATACTGAGCATGTCCCAACCCCTCCAATAGCTCATCTATTTGTGGCATAGGATCAGCATCAAAATTGGAGATGGCATTTACCTTCCTAAAGTCAATACGGACCATCAGGGAATTATCATATCTAGGCACATTAACTACTGGACTGCAGCATTCATTGTTTGATGGCTTGATGATACCCAGTTCCAACATGGCCCTTATCTCTGCCTTCGAGGTACTGACAAGTCACTCACAAGTCACTCTGCAGAAGATCGTGAACACGGCACAGCACATCACACAAACCAATCTTCCGTCCCTGGACTCACTTTACACCGCACGCTGTCGGAGCAGTGTTGCCAGGATAATCAAGGACATGACCCACCCAGCCAACACACTTTTTGTCCCTCTTCCCTCTGGGAGAAGGCTCAGGAGCTTGAAGAATCATATGGCCAGATTTGGGAACAGCTTCTTTCCAACTGTGATAAGACTGCTGAACGGATCCTGACCCAGATCTGGGCTGTACCCTCCAAATATCCGGACCTGCCTCTCGGTTTTTTTGCACTACCTTACTTTCCATTTTTCTATTTTATATTTATGATTTATAATTTAATTTTTTAATATTTACTATTTTTTACTATTTTTAATATTTAATATTTGTTACCCAGGGAGCGGGAAGCACAGAATCAAATATCGCTGTGATGATTGTACGTTCTAGTATCAATTGTTTGGCGACAATAAAGTATAAAAAAAAGTATGGATGGGTTGGTCATCCTTTACAACATGGATGGTGTGCTTAATCAAGTAGGTATGCCCAGTTTGTAGTCTAAACAAGATGGGATGCTGGGAGAAAAGACCTTTTAGAGCTGTCATTTGGTGAGGATCAAGATCATAAAGATGAGCTTGAGTTGAGGTTTCCCATGTCTAAAGATCTTGATTGTCATTCTCCTCTGCTTCCACCCCTTGGATCATCTGGAACATTTTAGCCTCCTCCCTCTCTTTCCATTTCTTCAAGAAGTTAACATGACGGGATGGGACACTTCATAATCTTCTTCAAAACCTCACAAGGATCTTGCCATTTAGCCAACAACTTGTTGCTGGAGGTATGTAAAAGAAGCAGGACCTTTTGAGCTGGCTGGAACTCCCTTTGTTAGGTTTTGTCATCAAACCAGAGCTCTGTTTTATTCTGAGTCTTTATCATGTTCTCATAGGCTCTTTCACAATACTGGTCAAGACAATCCCACATCTTTAGAATGTTGGAGACAATGTTTCTTCCTTCTTTTTCTTGGCTCTACTCTTCCCAGATGCTGCAAGGCAAATCAAAAGGACCTTGGACAGTCCACCCATAGAGGTGTTCGAAAGGTGAAAACCCAGTGGAGGCCTGAGGAACCTCCCGATAAGCAAAAAGTAGAAACAGAAGCCATTTGTCCCAGTCCCTCCTAGTGTAAGAAACAAACTTCCATAACAGGGACTTCAGGGTTTGGTTAAACCCTTCTACAAATCCATTATTCTGGGGATTGTAGGGACTAGTGCAGATGCCACTGATATCAATCTATTGTTGTAACTGGGACATGAGCCAGGAAGTGAAATTGGTGCCTTGGTCAGTAAGAATCTCCTCTGGAAAGCCCTGTCTGGAAAATAACTGGATGAGAGCAGGGATTATCTTGGGGGTAATTATGAAGTGTAAGGGAAATGCCTCAGGAAATCTGATGGCATGATCACAAACCTCAAGTGTATACTTGAATCCATTACTGCTCCTCTCAAGAGGCTCCACAATGTGCATTTAAATGGTGTTGTGATGAAGGGCATCGACTAATGAGGGGCTTGGTCTGACTTCAAGACTGGACGCTCTGAACAGATGTGGCATATATTGTTGGCCAGTAGAACTATCACCCAATTCTCAAGTAGGTCTTCTGTTGACCCAGGTGGCCTGCTCAGAGGAGGGTTATGTGCCAAATCAAGCACGAAGGACCTGCAGATCATTAGAACCACTAGACGTTTTTCAGGAGAACTTTATAGAGTATGTTGTTGTCAATAACATACATATCTGTTCCCACACATGATCCCTTACAGTCTAAAGAATAGGGGTTTTAGGGATAGGTCAGCTTTTTGGAGTTCACTTATGTTACTGGGAACCTGCCATGGACCAGTGCTGAGGTGTGTGTTGTACGGATGGGCTCACCTAAGGCTTTCTCTAGGCAGCGCTGACTACATGTTTTCTGAGGGCTCTTCCTACCTCCCTCAAACACACTGTCACAAGCCTTGGTCTAAGTATGGGTAGCATAGGGCATGAAAGTTTAACAGTGCTACCAGATTCAGTCTTTTGCAATACTGTAAGCCAGACAACACAGGCAAATCCCACCCAATGACCATATCATTTGGCAAGTTGACAACCACACACACCACAAAAGAAAAATGTAATCGTCAATGCCAAGGCTAAGACCTGTGTTAGGATATAAATTAACATCCCCATGCACACACTGCACTTGCGCACATTTAGAATAGTTAACATCAGCAGGGGAAACTAACTGTCTCTTAATCGGGTTCACCATACTCCCAGTGTCCAATAATGCCTAAACAGTTCATCCATTTACTTCCCTTCAGAAAGTTTATTTCTGTTCATATATTCTCCCTCCTGTTTTGAATGTTCACAGGCCTGCTACTCTGTTTCTTCCCCCTCTTGGGGAACATAACAGTAGTTTGACAGTTTTGGGTCCTTAAAGTGACAACTAGAAGTTTTGAAGCCTGGCTGTTGATAGAAGAAGCAAATTAAAGACTTGGTCTTCCCACTGTTTTTCTCTTCTATAGACACAGGTATAAATTTTATATGTCCCAGAATACCTTTACTCACAGCAGCTGTCCTCTTCTCCAGTGGCTGGATTGAAACTGGCCAGACCAACCCTCACTGGGCCTTTAGGTACTGTTCAGCCAGTTGGGCTACAACTAAGCCATTTGCAGGTTCATGTTCCTGTATAGACATCTTCTGTCAGGACTTGTAGCAGCCCTCTGATATGATGCCCTGTCCGATGTCCTCCCTGGTCTGGAGCTCTGACTTCACCCAGTGGCAATATAATACTTTCAGGCTGTGGTAGATCTCCTTTGGCGATTCCCCTGGTGGTGTAGTCCTGGCCTGGAACTTCAGTTGGAAGGTCTCTGGAATTATGTCAGACTTGGCAAGGAGAGCCTCCTTCAGCTAAGAATACTGGTTGGACGCCTCCTTATCTATCGCAGAGTAGGCCTCGAGCGGTTTCCCCATCAGTAGTGGGATGAGCTGTCAGGCCCACTCTTTCTCTTAGCCAAGCGCTCAAAACACAGTAAATAGTTTTCAATGTCCTCTCCGTCTTGGAAGCCAGGCAGTTTTGGCTCTGTTCTGTAAGTGATATCTCCGGGTCTCGTAGTGTCATCTGCATTGCATTTCCTTCACCTGCCTGAACAGAGTGCCTGGAAGCTGGTTAGGGTAGTCTTGTGCTGGAACTTTCTGCAGATCTTGAGTGAAAGTTGGGTGTCCCCATAGCAGGAGCTGTACCAGTTTTCCTCATGTCCTCTGGCTGGGGTGGTGTTGCTAGATGAGTTTTCAGCTCCAGAACTCCGGGATCAGCTGTTCACCCATTCCTACTGGCCACTTGTAGGACAGTCCAGGAGAGTTGTGACATTTGACATCTGGTACAGTCTCAGCAAGGGGCTCCCATGCCTTCAGCTCAGCCACTGGAACTGCAGACCTCTTTTCTTCTGACTCCACAGTGTCCTATTGCTCATCATCAGATCTGTCATTCCTGGTTGAAAAAGGAGCTCAAAACTTCATGAACACCCTTATTTTCTTGCGGCTTGCCACCCTACAACTGGCACTAACTGTCACACCATTGGGATTTGGTGAGGGTTGCATGCCCTTATGACGGTATGGACTTTAAAAATCAAACAGCAGGCTGCAATAGCATATTCAGTGCAAAGGTACTTATTGTGTGCCAGCAGTGAAACCTTGAAGAAAAAGTGCAAAAAAAAAGGCAAAATAACAAAAGAACGAAAAGATACAGTTTAAGTCAGAAGTTTACATCCACCTTAGCCAAATACATTTAAACCCAGTTTCCCTGTCTTAGGTCAGTTAAGATCACCACTTTATCTTATGAATGAAAATTTGTGGGCAGAACTGAAAAAGCGTGTGCGAGCAAGGAGGCCTACAAACCTGATTCAGTTACACCAGTTCTGTCTGAAGGAATGGAACAAAATTCCAGCAACTTACTGTGAGAAGCTTGTGGAAGGCTATCCAAAATGTTTGACCCAAGTTAAACAATTTAAAGGCAATGCTACCAAATACTAACAAAGTGTATGTAAACTTCTGACCCACTGGGAAAGTGATGAAAGAAAAAAAAGCTGAAATAAATCATTCTCTCTACTATTATTCTGACATTTCACATTCTTAAAATAAAGTAGTGATCCTAACTGACCTAAGACAGGGAATGTTTCCTAGGATTAAATGTCAGGAATTGTGAAAAATTGAGTTTAAATGTATTTGGCTAAGGTGTATGTAAACTTCTGACTTCAACTGTATATACATTCAGACCCTTAAGCTACAGCTCCAAAACATTAGTCTGAAGTAACATACCTCACCTTACCACATCCCCTCTCCCTTACCCACTTATTCTTCTACTTTTGACTTTTAATGGCAGTTGGCAGTCCACCTTAAGGGTGCATTACCACCACCAACTGGACTAGAGTGTGATGCAGAGAATTGGGAAATAAAACCCTTACTAGTTACTTTTTTAAATGAAAGCTAAATTATCCCAAAAAGCCCTATGAATTCTACATCATGAAAGACAACACTGTGAATTAAAGTCACTCCCATATCTGTATTTAAATGAAAACTATCAACTTGCAAAGATTGTAAAGAAGCTTGCATTTGATTTCTTTCAAGCTTATATGCTTCACACTGTAATAGTATGAGTTCAACTGTTTCATAATGATGACAAAACCACACAACTCAGAATGATGTTTCCCAACAAGATAGAAGGAATAATTAAGTATAGTATGCTGATTAATAGTAGTCATCAATATAATTCCTTCCCTTCTTGTTTCTCCCTTTCTCCCAACAGTTTTATGTATGTATTCTGTAAAGGTGTCTCCCCATATACCCATTATCCCACAAGTCTAGCCATAACCCCCTACCTCTTGCCCTACCAACCTCCTAGCTTCTGATTTGCTAAGGGGAAGGTCTATATCCACAACTGAACGTTCACCAGCAACTTTTATGTGTGTTGCTTAAACTTTTAACAGTTTTTTTTGCTAAACAATCAACCCACTCATTCCCCCCTCAGCACCTTTATGGGCAGGGTCTCATAAGAAGAGGACACATAAACTAATACTTTGAATATGAAATGAAGTTTGTTGACCTCTTCTCCTACTTACACCAAAAAGAACCTTTAAGTAGGGATCTCCTTATTCTAGGAGGAAAGTCATAGTCCATTATTTGGACTGTAGGGTGGGGGGGGTGGGGGGGGAGGAGTTGTTAACGTAAGGCTGAACAATTAGATAAAAACACAAAAAAACAAGAATTTACATCCTACTTCACAATCACAAATGTCCACAAATATATTTCTCAATATATTTCACAAATATAAGATCACAATGATATTTCACAACAAAATCAATCAACAAATAACCATTTTCCAGGAGACAGCACTGTCCCCCATCCCCCAAAATGAACTCTTGCACAGACCCGGCACGGAGAATGTGCCACCAAACAGGCACCTTTCCAAACACCCCACTCACTATCAGCTGAGTCCTCTGCTTGACACTGGAGAAGCAACAGCAAACAGGACGTGTCAAAGAGAGCCACTGTCCGAGAGTGTGCAAGTACAAACAAAAGTGTCCGCGCCGTGTGTCAGCACTGGATAATGAGCATTACGAGGCTACGGGAGGGGTGTTAGAAATTACTTGCGGCAGACCTCCCTCCTTTCTCGCAGTCTCCAACTGTGCCCTGGAAGACCACAGTTGTCACATCTCCTTTACCCTTCTATATCTTGGGCGGCGGTCCCTTACTAATGCCCTGGTCGGTGGTAAACTAAACAAGATCTCTAAGTCTTCACAACAGCTATGTCTGCTACAGCCAACATATGACCCCTCTTCCCTCACTTTTGATCTACTTCCCCAGCCCATGAAACTGTTGTGGGGTAGATGGATCCCACCATTATCGCCAACTCTAAAACTTCCCAGTGTACCGAGCCCAGCCCTTTCTTGAGCATTTTCAGAAAGACTGGATCATCCCTCTCACAATTGCACAGCCCTAAGTATCCTTCATAGGCCCAGTATTTTATCTCTGCAGAGTCCAGGCAAGGTTCATCAGCCTCCTGAACAACTGACATTATCATTCACGAGGAATTCTGCAGATGCTGGAATTTCAAGCAACACACATCAAAGTTGCTGGTGAACGCAGCAGGCCAGGCAGCATCTCTAGGAAGAGGTACAGTCGACGTTTTGTATCATTTTCCAGCTAATATTTTCATGACTGCTGTCCAGTGAGCATCAACCTGCTTTTCTTTCTCTCACTCTCTCTCCTTCTCTGTCTCTCTCTCCTCTCTTCTCTCTCCTCTCTTCTCTCCCTCCCTCCCCTCACCCCTTCTCCCTCTCTCCTCCTCCTCTCTCTCCCTCCCCTCTCTCTCCCATTCGCTCTCTCCCTCTCCTTCTCTCTCTCCCCCTCTCCCTCTCTTTCCCCCTGTCTCTCTTCACCCTCCCCCTCTCTCTCTCCACCCTCCCCCTCACTCGTTCTCTTCTCCCCCTCTCGTTCTCTCTTAACCCCTCTCTCTCTCTTCTTTCAATCTGCCCAGTTTCACTTGTACACTGTCTTGCTGTTCCCTGTATTATCCCTTTCCTTCTGTAGCTCTACTATTTGTTCGCTGTATGATTGCAGGCACTTTGTTCCCTGAAGGCAAGACATAGAATACCTGCTGCTTCAGCTCCCTTCCTCTTTGATTGACTTTTCAATGTTCCTCCGGGATCCAGGTCTTAATCCACCCAACTTTGTCCATTCCCTGTTCATCCTTCTCAAGTTTATGGAGTATATTGTCTGTGAGTTCTTCCCTCTTCATTATTGAGCCCATGATGTTGCTGTATCCATTCTATGCAGCAAGCTAATTTTTTTCCTGTCTGTTCTGTGCTTTGATTCTCAGATTGTCCAAACAATCTCAGACATGCACAAACAATACCATAAATGAGTGTACACACACCCTCTGGCATCCTTACCGTATCCCTCACACTATTCAATTTTCTTACTAGCCACACTATTCTTAATTTGTTGCCCAATGAGCAAACGTACACTCCAGCATCCTGGACTGTATCTCCTACACTGCCAAAGTGTTCTTAGTAGCCGTGCTATACTTAATCCTTTGCCTACTGAAAGAGTATAGTCATAGTCATAGCCATAGTCATAGTCATACTTTTTTGTTCCCAGGGGGAAATTGGTTTTCGTTACAGTTGCACCATAAATAATAAATAGTCATAGAACCATAAATAGTTAAATAGTAATATGTAAATTATGCCAGTAAATTGTGAAATAAGTCCAGGACCAGCCTACCGGCACAGGGTGTCTGACCCTCCAAGGGAGGAGTTGTAAAGTTTGATGGCCACAGGCAGGAATGACTTCCTATGACGCTCTGTGCTGCATCTCGGTGGAATGAGTCTCTGGCTGAATGTACTCCTGTGCCCACCCAATACATTATGTAGTGAATGGGAGACGTTGTCCAAGATGGCATGCAACTTCGACAGCATCCTCTTTTCAGACACCACCGTGAGAGAGTCCAGTTCCATCCTCACAACATCACTGGCCTTATGAATAAGTTTGTTGATCCTGTTGGTGTCTGCTACCCTCAGCCTGCTGCCCCAGCACACAACAGCAAACATGATAGCACTGGCCACCACAGACTCATAGAACATCCTCAGCATCGTCCGGCAGATGTTAAAGGACCTCAGTCTCCTCAGGAATTAGAGACGGCTCTGACCCTTCTTGTAGACAGCCTCAGTGTTCTTTGACCAGTCCAGTTTATTGTCAATTCGCATCCCCAGGTATTTGTAATCCTCCACCATGTCCAGACTGACCCCTTGGATGGAAACAGGGGTCACCGGTCCCTTAGCTCTCCTCAGGTCTACCACCAGCTCCTTAGTCTTTTTCACATTAAGCTGCAGATAATTCTGCTCACACCATGTGACAAAGTTTCCTACAATAGCCCTGTACTCGACCTCATCTCCCTTGCTGATGCATCCAACTATGGCAGAGTCATCCGAAAACTTCTGAAGATGACAAGACTCTGTGCAGTAGATGAAGTCCGAGGTGTAAATGGTGAAGAGAAAGGAAGACAAGACAGTCCCCTGTGGAGCCCCAGTGCTGCTGATCACTCTGTCGGACACACAGTGTTGCAAGCACACGTACTGTGGTCTGCCAGTCAGGTAATCAAGAATCAATGTCACCAGGGGAGCATCCACCTGCATTGCTGTCAGCTTCTCCCCCAGCACATCCCCAGACAGGTATACACACACCTCTGGTATTTTTAACAGTACAGTCCACAATACCAATGTGTTTACAGAAGGCACGCTACATTTAATCTATTGCCTACAGTACACACGCAACCTCTAGTGTCCTGAATGGCCAAAAACCACCTTTTGCAACTGGTGGCCCTGTGTCAATAAACTACCAGTGCTGTCTGATAGCTGGTCCCTTACGTGTATACACACACACACACACACCAGTTCAGCTCTTCACTATGTCCTTTGATACTCGTGGTTGTTGAGCTAAACAGATCTTAAGTACAGGTGCCACTCTTAAAAAGAAATGCTCACCTCCTTAGACCTCTGAAGTCACTGGCTACACTGAGGATCATGAATACATCCCAGACAAGCCCCCAGATGTTATGACTGTGATCAAAGTCACCAGAGAGACACTGAAGCTGGTGATATAGAACTGTTTATTCAGCACAACAAGCAGCCATCATTCCAGAGACAGTCTCAGTAGAGGCTCACAAACCCAAAGGTACAGATTTTTATGCCCTTATGGTCAAAGTTAAAAGTAAGTGATTCAATACAATTTCAATAGTTACAATGACATTGTTTGGTTCTATACTTTGGTTGCTTTGAGATACATAATGGAAGCCTATTGTAATTGATAAGATACCTCTGAATGTCTAAATGTCTTTGGAAGAAACTAATCAACAGAAATATCCTAAAACCTTTTGACGACAGAGAGGCAAACGCCCAAAATTAATTTTGTCAGGGCTGTCTCAGAGTACAGAAATATGTAACTACATATAACTTAATGATTGCCTATTCCTGTGACCATGTTTGATACGCTCAGTGACAATATCCATCTGGTCTGCCAACTTGAACACAAGTCACAATGGTGTAAATTACTTTGCCACATTGTTTGGTTTGATACAGGACAATTAAAACAACTCCATTGTTTTAACATTTGGCTCTTGCATTTGCATTTCCTTAGTCTGTGGATCAATCTGCGCTTTCAACTTCAATTTATTGGTTGCAACTGCAAGCTTCCTGAACTTATTTACATTTCCCACATGAACTGAAGCCTGAACCCCAGAATATTCCCTAACAATATACATTTTGAAAATAAATTTAATTTGGCTGTAAATAGTCCATTGTGATAGACGCTGTGGCAGCTGAAGATAGTATGGAGATGATAAAAAATTAAGATTAAACAGAATTAGTGTAAATAGGTGGTTGATGGTTGATGTGGATTTGTGGGCTGGAAGGCTTGTCTCCATGCTTTATCTATGGCAACTGTGATAACTGTGGTAAAATTCAGATTGATTGCTAGATAGGGAACTATCTAGAAACAGATCAGGATTCTGGTTTATGCCTACATAGAAACATAGAAAACCTACAGCACAATACAGGTCTTTCGAACATGTGCCGAACATGTACTTACTTTAGAAACCTCTATTTTTCTAAGCTCCATATACCTATCCAGGAGTCTCTTTAAAGACCCTATCTTATCTGCCTCCATCACCGTTGCCAGCAGCCCATTCCACGCACTCCCCATTCTGTGTAAAAAACTTCTCCTCTGTACCTAATTCCAAGCACAGAAGTATGAACTTCCAATACATACCGATGTCTATGTATTATAGCACAAAGTTTTACACATGAAGAGTCTCTGCTGTTCTGTCCTAAACTGTATGTAAAGCAAACTGTAAGTGTGATAGATACCCTCGCTCGGCCGGGGGCCATGGTCAAGTGGTCGGCGACTTGGGCCGGCTCCCCCACCGGACTTAGTCTGGTGAGGAGGGTGTGAGAACACCCAGCAGGACTAAAAAAAACAAGGTTTAACAAAGGGCGGATGAGCTCCTCGTGAGCCAACGGTAATCTTCCGTGGAAGAGATTAAAGCCTCACCACATATCTACGAATCGTATGCTATGCCCCTAGTTAGAAGAGACATGATGAACTTGGGCGCTGCACCCTGTGCCTGGACCTGCCCAAGGCCTCTGCCTAAGGAAGGGCCGAGCTTGAAGAAGCAGCCACGGCTGGAGGCCGACACGGCCTCGGGCTCGAGTTTGGCAGGGCAGGGCAGCAGCGGGCGGTGCCAAGGTGGCCAGCGAGAACAAACTGGAGGAGAGGCTGTACTCGGTGCTGTCGCAAGAATGAAGAAGATGGAGGTGCATAGCCACCAACCCTGGGTTTGGTACGGCACCCACTGAATGAATGACTGACTGGTAGATATCCTAAAGCAATGATTCTGTGGCCCGGTGACCCAGGATTTTGAGTGCATCTCCAGACTCGTGGAGTTCTGCTTGACAGCTAGCATATAATCATTAATGATTCACAGTTCCTGGTCCAAATCATAGACTTGAAGATGATCCACAGGTGGATACAGCAGAAGGAAGCTCAACAGGCAGAGGCAAGAGGCAAACCAGAAAAAATCACTTCCATACCAGCAATCAATTACATATCCATAACCATTTCATCCATGGCTATTTATGCCTTGGCGATTCAAGTAATCATCCAGATAAATCTTGTGAGATGCTCTGCCTCCATCACCCCTTCTCCTCTTAACTTTCTACCACTTCATTTAAACCCCTAGTTAAAGACAACTCTGTTTAATGAAAAGCTTCTCTATAATCTATCCTATCTGTGCCTTTCATAAATTTTGTAGCCATCAGGTATTCACACATCCTTCTTATCATAAGATAAACAAACCCAGCCTGTCCACTCTTTCTTCCCAACTGAAATAGTCTATCCTTGACAACATCTTGGTGAATCCTCTGCACTCTCACCATACTCTGAAAGTATGGTGCTCAGAACTGGAACACAATACGTCAGCTGTGCCTCACTAATGTTTTACATAATTGTTCCATAACCTTGCATCTCTTTTATTCCATGTGCTGGCATGTATTTGAATGCTTTCTAAACCACCTCATCTTCCTGTGCCACCACTTCAGGAATTGTACACAAAAGTTCCTCAGTACTTCCTGGGTCTAACTATTCATTATGTATCTTCTAGCTTTACTAGTTCTCTAAATATTGTCACCTCACATTGAGACACAATGGACTTCAGACGCTAGAAATCTGGAAAAAACATAAAGGCAGCATCTCATAGTCATAGAGCACAGCAGCACAAAAGGCAGCAAGTGCAGAGTAACTCTGTGGCCATTCCCCTCAATAATAAGAATACCATTTTGGATACTGTTGTGGGGGAAAATGTACTGGGGAAAGCCGCAATGACTTATAGTCATAGTCATAGTCATACTACATTAATCCCGAGGGAAATTGGTTTTCATTATAGTTGCACCGTAAATAATAAATAGTAATAGAACCATAAATAGTTAAATAGTAATATGTAAATTATGCCAGTAAATTATGAAATAAGTCCAGGACCAGCCTATTGCCTCAGGGTGTCTGACCCTCCAAGGGAGGAGTTGTAAAGTTTGATGGCCACAGGCAGGAATGACTTCCTATGATGCTCTGTGTTGCATCTCGGTGGAATGAGTCTCTGGCTGAATGTACTCCTGTGCCCAACCAGTCCATTACGTAGTGGATGGGAGACATTGTCCAAGATGGCATGCAACTTCGACAGCATCCTCTTTTCAGACACCACCGTCAGAGAGTCCAGTTCCATCCCCACAACATCACTGGCCTTATGAATGAGTTTGTTGATTCTGTTGGTGTCTGTTACCCTCAGCCTGCTGCCCCAGCACATAACAGCAAACATGATAGCACTGGCCACCACAGACTCGTAGAACATCCTCAGCATCGTCCAGCAGTTGTTAAAGGACCTCAGTCTCCTCAGGAAATAGAGACGGCTCTGACCCTTCTTGTAGACAGCCTCAGTGTTCTTTGACCAGTCCAGTTTATTGTCAATTCATATCCCCAGGTATTTGTAATCCTCCACCATGTCCACACTGACCCCCTGGATGGAAACAGGGGTCACCGGTCCCTTAGCCCTCCTCAGGAATAACCACCAGCTCCTTAGTCTTTGTCGCTGGCACTGAGTCTGACTCTGTGGCTCAGAAGGGAAGAGAAGTGCAGTGGTTCATGATAGTGAGTTCCATAGTTAGAGGAGCAGGCATGAAAGAGACATCCAGATGGTATGTTGCCTCCCAGGTGCAAGGGTCAGTGATGTCTCAGATTGGGTCCACAGCATTCTAAAGGGGGAGATTGAACATCCATAATTCATGGTACATATTGGTACCAAGTACATAGCTAGAAAAAGGGAGGAGGTCCTGAAGAGTGAATATTGAGAGTTAGGGAGAAATCTGTAAAGCAGGACCTCAAGGCAATAATCTCTGGATTGCTACCCATGTCACATGGCAGTGAGCATGATTTTGCAGATGGACATGTGGCTGAGTAATTGGCGCAAGGGGCAGAGTTTCAGAATACTGGATTATTGAGATCTCTTCTAAAGAAGGTACTGTATAACCTGTACAAAAAGGACAGGTTACACCTGAACTCAAGAGGGACCAAAATCATTGCAGACAGGTTTGCCTGAGCTGCTGAGGTGGGTTTACACTAATTTGACAGGAATGAGAACCACAGTGATAGGGCTGAAGATGGGGCAGTTGGTGTACAAGTAGATGCACTGTGTAGTGAAACTGTGAGGAAAGACAGGCAGATGATAGGGCAAAACTGCAGTCAGTGGAATGAGTTGTATTGTAACATGGGGACAAAATTCAAAAGGGTGATGAATACAGGATGGAAGGTGTTATATTTGAATGCACACAGTACATGGAATAATGTACAAATGTTTGTAGATGATCTTATAGCTCCGTTAGTAATTGGCAGGTATGACGTAGCTCTGGTGGTAAAATATGGAAACGGATCCATTGAAAAAGGTGACAGAGGAAGGCAAAAGATAGGAAATTAAAGACCAGTTAGCCAGACTTTGATAGCTGGTATGATGTTGGAGTCTTTTATGAAAGAATGAGGTTTTGGAGTACTTGGAGACACATGATAAAATTAAGAGGAACTCTTACCTAACAAATCTGTCTTAAGGAATTAACAAAGAGCATTGACAAAGGAGAGTTAGTGGATGTTGTTTACTTGGGTTTTCGGAAGGCCTTTGACAAGGTGCCACACATGGGGCTGCTAACCAAGATAAAAGACCATAGCATTAAAGGAAAGATACTAACATAGATAGTTGATTTCTTCAATTGCAGACAATTCAGACTGGTAACAGCATCTCCTCCACAATCTTTACCAGCACGACTGCACCACAAGACTGTCTGCTTGATCCCACACTCTATTTGCTTTAAACTTATGATTATGCAGTTAAGGCGACGATGAATCAGCATACAAGAGGGACACTGAAAATTTGGGTGAGTGGTGCCACAACAACAACCTCTTACTCAATGTCAGCAAGACCAAGGAGCTGATTAGTGACTTCAGGAGGAGGAGACCGGTGGTCTGTGAGCCAGTTTTCATCGGGGGATCAGAAGTCAAGAGGGTCAGCCACTTTAAATTCCTCGATGTTGTTGAGCATTTAATACATCAATATTATTTGAGTAATATTGTAAATATATTGTTTGATTAACCATTTTTGTCACTTATATAATTTATTATATGTTATATGTGAAAGTACGTGAATGGCATACATCATCACACCACATCATACATGCGTCTCTCTTACCGTAAAAACAAAACTAAGACACGCTTTCCCGGCTACATCTTTCCTTTCAATTAGTTTTATGTTTTGGAGTTACAAGACATAACAAACCAGTGGTGACGAGGAAGTTTAAACAAACCCGAGATGACGCTGAAGTGCAGCGAGATGTTGGGGTTAAAAAAGTAGTGTGGCAAGACGCACAAGTTTATAAAAAGTGCTGCGAGAAATGGTGGTGTAAAACAGTGCAGCACATGCTTCTTCAGGAAGGAAAAGGAGACACTGGTGTTAAAAAAAAAGGCAGAAAATGATCAAATTCTCAGGTTCATAAACAGTGAGTACTGGGTGATAATAATCATAGATATAAAAAAGCAGAAATAGCTGGCTATATCAGAAAGATTGACACGTTCAATTGCACAAGAGCTAACTAGATTTTGTTCTAGAGAATTGGGCAGTATTTTACAGCAAACAAAACAGTCGATGAAAAACAAGTAACACACACAAAAAAACACTGGTGGAGAACAGCAGGCCAGGCAGCATCTATAGGACCAAGACCTTGTTTCGGGCCAAGACCTTTCGTCAGGACTAACTGAAAGAAGAGATAGTAAGAGATTTGAAAGTGGGAGTGGGAGGGGGAGGGGGAGATCCAAAATGATAGGAGAAGACAGGAGGGGGAGGGATGGAGCCAAGAGCTGGACAGGTGATTGGCAAAAGGGATACAAGGCTGGAGAAGGGAGAGGATCATGGGACAGAAGGCCTAGGGAGAAAGAAAGGGGGAGGGGGGAAGCCCAGAAAATGGGCAAGGAGTTATAGTGAGAGGGACAGAGGGAGAAAAAAAGAGAGGAAAGAAAGGGAAAAGAAAATAAATAGATAGATAGATAGATAAATAAATAAATAATGGATGGGGTACCAAGGGGAGGTGGGGCATTAACGGAAGTTAGAGAAGTCAATGTTCATGCCATCAGGTTGGAGGCTACCCAGACGGAATATAAGGAGTTGTTCCTCCAACTTGAGTGTGGCTTCATCTTGACAGTAGAGGAGGCCGTGGATTGACATATCAGAATGGGAATGGAACATGGAATTAAAATGTGTGGCCACTGGAAGATCTTGCTTTCTCTGGCAGACAGAGCGTAGGTGTTCAGTGAAATGGTCTCCCAGCCTGCGTCGGGTCTCGCCAATATATAGAAGGCCACATCGGGAGCACCGGAAGCAGAAGTATCACCCTAGCCAACTCACAGGTAAATGTCGCCTCACCTGGAAGGACTGTCTGGGGCCCTGAATGGTGGTGAGGGAGGAAGTGTAAGGGCATGTGTAGCACTTGTTCTGCTTACAAGGATAAGTGCCAAGAGGGAGATTGGTGGGGAGGGATGAGGGGGACGAATGGACAAGGGAGTCATGTAGGGAGTGATCCCTGTGGAAAGCAGAAGGGGTGGGGGGGGAGTGAAAGATGTGCTTAGTGGTGGGATCCCGTTGGAGGTGGCGGAAGTTACGGAGAATAATATGTTGGACCTGGAGGCTGGTGGGGTGGTAGGTGAGAACAAGGGGAACCCTACTCCTAGTGGGGTGGTGGGAGGATGGAGTGAGAGCAGATATGCGTGAAATGGGAGAGATGCGTTTGAGAGCAGAGTTGATGGTGGAGGAAGGGAAGCCCCTTTCTTTAAAAAAGGAGGACATCTCCTTCGTCCTGGAATGAAAAGCCTCATCCTGAGAGCAGATGCGGCGGAGATGGAGGAATTGTGAGAAGGGGATGGCATCTTTGCAAGAGACAGGGTGGAAGAAGGAATAGTCCAGGTAGTTGTGAGAGTCCAAAGGCTTATAGCAGACATCAGTATATAAGCTGTCTCCAGAGATAGAGACAGAAAGATCAAGAAAGGGGAGGGAGGTGTCGGAAATGGACCAGGTAAACTTGAGGGCAGGGTGAAAGTTGGAGGCAAAGTTAATGAAGTCAACAAGCTCAGCATGCATGCAGGAAGCAGCGCCAATGCAGTCGTCGATGTAGTAAAGCAAAAGTGGGGGACAGATACCAGTATAGGCTTGGGACATGGATTGTTCCACAAAGCCAACAAAAAGGCAGGCACAGCTCGGACTCATACGGGCGCCCATGGCCACACCTTTAGTTTGGAGGAAGTGGGAGGAGCCAAAGGAGAAATTATTAAGAGTAAGGACTAATTCCACTAGACGGAGCAGAGTGGTGGTAGAGGGGAACAGGTTAGGTCCGGAATCCAAAAAGAAGCGGAGAGCTTTGAGACCTTCCTCGTGGGGGATGGAGGTATATAGGGACTGGTCATAGATATTCCTGATGTGGGATGGAGGTATATAGGGACTGGACATAGACCTTCCTGGTTTTGGATCTCCCCCTCCCCCTTTCAAATCTCTTACTATCTCTTCTTTTAGTTAGTCCTGACGAAGGGTCTCAGCCTGAGACATCGACTGTACCTCTTCCTCTAGATGCTGCCTGGTCTGCTGCGTTCCACCAGCATTTTTTTTGCGTGTGTTGCTTGAATTTCCAGCATCTGCAGATTTCCTCATGTTTGCAATGAAAAACAAGTACCAGTTCTGCTGAATGTACTGGGTTTAAATTGATTCGAAGTTTAACTGCTCCAACCAAATCAGCCAAAAGAACATAGATGATAGTGTAAAAGTAATACAGGAACATTTAGAACCAAAACAATTTAGGTTACATAAGTGGAATCAAAATGAAAGAAAGTCCATTTCAGCTTTGAAGAATTTGTCTGAGCATTGTCAATTCAGTGATGAGCTTAATAATGCACTGAGAGATCGTCTCATTGCTGACATCAGGTAGAAGGTACAATAGCCTCTGGACTCACACCACCAGGCTGAAGAACAGTTACTGTCCCACAACCATTAGGCTCCTGAACAAAAGGGGATAACTACACTCACTTGGCCTTCCATTGAGGTGTTCCCACAACCAATGAGCTCACTTTAAGGACTTTTTATCTTGCTATTCATCTTCTTGTTACTTATATTTGCATTTGCACAGTTTGTTGTGTTTTGCACTCTGGTTGATCTTTTATTAATCCCATTCTATAGATTTGCTGAGCGCGCCCACATGAATAATAAACCTCAGGGTTGTATATGGTGACACATATGCACTTTGATAATAAAATTTACTTTGAACTTTTGAACTTTGTTTAGTTTGTGGAACCTTACAAGAAAGTATTCAAAAATAGCTCCTAACTGAAGTACAAATAACATTTAAGAGAACAGTTGAAACCAAATGCAACATGGTGCCAGCAACCAACTCAAATAACATCCTACAGACAGTTCACAAAACTGCTTTTTTTCTTTTAAAGATACTTGTATTACTAATCTGTGTGCAATTGGAGTCTGTCATTTACATTTTGATAATGTGATTTTAGGCCAACTGAGCGATCTGGCCCTTTGACTAATGGTGGTGTGCAAACCCATGATCGGCTCCAAATCTCAATCAATTTGCCGTTTAAAGCGTCGAGCAAGATTGAATTCAATGAGGATGGGAGCAGAAGGCAAGCAGGTGTTCAGCGCCACCTGCCTGCATTTGATTGGTCTCCCTCTCTCTCTTGTTCACTGCTGCCAGAGGAAGATGCCAGCATTTGACCAGTCTCCCTCTTCCTCTCCCTTGCTGCCGGAGGAAGGTGTGGGAGTCTTGGTTCTGGGGCAAGGTTTGATTGGCATGGTTTGTGAATTGGACTCCTTTTAGAGGTCTCTGCAATTCATGTTATATGTGTTTCTGGTTATTCTTCTGTTAAATCGCTATCTTGTGTGATTTTGATTGGGGCAGATTGTCTTCGGCCTGCAGTCAATGAAAGACACATCACTGAATTGAACTGAACTGAGCTCTCCTAGACTGTTTCAAGGACTCTACATTCTGATGTTTAATATTCCATGAGATATTCTTTTGTTTTTTTCCATTTGCATGATTTGGTCTATTTTCCCTCGCTGGGTGTTTGATGTTTTCTTTGAATGGGTTCCATGGTGCTCCTTTGTTTCATGGCTGTCTGCAGGAAGACGTGACATTGCATATATATTTTGATAATAAATGTACTGTACTTGGAAATTGCTGTGTCAATGGAAACAGCAGATAGAGACACGATTGAGTTGCAGTCAGGAATGAAAGTGAGCATGAACAAAATTGCAATATCTAAACAAAAACGGGCCTGGTCAAAAAAATAGTGCTACTGTTGTGGCAAGAGCTCACGCACAGCAGACAAATGCACATTTAAAGCGTAAGTTGCTGAAAATGCAACAAAGTGGAACACATTTAAAGAACGTGTCAGGCAAACAAACATAAGTGGACTACTCAGGGAAAAGAAAAAGACAAAAAGTTAAGTTTCACTCTTAAAAAGGGCATTAATCCGTGTGCTGTTGATGAAAAATCTGATAATGATGAGAGTGACATAGGACTGAGTACCGTTGAGATTTACAATGTAAAAACTAACAATCAACATGATTTATACTTAAAGTGATCAGCAAGTTGAACTGGACACTGGCTCAAACATATTAAACTGAAGCCTGCAGATATCCAATTTAGAACTTAAACTGGAGAAAAGTTAACTCCTGTGGGAATGACATTCATAATAATGAAATACAACAACTAACAAGTCACATTGGTGCATGTATGTGGTAAAAACAAGAGGGCAATATTGTGAGGGTGTGAGTGGCTGAGACACCTACAAATTGATCCACCATTTGCATGTCACATTCCCTCCAATAGGGTCAACTGAAAGTAAATTAAGAAAGGTACTGGACAATGCAACTGTAACGTTCCGTTATATTGGCTCGTGTATGTCTAGGGGAAATCCCGCCCAGCACCTGCTTCAACACTCCCCTCAGGGCCAGTCGCCGCCCGAATCAATCACAAACATCAATCATCAGCCAGCACACCCAGTAAATTTTAACAAATACACTTTATAGATATTACTAATTCTATGACATTAATATGCATTCGATACAGAGAGGAAAGTAATGGGAAAAAAAAGGCGCCAACACTTATCAAAGTCCAAGTTCTTCGCGCGCTACCGTTGGAGCTCAATTCGACGTCAGACAACCACCCGAATTCCGTCGACTCACGGCTCGGGACCACCCTGAGTGATCGACCGGAGCTTCTCCGCACGTCTGCCGTCCTCCTCGTCTCTCCTCCGACTCCCCGCCAAAACCCAGTCCACAGTCATATCATACAGCATGGCATCCGAAAACAAAACGATACATAACCACCCATTGGCTATAGAACCTTGTTATCTCATTTAAAGTAAAACAAACTGTTAGCGCAAACTCTCTGCAGCGTTAAAACACAACAAAGCCGCATTCCCCAGATTAACATAACAAAGTCGCCATTTTAAATGTAACAAAAGAAAGACCCCGTACACTCTCCCCCCACCTCAAAAAGTCATGCCCTCATGACGTTAACAGAGTTCACCAGTGCTCCTTGTAAAACACAAAACCCAACCCAGGTGCATAAAGCAGTGACATAACTTTGCAGGGCAGTAGAGATCACACCCTGCTCTCGCGGCGCTATATAAGTGAGTCTTTCCAGGGGATGCCTACTCCTCGGAGGCCTCTGTACTTCCTCTGTTGACTCTCCCTGTTCAGACACCCCAGTTGACCCCTCGAGCCTATCTGTCGGACCTTCCCCTTCACCGGGATCCCTCTGCCCCTGTGAGCCCTCTGGCTCGAGTTCTGCCTCCACCCTCTCCTCCCCCAATCCCGGCTGTAATACAGGCGGCTCTGCAACACCCTCCCTTGGTTCCCCTGACTCAGTGATGGAAGGGCCAAGAGTCTCTTCTCCCGGCACCGGGGAATCAGCGAACGGAAGCAGGTACCACACGTCCGAATCATCATCTTCCGATGACGTATCCCTTCTCGAGGTGGGGACCGGCCCCGTTTTCTTCGCAGTGGGCTCTTCCCGCGCCCCGCGCCCTCGCAAAGTCCTCGTAATAGGAGTAAACTCCCATTCGGGCTCTGGGTCCATCTTCACCTCTCGACCCAGAGGCAACAGGTGGTTCTGATGGAGTACCTTGACAGGCCCCTGCCCGCCTTCAGGTCTCACCCGGTAAACCGGGAAATTCGGCATCTGACTCTCCACCACATATAGGGTGGCTGCCCAACAGTCCGCCAACTTGTGCTTACCCTGTAGTCCTAAATTCCGGATAAGGACTCGGTCTCCCGGCAATAGCTGGACGAACCTTACCTTCTTTTATCATACCTCCTTTTATTCCACTGGTTCTGCTTGGTGGCTGCCGCCTCAGCCAACTCGTACGCCCTTTTCAACTCTCTCCTCATATCGGACACGTACTTCAGACATGGCTTCGAAGGTATTTCCCTCGCTTCAGTCCCAAAACACAGATCAATGGGCAACCTCGCTTCCCGTCCGAACATCAGATAGTAGGGCGAGTACCCCATAGCATCATTGCGAGTACAATTGTAACAATGAACCAAATGGGCAATGTGCTGACTCCACTTACTCTTCCGTCCAATCTCCAAGGTGCCGAGCATGTCCAGCAGGGTCCGGTTAAACCACTCGGGTTGAGGATCACCCTGCGGGTGATAGGTGGTGGTTCTGGACTTTTCAATCCCGAGCATATCCAGCAATTCATGGATAAGCCTGCTCTCGAAGTCCCGTCCCTGATCACTGTGGATCCGCCGGGGAAGGCCATAATGAACAAAGTACTTCTCCCATAACACCTTCGCCACTGTAGTCGCTTTCTGATCCTTAGTAGGAAAAGCCTGCGCATATCTAGTGTAGTGATCCGTGAGGACCAAGACATTCGCGGTATTGCTGGTCTCTGGCTCAATAGACAGGAAATCCATACACACCAGGTCCATGGGTCCCGCACTCTGCAAGTGGGATAACGGAGCCGCCTGCGCAGGCAAGGTCTTCCTCCTGACGCAACGGCTACAGGTCTCACAGTATTCTTCCACCTCCCCCCTCATCCGGGGCCAGTAAAACCGGTCCTTGACTAATCCATAGGTCTTCTCTACCCCTAAGTGCCCGGAATCATCATGTAGAGCCTGGAGCACAGCCTTTCGATACTTCTCAGACATGACCAGCGGCCAGCGCCAGGGTGGTCCGGAGGCGACGTGACTCGGTACAGGACGTGGTTCTTCAGCTTCAACCGGGGCCACTCCTTCAGTAGTAGAGGAACCGAGGCATGTTTCGCCTTCTCCACCTGCCCCATATCACCCCGGCTAACCGCGTACCAGATAGTGCCAATGCTTGGGTCATCACGCTGAGCCGCCTTTACTTCCTGGGGACTCAACTCCGGCAGCTGCCTGTTCCTCAGAGCAGTCACATTACAGTAAACAGTGGGCAGCGCGTCACCGTCAGCCCCCAGTTGATCTACTGCCCGATCCGTTCCCATCTGTGCTCCTACTTCCCCGTCGCTCCCAACTTGACACATGGCCTTTACTCCCTGGGCAGGGACACTCTTCCACTCCTCGGCTCTGCCCGACTCGTCGTGCGCCCGACGAGACAGGGCATCTGCATCGATGTTCCGACTCCCCGGGCGGTACTTCAGGCTGAACTCATAGGCAGACAAGGCTGCTAACCACCGGTGCCCAGTAGCGTCCAGCTTCGCCGAGGTCAGGATATAAGTGAGGGGGTTGTTATCAGTTCTCACCTCAAACTGGGCCCCGTATAGGTAGTCACTCAACTTGTCCACCACCGCCCATTTCAACGCCAAGAACTCCAGCTTGTGAGTGGAATAGTTTCTCTCAGATGGCAACAAGCTCCGACTGACAAATGCCACCAGCCTCAAGCCGTTTCCCTGTTCCTGGTCAGAACAGCCCCCAGACCGTCGTGACTGGCATCAGTGTGTAGAACATATGGCTTCCGGGGATCAGCAAAAGCCAACACTGGGGCCTGCGTCAGCGCCCTTTTTAGAGATTGGAACGCCTCCTCACATTAAGCATCCCACCTCAATCCAAAAGGCTCCGCTGGGTTCAAGTATCCTCCTACCTCCAACCCTCGGTCTCCCTTCCTCCTCCTCCCCACAGGTGGATAGCCACACAGCAGCTGGTTCAATGGATGACTCATTTTCACATATCCTTTCACGAATCGCTGGTAATATCCGCAAAACCCCAAAAACGAGCGTAAGGCGCTCACCTTCTGAGGTCTCGGCCAGGTGGTGACTGCGGCTATCTTACCCAGATCGGTGGCCACTCCATTTCGCGAGATTATGTGCCCGACATAGCTGACCGACGTCTTACAGCACTGGCATTTATCCAGGGAAAGTTTTAACCCTTCCTGCTTCAGCCGACTCGGCACCTTCAGCAGCCGCTCCTCATGTTCCTCCAACGTAGATCCAAACACAATCAGGTCGTCCAGGTACACCAATACCTCCAGCAGGTTCATGTCCCCCACTGTCCGCTCCATGAGCCGCTGGAAGGTGGCTGGGGCCCCCAAGATACCTTGGGGTATTCGTTCGAACTGGAAAAACCCCAGGGGACAGATAAAGGCTGTCTTCTCCTTATCAGTTCCGCTCATCGGAATCTGGTAATACCCGCTCCGCACATCCAATACACTGAACCACTGTGCACCACTCAGACAGGCCAAGGCATCTTCCACCCTCGGGACCGTATATTGGTCGGGAACAGTGCGGCGGTTCAGGGTCCTATAGTCCACGCACATGCGTACCTTCCCATTTTTCTTCCTTGCCACCACTATGGGGGACGCATAGGGGCTTCGGGACTCCACAATAATCCCTGTGTCTTTCAACTGCCGCAAGTGCTGCCGCACATCCTCCACATCTGCTGGGGCCAACCGCCGCGACCTCTCCCCAAACGGGGTGTCATTTGTTACCCGAATAGTGTGCCGAGTGCTCTTGGAAAACCCTACATCAAACTCGCCCTGAGAAAAGACACCCCCTAACTTCAGCATCTTCTCCACCAGCCTGCTCTTATACGCCGGCGGTACAGGGGAGTTTTCAAAATTAAATGCCTCCTCGGTCAGCCGCCCCCCGTTTCCCAATAGTTTCCCTCCAGTGGGCTTCACGGGGGCGCTGGACATCACCATCACCGGGAACAAGTGCGCGAGGGGCATCCCGCGCTTAAAGGTGATCTCCCTCTCCGTTATGTTCCTTACCATCAACCCCATCCGCCGTGCCTGTACAGCTGAGGGCCTCTGCAATTCAGGTCTCACTAGCGCCCCAGCCGGGAACCGGGACTCCCTTTCCAGGTGGTCGGGGGCATCTACTAGCAGGGTCTCGCCTGGCAGTAATCCGGGGAATCTGGGGGTCCCCATCACTAGTGCCGCCTCCCCTGGCCATATCACCTTAGGCCTCGCCTTAGTGCACTACACCGTCCCTCGTTTGCACTCAGGATCCAGCCCATGAGGGTCACCCACTCCTTCGTACACTGCTCGGAACACGGGGTGGACCAAGAGGGTCTCCAGAAAGTTCTCCCCCCCTTCTTTTTACAGGCTCCCAAGAGCCGTCGCACCAGAGGGGAGTTAGTCCCCACCAACAGGGCAGCACCACCGGTCTCCACCGGGTCCGGACAAACCAACACCAGCGTCTCAAAGGTTTCCGATACTCCCACATCTCCCTCTGAAAATTCCAATCTCACTGACAAGTACCCATCGTACGGGTAATCACCATCACTTATGCCCCAAATCTCCAATGCATTAAACGGAGTTACTGCCAAATGCTTCAGATATTTGTTGTAGAACGACCGGTACAGTAAGGTAACCTGCGACCCGGTGTCAAGGATGGCTTTCGCAAAGATTCCCTCTATCCGTAGGGACGCGCTGGAACGGGGTCCCACCAGTCCATCAGGAATTTGGGCTCGTTCTTTCCGGGGTTCCATCGCGGTTTTCTGGGAACGTGTTCCTCCCGAGACTCCAATCCGTTCCCTCACTGAGCCTCTCCTAAGTTTCCCGACACCTCTCCCTTCTTGGTGGCCCGGGGGCCCTCCCCCCTCGGCGCATCTCGTCTCTCACAATCCTTCCGCAAGTGGCCAGCTTCCCCACAGCGGTAGCACGTCCCCGGCCACTCACATTCCCAGCGGAAATGCCCCTCTCTCCCACAGTTATAGCACCCACTACTCGCTGCCTCTCTACTCCCGATACGGGCCCCCAGGGACCCCTTGGATTTCTCTGGTCTCACCCCGGCTACCACATCCTGACTGCTGAAGACCGTCCCTGAGGGTCTGAGCCCCCTGGTCGGCCCAAAGCACACTCCTCGGCCCATACCTCTCGGATCAGCTGTCCGAATGATGGAGGGGAGCTCCGCTTAAATGACTGCCATACACTCCAAGCCACCCTGTCATCCTCCCGGGAACTGCTACATATCTGGCTCATCCTTAACTCCACCACTTCGTCCTCCCTCACCATCCCTCATTGCAGCAACCCCGTAAGCCTTACTTCCAGCCTGAACGCATAGTCTGAGAGCTTTTCCCCTCTTCTCTGCCCCATCCGTTGAAACTCTGCTAAATGCCGCCAGGGATCCCCTGACAGTCCAAACATTTCCTCCAAAACGTCTAAACACTCCGATAGGGAAGCCAAGGGGCGTGCCGCTCTCAGATCACAGACCACCCGGGCCGCCCCGCCCCTTAAGCTTTCCACCAATCGCTGTCTCTTTTCCTCATCCGAAACTGGCCACACCTCTAACAATTGGGATGTATCTTCAACCCAGGTATCATAGTCATCCTCCCCTTCCGGGGTGGGCTTGGCTCCCGAGAAAATTCTCAGCTTCGGGCGGTGCACCTCAACCCTTCTCGCCAGGGAGGTAATGGCAGCCGTTAACTCGGCAGTCTCCTCAAGCCCATGGGGGCGAGGCCTGGCCAAACCTTCCCACTCCGGCACCTCCTCACTTGCGTCCTCGGGGAGAGTGTGGAGACCCCACGGCCCCGCCTTCCCCTGGACGTGGACTGTCGCTGGTAATTCTAAAGTCATGATGTCGGCACTTGTCCGCACCAACATCCAGCTAGCCTCCAGTTCTTTCCCACCCCTTCTAGCTACAAGTTCTACCTGCCCGATACCTTTAATCAAACTCAACCCTTGCACCAGTACCTCTGCCAAAATGCGATAATCGACCCCGCTTACCACACACGCATGATTCACTGGTACCTCCTCCAATTCACACCAGTTTACAATCTTATCTCACTCCATCTTCACACCACTTACCGCAACAAGTACAACTTTCCCGAAAAGTCCAAATCCAGGACGGTAGCCCCCACTTGTAACGTTCCGTTATATTGGCTCGTGTATGTCTAGGGGAAATCCCGCCCAGCACCTGCTTCAACAGTCCCCTCAGGGCCAGTCACCGCCCGAATTAATCACAAACATCAATCATCAGCCAGCACACCCAGTAAATTTTAACAAATACACTTTATAGATATTACTAATTCTATGACATTAATATGCATTCGATACAGAGAGGAAAGTAATGGGAAAAAAAAGGCGCCAACACTTATCAAAGTCCAAGTTCTTCGCGCGCTACCGTTGGAGCTCAATTCGACGTCAGACGACCACCCGAATTCCGTCGACTCACGGCTCGGGACCACCCTGAGTGATCGACCGGAGCTTCTCCGCACGTCCGCCGTCCTCCTCGTCTCTCCTCCGACTCCCCGCCAAAACCCAGTCCACAGTCATATCATACAGCATGGCATCCGAAAACAAAACGATATATGACCACCCATTGGCTAATAGAACCTGGTTATCTCATTTAAAGTAAAACAAACTGTTAGCGCAAACTCTCTGCAGCGTTAAAACACAACAAAGCCGTATTCCCCAGATTAACATAACAAAATCGCCATTTTAAATGTAACAAAAGAAAGACCCCGTACACAACAATAGTGTTCAAGGATGGCATTGGAAAGCTCAAACATATCAGGCAGAACATAGTGTTAAATGACAGTGCCACACCCAAGTTTTACAAAGCCTGTCTGGTTCCTCATACTTTCCATAATAAAGTAGCCTTGGTGCTATATCACATTCTGTAGAGGCTGAAGGAATTCTTTCCAAGGTTGAGTGGAGCACATGGGCAACACCAGTTGCCAAAAAGAATGGGTTTGTCAGGATCTGTACTGATTTTAAGGTCACCATTAACTGAGTACTGAAAGTAGATCAATACTCTCTTCCCAGGATACAGGATATCCTTGCAAACCTTTCTGGAGGGAAACATTTCAGCAGAGTGGACTTAGCTGAGGCCTATCTACATATGGAGATGGAAAAAATAGTCCAAACTGTTTCTCACCATAAGGGCTTTGTCCCTAAAGAGTCGTATTTTTGGCCTAGCATCTGCAACTGCACTCTGGCAAAAGGCTATGGACTAAGTGCTGTGAGGCTGCTCGGGCACTCAATGTTAACTGGATGATATCATTGTTAGCAGTAAGGAGTACAACGAACATCTCCAAGATATCAAAAGTGCTAAAATGGTTAGAAGATTCTGGGCTCAGAGCACAAAACAATGAGTGTGAATTCATTAATCCAAACGTCATTCACTGTGGTCACACCATTGAAGCACAAGGATTACACAGGTTTGCTGAGAAAATTCAGTTTGTGGTGTATGACCCAAGGTCAAAAGACAAGGCACAGCTGTGGTCCTTTTTAGGATTTGTCAATCACCATAACAAGTTCCCACCAAACCTGGCTAGAGTGCTCCAACACCTTGAACTCATTTCTACAGATTGGGAAGAAATGGCAATGGTCAAAGCAGTGGGAGGTGGTTTTTCGAAAGGTAAAGCCAAGCACTCTTATTTCTCAATTGCTAGGAACTTTGGAACTATTCTAAAGGTGTTTGGTGGTTTTCTGGAGAACTACACAAATATGGCTGTGTACGTCCAATTATTTAATGCTATTGTGTAGTGACTTTGGGATGACATCAATTGTAGATATTACGATTGGGCCAATGCATACCCTGTTCATGTTCCATAGTCTTTCAAATTCCTCTTTTAATTTAGCATATTTCTAGTGTTTTCAGTTATTGATTTCTGTATGTTCTGTGCATTTGACCTGGCTGTATATAGTGTGACGAGAATACACATAAATTAAGATGTTAGCTGGCCTGGGCTGGCATCAGGGGTATCAGCAGTTGGTCTGCCACCTCTCTTCAGGAGAGGGAGAGATAAGGAACACAATGAAGCAGTATTTGGAGATGTTAATGAAGGAGACATCAGTCTGGGTATTGTCAAGATCGGCTCCCCCTTTGAACCCTGAACTGTTTGAAGTGATGGACAGGCGATACCCCAGCAGGGGGATAAAAAGGGACAGGTTCGCTAAGGCAAACACACACAACACCACGAGGTAAAGGTAACGAGACCCTGGAAGCGGTGCCCCCCCGCAAGTCGGCGGGAGTTGTTTGGAAGGCTGGCTGCAGAACCAAGCCTTAGACGCACAGGGTGGAAAGGTACGATCAGCGGGAATCCGGTGTGTGTCCGCCCTTGCGTGGGTGCCAGGTTCACTGCAGAGGATCGATCGCATCTGGAGGAGGGGTCACAGTCGGTGACCTCAGGTGACATCACAAAGGACTCGCCCTCAAGCTGCTTGTGAGCAATATCGCAGGTCTGCGAGTGGAAGCCGTTTTGAATGATTATTCGTTCTTGTTCTCTCTCTCCTTCCCCCCACATTGTCCATCGCCACAGCAACGATTACTGTGAACTGAACTAAATTGGACTGAACTTTGCGTCACTTTGAAATTGGTCATTTACCCCTAGACAACGATAGAGCTTGATTGATCCTGTTATCTTAATTCTGTGCACGTGTGTTTATCATTGCTGAACTGTTGCATTTATTATCCTTTCGATTACTGTGTTGCTTGTTTCTTTAATAAAACTTTCTTAGTTCTAGTAATCCAGACTCCAACTGCGTGGTCCATTTCTGCTGGTTTGGCAACCCAGTTACGGGGTACGTAACATAAGTGGGGTTCTCGTCCGCGATTTTGAACGCTAAATTTGGGATGGAGTAAATTGATTGGGTCAAAATTCCTGAAAGAAAGAAAAGACAAACAGCAGAAATGGAGGCTGATGAATTTTTAAAGGCGCCGACCTTGGAGGCATTAGAGAATGCCAGGAAATCGGAACTGGTAGCTGTGGCCAAACTGTTGAATCTTGCTAAGGGGAAGTCGACAATGAGGAGAGAGGAGATTCACAGAGCTATCGTAGAGCACTATGTATCTAAGGGTGTGTTTCCCCAAGGGGAGCTGGAGGTGGTGTCTATTGAAAAACCTGCTGGAGACGCGGTACAGGTGCAGCTTGAAAAAACTGAGGCTCGAGCACGAGTTCCGGGTACGACAGTTGGAGCGGGAAGAGAAAGAGAGACAGCAGGAGAAAGAGTTAGAACGGCAGGAGAGAGAGTTAGAAAGGCAGGAGAAAGAGAGAGAGAGAGAGACAGTTGGAGCGGGAAGAGAAAGAGAGAGAGAGACAGTGGAGCGAGAAGAGAGAGAGAGGCAGAGGGAAAGGGAATTTGAGCTGGAGAAGTTAAAGATGGCGGCAGTGCAGGGGTCCATGCCGAACCAAGGTGGAGGGTTCAGGGCGACCCAGGAGGTTAGGCTGGTTCCCCCACTTGACGATACCGATGTGGATCGGTACTTTCTCCACTTCGAAAAAGTTGCCACAAGTCAGGACTGGCTGAGGGATAAGTGGGCTGTTTTACTTCAGAGTGTACTGAAAGGGAAAGCCCAACAAGCTTACTCAGCTTTGTCCGCGGAAGATGACCAGAGGTATGAGGTGGTGAGAGAGGCCATCCTCAGGATTTATGAGTTGGTCCCGGAGGCGTACCGGCAGAGGTTCCGGAATGCGAGGAAGCAGTGGGACCGCACGTATTTAGAGTTCGCCCGTGAGATGCAGACATATTGTGAGCATTGGTGCGCCTCGAAGGAGGTAGATGGGGATTATGACGGACTGCTACAGCTGATCCTGATTGAGCAGTTTAAAGGTTGTGTCCCTGAGGGTATGAGACCCTACATAGATGAGAAGGAGGCAGCCACGTTAGCCGCAACTACTAAGTTAGCGGATGAGTATGCGTTGAGGCATAAAATGAAGTTTGCCCCGAGTAAAGGCTACCAGAAGGGTCCGCCGGAAAAGTCAGAAAGTAAGCCGGGGACTAGTGAGAAAGATAAGGTAGACCGGGAACAGTCTGCCAGGAAGACTCCTGGGGTCGTCTGTTATAATTGTGGGAAAGTCGGACACTTTGCGACCAGGTGCTTTGCCCCAAAGGAGGAGACGGGAAAAGGAAAAACGGCAATTTTGACTGGCTGTATCGAGCTGGTACGCAAACCGCTAGGGAAGGACAGGTCTGCCAAAGTTCAGGAAGGGCGCGAGAGGTTTATCTTGGCCGGATTGGTGTCAGTGAAGGAGGGGTTAAAACCAGTTCCAGTGCGGATCTGGAGAGACACGGGAGCGTGTCAGTCACTAATACTGAAGAGTGTATTAGAGTTTAGCTCAGAGACCCAGACTGGGGAGGTAGAGGTCAAAGGTGTTGGGGAAGGGACAGAGTCAGTCTCTTTGCACCAGATACACTTACAAAGCAACCTGGTCTCTGGACTAGTCACGATCGGGGTGAGGTCCGAATTACCGATGAAAGGCGTGGAAGCCTTGCTCGGTAATGACGTCGCCGGGGGAATCGTGTTCCCAGTCGTGAGATTGACAGGTCAGCCTGCCAGAAGTGAGGCCCCACCCATGGACTCACAGGTTCATCACGGGACCGCGGTAGTGAACTTAGCTGAGACGTTTCTACCAGTCTTGTACGAGACGGGGGTAGAAAATGAAAAGAAGGAGTGTAGTGAAACAAGAGGTAGTGAGGGAGCTGGGACAGACATAGCAGTAGCCAGGAAAGAATTTGCGCAGGAGCGAGACGAGGGGCTGATGGTTTTGGCAGAGACAGCTCTCTCTGACACAGACTTAACAAGGGAACTAGTAGGCTATTGTGCGGAGGAGGAAGTGCTTAGGAAGAAAGGGAAATCAAGTACCGTGCCCGCAGATGAGGAATGGGGGGTGGTGCAAAAGAGTTATGGGGATGAGGTTTTTAACCTGGCCTACGAGGTACCCCCCGGTGGACATTTTGTGGTACTGGAAGGAACAGTTGGTGGAACCATGAAAGAGGTTTACCGGCTGCCCAGGGGGAAGGATGTTATTGATTATGACCGACGCGAACTGAGACGGTCACAGACTTTTGATATGCTAACAAACCTAGTCGGTGTTAGCACGGAAATCAATGAAGCTAGGGTCCCCCCGATAAGAGAGAAAAACCATTTTGAAAAGATGAGTATGGTATCGACCAGATGGGAGAAGGCTATTGTTTTGGCCAGGTCTGCTGATAAGGTCTCTCCCTTAATCCCCGAACAAAGCGACTCTTTAGGGGAAGTGATTAAACGACTCGCACCCGTGTGTTTGATTGTCCCGAGGCGATGCAAAGAACTGGGATGTTGGGTGGTGTCTGTAACAATAGGTCAGCCTAGTAAGCAACATCCATATAGAATGAGTAATTCAGTGACTAAAGGGCTGACGAACACAGAGGTGTGTATTGGCAATTTAATACGGCTGTCTGAAGCCAGCTTGATAGTGAACCTTGAAAAAAATGAGTTCGGCCACATGAAGGTCACTTACCTGGGAATTGTGGTGACACAGGGGCAGCTGGCAGCGATGCAAGCTACAGTGCAGGCTATCGCTGACCTCCCAACCCCGACAGACAACAGGGCCCGGAGAAGGCTCTTGGAGATGGTGGGGTACTGTAGGAAGTTTTGCAATAACTCTGCGGTCACTACCCCTCCCCCTCCTACTAAGCCCTTGCGAGAGAAAACTAAGTCGGAATGGGACGACCCTTGTTATTGTGGTCCGGGACAAAACCAAATGAGAGGTTACATTGATCGCAATTCATCAGTGTTTTTGGCCACTACAAAGTTTGCTAAATTGGAGCCTGGTCTAAGGGATTATTAATAACACATATAAAAGGAACAGAAAATGTGATGGCTGACTGTCTGTCAGGTGTTGACAACTTCAAATTCTCTGTATTAGCCAAATAGCTGATAAAGATGTATATTTGTGTGAATCAAATAATGTATTCATGTTTGTAATTTTTACCCCGGTAAAAACCCTTAAAGGGGGGAAGTGTGACGAGAATACACATAAATTAAGATGTTAGCTGGCCTGGGCTGGCACCAGGGATATCAGCAGTTGGTCTGTCACCTCTCTTCAGGAGAGGGAGAGATAAGGAACACAATGAAGCAGTATTTGGAGATGTTAATGAAGGAGACATCAGTCTGGGTATTGTCAAGATCGGCTGCCCCTTTGAACCCTGAACTGTTTGAAGTGATGGACAGGCGATACCCCAGCAGGGGGATAAAAAGGGACAGGTTCGCTAAGGCAAACACACACGACACCACGACACCACGAACTAAATTGGACTGAACTTTGCGTCACTTTGAAATTGGTCATTTACTCCTAGACAACGATAGATTGATCCTGTTATCTGAATTCTGTGCACGTGTGTTTATCATTGCTGAACTGTTGCATTTATTATCCTTTCGATTACTGTGTTGCTTGTTTCTTTAATAAAACTTTCTAGTTCTAGTAATCCAGACTCCAACTGAGTGATCCATTTCTGCTGGTTTGGCAACCCAGTTACGGGGTACGTAACAATAGTAAGTAAATTGTTCTTGCTTGTTTATCCTGTAATACTATATCCTTATGGGTATAATGGATTGGTCATAATATAACTTTTTTGGACTCTGACTCTAAAACTGGATCAGACTTGTATTTATGGTAAGGTATGGTGTCTTTTATGTGTTTGTATTTAAAGCAAGTGTTTCCTAAAATTTGTCATTTTAGTTCTTATTTTTCTTTGTAAATCTTCCATATCAGTTTCAGACCAAGATATAATGCCTAAAGAATAGGTGAATATGGGTATAGCAAAACTGTTTATTGCCTTTGTTATAATTTTGCTGTTGAGCTCAACTGGCAGATATTCTTAAGCCTTGAAGTACATTCTGTCAAGAGTTTTCCCTTTATCACACTATGAATTATTTACTTTGTTTGTTGATATCCTAGATACTTACATTTCATATTCTTCCATTGGATGTATTGTATCCTGCTGCTCTGTTTTGTATTCTACTAGCTCTATTGCACCTTTCGTTATGTTTAATGTCTGCATTTGTCTAGTCCAAAGTTCATGTCTATATCTTTCAAAAATAGTTCTACTATTTGAATTAATTGCTTTAGCTTTAATGATAAAGGAGTGTATAATTTCAAAGTTTCCATGTATAGAAGATGTGTCAAGGTAAAATTCATTTAGTTGTTTCAGATTTGATACACTATTTTTGTCTGATTTAGTAAATTAGAGAGCAGGTTTAAATCTAGACAAAACCATTGTGGGCTTAGAGAGTCACCCTGGCAAATGCATTGGTTTATTCTGATAATGGTGGTTGTTCTTTTTTAATTGCTAAAAGATCGAGTAATTATAAAACACCAGTGGTTCATCAGTTGTTGAAGGAATTTCACAAGTATTGGGTGTAGTTTACGGTATATATTAAGAACTTCTATTAACCATGATTGTGGGATGGAATCAAATTGACTTTAGTAGTCAATTTTACAACATGAAGATTTCTGCTTTTCCACCGGATTGGATTTAGAATTATGAAATCTATTATCAGTTGTCCTTACAACATCCTTTCTGCTCTTCTGTAAGTATATTGTGGTTATCAAATGAGTGGTGATTAGCTTGCCGAATGCATGATGTTACAATTTTATATATATTTTGTAAACAAGTAATAGGACGATATTTTAATGGTTTGTGATTTCCCCTTTGGGTAAATGATATGTTTTACTTTCTGGAAAAAATTCAGGCACTTTTTCAGGATTATTATTATCATCTTTTTTGTCTTTCTTTTTGTGTTTGCGCAGTTTGTTGTCTTTTGCCCATTGGTTGTCTACCCCGGTGGTGCGGACTTTCATCGATCAATCCTATTATTGATTCTTAGATTTATTGAGTATGCCCACAAGAAAGTAAATCTCAGGGTTTGATATGATGACATACAGTACAATATATCTACTTTGATAATAAATCTACTTTGAACTTTGAAGATTGGCTGACTGACAGGAAACAAAGAGTAGGAATAAACAAGGCCTTTTCTGGATGGCTACTGATGACTAGTGGTGTCCCACAGGGGTTAGTGTTGGGACCGCTTTTTTAACATTATATTTCAATGTTTTGGATGCAAAATTGATAACTTTGTGGCTAAGTTTGCAAATGATACAAAGATAGTTGGTAGGGAAGGTAGTGTTGAGGAAGCAGGGAGTCTGCAGAAACGCTGAGACAGATTAGGAGAATGGGCAAAAAAAGAAGAAGCAAGTGGAAATAGTGTAGGGAAGTGTATAGTCATGCACTTTGGTAGAAGGAACTCACTAAAAGATAATTTGCAGTTTGAGTTGATGGTAAGGAAGGTAAATACAATGTTAGCGTTCATTTCAAGAGAACTAGATGATAAAAACAAGGATGTAATGCTGAAGCTTTATGAGCCATTGGTCGGACACAACATGGCTGTGTTGTGAGTAGTTTTGGTCCCCGTATCTAAGAAAAGATTTGCTGACATTGAAGAGGGTCCAAAGGAGGCTCATGATAATGATCCCAGAAACAAAAGGGTTAATAAATGAGGAGAGTTTGACGGCTCTGGGATTGTACTTGCTGGTGTTTAGGACAATGAAAGGACATCCCATTGAAACCTACTGAATATAGAAAGACCTAAGTAGAGTGGATGTGGAGAAGATGTTTCCTATAGTGAGGGAGTCTAGGACCAGAGGGCATAGCCTCAGAATAGAAGGATGTCCTTTTAGAGCAGAGATAAGGAGGATTTTCTTTAGCTAGAGGGTGGTGAATCTGTGGAATTCATTGTCACAGATGTCTATTAAGTCAACATTATTAGGTATATTTAAAATGAAGGTGGATAGGTTTTTGATTAGTAAGGGGTTCAATGGTTATGGGAGAAGGCAGCAGAATGGGGTTGAGAGGGATAAAACCAACTGTGACGTACTGGCAACATACTCAAAGGGTCAAATGGCCTTCTTCTCCAATGTCTTATGATCTTTCCCTGAACTCATATGCTCAAGTTCTGGCAACATAGTTGTAAATTTTCTCTGTACTATTGCAATCTTATTGATATCTTTCCTGTAGATACAGTAGATGATCGGAACTTCACACAATACTCCAAGTTAGGCCTCACTAATGTCTTATACAACTTCAACATAACAGTCCAATTACTGTACTCAATACTTTGATTTATGAAGGCCAATCTGCCAAAAGCTCTCTTTATGACCGTGATGCCACTTTCAAGAAATTATGGATCTGTATTTCCAGATCCCTCTGTTCTACCACATTCTTTAGTTCCAACCCTGATTTGTCCTTCCAAAATGCAACACATCACATTTGTCTGCATTGAATTCCATTTGCCATTTTTCAGCCTATTTTTCCTGCTAGTTCAGATTCTTTTGCAAGTGTTGATAGCATTCCTCTCTGTCCAGTATGCCCCAAACTTAGCGTCATCTGCAAATTCATTGATCCCATTGACCACATAATCAGCCCTAATCATTGATATAGATGAGAAACAACAGCATACCCAGCACCGACCCCTGCGGCACTCCACTAAGCCAACTCTTCACTCAGAAACGCAACCATCCAGTGGCACTCTCAAAACTTCACGTGCGAGGCCAACGTTGAATCCGTTTATTACCTCGTCCTGAATTTCAAGCAACTAAACCTTCTTTACTAACTGCCCATGTGGGACGGAGTCAAAGGCCTTCTCAATATTGAAGTTTGGGTCAAAGTGCCTTGGCTTGACACATCGACTGTCCATTTCCCTCTATAGTTGCTGCCTCACCCACTGTGTTTCTCCAGCACCTTTGTTCATCACCTGACTATTTTCATGGTTAAATTCCATATGCTATTGTTCTATCTATCATATTAGCTCATTAGTACTACTGCAAACCTTCCCTTCCTTCTGTCATTAACTTTAAAAACAGCTTCTTTGACCCAATGCACCTCCTTTTTCCTGCAACTCCCGCAACAACAATGTACCTTCTCGATTAGACTATAGGTTTGATGAATAAGCATATTAATGGTAATGAGAATAGACCTCCCCATTGCCACTAAATAATGATGCAGAATTATTAGGTAAACAGATACCACAATGTTGGGATGTTACCTGGAGTGCACCGATCAGATACTGGGTAATTGTTTATCTTGATCCCCAAGTCCATCTTCAAACAGTACTCATATTAGCCCACAGCTTCTGAAATAAAACTCCAATGTAATGAAAACCACTGTCTTTGACTGAGATCTTAAACAGAACCCATGTCCAATACTTGAATTGTTCCGTAAATTGTCATGAAATAATTTGAAGAATTAAAAGGTTTTACAATACGCTGTTTCAGGGAAGGTGGCAGTGTATTCGATCGCAGTTACTTCCATAGGGTCAACAAAGGGCGCTGCTGTCCTTTTTAAATCTGTATTTTAATGATTGCAAGATCCTGCTATACATTTAGAACTTAAAGAACTGCAGGTCTATTCCATCAGCAAGTTGCTTATTGTTGGAGAAAATGAAAGAGCTAGACTTCGTACAGCTCGTGCTGCTGCTCATGTCAGAGAGGTTCCAGAGGAGTTGGTGCGCGAAGGAGGACTGCAGTCAAATAGCGAGTGATCATCTTAGTCACTTTTCTTACAATCACAACAGCCTTTCAGAGACTGGTAATGTGGAATGCCGCAAGTCCAATTCATTGATTTATTGGTGGACTTCAGGGGTGGACAGTGGGGAAGCTGCGTGGACCTCGGTCACAGTAAGGACTAGGCCTTAACCCATGAAGTTGTCTGTTTACAGCGACCAGGAGAGAGGCATCAGAGCTGGTGTGCTCCACCAGGGGTGGTGTGGTGTGGCATCTGCGTTGTAGTTGGTGCTGTCCCCCAGTATTTGCTTGGCAGAAGACAAGCTATATTGTGGTCAACTGCAGGTTTCTGTGGCATTCATGACTCAGGGTCTGGACTATTTTATTTTTGCCTAGCTGTGTTTTACTGATATCTTACACGTGCTTGCTGTCTTGTATGTGCTATATATACTTTGTGCTGTATGGGACTGTTGGTACTGTGTTTTGCACTTTGACCCCGAAGTAACACTGTCTCAGTTTGGCGGTATTCATGTATGGTTGAATGACAATTAAACTTGAATTGAGAAAGGACTTCAGTCTGAGGGAACACTTATCCTGAACTAATAGGGGAAAACCTGATTACGTTGTCACTTGTCATGTTTCTATTCTGGGATTTTTTTTTCTGTGTGTTCTCTGGATGCTACCTCAAACATTACAGTAAATCACACAGTTATTTTTAGAATGTTTTTTCAAGCTATAATAGTCACTGTCTTGTTAAACAGCCCTGTTAAAAAATAGCTTGTACATTCACAAATAATTATCTATGGTTTCAATATAAAACATAATTCCTTAACAGAGAAATCCAAATCTACCCAGTCAGACCTGACTGGAACACTTGAAGCCTATCTGCTGAGTTTAGACAGATACACCCTCTCTCCTGAGCAGTCTTCCACACCCCTGGCTCCTGCTTCCAACCCTTATCTTTATAACCTTGTCCCATCTATCCCTGAGTTTTCTGACATCCAAGACACTCCATTTTCCTTCATAACAATGTCATCTATCATACATTCAGTGTTTATCTCTTTGCCTTTTGAATGCTGCTCCTAAGCCTTTCCATCTCTATCTACTGCTCTCCTCCAATAAGATGTTCATTAAAACTTCAGTTTATTCACAGCTGTCCCATGATCTCTTTACAAGGCCAGGTATACTATTCTTTTCTGTTGAAATTCCTGATTCCTGGGAAGTCTTTCTGATGTTAAAAATGCTGAACAAGTACAAATACTGGTAAGAATTTGATTATAAGCAAACATTAACTAGCAACCCTAAGAAAAACTTCTCAATTGTAGTTTAGCTTAAGATGCAATAGGACTCAAGTTGGAATCAGAAGAGCATTTCTTAAATTATTTAAATATGACAGGGGTTATACCCAGCTCGGACCCTATTATCATAGGTGACTTTATTTACCAACTGTATCATGCCCAAGTGTTACCAGTTATGGGAAAGAAAAAAGAATAGATTCAGTCAAAAAAAAACAGAAATAAAAGTAAGAATGCAGATTAAAGTCAGATTTTTAGGCAGATGATTACACGTTCACAGAAAGACAAAAATGCCTGGTTCACATATCACACTACATCTTTTGTGAAAACCCCATCTACTGGGAAATGATTTGCAAGTAACAAGTAAGGGACATGTAGAACTTACAAATTTCATTAGAAATAAATTGCGTTCCTCCAAGAGGACCACAAGCCTTCGGCTCAACGCATCCATGCCAACCAAGCTGTCTATCTGAGCTAGTCCCATTTGCCTGCATTTGGCCCAAATCCTTGTAAACTTTCTCATATACATATCTGTCCAAGTGTTTTTTAAAGATTGTGAATGGATCAGTCACTTCAGCTTCCCAAACCTATAGTGATGTTATCTTATTAGAGATGCTATATTAGAGATGATACTAAGATAGGTGGAGTTGTGGATAATGAAGTAGACTTTCAAAGCTTGCAGAGAGATTTAGGCCAGTTAGAAGAGTGGGCTGAAAGATGGCAGATGGAGTTCAATGCTGAAAAAATGTGAGGTGCTACATTTTGGTAGGACTAATCAAAATAGGACATACATGGTAAATGGTAGGGCATTGAAGAATGCTGTAGAACAGCGGGATCTAGGAATAATGGTGCATAGTTCCCTGAAGGTGGAATCTCATGTGGAAAGGGTGGTGAAGAAAGCTTTTGGTATGCTGGCCTTTATTAATCAGAGCATTGAGTATAGGAGTTGGGATGTAATGTTGAAATTGTATAAGGCATTGGTAAGGCCAAATTTGGAGTATTGTGTACAGTTCTGGTCACCGAATTATAGGAAAGATGTCAATAAAATTGAGAGAGTACAGAGGAGATTTACTAAAATGTTGCCTGGGTTTCATCTCCTAAATTATAGAGAAGGGTTGAACAAGTTAGGTCTTTATTTTTAGAGCATAGAAGGTTGAGGGGGGACTTGATAGAGTTGTTTAAAATTATGAGGGGGATTGATAGAGTTGACGTGGATAGGCTTTTTCAATTGAGAATGGGGGAGATTCAAACAAGAGGACATGAGTTGAAAGTTAAAGGGTAAAAGTTTAGGGGTAACATGAGGGGGAACTTCTTTACTCAGAGAGTGGTAGCTGTGTGGAACGAGCTTCCAGCAGAAGTGGTTGAGGTAGGTTCGATGTTGTCACTTAAAGTTAAATTGGATAGATATATGGACAGGAAAGGAATGGAGGGTTATGGTCCGAGTGCAGGTCGGTGGGACTAGGTGAGAGTAAGAGTTTGGCACGGACTAGAAAGGCCGAGATGGCCTGATTCCGTGCTGTAATTGTTATATGGTTATTATTGTAAGATCATGATATATATTCTATTGAGAGGAAGGTGTACTATTTCATACCTTAGTCACATTATTGACAAGTACACTATATTTTGTATAAGGAAAACCCACTGAACCACTCAGACAGACCATAGTATGAAGGCTGGAGAATAAACCGTTTGTTGAACCACACACAGATTTTGAAAGTAAGACTTTACGCAAACCACAATCATGAAAATCACATTAGACAAATGTACTCACCAGATTTTCTGTAACTGTATCGGCTTTTAAACAATGCTAACCGTCTCAAATTAAACATGTTAATCTCTATACACAGTAGCATAATAACCATGGGCTCTTCAAAATCCTGAACTATCCCTTCCTCCTTTCTCCCACACAATTGACAGGAAGTGATGTTCTAGTTCCCAAACATGTAATGTTCACTTAGTCTCACTTCTTGTGGCCGTTCTCCGCATAAGTAAATTCTCCTCATCTTTCCCTCTTTTTTTGAAAAGACCACAGTTACTTCTGAGATCCGAGGTCACATCACAAAACGTGGTTATTCCCTCATTATTTACCATATTGAATGTTCCCACTTCTTGCAAATTTGCCACTGAGTTCCTTTCTTTACAATGAGCATTAAAATTACGAACTTCACTGGTGGCTGTACATCGGTATATAAAGTTGTTGGAATTTCTTAAAGACTCAGACCTTCAATAAACTTTCATCTACAGCTGAATCATTTTTATATATTATTGAATAATTATTTGCAACTTGAATACAAGAGAGCAAAATCTCCCTTGCTTGCAGTGCAGAAATGTTAAAATCCATCCAGTAGAAACCTTTTAGCTTGAAGTGCTGAGCAGGAATGAGAAAAGAAAAATGGCTTGGATTGGACCCTAGTTACCATCATATAAGACTCTGTGTAAAATAACTATATTAGAAGTTTCACAATGCTTTGATAATGTTACAGTAGTAAGCTTCTTCCTGATTGTTTAGTAGTTTTATTACTGCAATACTGGGGTTAGTTTCAGCATCACAATGCTTTCCCAATTTCCCTAAAGGGAACTGAATACATGAAATGGAGCTCATCATGTGGCTTGGTTTGCTAATCGTTTCTGATCTCTTATCTCCACTTATGGGTTAAAGTCCATTTCAGAGACATCTAAATAACTGAAAATGAAGTACTGGAAAAGAGCTGCACCAGGCACTGCCCTCAGCTTAGATGATACAGCTACCCATTTTAATGGATAATAAAGTTAAGAGGACACCACATGAAGAGAAGTGGGGACTTCTGCTTTGATATGGCTCTGTGTATGTGCTGGTCTTCCTCTTTCCATCAACCAATATCAACTTGCAGTCTCATCCACCAGAGTGCTTCCAGAAGTCTATAATGATAATATGGAATGACTAATAATTAGTCATCTACAATACCCAGAAATCTTACCAACAAACTCACACATTATCACTGTGCACTAACCATCCTAACTGGTCTGTACTTAACTACTCATTATGTTAACTGTAAGGCATGTGACAATCCGTATCCAACTGGCAAGTTACAATTGAGCGACAGACTCTCAGTGCACATAATTGTCCAACGAGTGCATGACAAGCTGACGTATTTCTTGATTTGGTAAAATTGTAAAGTTTTGAGAATAGTAGTGGAATTAAGTTATAGAACTGCCGTAAGAAAACAAAACACCTGGTTTAGTAACCTTGAAGGAAAATGAACTCCATTCTCCCACCAATGCGATTGATTTTTAACATTTCTTTTTCTTTGTTTAATATTATTTTAGAATCAGAGCATGGCTGGTGATGTCAGAGTTTACCCATTAGTAATTGCCCTTGATGAGGTGCACAGTGAGTCTCACAGTGGTGTTGGGAAAGGTGATTAAGAATTTTGACCTCCTAATCATGAAGGAATGGTGAGATTCCTCCAAATCTAGAACTCTAGACATACAGTTGCATCGAATTAACAAGGTAAGAAGCAGCAAGAACAAATACGGTCAGATTCTCCAGCACGTGTTCCAATAAGGCAAAGCCACAAACATCGAAATGCAACACCTCCTCACGAATACGTAGAGAGCTGTCCCCATACTGGGAATGTTGTTCCACAGACTTGTCAGGTAACATGCTAACGCAGTCATTCTCACATAATCATGTAGAGTTACAGAGTCATACAGCACAGAAACAAGCCCTACCGAGGACAGAGCAACCAAGAGGATACGCTGTAAAAAAAAATGTCTGGTCACTGAGTGAATGAGAGCAGTTAGAGGGTGAGAATATAGACAAAAGGACCTCTTCACTTGCCACCACCCAGGCAACCAATCTTTCCAGATTCATCCAATCTAGTGGCTTGCATATGGTATTCACAGTGTGGTCTCCTCTACAGTGAAGAAACTAAATATAGATTAGCTGTGGTTTCATCCTACTTCCTTTCCACTCCCAATGAAGCGTTTCAGCCTGAAACGTCAACTGCTTATTCATTTCCATAGATGCTGCCTGACCTGCTGAGCTCCTCCAGCATTTTGTATGCATTACTATAGATTGGCTGACCATTTTAAGGAACAACTGCAATTAGTCTGCGTGGGCAACCCTGAGCATCCTCTTGCCTAAGCCCTTAATTTTCTATCCTACTCCCACAATGACCTCCTGCACTGTTACAATGTGACCCAGTGCAAGTCTATGGAACAATAGCTCAGGTTCAACTTGGTCACTTTGTAGTTTTCTGGATTAATTGTTGATTCCTATAACTTCAGATAACTTGAATTCTCAGTCTGTTTCAGCCATCCATCTATGATATTAACTCAGCTTGTTTGATTTTTTCTCTCTCTCTCTGGAACTGGAGAACCTGATTCTGTTTCCCTTCCAATACATGTCACCTGATCTGCTATTTCCAGCATTACCAATTTTTGTTTAAGCTCACCACCATGATTCCTAAGGGTACTTTGGTGATGGACAATAAATTCTGGCCATCCACGCAACATCCACATCCCACTTATAGTGCGGTCTCTTCTTATCAAGTTGGGAAAAAGACAGTTCTGAAGAGTGATTTTGGACTCCGTTTCAGCTGATTGCTGATCTAGAAATAAATTCGCACATACTTTGGTGGTTCTTCTATTTGCAACCCAGAGCTAACTCTAAAGGTTATGGTGACTCCCTGTGCATGAGGAGGACCTCATTTCCATATAACTCCAGCAGCTCGGTGTGCCAGAATTTGTTAACACTGCTGAAAAAGAAACAACTAAACCATTCTCCCAATCATAGCCAGAACTGTTGCAAACAATGAAGTTTTGACATTAATTCATTCATTCTCACATTCAGTAACACATAATTAAAACCTTTCAAATGGTTAACCAATTTTTAAAAATCCTCTGCAAACAGATTAAAACAATTAAAAATGCTTATTGCAACTAAGCATCTCCAAAAAAAAAACAACCATTTATCTCAGGTCTTGGAATTATTATCCTCAAATGAAGTAACTGGAAGAATATCCATTTGTCAGTGATCTAGACACAATAACCCCATCTACAGCTGATTTATCAATGGCTTTCCTTCCCTCACTTAGCATAGGCTACCTATTTCTCGACTCCATTTCGAATTCATTGCAGGATCTGTCACTTCCTCATTGCACACAGAATCTAACATCAAGATCACAGACAGGCAAACAACAATGAGAAGCTGCCTGCAATTCCACAACTTCTGCAATGGGCTGTGTCCATCAGCCAAGACATTGTGTACAGGAACACACACAAAATGCTGGAGGAATTTCTTCAGGAGGTCTTGGCCCAGAACTTTGACTGCTTATTCACTTACATACATGCTGCCTGACCTGCTGAGTTCCTCCAGCATTTTGCATGTGTTGCTTTGGATTTCCAGCATCTGCAGACTTTCTTATGTTTATACATTGAGTACAGGAGTTGGGACATCAAATCCAGTCAAGTGCTTTGAATATTTCAGAATTTGCTGTTCTCCTGGGATTTTCATGCACAAATAGTCTCTAGTGTTTACAGAGAATAGTGTGAGAAAGAAAAAAAAATCATACAATGATCAGTAGTTCTGAGGGTATGAGTTAATGAGAGAGGTTACAGGACCATGGCCAGACTGGTTCAAGCTGACAGGAAAGCAACAGTAACTCAAGTAACCAGACATTACAACAGTGGTGTGCAGAAGAGCATCTCTGAATGCATGCCATTTTGAACCTTGAAGTGGATGGGCTACAGCAGCAGAAGACCATGAACATACAGAATACTCAGTGGTACCTCCTATACCTAATAAAGTGGTAGCTAACAGAAAATTTCTATTGGAAAATCCTGCCTAGGTAAAAGTACTGAGATTGAATAACAACACAAAATGCTAGTTTTAAACACCAGTACTTTTCCCTTTATTTTTCACTATTTATTTAATTTAATTTCTGATATTATATATAGATTTACACTTATTGGAATGTGTAGTTTTGTTATTCAATGTACTGCTGTGGCAAACAACAAATTTCATGACATATGCTGAAGATATTAAACCTGATTCTCAATTTTTGAAGAATATATTTGGGAAGTAGCCTCATAAACACCCTAAAGCCACTGAAACTCTCATATCTACTTCCTCTTAAAACTTAATGCAAACCACTCCTAAATAAAACCTAAATTACTAGAAAAATTCTAGACAAACACAGTTACTCAATTCTGACCTAATTTCAGCAAGATCTAACCAATACCCACTATCATGTCGGCTAGGGTGCAGCAGTGGGTTTGTTAATGGGTTTGAAACTGAATTGAACTTGAATTAAATCCCACAACTTGACAATATGAATTTAGCTTAAAATCATTGAGTGAAAATAAATAACTGTGTGTAAATTTAGTCTTTGTTTATTGAGAAAGGAAGGAAATGCATTGTGTCCTGACTAGCGCTTGTTTATCATTCAGAACATAGTAATGTAAAACTGTGCAAAACAAGAAGTTCATTTAATTCCTTGGGTTTTACACTGAATGAAATGGTGCTCTACTGCACTGTGTTTGAAAGCCAAATTACAGCCTGTTGATCGTGTGTAGTATTCACTGTTGGACACTGACACTGATTCACACATATGGATATCTTGATTTCAAATAGCCCCAACCTCACTTTTTGGTTGACAGCTGACCCATTATCGTACACCATACGTCAAAGCACCAAATAATCACAAGTATAGAACCCAATGGCACACTTTATCACCAGTTTTTAATTATCTGTGCAATGCACTTTCTCCTATCTTCTCTGTTCACCAATTTTGGTTGTGCTATAGTAACACAGGGTTCACTTCACCATATGTGATCTTTAGATGTGAATACTAAATGGCACTTGACTTAAGGTGTGTATCATACCTGACCATGACCCAAAGCTGACATCAGGCAGGTAAGTGGAAAAACATTCAGAAGAAATTCTAAACTAATGATACAAGGAACAAATGCACCTCCTATTTACACCCTCTCCCACAACTGCCTTATTATTCTTCAAAATCAAACATTAAATTATCTCTTTCAAAGACAAATACCACCATGTTGAGAATATTTCAGGTGGTTTGAGTTGGATTGTATACACAGCTAGCGGCACAGTCATCTCTCAGACTCTGTCCTGCCACACCTTGCTGTTTTAGTAAGTTCAAATCTCATTGAAACATTGGCTTAAAGGCAGCAAAGGTCATTCTCAGGAATTCAAAGAGATGTGATTAGACAAAATTTCAAACAATGCTGAATAAGGTGATCAGTCATAGAGTTATAGAAAAGTACAGCACAGAAACAGGCCCTTTGGCTCATGCTGAACCATTTAAACTGCCTACTCCCATCAACCTGCACTGGGACTATAGCCTTCCATACCCCTACCATGTAGGTACTATCTAAACTTCTCTGAAACATTGAAATCAAGCTTCTGGACGGACTTCTATAGACGTGTTGTCAAGATCGCTATAGATGTGTGGTATTGACTGGTTGCATTACCGCCTGGTACGGACACACCAATCCTCTTGAACGGAAAAGTCTACAAAAAGTAGTGGATACAGCCCAGTCCATCATAGGAAAAGCCCATTGAGCACATCTTCATGAAGCACTAATGCAGGAAAGCAGCATTGAATATCAAGGACCCTTACCATTCAGGCCATGGTCTGTTTTTGCTGCTGCCGTTAGAAAGAACATACAGGAGCCTCAGGACCTGTACCACTGGTTCAAGAACGCTTCAACCATCAGACTTTTCCACTTCATTCACTTCACTTGCCCCAACTGTTCCCACAACCTATGGACCCACTTTCAAGAACTCTTCATCTCATGTTCTTGATAATTATTGCTTATATATTTATTATTATAATTGTTATTGTTGTTACTTTTTTTTCTCTTTCTTTTTGTATTCGGACGGTCTTTTTGAGCCTATTGGTTATTTGTCCATCCTGTTGTATGTGGTCTTTCATTGATTCTATTGTGTTTTTTTGTATTTACTGTGATTACCTGCAAGAAAATAAATCTCAGATATGAATATGGTGACACTTGTTTGCATCACGCACTGGGGTGCACTCTTCAGTTACCTGATACGGTAACCGTAGCCTTTGGCCAGGATCTGATGTCGTCAGGTGGTACTCAATCTTCACAGAGTGTTTTGACCCTTAACCACTACACTGTCCTGTTGGCGGGTCAGCATTGGTGGTCACGTGCTGCTGACTTCCAGCTCAACTCCTCTCGCCTGCTCCATATCCAGCAAGAGGTTCTTTCTGCTTCCTCCCCCATCCTGTGAGCTGCTCTTGCTCTTTTCATCAAGGCCCAGTGCAGACAGTAACCTCCATGCCGACCTTGCCAGGAACCCTCTGCAGCCAATCTCCATGGGGAATAGCCACGTCTGCCATCCTTTGTCCCTGCACTCCTGGACTAAGGACGGGTACTTCAGTGCCTTCCTCCCATGAGCCTCCCCACATCCTTCCTCCATGAGCCTCCCCAAATCCTTCCTCCCATGAGCCTCCCCACATCCTTCCTTCCATGAGCCTCCCCACATCCTTCCTCCCATGAGCCTCCCCACATCCTTCCTTCCATGAGCCTCCCCACATCCTTCCTCCCATGGTACTGTGGGCTCCACCAGGATAATTTTCTTGGACCAGAGTACAATGTCTGGTCGAAGCATGGTTTGCACATCTCCAGCTTCCACCCCACATCCACCCTCATCTCCCAAGATTTGGCAGTTGGCAGCAGATTGGATTTAGGCCTCTTTGATGTTATTGGCGTGGCCCTCTCCTTGATGAAAATGACTGCCCTGTTTGCCTCTCTGCTAGCTGGTCTTTTCACACGTCTCCCACCCCAGAGAGTTAGCAAAAGTCAGCAAGACCTTGTCGTGGCGCCTCCTATACCAACCTTGAGTTAAAGCTCTTTTGCATCCTGCCAGTATGTGTGCCAGTGAACCCCGCTGACCACAAAGCTTGCAGTTAGGGTCCTCTCTCAGCCCCCATGTGTGCAGCTGTGATGGTGTAAGGAGAGTGTCATACACGGACTGCAGGAGGAAAGAAATGTGGAAAGGCTCCAGTCTCCAAAGCTCTGCCCAAGTTATCTTATGCTTGGGAAGTTCCCATTTCGTCCAGGAGCCCTGTGACCCCAAATGCACTGCCTTCGATACCTGTCTTTCATCCATATATGTCATATATGTGTGTGTATGTATATATACTTTATAATAAATTTATTTCGAACTTTAAACGTTCTCTCATAATGTTGATAGAAATCTAGAAATCATTCGCACAAAATACCTTTGATGATCAAACCAATTGTTTTTTTTAAGGCTGAAATTGACAGATGTTTGTATAGAGAATGTCCAATACACAGGATTAATTTGGCATGAGAGCCCTCCTCCACCAAAGAGCCAACATCACCACATCACCTGGTGTCAGTTGAAAAAGCTAGAAAGACTGTTGGGGTCAGGCTCAGTGACTGAGCCTAGAGAGAAAAAATGACGCTGACTTCTCTATTGGAATATAATTTGAATCAACATGTCATGCCAGAAGGTAGGTGCTTACAGAGACTCTGCTGTCAGTCTGGAAGTTGGGACGTAGCACAGGTGACTGAAGATCCTTCTGACAGATCCAGGTCTAACTGCAGAGTGTTGTGGACACAGATCAGTACATCATGGAAAACAGTCTCCCCTTAATTGACTTTGTCTACATTTCTTGATGCTTGGTAAAGCTACTAACATAATCAAGGACGCAAACACAAAGAAATCTGCAGATGCTGAGAAATTCAAGCAACACACCCAAAATGCTGGTGGAATGCAGCAGGCCAGGCAGCATCTATTGGAAGAGGTACAGTTGATGTTTCAGGCCAAGACCCTTCGTCAGGACTAACTGAAAGAAGAGATAGTAAGAAATTTAAAAGTGGGAGAGGGAGGGGGAGATCTGAAATGACACTGAAGAAGTTTAGATCCTATCATTTTGGATCTCCCCCCCCCCCACCCCCTCCCCCTCCCACTTTCAAATCTCTTACTATCTCTTCTTTTAGTTAGTCCTGACGAAGGGTCTCGGCTCGAAACGTCGACTGTACCTCTTCCAATAGATGCTGCCTGGCCTGCTGCGTTCACCAGCATTTTGGGTGTGTAACATAATCAAGGAACCCACTTGTCCAGAAGTTCTCTGTTCTCCGTGTTCCCATCAGGGAGAAAATACAAAGGCCTGAAAGCATGTACCACTGGGCTCTAGGACAACTTCTAACCCACCGTTAAGAGACAATGAATGGTCCCCAAGTACAATCAGATGGACACCTGACCTCACAATCTATCTTGTCATGGCCTCGCATCCTATTTTCTGCCTACACTGCACAATCTCTGAAACTGTAACATTTTATTCTGCATTCTGTTATTGTTTTCCTGCTTTGTTTTGTACTGTCTCTATGCACTGATGTGAGGAAACAAACTGTATGGATGACATGTAAAAGAAATGTTTTCACCTGTATGTACATCAGATGATCATAAACCAATTAAAGTTTGCTCATATTCACAACACCATTATATGCTGTCAAGGCCCGGAAACTTGCATTTGTTCCAGGCCTGTTCCTTTAACTCCAAATGCACTGATATTTTAGTTTTTCAATCCTACCACAAGTGTTGTCCTTTGCTTGTCTCCATACCAGAATACTAACCTCCATCTGAAATGGCCGCAGCCTAGAAAAAAAATCACAGAAAGAGATGAGAAGCTTTACTCACAAGCTGGAAAGGGTTAAACACACACATTAATTTTACAATATTTACATATATGCCAGCACTTAGTAATACCAACATCATTACTCCCTGCTCTAACTAACAATTATAAACACCAGTGCTAAACACTCAGGTGTGATGATATAACTTATAACTCAGAAGAATAATCTGGACCCACTGTTCTCTGGCACAGATTGATCCAATTTTCACACGCTGTAGCTACACTTCTTTGAGAACAATGTTATAGTGGTTAGCACTGCTGCCTCACCCCTTCAACATGCTGGGTTTAATGCTAGCCTCTGGTGACTTTTTGTCTGGAGTTCACATGTTCTCCAGGTGCTACGGTTGCCTCCCGTGTCCCAAATATGTACTCTCAGGTTAATAAACTGCTGTAAATTGCCCTAATAGGATACGGGGAAGTGAGGGGAGAGAGCTGATGGACATATGTGAAAGAAAAGATTACAGGGGCATAAATAGGCAAATCAAACTGATGGGTGTGCTCTGAGAATTGGTATTGACTCGATGGGCCAAAATGGCACTTTCTGTGTCATAACATAATATATAAAATATTGTATATACTATGTCTTAAATGATTAATGATTCTGTTACAAGTCCCACAAACATTATTACTGACTTTAAGGTGCTTGCCTATGAATCAGAATCAGGTTTATTATCACCAGCATGTGACGTGAAATTTGTTAACTTAGCAGCAGCAGTTCAATGCAATACAGAATATAGAAGAAAAAAACCAAAATAAAATAATAATAATAAGTAAATTAATTACAGTATACATATATTGAATAAATTAAAAATCGTTCAAAAAATAGAAATACTATATATTAAAAAAGTGAGGTAATGTCCAAGGGTTCAATGTCCATTTAGGAATCGGATGGCAGAGGGGAAGAAGCTGTTCCTGAATCACTGAGTGTGTGCCTTCAGGCTTCTGTATCTCCTACCTGATGGTAACAGTGAGAAAAGGGCATGCCCTGGATCAATCGCCAGGTTGAGCATCAATGGATCAGAAGCTGAGGTGAGAACTGGTGAATCCATGCGAATGTAGATAGATCTGATGATCTTTTCTCAGTTTCCTTTACCCCACAAATATATTGTCTGACATCTTTTCCACAATAACGATTCTGTGCAAATGGAAATTCTTGTTTTGCTGTGTTTCTAGTTTTGTTTGTTGCCTTTTAACACAGATCCGTTCTGTGTGTATGGTACTAAACCAAATGGAGAAACAAGGTTGTGATCCCCATCTATTCCAGTAGCAATAGCTTCATATAATCCCTTCTGGAGGTAACAGGGATCACAGTATGTACGAACCTTTGGAAAACTTAGAGTAAATAATCACACTGGTGATTTGTAAAGAAGCATAAGAGTTACAGGATTAAAGAAGAGTAAATTGAATAAACATTTGGTTAAGTTGAAGGGATATTGGGCTAACATAGACAAATGGGTCTCGCTGAGATGAGAATCATGTTCAGTATGAACCAGTTGGGCCGAAGAGCCTATTTCTCTACTGTAGTAGCAGTGTGGTCACTCGAGTTGAGAATAATGTTTTCTTGAGGGCTTGTCTATTGGTGGGTCCACAGGTGGCTGTAGAGGCTGATCTGGGATCCACATATTCTGGTGCAGTGTGGGCAGCAGTAAATGTAGGCTGTGGTTAGTCTTTAGGTTTTTTCATTGTTCAGTCTTTCCTTTTGTAGCTGCTGTTAGTTCTCTGTGACACAGTGGAGGTCACTCTCATGTCGAGCAGCCCCCTCTTCTAGTTATTTTTTATGTTATCTTTGAAACATTTCCTTTGCCCACCAGGGGCTCACTGAGCTTCATTCAACTGGGAGTAAAGGATCTGTTCGGGGAGATACGAGTTAGGCATCCAAACGAGATGTCCTATGCGTCGAAACTGACATTGGTTTTTCCTGGTGGAGATGCTATTCATGTTGGCTTCCTCCAGTACGCTGGTGTAGTGTGACTGTCCTGCCAGCTGATCCTCAATATCTTTCGTAAGGTTCTTTGGCAGGGTTGTTCCAGGGCTTTCAGGTGCCTACTGTAGATGGTCCATGATTCGCTCCACACAGTTATATGGGAAGGACGACTGCTCTTTAGACCAAAAGTTTTATTTGAACCTGTAGGTTGCAGTCTTCAAAGACTCTTTTCCTTAATCTTGCATGGGCTCCACTAGCACTACTCAGGCAGTGGTTTATCTCTGAGGCGATGTCTGCTTTTGACAAGAGAATGCTGGCAAGGTGGGAAAAGATGTCTACATTTTCAAGGGAGACGTCATCAACTTTCATGGAGAGCTAGATAAATGGCTAGTTGGCTAGTGGCTAATACAGGCCTTGCATCTTTTTTATATTCATGACAAGACCCAGGACCCTATATGTCTCTCTCCCTCTCCCCCTTTCCATGGTCCTCCACAGCTGTCTGTGGCAATGAATTCCACCAAGTCACCATCCTCCGGTTAAAAAAAAAATACTCCTCATCTCTGTTCTAAAGGGATGTTCTTGTATTCTGGGGTTGTGCCCTTCGTTTGTAGATTCCCCCTCTACAGGAAACATCCTCGCCACATACACTCTATCAAGACCTTTACTCCACCCATTCTCTCCATGTTTTTTATACTGGCCACCTACCCTATTTCCTCTCCAGACCATGTGAAGGGTTTTGACCCAAAATGTCAATTGTTCCTTTTGCTCCATAGACGCTGCCTGACCAGCTAAGTTCCTCCAGGCATTTGTGTGATGGCCCACTGTAACTTCACTGCCTTTATTCTCTCACATTGTTGCAAGATAAGGAGAGGAACAGCATATCATCTCCTTCCTGCCCGGAGACCTGGATACATAGTATTGAATATAACAGATAACTAGAATTTCCTGTTGGTCCCGAACATTATGATATATGGTCACCAAGCTGCAACATTAAGTCATTAAGCAATCTATGTTCCGTGCCTATTCTGGTATCTGTCCCCCACTTTTCCTTCGCTACATCGACAACTGCATTGGCGCTGCTTCCTGCACGCATGCAGAGCTCGTTGACTTTATTAACTTTGCCTCCAACTTTCACCCTGCCCTCAAGTTTACCTGGTCCATTTCCGACACCTCCCTCCCCTTTCTAGATCTTTCTGTCTCTGTCTCTGGAGACAGCTTATCCACTGATGTCTACTATAAGCCTACTGACTCTCACAGCTATCTGGACTATACCTCTTCTCACCCTGTCTCTTGCAAAAATGCCATCCCCTTCTCGCAATTCCTCCGTCTACGCCGCATCTGCTCTCAAGATGAGGCTTTTCATTCTAGGACGAGGGAGATGTCTTCCTTTTCTAAAGAAAGGGGCTTCCCTTCCTCCACTTTCAACTCTGCTCTTAAACGCATCTCCCCCATTTCACGTACATCTGCTCTCACTCCATCCTCCCACCACCCCACTAGGAATAGGGTTCCCCTGGTCCTCACCTACCACCTACCACCCCACCAGCCTCCAGGTCCAACATATTATTCTCCGTAACTTCCGCCACCTCCAACGGGATCCCACCACTAAGCAAATCTTTCCCTCCCCCCCCCCTGCATTCCGCAGGGATCGCTCCCTACGCAACTCCCTTGTCCATTCCTCCCCCCCATCCCTCCCCACTGATCTCCCTCCTGGCACTTATCCGTGTAAGCGGAACAAGTGCTACACATGCCCTTACACTTCCTCCCTTACCACCATTCAGGGCCCCAAACAGTCCTTCCAGGTGAGGCAACACTTCACCTGTGAGTCGGCTGGGGTGATATACTGTGTCCGGTGCTCCTGATGTGGCCTTTTATATATTGACGAGACCCGACGCAGACTGGGAGACCGCTTTGCTGAACACCTACACTCTGTCCGCCAGAGAAAGCAGGATCTCCCAGTGGCCACACATTTTAATTCCACATCCCATTCCCATTCTGACATGTCTATCCACGGCCTCTTCTACTGTAAAGATGAAGCCACACTCAGGTTGGAGGAACAACACCTTATATTCCGTCTGGGTAGCCTCCTACCTGATGGCATGAACATCGACTTCTGTAACTTCTGCTAATGCCCCACCTCCCCCTCGTACCCCATTTGTTACTTATTTTTATACACACGTTCTTTCTCTCACTCTCCTTTTTCTCCCTCTGCCCCTCTGAATATACCCCTTGCCCATCCTCTGGGTCCCCCCCCCCACTCCTCATCTTTCTTCCCGGACCTCCTGTCCCATGATCCTCTCGTATCCCTTTTGCCTATCACCTGTCCAGCTCTTGGCTCCATCCCTCCCCCTCCTGTCTTCTCCTATCATTTTGGATCTCCCCCTCCCCCTCTCAAATCTCTTACTGACTCTTCCTTCAGTTAGTCCTGACGAAGGGCCTCGGCCTGAAACGTCCACTGCACCTCTTCCTAGAGATGCTGCCTGGCCTGCTGCATTCACCAGCAACTTTGACGTGTGTTACATTAAGTCATATCTCTCTTTCAAAATTCTGGTGAAACTTCAGCAACCTGAAACATTAACTTTCTGTGGTTCCCAACCTGGGGTCTAAGCACACCTGCCAAAATTGGACCATAGAATAAAAAAGATTGTTAACCCCTGCCTTAATTAATCTCCCTGTAACTTATTAGAGACACAAAGTTATAGAGTTATATAAGAGGGAAACAGGCCATTTGGCCCATTAGGTCCATGCCAAACAGTGTCTGCCCAGTTTTTTTTACATGCCCATCAACACATCTCTGTTTTTCCTACAAACCATCAACAACATAGGCATGTTACAAGAGATAGTTAACTTACCAACCAGCGCATTCAAGGGTAAATCTGGAATAAAGAGATTTAGAACAATACAGAGTAATAATCCCTAAATTAAAAATTTAGAACAACTGATCTTATTGAAAGACATAGAATTCTTAAGGTAAATCTTAAATACAAGAGATTCTGCAGACGCTGGAAATCCAGAGCAACACACACAAAATGCTGGCAGAACTTGGCAGGTCAGGCAGCATTTATAGAGAGGAATAAAGAGTCGACATTTTGAGCTGAGACTCTTCACCAGGACCCTTAAGATACATAATAAGAGGTGGATTTATTCATTCGTAAGGCCAGTGATGTTGTGGGGATGGAACTGGACTCTCTCATGGTGGTGTCTGAAAAGAGGATGCTGTCTAAGTTGCATGCCATCTTGGTCAATGTCTCCCATCCACTACATAATGTACTGGGTGGGCACAGGAGTACATTCAGCCAGAGACTCATTCCACCGAGATGCAGCACTGAGTGTCATAGGAAGTCATTCCTGCCTGTGGCTATCAAAGTTTACAACTCCTCCCTTGAAGGGTCAGACGCCCTGAGCCAATAGGCTGGTCCTGGACTTATTTCATAATTTACTGGCATAATTTACATATTACTATTTAACTATTTATGGTTCTATTACTATTTATTATTTATGGTGCAACTGTAACAAAAACCATTTTCCCTATGACTATGACTATTTAATGTGTTTCTTCTGGATGTGGAGTCTAGAATTAGGAGGCACATTCCAAAATTTGAAATTGTCTCTTTACTGTAGGTCTGAAATGGTTGAGAAGACTATGGATGCTGTTTGCTGCGTACACTCAAAACAGAGATGGTAATAGTTTTTGGATATTAAGCTGCAAGTTGAAATGTAGAACAAAACATGCAGGAGATCAGATGCCAACACATCTAACCTTCTAACTCACCACTAGACACTCTGTTGTGCTCTGCAGGAGCAATGATCTACTGAAAAGGGGCAGAGTACATTGTGCACCAAGACTTCCAATGAACAGAGGGGAAGCTAGCCCACAAATGACTGAGTTCTGCAGTCCTACAGAAAATAAGTGTACCAAATGCTTGAGTTATCTTAATTTATAGTAACAAAGAGCATGTTTCTAATCAATACTTTTCAGTGAATGATTTTTAAAATAGCTTACTATTTTTTTTGTAAATTCATATTCCTAAAGCTCTTCGCTTGTTACAGGCATTTGTTATCATACCCTTGAATAGACCTTTTATACTGTGGTTATGTTTGAACTTTTGCTCACCCAATTTACCTCATTGTGGTCCTTGCACTGTATTTGTCCATTTGACTGTATTTTCTCTTTCACTGCAAAACTATTTTCTGCCTTCTGCTTTCCTCTCTACTGCTTCAAATCATTTATGTATGGAATAATCTGTCAATATGCCTACAAACAAAAACATTTCAGTGTCACTCACTGTATGTAATTATAATAAACCATTTCCAATTCCAATAAAGGTGTTCAAGATTCTTTAACAGCAACAGTGAGTTCATAGGTCTGAGGCCTGCTTGTCACATGTAACACACATCAAAGTTGCTGGTGAACGCAGCAGGCCAGGCAGCATCTCTAGGAAGAGGTACAGTCGACGTTTCGGGCCGAGACCCTTCGTCAGGACTAACTGAAAGAAGAGCTAGTAAGAGATATGAAAGGGGGAGGGGGAGATCCGAAATGATAGGAGAAGACAGGAGGGGGAGGGATGGAGCCAAGAGCTGGACAGTTGATTGGCAAAAGGGATATGAGAGGATCATGGGACAGGAGGCCTAGGGAGAAAGAAAAGGGGGAGGGGGGGAAAAACCCAGAGGATGGGCAAGGGGTATAGTCAGAGGGGCAGAGGGAGAAAAAGGAGAGTGAGAGAAAGAATGTGTGTATATAAATAAATAACGGCTGGGGTACGAGGGGGAGGTGGGGCATTAGCGGAAGTTAGAGAAGTCGATGTTCATGCCATCAGGTTGGAGGCTACCCAGACGGAATATAAGGTGTTGTTCCTCCAACCTGAGTGTGGCTTCGTCTTTACAATAGAGGAGGCCGTGGATGGACATGTCAGAATGGGAATGGGATGTGGAATTAAAATGTGTGGCCACTGGGAGATCCTGCTTTCTCTGGCGGACAGAGCGTAGATGTTCAGTAAAGCGGTCTCCCAGTCTGTGTTGGGTCTCGCCAATATATAAAAGGCCACAACGGGAGTACCGGACGCAGTATATCACCCCAGTCGACTCACAGGTGGAGTGTTGCCTCACCTGGAAGGACTGTTTGGGGCCCTGAATGGTGGTAAGGGAGGAAGTGTAAGGGCATGTGTAGCACTTGTTCCGCTTACACGGATAAGTGCCAGGAGGGAGATCAGTGGGGAGGGATGGGGGGGAGGAATGGACAGAGGAGTCGTGTAGGAAGTGATCCCTGCAGAAAGCGGGGGTGGGGGGGCGGAGGGAAAGATGTGCTTATTGGTGGGATCCCGTTGGAGGTGGAGGAAGTTACGGAGAATTATATGTTGGACCCGGAGGCTGGTGGGGTGGTAGGTGAGGACAAGGGGAAACCTATTCCTAGTGGGGTGGCAGGAGGATGGAATGAAAGCAGATGTGCGTGAAATGGTGGAGATGTGTTTGAGAGCAGAATTGATAGTGGAGGAAGGGAAGCCCCTTTCTTTAAAAAAGGAGGACATCTCCTTCGTCCTGGAATGAAAAGCCTCATCCTGAGAGCAGATGCGGCAGAGACGGAGGAATTGTGAGAATGGGATGGCATTTTTGCAAGAGACAGGGTGAGAAGAGGAATAGTCCAGATAGCTGTGAGAGTCAGTAGGCTTATAGTAGACATCAGTAGATAAGCTGTCTCCAGAGATAGAGACAGAAAGATCTAGAAAGCGAAGGAAGGTGTTGGAAATGGACCAGGTAAACTTGAGGGCAGGGTGAAAGTTGGAGGCAAAGTTAATGAAGTCAACGAGCTCAGCATGCGTGCAGGAAGCAGCGCCAATGCAGTTGTCGATGTAGCAAAGGAAAAGTGGGGGACAGATACCAGAATAGGTTTGGAACATAGATTGTTCCACAAAGCCAACAAAAAGGCAGGCATAGCTAGGACCCATACGGGCGCCCATGGCCACACCTTTAGTTTGGAGGAAGTGGGAGGGGCCAAAGGAGAAATTATTAAGAGTAAGGATTAATTCCGCTAGACGGAGGAGAGTGGTGGTAGAGGGGAACTGGTTAGGTCTGGAATCCAAAAAGAAGTGGAGAGCGTTGAGATCTTCCTGATGGGGGATGGAAGTATGTAGAGACTGGACATCCATGGTGAAAATAAAGCGGTGGGGGCCGGGGAACTTAAAATCATCGGAAGGTTTCAGAGCATGAGAAGTGTCACGAACATTGTTAGGAAGGGATTGAACAAGGGGTGATAAAACAGTGTCCAGGTATGCAGAAGTAAGTTCAGTGGGGCAAGAGCAAGCTGAGACAACGGGTCTACCTGGACAGGCAGGTTTGTGGATCTTGGGTAGGAGGTAGAAACGGGAAGTGCGGTGTGTGGGAACTATAAGGTTCGTAGCAGTGGATGGAAGATACCCTGAGCGGATAAAGTTGGTGATGGTGTGGGAGACAATGGCCTGGTGCTCCTTAGTGGGGTCATGATCGAGGGGTAAATAAGAGGAGGTATCCGCGAGTTGTCGCTGTGCCTCGGCAAGGTAGAGGTCAGTACGCCAGACTACAACAGCACCCCCCTTATCGGCGGGTTTTATAGTGAGGTTAGGATTAGTGCGGAGGGAGTGGAGAGCAGAGCGATTCGAAGGAGTGAGGTTAGAATGGGGACAAGGTACAGTGAATTCGAGACGGTTGATGTCCCGTCGGCAGTTAGCGATAAAGAGATCCAGAGCAGGCAGAAGACCAGAGCGGGGTGTCCATCAAGAGGAGGAGGGTTGAAGGCGGGAGAAGGGGTCATCAGTAGGGGTGGGAGAGTCCTTGCCAAAGAAGTAGGCATGAAGATGGAGCTGGCGAAAGAAGAGTTCAGCATCATGGTAAACGTGAACTCGCTGAGGTGTGGGCGAAGGGGGACAAAGGTGAGGCCCTTACTGAGGACAGAGCATTCTACCTCAGAGATTTGAAGGTCAGAGGGGATGGTAAAGACCTGGCATGGATGAGAGCTGGGATCAGAGGGGGGAGGGGAGGGAGGCTAGTTGGGTCAGTGGAGAGGGGAGGGTTAGGGTGAGGGGAAGATGGAGCCTCAGAGGACCCAGGAGCTGACGGTGGGATCTGAGGGAGACGGGGTTGCAGAGTGGTGGTGGGGGAAGGGGAGACGGGAGTCACAACAGCAGCACATAAAGACCCGGCCTGGAGTCGCAGTTGGTGGTTGCGCAATCGCTGTGAAGGTGTTCATTGTCGTTGCTGGAGTCCGGGTTTTGAATACGCCCTGAGTTGCTGGAGCCAGCAAGATCAATGGCGGGAACTGCAATCTGAAGTTCATGCCTGTCACATGTAGCTTGCTCTGCCTCATGGGAAGCCATTATGTAAAATTACCTTCTTTGGACCATTTACGTATGTCTGATGGGCAGGCCCTATGGGAAGTGAGTGCGTGTGCGAACACATAGGTACGCACACGTACATACACATACACAGCGAGGGTTTCATTGCTCCTTGGTTAAAACGTCATCTTCCCTAAAATAGACTAGTTGCTAACGATGTAAGCAATGAATTTGCTTTTGAAATTATTATAAGACCTGAAACACTGTCCTAAATATGGTTACAAAGAGGCAACCAACCTCCAGATGTTCCTTCCTTGACTCTCACCTTTCTATATTTGAGTCAAAATGTTGTGTTGCAGAAAGTTGAAAGCAAGTTGAAACCAAATATCTCAGTACAACATTAAAGGATTGGTACACATTCAGAAGAACGGAGTTCCGTACTAATGAGCATAAATAATCCCATGAGATTATTTTTAGCGTCAACAATCTTGCCCAATTTTCAATCCACAGCATCATCAATAAATCAGATTTAGCTCTGGGATATCAGTGTTTGATCAGCTTTTTTATTTACATATGTGGCATTTACATGGAGAAAAGACGTGTTTGCCAATCATTTCCAACAAGATCTGACCATTTTGTTATGATCCTTTTTCCTCCAAAGCATCTTTAAAACAAGGTTTTTTGTTCCAGCAACTGTGAAATACTTTGGATCAATTTGGTCAGAGTTAAACATAATATTTTTAAAGTTATTTGTGAGTCAAAATGAGGTTCTCTCATATGCTGCTTACATATGAATTTTCAATTCTCACTATATTATTATTTGGAATGTTGTCAATTGTTTCAATGTGCTCTGAAGATATTGTTGCTTAAATTAAAATATATCTGATCACTGAAAAAAACTTGCTACTTCAGGAATGAAGCTATTCATGTTGCCCACTAACCTAAAATATTTATGACTTTCCAGACCTGAAAAACACACACACACACACACACACACACACACACACGTGCACACATGCGCGCACGCAAACACAGAATATTCATTTGCATGTGTATTTGCATACAGACACACAGAGCCACATGCTCATTTGCACAAAAACACACACATACAAAGACACACAAGCCCATTCCTGTAACACCTACTCACATATACACAAACATAAATATGGGCATGCATGCACACAAACATAGTGACACATATACAAACACAGTCACAGATATTTGAAATCACATAAGTAAACACACTGGCTTGGTAATACTTAAGTACACACATGAAACACAAAAGCATACATGAACACAAATCACCAACGTCCACACTAACACACACCAGAATAAAGTTTGAAATTAGTTTCCTCCTAAAGTAGGCTGGAGATATGAGGTCATAACAACTCTCAGAAATTAAACCCTGAATTAGTTTGAGATATGGAAATTTCCAAAAAATGCAAAATGTAGATAATTGTGTAGGCCAGTTCTAAAAGGTCACTTATTCCCACTCACCCACATGGATTATTATGACTTTCAGAGACTGATATACTTGCCCATTGCTTTGTTGTGATGGAAATTTTCTGCATTGGGATTCCCCCCATTACACTGACAATAGATGGTCATTTTCAACACTCAGCAGAAAAAAAGGCAGCACCAATGCGGAGTTTATTTTGAGTTTACTGTTTCTTGTTTGAAATGAGACATTGCACACAGCTCTGCAGAAAATGATTACCTCACTGGAATTTACAACAGTTGAGCTGGGAATTGGATGTGTTTCTCTAACCTGCCAAACGCTGTTTGTTTTCAGCAATTCAGCCCACCTAAAGTATAATTAATCTTCCATGGATGGAAGAGAATGCATGAGCACTTCTCACCTCCTTCACACCATAGAGTGAGAATTATCAGAGGGGGTTTACCAGATTACAGCAGGGTTGTGTGACTTCCAATAAATTACAATGGGGGGCTTTTTACTACTGCTTAACATGGTCAAATAGGTATTGGAGAACCTGTATCTATTGGCAGTGGAATAATGATTCAGAATTATAGGTGAAAGATAATTGCCAAAGAACCAGTGGAGACCTTGGACCTGTCATCATTTATTGGATTAATTTCCTCACCTGCAGACCCCAGTCATCTTACTGGCAACAACATCTCCATGATCTCCATCAGCACAGGTACACCACAGGGCCATATGCTTAGCCCCATGCTCTACTTGCTCGACACTAATGACTGTGTGGCCAAGCACAGTTCCAATGCCGTATTCAAGTTTGCTCTGATCGCACCACTATCGTAGGCCAAATTAAGGGTGGTGATATATCAGAATATAGGAGGGAGACTGAAAAACTGGCTGAGTGGTGCCGTGACAATAACCTCTTACTCAATATCAGCAGGACCAAGGAGCTGATTACTGACTACAGGAGAAGGAAACTGGGGGTCCATGGGGCGAGTCCTAATCACAGGATCAAAGATGGAGAGGGTCAGCAACTTTAAATTCCCTGGGTTTGTTATTTCGGAAAACCTGTCCTGGGCCCACTGCTCAAGTGCAATTATGAAGTAAGCATGTCAGAGCCTCTACTTCCTTAGGAGTTTGTGAAGATTCAGACTGACATCTAAAACTTTGACAAACTTCTATCGATGTGTAGTGGAGAGTATATTGAATGGCTGTATCACAGCCTGGTATGGAAACACTAATGTCCTTCAACAGGAAATCCTACAAAAAGAAGTGGATAAGGCCCAATCCATCACAGGTGAAGCACTCCCCCACCAATGAAAACATCTACTTGAAGCGTTGTCGCAGGAAAGTAGCATCCATCATCAAAGACCACCACCACTCAAGACATGCTCTTTTCTTGCTGCTGCTGCCATCAGGAAGAAGGTACAGGAGCCTCACGACTCACACCACGAGGTTCAGGAATGGTTATTACCTCTCTACCTTCAGGCTCTTGGACCAAAAGAGATCAACTTCATTCAACTTCACTTGCACATCTGAGAGACGTTCTCACAATCTATGGACTCACTTTAAAGGACTCTTACTCTCATGTTCTTGATATTTACTGGCAATTTATTTATTATTATTTCTTTCTTTTAGTATTTGCACAGTTTGTTGTTTTTGTACACTGGTTGGTACAGTCTTTCATTGATTCTATTATAGTTATTATTCTATAGATTTATAGAGTATGCCCACAAGAAAATGAATCTCAATGTTGCATGTGGTGACATATATGTACTCTGATAAATGTTTTACTTTGAATTTAGAGTGCTGAGGAGATATTGTTCATAAGATATTATGCTCAAGACTACACAACAAAAATTTTGGCGGAAAGCTGCTTTTAAAGGGGAATTGGAAAAATATGTGAGAGAGAAGAAAATGTTACACAGCATGAATCAAATCCAGGGGAGATCTGACAAAGTCAATGGTGAGAAGACAGTTATCCTAAGAGGGAGAATCTAGAACAGGGGAATAACCTGAATGTTTTATTTTCAAGAAGATGACTAAAATAACGTTGAGGAGATTATCAATAAATAATGTGAATTTGCAGAAAACATGTGCTAAAGGTATTTTTGGCTAAAAGTGAAACTCTGGGAATAGAACTGAACAGAGTTCTGGGCTATAAATGGAGAAGCTGGGACTATCTCCCAAAGCCAGACAATAAATTATAGGCTCAGTATCAGAAAGATGAAATATCGGCTATAGTGGTAATGATTGGTGAACTTAATTGGTGAGCAATCTTTTGCTGCTTCTTCTTCATCTGTTTCTATACGACTAGGAAGTTGTTTGATAAAGCTCCATAAAACCATAGAGATCTTGAAAAATTAAGTGCAGGGAAACTATTGACAATGTCTGAAGGGGGAGATCACCAGAGGTCAGTGCCTTTGGCATAAAGGCGGAAAGTAGCTAAGGATGCACTTTTTGCTGTCTTTTGCACCCTGCACATTGTTTGCAAGAATACTTTATGCAAAATTACTTTTGTTACCTCATAGCCAGACAATTAAGAGCAGACTCTGAAATGGAATGTGAGAAATCCATAAGGAAGAAAAAGTATCAGGGATATAGAGGAAGAGCTTTTGGTGCACTAAGACCTGGTGGTTCTTTAGAAGATCTCAATTAGCTGAATTAAGGCAAAGTCAAAGTCAAACTTATTGTCATTTGCACAGGTGTGATGAAGAACTTACTTGCAGCAGTATCACAGGCATGTAGCATTATATAAGGTGCATTCACAAGGAAGAAAACATAACATAAATTGTACATAATTTCAGCAAGAAAGAACACTGAGAATAAAAAAGTCAATTTTAATCAATTATATTTATCTGTGCTGTAATTATCAGTACGTATTAAGGCACATCCTTGCAATAAGATAATATAAATAAGGCTAGAAAAGTCTGTCGATATTGAAATCCCTCTATTTTTATATGAGTGTCATACCCATTATACAGAAAATGTCAGTTAATCTGGCATGCTGGGACTTTAGTGAAGTCAGACAAATTTTGTAGACAATTGGATGTTATTCCTAATAATATTCCAACATTTTTGCTTCACCTTTTTCAAGACGGTATACTATATAGTAATAAACTTCCAGTGAACCTAGTAACTTTACAGGGAGCATGGGAAATGGAACAAGATGAGTTTCAAGGAAGCAGAGTCAATAATGTCACGTAAGCTTAAAGGAAGTCCAGAAACCAAGGCTCCAGTGAGTAAATGGGAGTGCACGAACTGGGGCCAGATGTGTTAGAGGGAGAGCTGCCACATGAGCTGCACCATGTTCAAGAAAACATGGGAATTAGTGCCCAGTGAGACAGATGCTGAACCACTGGGTTTCTGAATGTTCAGAAATTGTAATGCACATTATCACATTTAATTGCAGATTATTTTGTTCCAGACCTTACAATAATATTTTCATGATAAGATTTTTGTATTGTAAATGTGTAGAGAAAAAAAAACTTAAGTAACATTGTAATTCATGCACAGACAAAGAAAAAAAAAGCAGCCACGTAAACACGAGGAATTCTGCAGATGCTGGAAATTCAAGCAACACACATCGAAGTTGCTGGTGAACGCAGCAGGCCAGGCAGCATCTCTAGGAAGAGGTACAGTCGACGTTTCAGGCCGAGACCCTTCGTCAGGTCTAACTGAAGGAAGAGTTAGTAAGAGATTTGAAAGTGGGAGGGGGAGGGGGAGATCCAAAGTGATAGGAGAAGACAGGAGGGGGAGGGATGGAGCCAAGAGCTGCACAGTTGATTGGCAAAAGGGATGTGAGAGGATCATGGGACAGGAGGCCCAGGGAGAAGGAAAAGGGGGAGGGGGGGAAAAACCCAGAGGATGGGCAAGGGGTATAGTCAGAGGGACAGAGGGAGAAAAAGGAGAGAGAGAGAAAGAATGTGTGTATATAAATAAATAACGGATGGGGTACGAGGGAGAGGTGGGGCATTAACAGAAGTTAGAGAAGTCAATGTTCATGCCATCAGGTTGGAGGCTACCCAGACGGAATATAAGGTGTTGTTCCTCCAACCTGAGTGTGGCTTCATCTTTACAGTAGAGGAGGCCGTGGATAGACAAAGCAGCCATCAGGTTTGATTTTCCTCTTTACCCAGTTTGTCTTATGCATGACGTCAACCTTACATTGTAATGCTTTGTGTAATAGGCAAGCAGGACACTTGGTTACATCAAGCATCTATGAAAGGGTCACCAAAAGGTCTTACTGGGTGAAATAATGATAAAAATATAAAATGCTGGAAACATTCAGAAGATCAGGCAATATTCATGAGTAAGAAACAGAGCTGATATTTCAAAGCTTTTTCACTGGAAGGTCAATAATCTTTGACATAAAATATAAACCTGTAATATCTTTCACCTGAAACAAACTCCCTCCATAGATGTTATATTTTTCCACCACTTTCAAACTTGCCAATTTTAAAAATCATCTGTCTTTGGTTTTCATTTACCATAAGGACTAATGGTCATGAACCCTGATCTTGAAATCTGTGTCAACATCTCGGGATTTAATAATGTAGGAAAGCAGAGAAGACATTTTAACTGGGTTCCTTGTATACAAGGAACAATGAAGGACAAACTGACCATATCTGGATCCCACAACAAATAATGAAACCTGAGGCTCTCATTGTTAGGGGGTATTCTGGAGTTAAGTGAATAAATCAGATATTAATTCAAACAAAAACCAGCCTTCATTTCTTATTATAAGTGCAAACAAGTTCAGGAAGCTTGCAATTAGCTTCCTGTTTTATTGTAAATTGCATACAGTAAATTGAAGTTAAAACACAGGCTGCTCCACAGACTGAAAGATTGCGAATGCAAGAGTTAAGACAATGGAATTGTGTTAATTGTATTGGATCAAAGTAGGCAACATGACTAAGTTATTTATATCATTGTGACTGAGTGAAAGCTACCACACAATACGGATGTTGTCACTAAGCATATCAAACATGGTCACAGGTATAGGCAATCAATAGTTTTTGTATACTTATGATATTTGTGTACTCAGAGACAGCCCTGGCAACATTAATATTGGGTACCTGGGATTTCTGCTCCTAGACACTTTTAGACCATTTGTGTGAATTAGTTTGTGACAAAGGTGTATGGACATTCAGAGGTGTCTGTCATTGTAGATCTCTAATTCATAAGAAGCATTGTCAACCCTAAATATCGAAGGAAATGATGTAATTGTAATTATTGAAATTGTATTGTATCAGCTACTGTTACCTATGATCTGAAGGGTATAAAAATGTGATGTACCTTTGGGTTTGTGAGCCTCAACCAAGAGATTTTCCAGAACAATGCCTGCTTGTTATGCTGAAGAAAGACTTCTATATCACCAGCTTCAGTGTTTCTCCAGTGAGTCTGATCACATTGTTTCCTTCAATATTTTGGGTTGACTGGGCTGTCTCTATGTGCACAAATATCATAAGTACACAAAAATTATTGATTGCCTATACCTGTATACCATGTTTGATATGCTCAGTGACAACATTCGTCTGGTCTGCCAGCTTGAACTCAGTCCCAACGGTCAGACAACTTAGCCATGTTGCCTAGTTTGATGCAAGTCAATTAACACAACTTCTTTGTCTCAGTACTTTGTGAAAGTCTTAGGCGCATTTAAAAAAAAAATTCTGTAAAGCAAAGATGTTTTCGGATGACTCTGCCATAGTTGGATGCATCAGCAAGGGAGATGAGGCTGAGTACAGGGCTACGGTAGGAAACTTTGTCACATGGTGTGAGCAGAATAATCTGCAGCTTAATGTGAAAAAGACTAAGGAGCTGGTGGTAGACCTGAGGAGAGCTAAAGTACCGGTGACCCCTGTTTCCATCCAGGGGGTCAGTGTGGACATGGTGGAGGATTACAAATACCTGGGGATACAAATTGACAATAAACTGGACTGGTCAAAGAACACTGAGGCTGTCTACAAGAAGGGTCAGAGCCGTCTCTATTTCCTAAGGAGACTGAGGTCCTTTAACATCTGCCGGACGATGCTGAGGATGTTCTACAAGTCTGTGGTGGCCAGTGCTATCATGTTTGTTGTTGTGTGCTGGGCAGCAGGCTGAGGGTAGCAGACACCAACAGAATCAACAAACTCATTTGTAAGGCCAGTGATGTTATGGGGATGGAACTGGACTCTCTCACGGTGGTGTCTGTAAAGAGGATGCTGTCTAAGTTGCATGCCATCTTGGTCAATGTCTCCCATCCACTACATAACGTACTGGGTGGGCACAGGAGTACATTCAGCCAGAGACTCATTCCACCGAGATGCAGCACAGAGCGTCATAGGAAGTCATTCCTGCCTGTGGCCATCAAACTTTACAACTCCTCCCTTGGATGGTCAGACACCCTGAGCCAATAGGCTGGTCCTGGACTTATTTCATAATTTACTGGCATAATTTACATATTACTATTTAACTATTTATGGTTCTATTACTATTTATTATTTATGGTGCAACTGTAACGAAAACCAATTTTCCCCGGGATCGATAAAGTATGACCATGACTTTCAAACATAATGAAATGGAAAGTTTTTAAATTACAAAAAAATTATAAATTATAAACAGTAAAAAAAATCAGATCAATATTTGATGTGACCTCCCTTTGCCTTCAAAACAGCATGAATTCTTTTAGGAAATCTGTCCTGAGGTTTTATAAGAAAATTGGCTGGTAAGTTATTCTAAACTTCTTGAAGAACTTGACACAGTTCCTCTGCAGACTTTGGCTGTCACACTTGCTTCTAGCTCTCCAGGTAATCCCAGACTTGATGATGTTGAGATCAGGGCTCTGTGGAGGCTATACTATCTGTTGCAGTACTCCTTAAACTTCTTCATGACTTTGCCATGTGTTTTATGTCGTTGTCCCGCTGCAAAGTGAAGTTGGGGACCGATGAGATACCTTACTGATGGTATTGCATGTGGATGAGAATCTGTTTGAACTTCTCAGCACTGAGGTATCCATTAATTCTGATCAGATAACCAACTCAATTTGTTAAAATGCTGCCTCAAATCTGCAGGGAATCTCTGCTGTGCTTCACTGTTGGCTGCAGACATTCATCCACATAGCGCTCTCCAGTTCTACTACAGACAGACTGCCTCCTGTTTGAGCCAAAACTTTCAAATTTTGACTCATCAGTCCAGAGCACTTGCTGCCATTGTTTAGTACCCCAGACCTCATGTTTTTGTGTGTAGGTGAGTCACTTCGCCTTTTTTCCCACTTTGGAGTAATAGCTTTTTGTCTGCAACCTTTCCACGAAGACCACTTCTAACAAGACTTCTCTGGATTGTAGAGAGGTGTACTTGGGTTCCAGTGATTTCTCTGAGTTCAGAGGTGATAGCAGTGCCAGACTTCTGATTTCGAAGTTTGATGTATCTCCCATCTGCTGCATTTCATTTCAGTGGCTATCACTGTGTGTCTGGTCTTCAGCCTTGCATATTTCCTTATGCTTCTTCAAAAGACCTTGGACAGTACATCTTGAAACTCCTGTCTGCTGCAAATTTTCTGCTTTTGAGAGGCCTTGCTGATACAGGATGTCCACCTTGTGTCTTGTTGCTATGCTCACTCTTGCCAAGGTGTAAAAATTGAGAATTTGAAGGCTAAACTGTCACATCTGCCACACTCTCACCTTTTACTTTGGTTGCCCTTCACCCAGTTTGATTTCTTCTACACCCATTTTTGTTTCAGTTAATCAGTTTGGTTCATCTAACTCATTATGTCATTGATAATTAGCATCCTGTTTGTTATCTTTGTTTAATCATGCACTGGGCAAAGTGATGACGTTTTTATTTGAAAAGTGGTCTACCTTTTTCTGATGATGCTTTCACACTTTGAACTAATCTCTTCATACTAAACATTGCATCAGTAGAGGCACAGCTAAAAATTCCTTTGGCATAAAAATGGCTTTCTTTCTTTCTTATGATTATGCTACAGAAATTATTAATCAGATCCTGCTATTTGAACCTAGTTGAAATCCTAAATAATTCTGTTATGTCATTCTTTAAACTTCTCTGTTCCAACTTCTCATATCATTCTTCTTAACTGCATCTGACAGTTAAATGCAGAGGGCTTATAATTTTTTTTTCTCTTGTGGTTAGATGTAAGTGCTGATTATACTAATATGTTTAAACCAAAGAAAGGGGTATGATGTAATAATGAAAAAAAGTAAAGAGAAAGCAAGAAAGAAGGGAAAAAAAGCACACAAGAAAGACAAAAAGATAGAGTAATGAAATACTTTTAAAGGAAACATTACAGGCAAGTAGCTCACAGCAAGTTCCCACAAGCAGTAGTGTGATAATGAGCAAATATTCTACTGCTGGTGATGCTGGTTAATAGATAAATATCATTTATGATCCTGGGGATAGATTCGTTGTCTGTCTTCTTCAAAGAAGTACCACCAGAGATAATAGGAAGAGCTCGGATTTAATGACTTCTTTGAAAGATAACATATCTGATAGTTTGACATCCTCTCAGTTCCTCACTTGAGTGTCTGTTAATATTTTGCGCTCAAGTCTATACGATGGAACATGAAGCATGACTTAGGGGTAAGACGAGCCTGAATGCAGAAGCTAAACATTAAACACAATTTTTTTTCTGGTGAGGCAGTATGTATGTGCTAATCTGTGACTTACAATGAGCATGCTTTTGAGATATTTCATTCAGAAGCTTCAACCACATCCTGTTTAAAGGGTTAAAGAACCACAGAGCTACATCACTCCCCGTACAGTGTTCCCTCTTAATACCCCACACTTCAGATGGGTATTGCTTGGTATATGTGACATTCCTCAGCGTAATTGAGAAACAAACTCTTAAACAGAAAGAATAAGAACAAGAGAACGTAATGGTCAAAAGAAACTTGCCACAAGGAATAAATGGGATAGGTATGTCTGCTCCTTCATTAAAACAGTCAACTGTTTTCACTCTCTCCAGTATATGGTGCAGCTGAGCCCATCTCTGCAGCAACGAGCGGGTGTTACAGAAGCGCTTGACAATATATATGCTGCAATAAGGGAATGGCACAACACCGCACAAATAGGACAAAGTAGAGTATGGCATTCAATTTCTACAGACTCTTATGGACATATCACACAAAGGGAAACTATTTCACACAATGCACAGATGATTAATAAGCATGTCAGCCGCAGTTGGTCACAGTTTTAAATGATCTTTGGACAGTTTCATTAACAAATGGCGAAGAATTTGATTAGTATGATTTGAAGATTAAAATTGCACCTGACTCTTTCAAGACAGTCGAAGATCCCCAAGGAAGGTGGGGCCAAACACCTTCCCAGCTTTGAGCAGGAAGACAAAACAGGAAGCCCCACACATTTACCAGGTTAGTCCTGTGCATTTATACTCACTTAGGACCCAGACAATTAAATACAAAAAAAAACATTGGTTTTCAAGAGCAATTTTCTTCATTAATAGAAGAAATCTACCGACATTAAATTATATTGGATACCGATGTCACACTGCAGATTGCATCCCATAGTAACGTGAATGTGTCCTTACAAAACTGACCCCTCCCAAAATTAAAATTGTACAATTATAAAAAGCTTTGCAGCCAAAACAAATGCATTCTCATTTCAGTAAATTTATCATTGATTCAATTCCAGCATCTCATTTAACACAATCATTATAAAGTTACAATTAAGTAGATTTAAACGTAACGTAGATTAAGTCCAGCGAGAAGCACAATCATTCTGTTGAAAAATGTGCACAAGGGAATGTAGAGCTTCTCAAACATACACACTTTAAAAACAAACACACTCCAAGTCATGGGTCAATAGTCACTCACCATCCTCCCATTGATGGCAAGTTTTGTTTTTCCTGCCATGTCTTTTATCTAAAACATTGGATATTTTCAACAGAGACTTGCTGGAAGAAAGAGGCAGCTTTATGACTGGTATTGTTCTCTAACTAGTACTCAGAGAACTGCAGTCACTCTTCCTCAGGAAAGACTGTCATAGCAACAGACCACAGAAGGAAGTCAAATCTCACCCAACTGAGTCACAAGTACTTCACTCTGAGAAGACTGGTGCTTGAACTTCTTCTGCCATACAACCTAAATACTATAGTTAAAATCCCTTGTTGGTTATTTGAAGCTCACGATTTTGAAGCGGAGATAACAGAGTGACAATGGCAAAAGTGTAAAGGAGACTTGGATCTAGTAGAATCGTATGGTCCATGTGGTTTACCTAAATTATCTCCAAACCCTGCCCAAGGCCACCAGATTCATTGCCTTTGCACAGGGTGGGGAATCACAGATGGAGACCAAGGCTTACACTGCATTGAATGGGGGAATGTGTTTGGGAGGTAATCAAAAAGAGAGGGAATGCATGTGCAAAGTAAGACGTGTGGGGGGGGGAGGGGGAAGACAAGGCAAATGTGGCCCTTCTGGCCCTCAAGGAGATGGAAAAGTAAGGTATCTCACAATTCTACAATATGTAGTTCCTTATGGAAGTTGGCCCTTCCTGGGATTTGATCTGCTGGGAAGCCATTGGCACAACCCTGAAAAGGCTTCTGATTGAAATTGCAATGGGTTGACAGAGCTAACTGATCATGCACTGATTGCCCTGCTAACCTACCCAAAAATGGGTGCTAGCAAGCAGTCTCATTTTAGCCATCTTTCCACCCATTGTCTAACAGGTGGGATTGAAACAGAAGCTTCAAGATCTAACTTTGGACATTTGTGTCTATAAATTGGGCTTTACACATTGTCAGTATGCTAAAGTATCTCTGTGTGCACCACAAAGCTGCTCTGCAACGAAAGAGCAAAATTAAGTGAAACATCTTCAGAAAAGCATTATGGTGAAAAACTATATGCATTTAAACAAAGCAAAAGCTGTTTAGCAGATCAGCACACACTTTCCGGCATGCTGATCCCATAGGGGTATCATCTCCTCAAGGTAAACACCTCAGCAAGCACAAGTAGCTATTAAAACAAAACTAGTGTTGATAACAGGCAGCAGGCCCAGTTTCTCTCCAAGCTGTGCCTCTGTCAAAGGCTGTCCAGATATTCTAGGAGCAGGGATTCATCTGCAAGTCAGATGAGATCTAGTCCTGCAGACTCTTTAGTAATACCTACACAAGAGACTGCAGATGCTGCAGTCTAAAGCAAAATAAAAAACTGCTGGGGAACTTCAAGCAGCATCTGGGGGAGGAAATGGACCTTCAATGTTTTGGGTTGAGAACCTTCTGAAGGTGTCCCCAAGCTCATCCTAACATCCACATCTGGCCTGGATAAGTGTAAGGCATACAGTGTACAAATCTGGGTGGTTGTCCAGAACTAAACAGATTCCATCGTTCTCTGAATCCCAAAACATACTTCTGATCTTTAAGTGCTTGATATTACGCTGCTTTCCTGTATAGAAAGCCTTATATAGAAAGCTTTGCTTTGTATTCCACCTGCACCACGTTCACTCTGCAAGGGTTTGTTAAAGGAAATAAGCACTCAAAATGGAGAGCATTCTTTCCTTAGCAACCTCTTTCTCATTTTGATGAGATTAAGACTCACAAAAAAAAACTAAAAATAGAAATAATATCTTATTAAAGTTTAAAGCAGCTTCATATTTTCTATATGGCTGTTGGTTTATCTAACCAACACCGTTGAGTACAGTCCTTGCCGTATTACCCAAACACGTGATGCGTGTGTGTGGCTTACAGTCCTCTGAAGTCACTTCCTGTCAGTGTTGTCAAATTCACACTCCATTATCATTCTAGTGAAATCAACCTCAAACATCCTGTTGATTTTTTCAACCCAAATTACTTCACCCCTCAGTAACTTATTCGTGACTTTGGCTCCAGCTTCCCGCCATATCAAGCACTAACGCAATGTTAAACCAGAGACACCCAAATAAGAATCCATCGCTTCAGAATTTTTAAGTTTGTCTTTTTCTGCTGATGAATATTTCAAGAAACAGTTATTGCTTTTGCTTATCATCAATTTAACAGGACTGTCTTTACACTTCACCCCAGGGTGAAGTCAGATTTTAATTGTGTTATAGTCAAAGCAATTTATTTTTGCTACTGAAGATCTCAATGGTGTGAGTGAAGCAGATTTGGTCCAGCTGAACTAAACATACTAAAATAGAACTTAGTGGTGTAACAAATGCTGGATCTCAGTACCTTCCCCAAATATCCAATGTCTCCTCAGCTTCTCTCACAGCAAGTCAAAGACTTGTTGAACCAACTGAACCTCTCAATGTACAACAATGATAGGCAAGATGGCAAAAGACAGTCAGTAAAGTCTGTCCCATTGCTATGGTATCTGGATCTCCTTACAGCATGACAGCTGGATTCTCTTGGATCAGAATATCTGGATCATCTAGGATTATAACATTTGGACACTTTGGAACCCATAGCTGAATGCCAGAAGATTGCTAGTGGTCACCAACCCATTTATCTTTATTATGTTCAGATCCATTTTCTTTCATCAGTCATTGTTTTTGTATAGTGATACAAAATGATGAAAAAACCATGAATACTCATTAATTTAATTTATTAATTAAGTTAATTTATTAATTTAAACAAAATAAATGTTTTTTTCAATTTATTCTACCAAGGCAGAATGCCCACCTCTGCAGTTTCCTCTTTGTTTCAGAGCCTGCCTTCATTTGCTTCTCTTTGTCTTGCTCTTTAACCATCAATACCAATAAATATATCAAATAATTCCATTTTGCTTGCTGTATCTCATATGGGATGAGATCAGCTAAATGAATAGTGATGCAATAAATTTGTACTCAACATCAGCAAAATCAAGAATTTGATTGTGAACTTAATGAACATGAACATACTGTATGCTCATCCTCACTGCAGGGTCAGTGGTAAAACAGGTGAGCAGCTTCAAGATCCTGGATGTCAAGAACTTGGAGGGTCGATCCTGGGCACAACACATTGATGCAATTGCAAAGAAGGCACACTAGTGGCTTTAGTTCATCAATTACGGAGATTCAGGATAACACCAAAGACTCTTGTAATATATGATGGAGAGCATCTGACTGGTTGTATCACAGCCTGGAGGCTCCAATGCACAGGATCGCAAGAGGCTGCAGAGGATTGTAGAGTCAGCCATTTTCATCACGGGCACAACCCTCCTCTCCATTGAGGATATCTTGAAGAGGTGGTGCCTCATTAAGGAGGTATCCATAACTTCAGACCTTTACGCTTCAGAGCTGTGTGTCAGGCATGGCTATACATAGCTCTGGGGCTCCACAGGGTACTGTATTGGCTCCCTTCCTGTTTACCCTGTATACCTCAGACTTTAGATACAGCACTGAGTCATGACATCGGCAGAAATTCTCTGATGACTTAGCGATAGTTGGGGGTATAAAGGGAGGATGGGAGGATAAATACATTTGCCAAATGGTGCAAGCTGAATCACTTTTAGCTCAACCTCAGTAAGACAAAGGAGAAGGTGATGGACCTCAGGAAGACTACACCTGCACTGCTTCCTGTTACTATTGATGGTGAGACATGGATGTGGTGAGGACCTACAAGTATCTGGGGGTACATCTGGATGGCAGACTTGAGTGGAGCACCAACATAGAGGCTATATACAAGAAGGGCCAGCGTCACCTCTACTTCCTGAGGAGACTGAGGACCTTTGGAAAAGGCAGGCCACTCCTTTACATCTTCTACCGGTCACCAGTATAATCTTCTATGTGGTGGTATGCTGGCGTAATGGCATCAACATGGGTGATGCCAACAGTCTCAATAAACTGATTAGAAAGGCTGGCTCTGTTATAGGAGTCAAACTAGACACACTGGAGGCTGTAGTAGAATAAAGGACTCTATGGAAAATGCTGACAATTCTGTACGATGTTTCTCACCCTCTGCATGCCACCTTAGTTGAATAGAGGATCATTGATACTAATAGGCTAAGACAACTGCACTGTTCCAAAGAGCGCTACATGAAGTTAACCTTATCCTCGGCCATTAGGCTCTATAATGAGACAAGCTATAGCCAGGGAAGTGATCACCCCCTTCTGTTGCACTGTATGAGGCTACTTATTTTTTATTCTCTCTTACTTCTCTTCTAATATTTGTATATTTGTGCACTTTTAATGCTACTGTGACACTGTAATTTCCTTTGGGATCAATAAAGTATCTATCTACCTAAGGACCTTCACCGTCCAAGACACGCTTTCTTCTCCATGCTACCATCAGGGTGGAGGTTCTGGAGCCTGAAGACACATACACACAGACACACACTGATTCAAGAACAGCATCTTCCCCTCCACCATCAGATTTCTGAATGTTCTATGAACCATGAACCCATGACCTCGTCATTGCTTTTTTGTAATTTTATGTCTTTGCACTGTATTACTACCCCATAACAACAAATTTCACATCATATCAGTCAATTATATTGAACTGGAGCTAACTCTACCATTAGTAACACTCATTTGGGTGAGATTTGTATGAACTAGGACCTGACAAATTCAAGCAGCTTTGCCAGAATTGCTAGTAGTCCAAATACATTAAACAGCAGAGTCAATCTGTCTGTGACATCTAGGCCAGCTATGTCTGTCTTTGAGAAGGGCAGATATTAGTTCTTTAAGTGACATAGCATTGCCCATCAAAAGGAAATTGGCACAACTGATAGTTATTTCATTTTCATTCAATATGGTAGTTTGTGATGAATATCACTCACTTCCAATCTTCCACTGAAAGATTTATTTTTTCCAGACCTTCTTCTGGATGTGACCCATGGAAGGGTTTGTCCGAGTTTCTTTGGAAGATCCTTGACCTCCACAGTTTTCTGTAGAAAAGAGAGTGCCAGGTTAAATGTCACTGTATGTGCCAAAAATTAAACAAATATTTATGTGATTCTCCTCTCCTGAAAATTATCCAAGCTCTGCATCAACAATGAAACGTTCCTTCTGAGTAAAGCAATGAATCTTTGTAGGTTATTAGGTTAATGATAAGAGCATTACATCAAAATATTCAGAAGTTTCAAGTCTTCAGGACCAGGTTCAAGTGAGTGATGGTGTAAAAAGGGGGAAATATCCAGTACGTTTTGTTTCTCACATCAAAGTTGCAGGTGAATGCAGCAGGCCAGGCAGCATCTCTAGGAAGAGGTACAGTCGACGTTTCGGGCCGAGACCCTTCGTCAGGACGAACTTTGATGTGTGTTGCTTGAATTTCCAGCATCTGCAGAATTCCTTGTGTTTACGTTTTGTTTCTCATTGGCCCAGGATTACTTTTTGCATTTTGTGTTGGTTTTCTCACCGATTTACCAATTGCAGAACTGAGTGATCTAATCAGATGCTCAAGCCATCATGTTGGGAGTAGATTCCATGCTCCTTTATTGGAAAATCAATCCACCCTTTTTATAACTTGTTCCTTACACATGTTATCTTCGGTCAGAGCACAGTGGATGATGATCAAAACCCCAGAGATACTGTTGGTAGAGCTGCAAACCTCCAGCAACAAAGGTTTAGTCTTCACTTCTTCATTTCAGGTGCTGTCTGTGTGGAGTTTCCATGTTCTCCCTGTGACTGCATGTGTTTCCTCCAGGTTCTCCAGCTTCCTCCCATATCCCAAAGACATGCAATTTGGTAAATTAATTAGCTGATGTTAATTGCCCATAGTGTGTAGGTGAGTAAATGTGAATACTGGAGAATAAAATGGATTAGGGCAGGATTGGTGTAAATGGACATGTGATGGTTGGCATGAGCTTGCTTGGTGGAAGAGCCCATTTCTATGCTGCATCATGCTATAAATTGAAAAGCTGCCAATTTTTTTTCTTTTCTCTCATTGTCAAGTCAGGGTCTTGATTGAAATTACTGAAGCCTGCACACAAGAATCACACATAGAATGGCAATATAAAGTCTCTATCCAGCCACCAGTCAGCAAACTCATTCAACATGACCACAGGACAATTAACACGAGAAAGGAAATATCATATTGCTCCAGATATAGATCCTTTGCTAAGTATGGCATTAAGGTCCAGGGATGGTGAAATGCAGGGCAGTATCATACTGAACTACACTCTAAATTAAAACATTTTTTGAAAAACGCAGATGCTGGAAAGGAGAGATAAAAAACAGAAAAATGGATATACAGGTATACAGATTATCTAATAAAGTGGCCACTGAGTGTATTGCAGAAGTGACTTAACTATAAAAATACCTCTTTGATTGTGAAGCAGTCAGAAACTTGCAGCGATCTAAAGGCAATGTTTCAATGCGACAAATCATCCTCCAGTTTATAATTTCATTGACCAGTTAATGTAAGTGTGTGTGCATGAAGATCAGTGACTGCTTCCATGCTGTCTACCTCTCTGACTCTATGACTCAATATACCAGCTGACAAAGATAATCATTGGGATCAGCTGTGGATAATGTAGACCTTTCACAGGGGCTGTAATGGAGTCAGGGAAGGAACTCTGCTGTGGTTTAAGAGGTGCAAGTATAGACCGTGTTTAACTGAACAAAGATACTGGCATCAGAGACCATGAGCACAAAGAATAATGCTCAAGGAGCTGCACAAACCATGCCAACTGCCACCATTGCGGAGGGTCTAGATGAGTTTCAATGGCTGAGTCCACAAGTGAATACAAAAGGTGTAGTGACTGATAGATCCCAGATGATACTAGTTAAGGATACATCTACTGTTCAAGCTACAATCTGAACAACCCAGCATTACACCACATTATCTTAAACTACTGAACATTACCCATAATTTACTACCACTCCCTACCACTGGTTACCACGTTCTATCATTACCTACTTCTTCTTTCCAATAGCTACCACAACCTATCAATACCTATTGCTACATTCTACTTCCAACTACCATTAGCTATGACTACTACCACTAATTATGACTAGCAGTCACTACTTACCAGTACTTTCCTATACCTACCATTATTTACCACCATCTTCAACTACCTACTGTACCAGTGCCCACCACTGCCCACAACTACCCACCACCATGTCTACTAAGGCCACATGAGTTGCATCAGAGAAGAACAGTAATTTGTGGTTTCACAATGACACACCCATGGGTGATAAAAATAAACATAGGTACTATGTTGCTAGGCTTTGGTTGTCTGTTTGAACCACATAATCACAACTGTCCTGTTCTTCTTTGACAGCTAGCTGACAAGTGACTAACTAAGCTGTTTGACAGTAAATGGTAAGGTTTGAACTGCAGATGCACAATGTGGACTATAAAAAGGAGCTGTGGTTACCTGCAGAACTGATTTATGCTCATTAAGTGGCTGTACTCGAAGAGTTTGTCAATTCTGCAATAATGAAGACATTCTGGACAGCAATGTACCCGGCAGCTGGTGTATTGCTCAGCACACCTTCCCCAGCAGATTCTTTGTGGGAGGATCCAACCAGTACATCTTACTCCTCCGTCAGGCCTGACACAAATTCCACTGTTCAGCATATCAGGGTCATTCTGCACAGCTCAAATGGGCCTCCATAATGATCTGTGGTGTATATAACCACCAATGCAATAGAAGTCATATGTTTCATGCTGCATTTCTACTGGGCCTCATTTCTCAGAGACCTGCATCAGGCAGAGTTTCTTGGCCTCCTGGTGCCGAACATCTTTGCTTCAAGCTATGAACAGATAAAGAATGATGGGCCACTGCAAGATGTGCGTTACAAGCCAGCATTTCAGATATCTTAACCTACTCAAGCATCTCAACAGCTATACTGTAGACTAGGAGCAGCACAGCTCACAAACACTTCAAGTTCCTCAGTCACCACTTGAGTGACATGCTTACCCCCAGCCTGTGGTAAGCCACAGCCTTACCCCAATCATCCTGACCAAAGTCATTGCAAGCATCAGTAACTTGTATTTTGTATTTGTTTGCTGATAACAGTATGACTTTAAGCAAGTACTAGTGAAAGCACAAGCTGGTCACTAGCACGCCTTGATTCTGAAGGTGAAAGATGCCTTGAACATCTATTGCAAGGGTTCCCAACCTGGAGTCCATTAAAACCTTGCTTAATATTATTGGTCCAGGGATTAAAAAACATAGGGTACCCCTGATCTATTGCAAAACTTCATGCTTCCTGAGATGCTGATCTGCCAAAATGTCAAAACAGTTGGCTTTTGAACCCCCCATGCCAGGTGCAGCCTCTCTCCTGCACAGATGCAAGTATGTGAATAGTAGGAGCTGTAGCTGGTGCTGCAGGTGTTTTCTGCTGCGGCTGCTGGTTCTAATATTCATTTTGGCCGCTGCTACTGGATCTGCTGGTGATGCAGACACTGCTGTGGTTACTGCTGCTATCGTTGCGTTGTCATGGCTGCTGGTGCTCCTCCTCTCTCCTCTGCTCAGCTGCTGATCAGGCTGCATCATATAACCATATAACCATATAACAATTACAGCATGGAAACAGGCCATCTCGACCCTTCTAGTCCATGCCGAACTCTTACTCTCCTAGTCCCACCGACCTGCACTCAGACCATAACCCTCCACTCCTTTCCTGTCCATATATCTATCCAATTTAACTTTAAACGACAACATCGAACCTGCCTCAACCACCTCTGCTGGAAGCTCGTTCCACACAGCTACCACTCTCTGAGTAAAGAAGTTCCCCCTCATGTTACCCTAAACTTTTGCCCTTTAACTCTCAACTCATGTCCTCTTGTTTGAATCTCCCCCATTGTCAATGGACGTCCAATGGTTGGGCATCACATCCTGGTATGGGAACACCGATACCCTTAAATGAAAAAGCCTGCTAAAAGTAGTGCATAAAACAAAGGAACTGTCCAAATTTTGAGGTCAAGACCCTGCATCAGGATGCCCAAGTAAGCTCTTTCAGCATGGAGCCACAAGAGACTGCAGATGCCAGAATCAGGGGCAAGGAAATGATGTTGGGGGAGCTCAATGCATCAGGCAGAACCTGTGGGGGAAATGGACAGTCAGCATTTCAGGTTGAGGTCTTTAATCAGGGCTGTTCCTTCAGCCGTTTGTGTTTCTTCCCTTCTAGATCCCTACATATGTGTTCTATGTCTCCTGACAACAGGGTGACAGAGCTTTGTACATTTTCCTGCTTTAACACCTTCTGCTCCCAAAGCTGCTCCTACTGATGTATTTATAGGGAATTAAAAGAAAAAGTGCCATCAAAAGTGAGGGTTAATTATTGTGACTTTGCATTCTATCCACCACATTGTTGATACTGGTGGCAATTCTCTATATAGTAACTCTGCCTGCAAATCCTGCAGATACTCGGATCCCATTAGATAATACATAAAGACAAATGTCAAGTGAACAGAAAATATGGGGCTAAAAGGACTACACTGGTCCCATCAACCATGTCTTTCAATCAGGCATAGCTAACACATTAACCTAAACTTTTACCAAATCTTTGATATCCTCACCCAGTAAAAATTACAGAAATTTCAACTGCAATACAATATCTAATCTATAGCTGTGTAATGTCCTGGTTCATAATTTTGCTGCTATGCTGTAGGTATTTCATTTTAGCAGTTTTGTAAGAGCAGTCTATTCTGCTTTCAGCCTCTTTGGGTTACCGTTGAAGATAAGGGATGCTTAGAAATGTGTGCCATCCTATTAGGATAGTGGATCTGGGAGAAGGTCCCAGGGAAAGATGGGGAGAACTGGTTTTGTGAGAGGCACGAAAGGTGGTTTTGGTCTTTGCATAGTGAAAGCTGAAGAGAGAAGACACTGGAGAGAACCAGTCATAGTATTCAATCCAGTGGGACACGCAATTCGATGGAGCCAAAGCGCGGGAGTCTGTTGAGGATTGGTTAATATGGCTTTTGGAAGATTTGAGCTCCAACCTGTGTACATGTGACTGTCTAATTATAATGGGCCCTTTTTGTTTTTTTTCTTTCTTTTCTTTACTAACCCTTTAGATAAGTTAACGTTCACAAATATACTTCTTTATAACTGTACGCAGTGTGCGATCTGTTATTTCCTGCTGACAGGCTGTAACAGGGCAGTAAATTACACAGCATTCACACAAACCGGGACTTGGGTGGGAGAGACATCCCAATCCCACGGAAACATATGAAGCCAGAGAAAGGTGGGTCTTCTCAGTGCTGAGTCCGGTGGCTGTTAGCAAGGGGCGAACGAGCCAGTTTCTAGAGACGCCCAGCAAAAAGGGGTTTCAGCTGAAAAAATGAATTTCCACTTCTATTTCTAAGCAGTGTTTTCTGATTTCATTCTTGGATAAGTTAGATCTAAATTTAAAATCAAATCTTTATATTGTGCATTTTCCCACCACACTACATAGTTTGTCTGTATCCGCCACCTTGAATCCCATTCCCATTTTAAGCACCTCAACCTGTGCACAGCACAAACCCTCTGGACTGAGAGAAGTGCAGCTCAAAGGGAAGCATTCCATCTCACCAGCTCAATCTTCAGCCATGCTCCCATTTCCAACCATCAACTCAACTCCACACCATTACTCAGTTAATCCGACTCAGACTCAGTGTGCCTTGGGGGCTGGGTGGGTCCAATGTTGAGAGGGGAATGTGAGTGGGTGTGAGGCTTGCAGAGGAGATTCAAAGCTGGTTATTGATTGACGATGAGAAGACTTACAAGGATAGGTTAGTGTGGACATTTATTGTGACTGAGCGTTTGAGGAGAGGGTATGAGAGGGAGGGTATGTTATTGGAAGCAACCATTTGAGAAGAGGGTAAATAAATGTTTGAGAGAAAGGTGTGAGTTATTGTGAGCAAATGGTTAAGGGGAGTGTAGTTAATTGTAAGTGTATGAGAGACAAGTTATTGGATGTGAAATAAAACCAGGAAATTATGGAATTACTCGATAGGCCAGGCAGCAACCATAGAGAATTGAGCACAGTTAACATTTCAAGTGGATAACCCTTTATCAGAAATATGAGTAAAAATATGATGCAATGGCTAAGTAGAGCTTGGGCAGAGATGACTGAACGACAGTCTAGTGACAGTGAATATGGATTGGAAGGGAACATGTCTGTGCTTTAATGGAAGCCAAGAATTAGGGGAGAATGACAGCAGTAGGATTAAGTTGAAGAGTGGAAATTGATGTGGTACTTGATGGTCAACACAGACTCAGTGGGCAAGAGTGCCTGTTTCCATGATACAGTATATGTCTCAATGACTCTCTGACCTCTCTGATTCTCTACATAGAACATAGAATAGTACAGCACAGTACAGGCCCTTCGGCCCACAATGTTGTGCCGACCCTCAAACCCTGCCTCCCATATAAGCCCCCACCTTAGATTCCTCCATATACCTGTCTAGTAGTCTCTTAAACTTCACTAGTGTATCTGCCTCCACTACTGACTCAGGCAGTGCATTCCACACACCAACCACTCTCTGAGTAAAAAACCTTCCTCTGATATCCCCCTTAAACTTCCCACCCCTTACCTTAAAGCCATGTCCTCTTGTATTGAGCAGTGGTGCCCTGGGGAAGAGGCGCTGGCTATCCACTCTATCTATTCCTCTTATTAGCTTGTACACCTCTATCACGTCTCCTCTCATCCTCCTTCTCTCCAAAGAGTAAAGCCCTAGCTCCCTATTTTGTTAAACAGGCTGTATATAGCATACCTTGTAAGAATGGTGATTAGATAATTAAAATGACACCAAGCCTCTCAAAAAAATGACTTGGAATAGCTGTTCAAAAATAGCCCTTTGAACCTCTTAAGGCATTGATTGCACAGATTGTTTCTTCAGCAACCTGCTTATCTTGAAGTTGGATTCTAGATCTCCATCACATCCAATACAGAGACCACCATTGGCTACCACCATTCTCTGGTCTGTTTTGTCAACTCTGAAATCTTTTTTTTTGCCTTTTATAGCTTTGGACTTAGCCATTCTGATGCTTTCCTGGCCAGGCTCACCTCTTCCACCTTCCACCTGTTCATAGCCTGGCAGCCTGAGTCCTAAAATACAAAACATTCCAGTCAGGCCACAACCCACCATCCCTCAGTCTGCCCAAGCCTCAATTCTCATTCTCTTTGGCATTGTTCCTCCTTGACTCTGCAACAGCTGCCAGAACTAACAACTTAGATCCATGTACTCTTCCAATACCAGCCTCTCACTCATCCCCAATTCCCTTCACTCTCCCCTTGGCAACTCTGCCTTCAGTTGTCCCAGCTCAAAGCTTTGGACTTCCCTTCTAATCCTTTCCTTCTTCCTATCAATCCTATTCTCTTTTCACATTTAAGAAAAACCTTAAAACCTCCCTATATGACAGTTTCTGAACAGCTGTTCCAATTCCTTTTTTGTGTGGCTTGGTGTCATTTTAATTGCTCTAATCACCATTCTTACAAGCTATACTATATACAGCCTGTCTAACAAAGTGAATATGTTTGGCTAAACGTGTAGATTTTACATTAACTTTCTGCTCTGCCCATTGCTAAAAATATCTCATTCAGAGACAGTGTGGTCAATGACTTGCAGAAATCAGAATCAGAATCAGGTTTAATATAACCAGCATATGTTGTGAAATTTGTTGTCTTTGTGGATTTCAGAAATCAGATGGCAGAGGGGAAGAAGCTGTTCCGGGATCATTGAAAGTGTGACTAGGGCTTCTGTACCTCCTTCCTGATGATAGCAATGAGAAAAGGGTAATGTGGGTCCTTCAGAATGGATGCCAACTTCTTGAGGCATCTCTCCTTGAAAATGCCCTGGATAGTACGGAGGCTAGTGCCCACAATAGAGCTGACTGAGTTTACAACTCGCAAGTAATTTTAGTTTTACAAGTTGGCCTGACTATTAGAACAGTAGAGAATGACACCGAAGTGCAAGTGAGTTCATTTCAAGAGGGAGACACAAGAGACTGAAGATACCAAACTCTGAGGATACAAACAGAACACTGTAGGAAGCATCTATCTCACCCCACAGTCCCAGATCCATTGAGTTTCTCCAGCATTTTGTTTGTTGTCTCTCCTTATCAACATCCTTTCAGGCAAATCAGGTGTTCAAACTATTACCAATAACAGCAATTGATGTCATTAATGGTAAGCAATGCTGAGTGCTGGATGGTGGTCATGTGTTCAGGTTACCTCCAAACACAAGTAGATTAGCATCAGAAGAGGTGAGGTGAAGGCAAGTGCTACCCTGGATGGATACAACATCACTGAAGGCAAATGGGCCGATATTCAAATTAGTCAGTGTTGTCCATAGCAGGAGCGTCATTTCGGTGACAGAACTGGAGAGGATGCAGAGGAGATTTATGAAGATGAAGTTTTCATTTATGAGGAGAGACTAGAGACACTAGGTCTGTTTACCCTGGAACGAAGGAGGTTTAGAGGAGATAAAATTGAGATATACAAAATTATGAACGGTATAGCTAAGACGGTCTGTGGGAAACATTCCATCTTATCAGAGGTCAATAGATCAGGCTAGGTGATAAGGGATAAAAGGGACCCAAGGGGCGCAATTTTCACCCAGAGAACAGTGCAAGCAGAGTTTCTGACAGCAGTTCAAAATTTCTACATGAACACTTAAAGTGCCAATACATAGAAAGGCATGGGTCAAGTGCTGGAAGATGGGATTAGTACAGATAGTTTGCTACTAGTCAATGTGCTGCCCACCAATCAGCGTGACATAGTGTTACAGATGTCCTTTTCCATATTGCATGACTCTATAATCTGTCAACTATTCTAGAATGAAATTACAGTACAACCACACACCACAATACATCATTGAGACCTGCTCTAAAGTACATAGACTGGTCTATGAACTCCTCTTGTGCCTAGATGAGGCCACCCTCAGGATGGAGGAGCAACACCATCTGGGTAGCCTCCAACATGATGGCATGAATATCAATTTCTCCTTCCAGTAAAAAAAACTTCCCTCCCCTCTTCTTCTATTCCCCACTCCGGCCTTTTACCTATTCACATCTGCCTATCATTTCCATCTGGGCCCCCTCCTCTTTCCCTTTCTCCTGCAGTCCACCCTCCTCTCCTATCAGATTCCTTCTTCTCTAGCTCCACCTGGCTTCATGGATCACCTTTCAGCTCGCATCTTCCCTTCCACCCAGCTTTTTATTCTGCCGCTTTTCCCTCTTCCTATTCAGTCCTGAAGAAGGGTCTTGGCCCAATACATCAACTATTTATTCATTTTTGGAGAAGTTACCTGACCTGCTGAGCACCTCCAGCATTCTATCAATGCTACCTGCTGAGTGTTCTTCTTAGAACTCAGGTATAACACTTTGACTATGATGCAAATTGTCTTTCAAAGTAAATTTACTATCAAAGTACATATATATGTCATCATATACTATCCCAAGATTCATTTTTGTGTGGGCATTCACAGCAAAAATTGAGCGGAATCAATGAAAAACCTCACAAAACAAAGATGGACAACCAACCAATGTGCAAAAGGCAACATACTGTGCAAATACAAAAAGAGAAGAAAGCAAAATAACCAATAATAAATAAGCAATAAATATAGAGAACACGAGATAGTGAGTCCTTGAAAGTTAGTCCATAGGTTGGAAAACATACTGTATTGGGATGAGTGAAGTTATCCCCTCTTGTGCAAGAGCCGAATCCTTGAGGGGAAACAACTGTTCCTGAACCTGGTCTGTGGGACCTGAGGCTTCTGTACCTCCTTCCTGATGCCAGTAGCCTGGATGGCCTGGATAGTGGAGATACTAGATGATGATTGCTGTGTTACTGTGACAGCACTCCTTGTAGATGTGCTCAAGATTGAGAAGGGCTTCACCCATGATAGACCTTTACTCATGATAGACTAGGCTATATACACTACTTTTCCACTGATGTCTACTATAAGCCTACTGACTCTCACAGCCATCTGGACTATTCCTCTTCTCACCCTGTCTCTTGCAAAAATGCCATCCCCTTCTCGCAATTCCTCCGTCTCCGCCGCATCTGCTCTCAGGGTGAGGCTTTTCATTCTAGAATGAGGGAGATGTCTTCATTTTTTAAAGAAAGGGGCTTCCCTTCCTCCACTATCGACTCTGCTCTTAAACGCATCTCCCCCATTTCACGTACATCTGCTCTCACTCCATCCTCCCGCCACCCCACTAGGAATAGGGTTCCCCGGTCCTCACCTACCACCCCACCAGCCTCCGGGTCCAACATATTATTCTCCGTAACTTCCGCCACCTCCAACGGGATCCCATCACTAAGCACATCTTTCCCTCCCCCCCTCTCTCTGCATTCCGCAGGGATCGCTTCCTACACAACTCCCTTGTCCATTCCTCCCCCCCATCCCTCCCCACCAATCTCCCTCCTGGCACTTATCCGTGTAAGCGGAACAAGTGCTACACATGCCCTTACACTTCCTCCCTTACCACCATTCAGGGCCCCAAACAGTCCTTCCAGGTGAGGCAACACTTCACCTGTGAGTCGACTGGGGTGATATACTGCGTCCGGTTCTCCCGATGTGGCCCTTTATATATTGGTGAGACCCGACACAGACTTGAAGACCGCTTTGCTGAACATCTACGCTCTGTCCGCCAGAGAAAGCAGGATCTCCCAGTGGCCACACATTTTAATTCCACATCCCATTCCCATTCTGACATGTCTATCCACGGCCTCCTCTACTGTAAAGATGAAGCCACACTCAGGTTGGAGGAACAACACCTTATATTCCGTCTGGGTAGCCTCCAACCTGATGGCATGAACATCGACTTCTCTAACTTCCGCTAGGCCCCACCTCCCCCTCGTACCCCATCTGTTACTTATTTTTATGCACACATTCTTTCTCTTACTCTCCTTTTTCTCCCTCTGTCCCTCTGAATATACCTCTTGCCCATCCTCTGAGTCCCCCCCCCCTTGTCTTTCTTCCCGGACCTCCTGTCCCATGATCCTCTCATATCCCCTTTTGCCAATCACCTGTCCAGCTCTTGGCTCCATCCCTCCCCCTCCTGTCTTCTCCTATCATTTTGGATCTCCCCCTCCCCCTTTCAAATCCCTTACTCACTCTTCCTTCAGTTAGTCCTGACGAAGGGTCTCAGCCTGAACGTCGACTGCACCTCTTCCTAGAGATGCTGCCTGGCCTGCTGCGTTCACCAGCAACTTTGATGTGTGTTGCTTGAATTTCCAGCATCTGCAGAATTCCTGTTGTTTACACTACTTTTCGTAGGCTTTTCTGTTCAAGGGTATTGATGTTTCTGTACCGAGTCATGATGCAACCAGTCAGTATACTCTTCACTGTGCATCTATAGAAGTCTGTCAAAGTTTTAGATAACATGCCAAATTCTAAAAAAAGTAAAGGTGTTGCTGTGTCTTCTTTACAATGGCAGTTATGTGTTGGACCCAGGATAGATCCTCTGAAATGATGACATTAAAGAATTCAGCCATTGAATTTCACTCTATCCTGATGCAATAGCATCAGTTTTGTCATTTACTGAAGAAGCCCACTCAGTAACCAGTCTGGCTTTCAGGAAACAATGACATTGGCCGTTTAATCTCTGCTGAGTAGCTTTACTGTTTATGCAAAGTAAATCTACTATGAAGTTTGATTACATCACAGTCACAATTCCCTGTGCAGCAAACAAGCTAAAGGTGTTAGTTGTGCTGAGTATTAAAATAGTCTACAACGGTTTTCAGTATTCATTGTCATTCTAGTTGCACCAAGCATATTGTATGGTCAACACTCAGACCAATTAGGTCACTCAATGCTTACATTATTTGGTTTCCATGACAATCACTTAACTTTTACATCAAACAATATTGCTATTAATGACTTCCGGCATTATCTGTGCAACTAAGAAACCAATTCTGGAATAAGTTATGTTTATTTAGGAAACAAAAATATTCCACTGTTTGGACAATGCTGTATGTTTCTTTATTTAACCATGATATTGTTGTATCTATGGCTGGCTGACTTGTTGAGGTTGATTCATAACCAACCAACCCCTGTTCCCAGATCCCCCTCTCAGTCCCAGGTTCCAAGACTTCCAAGTACCATGCCAAATCTCTTAGCTCTTTTCATAACTGAGTCTCCTAGCTACCAGATCATCAGATCACAGGCATCCCAGCCAGCTCCTGGGACTGCAGATTCCATACCATACTTTCCCACACCATATCACAAAATTGTAATGGAACACAGGAAGATATTCACCCATAATTGAGAAACACATTTAGTTGAAATCCACTCTCTAGTATCATAGCTCTGACAATTATTGATCACTATTAAAAGATCTGCATTGTTAAACATGCTCTGAATAATGGCAGAGGCTCATTAAATAAGAATTTCAGAGCAGCAACTGTCAGGTGTGCACATGCAGGCTCCTGCCATTCTCCACTCAGCTAACAGGAGTCACCTACCGCTGTTTCCAACGTATCACCTGCAGCCTATTTAAACCCAGCTCTCAAGCACAAACCTCGATCACTCTTTGAACTAGCCAGCCTCAACCAATTGCACCCAGCCTTCAGTATCAAGTTGTCTTCTTGAGTTTAAGTGTCTATTCTCTTGTCTTGTGGCCTCTCTTGACTTATTATGTGCAGTTTATTACTAAAGCTATCACTAACTGCTAAATTTTCTCCACTGCTCTGTGTTTGGTTCAAGCCTCCTCTACATTCCCTAACAGGATGAGTGAACTAGTGGTTCACCAGCAGAATTTTGTTGCCTAAGGTAACTTGTCCGTTGACATGAGCACACGATCTAGAGACAGCAGGGAACCATTGACCATCTGCTTGCCTCTCTCAACCAACTCCCCTTCTCAATACAGTAACCCTGCCAGTGAACCTCCTCTCTCTGAGCCCCAGATTCAGGTGCCCGAATACTTTGATGGGGCCTTAACCCAATGCCACAACATCCAGTCCCAGTGCATCTCGCACTGCAAGCTTCAGCCATCTCTGTACGTTACAGACTGAAGAGCCTGACATGGGTTGAGTTGGCATGTCTGCTGTCAGTTATGAGGTTCTGGTGGACAGTCCAGATCAGGAAGGGCTTGATGTTCCCCATCAGCAAATATCTCCATTCCTCCAAAGGCCATTTGATGGTGAATAGCTCCCTGTCTCCTACTCCATAATGGCATTGTGTAGAGTTGAACTTGTGTGAGTGAAAGGCACAAGTTAGTATCCTACCAAGCCGGCTCCAAGAACACTAAAGGAGATGTCCTGTCATGGCAGTTTGACCCAGTTTCAACGGATATTGTCCCTCAACCCATCATTCCATCCTTGGCCCAATCGTCGGGACCTATCTTCTGCGTGTCCTATGTCAAGTTCATTGTCAATGGTACATTCATCCCACCTGACCCTGCACTTCCAGAACCAAGGACGGTGGAAGATGGTCTAGAGTACACGGATCACCAGTCGATGGATTCACATCATCGTGAATGTGATGTCCAGTGCCTGTTTTACTGGAGAGGGTACAGCGCAGCAGAGAGGTCTTGGGTGCTGTCCAGTTACAATTTAGATCCATCACCTATCAAGGAATTCCACTGGACCCATCTAGGTCATCCTGCACTGTTGGGGGCCTGTCATTTGAGATGGGGTCCTGCACATGTCGGCTCTTCCTAGTCTTCACCCAGCTAACAGAAGTCACCTGCTATTTGTTTCCAACTCATCACCTGCGGCCTATTTAAACCCAGCTCTTATCCACAATCCTTGTTTACCCGTTCATCCCAAACAGTCTCAACCAGTTGCTCCTTGCCTTCAGTTATGTTGTTGCCTTGACGAGTTAAGTATCTGTTTGTGGCCCCTTATGGCTTGTTATTTTGCAGTTTATTATTAAAGTTATCGCACATCTCCACTGTTCTGTGTTTGGGTCAAGCCTCCTCTACCTTTCTTGACACCAGTGTGATTATACTGATGGCTGAATCCCGCTCCTTGATTTCTATAGCAGAATTATAGGTCATTGCTAAACCAGGAGAGAAATTTTAATTTTTTTGGAAGAAAAGTCTAGAACTTTGAAGTCCTGGCTGTTTAGATGTAGCCTCTATAGTATTTTTTTCAACATTTATTCTCTGTTATTCTGTCCAGCCTCTTCATCTCTGGGAATATTAGATTGTCCTATTTAGCTTTGCAAGAAAAGTATTTATGGAGGGCAATTTATCCCACCGTTCATTTAACAATGAAAGCCATCTATTAAGACTACATCATCCAACTTAAAGGTCAGGCCACACACCAATTAATTTCTTTCCTTATCTAAACTGAGACCTGTTGTATCTCCCCAGTGCAAGGTAACTAATTCAACATAGTGAAAAGTGTTCAATGCTCTCAAGGAGCTTGGACTGATAGCCTGTTTTAGATTAGAACTAACAGAATATGCAAAATATAGCTGTTGCACAGCAATGAAGTGATTTGGTAAAGTTTATTTGGTAAAATGCAGTTCACTAATCTGATATTAATACAGGAAAGAATCAATATGAAAGCCCTCTCTTTATTAAAATAAAACTAGAGTCAATTAGCATTGAAGGAGTCCCTCGGGATTACCACATCAAAGCTGACTGTTGGGTATCTTTCAATACTATTTACGATATTTGGTCAATAGTCTTTCACAGGTGGGTGATTGAAGAGATCATCTAAATAATTATTTGATGTTTTGTAAGAGTTCCTACTTCCATCATCTTCCAGGCAATGTATTCCAGAATGCAACCTCCTGGATGGAAAAGGTTCCTCTGCATACCCTCTGTACCTTATTCCTTACACTGTATTTATGCCCTCAAGTTTTAACATCTTTGCTATGTGGATGTCTCCTACTACCTACCTTATCCAAGCCCTTCATAATTGTGGGTATCAGCTTCCCCTTCAGCTCCTCAGCTCCAGTGAAAATAAAACCAGTCTACATAGTTTATTTATAATTGCTCAGTCCATGTATCCCACTGAAATACCACACTCCATTAGTCATAAATCAATGCCACGTTTGAAAAATCTTGCTCTATGCCGGACATGGAGCTGCAGAAAGTAATCTCCATCAAAGACACTTTGCCTCTGCAGCATCCAGGACATCGTCAAGGAGCAATGCTTTAAAAATTAGGCATCCATCATGCAGAATCCCCCACCACCCAGGACATCCCCTCATCTCATTGCGAAAATCAGGGAGGTGCAGGAACGTGAGGGCACACACTCAATGATTCAGGAACAGCTTCTTCCCCTCTGCCATCAGATTTCAGAATAGACAGTGAATCTGTGAACACAACTTCACTGCTTTTCCGTACTACTTATTTAATTTAACTATGATACAGTATATATATCTTACTGTAATTCACAGCTTTTATTGTTGTGTATTGCTTATCAACAAATTTTGCAACATACGCCAGTGATGTTAAATCTGACTCTGATGCTGATTCTCAACAGTTGAGCTCAGGCTGTACTTGGCAAAGTTTGAATCAAGCTCCCTGATTTGCAACCTTGTATCAGATCCAAACCAACTTCATGATAAATCCTGAACTATGCCACACATAGGCATTCAACACATTGCAGCTTTGCAGCCCAAAACATCGAAGGTGAAATCACCAGCAGTGCTTGTATCAAAATGGTGCAAGTAGTCTCTTTCCCAGAGTTGGGGAGTCAAGAACGTAAGTTCAAGGTGAGGGGAAGGATTTCATAGGTACCTGAGAGGCAATGTTTTCACCTGGAGGATGGTCAGTATATGAAATAAGCTGCCAGATGAAGTGATTGCAGCAGGCACATGAACAACATTAAAAGACATTTAGATAGGTACAAGGATAGGAAAGGTTTAGAAGGATATGGGACAAGCTTAGATGGGCATCTTGGCTGGCATGGAGCAGTTGGGCTGAAGGGCATGCTTCCAGGCTGTGGTGGCATCCGTTAGTCTCGTGAGACCATGGATCTGTGCCTGGAAAGGTTCTCCAGGGCGCAGGCCTGGGCAAGGTTGTATGGAAGACCGGCAGTTGCCCATGCAGCAAGTCTCCCCAACCCACGACACCAATGTTGTCCAAGAGAAGGGCAAGGGCCGATACAGCTTGGCACCAGTGTCGTCGCAGGAGTTGGCAGAACGAGGTTGAAGGCAACGTCGGACTGCCTGAGGGACTCCAGCTCCGGACTTGTCCTCAGGGTTTACTCCCGAAGCCTTTCCCATGAGTGAGTATGGCCGCAAGGCAGTGGAGGTTTGAAATCAGAGGTTTTCCCTCTCTTAAACACGAGGAAATCTGCAGATGCTGGAAATTCAAGCAACACACATCAAAGTTGCTGGTGAACGCCCGAGGGTCTTGGCCCGAAACGTCGACTGTACATCTTCCTAGAGATGCTGCCTGGCCTGCTGCGTTCACCAGCAACTTTTCCCTCTCTTAGGTGGACTGCCTTCCCAGGCTGATGAGCTCCATCTACCCAATGCCGTATGACTCTATAACTCAATAAAAAAAGTCCAATGAAGATCATGTAAGTCAAGCAATGCTGGCCAAGATGGATGTTGAGTGCTGTCAGAAAAATTATTGAATTTCATAACTCATGGCTCCACATTGCCATGTTCTGGTAGTGCAATTGCTGTTGTATTTGAAACATTGCAACACTTTTCACTTGTGTTATTTGAGGGGTACTTAGTGGCCAGAACAACCAGTAGAGTATACTTTGCATTCATCTAAGAGAGCTACAGGACATCAGGTTCACATTTCATAAAAATAGTGGCTGCATAGCACCCACGGCAGCATCATCATTGAAGATGTCATCAGGTCTCTGGAGATTTAAACAACTGCCCACTTATTAAGAAATGAGATGCTGCCAAAACAGCCACAACATTCATCCTACACAGGTCACTAAATTATCAGCACATTCTCTACACAGAGCACATATTTGATCATTTTGTTTATTACCTGCACAACATTTTCACTGAACTCGAAGAGCATCTTTCTGGAGATGGAAGCTGTTGGCAGAATGTCTTTCAAATACAGAGCAGCAGCAGTGAGGAGATTTGGTGGGGATTAACTACATCTCGATTTACAGCACAGGGCAAACAATGCAGTGACGTTATCAGAAGACGTATGTGTAATGAAGAAAGTGCACAGAACAAACAAAGTGTAGCGATAACTCTCTCCATTTATTACAAACAGGGTGTGTGTATACCTGAGCAATCAGATTGGCTCCCATCTGTTTCTACCTAACCTGAATTTAAAATTAACTTGTTTTCTCTTCCCCATTTCTATGGAAGAGTCTTCAGCCTGAACCATTACTCCGCTGCTCTTTCTGATAGATGTTACTGGGTTTGCTAAGTGTTTCCAGCATGTTTTTCACATTTTAGCACTCACCAATGTCACTCTCACTCAGAACGCATCCCAACAGCGCCAGACTGGGAAAAGGGACAAACAAAGGGAATTAGAGAAAAGAGACAATAAACAGATGGGGTTGAGTGGAGAGGAAGGGGTGAAAGGGAGAGAAAGATAGATCAAAAGAGAGAAAAGCAAGAAAGGGACAGAAAGAAGAAAATGAGGTTAGGAGAGAGAAGGAGATGAATTGGTAGGGAAAGTATAATAGAAACACATTCGATGAAAACCGGTGTTTCCTGAGTCAAAACACTTTCTCATGCTATTTGTCACCATGACCTTAATGGCTTCTACAAAATGGCGCCTGGATGCTGTGCTGGAGACTCTTGGTTTTTAGAATTACAAGGTTCCGAAAATCTACAGCAAAATAATGTCAGAAGTCAATGGCAAACAAATGGCCAGGTCAAAAGCTTAACAATACCAAAAAGGAAATCTTTGTTGATCAAAGCTTATTTCAATAAATTAACTTATTAATGTATCTTTGTTTTCCTTTCCTAGATAGAGTAGATCTTTATGAGTCTGTTTGGTAACGCCTTCATTAGTAAAAGGCGGACTCTGCTTCGTTGATGAATGGAGTATAAATGTATGTTTGGTAGTTTCACTATGTAGTGAATGGAAGCCAGCACGAAGAGACTGCTTTTCACTGTGTTTAATGTCACCCTGTTCAGGCACACGAGACTGTAGATACTACTATACAAGTGATCCCAAAGCAACAATGGAGTTCCATTCCTGAGATTGTTCGTAACCTGGTCTGGTTGCGAGTCTGAAATCATCAGACAATGAGTGAGAGAGGATTCCAGAAACAGTTGTGACGGGAGAGAGAGAGTTGGCACGAGAAGAATAACCGCACATTAACCTCACTGACTACAGTGAGTGGGCGAGTGAGTCTGCTCAGAGTCTCAGCTCTGCTCAGCTTGACCTAGCTCCAAATTATTCCAGCATGCGGACAGAGAGTGGAGAGGGAAGGAAGGCAGACAAAAATGGCCATTTCCCACCTGTTCCATCAGAATATGCCTGCAGGCCCATAGCTGGAAATTCCGCCCCGTTTCCCAGTCACTCAATCACATGTATCGGGTGTCCATATGTTAGTTACCCAAGGAGGACTCCCAATCCGAAGCACAACACAACCTCCTGCAGGAACTCAGTAGCTGCGAAGGCAGAAGGATAATTGAGATCTTGTGTCAAGATTCAATATTGAGTTTGAATTTCACCAAGTTCCTCCAGCAGTGTAGCCTAGTTTTATTCCAGCCTTGCTATGTGCTATACAACGCACATACCTTGTCTAGATTTAATTTGATACTGTTTCAGAGTATAGTTTTTGCACAGTTCCCCAGATCAATAGCTCTTGTATTGTTCTTTATATTAATGTGGCATAAGAAATTTAGTATGATCACGGATGCCGTGGCTGGATAAGCTTGACATTTGCGTTAATTAGAAAAGGTGCCAGGAGAAAATCGTGCGTGTTCGGTTGGTGGGGTAGGAGTCTCTGAAAAATTGAGATTAAGTTGGATTTTCGGAAAATCAGTTTTGGGAATTAGGGATGAACACGAGATTATAATGTCAGACTCCTGATTCGGATACTGGATGAAAGCTGTTCTCTCTCGCCTCTATTGAACTTTGAACCAAAAAACCTCTTACCCTAACCGAGGTTATTGGCGAGAGCGGGGGGGGGGGGGGGGCAGGGAGGTGAACTGTCCATATTTTGTTTTAAAGTTACAGGAACCTTAGAATAACATTTCTCAATTATAAACGCATAATAATGACGGCTTGGTGCATTCACAACTCCTCCATTCGACGCTTTCTTTACATTACTAACATCGAAAGTTGTTTGGGCCAGGCTTATTTTCGTTTTGCTTTAGTAAATATATCTAGATATCTTGCCACAAATGATCCTTTGCTTTTCAGGAGCTGGAGTAAAGAGCCGGTGTTGTTGACGTTTAGTCACCTGATTTTGGCGTCTTGTTTCCATGGTCGCAGAGCAAGTTTTTAAAACTCTGCAAGTGTTTGTGTCATTCCCTGCGAAACCGAGGCGTTGGGGCTCTTGTTTGGCTTGGAAGGCTTACTCAGAGAGAGGCACGTTGTACCGAAGGGATGAAGTCCATACGCCCTGTGTTCTGGGTGCCGACAAGGGGAGGGGTCCTGTCCGGTGTTCCTACCTGACTTTGTGCAGAAGAACACAGTCCTCTTTCAACGCTGCGACACTAAATATAAAATAAAACACGGGCTATCCTGCTCCCCTTACCTTTCTGAGCGCCCTTCCATGATCTAACCCAAGATGTCAATGCAAAAGCACCGGACTATTTCACTCCGCTACCGCCGTCCAGTGAGCGCTCTGGGCTATCACTTGGCACGCAGGGAACTGCTGACCGGCTTCGAGGGTACGTACAGAGCGTGTTCCTGCTGCAACTCTCAAATGTAGCTAAACTGCTTCAAAAGAAAGGTGTGTTTGCATGTATTTACCGCCTTTCGCCGTCGTCGAGTGCTCCACAGTCAATATTTGTTTTACGTGAAGTCTAATTACCTCTGTAATGTAGGCAAACGCATCAAGACACTTGAAATAGTAATAAACCAGTTTTAATTTGCTAGAATAATCTTGTCAGCATTTTTTTAATATATTGGAAAGATTGCTGCTTCTCCTGCCGAAAGATCTTATTGGTAAGCCCATGAAACAAACAACTCTGGGGTTAACATCTGATTCAGAGTTCGGTCCATTTGAGTGGGCAATGTGACACTGAACTATCAAACCAACTTCATGGGTGTCAAAGCAGGAGTGATAACTTCCAGTTTATCCCCTAACCCTAAATTAACCACCTCATCCCAGTTTACTTCTCATTCCTGTGTTAGCTCTTGTCCTGATTGCCAATCTTGTGTTGGTCAGTACAAAGTACAAAGCAGAGCATAAAATTCCTCAGTTGCTCATTCTTAGATTAGCCAAATACTCACTGTGGAAATGTTCCATGTCTAGATGAAGATATGAAGGAGAACATAGAGATGAGAGTGGTATTAGTTCAGCCATTTGGTAATTGTGGATTGTATTCAAGATCCAAAACGTAAGCTGATGCTACATCAAAGTTTCACTGTCCATGCTGATACTGACGCCTCGCGCCCCCCCCCCCCCCCGAAGCATCACTGAAGGTTCAGTTTAATTCTTGTATGTAAAGTTGAAATGGGTTGAAAATCAAATAATACATAAAGTTCCCTGCCTGCACTGTCATGTGAAGCTGATGCCCACATCTCAGAATTGAATCAATGATGGGTCACTAAACCTTGAGCATCGAACAAGAAGCTGGGGGAACTCTATGGGTTAGGCGGCATCTGTGGAGGGTAATGGGCAGTGGACAGTTCAGGTCAAGATCCTCGATCTGGTCCATTTTCCTCCACAGATGCTGACTGACCAGCGCAGTTCCTCCAGCACCTTGATTTTGCTGGATGTTCCAGTATCGTAATCTCTTCTGTGTCTAGCTCCTACGCCTTCCCTTACTGATCTAAACTCAGGTTACTTTTAGCTTCAGAGGGTTCAAGACTGAAAAAAAGAACAATAACTCAGAAGGGCAGTGGGGCCAGTATTAATCTTGAGTTTTATTCCGTCTATCAGCTGATTGATTTAATTGTGTTTTGAAATAATTTTAATAGGACAATATCAACTAGTTCACAGCTGGCTGAAGTTTTGAAGGGTGTTTTCAAACTCTCACTGCTGCAGTTGGAGGTCCCCACCTGCTTCAAAGGGCCTCAATCAGAGGAGTGCCCAGGAACATCAGGGTGAGCTGCCTCAATGACTGTCGCACAGTAGCACTTGCGTCTACTATAATAAAGTGCTTTGAGAAGTGGGTCATGGCTAGAATTAACTCCTGCCTGAGCAAGGATCTGGAACCACTGCAGTTGGCCTACTGTCACTATGGGTTTAGGGCGGATACAATCTCACTGGCTGTCAACTCGGCCTTGGACCACCTGGACAATAGCAATACCTCTCTCAGGCTGCTGTTTATTGATGATGCTTCAGTGTTCAGCACCATCAACCCCTCAGTATTAATCAACAAGGTTCAAAACCTGTGCCACTGTACCTGACTCTGCAACTGGATCCTTGACTTCCTCTTTGGGAGATCACAGTCAGCACAGATGGGAAATAGCATCTCTCCTCACTGACAATGGCCTCATGTGTATAGCAAGGATGCATCTTTTAGCCCGGTGCTGTACTCTCTCTACACACCTGACTGTGTGGCTAGGCACAACACAAATGCCATCTATAAATTCACCGATGACAACTGTTGTTGAGACAATATCAGATGGTGACAAGGAGGCATACAGGACTGAGAAAGATCAGGTAGTTGAGCAGTGTCACTACAGTAACCTAGCACTCAATGTCAGTAAAACCAAGGAATTGAATGTATATTTTAAAAAATGTGATTCAGGAGAATATGCACCATTCCTCATAAAGGGGTCTGCATTAGAAAGGGTGAGCGGCTTCAAATACCTAGGCATTAATATTTCAGAGGATCTACGCTGGGCCTAAAATATTCATGCAGTCATGATGAAGGCATGTCAATGGCTATACATCATTAGGAGCGTGAGTTTTGTTATGTCATCAAAGACAAGCAAATTTTTAGGTGTCCTGTGGGGAGCATTCTGACTGTTTGCATCACTGGCTGGTATGGAGGCTCCAATGTATATGACTGAAAAAAAATTGCTGAGCTCCCTGAACTCAGCCAGCTCCATCATGGGCAAAAGTCTCCCCAACCTCTCAAACATCTTCAAAAGGCACTGGCTCATCAAGCTGGCATCCGTCATTAAGGACCATCACCATCCAGGACTTGCCTGCATTGTGCTACTACTATCAGGGAGGTGGAACAGGAGCCCGAAGACACAGACTCAATGCTCCTTCCCCTCTGTCATCAGACTTCTGAACAGTCCATGAATCCGTGAACACTACCTTACTATCTATCTATATACCTATCTATTTATCTATCTATCTATCTATCTATCTATCTATCTATCTATCTATCTATCTATCTATCTATCTATCTATCTATATATATATATATATATAATGTGTGTGTGTGTGTGTGTGTATTGTGACGAGAATACACATAGATTAAGATGTTAGCTGTCCTGTGCTGGCACCAGTGGGATCAGCAGTTGGTCTGCCACCTGTCTTCAGGAGAAAGAGAGATAAGGAAAACAATGGAGCAGCATTTGGAGATGTTAATGAAGGGACGGGAGAGTTTAACGGAAGGAGAGAGCTGTCAAGATCGGCTCCCCCTTTGAACCCTGAACTGTTTGAAGTGATGGACAGGCGATACTCCAGCAGGGGGATAAAAAGGGGCAGGTTCGCTAAGGCAGGACACACACGACACCCCAAGGTAACGAGACCCTGGAAGCGGTGCGTCTCCCACAAGTCGGTGGGAAGTTTTGGACGGCTGGTCGCGGGATCAAGCCACAGACGCACAGGGTGAAAAGGCATGATCGGCGGGAACCTGGTGTGTGTCCACCCTTGCCTGGGTGCCAGGTTGACCGCAGAGAAACGATCGTATCTGGAAACGGAGGGGTCACGGTCGGTGACCTCAGATGACATCACAAAGAGCTCGCACGAAAGCTGACTGCAAAGAATATCGAAGGTCTGTGTGGAAGCCGTTTGAATATTCATTCATTTTGCTCTCTCTCTCCCCTTCCCCCACACTGTCCATCTCCCACGGAAGCGATTACTGCGAACTGAACTGAACTAAATTGAACTGAACTTTGCGTCACTTTGAAACTGGTCATTTACCCCTAGACAATGATAGAGCTTGATTGATCCTGTTATCTTAATTCTGTGTACATGTATGTTTATCATTGCTGAACTGTTGCATTCATTATCCCTTTGATTAGAGTACTGTGTTGCTTGTTTCTTTAATAATACTTTCTTAGTTCTAGTAGTCCAGACTCCAACTGAGTGATCCATTTCTGCTGGTTTGGCAACCCAGTTACGGGGTACGTAACAGTATATATATATATATAAAATTATTGTAAGTTATGGTAATTTTTATATCTAGCACTGTACTGTGGTCACAAAACACCAAATTTCACAACAGATGACAATGATATGAAGGCAGATCTGATTCTGATTCTATCTTATGTTGGAACAGGCCAGTTTGTTTGAAATCAGTTCTCGATATTCAGGTTGCCACCCTGTCTCTGCTCAGGAGTAAGGTGCGAGCTTCTGTGAAAATCATCGGCTGCTGGACAGTGGCCAGAAAATAAAGTAGCAGCATATGTGTGAAACCACTGCTGCTGTCAATTGTAATGGGTGACATGAAATCAGCATTATTTTAAGTAGGGGAAGATGCCTGTAGGTTAAAGTTCCCCCTGCATCCTTTGTCAAAACCCGATGTAACCGCAGCTGTACACGAACATGTGAGTAGGTGATGGGTTAACAGGAAGAACTTTCAACCTGAGCATACAATGGGCTCTTAATAATCCAGATGTGACAGGCAACCTGTTGAGCGATGAACAGGTACGAGAAACAAGAATGGTTTGTAATCTCCTCAAGCTTGTTCTATCAATTCATGATATTGTGTATGATCTGTGACTTCATATCACAGAAATGTTTTGGTGACCAAATGTTTGTCATTCACAAGTTTGCAATTGACAACTGAATCAGCTTCATCTGTATGGACAAGGAAATCTGCAGATGCTGGAATTTCAATCAACACACATAAAAGTTGCTGGTGAATGCAGCAGGCCAGGCAGCATCTCTAGGAACAGGTACAGTCGATGTTTTGGGCCCAGACCCTTCGTCAGGACTAACTGAAAGAAGAGTTAGTAAGAGATTTGAAAGTGGGAGGGGGAAGGGGAGATCCGAAATGATTGGGGAAGACAGGAGGGGGAGGGATGGAGCCAAGAGCTGCACAGTTGATTGGCAAAAGGGATATGAGAGGATCATGGGACAGAAGGCCCAGGGAGAAAGAAAAGGGGGAAGGAGGGAAGTCCAGAGGATGAGCAAGGGGGATAGTGAGAGGGACAGAGGAAGAAAAAGGAGAGAGAGAAAAAGAATGTGTGTATTTAAATAAATATATACCGGCAGGAGTACAAGGGGGAGGTTGGGCATTAGCGGAAGTTTGAGAAGTCAGTGTTCATGCTCTCATATCCCTTTTGCCAATCAACTGTCCAACTCTTGGCTCCATCCCTCCCCCTCCCGTCTTCTCCTATCATTTTGGATCTCCCCCTCCCCCTCCCACTTTCAAATCTCTTACTAACTCTTCCTTCAGTTAGTCCTGATGAAGGGTCTCGGCCTGAAACGTCGACCGTATCTCTTCCTAGAGATGCTGCCTGGCCTGCTGCATTCCACCAGCAACTCTTATGTGCGTTGCTTCATCTGCATGGAAGAGAGTGATTAAACTTCACCATTCTCTATTTCCAGAACACTTTTCTAATTCAGTCCTGAGAATCGTGGTTGTCATTTTCAGGACAAGCTGACTCTTCTTGTCTGCCCAAACTATAGAAATACTCTCTCTGCCTCAGCTCTCTCTCTCCCTCTCTGCCTCAGCTCTCTCTCCCTGCCTCATCTCTCTCTCTCCCTGCCTCAGCTAGCTCTCTCTCTTTCACTCTCTCTTCCTGCCTCAGCTCTCTCTCTCTTCCTGCCTCAGCTCTCTCTCCCTCCCTGCCTCATCTCTCTCTCCCTCTACCTCAGCTCTCTCTCTGTGACACTCTCTCTCTCTCTCTCTCTCTCTGACACACACTCCCTCTCTCTCTCTGACTCTCTCTCTCTCTCTCTCTCTCTCCGTCTCAGCTCTCTCCCTCTCTTTCTCACTACCTCATTTCTCTCTCTGTCTCCCTGCCTCAGGTCTTTCTCTGCCTCCTTTTCTGTCCTCCACCTCTCTCTCTCACTATCTTAGTTCTCTCTCCCTCTCTCTCAGCCTCTGCAACCTCTCTCTCTCTGCCTCATCTCACTCTCTCTGCTTCAGCTCTCTCTCACCCTGCCGCAGCCTCAGCTGTCTCTCTCACCCTCAGTTCCCTATCTCACTCTGCTTCAACTCTCTATCTCTCTCTGCCTCCCTGCCTCAGCTCTTTCTCCCTGCCACCGCTCTGTCTTCCTGCCTTAGCGGGTGTCCCCTCTCCCACCCTCCCTCCCACTCTCTCTTCCATCCTCTTTCCCACTTTCTCTTCCCACCCACTCTCCCCCACCCTCTCTCTCCTTTCTCTCCTAACCTCTCTTTCCCACCCGCTCCCACTCTCTCCCACCTTCTCTCCCACCTTCTCTCTCCCCTTTCTCCCCTTTCTCCCCTCTCTCCCCTCTCTCCCCTCTCTCCCTCCCACTCCCTCCCACCCTGTCCCTCTCCTTTCCCCTCTCCTCCTCCCCCCTCTCTACCCTCTCCACCTCCCCTCTCCTCTCCCCTCTTCCCCGCCCCCCATTCTCTCACCACTTCAGCTCTCTCTAGCACTGTACACTGGCATTCAGGGTAGACCAATCGATTCACAGAGAGCCAGAGCTTTGCACATGTTGGAGAGAAGAGTTTTAAAGAAGAGTTTTAAAAAAGAGTGTTTCGTGGGGCTCAGTGTATTAGTAGGATTAGCAACTCACGATTTATTAGCAGGAGCAAATAAAAGTAAAGCAGGGTCAAAGTAGAGTGGTCAATGCGTGAGTGGACCAGTGTAGAAGTGGGAACTTGAGGCTTTGACTCGAGATTTCGGTGAGGAGGCACAGGTAAGTAGCAGATAATGCTTTTGCAGTGGTACAATTAAAAAGTCACTAAATTACAGCTAAATAAATACAGTAGGGATGATGCAGGATCGAGTGATGTGCTGTAGCTGCATGATGTGGGAGCTGGTGGAGCCCACTGTGGTTCCTGGTGACCACATCTGTAACAAGTGTTGGCTGCTCGAGGAACTCAGGCTCAAAGTTGATGACCTGGAGTGTGAGCTTCAAACACTGTGACGGGGGAGAGTTACCTGGATTCTTTGTTTCAGGAGGTAGTCACACCCATTAGATTAGCTGCTACAAATTCGGTCTGTGGTCAGGGACAAGAGGCTGTGACTGCGAGTAGGCGGATAGTGGGATCCAAGAGACAGTGCTGGAGGAGCCTCAGCCCTTGAGCTTGTCCAACAGGCCTGAGATTCTTGTTCCCTGTGTGGATGAGATTAGGGACTGTAGGGAGGATGAGCAACCTAACTGTGGCACTATCGTTCAGGGAGCCATTCAAGAGCGGGGAGAGAAGAGAAATGTAGTGGTAATTGGGGATAGTATAGGCAGGGGAATAAACAGAGTTCTCTATCGTGAGGATAGAGCATACCAAAGGCTGTGTTGCCTGCCTGGTGCCCGGGTTTGGAACATCTTATCTGACCTGCAGGGGAATTTACATTGGGAGGGGAAAGATCCAGTTGTTGTGGTCCATGCGGGCTCCAACGACAAAGGTAGAACAAGGAAAGAGATTCTGCTGAGGGAATTTGAATGGCGAGGGACTAAATTAAAAAGCAGAACCAAAAAGGTGGTAACCTCTGGGTTACTACCTGAGCCACATACGAATTGACATAGTGTCAAGAAGATGAGGGAGTTAAGTACATGGCTCAAGGGTTCGTGTGGGAGAAGTGGGTTTGAATTCATGGGAAATTGACATGAATACTGGGGAAGGAGGGAGCTGTACCAGTGGGATGAGCTCCACCTGAACTGTAGTGGAAGCTAGATCCTATCAACTCACGTAACTAGACCTATGGATAGGGCTTTAAACCAAATAGTGGGGGTGGGGCAGGTGGGTTCAACAGATTGGAGAAGTATGGATAAAGTACAGAGACTTGGCTGGCACCAGGGCAGGAATGGATTCTCAATATTCCTGGATTTCAGTGCTTTAAAAGGGATGGCGGGGGGAAGGGGAGGACGGGTGGCATTACTGGTCAGCGATACTATTACAGCTACAGAAAGGGTGGGTAATGTAGCGGGATCCTCTTTTGAGTCAGTATGGGTGGAAGTCAGGAACAGGAAGGGAGCAGTTACTCTATTGGGAGTATTCTATAGGCCCCCTGGTAGCAGCAGATATACCGAGGAGCAGATTGGGAGGCAGATTTTGGGAAGTTGCAAAAATAACAGAGTTGTTATCATGGGTGACTTTAACTTTCCTAATATTGATTGGCACCTGATTAGTTCCAAGAGTTTAGACGGATCAGAGTTTGTTAAGTGTGTCCAGGATGGATTCCTGTCACAGTATGTGGACAGGCCGACTAGGGGGAATGCCATACTAGATCTAGTATTTGGTAACGAACCGGGTCAGGTCACAGATATTTCAGTGGCTGAGCATCTGGGGGACAGTGACCACCACTCCCTGGCCTTTAGCATTATCACGGAAAAGGATAGAATCAGAGAGGACAGGAATTTTTTTAATTGGGGAAGGGCAAATTATGAGGCTATGAGGCTAGAACTTGTGGGTGTGAATTGGGATGATGTTTTTACAGGGAAATGTGCTATGGACATGTGGTCGATGTTTAGAAATCTCTTGCAGGATGTTAGGGATAAATTTGTCCCAGTGAGGAAGATAAAGAATGGTAGAGTGAAGGAACCATGAGTGACAAGTGAGGTGGAAAATCTAGTCAGGTGGAAGAAGGCAGCATACATGAGGTTTAGGAAGCAAGGATCAGATGGGTCTATTGAGGAATATAGGGTAGCAAGAAAGGAACTTAAGAAGGGGCTGAGAAGAGCAAGAAGGGGGCATGAGAAGGCCTTGGCGAGTATAGTAAAGGAAAACCCCAAGGCATTCTTCAATTATGTGAAGAAAAAAAGGATGACAGGAGTGAAGGTAGGACCGATTAGAGATAAAGGTGGGAAGATGTGCCTGGAGGCTGTGGAAGTGAGCGAGGTCCTCAATGAATACTTCTCTTCGGTATTCACCAATGAGAGGGAACTTGATGACGGTAAGGACAATATGAGTGAGGTTGATGTTCTGGAGCATGTTGATATTAAGGGAGAGGAGGTGTTGGAGTTGTTAAAGTACATTAGGACAGATAAGTCCCCGGGACCTGACGGAATATTCCCCAGGCTGCTCCATGAGGCGAGGGAAGAGATTGCTGAGCCTCTGGCTCGGATCTTTATGTCCTCATTGTCCATGGGAATGGTACCGGAGGATTGGAGGGAGGCGAATGTCGCCCCCTTGTTCAAAAAAGGTAGTAGGGATAGTCTGGGTAATTATAGACCAGTGAGCCTTACGTCTGTGGTGGGAAAGCTGTTGGAAAAGATTCTTAGAGATAGGATCTATGTGCATTTAGAGAATCATGGTCTGATCAGGGACAGTCAGCATGGCTTTGTGAAGGGCAGATCATTTCTAACAAGCCTGATAGAGTTCTTTGAGGAGGTGACCAGGCATATAGATGTGGGTAGTGCAGTGGATGTGATCTACATGGATTTTAGGAAGGCATTTGACAAGGTTCCACACGGTAGGCTTATTCAGAAAGTCAGAAGGCATGGGATCCAGGGAAGTTTGGCCAGGTGGATTCAGAATTGGCTTGCCTGCAGAAGGCAGAGTGTCGTGGTGGAGGGAGTACATTCAGGTTGGAGGGTTGTGATTGGTGGTGTCCCACAAGGATCGGTTCTGGGACCTCTACTTTTCGTGATTTTTATTAACGACCTGGATGTGGGGTAGAAGGGTGGGTTGGTAAGTTTGCAGACGACACAAAGATTGGTGGTGTTGTAGATAGTGTAGAGAATTGTTGAAGATTGCGGAGAGACATTGATAGGATGCAGAAGTGGGCTGAGAAGTGGCAGGTGGAGTTCAACCTGGAGAAGTGTGAGGTGGTACACTTTGGAAGGACACATTCCAAGGCAGAGTACAAAATAAATGGCAGGATACTTGGCAGTATGAAGGAGCAGAGGGATCTGGGGATACATGTCCACAGATCCCTGAAAGTTGCCTCACAGGTAGATAGGGTAGTTAAGAAAGCTTATGGGGTGTTAGCTTTCATAAGTCAAGGGATAGAGTTTAAGGGTTGCGAGGTAATGATGCAGCTCTATAAAACTCTGGTTAGGCCACACTTGGAGTACTGTGTCCAGTTCTGGTTGCTTCACTATTGGAAGGATGTGGAAGCATTGGAAAGGGTACAGAGGAGATTTACCAGGATGCTGCCTGGTTTAGAGAATATGGATTATGATCAGAGATTAAGAGAGCTAGGGAAGAAGAGAGAAGGAGGATGAGAGGAGTCATGATAGAGGTATACAAGATATTAAGAGAAATAGATAGAGTGGATAGCCAGCATCTCTTCCCCAGGGCACCACTGCTCAATATAAGAGGTCGTGGCTTTAAGGTAAGGGGAGGGAAAGTTCAAGAGGGATATTAGAGGAAGGTTTTTTACTCAGAGAGTGGTTGGTGTGTGGAATGCACTGCCTGAGTCGGTGGTGGAGGCAGATAAACTAGTGAAATTCAAGAGACTATTAGACAGGTATATGGAGGAATTTAAGGTAGCGGAGGGTTATATAGGAGGCAGGGTTTGAGTGTTGGCACAACATTGTGGGCCGAAGGGCCTGTACTGTGCTGTACTAGTCTATGTTCTATAAGTAAAAAACGAAAAGTATGTATAAAGATAAAGGAAAAGCAAAAGATAAAAAAGAGAAAAGTAAGAGTGGAGTCAAGAAGAGTCAAGTGCAAAAGAGTAAAAGATTACAACATTTTAAAAGCACAATGAGTGTAAGGACACTTTATTGGAATGTCCAGAGTATTCGAAACAAGGTCAGTGAACCTGTGGCACAAATCAGTACAAAGGGGTATGATTTAGTGGTGATTACAGAAACGTGGTTGTAGGGTGGAGAGGACTGGAAATTAAATATCCAAGGATATCAGGTAATATGGAATGATAGGCAGGAAGGTAAGGGAGGTGGGCTGGTTCTCTTAATTAAAGATGATATCAGGGCAATAGTGAGAGACAATATAAGATCTAAGCAGCAGAATGTTGAATCCATCTAGGTAGAGATTAGGGATTGTAAAGGAAAAAATCACTGGTGGGAATTGTCTATCAGCCACCGAATAATAACATTATAGTGGTACAGGAAATAAACAGAGAAATATCTGAGGCATGTAAGATGGAACAGCAGTTATCATAGGGGATGTTAACTTGCACATAGATTGGGTGATTCAAGTTGGTCAAGTCTTGAGGAGGACTTCATAGACTGCATCCGTGATAGCTTTCTTGAACAGCATGTTACTGACCTACAAGGGAACGCGCCATCTTAGATCTGGTTCTGTGCAATGAGACAGGTAAAATGAGTGATCTTGTAGTTAGGGATCCTCTTGGAAAGAGTGATCACAGTATGACTGAGTTTCTTATGCAAATGGAGGGTGCAATAGTTCAATCTAAACCAGTGTATTATGCCTATACAATGGAGACTACAATGGGATGAGGGAGGATTTGGCTAGTGTAGACTGGGAACACAGGCTATATGGTTGGACAGTTGAGGAACAGTGGAAGATTTTCAAAGAGATTTTTCATGGTGCTCAACAAAAGTATATTCCAGTTAAAAGCAAGGATAGTAAGGGTGAGGAGAGCCAGCCTTGGATAACTAAGGAAATAAAAAAGGCATCAAACTAAAAGCTCGTGCTTAAAAAGTCACCAAGAATAGTGGGAAACTGGAAGATTGGGAAAACTCCAAAAAGGTACAAAAAGACATTAAGCAAGCAATAGAGAAAGGAAAGATAGAGTATGAAAAGATACTAGCACAAAATATAAAAATGGATAGTAAAAGTTTTTATAGTTATATAAAGCCGAAAAGGGTGGCTAAAGTGAACGTAGGTCCCTTGGAGGACGAGAAGGGGGAATTGATATTGGGTGATGAGGAAATGGCAGAGGCTTTAAATAACAATTTTGTGTCAGTCTTCATGGTGGAAGACACACCTAACATGCCAAAGAGAGATGCTATGGACGTGATGGGAGGTGAGGATCTCGATACAAAAGCTATCATTAAAGACGTCGTGCTGAGCAAACTTGTGGGCCTGAAGATAGATAAGTCCCTTGGTCCTGATGGAATGCATTCCAGAGTACCGAAAGAAAGGGCAGAAGTTATAGTAGGGGCTTTGGTGATAATTTACCAAAACTCTCTGGACTCTGGGCAGATGCCAGCAGTTTGGAAGATGGCGAATGTCACACCACTGTTCAAAAAAAGATGTAGGCAAAAGGCAGGTAACTATAGGGCAGTTAGTTTAACATCTGTAGTTGGGAAAATGCTTGAAGGTATCATTAAAAAGAAATAGCAAGGCATTTAGAAAGAAAGGGATCCATCAGGTAGACTCAGTATGGATTCAGCAAAGGCACGTCCTGTTTGACAAACTTACTGGAGTTCTTTGAGGACATGATGTGCACCATGGATAGAGGGAAACAGATGGACGTTACTTACTTGGATTTCCAGAAGGCATTTGATAAGGTGCCGCATAAAAGTCTTATCCATAAGATAAGGATACATAGAGTTGGGGGTGATGTATTAGCATGGACAGAGGATCGATTAACTAATTGAAAGCAGAGAGTTGGGATACATGGATGTTACTCTGGTTGACAATCAATTGTGAGCGGTTTGCTGCAGGGATCGATGCTAGGCCGGCAACTGTTCACGATATACATTAACAATCGGGAAGATCCTGCCTCTTTGGGTCCCGATTGCGTTAGTTCCTTACCACTTACAAGGTACACGATTCCATTATGTTTAGATAGAACTCATGTTTAATTATGCTGAAATACACATGCCACAATTTTGCTGTTCACTAAACTATTAATTTTTCATTATAACTTCATGCCATGGTTACATCGCCATCTATTCTTGTGACATTAGCCAGCTTGACCTTCCATCCTGCGGCATTTTGTGGTGACTAGTGGGGTACCGCAAGGCTCAGTGCTGGGACCCCAGTTGTTTACAATATATATTAATGACTTGGATGAGGGAATTAAATGCAGCATCTCCAAGTTTGCGGATGACATGAAGCTGGGTGGCAGTGTTAGCTGTGAGGAGGATGCTAAGAGGATGCAGAGTGACTTGGATAGGTTGGGTGAGTGGGCAAATTCATGGCAGATGCAATTTAATATGGATAAATGTGAAGTTATCCACTTTGGTGGCAAAAATAGGAAAACAGATTGTTATCTGAATGGTGGCCGATTAGGAAAAGGGGAGGTGCAACGAGACCTAGGTGTCATTATACACCAGTCATTGAAAGTGGGCATGCAGGTACAGCAGGCGGTGAAAAAGGCGAATGGTATGCTGGCATTTATAGCGAGAGGATTCGAGCACAGGAGCAGGGAGGTACTACTGCAGTTGTACAAGGCCTTGGTGAGACCACACTTGGAGTATTGTGTGCAGTTTTGGTCCCCTAATCTGAGGAAAGACATCCTTGCCATAGAGGGAGTACAAAGAAGGTTCACCAGATTGATTCCTGGGATGGCAGGACCTTCATATGAAGAAAGACTGGATGAATTGGGCTTGTATTCGTTGGAATTTAGAAGATTGAGGGGGATCTGATGAAATGTATAAAATCCTAAAGGGATTAGACAGGCTAGATGCAGGAAGATTGTTCCCAATGTTGGGGAAGTCCAGAACAAGGAGTCACAGTTTGAGGATAAAGGGGAAGCCTTTTAGGACCAAGATTAGGAAAAACTTCTTCACTCAGAGAGTGGTGAATCTGTGGAATTCTCTGCCACAGGAAGCAGTTGAGGCCAGTACATTGGCTATATTTAAGAGGGAGTTAGATATGGCCCTTGTGGCTACGGGGATCAGGGGGTATGGAGGGAAGGCTGGGGCAGGGGTCTGAGTTGGATGATCAGCCATGATCATAATAAATGGCGGTGCAGGCTCGAAGGGCCGAATGGCCTACTCCTGCACCTATTTTCTATGTTTCTATGTTTCTATCCTATTACTACCTCACATGTGCACCTGAGAAATGGTTGTAATCCCAGCACGGATCATTGGTGGATCCCATTGGTCACATTGCCCTTTTGAATTCCAGAACGATTAACCCTGCTCTCAGTCACTTGCTGGTTTCTACAGCAGATCCATAATTTGTCTCCTTTCTATGTCTCCTTTCTATGTGCTAATTGGATATAAAAGAGTTGATTGTAAACTTTCTGAAAGATAAAAATAAGTAACATCTCTAACTTTCCTCTGCGCACTAAATTTTTTTACTTTTTAATATGATTCTGTTGGATTCATTCTATCTTCATCACATCCTTGCCAGTAATAGGGCCTAGTAATAGGATACAATAGGGTCTTTTAAGAGCCTCTTATAGATAGGTACATGGAGCTTAGAAGAATAGAGGGCTATGCGCTAGGGAAATTCTAGGCAATCTCTAGAGTGGGTTACATGGTTGGCACAACATTGTGAGCCGAAAGGCCTGTAATGTGCTGTAAATTTCTATGTTCTAAGTTCTATGTAAGCAAATATATTCTGAGTGTTTTTCCTTCTCCCATTCGTTATGGGCTCCAGTAAATATAGTGAATGTAAACACGAGCAGCTCCTCTCAATTCAATCAAACAAGGCCAATTGAATGTGTATTTCACTGGCGATGTCCTTTGGTCTCAGATTTTGTGGAAACTGGTTTCTGCATGTTCTCACTGCTGAGCAAGCAGGGAGAACTCCTAAATAAGGGGGCAAGCAAAATGTTCAGCAATTATTATGAAATGAAATTAAATACTTTAAATTGAACCCTCTAATCAATCGCTTAAGAGTCTCTGAGAAGAGAACAAGAGCCAATGATTCAAGTCAATAGCTGTAGCCTGACCTGATGAGTATTTTAAGCATTTTGTTTTTATTTTTGGGTAGAAACATCTGTAGTTTTTTTTAAATTTTCACTCCAAGAGTCTCTTCCTTAGCTGCACGGTCAGCTGTCCGTAGTAGCACTAGGGCTTTGAAATAAAAAGGTGGAAGGACACTACTACTTCCTCCCTCTGGAATATAGGTACATACAGTAATGGCAGTCCTTGATGTGGACAATATTGTGTTGCTTTCACCATCCTATTCCAGTTACTTTCATTATCACTCAACTACTGGAACTCTGAGAGGAATAGATTAATTGAGGTTGATTTCTTCAAATAGGCTGCCAGCAAGGTTTGTACCTCTTTGTGCCTGCCTGTTTAGCCAACAAAGATAAGGTTAATATTGTTGACATTTAAGAGGAAAATTAAGAAACACTTTTTATTGGTATTTTATGATGTTTTTGAAATACAGAAGTCTATCCCCCAAATAATTGTTGGATATTTGAAAATTTCATAACCGCAATAAAAATAAATATTTTTGTATAGTGTAATAAGGGATTTCGATTGAAGATGGATTAATAATATTAATTAGGTAGATGGCTTATATGATGGAACTTGCTTGAGAGGTTGAAATTCCTACTTGTCTTTCTATGTAAAGCATTCGGAAATGAACTCTGAATATGGACTGTAAATGTGGTGCTTTATTTGCTTCATGACTACTTGCTGTCTTTCAGATGGTGCCATTAAATGGTGGGATTTAGAGACTGGATATTCGACTTTTTGTGTCTCTGAACACACCGGCATGATCACGCAGTTACTCTACTGGGCTGAAACTAAACTCCTTTTCTCATCATCCAACGATGGAACTATTGTGGTCTGGACTATCGGGGCCACCGTATTTGACCGTATTATGGTATGATCTGCTCCTCTGCTTTCATTATTTACCTTTGGATTTTAATTTTGCTTGTTTCAATTTTTAATCCAATTTCACAAAAAGATTGGTTAAATTGACCCCAGATGAGCACTAGAGAAGAGGTCTAATTTCAAAAGCTGATGTAACAAGATAAAGAATAAAGAAAAGCTTTTGACTGAAACAAAGTAATGAATAGCTAATTTTGTGGAAAATGAGAACCGCAAATTGCCAGATGACGATGGCCAGAACATCAGTTTCAGTGATGTCATTCCGTCAATTTTAATTATGAGCATTAACATCAAGAAGAGCTTTTCTGTTCCTTTGGTTGGGATCCTTGTATCAATTGAAAAGATTAACTAGGCCTATGTTTGCTATCTCATAGATTTTATGCAGGAGATCACCCATTTCAACTGAACTTGATCCCACAAGTGACAAAGGAATGAGTAGTTTCAGAATATGGCACCTATTTATTTTGTTTTTCGTTTCTAGTTAAATACCTCTGTATTTTGCATGGCAATCAATCACCGGAGACATCAGCTCATTTGTGGTTTCAAAAACCAGCTCAGAGTTTTTCCCTTGGACGAAAAGAAAGACTCTGGACACGTGCTTGATCTGGGAAAGAGCTTCACTAACTGCAAGCATGAAGACATTGTGTCAGCCGTGGTTTGTCTTGACACCCGGATATATTCTGCTGGGTGAGTACTAGTAATTCAGCCAGTGCTCTAACTATAATAGTAATTGGTTTATTATTGTTATACGTACTGAGATACAATGAAAAGCTGTTGTTTGCATGCAAACCAGACAGGTCTTTCCATACATACCTACATCAACGTAGTACAATAGGGAAAACAAAAACAGTGCAGAGTATAGTCTTACAGTGTTGCCCTTAAGGCATTTATTTGACTTTGTTGGGTCTACGCTTTAAATGATTTGTTTGTAACTATTTTCTAGTTAAAGTTAAAGGTTGATAATTAAGTTACAGTTTAACAAAGGTAAATTCATTGTCCATGGTATATCGCGGCATGTGATGACATCACCTCTGGTTTCGTCGCATCTTATGTGTAACCTTCGGTTTGGAGAAGGTGTAAAGGTGGGTGCCATGCATGCAGCATGATCGTGAAGAGCTCCATTTCTACCCACAAAGAAACATTATAGAAACAACACCGTAAGTTCATTAGAATGTATTAGAAGTAAAAATATTAATGCAGTTTCTGTTAAGGAAGTGGCGGTTCGGGTGGTGCGCGTGCCGGCTTTTCAATTTCAAATGCAGGGTTGGCTCGGGCCCGGCGGCAGATTAACAGGACCCCCCTCACTCGCTACTCGAGGCGGCTGGAGACACTCGCTAAGAGAGAACACGTGGTCTCCAGAATGAAACAGACGCTGTATATGTTTGTATTTTTTTATCAACAGTTTTCACCATACGATGTTAATGTGAAAGAGTGAACAGTAAATGGTTAACCTTACTACGACTCTGTCTTCATTGGCTCCGGTTTAACTTGGTGTTTAGTCAGAGTTTCAAGATACTGCACAGAACACTACAGTACGGTTACAAAGAAATTTCCAAGCTTAGGCTATGACAAGGTAGATTGAGAGATGAAGAGTTCAATGTTTTTGTATTAGAGGTCCATTCAGGGCTCTTATATTGCTGAGATTGAAGTTGCCCTTGAACCTGCTCATACGCATTCTCAAGCTTTTGTATCTTCTGACTAGTGGGAGGGGAGGGGAAAGGAACTGAGGAACTTTAAAACCTTGAAGTTACATTATGTTAAATTTGTAAAAGAAGAATCTGCATTTATTAGGTAATAAGTGAGACTCACCACAATAATAGTCATGGACCATTGTTTGTTTTCAAAGCATAGGTTCACCCTTAGTGTTCAATGCCACCAAGGTATGCATTTATGTAGTGCTTTTAATGGCATGAACCATACAAAACTGATTCACAGGACCATACTGTCAGTGACCTTGGCTGTAGTACACCTATAGAATAGCAGTAATCTAAGTCGTCACAGTGTTTCTGTGGCATTGTTCAGTAGAAAATTCAAGCTGATGAAAGAAATATCAAGTCAGGAAGGAGGGAAAAGAAACTGCAGATCCTGGAGATCTAAAGTAACATGCAAAGGAGCTAGAGGAACTTAGTAGGTCAGGCAGCATTCATAGAGGGAAATGGACAGTTCGCATTTTGATTCAACACCCTTCATCAGGAGCAGAAAGAAAGAGGGCAGATAGCCAGCATAAAAAAAATGGGCGAGAGGGTTGGAACAAGAGCTGACAGGGAATAGGTAGATTCAGGTGAGGGAGTGTCGGAAGAGGAAGTGGAGAGGTGAATGGGGCTGTGCCTTGGGGGGAAATTGGGGGAAGGATGTCCTCATAATACTGCTCTCCGTTTATTTAAATGGTTTCCAGGTAATCCAGGAGAGTGCTGCTCCAATGACTGAACAGAATAATGGCTATGGTGATAATTAGCAGTTAGATTACTGGAGTTGTAACCGAAAGACCTGGATAAACAAACTAGAATATGGTTATAAATCTGTGTTTTTATCCCAACACTGCAGCTGTGGAATTTAAACTAGATGAATAATGTGAAATGTAAAAAGAAAGGTCACTAGTAATAATTATAACAAACATTCCATACAGTTGTTGTGAGAACCCATCAGGTTTACAAAATCCTTTCAGAGGAGAAAATCTGCCATCTTTGCAAGGTCTGGCCCAAAGCAATTCTAGACTCATCCATGTGGATGATTCTCTAAACACCTTCCTGAATCTGCCTAATAAGTCTCTCAACTCTAGTGCAACTAGAGATGGGCAATCAATGCCTGTCTTGCCAATGATCCCCACATTCCAAAAAAATCAAAAAGTAAATTAAGTGTGTAATGAAGATGAGAGGCATCAAGGCATTAGCTGCAATAATAGGAACATTGATAATAAGACAAAGCAGAAAGCTAATATACTTACAAATTATCTGAATAAGGTTTATAAGGAGAAGATGGGTTTGTTTGTAATTGTGCCAAGTTTGAAAGATCCATGGCAACAACTTTATGCTGTAGCTGATGGAGAAATCGCGACGTATCTCTTTATCAATGACACTTAATCACTGGAGCCGTGGGTTCCAGGTCTTCACAATCGTTCATGCAAAAGCTGGACCTGTTTCCATTTAGGCGTATATTGCCTCATGCAAGAGATTAACACTGCTTAGAATTATCGGTGCTGAGAGAACCTTTGGTGTAGCTTCTAACACTGCATGTCTGAGAAGCATTTACCAAATTTTCCTTCAATTTGCCTGGGTTTTGTTTTTCTTATCTTTCTGTAGAGGAGTGGAGCTAGTATGTTTTTTATACTGATGGGTTAGGCTGAATGGACCAAAGGTCAATTATTTTTAATGTTATTTTTTAATAATTTAAAAAACATTTTATTCATAATTATTTTAAAATAACATTACCAATAATTTTAGATCAGATATGTTTATAAAAGTTGCTGGTGAACGCAGCAGGCCAGGCAGCATCTCTAGGAAGAGGTGCAGTCGACGTTTCAGGCCGAGACCCTTCGTCAGGACGCGGAAATTTTCTTCAGCCGTCTCTGTCTCCGAGCCTACTTCTTCGGCAAGGACTCTTCCACCCCCACCGATGACCCCTTCTCCCATCTTCAACCCTCCTCTTCTTCATGGACACCCCGCTCTGGATCTCTTTATTGCTAACTGCCGACGGGACATCAACCGTCTCGACTTCACCGCCCCTTGTCCCCATTCCAACCTCACTCCTTCACAACGATCTGCTCTCCACTCCCTCCGCACTAATCCTAACCTTATTATTAAACCCGCCGATAAGGGGGGTGCTGTTGTAGTCTCCTCTTCCTAGAGATGCTGCCTGGCCTGCTGCGTTCACCAGCAACTTTTATGTGTGTTGCTTGAATTTCCAGCATCTGCAGAATTCAGATGTTGTTCAGATATGTTTATGTCCACTTTGCATTTTGAAATAGTGTATTTCAAACATTAGCTGAGCCCTGAATTTCACCATAAAATCTCATAAAGTATGACTTGGATTTCATCAAACCATGCTCTACAGTAGCTTATTGCAAACAGACCAGAAGTACAACAGTGTATAGAAGGAAGAAATAACACCATTATGTTCCTGAAGTCATAATACAGGCATAAAGTTCTTCTGATATTTTGGAGGTGAACTGCATGGTTTAAAGTCAACAATACTTTTATTAGCTTTTACTGAAGTTAAAAATCATCTTTACAATTTAAGGAAAAGAAATAGATTTTTTTTTTGACAAGGGGTTGACTTGTTCAAGGAATATAAAATATTGGTAAAGTATGGGAAGAAGCACTTTCTTTTGCTTGGAGAATCCGGAATGGAGTTGGAGTGTAGGGGAAATGGGGTGGATATCAATTTTATTTCTAGATCATTCAGGATTGAAATCAGGAATGTAGCTCATTATTCAGAGGGTAATAAATTGATGGAGATCTCTACTTCAAAACCCTGTGAATTCAGGGCTTTATCTGGAGCTTCAAAGACTGAGGTTAATAGATTGTTGCAGTTAAGTGTCTTAAAGGATATGGAATAAATATAAGCAAAGTTGCAGAAAATCTGTGAACTATTGAAAAAAGAGAATAAGATCAAAAGTCTATACAACTTTTATCTTCCTGTGTTCTTCCACTGCTCACTGTCAGAGTAAAGATTGGAGCTAAGAATGAGACAATGATGGCAGTTAAGGGTCTTGTTACACCCACAGACTGAAAAAAATCCACTCTTACATTTTGAACAGATATGACAAAAAACTCATCATTTACAACACCAGCTCATATCCAAACAGTAGAACCCTGCAGGTCGTCCACTGTAACTCAACTGCACATGATGCAGGAATCACAAATCTGATGATCGTGCAAGAAATGGAGAGCACAAGGTAAGGAGCACAGTTCATCTCACTGCCAGGTAATTGGTAATAAGGTTATTATTGTCAATTGTACTGAGATACGTGGAAAAATTTTGTTTTGACTTCCATCCGTACAGATCATTTCAAAACAATAGTGCATTGAGGTAGTACAAAGGGGAAAACAATAGCACCATGCAGAGACGAGGAAATCTGCAGATGCTGGAAATTCAAGCAACACACATCAAAGTTGCTGGTGAACGCAGCAGGCCAGGCATCATCTCTAGGAAGAGGTACAGTTGACGTTTCAGGCTGAGACCCTTCATCAGGACTAACTGAAAGAAGAGCGAGTAAGAGATATGAAAGTGGGAGGGGGAGGGGGAGATCCAAAATGATAGGAGAAGACAGGAGGGGGAGGGATGGAGCCAAGAGCTGGACAGGTGATTGGCAAAAGGGATACGAGAGGATCATGGGACAGGAGGCCTAGGGAAAAAGAAAAAGGGGAGGGGGGAAAACCCAGAGGATGGGCAAGGGGTATAATGAGAGGGACAGAGGGAGAAAAAGGAGAGTGAGAAAAAGAATGTGTGTATAAAAAAAAATAACGGATGGGGTATGGGGGGAGGTGGGGCATTAGCGGAAGTTTAAGAAGTCAATGTTCATGCCATCAGGTTGGAGATGACCCAGACGGAATATAAGGTGTTGTTCCTCCAACCTGAGTGTGGCTTCATCTTTATAGTAGAGGAGGCCGTGGATAGACATATCAGAATGGGAATGGGACATGGAATTAAAATGTGTGGCCACTGGGAGATCCTGCTTTCTCTGGCGGACAGAGTGTAGGTGTTCAGTGAAATGATGTCCCAGTCTGCGTCAGGTCTCGCCAATATATAGAAGGCCACATTGGGAGCACCGGACGCGGTATATCACCCCAGTCGACTCACAGGTGAAGTGTCGCCTCACCTGGAAGGACTGTCTGGGGCCCTGAATGGTGGTGAGGGAGGAAGTGTAAGGGCATGTGTAGCACTTGTTCTGCTTACACGGATAAGTGCCAGGAGGGAGATCAGTGGGGAGGGATGGGGATACGAATGGACAAGGGAGTCTCGTAGGGAGCGATCCCTGCGGAAAGCGGGGGGGGAGGGAAAGGTGCTTAGTGGTGGGATCCCGTTGGAGGTGGTAACACCTACGCTCTGTCCGCCAGAGAAAGCAGGATCTCCCAGTGGCCACATATTTTAATTCCACGTCCCATTCCCATTCTGATATATCTATCCACGGCCTCCTCTACTGTAAAGATGAAGCCACACTCAGGTTGGAGGAACAACACCTTATATTCCGTCTGGGTAGCCTCCAACCTGATGACATGAACATTGACTTCTCAAACTTCCGCTAATGCCCCACCTCCCCCTCGTACCCCATCGGTTATTTTTTTTATGTACACACATTCTTTTTCTTTTTCTCTCTCTCCTTTTTCTCCCTCTGTCCCTCTCACTATACCCCTTGCCCATCCTCTGGGTTTTCCACTCCTCCCCCTTTTCTTACTCCCTGGGCCTCCTGTCCCATGATCCTCTCATATCCCTTTTGCCTATCACCTGTCCAGCTCTTGGCTCCATCCCTCCCCCTCCTGTCTTCTCCTATCATTTTGGATCTCCCCCTCCCCCTCCCACTTTCAAATCTCTTACTAGCTCTTCTTTCAGTTAGTCCTGACGAAGGGTCTCGGCCCGAAACGTCAACTGTACCTCTTCCTAGAGATGATGCCTGGCCTGCTGCGTTCACCGGCAACTTTGAAGTGTGTTGCTTGAACACCATGTAGAGTATAGTGATCTGGTTACAGAGAAAGTGCAGTGCTGGTAGACAATAAGGTACAAGACCATGACAATGTAGATCGTGAAAGGAAGAGCTTACAATTATCATACAAGAGTTCTGGTCAATTGTCATGTGTCAGTGGGGTAGAACCTGTCCTTGAGCCTAATGTATTTTCAAGCCTTGTATCTTCTGCCCAGACAAGGCAGAGTGAACCCCTTAATTGGCAAAATTCTGCCTGCAATTTCCTACCAAACAAAAGCCTTGGACCTTAAAACTTAACTACGCAATGTCTGATTTTATTTTGCAAGATAAACCTTAAATCCCCAGCATGTCAGTGGAATGTGCTTCTGACAAATTCAGTGATGATAACACAGGTATTCTCTGGGTTATAAAGGGGTTTCATATGTGAAAACTTAATAAATCAGAAATGAACAGTGTGTGAGAGAGGATAATAGGAAAAGCTGTGATGGAAAGTCAAGCAGGCATGGAAAGAACAGATGCCAGCCGGCCTTGTGAACATAGTGAGTGAGTCTGCTCCGAGTTGTGGCTCAGGAGGGGGGAGTGTTTGCTGGGTGATGGGGAGAGAGGGCATATGGAAATTCTGTGGTTCCCACCTAACAAAAGACAGAGTTCAACACCCCATCCCTTTGCTTTAAGCAGAATCTTCATCGTGTGCGTGGAGGAGACTGACAATGATCAGATAGCAATCATGATTTTCCATTTTATCATTAGCTATTCATTGCCACCTGAATGAAATCCTAGGACTTCCCGAAAACATTGTGAGAGCAACTTCACTATGCACACTGTCATCACCTCCTCAATGACACTGGGAATCCATTTTGGAAGAATGAATAAGAAAGTTCTGACAAAGCATGAATAAGTGTCATGTACCATCATAAACACAGTAAAAAGGATGGCATTGTCAGCATTAACTAATGTTTGTCCCCAGAGGCATTGTTTAATGAATCTTCAATCTCAATTCTTTCAGGCTGATGACTGGCTCCTTTGATAAAAGTGTGAAAGTCTGGTCGCAGGATGGACAGCTGATCTTGAAGCTCCCTTACTTTTCTGGATTTATAAGTAGCCTTTGTTTTGTACCTTGTGTGAACACTGTCTGGATCTGCAGTGACGTATCATCCCCTTCCATCTTTGACCCAAGCTCCGGAGAAATTGTGAGTGTTGTTTTTATCTTATTAAGAGTAAATACTGTGATTGAAGGGGCTGTGACAGTGCAACTGTGTAGTTCATAACGAGACTGAAAGCAAGAAGAGGATGTCACTGCATGAGAGGAGTTAGCAGTTAGCTTCCTCAATGAATTTAGTAAAAGTGGGATGAATGGCAACATAGCTTTTTTTAAAAAATGTATTCAAGTTTTGAGATAATGGGTATTGTTGGAAGTCCAGGGTCTGTTGCCCGTTTTGGAAGACAATGCCACACTTGTGTTCCTGCCGCTCCCTGTCAGGTATTCCTGCCTCTGCCTTACAATCCAAAGATGTACCAGTTGGTAGATTAATTGATCATTGTAAGTTCTTCCATGATTAGGCTAGGGTTAAATTGGGGGTGCTGGGTGGCACGGCTTGAAAGGCTATAAGATCCTACTCTGTGCTACATCCTAATAATTAAATAAATGATAGACAGTAGACTGAATTTAATGCAAAAATTTATGAAATGAGACATCTTGATAAAAGAAGTGAAGGCAGATATTGTGAAATATTTTACACCATTTTACCTAAAGTGCAAGGCATTGATTTCAGGGTGGAGATATACTAATCGTTGATGAGTCAGATTCTGATGTACTCTTCTTAAGGGAAGGATCTATGCTAAGTCTATGCACAACATTGATTAATCATTGCAGGACTATTCTTAGCGTAACTATTCGAGGATGATGTCGTGGTCTTGGGAAGGTGGAAAAGAGATTTACCACAATCGGGTGAAAGATGAGGGACTTAAAATATATAAAGACATTGAACAGATGGGCTTGTTCTCCTATAACAAGAGAGGTTTAATGAGGAGGAATATTAAGAGCAATATTCTCAATAATAAGTTGTTTTGGTTGGTAACATAGAACATAAAACAGTACAGCACAGTACAGGCCTTTCGGCACACAATATTGTGCTGATCTACATAAACTTAATCCATGATCAGTCTAGCCCCTCCATAGTTGTGGGTATAAACAAAACTGCTTCCAGTGTCTGACGAATTGGTAACCAGAGGACACTTATCAGAATCAGCTTTAATATCACTGGAATATGTCATGAAATTTGTTGTTATGCAGCAGCAGTACTTTACAATACATTATAATAAAAACTGTGAATTACACTATATAAGTTCAATCAGATAAACAGTGCAAAGAAAGCAGTAAAGTAGTATTCATGGGTTCAATGTCCATTCAGAAATCTGATGGCAGAGGGGAAGATGCTGTTCCTGAATCACTGAGTGTGGGTCTGCAGGCCCCTGTCCCTCCTTCCTGATGGAAGTAATGAGAAAAGGGCTTGTCCAGAGTGATGGGGCTCTTTAATGATGGATGCTGTCTTTTGAGGCATCGCTCCTTGAAGATGTCCTGGATGCTATGGAGGCTGGTGCCCATGATGGAGCTGACTGAGTTCACAACTTTCTGCAGATTCTTTTGATCCTGTGCAGTGACCCCTACCCGACCCCCATACCATTCGGTGATTCAGCCCATTAGAATGCTCCGTGTTTGTACATCAGTCAAAATTTGCAAGTGTCTCTGGTGACGTACCCCCAATGAAATATAGCCGCTGTTACGCCTTCTTTGTAACTACATCAATATGTTGGGTTTATATAAGATGATTAGCAAAATGAATTGATCCCAAAGGGTTTGGAGTCAGACAACAACCCAAATGTAAATTTGAAGACTTGGACTATGGAACTGTCCAGAGCAAAACTGTTATTACAAAGTTATAGCACTGGGATCAACAGAAAATGCAAAACTGGCCAGCTGTGTCTAGTCCACAAAAAAAAACCAGGACAGATCTAATTCAGCTAAGATTCACCCAATCAGTCTACTCTAAATGTCAGAAAAGTGATATAAGGTACCTAGCAGCATTTGTTCACCAATAGCCTGTTCACTAATGCTCAGTTTTGGTTTAGCTAGGTCCGTTCTGCTACAAATTTCATACGAACATAGGCCAAAGACTCTCAAGAGGACCACAACCTTGTCGTAGGGTTTGGAGATTGTATGCCTCAATGACCCAGAGAGCTAGGTTGTGTGGACTCAAAGCCTTGTGCTTTGGCTCTTGGTAGGATCACCCACGCCAAGTAGATCAAAAGGTAGGGTCCAGACTACCAGTGGTCCACAGTCCTCCAGGTTCAGGGGTTCAGCTCAGGACTATCAGACCTGACTGGTTAAAAAAACAATTGCTATAGAAACAGCAATGAAGAACCTCTCTATACAGACAGAGATGGAGGACCTTCATTGCTGCCCTAAATGCTAGCTGCATAACAGGCAGTAATTAGGTCATAGACCAATGAGATGAACTTTAGTCATGAGTTGGGTGTGCCTGCCATTGACAATTGACATTAAGGAACCTGACAAAACTGAAGTTGATGGGCATGTTAAGGTTAGAGAATGTACAAGCATAGGTTGATTTGATAAATAACACACACATAATAAAAGTTTCAGGCAATGCTCTCTCCAACAAAGGAGAGTCTAATCACATACGCTAAACATGTAATGGCATTACGATCCCTGACTACCCCTCTACCAACAACGCAGAGGTTACCATTATCAGAAACTCAAATATGCTAACCAAAGAAATACCATGTCTACTTCTGACCACCAAAGCCATATCTATTGTCTAAGTTAGGAGTGAAATGTAATATTCTGCACGTCTTCCTTTTTTAATTGTTGCTGTTTTAGATTATTTTGATGTGGGCAGAATGAAGATAATGAACAACACAGAGCGCAATTGAACTGAATTGATGTGAATTGAATATGCCTGGGTTCTTTCGATTTTGTGTTTTATATTCTGTGTTTTTCACTTGTTTTCCTTTTTTTTTGTCATTTGCGTGTTTTGTTTTTTTTTGCATCTTGGAGGGTGGGGGTTGATGTTTTTCTTTGAATGGATTCCAGGGTTTTCTTTGTTCCATGGCTGTCTGTGGGAAGACACATCTCAGGGTTGTATACTGCATTTATACTTTGATAATAAATGTACTTAGAATCTTTGAGTACAACACCAACAACTTTCAAAAAGATCAACATCTGGCTTTTGTATTTTTTATCTTTCACTCATCTCGTTTCATGGCAGATCTGAAAATCCCAATTGTTTCCCATAGGTTAGGTTCTTACCAAACTTTGTTGGTACTTTCCAAGCTCACTTCATTCACAGCATTCAACAAAAATATCTTTTACATCTTGAATTGATTAGCTTTTAACCTAGATAGTTTACCTTGCATGCACCCATTGACTGACTGCTGTCTCATTTTCCTTTCTAAGGTTTCAGAGTCCATTGAAACTTTCCAAAATCAAGAAAATAGGCAACCACTGCATCAATTGGTCTGTATTCCTGAAACCAACCACATAATAGGTAAGGGGCTATGCTAACAATATCTGCAGCTGTACTGACTGTCAAATCAATCAGCACTTTCACTTTCCTCTGAAGGTAGCAAAATATGTTTTCTTGTAAGACATAAGTTTATTTAGAATTTTTTCTTGCTTGAGATATCACAATGTGACACCCACTTTGATATTTTAAACTCATGAAACAAACACTTACTGAGAACTGTTTACTCTTGCATTAATATCAATCCATTGGAAGTCAACATACATTAGTTCAAAGTGATCCAATGTTTACCGAACATCTGCACTCGCCCCATCTTCCCATCGCCCTGACTGTGATAGAGTTCCTCCGCCCCACGAGCCTCCACATCCAACACATTATCCTCTGTATCTCCAAACAGGTACTACCACTAAACATGTCTTTACCATGGTCCCACCCCCACTTTTTACAGGGATCACTCCCTTCATGATTCCCTTGTCCATTCATCCCTCCCTGCTAATCTCCCTCCCGGCACTTTTCCCTGCAAACAGCTCAAGTGTTAAACCTGTCCATTCACCTCCTTCCTCACCTTCATTCAAGGCTCCATACAGTCATTCAAGCTGAGGCAATACTTCACCTGTGAATCTGCTGGGGTCGTCTATTTTGTCTGGTGCTCCCGATGTGGCCTCCTCGACATTGGTGAGACCTGTCATAAATTGGGGGGCTGCTTCATCGAGAACCTCCACTCCATCCATCGAAAGCAGACCTTCCCAGTGGCCAAACATATTTATTGCCATTCTCATTCCTGTTCTGACATGTCGGTCCATGGCCTCCTCTCAAGCCAACATGAGGCAACCTTCAGGATGGAGGAGCAACACATCTGGGTAGCCTCCAATCTGATGGCATGAATACTGATTTCTCCTTCCAGTAAACGTTCCCCCTCCCCCTCCCCTTCTTTTCCCCATTCTGGCCTTTTACCTCTTCTCATTTACTTATCTATTCCCCCTGGGTCCCCTCCTCCTTCCCTATCTCCTATGTTCACTCTCCTATCCTATCGGATTCCTTCTTCTCCAGCCCTCTACCTTTCCCACCCACTTGGCTTCACCTATCACCTTCTAGCTATTCTCCATCCCCTCACCCCACCTTTTTTTTCCGGTGACTTCTCCCTTCCATTTCACTCCTGAAGAAGGGTCTCAGCCCGAAACCTAGACTGTTTATTCATTTTCATAGATTCTGCCTGACCTGCTGAGTTCCTACAGTATTTTTTGCAAGTTGGTATGGATTTCCAACATTTGCAGACTTTCTCATATTTATAGTGTAACTAGTTTCAAATAGGCATATTTAATAATATTTTTATACTATGGGGCACCATGAGAATCATTACTATCTTCAAACCATACAGTAACATCCGCAATGACAGCAGTCTTCCTTCTTGAAAATAGTGTCTGGAATCCAACAAAAAGCCCAAATTCCTTATATCACCATCAATAGAGTAAACTCATCTTGCAAATAACTCTAAAGTTTCATTATGCTTTTCGTTCTCTGATGTTAAAGATACCAAATACACAAATGACTTTAAAGTTTAGTCAGAATAAATTATCTCAATAATTGAATTATAATTTAAATTTAATTGAAAAACTCAGCAGCCAATTTGTCAGAACTAAAGGAAAATAAAATTAATGTCCCAATAAGTCTGTTGGTTTTTGGAGAAGAATAAGTATTAGACAAGGCATCGGGGAGAACTTCATTGATTTTGTTTCAAAATAGTTCAAATGCATCTTTTAAAACTAAACAAGGGTGTTTGATGAGTTGAGCTTGGTTTAACAAAAGACAATATTCCCCGTTTAACAAAAGACAATATTCCCCAACCATACGGCTTGTTTACTAGTCTGGGAGTAATAACTTGGATTATGTTCTTCAGTTCAGCTGCAGTCCTTGAACCCAGAATATTTTGACGTAGAGGTAAGTATTTTACCAGTGATCTAATCCATTGTATAAATAATCATGTGCAAAAGCAGAGGTTTTCTTCAGAAGCTAGGATAATTAATAAGCAGATGAACTCATTTCCTTTCCTCGCTGTGTTTGATTGGTTTATGCATGGTCCATGAATGACTGGCCAACGGAGCTTACAAAGGTACTAGCTCCACAATCCATTTTGTGTCAAAGTCATAATGTGGTGCTACAGTTATTCTTTGCATTGTGACTGGAAAGAGAAAATCCACCAAGCTTCCTGTTCGCAGTACTTATGGGAAACTACGGCCATAAAGAAACCCCTGTACAAGTAAAGACAGGGCAGGCTCTAATTAATGATTCCCCGATGGTTGAATAGCTTGCTGATACTAATTGAAAAATGTGTGAAAATCTGCTCTGGAAGGGCACCACATAGGCAGTCCTGTTAAAGTACCTTGGCAGAGTCCAGCACCCGATAATGGGAAGACAGAAAGGAGACGGAAACTGGGAAGTGACTTGTTACACCTTCTTCATTTTTCCATGGCAGGTGCCAGCAGGGAACATAAAGACTTAACAGTGTGGAAGTATAATAAGATGGGTTCCATCACAATGTTACGTAGCAAGCAACCAGTGGAGTGTCTGAGTTACAGTGAGTACAACTGAAGCAGAGGCTGTACCACAGCTTCAAGTCATTTATCTGTTCACAGTTGCGCATAGGCAGACCCAATAGCCAGGGTGTTATTTTTGGAAGTTTTCATAAACGAAACAGTGTGAGGTGTTTTATGTTTGAGAAAAACTGTAACAACTCATTTATTGTATTTCAAGCACTAAACAAGAAGCATGGTAAAAGTACTTTCCATAATTACATCATCATTTCAGACCAGCCTCTCAAAGGGAAACCCCAATTCAATGTTGGTGGTTGTGAATTATGTATATTTCCACCAATTACATTAGTCTACACCCTGGCCATGACTCCTAAGGCAGCAGATCATATCTCATATACAATAAAATCCTTAGAACCTTAGTTCATCATTGTATACAATATATGACCCTTCCAATAATCCAATTCTGTCAGTAATGCAGAGAGACATCAACATGGATTATGCAAGAAAGATCTCCAGCATCCTCCAGCTAAAGGGAAGAAAGACCAGCCAGTATATGCTCCTGTGAACAGTACCCAAAGTCATCTCATGTGTCATCCTCTCTGTACTATTTACAACAGGTTATCATGACAATAACCAATTCCAATGTCTGATTAATTTGTCACAGGAAGACTTTGATGACAATGGAATGGATTAGGGAAATTTTATCCTGCAGGCCGTTTACCAAAATGTGTAATTAACAGGAAAGAGAGCTCCTCTGCAGTGCCTCCCATGAACACAGAGCACAGCATTTTATTTTGTAATAATATTTCAGAACATGGGCACTGTAATGTACTGGTTAGCACCATGCTTTACAGTACAGGCACCCTGTATGTTCTCCCTGTGACCGTGTCGGTTTCCTCTGGGTGCTCCACTTTCCTCTCATGGTCCAAAGACGTACTGGTTGGGAGGTTAATTGGTCATTATAAATTGTCCCATGATTAGACTTGGATTAAATTGAAGGTTGCTGGGTGGCGTGGCTCGAGAGGTTGTAAGGATCTAAATAAAAATCTCAGAATTGGCAGAGAAGAAACGAGAATTCAGATCAAAGACCCTTTTCAGAAGTGCCACTATCATTCTTTGTGATTTTTCCAAGCTTGCATGCTTAAATTGGACGTTGTGTTTCTCTCTATTATGAGAGTGCCAGTATGTAGATGATGTTGACCCAGAAAACTGTGAATTTCAATTGATTAAGTTGTTGTTAATCATTCCATCTACTCTTCTGTCCCAGCCCAGAAGGAGCCGATACTCCTTTTCAGTGGACACAGTGATGGAACGATAATAAAATGGGAACGGCAGCAGTCATCTTATTTTCTCTACAGGTCAGATTCACACTGAAACATATTCCTTTTGTGCTTATTGCTTCGTAAGGAGTTGACAAGTGCATCCCTTCAAATACTTTGTCCCATTGTTCTTCAATAATTGTCCACCGTGCAACTGAGACAATTAGAAGACACAATGATCTTCAAAGTTCAAAGTAAACTTATTATCAAAGTATGTATAGGTTACCAAATACTACTCCGAGCTTAACTTTCTTGCAGGAATTCACAGAAGAACAAAGGATCACATTAGAATCAATGACAAACTACACACCCCAACAAAGACTGACCAAAAAATCAATGTGCAAAAGACAAACTATGCGAATACTTAAAAAATAAGAAAAATAGTGATAAATAATACTGGGAACATGAGCTATAGAGTCCTTGAAAGTGAGTCAATTGTTTGTCGAACCACTTCAGTGTTGAGTGAAGTTATCTAGCTGATTCCGGAACACGATGGTTGAAGGGTAATAACTATTTCTGAAACAAGTGCTGTTGGACCCAAGGCTTCTGTGCCTTCTTCATAATAGCAGTGAGAAGAGAGCATGGCCTGAATGGTGGGGATGATCTGGATGATCTCACCTTGTAGATGTGCTCAATGGTGGGGAGGGATTTTCCAATAATGGGCTAGGCTGTATCCACTACTTTTTGTAGGCTCTTCTGTTTCTGGGCATTGGTGTTTCCATTCAAGGCTGTGATGCAACCAGTCAGGATACTCTCTACTGTGCATCTGTAGAAGTCTGTCAAGGTTTTAGGTGATGTTCAAGTTGGACTGATTGTCCAGAAAGTAATATTTTAATATATAGTATAGTGATGTAACATGCGTAAAAAAAAAGCAGATAAATTCTTCTAATAGGATTTCACTCTTTTTGTTTTTCTATTTGTTGTAAAATAATCAATGGAAATTTATTGTCAAGTGTAGCTGTCATATAATTAGTAGAATGGAAGAAGATGAGTTAGATATTTCACCTATAAGTTCCTCCTACATAGACCAGGAATGCTGCACTTCCAGCACTGTTTAGTGGACAGAGTGCATCAGTTTTCAATGACTGCCATAGTGCCAGCATACAATCCCTCTGAATCCTTTGTGAGATCATTTCTCAGTACTATAGCCCAAGTTCTCTGAGATTTCTAGTACTTAGCTATTCATTGACATTTTAGTTGAGCTGTCCTTAGATTATTGTGTAGTTTATAATCTTTGGCATGGTACTGACTAACTGCCATGTGTTTGTTCTGTTTCCCACCCTTCAGTCATGAGTTGTTCAATATGTTTGAAACACAGTCTGTAGAAAGGAGCAGCTACAGCAGCAGCAAAGTGGCGAGGATCTCCAGTCACCACAAAGTCCTGTCAGCCCGACGTCCTGTAGGTGCATCTCTAAGCAGAGTAGAGGGATCATCTGGAGCTCAGGAGCTGTGTAAACCCACCATCCCACCCAGCTTTACCAGGTAAAGGGGTCCTCTGTGCTCTTCATGGGTTTCTGCTTCATGCAGTCAGCAGTACTCCTGCCTCTGAGTCAGAAGATTAAGCACATTTGATTGACACCCTTAGGCTGACAGTTTCCATCAGTTCCTATATGATCAGTTCACTACAATGTCCTGGGCTAAAGACCCAGTTCCTGTGATCTATTGTTCTATGCTAGGTGAGACAACTAATTTCTGGTGCGATAAAAAAATCGAGTCCCTCTTTAACCTTGTAAGTGAATGGTCCCATGACACCATCCAAAAATATAGTGAGAATTTTCCCTGGTCTCCATGCCAATGTGTATATGATGCACCATTTGATGCAACTATCTCCAAAGCACATTATTTGACAATTTATTTCATTGCTATTCTTGTAATTGAAATACAAGATTTTTTCTTCGGACAAAAATTACCTATCTGCCACGTCAAGACTTTGTGAAGGAAAATTGTTTCTACAAACCAAAGCTCAGAGGAACAAATTGCTCAAAGAGATTTAAAAGGAAGTCACCTGCTTCTCTTATACATGTGACATCACATCCCCATACTCTATGTTAACAGGAAGGGCTGGTGACAGACTGAAGCAGAAAGCAGCAAAATGTTTTAGTCATTTTGAAAAGCCAAGATAGATAAGCTAAGAAAGAATTTAGCTTGATGTAGAACCCTCAGGACTTCAGTGTTACATTTGAAAAGTCATCACTGCTGCAACATAAATCAATTGGCACAGCCAATTTTCACGAAACCAGCTTCTACAAACTGCACATAAAATGAATGACAAGTTAATTGCTTTGAGGAAGGCATGTAGTTCATGACAGCAGGGCTTTATTCGAGGAAGAGAAGAGCAGTTTTACCCAGTAATGGGGACTTTTGGTCTTGAGTTAATGTCATTTTTAAAAGACAACACCAGCAGCTTTACAGTCCTCTTCTAATAGTGCAGTACGGATCGAATTGAGCTGGATACCCAGATCCATAGCAAGGACAATGTTTGAAGTGAAGAACCACAACTTAAATTTGTATACTGTTCTTTAAACTGTTCCAAGGTGCTTTCAAACAAAATAATCAGAGGTAGGTCATGGGCCACATGATAATGCAAGCCTAAGACCTTCTTGAACCTGCTCATGAAGCCTGTCCTTTAAATGAACCAGGTCCCTAGTGTGAACTTCCTCAGTAATATGGCCCCAAGTTAATTGGTCATTGAGAATTGTCCCATGATTAGACGAGGGTTAAATCAGGAGTTGCTGGGCTGTGTGGCTAGAAGGTCCAGAAGGGCCTATTCCGTGCTATATCTCTAAATAAAATAAAGCCTGATCAGCAATGGCCTGGGAAGGTCAGGGTGATCCATTTATAACTCAAATGCCCCACCCATGGAACTACTTTCATTGGTGGCCAAGGGATGTCAAAACTCTCAGAAGCATTGAATGTTTGTAAATGTTTCAGGTATTCAATTGCATTCAAAAGGCTAACATGAAAGATGCTTAAATAACTTAGTAAACTTAACTCCAGAAAATGTGTCCTATTTAATGTTGAATTTGGAGGCACCTTCATGAACTTTCACAGCTACTGACAACCCTGTGATTTCAGTCTCTGAGGCCAACGTGAAAGTATCCACCAGGAGGGTAAACACACGGTATGCACCCGACCCAGGCAAGTACTGCTGACTGTCACAACAGGTGAACAGCAGAGGCCATTTTATTGGTTCTTCACTCAGCCATGGAATATCAGGACAATGAAGATGTGAACTTCAGGATGCTCTTTATTACTTCAGCTCAGTGTCAATTAACTCCAAGAATTGGACCTCAATACCTCCTTGTATAACTGAATCCTCTATTTCCTCTCTTGTAGACCCTAGTCAGTAAGGCCTGGCAACAACATCCCCTCCCCAATCAACATACCCCAGGTGCACCAAAGGGCTGTGTGCTTACCCCCCTACCCTACTGACTTTACACTTATGACTGTGAGGCTAAGTACAGCTCCAATGCCATATTTAAGTTTGCTGACGACACCACTATTGTTGGCCGAATCAATGGTGATGATGAATCAGCATATATGAAGATTGAAGATCTGGTTGGATGGTATCACAACAACAAAATCTCACTCAACGTCAGCAAAACCAAAGAGCTATGGAATCAATGAAAGACTGTTCACAGCAGGATGGAAAAGCAACCAACTTGCAAAAGACGACGAACTGTGCAAATACAGAAAGAAAAAAATAACTATAATAATAAATGTGCAATAAATACTGAGAACATGAGATGAAGAGTCCTTGAAAATGAGTCCATAGGTTGTGAAAAGAGTTCAGTGATGGAGCGAGTGAAGTTATCCCCTCTGATTCAAGAGCCTGATGGTTGAGGGGTAATAACTGTTCCTGAACCTGGTGGTGTAGGTTCTGAAGCTCTTATACTTTCTTCCTGATGGCAACAGTGAGAAGAAAGCATTACCTTGATGATGACTGCTGCTTTACTGTGATAGTGCTCCATGTAGGTGTGCCCAGTGGTGGAGACGGCTTTATCCATGATGGACTGGGCTATATCCACGACGTTTTGGAGGCTTTTCCATTCAAGGACATTGGTATTTCTATTCCAGACTGTGATGCAACCAGTCAATATACTCGCCACCACACACCTATAGAGGTTTGTCATAGTTTTAGATGACATGATGAATCCTTGCAAAACTCAGAGAAATTCGGAGGCACTGCAGTGCTTTCTTCATTATGACACTTAAATGTTGGACCCAGGACAGATTCTCTGAAATGATAACGAGAATGTTTGCTGCCTTACTTTACAGAAAACATGCATCATTGATAAATATTTAATGTGCAATATTTGGAAGTTCACGTACCAGTCAGGAAGCATCTGTGGAGATAGAGGCAACTAGCATTTCAAGTTGCTACCTTTCCCCCCTTCAGCATTTTCTACTGATCCTTCCAAATGGTCTGTTTCATGAACGAAATTATTGAATGGGACGCAAACAAAATGCATCTGATCTGAATGAAGAAGGCAGTGAGCTATTTTAATTCATGGCTGGTCAGTGCTTTCTTAATTGCTGGTAGGAGCCTGGCACCTCGGCATGAATTTTTATGTTGCAGGTCGGTTTATGTGGAAGAGCTGGATATGCTAGTCCTTGCTGCTGACAATGGTAATATTTATCTTTGGGGCTTCGATGACTCTCTGTGTAGTATTCTCAAGATGATGCCTTCAAAAAGGACTCAAGAGCAGAATAACACAAAGGTAAGAGAGAACCAGAGATAGCTTGACATCTCTAGTGTATCAAGTGAACAATTGTGACCTGCATTCTGAACACTGATTAACAAAGCCGACAATTCAAAAGCATGTTACATAGTTTGAGAATGGGCTTGCACTGATTAGCTGGTCAGTGGTAGATGGGACTTTATCTACCCAAGCGATTCCAATAAATGTTGAGTAACCCTGTAGCACAGCAGTCCAGTTGTCTCATAGCTCCAGGGTTCTGGGTCCAATGCCAATCTAAGGCAGTGTCTGTGCAGATTTTGCATGTTCTGTATGAGACCACATGGGCTTCCTCTAGGTGCTCCGTTTTTCCCCAGCATTGTAAAAACATGTCCGATGGTTAATTATTGACTGTAAATTATCCCTTAGTTCATGATGACAGATCAAGAGAAGTTGATCAGCATGTGTTGGGGAGGCAGAGGTAAAGTAAATAAGGAGATTGGGAGGAGACTAATTGGATTGCTTCGCTGGGAAATGGTGTGGAACTAGTGAGCCAAGTGACCTCCTTTGCTGTTACAAGTATGGTCACATCAAGCTCAAATTTCACAGCACACTCATCCATTTGAAGGAGTGCACCTTCAGTCTTCTTCTTCTTCTTGGGCCCTTAGCTCCCAATGGAACATAGGCTATTGATGTCCTCTGTTTCCATCGTCCAAAGTTGAAGGTACGGTTGGAGTTCATCCAAGTTTCTGTATTCCATTGTATCCACCGTACAGGGGATTGGCTTACATAGCTTCACCTGAGCCCTGCCGACTGGCCTTACCCATTTCCACCTCTTGTGATGGGCATGTAGGGTTGGACTTTGAGAGCCGCAGCTTCAGTACTGAGGATTTTAAATAGTAGACATTGATTAATAATACATGCTTTCTGTTAAGGTGAGTAAAACAGCAGTGCCTGAAGATTGAGAAGCTTCAGGGAAAGTTTTGCAGTGGGAAAGATTAACTGGTGAATGTCCTTCAAGTGGAAATAGGAATTAGACAAGGAACCTCTAAACTGGCTGTACTTTATCTGAATGAAGACAGAAAAATGAGAGAAGGCATAGAAAGCCATAATTTAAGATAAGTAATAAAAGAAAGCTGTAGTACGCACTGTGTAGTGGTATTCAGGTTGCATTGTTTTGCATGTAATGAAAGCCAAGACCCATTGTTAGCAGGTCCTTCCTTCCAAGCAGATCTTTAATGGGTCAAGCAATGCTTTCAAACTTGTCTTCCATCCAGACTTATTTATGAAATGAAAGGGTGGCCAGTGTGACCCTAGACGTCTAGTTTAGGCGTACTGTGTGTAGAAGCTCAGCTTGGCAATAGGATCTCAAGGCATTTGCTACTAAAAATTAGAAGGAGTTATTTATTACAAAGGGCTTGGGTTTGAAGCACAAACTCAAATTCATTTCATGCAATTCCTTTGACTTTTTCCTAGACTTTTGAATACTTTTCCAAGCAGAGTGCTGACAGACAATGCAGTCCCCTTGAAGAGGAGAACGTTTTGGTTACTAACCGTGTTTCAGGTAGAAGGGAATCTTTACCGGTTATTTCATGTTAGTTTGTGATAATAGGACCAGTAGTGTATAGAGCACTCTAAGTTTTAGTTGTAAAGTTTGACATAACTCTTCAGTTTATCAATGTAATTCCCCTGAAAATAACCGCAATGTTTTGTTTAATGTATGGTTTTATTAACTTGTGCAGCTACATTGCTGACATGTACTGAGTATCTGAGTCCCTCAGTTCCTAATCAATCTTATCTCCCAGAACTGAGGCTTGTTTACAGTTGCTACTTTAGGTTTAACTATATTGCAAATAATTTTCGTTATTACTACTTGTATTTTTTTACAACATTGCTCTGTCATAGTTACACAATGCTGTGTTATATTAAAGTTGCATACAGGATGATGGTGAATATTGGTAGCTTGAGTTGAGGCATTTGATATTATGGTGTTCACCGAGCTTGGCAATTAGCTTGCAGACTTTTCATCAGCAGTTGAGGTGACATCTTCAGTGCGCAGTTTCTCTCTGGGAGTGCTTGAGTTTATATAGGCCGCCGTTCGCTTGCCTTGGTCCTGATTGACTATCCCTTCAGTTGACCTTTGAATTCTTTTGGCTCGCATTTCTTTAGCTCTTAAGGGTTTGTAGATGGTGTCTATTTCAATATGTTTGTTTATGGAGTTATCAGAAGAGACCATGCTTCTAAAAATTCTCATGCCTGCTTCATGTTTCCTTGAGCCAGAACCTCCGTGGTGTTCCAGTTGAGGACAGAAAGTCCACACAGACATTTCTCAACCTGCGTTGAAATGTTTCACCTTGCCCTATATCAAGAATATCTCAGAGATGACAGCTTGACTGCTCGAACCACTCAGCATCACAATCGCTCACAAGCCAATGGTGACTTTAAAGAAGCTTGTCTCAAGAATCGAGGTACCATAAAGACAACCGACAAAACCAATGTGGTGTACAGGATCACCTGTGGAGACTGCAACAAGAACCACATTGGCCAGACAGGATATAAACTCTCAACTCGTTTAAGGGAACACAACCTGGTGGTACAGAGGCATGATCCACTAGTACATGAAGACTAAGAAGGACACCACTTTAACTGGGACATCGAGAAGTTTCTGGCACAGGAAAACACAAAGCAGGCACGTGAACTTCCTTGTGATTCTCTTCTGATAACTCTGTAAACAAACATCAAAATAAACGGCATCTACAAACTCCTAAGGGCCAAAGAAACACGAACCAACAGAATTCAAAGAGCACTGAAGGGATAGCTAATTAGGACAAGGCAAGTGAACGGGGGCCTATATAAACACAAGCGCACCCAGAAAGAAACACCAACAACTGAGGACTGAGGATGTCACCTCGACTGGTGATGAAATGTCTGCAAGCTAATTGCCAAGCTCAGCAAACACCACAACAACAAAGTCACATGTACTTACCCCAGTTCTAAGCCCTGGAATTTTCTTTACAAATCTTATCCTCATCACTCATTCCACTTTTAGCAAACTTGTTAACCAAACTTCTTATCCTGTATCATATGTTATTATAGATCACAGGCCTTTTGGCTTAATGTGTCAATGCCAATCATCAAGTATTAATCCAATTTACCAGTAGCAGGTCCATAGCTCTCTGTGACTTAGCAATTCAAATGTTCATTTAATAATTCTTAAACGTTGTGGGAGGATCTGCCTCCATCATCCTCTCAGGCAGTGTGTTGTCAATTTCAATCAACCACCCACTGGGAAAAATGTTCTTCATCTGATTCATTCTAAACTCTTAGCCCCTTCTCTAAATTGATGCACTGATATGGGAAAAACGTCACTACCTACCTAATCCATTTATGTCCCAGACATGGCTTGTTATCAAATATGCCTGATGATACCCTATGAAAAATGTCAAGGTACATAATTATACAAATGACGTCATCAAATGTAAGTCAACATTGATTGTAAGAAAGGAAGTCATTTTCCCTTCTTGGAGTTTTTGAGAACTATTTTTTGCTGAGCTTTTTAGTCTCTTTCTTTGCTTCCTTTGAACCCAGTCGATGTTTTGTTCATGGTTCATCGACAGGACGTGTTCCTGGGTGATCTCAATGAGTGAAGATCAATCATTACACAGTGCTGGAGAGGAAACTCTTTAGGTTTGAGAGACATTTAGATATGGCATTTGTGTATAAGAAATATGAGCAGAATTAGGCCACTTGGCTCATCAAGTATGCTCCGCTGTTCTGTTGTGGCTAATTTATGATGCCTCTCAATCCATTCTGTCTAGACCTTTCAATAGATGATAGGTTTCAAACAGTTCCCCCTCATTCTTTTAAACTCCAGCGAGTACAGGCCCAGGGCCATCAAATGCTCCTCATATGTTAACTCTTTCATTCCCGGAATCAATCTCGTGAACTCTTCTGGACCCTTTTCAATGCCAGCACATCATTTCTTAGATAAGAGGCCCAAAACTAATCACAAAAGAAGTCGTCCCAACACCGATCCCTGCAGAACCCCGCTAGTCATTGGCTATCAACCAGAAAACACCCTCTTCATTCCCACTCTTTTCCTCCTGCCAGCCAGCCAATCTTCTATCCATGCTAGTATCTTTCCTGTAATACCATGAGCTCCTATCGTGCTAAACAGACTCATGTATGGCACTTTGTCAAAAACTTCTGTAAATTCAAGTAAACAGCATCCACTGGCTCTCCTTTGTCTATCCTGCCTGTTATTTCCTCTAAGGATTCCAACAGATTTGTCAGGCAAAACTTCCCCTTAAGAAAACCATGCTGTTTTTGGCCTAATTTATTACGTGCCTCAAAATACCCGGTAATCTCATCCTTAATAATAAACTCCAAGATCTTTATGATCACTGAAGTCAGGCTAACTGGCTTATAGTTTTATTTATTTTACCTTCCTCCCTTCTTAAAGAGTGGAATGATATTTGCAACTTTCCAGTCCTCATGAAAATTCCCAGAATCTAGTGATTCCTGAGGCATCATTACTAATGCCTCCACGATCTCTTTAGCTACCGTTCTGAACGCAGGGGAGGAGTCTACTGGGTTCAGGTCAGCAGCTAACTTAAGGCCTTTCAGTTTCCCAAGTACCTTCTTCTTCATAATAGCAACTACACTCACTTCTGCTCCCTGACACTCTTCAATTTCTGGCACACTGCTAACATCTTCCACAGTGAAAACTGATGCAAAATACTTAAGTTGAACTGCTATTTCATTGTTCACATTATGACCTCTCCAGCATCATTTTCTAGTGGCCGGATATCCACTCTCACCTGTCTTTTACTTTTTATATGTCTGAAAAAAAATGTTGGTATCCTCTTTTATTGGCTAGTTATCCTTCATATTTCATCTTTTCTCTCCTTATGGCTTTTTTAGATGTTGGTTTGCTATTGGTTTTTAAAAGCTTCCCAATCCTCTGTCTTCCCACTAATTTTTACTATATTAAATGCCCTCCCATTTCCCTTTATGCTGTCTTTGACTTCCCTGGTCAGCCTCGTTTGCCTCATCCTCCCCTTAGCATATTTCTTCATCTCTAGGATATATTTCTCCTGAGCCTTCCGAGCTTCCCCCAGAAATTCCAGCCTTTACTGTTCTGTCTTCGTTTCTGTTAGTGTTTCCTTCCCATCAACTTTGGCTAGCTGCCCTCTCATGCCTCTGTAATTCCTTTTACTCCACAGTCCAGAGAGATTAAGGGAGGATTGAGCTTTCTCTTTTTCATAGCCACACAGATGAATCAACCTTATAATGAATGAACAATAATCCCTGTCCTTGGTGTCACATCAACATTGCTGGAGTTCTACTCACTCTCCCCTTCTCTTGAATGACACAAGGCTGGAAATGCTAGTTCATAATTCCTTTGGTTGGTGATTTGACTATTGGAATGCTTTCTAGTTTTCCCAACCCTGACCATTAATACAGTGATGCACTTGCATAATCCAGCAGGGGTCACCGATTAGGAATCAGAATAGAATCCCAATATAATTGCTGATCCTACTTTTGACCAGACTGCTGCATACACCACCGACCTCTCTGTTGTGTTTTACAGGAATATTTGATAGAGGTGGGGACAGAGTATTGGGTGTTTGTTTGTCCCTCCTGATCCACTTTGACTTTCCTGATGCCATGGCTCACTGCTGTATCTGACAGATATATCTTTTTTCTCTCCTTCGTTGTGATTTAAGAAGAACTGTTTGTTGCTGAGTTTTATTTTCCTTTGGTCTTGTTTCCTTAGTAGAACTTGAAGGGAGTCATTCAGGCTATGGGGAGAATAAAACAAAGTTAAAGTAAATTCTTAGTTAATAACACAGCCTCAGTGGATTCTTTTCTCATGCAGGGTTTGTCTGTAAGAAGGTGTTGTCTCATCATGTTCAGCCTGTTGGAGGTATTGCTGTGGTTGGAAGAGATCAAGGCTACAACACTGACTACCTGGTGAGTTCACTCCTTTCTGCTCCTCTAACAGAAGACCTTAGAGGGTCAATGAACTTTAATACTCTTCAGCACTGGATGTGTAGATACCTAAACATTAAGAGTATCATTGGGGTAGGTGATGATGGTGCCGGTAGGTTGGTTCTTGATGACTCAACATCTCTGTAACCAAAAGGAAGGGCACAGTTGGTTAGGTACTGATGTAATAACTTTGAATTTGTAATTAGCCCAGATCGTTGGAACTGACGTATCTTCTTGCTGTTGATGGTGAGCCTCTGAAGGGAATGGTGGTGATGTAATCTCAAGCAAACATGGACTTGGGTCATAAGACTGCCCCTAGTCACAGACAGTCAGGACCAAGGGAAAAATTCTATAACAACTTAGGAAAAAAATTCATACTGAGGTAATGGATAATGGACTTAGGGCACATTGTTGAAGTAGAAGAGAAATCTGTGTTTATTTCATTTCTTCCCATCACTTATGCTGGGGAATCCGCACAAAAGACGTTGTGCTGGATTGGACCTGGAACTGAGACAGCCTAGAACATAGGACATAGAAATCTACGCACATTACAAGCCTTTTGGCCCACAATGTTGTGCCGATCTTGTCAAAAGGTTTCAGTCCCATTAGCCCCATATTCAGTTTCCCACTAAGGGATCTCCTGAAGCAAATTAGAACTTTGTTTTCAGGTCGGTGATGAGCAGGACATCTCACCATTGCCTATATATTAGAACATAGAACAGTACAGCGCAGGAGCAAATCCTGCGGCCTGCATTGTCTGTGCCAACCATGATGCCAACAATGCCATCAGATCTGTTTCTACTACTTCCCCTAGGTCCTAAGTATTCTTGGCACCCATCACTCTGTAAAACAAACCTTGTCTTGTAAATCTCCTGTAAAATTCTGCTGATTAACCTTAACCTCCAGGTCCACAACCTTGTTGAAAGGATTGCAGGCTTGCATGCCTCAATGAGCTGGAAAGTTAGGATGGCTGGAGTCAGGGTCATGTGCTTTGGCTCTTGGTAGGGTCACCCATGCCAAACAGGTCAAAGAGTGGAGGCCAGAGTAAGAGAGGTTCACTGGTCCTCCAGGTTCGGTGGTTCAGCTCAGCGATAACAACCCTGACTGGTAAAATAAAGTTGTTATGGAAACAGTAGTTGATCTGTATCTGTGTGCGACTGAGAACCCTGAACCACACCTGAGGCATAATAGAGAAGATGGCCAAAGACGGACAGAGATAGAGGGCCTTTATTGCTGCCCTAAATGCCACCAGTGTAGCGGGCAGTAAGTATGCCCTCTAATATTTGACATTTCCACCCTGCGGATAATTATGGACCATTGACGCACCTGTAGTGCCTGATTGAAGGGAGTAACAGCTTCCATGTATGAAATTAATGCAAATCTTCAAAAGGTTGTCATCTATATTAATATGAATGTGCTGTGTTAATAATCGCAGGAATTTAAGGGAGTGTGGAATAAACTATTCATCTATCCCAAATGTGTTTGCCCTGAGAGAGTCCTTAGGACAGTGTGGTGGCACTATCATCTGGCATCTTAAATAATACCATGCCTGACTTGTTTTGGTCTGATGGAACTGTGCAGAGGAAGTAGCATTGGTTTTCAAAGCCCCATATGAAAGCAAAATTGTTAGTTTGTCTTTCAGATGTGACTATTCACTGCCTTTCTCTTCATTCTGCTGTTGGATGTTTGACAGATTTCTGGTGGTTGGGACAGGCATCTATGTGTGTGGGATCTGCAAACAGGTGTGTTGTACAACACATTCTCCAACACTGCGCCAGGTGAGGGTGGCAATGTACAGGAGCTGGCCTGTGACGGTGCCATTTTAGATCTTGCCTACAACCCAAAACGGTGAGTTGTGGTCCATTTAAAAAATATTTCCATGAGTCTGTCTGAACCCACAGTCAGCTTTCTAAACAGCTGGCCCCCAAGGACAATTGAACTGTTAAACAATGTGGTTATACAACTGTAAATGCAGGAATGTAACACAAGCACATTTTAAAAATATTCACAAAGAATTCAATCACCACATAAAGCCAAAAAGTAAACTTGTGAATACATCAAACAATTAGGAAGGTAAATAACTTGTTATTATATTGCCAAGTGCTTGCAAAACAAGAATAGGAAATATTTTTGCAATTGTGGAAAAAAAATCTGCAAATGCAGGAAATTGAAAATAAAATAGCTAATTTTGGAAGTACTGAGCCGGTCAGGCCACATCTGTGACAAAGAAACAGTTAAAGTTTCTGGTCGTCCTGACCTACTGACTATTTCACCATTTCTGTTTTATTTCTGCAAATGCATTGGTCTGTGGTGAAGATTCATGGGTATCTGTCACAGGATGTGGATGTCACTGGCAAGATAGTGTTACTCACCCATCTTTAATGCCCTTAAAATGAGGAAGTAACTGAGTAACCATAGACAGTCACTCTGGAGTCACCTACAGGTTATAGTGGGTAAAGACAACAGATTTCTCTCCCTGAAGGACATTAGTGCAACAGATGTGTCTTTTTAGTGATTGGTCATCTCTTGGTTACATAGAACATAGAAATCTACAGCACATTACAGGCCCTTCAGCCCACAACGGTGTGTCGACCATGTAACCTACTCTAGAAGCCGCCTAGAATTTTCCTACTGCATAGCTCTCTATTTTTCTAAGCTCCATGTACCTATCTAAGAGTCTTAAAAAATGCTATTGTATCCACCTCTATCACTGTAGCTGGCAGTGTACTCCACACACCCACCACTCTCTATGTAAAAAATCGTACCTGCTCCAAGCACCTTAAGACTATGCCTCATCGTATTAGCCATTTCAGCCCCGGGAAAAGCCTCTGGCTACCCACACGATCAATGCCTCTCATCATCTTATACACCTCTATCAGGTCACCTCTCATCCTCCGTCGCTTCAAGGAGAAAAGGCCAAGTTCGCCCAACCTGTTCTTATAAGGCACACTCTCCAATCCAGGCAACATTCTTGTAAATCTCCTCTGTACTTTCTCTATGGTATCCACATTCTTCCAGTAGCGAGGTGACCATAGCAGAACACAGTACTCCGTGAGGTCTCATTGAGGTCTTATACAGCTGTAACATTACCTCACGGCTCTTGAACTCAATCCCAGAGTTGGTGAATGTCAACACACCATATGCCTTCTTAACAACTTTACCAACACGCGCAGCAGCTTTGAGTGTCCTATGGACATGGACCCCAAGATCCCTCTGATCCTCCACACTGCCAAGAGTCTTACCATTAGTATTATATTCTGTTTTCAAATTTGACCTACTATTTCACAATTATCTGCGTTGAAATCCATATGCCACTTCTCAGCCTGGTTCTGCATCCTAACGATGTCCCACTGTAACTTCTGACAGCCCTTGAGCCTATCCACAACACCACCAACTTCTGTGTCATCAGCAAACTTAGTAACCCACCCTTCTACTTCCTCATCCAGGTCATTTATAAAAAATCACAAAGAGGAGGGGTCCCAGAACAGATCCCTACAGAACACCACTGGTCACTGACTTCCATGCAGAATATGAACCAACTACAACCACCCTTTGTCTTCTGTGGGCAAGCCAATTCTGGATCCACAATGCAAGGTCTCCTTGGTTCCCATGCCTCCTTACTTTCTGAATGAGCCTCACTTGGGGAACCTTATCAAATGCCTTACTGAAATCTATATATACTACATCCACTGCTCTGCCTTCATTAATGTGTTTTGTTACGTCCTCAAAGAATTCAATCAGGCTCGTAAGGCACAACCTGCACTTAACAAAGCTAAGCTAACTATACCTAATCAGATTATGTCTCTCCAAATGCTCATAAATCCTGCCCTTCAAGATCTTCTCCAACAACTTGCCCCCTACTGAAATAAGACTCACTGGTTTATAATTTCCTGGGTTATCTCTACTCCCTTTCTTGAACAGGGGAAAAGTATTTGCAACCCTCCGATCATCTGGTACATCTCCATGCAAAGATCATCACCAGAGGCTCAGCAATCTCCTCCCTCATTTTCCACAGTGGCTTGGGGTATATCTCATCTGGACTCAGTTTATCTAACTTAACACTTTTCAAAAGCTCCAGCACATCCTCTTTCTTAATGTCTATATGCTCAAGCGTTTCAGTCAACTGTAAGTCATCCCCACAATTGTCAAGCTCCTTTTCCCTGGTAAATACTGAAGCAAAGTATTTATTAAGTACCTCCGCTACCTCCTCTGACTCCAATGTATATATTTGCATGGTCGGTGATGCAAAGGGACTTGGGATTCCTTGTGTAGAATACTCTAAAGGTTATCTTGCAGGTCGAGTCGATGGTGAGGAAGGCAAATGCCATGTTAGCATTCATTTCAAGAGGTCTAGAATACAAGAGCAAGGATGTAATGTTGAGGCTTTATAAGGCACTGGTGAGGCTTCACCTTGAGTATTGTGAACAGTTTTGGGCCCTACATCTTAGAAAAGATATGCTGGCATTGGAGAGGGTCCAGAGGTTCACCAGGATGATTCCCGGAATGAAAGGGTTATCATACAAGAAACATTTGATAGCTCTGGGTCTATACTCGCTGGAATTCAGAAGGATGATAGGGGATCTCATTGAAAACTTTTAAATGATGGAAGACCTAGACAGAATAGATGTTGAAAAGATGATTCCAATGTTGGGAGATTAAAGGACGAGAGAGCTCAGCCTCAGGATAGAGGGGCGCCCTTTCAAAGTAGAGATACGGAGAAATTTCTTTCGCCAAAGGGTGGTGAATTTGTGGAATTTGTTGCCACAGGCAGCTGTGGAGGGCAGGTCATGGGTGTATTTAAGGCAGACATTGATAGGTTCTTGATTGGACAGGGCATCAAAGGTTACAGGGAGAAGGCCAGGAACTAGGGTTGAAGTGGAGAGAAAAAAAGGATCAGCCATGATTGAATGACAGAGCAGATTCAATGGGTCAGATGGCCTAGTTCTGCTCCTATGTCTTATGGTCTTTCCACTATCGCACCTGATTGGTCCTATTCTCACACGGCTCATCCTCTTGCTCTTCACATATTTGTAGAATGCCTTGGAGTTTTCCTTAATCCTGCTCACCAAAGCCTTCTCATGACCCCTTCTAGTTCTCCTAATTTCATACTTAAGCTCCTTGCAACCTTGTAATTTTCTAGAGCTCGATCAGTACCTAATTTCTTGAACCTTTCGTAAGCTTTTCTTTCCTTCTTAACTAGATTTACTACATCCTTTGTACACCTTGGTCCTTTTACCCTACCATCATTTCCCCGCCTCAATGGAACATACCTATGCAGAATGCCATGCAAATGTTCCCTGGATATTTGCCATATTTCTGCCGTGCATTTCCCCAACTATGGACTTCTTTCAGTCATGACTCAGTGATGCCCACAACGTCATACTGACCAATCTCTAATTGCAGCACAAGTTCATCCACCTTATTCCGAGTGCTGTGTGCATTTAAGTACAGCACCTTCAGTCCTGCATTCTTCGCCCTTTTGAATTTTACCTCTGTAGTACAATTTAACTCTTTGTCTGTATTTGTACCTAATCATTGGGTAATACACATATAAACTTTTCATCTTTCACCCTTAACCCATAACCCCTATTGCTAGTCTCTCCCAACCTCAGTGGAAAAAACCTATTTTAATTTACCCTATCTATACCCCTTATAATTTTGTATACCTCTGTGAAATATCCCCTGAGTCTCTCATCCCTGCTCTCTCAGCTAATCCTTGCAAGGCAACTGTTTTAGAGCCCAAAGATTAGTTGGCCTCAGTCTCGAATTTGGAGCATTGTGTGAAGTTCTGGTCACCTACCGACAGAAAGATATCAATAAGTTTGAAAGAGTGCATAGAAAATTTACAAGGATGTTGCCAGGAACTGAGGACCTGTTTTTTTGGGGAAAGTTTGAATGGGTTTGGACTTCATTCCCTTGAGATGAACCTGTTGTTCAGAAGGAGATTTAAGCACCATGCCAGATTGAAAAGGTCATGGTATCGAGGCCCGAAGCAAGAAGTGGTGGGGGCGGGGGGGAGCTGCGGTTCAGATCACTGCTCTACAGCATTTACTGGGCTCTGTGCTGAACTATGGGACTCTCTTGCAGACTTCAGAAATGCTATTTGCTTACAGTTACTGATTGCATAATGGTTTTTTTCAGTGCAGCTTGGGTATTAGGTGGTCTTTTTTATTGGATATTTTATTATTTTATTTATGGGGTCTTTTTGATCCCCATGCAAGGCTTACTGAGAAAGTAAGGAGGCATGGGATCCAAGGGGACCTTGCTATGTGGATTCAGAATCGGCTTGCTCACAGAAGACAAAGAGTGGCAGTAGATGGGCCATGTTCTGCATGGAGGTCAGTGACCAGTGGAGTGCCTCAGGGATCTGTTCTGGGACCCCTTCTCTTTGTGATTTTTATAAATGACCTAGATGGAGAAGTGGAGGGATGGGTTAGAAAATTTGCTGATGCCACAAAGTTTAGTATAGAAGACTGTCAGAGGTTACAGCAGGACATTGATAGGATGCAAAACTGGGCTGAGAAGCGGCAGGTCGAGTTCAACCCAGATAAGTATGAGGTGATTCATTTTGGTAGGTCAAATATGATGGCAGAATGTAGTATTAATGGTAAGACTCTTGGCAGTGTGGAGGATCAGCGGGATCTTGGGTTCCGTGTCCATAGGACACTCAAAGCTGCTGTGCAGGTTGACTCTGTGGTTAAGAAGGCATATGGTGCATTGGCCTTCATCAACCGAGGGATTGAGTTTAAGAGCAGAGAGATAATGTTACAACTATATAAGACCCTGGTGAGATCCTACTTGAAGTACTGTGCTCAGTTCTAGTCACCTCACTGCAGGAAGGATGTGGAAACCACAGAAAGGGTGCAGAGGAGATTTACAAGGATGTTTCCTGGATTGGGGAGCATGCCTCATGAGAATAGGTTGAGTGAACTCGGCCTTTTCTCCTTGGAGCGGAGGAGGATAGGGGTGTATATGATGATGAGAAGCATTGATTGTGTGGATAGTCAGAGACTTTTTCCCGGGGCTGAAATGGCTAACCGAGTGGGCACAGTTCTAATGTGCTTGGAAGCAGGTACAGAGGAGATGTCAAGGGTAAGTTTTTTTACACAGAGAGTGGTGAGTATGTGGAATGGGCTGCTGGCAATGGTGGTGGAGGCAGATATGATAGGGTCTTTTAAGAGACTCCCAGATAGGTACATGGAGCTTAGAAAAATTGAGGTCTATGAGTAGTCCGAGGTAATTTCTAAAGTAAGTACATGTTTGGCACAGCATTGTGGGCCGAATGGCCGGTATTGTGCTGTAGGTTTTCTATGTTTCTATGTTTTTAAGGGCATGATGTGTTTTTTATTCTCTGCACATTGAGTGCACGACAGTCTTATATATAAATAGATACAGATCTTCTGGGTATATTTGTTTTTCATGGCTGCCTGTTAGGAGATGAATCTCCAGGTTACATAACATTTACATATTTTGATAATTGTACTTTGAACTTTGGATATTAGGGAATTAAGGAGTTGATGGGGATGCAAGAAGAAACATGAGATTGATGTAGAAGTTGTGTTTGATGGTCAACATGGGTGCAATGAACTGAAGAGCCTGTTTCTGTGTGTATGACTCTATAAGTGTAAGGGCTGAACATGTTATTAAACTTAGACCTGAGAGATGGGCATAATATACTCATTCCCCTATTGTAATCTCTTTGCCTTTCTCTGTGAATAACAATGGTCATAAAACATAGGACCTCTGTTTGTAGTCACCCTCTTTCAAAAGGTTGAAATCACCTCCTCATTCAGGTGTTGATCCCAACCCGTTTTCCTGGAATTTATCCATCCACCTCCCTCACTCTATCCCTCTTTCCATCCCAGCCTCTCAAAGGGAAACATAAAGGGCAGGGACTAACCTCTTGAGAACTAAACTTTGACAAAGACAGTGACTGGAGGTATATAAGCAACTAATCTTGGGTAAACAAAAATTAAAATAGTAGATATCTTACGTATTGAAAAGCAATTTGAAACTAGAAGCCTGTCTATTGCCAGGCCACCGCTTGAATCCCAGAGTATACACAGTAGTAAGTATTCATCTGGTTGCTATGGATTCCAAGTTGCAGTTTGTGTTATTAGCAAACAAATGATTAACAGGTAATGGGATTCACATGACAGACTCCAATAAATGAGCAAAGTCTGTCAAAAAGTGATAAAGGATTTATTGCAACCAATTTCACTGTGCATACACAACTAAATTGGTTTGGAAAAAAAACACTCTTAAGCTTGATACTGAGCAATCTTTTTATTCTTTACTCCTGGTGCCAGACTCCCTGCTCAGGCATTGCACTGACTGAAGCCCTTCCAAATGCAGTTTCATTAACAGACAACTCTCAGCGAGTTGCCCAGTCTCCACACTTCCCCCAATGGTCACTCAATATCGATTTTCATGGACCTTAGCTATCCAAATAGATAATTTCACCATCATTTATGCAATTAATAAGTGAAAATATTCAAAGAAAATTAAAAGCAGGTTTTAAGGACTGCTCAATTATAAATGGCTTAATCTTTAGTTCAGAATCCGGTTGATTATCATTGACATATGTTGTGAAATTGTTACCTAGTGGTAGCAGTACAATGCTGCGTGAAGACTGCGAGCGATTTCTCATCAGTCTTGCAAAGACCCTGTCAAAGATCAATGTACGTTTAATTTTTCATAGAGTCGTAGATCTCAACAACACAGGAACAGGCCCTCAGCTCACTGAGTTCATGCCAAACTGTCCCTTCAACCTAGTCCTATATATTGTCTCACAATATATCTGACATTGAACAGAAATTTCCTTCAGTTAAACTTTAGAAGGTCTCAAAACATTGATTTTGGCCTTCATTCATTAGCTACCAAACCCCATCTATCTCTATTATCCATGATCCATGATGGAACTACCTGACTGAAAAGTAAAGGTCTTGCTTCAATTTAAGATGGTGTTGCAGTCCCACATCTTCTCCTATTTTAAGAGTACTTTTTCTTCATTGTCACCTGTGCCCATTCCTCTCCAATGACCTTGCAGATCAAATTTACACTTGCCCTTAGATTTTCTCCTTTTGCCTCATGGATAAATATAGGTTGTATTTTTAATCAAACCCTAAAACTCCTGGACCTTTGGCTGCTCTTCTTCAGTGTGAAGCCTTGAGTGCCTTTTCATTGTGAATCTTTCACATATAATACTAGGGGCAGCATGATAGCATAGTGGTTGGCACAACGCTTCACAGTACCAGCATCCAGGGTTCAATTCCCACCAATGCCAGTAAGGAATTTGTACGATCTCCATGTGACCACATGGGTATCTCCTAGGTGCTCCAGTTTCCTCCCACAGTGCAAAGACTTACCAGTTGGTAGGTTGATTGGTCATTGTAAATTGTCCCATGATTAGACTAGGATTGCTGAAAGACTTATTCTGCTCTGTAGCTCAATAAATAAATAAATGCCTCATACTGCAGATTCCTTAAAGTTATCAGAACAAAGACCTTCATCAGTCAAGGCTTGGTATGGTCCTGAAATATGACACAATTTCCATTAGAGTAAGCTTCAGCACTGCTTGTGTGTTGCTAGTTCAAGAATAGATTATGAAGACACATTATATGCATCGATACCATAATGGTAATATGGAGCCCAGAAAGTGCCTTGCCAGAGGATTCTGAGATACAGGTTTCCCCCACCATCCGAAGGTAGAGCGTTCCTATGAAATGGTTGTAAGCCGAAATGTTGTAAAGCGAAGAAGCAATTACCATTTATTTATATGGGAAAATTTTGTGAGCGTTCGCAGACCCAGAAATAACCTACCAGATCATACCAAATAACACATAAAACCTAAACTAACAGTAACATATAGTAAAAGCAGGAATGATATGATAAATACACAGCCTATATAAAGTAGAAATACTTTTCCACAATCATTGCCAGTACTGTTCTCCGAAGGGAAAATCTCACGCAAGTGCTCTTGGCAGAAAATCTCACACAAGGGCTGTTGGCAAAAACACTCTCTCCAGTAACCTTTAAGCTATGAAGCTGCCAAATCATACCAAATAATACATAAAAATACACAGCCTATATAAAGTAGAAGTAATGTATGTACAGTGTAGTATCACTTACCGGAATTGGGACAGCACCGAGGTGGTGTGTTAGGCTGAGTTGTCGGAGTTTGGCTGGTGCAGTGGCCCCCACCCTCCGGGCTGCCGACTGATACTGATCCGCGAAGCATGCAGGGGTCCAGCGGTAGCCAGGAGGCACACAGTACATCTTTAAGAAAAAAGCCGAAATAAACAAGCTAATTAATTAGGCGTCGCCCGACACGTAATTGTCGGCCCAGATCAGTGCCGATTGCCGATCGCATCGCCTCTGATCTGGGCTGACAATTACATGTCGGGCGACACCTAATTAATTAGCTTGTTTATTTCGGCTTTTTTCTTAAAGATGTGCTATGTGCCTCCCAGCTACTGCTGCGTTTTCTGCGAATTGGTATCTGTCCGTGTTCCGGGGGTTGGGGTGGTGGGACACTGGGGTGTCATCTCATCGTCATCTATTTCCATTAGAGCAGGCGGCTCATCTTCTCCTATGACTGCCCGCCTCGATGTCGAAGGTCGAGGTTCATCGCCTTCTGTGGCTGATGTGGAAGGCTTGCTTAACTGCTGAGCCTCGTGCATTTTTCTATCATACAGTTCTTTGTAAGGACTCAAACCATCCTGCAAATATCCCCTAAACCGACATACCCTTTCAAAATTAAAGTCGTACTTTATCATTACTCATTCGGTTTCGATTGTTATCCTTTCCTCTTCCAATTGCATCAGCTCTTCATCTATCAGTTCTTAGTCATGGGATGCCAAAACTTCTTCAACAAACCAACCTACGTATCATTGGCATGTAAAGGGAAACAAGTGTATCCAAAGAAATCTCACACAGTCACAGAGAGAGGGTGCGGAACTTCACACATACAACACCTGAGGTTGGGATTGAACTTGGGCCACTGGAGATGAGTGGTGGTAATCCGGTAGCCGCACTAATGTACCACCAATATGTTGAAGCTTCTGGGTTCACTAAATTTTTCTTTGCCAAGTAATTTATACCAAGGCCCCCTCACAAAGTAACCTGATTTATTCTTGTTGGTTATTAATTATCAGTTTGATTGATAATGAACAAAATATGTGTTGGCTGTTGGGAAGAGGATTCATTCAGAACCCCTTACTGTTTGTTAGGAATGAATTTGCCTATTCTTCAAGTGATGGGATGGTCTACATTCGCCACTTCAGCCCCATCACAAGTGAGATGAAACTGGTGAGTGTTCTTCAAGGTCACGAGGCTGACATCACTTCCATCTTGTGGCATTCCCTCTTAAATAAGTGGCTGAGTGGTTCAGAGGATGGGACTATCCGGATCTGGGTAAGTGCCTCACAGGGGACAATGGTATGGCCAAACCAGTTGAATATGCTTGCAGCAGTATCACAGACATGTAGTTTCAGACAGAATACAACAGGTAAGTTATACTAGACAGTGAAGAGAAAAAAACAATGCAAATCAATGCATTAGTGGGGAAAAAAATACAATCAGAGATAAGTCCATAGTAGTTCAAGAGATGTTCTGTTGCTGAGGTAAAAAGCTGCATTTTTATAAGTGCGTTTCCTCCGCGCAATACAAAGCACTTTACAGATGATGATGTGTATTAGAAGAGTAATTACCATTCTGTAGAGAAAAAATAACCAATCTGCGCACAGTTAGGTCCCAAAAACACCACATGGGTAGTTATCCAGATTATTCAATTGCTAGATTGATTTTAGAGGAGGTTCAGATATTGGCACAGCATTGTGGGTTGAAGGGCCTGTACTGTGCTGTGCTGCTCTATGTTCTATATTTTATTGTCTGCTGTAATAATGTGGCTTTGTGAATAAATACAACAGAAAGAAAAGTCCATTGCTATTTCTAAACTGCCACCCCATCCAAGTGATTCCTGTAATATAACACTCCCTCGGTACTGCAGTGAAATGTCAGGCAGGAATTACGCACTGAAATGGAGGTCAAAACCACTGTCTTCTGACACAGGCTGATGCATCAGAATGAGCAAATAGGCAGACCACATTACTATGCAATATACAGGCATTACATGGGCAAACTACTGTGGGCTACCAATGAAATGCATGTCGGGAACATATAAAACTGCAGCACAGGAAGCGGCCCTCAGCCCACCATGCTATGCTAAACTAATTAAGCTAATGATGCCAATAGACTGTCCATATCCCTCCATTCTCTGCATATTCATGTGCCTGTTCAAGAGCCATTTAAAACACCTCTGGAGTATCTGCCTTCATAACCAGACACCTGTCACTTTCTGTGTAAAACCCTGCACATTGCCTCTAAACTTTCACCTTCTCACCTTAAATGCTTGCCTGGTAGTATTAGATATTTCAACCCTGGGAAAAAGATACCAGCTGTCTGCTCATTCTCTGAAGCCTTTAATAGGTCTGGATCGACCATGGATGTTGTGATATGAAAGCTAGTTCGCAAGTAAGCCAGGGCAATACAATATGGAAAGCATGCTGTTGTCCATGCAGCAGGCACCTCCTCTCCATGCAGCTGATAAATACAGAGGAACTGCAGACACCAATACAGTTTAGCACCAGCAGCGTTGCAGGAGTTGTCAGTCATTGCTGAACTCAACGTAGTACTGCCTCAGGGACTCCAGCTCTGGATTTTTCCTCACAGTTTACTCCTGAAGTTTACCCCATGAGTGTGTATAGTCACAAGGCAGCAGAGGTTTGAGATCAGTGTCTTCCCTCTCCTAGGTGAGCTGTTAACCATGGCCAGTGAGCCCCGTCTGCCTGAACCAACTGGTTTTAAGGCACCAATAACCCGCCTTTGCCCCTTCTCCTGTCAGTAGAAACTGTTCCACTGGGCTTAATAGCTAAGCCACACATGAAGTCCTGGAGTTGGACTTGGTTGTCAAAGGCTATTTGTGGTGCATGCTATTGGGAGCATTTAAAAGATAGTGGGAGCTTGTCCCCACTACCACTGCAGTGGTGACAGCCTGAAGGAACTAACTGTTGTTCATTCCATGCCGCCCATAATTTTCTAAACTTCTATTAGGTCTCCCATCAGCCTTAATTGCTCCAGAAGTAAGCAACTGCTCATAAGTCGTGACCTCTAATTCCGTGCTGGCCACATGGCCAAGTGGTTAAGGCGTTCGTCTAGTGATCTGAAGGTCGCTAGTTCAAGCCACAGCTGTGGCAGCGTGTTTGTGTCCTTGAGCAAGGCACTTAATCACACATTGCTCTAGTGTCTGTACGAGGAGTGGCGCCCCACACAGGCTTCCAATCTGCACCTTGTAAGGCACGAAAATGCCCGATGGAGGCCTGTTGTGGTCTGAGTTAATGTTCCCTCCCTTCTAATCCAGGCAGCACCCTGATACAACTGTACTGAATTGCAATAGCATTATTAACATTCCGTACAGCAGTTGTGTGTTTCCCAACATTTAGCGGAATCTTTATTTGTGACAGAGTGAAGATGGAACCCAATGTGAGCAGCTCTTGGTCACACACCGAGCAGTTAATTGTCTTTGCATTGATCAGGTCAATGGCTGTATTATAGCTGGGATTCAAGAAAGAATGAGGTGAGTCTTGACAGTGTGGGAGGATGGATGGACTGATGGGGTTGCTGAGCATGGTACGTGACTGGCGTGAAAAAACCAGCGCATGTATGGGGTATTGCAAATGGTTGCATGCCATTTTTAATGTGATTATGAAGTGTGTCTATATTTGCTAATATCAAGCAGTGGGGGAGATATAACAAGTTTTAAAATTTCTGCTCATTTCAATTTGTCCATTTCTTCTCAGCCTGCAACTTACTAATGGCTTTTTCCCCCTGTGACTTCTGTGCCTTTTTTTTCTCTCTGGCTTGAACTGGTCATGTCTACCTGAACGTACACATTACCAAGTTAGAATCTGGTAAGAATTTTTTTAATTCCCAGATGAACAAAAGCATAAAATGAAGTATATACTTCGCATAGGGTATATCAACTCTTGACCTGATGATGTTTAAAATTCTCATTATTGATTTTGGATCTCTCCATTGCCTCATCCCTCCCTCCTTTCAGAGCTACTATATAGTCCTTTTGGCAATGTTTCTCTATTTCCGGCTAGTGGCATACTTCTCATATTCATCTCTCTCCCGTTAGTGGCTATTCCTGTATGTGACACCCAAAGTGTTTTCTTTTAGCCAGACTAACACTTAACTGCTCTAGAGTCTACATCTAGGTCTGTAGTCACTTACAGGCCAGACCAGGAAAGAATGAGTGGTATTGGTGAATCAGCTGAATTTTTACATTTATTTTATGGTAGCCTTTTAAAAAAAAGTAGCTTTTTAACAAGCTTATTGAAAACTATCCTTTTGATTTACTTGTAGTTTCTTCACCACTCTGCTTAATAACGTTCTTAAATATCTCCTCAGTGTTTATGACCCTGAAACATTTATAGAAGTGCAGAGAAATATTGGACACACTGATTCAATCTGTTCCATCATCCACATCCCTGAAAGAAGCCAGGTAACTCAGCTCCTTCTGCAACAATACTATGACTCTTTTTGTCTTCTAGAGCATTTTCTTTTCATCAGTAGAGTATGTTAGCACTGGGAATGAAGTACTTTTACAGTTGGAGCTATCTAGCACTTCCAGATCAGCTGCAATATGATTTTGACAAAGTTTATTAAACTTCTTCTGCACTGTTTAATCAAATATTCCTGAGTAGTGCTATAGTGAATTGTAATAATCATTCAAAATCAAGGAAGGCATATTAGCACACTGGCTATTAGTCAAGTCACTAAGTTAAAAAATGAAAAACAGCAATATTATGCTCAAATTTTATACGACTTTGGTTTGACATCAGTTGGAGTACTGAATGCAATTCTAGACACCACACGTTAGGAAAGTTCTATTAGTGCCAAAAAGAATACAAAGGTTAACTAGGATGTTGCTGGAATGAAGTGTTTCACTTTTGAGGAGAGATTGGAGAAAATGGATCTATTATCACTGTAGCAGAGCAGGTTAAGAAAGATATAGATATAATAGATTGCAAAAACATTTCCTCTGTCAAAGGTAGATAAACCTTGAAGACAGATTTAGTTTAAGGGGGAAAAGATTCAGGTAGATATTAGGAAACCATTGTCATACAGAGAGTGGTGAATACCTTGAATGCACTGTCTGAGAATGGTGGAAGCAGAGTATTTGACAATATTTAAGAAGCCTTTAGATGAGCACTTGAATCACTGAGGCAGAGGAGAGTATGGGCCTAGTGCTGGGAGACAAGATCAGTGTGGATTGGTGCACACTAGTCAGTATGGATGTAGTGGGCTGAATGTCCTACTTTCACACCGGATGACCAGAAATCAGCTAACAAGTGCAAATCACTAACATTGGTGGAGGGGAAACATATAGAGGTAGTAATGCAAAATATAATAGATTGTTATCTAAAATAACTTGCGTTAGCAAATGGCACTTCCTATCCAGTTTTGATTAACGCGCAGTGTTGGTGAGGAATGTATTATTGATGTTGTCCATGTTTCCTTTCAGATGTAACAAACTGAAACCGATTAGAATTAAAAAGACATTTTCATTGTGGCTGAAAGATGAAAAACAAAGAATAATGTAAAGTTGTTATTACATTTTTAAAAACGTATATGACTAGGCTAAGACCATTTTTGATAAAATTAAAAGTCTGAGTTTCAAAGTTTCAGATGACCTAAGATTTGTAAATGGATTGAACAATGAAGGAATAATTTTAAGAGGTATGATTAAACCGACATATATATTTAAAAGTAAAACAGGTTGATGAAGATGTTACGAAATCCTTGGTACGTATTATAAACAGAGGCATAGAATACAAAAACACTCATGTTATGCAGGACCTGTTAGGCTAGAGCTGGAATGTTGTGGCCAGCTCAAAGTACCACACATTCTGGAGGGCTCGAAGGGTAAGGAGATTTATTAGAATGTCACAACTTCTGACAGTATGTAACAGTTTCTTCCCCCAAGCCATCAGACTCCTCAATACCCAGAGCCTGGCCTGACATCATCCTGCTATACCCTCTACTGTGCCTGCTGTCTTGTTTATTATTTATTGTAGTGCCTGCATTGTTTTGTACACTTTATGCAGTCCTGGATAGAGCTGTAGTCTAGTGTAGTTTTTTGTGTTTTTTCTTACGTAGTTCAGTGTAGTTTTTGTATTGTTTCATGTAGCACCATGGTCCTGGAAAATGTTGTCTCATTTTTACTATGTTCTGTACCAGCAGTTATGGTTGAAATGACAATAAAAAGTAACTTGACTTGACTTGACTTCACTTATAGGGGTAATTTAATAGTGTTTTCAGTTACGGGTGTTATTGACAGTAGGCTGAAAAAAGTTATTTTCACTGATTGGAGCATCAATAGCCATTGGACAGGGCAACATGGTTGGTATAAAGCTAGAAGAAAGGCCAACTCTTTATGATCTGCATTCATTGTTTGAAAATACGGTGGTATCAAATTCAAATAGAACTCCCAAAATAGAACTAGATGTATAATTGGAAAGAACATTATTACAGGGACAAAAAGGGTGTAATTTTGAAAATGCTTTTAGTCAGTCAGCACCTTAGCAGGTCGTATCATAGCGTCCCGGATCATGACATCTGTTGTGTAAAAGCAAGTCACTTTCTCTTTTCGATTAGTAATTAGCATAAATTGGACACATTTAGTTATCGACCAATTGCCATTTAGTCCAATTCACACCATCAAAGTGGTTTGTAATTTTCAGCACCTCAAGGAACGTTCCATGCTAACAGCACCATGCTCATTTTTCAGTACATTACTGCATCCTGGGATCACACACTGCGTGTCTGGAATGCTTACATCAAGTTACCTCCCAAAACCAAAGAAATTATGGAAGATGCAAGGAGTGGATGATGAAAAATTCAAAGAGTGCAAGAATTTGAGAGGAATGTCAGCAGGTCTTCAAGTTCCTTGGTAGTGTTTCCATTTTGAAATTAGTTTTAACTTATTCGAAATGCAGCAAACTATGAAACTGTTAACTATTTAGTTATATCATTGCCATGACTAATTGAACAGAATGTGACTAGATGTTCCTGACTCCCAAAGTCCTTCATGCCTCCTAGAAGATACAAATCACATGTCTGAAGGAATTCTCTTCATTTGCCTGGATGGCTAATTTGTGACAGGATCTAGCACCATCCCAGACAATGCATTTTGCCAATCAGAGAATCAGAATATATTAGAATCAGGTTTACTATCACTGGCGTATAACATGAAATTTGTTAACTTAGCAGCAGCAGTTCAATGCTATACATAATATAGAAGAGAAAAAAAAATAATAAATAATAACAGTATACGTATATTGAATAGATTAAAAAAGTGCAAAAACCAGAAATACTGTGTATTAAAAAAAAGTGAGGCAGTGTCCAAGGGTTCAATGTCCATTTAAGAATCAGATGGCAGAGGGGAAGAAGCTGTTCCTGAATCACTGAGTGTGTGTCTTCAGGCTTCTGTATCTCCTACCTGATGGTAACAGTGAGAAAAGGGCATGCCCTGGGTGCTGGAGATCCTTAATAAAGGACGCTGCCTTTTTGAGACACCACACCCTGAAGATGTCCTGGGTACTTTATAGCCTAGTACCCAAGATGGAGCTGACTAGATTTACAACCTTCTGCAGCTTCTCTCGGTCCTGTGCAGTAGCCCCCAACCCCATACCAAACAGTGATGCAGCCTGTCAGAATGCTCTCCATGGTACATCTGTTGAAGTTTTTGAGTGTATTTGTCGACATGCCAAATCTTTTCAAACTCCTAAGAAAGTATAGCTGCTGTCTTGCCTTCTTTATAACTACATCGATATGTTGGGACCAGGTTAGATCCTCAGAGATATTGACAAACCATATTTGACAACCATTTCTCTTTCTGTGATGTACTATTTATGGCAACTTTATTATCTATTCAGTACAGTGAACCAAACAAACAAGGATTCATGAACTCTTTCACCTACTTGGTTAAGTGCAAAAAGAATATGGAAATATCAAACTCTTGTAAGCTGCCTTTCAATTCACACACCATTCTAATTTGGAGAAAAAAGATTCCCCCTACCTGAACTAAAGACCATAACTAAGATAGAAGGAGTTAAAAGGGTGCTTCATACCTTTGGGAAGGGATCTTTGCTTCCATTGATGGACTGGTATACCTTCTGTTAATCACATTTGCACTGGATGATGTTTTATGTTTATGTCCCTTTTTCTTGTTAGTTCCAAAATCTGTCCCAACTAACAGCAGCAATATCAGATTACCCAATCAAACAACATGTAGAAAATTGACAGCAAATGTGCACTAAACTAGTTGTTATTATCAAAAACAAGAGAAAATCTGCTGATGCTGGAAATCCAAGCAACACACACACAAAATGCTGGATGAACTCAGGAGGCCAGGCAGCACCTATGGAAAAGAGTAAATAGTCGATGTTTCGGGCCGAGATCCTTCATCAGGACTGGAGAGAAACATGAGAACTCATTGCCATCTCCAACAGGATTCCACCACCAGGCACATCTTTTGGTCCTCTCCCAGCCCTTTCTGCTTTCAATGGAGATTGCACCCTGTGCGACTCTCTTGTCCATTTGTCCCTCCCCATTAATCTCCCTCCTAGCACTTATCCTTGCACCTCCTCCCTTTCTAGCATTTAGGGCCCCAAACAGTCCTTGCAGGTGAGGTGACACTTCACCTCTGAGTCTGTTGGGGTCATTTACTATATCCGGTGCCCCTGGTGCAGCCTCCTGTATATCAGGGAGATCCGACATAGATTGGGAGACCACTTTGTCAAGAACCTACGCTCCATCCACCAGAAAAAGTGGGATCTCCTAGTGGCCAACTATTTTAATTCCACTTCCAATTCCCATTCTGACAAGTCACTCCATTGTCTCCCCTACTGCCGTGATGAGGCCACACTCAGATTGGAGGAGCAACACCTTATATTCTGTCTGGGTAGCCTCCAACCTGAAGGCATGAACGTCAATTTCTCAAACTTCCATTAATGCCCCCCACTCCTTCATTCACCATTCCCATTTCCCTCCCTCACCATCCCTCACCATATCTCCTTATCTGTCCAGCATCTCCCTCTGGTGCCCCTCCCTCTTCCCTTTCTTCCATAGCCTTCTGTCCTCTGCCTTCAGATTTTCTCTTCTCCAGCCCTGTATCTCTTTCACCAGTCACTTCCCAGCTCTTTACTTCACCCCTCCCCTCTCCCGGTTTCACCTATCACCTATTACCTTGTATTTCCTCCTGCTCTTCCCCCACCTTCTTTCTCTGACTTCTCATCTTTTTTTCTCCAGTCCTGATGACTGGAGTCTCGGCCAGAAAGGTTGATTGCTTACTCTTTTCCATAGATGCTGGCTGGCTTGCTGAGTTCCTCCAGTATTTTGTGTGTGTTGCTGTTATTATCAAAACCTTCCATCAGACAAACACCCACCTCTGCTTCACCATTGCTGAGAGAGCTGACTCTTTGACCATCTGATGTGTAAGCTTTAGAGGCTTTGTCTGCTTGGGATGAAATGGCAAGATAGAAAAAAATGACCTGCAGCACATTCACCAAATGCCACATGCATTACCTCTGATCAAATTCAAACCACCTCAATATAGCTTGGTCACCATGGTGATTTTGATTTGTTATCATTATCATCACCACAAGCACCAAGATATAGTGAAAAGCTTCTGTTTGCATGCCATCCAGATCAATCATGCCATACGCAAGTACATTCTGATCATGCAAGGACCACAATGAGAGGTCCGTTCAAGAATCTGGGAAAAATAGGATAGAAACTGTCCTTGAGCCTAATGTTATGTGCTCAAACTTTGGAACCTCGCCAATGTGAAAGGGGAGAAAAAAGAATTACAGGGCTGGGAGGGGTCTTTGATTATGCTTGTTACTTTCCCGGTGAAACTGGAAGTGTGGACAGAGTCAATGGAGGGGATGCTGGCTGGCTTGCTTGATGGACTGGGCTGTGTTCTCAACTCTTCAATTTGTTGTGTTCTTGGACAGAGCAGTTCCCATACCAATTGGTTTGCATCTGGATAATATGCTTTCTATTGTGCATCTGTAAAATTTGGTAACAGTCATTGGGGACATAGGTGATGCTCCTTTATGCAATAGCGTGTGTGAGCTGGCAGACATAATTCCAACTAAGATTTCTGAAATTTGTTAAAACCTGTAGCTTTACCAGTTGTCCACAAGGAGCACAAGGCTCATATTCATGTTGAAATGGCAATTATATTTGGAAAACAAACTTGGAAGGTTCAGTCAACAATGGAATCCCCTCTTGCTTCAGCCTCAATCTATCTCTTACTGTCTTAGCCAGTGACTTTGACCCAGGATATGTGCATTGAGTGTTGTCCTCTTTGTTCCCAATCAGAAGTGGAAGATCAGTGGAAATATCTGATCTTATCAATGTAGATATGGCATCATTGACAATCTGTTCTCAGAGCACAATGCTTTCTATCCTGTTTGTGCTGCAACCTTCCCACAGCATAAATCCTTGATATATACAACAGTTAAAGGGAAAATTAAATTGGGGTCACGTAAGTGACATAATACAAACAGTCTGTTGTCCATCCTGTGCAATTTCCATTCATGGCCTTGACTCTTGTTCATTTAGACAATGACTCACCTGTACCACCATTCCATTTGCTCCAAATCTCTTAATCTAAAAGAAATGTATCTTAGTATTACATATTTAATGATTGCAATGCTACCGTGACACTGTAATTTCATTTGGAATCAATAAAGTATCTCTCTCTCTACTTCCATTGATCCTCCACCTCTGGAGCCTTTCAGGATTTCATATCTCTGTTGATACTGAGCAATAGAAAATTTCCCAGGAATTGAATGACAACCTAATATTTCAAGGTTTGAACTGATTTGAACCTTATTGATTACTCAGTGTAGTTTAATTTGTTCTGTAGTATAATCATTCTTCTGGGATAAGGTTGGTTAATAATTACTGGAATTACAATTAACTGCAGTCCACTTGGAGCATAATCAAATAGGCCATCTATCCAGTATCTTCGTATCTACATATCAAGGATAGAGTTATTTTCCCACTATTATGATCATGAAAGAAATAGATTGGTCCATATCCAAAGAACCTGAGTATAACAATACAGTACTGTCCTGTATTCAAAAACATTAGGATGATACACATTCTCTCCTTCAGCTTTAATGATGTACATGGTATGGAGAACAACAACAGATGGCTTATCCTTTAAATTCAGTGCCTAGGATTCACTTGGATTATTTACCAGTAGTGTAATAGTTATTATTTGGCAATATCTACCCATTATTTATTATTTTTCTTCTGACATTTCTGAGACAGGACAGCATAAAGCAGATGGAATAGCTTGCCTTTGCTTAAATTGCCTACAGACCTTCCGATGATGTGTTGGGGGAAAAAAAAACTGATATCCTCTTTCTCCAGAGCAAATATTTTAATGAATTACTGTCTCCACCTGTTTTCCGGTTAACAATAAGTAAATCACTATTAGCTTTCTAATGGTTGACATGAAACAAGTTGCCTTTTGTCAGTGAAAGAGCCACCAACTAAGAAAAGCAAAATACTGCTGATGCTGGAAATCTGAGATAAAACAGTAATATTGGAGTATGTCAGGCAGCATCTATGGAGGGAGAAAGAGTGTCAACTTTTCAGACTGATTTCTAATGATAAGTCATGGAACTGAAATATTAACTCTGGTTGTGGAGCAGCCTTGATCATAGCTTTAACAATATATTTGTTCTCCCCACTATGCCTGGTCAGGTTGCGGGGGGTGGGGGGGGGATGCGAGGAGGGGGTGCTGATGGAAGGAAATTGGTGGATATGAAACCTGGCCTTAGTTGCTGATGACTGCAATGTAGTGTTCATTAACCTCCTAGTAAAGTAAATTTTTGTCTGAAATAATGGATATTTGGAGCCCCCACCTGGTGAAACTATGATTCAACATTTTTTACATTGTGCCATAACAACATTCATTGAAATCCTTCTGCCTTTTGAAAAAATATATATATTATCACAATATGTATTGATATTGTCAATACGAATCTATGTCTCAACAAAAGTTGTAGATTGGTCTTTGAAATGATGATCAGGTGAGTGTGGAATTACTATGATATTTTGGTATTTGGATATCAGTATTGTAGACAAATTGTTAAATTATTCAATAACACCTGGCGTGTTCTCAGAGTCCTGACCACTATTTTATGTGGTGATGCTACTAACATTTACCCACAGAATATATCACAGGCTCAGGGAAGATAATTATTTGTTCATTCTTTGATACCATTCATTTTGATGACCCAACTGGCCCCTATTTACATCTTTAAGTTCATGTTCAAGTTTAGTTGTTATTCAACCATACATGAATATCCATGAATACAGTCAAGCGAAACAGCATTACTCCAGGGCCTTGGTGCAAAATACAGTACTGTATTCTACAGTTATATGAATATATCAGATATTAATTCAAAGAACCAGGCTTCAGTTCTTATTGTAAATATATATAAGTTCAGGAAGCTTGCAATTAGCCTTCATTTTCTTTTTGTAAATTGCAAGCAGTAACTTGAAGTTAAAAGCTCAGACTGCTCCACAGACTAAGGGATTGCACGTGCAAGAGCCAAACATTAAAACAATGGGGCTGTGTTAATTTGCTTTCATCAAACCAGGCAAGATGGCTAAGTTACTTGGACCATTGTGAACCTTGAGTTCAAGTTGGCAGACCAGATGAATGTTGTCACTTGGTATATCAAACATGGTCACAAGCAGAGGCAATCAAATAGTTTTTGTGTACTTACTATATCTGTGTACTCAGCGACAAGCCTAACAACATTAATTTTGGGTGTCAGGCTCTCTGTTGTCAAAAGGTTTTAAGATATTTGTACAAATACAGTTTCTCCCAAAGGTGTTTGGACCTTCGGAGGTGTCATATTAATTACAATGTGCTTCCACTGTGTATCTCAAAGGAACCACTTATCAACCCAAAGTATTAAAGTAAACAATGTCATTGTAACTATTGAGATTCTATTGGATCACCTACTGTTAACTTTCTCTTAAGTGTATAAAAATGTGATGTACCGTTGAATTTGTGAGCCTCTCAAGGGTGTCTTCAGAAAGATATCTGCTTGTTGTGCTGAATAAAGACACCTATATCACCAGCTTCAGTGTCTGCCTGGTGACTTCGATCACAGTCACAACAGTACAAACAGTCGTATATTGCACAAGACACATATAGTAGTAAGCATACAGCCACACAAAAGAAGATATATAATGTAGCGCAAGACCCTGAGTGTCATGTCATGTAGACTGATGGTGCATGGGATGTTGTCAGCAAGAACAAGCCTACATCTGTCCACAGACAAATGCAATCCAGCTTGTCTTCCACCAAAAGAACACTTAAGGGCACCAGCAATGTGAGGGGCCAACCCACAATCCAGCATGGAGGCCACCATGTCTCCTGTCCTAGGTGGCTGAGATGACCCTATGGCGTGTGACCTAGTCTGTACTACATCTGAGGCCACTCAGTTTCCCTGCTATCGATCTCACCAATAAACCAGTGAACTGGACTTGAAGTATTAAACATTACCAAATTCCAACACAAGAAAAACCTGCAAGAGAATCACTCACTGCTAGACTATGCTCTGGATCCACCTTTCGGTAGCAAGCAGCAACATGTTCCACAAAGTCTATCTCCTCCAATATTGACAATGATATATTTCTCCCCAGGCATTATTATTTTCTAATGTTGCTATTATTTCTTGATTTCAAGCTTCATCATTCTTTCTTCTGTTTCCATTTGAGCTAGCTACATGCTCATGCTTAATTCACTCTGAAAAGATTATCCTTATCATCACTTTGCGCTAATCAATTTACATTTTAATTTGTCTTTATATAGACTCATTTTGCACATGGCTGACTATATGCTGTTTGCTTTCAGAATATTTCCAGCAGACTTTTAAAAATTATCTTCACAACAGGAGCATGGAATATTTTTTCCTTCAGCTGATTAAATATTATCCTTTGCAGTTGTAAAGGTATTCAGATGTACAAGGGAGAACCTTTGAGCCATTAAATATCAGTCTAATTTAACTGGACTTTCATTATGGAAAGGACATATCCAACAGAGATGATTTAAGATAGCTGAAGTACATTTCTTTGTCCTTTATCTGTGCTGGAAGGAGATGCAAAGGCCCATCACAACACAGTTTGGCCCTTCTTGGCAGGTAAGAAAAGGGGCTCTGTTGGCAAAAAAAAATTAAATCAAATCCTAAGAAAGAGGTGACATAGGATCAGAAGATGTAGAACCCTATTGGGTGGAGATAAGAAACTGCAAGAGGAAAAAGTCTCTGAAGGGAGTTACATATGGGCCCAAGAACAGTAACCAGGACATGGGACATAAATTACAACAGGAGGTAGAAAAGGCATGTAATACAGACAAGGTCATGATAATCATGGGGGATTTCAATACACAGGTAGATATAGAAAATTAGGATGGTGCTGGATCTTGAGAGAGAATTTGTGGAATGCCTACAAGATGGCTTTTTAGAGTAGTTTGTGCTTGAGTCAATCAGGGGAAAGGCAATTCTGGATTGGGTGTTGTGTACTGAACACGATTTGATTAGGGGGTTTAAGGAAAAAGAACCCTTGGGAGGCAGTGATCATGATATGGTAGAATCCAGCCCACAGCTTGAGAGGGAGAAGATAAAGTCAGGTGTATCAGTATTGCAGTGGAGTAAAGGGAATTACAGAGGCATGAGAGAAGAACCGGCCAAAGTTGATTGAAAGGGGACATTAGCAGGGGTGACAGCAGAACATCAATGGCTGGAATTTCTGAGGCTAATCTGGAAGGTGCAGGACACATTCCAAAGATGAGGAAATATTCTAAAGGGTGGATAAGGCAACTGTCACTGATAGGGGAAATAAAGAGAGTATAAAAGCAAAAGTGAGGACATGTAATATAGCAAAAATATATAGTGGGAAGTTAGAGGTTTGGGAAGCTTTTAAAAACCAACAGGAGGCAACTAAAATAACCATAAGGAGAGGAAAGATGAAACACAAAGTTAAGTTATCTAATTATATAAAAGAGGATACCAAAAATGTTTTTCAGGTGTATACAAGTAAAAGAGTAAAAGTAAAGGACGCTCTTGCTTAAGTGGAAAGATGCGGCCCCTCCTATTCATACCCAATGGTTACGTGACATGATGTCATGTTTAAATTTAGAGAAGATTTGATGCTCCATCTCTGAATTTCATGAAGACTTTCAAACACTGTGAGGTCCTTTTCTGAATTATTTTCAAAACCTTTGATTTGTTGTTAATGCACAGAAGATGACTAATATTTTTTCCCATTTTTCTTTATTAATCAGCTTCGGTCTTGGTAGTGGGTTAGATTTTTTTTATATAATAAAGTTACTATGTTTCAATGTTACAAATTAATTAACCTGTATGAATATAGGGTAAGGAATTTTTAAATGCGATTTAGTATAATGTATTGATATGTATTTTTTCCTGTGCTCTGTATTCTTATATATAAATTAATAAAAATATTGAGAAAGACAAAGTAAAAGAGAGGTGAGAGTGGTTATTAGACCATCAGAAAATGATGCTGGAGAGGTAGTAATGGACAATGAAATGGCAATAATGCATAATAAGTATTTTGCATTTTGCCCAGGGTTCTGCAACAGGTAGCTGAAGTGATTGTGGAGGCATTAGTATTCATTTTTCAAGAATCGTTAGATTCTGGAATGGTTCCAGAGGGCTGGAATTTGCAAATATAACTATACTCTTTAAGAAAGGAGGGATGCAGAAAAAAGGAAATTATATAGTAGTTAGCCTGACTTTGGTGTTTGGGAAGATTACTGGAGTTCATTACTAAGGATGAGGTTTTAGGTAATTGAAGGCACATGATAAAGTAGGCCAGAGTCAGCATGGCTTCCTTAAGGGGAAATCTTGCCTAACAAATCTGTTACAATGCTTTAAGGAAATGACAGGCAGTATAGACCAGAGAGTCAGTTCATGCTGTTTGCCTGGATTTTAAAAAGGCCTTTGACAAGCTGCTGCATATGAGGCCGCTTAACAAGATAACAGCCCATGGTATAACAAGAAAGATATGGCCGGAAGATTGGCTGACTGGCAGTGTAGGAATAAACGGTGTCTATTCAAGTTGGCTGCTGGTGACTAGTGGTGTTCTGCAGGGGTCAGTATTGGGACTGCTTCTTCTCACTTTATATGTCAATGGTTTGGATGAAAGAGCTGATGGCTTTGTGGCCAAGTTTGCAGACCATACTAGGATAGGTAGAGGGGCCAGACTAAGATAAGTGGAAGCAGGGAGTCTGCAGGAGGACTTAGACAGATTGAATAATTGGCAAAGAAGAAGCAGATGGAATATAGTGTAGCAATGTCTATTACCAGTCCATGACCCCCTCTACTACTGTGATGAGCCCTCACTCAGGTTGGATGAGCAACATCCTATATTCTGTCTGGGTAGTCTCTAACCTTGAATATCTGTTTCTCAAACTTCCAGTAATAGCCACCCCCTCTCTTTCACCATTCTCCATTCCCATTTCTCTCTTTCACCTTATCTCCTTATCTTCTCACCACCACCCTCTGGCATTCCACCCCCTTCCCTTTCTTCCATGGCCTTCTGTCCTTTCTTATCAGCTTCCCTGTCCTCCAGCCCTTTATCTCTTTCACCAATCGACTTCCCAGCTCTTTACTTCATCCCTCACCCTCCCCTCCAACCTTCTTACCCTGACTTCTCGCCTTTTTTCTCCCATTCTGATGAAGGTTCTCAGCCAGGGAGGTCAACTGTTTACTCTTTTTCATGGATGCTGCCTGGCCTGCTGAGTTTCTCCAGCATTTTGTGTGTATTGTCTATTGTCATGCACTTTGGTAGAAGGAATAAAGGTGTAGACTATTTTCTACATGGGAAGAAAAGTAAGAAATCAGAGGTGCAAAGGGACTTGAGAGTCCTCCTGCAGGATTCCCTAAAGATTAACTTCAAAGTTCAAAGTAAAATTATCATCAATGTACATATATGTCACCATATACAACCCTGAGATTCATTTTCTTGTAGGCATACTCAATAAATCCATAATAGAATAATAGCCATAATTATGCTAGCATTTGAGAGGGTCCAGAGGAGGTTCATGAAAATGATTCCAGGAATGAAGAAGTTAACATATGAGAGTGTGACGGCTCTGGGCCTCTACTCCCAGGAGTTTCGAAGAATGCATAGAGATCTCATTGAAACATATCAAACATTAAATAGCTAGAGGGATTTGGAGAGGATGCTTCCTATTGTGGGAAAGTCTAAGACCAGAGGGCACAGCCTCAGAACAGAAGGATTTCCAATTGGAATAGAGATAAGGAGGAATTTCTTTAGCCAAAGTGTGGTGAAGATAGATTCTTGATTAGTCAGGATTCAAAACTTACAGGGAGCAGGCTGGAAAATGACAATGAGAGGGTTAATAAATCATCCATGATGGAATGGTGGGGGCAGTGATCGAATTCTGCTCCAACATCTTATGGCCTGTCTAATGTCTTATTTATAAAGGAGACAAAATGTTGGTGAAGGGGTTGGAAATTCAAATGGATCAGTGCGAATTTAGATCTTGATTGCTAACTCAGCTGCCTGGATAGATAAGGGTGCTAATTCTGTTTGATAATCAGGATCATTATATACTTCTCTGTCCTAAACCCATTTTCCACTTCATTCAAGAAGTTTAGCGTACCTCTTATCTTTAGAAAATCTCTGAACTTTTGCACTGATGACACTCTCCATAATTCATGTCAGGGCAGGTGACATGAGAGAGATGTATTCTAAGGGATGTCTAAAAGAAGGAAAGAGAAGACAAGGTGGAGGAAGTAATTAGATAAGGGAGACACTTTAAACCCAAGGTGTGAAACAACCAGGATTAGAGAAGCACAGATTTCAGTGACTTGCAGAGCTTTTGGAAGTTCCAGAGACATAGGGGGAAGCTACTGGGGAAGACCATAAGCCCATAAGGTATAGGACCATAATTGGGCCATTTGGCCTATCCACCATTTTATCATGGCTGATCCATCTTCCCTGAGCTTCAATCTCACACCTTCTCTGTGTACCCCTTCATGCCTTGGCCAGTCAAGAATCTGTCAACTTCTGCCTTAAATATACATAAAAACTTGTTTTCCACAGCTGCCTGTAGCAACGACTTCCACAGATTCTCCACTCTCTAACTAAATTGATTCCTCTTTATCGCCAATCTAACTGGATGCTCCTCTGTTCTGACGCTGTGTCCTCTGGTCCTAGACTCTTCCACCATAATAAACATCCTCTCTACATGTACTCTATCAAAGCCTTTCACCATTGGATAGGTTTCAATGAGGTTACCTCTCAATCTTCTGAATCCAAGTGAATACAGGTCTAGAGACATTCAATGCTTTTCATATGACAAGCTATTCAATCCCAGAAACATTTTTGTGAATCTCCTATGAACCTTCTCCAGTTTCAGCACACCCTTTCTAAGACAAGGAGCCCAAAACTGATCACAATACTCGAAGTGATTCCTCATCTGTCCTTTATTAAGCCTCAATATTACATCCTTGCTTTTATATTCTAATCCTCTGGAAATGTATGCCAACATCACATTTGGCCTCCTCACCTCTGGCTCAACCTGTAAATTAACTCCTGGGGAATTCTGCACAAGGACTCCTATGCCGCTTTATGCCTCAGATTTTTGTATATTCTATCCATTTAGAAAATAGTCTATCCTTTTATTTTTTCTATCAAAGCACATGACCATAAACTTCATGACACTGTATTCCATCTGCCACTTCTTTGCCCATTATCCTAATCTGTCCAAGTCCTTTTGTAGCCTTTCCATTTTCTCAAAACTACCTGCCCCTGCACCTATCTTCATATCATCCACAAACTTTGCAACAAAGACATAAATTCCATTATCTAAGTCACTGATATATAACGTAAAAAGAAGTGATTCCAACACAAACTCCTGTGGAACACCACTAGACACTGGCAGCCAACCAGTAAGGTCTCCCTTTATTCCCTACTCCTTGCCTCCTGCCAATCAGCATATTGGCACCAACTGTTTTATCCGTGCTAGTATCTTTCTTGTAATACCATGGGCTCTTAACTTGTTAAGCAGCCTCATGTATGTCACTTTGTCAAAGGCCTTCTGAAAATCCAAGTACACAACATCAATCGACTCTCCTTTGTCTACCTTGCTTGTTATCTCTTCAAAGAATTCCAACAGATACATCAGGCAGGATTTTTCCCTGATGAAACCATGCTGACTACAGCCTATTTTATCATGTGCCTCCAATTACCCCAAAACCACATCCTTAACAATCAACTCCAACATCTTTAAACCACTAAAATCAGACTAACTGGCCTGTAATTTCCTTTCTTCCGCCTCTCCCCATTCTTGAAGAGTGGAGCAACGTTTGCAAATTTCCAGTCTTCTGGAACTATTCCAAGAATCTGGTGATCCTTGAAAGATCATTACTAATGTCTCCACAATCTCTTCAGCCTCCTCCTGCGATGTACACCATCTGGTCCATGTGACTTATCTACCTTCAGACTTTTCAGGATCCCAAGAACCTTCTCCCCAGTAATGGTAACTTCACACACTTCTGACAACTGACACTCTGGAATTTCTGCCATAGTACTCGTGTCTTCCACAGTGAAGACTGATGCAAAATACTTACTCCATCATTTGCTTCTCCCCCATTACTACCTCTCCAGTATCATTTTCTAGTGGTCTGATATCCACTCTCACCTCTGTCTTACACCTTCTGTATTTGAAGTACCTTCTGATATCCTCTTTAATACTATTGGCTAGCTTACTTTTGTATTCCATCTTTTCCTTCTTAATGACTTTTAGTTGTCTTCTGTTAGCTTTTAAAAGCCTCCTAATCCTCTAATTTCCCACTAACCTTTGTTCTAATATATGCCCTCTGTTAGGCGTTTATGTTGGCTTTGATTTCTTTTGTTAGCCATGTTGTGTCATCTTACCTTTAGAATACTTCTTCCTCTTTGGGATGTATATATCCTGTGCCTTCTGAATTGCTTCCAGAACTTCCAGCATTACTGCTCTGCGGCCATCCCTGCCAGTGTTCTTTTCCAATCAATTTTAGCCAACTCCTCTCTCATGCCTCTGTAATTCCCTTTATTCCATGTTAATACTAATACATCTGATTTTAGCTTCTCTTTCTCAAATTTCAGGGTGAGTTTGATCATATTATGATCACTTGCCCAGAAGGGTTCTTTTAATTTAAGCTTTCTAATCAATTCTGGTTACACAACACCCAATCTAGAATAGCTGATCCCCGAGTGGGCTCAACCATGAGTTGCCCTAAAAAGCCATCTGATAGGCATTCTGGAAACTCCCCCTCTTGGGATCCAACACCAGCCTGATTTTCCCAATTTACCTGAGTATTGAAATCCCCCATGACTATTGTAACATTAGCCTTTTGACATGCAGTTTCTGTCTCCCATAGTAATTTGTAGACCACATCCTTTCTACTGTTTGGGTGTCTGTATATAACTCCCATCAGTGTTGCTTTACCCTTGCAGTTCCTTACCTCTACCCATAGTGATTCAGCACTTTTCAATCCTATGTCACCTCTTTCTAATAGACTTGATTTAGTTTCTTACCAACAGAGCTACACCACCCCCTCTGCCTACCTGCCTATCCTTTCAATACAATACGTATCCTTGGATGTTAAGCTCCTAGCCATAATCTTCTTTGAGCCATGAGTCATTGATGGCTACAACATCATACATGCCAATCTGTAATTATGCTAAAAGTTCATCTACCTCATTCCATATACTATGTGAATTCAAATACTACACCTTCAGTCCTGTATTTACCCTGTTTTGATTTTGTCCACCTTTTATATTGCACCACATCTTGTTGACTGCAATTTTGCTCTATCATCAGTCTTGTTGCTATGAGTTCAACAACACATTGCCTGTTTGTAAACCAACTACCTCATCCTCAGCACTATAACTCCAGTTTCTATTTCCCACCAATTTAGATTAAACCCTCGGGAACAACTCTTGCAAACCTGCCTGCAAGGATATTTTCCCCCTTGGGTTCAGGTGTAATCTATCCCTTATGTACAAGTCGTACCTTCCCCAGAAGATACTCAATGATCCATAAATCTGAACCCCTGCCCCCTGTACCAGTTCCTCAGCCACACGTTCACCTACCAAAGCATCCTATTCTCACCCTCACTGGAACATGGCACAGGCAGCAATCCAGAGATTATTGCCCTGGAGGTTCTATTTTTCAGCTTTCTACCTAGCTCCCTAAAATCTCTCTTCAGGACCTCCTCACCTTATCTACATAAGTCATTGGTGCCAATATGCACCAAAACTTGTGGCTGCTCATCCTCATCCTTGAGAATGCCATGGACCCATCTGAGATATCCCTGACCCTGGCATCTGGAAGGCAACATACCATCCGGGTGTCTCTATCATGCCCATAGAATCTTGTGTTCCTCTGACTATGAAATCTCCAATCAAAACTGCAGTCATCTTCACCTCTCTGCTTTTCTGAGCCACAGCACCAGACTCAGTACCAGACGACAGGTCACTGTGGCTCTCCCAGTAGGTCATCCCCCTCAACAGTGTATAAAGTTGTATGCTTGTTATAAAGGTGAACAGCCACAGGTGTACTCTGCACAGGCTCTGCAATTCCCTCCCTCCTCCTGACAGTCACCCAGTTACCTGTCTCCTGCAACCTCCTTGTAGCTCCTTTCTGTCAGCCTCCTAATATATGAATCGAAGATCATCGAGCTGCAACTCCAGTTCCTTAATACGTTCACTGAGGAACTGCAGCTCAGTGCTCCCAGTGCAGATGTATTTCTCCAGGAGACTGGAGGTCTCCCAGACTTCCCACATCCCACATCCCACATACAGTACAAAACACTGCCCCCGGTGCCATTCTCACTAAACTACTATGCCCTGACAGTCAAGGAAACTTACCAAGTACTTTACCTCATCTAAGCCTGATGAGCCAAAGCCATTCTAATCATTGGCACACTCAAAAGATTGGCCATTCCAAGAATGGCCACTCCACTTGAATTTGCGTTATTCATCCTTTCTAATGAATTCCTCGCATTGATTGGTTACAGCCCAACTCAGAGAAAGTGCTGCAAAGCTCTGCCTTTTAAACCTTGATTGCAGACGTGATTGAAAATGTATATTTAGACACTCCCTCTCATTGATTGGTCCAGTCCAGCTCAGAGAAACTGAAGCTCTGCCTTTTAAATCTTAATTGCCAACCTGATTGAAAAGGTCACTCTATTTACACAACCATACTCTGGAAAAGAAGAAAGGTTTACAGTCATAGAGACTTACAGCATAGCCACAGGACCTTTGGCCCTGGTCCATGGCCTACTGGTCCACGCTGACCAAGATGCCAAGATGTTTTTCTATCCATGTATCTGTCCAAGTGTCTTTTAAATGTTGTTAATGTACAAAGTACCTGTCTCAACCGCTTGCTCTGGCAACTCATTATATATACTGACTATTCTTTGGGTATAAGGATTGCCTTTCAAGTTCCTATTAAATCTCTCCACTCTGACCATAATTCTGTGTCACTGCTTCTTGACTCCTTGATCCTGCGGAAAACACTGTATGTATTTGTCCTGTCTATCCTATTAGGTTCCCGAGTTTGAATCCAGTCGGGCCACTCCCGGGCATGCTTTCCATCCGTGCCAGGTTGAGTGTTGAGCTCGCAACTCGGCCTCACAAAAAAAAACTGCGCTGTGAGAAGGACGTGGGGGACCACTCACAGAATCTTTCCTCCAAGACAACCACTTGAAAAGTGGTCACTGAGGCTCTGGCAGAGTATGGCATACACACAAAAAAAAATCCCATTAATGACTTTATATGCCTCTGTAAGGTCATGACTCATTCTCCTAGCCTGTTCAACCTCTCGCCATTACTCACTCCGTCATATCCTGGAAACATCCTTATAAATCTTTTCTGCACTCTTTTCAGCTCTATTTTGAAATGCAACTGTTATTCAACCATGAATCCTAGCAGCTCAGCATAGATAGACGTGGATGTGAACTGAGAGGTCTCATCCTGTGCTCCGTTAGAGGTGATATCCATAAAACCATTATACCATAAGGTATAGGAGCAGACGTGCCACAGCCACCCGTGGCAACAAATTCCACAGATTTACCACACTCTGACTAAACTAATTTTTACGCATCTCATTTCTAAATGGATATCCTTCAATCCTGAAGTCGTGCCCTCTTGTCCTAGAATCCCCTACCATGGGAAATAACTTTGCCATATCTAATCCGTTCAGGCCTTTTAACATTCAGAATGTTTCCATGATATCCCCTCTCATTCTCCTGAACTCTAGGGAATACAGCCTACGAGCTGCCAGATGTTCCTCGTACAATAACTTTTTCATTCCTGGAATCATTCTTGTGAATCTTCTCTAAACCCTTTCCAATGTCAGTATAACCTTTCTAAAATAAGGAGCCCAAAACTGTACACAATACTCCAAGTGTGGTCTCATGAGTGTCTTATAGAGCCTCAACATCACATCCCTGCTCTTATATTCTATACCTCTATAAATGAATGCCAACATTGCATTCGCCTTCTTCACAACTGACTCAACCTGGAGGTTAACCTTTAGGGTATCTTGCAAAAGGACTCCCAAGTCCCTTTGCATCTCTGCATTTTGAATTCTCTCTCCATCTAAATAATAGTCTGCCTGTTTATTTCTTCCACCAAAATGCATGACCATATACTTTCCAACATTGTATTTCATTTACCACTTCTTTGCCTATTCCCCTAATCTATCTAAGTCTCTCTGCATGCTCTGTTTCCTCAACACTAGCCGCAAATCCATTAATACCGTAGTCCAAATCATTAACGCATCATAATAAGCAGCGGTCCCAACACAAACCCTGTGGAACTCCACTGATAACAGACAGCCAGCCAGAATAGGATTCCAAATCTCTTACTAGCTCTTCTTTCAGTTAGTTCTGACGAAGGGTCTCGGCCCGAAACGTCAACTGTACCTCTTCCTAGAGATGCTGACTGGCCTGCTGCATTCACCAGCAACTTCTATGTGTGTTGCTTGAAATTCCAGCATCTGCAGATTTCCTCATGTTTGAGGATCCCTTTAGTCCCACTCTCTGTTTTCTGCCAACCAACCAATGCTCCACCTGTGCTAGTAATTTCTCTGTAATTCCATGGGCTATTATCTTGCCAAGCAGCCTCATCTGCAGCAGCTTGTCAAAGGTCTTCTGAAAATACTAGTACACATTGTCTACTGCATCTCCTTTGTCCACCCTGCTTGTAATTTCCTCAAAGAATTGCAGTAGGTTTGTCAAGCAGGATTTTTCTTTCAGGAAACCATGTTGGCTTTGGCCTATCTTGCCATGTGCCTCCAGGTACTCCATATTCTCATCCCTAACAATTGATTCCAACAACCTCCCAACTACTGATGTCAGGCTAACAGGTCTATAGTTTCCTTTCTGCTGCCTCCTACCCTTCTTAAACGTCCTGCTGTTACTGTCCAAACTCAGAAATCCACAGTGGCACAGGTGTGAGAGATCAGTTCGTGCAACAGGACTTGGTAAGGAATGATGAAATGGGTGGGATGACATTAGGGATGGGAGTACAGTATTTGGAACCTGCATTGTGTAATAAAAGAACACTAATTGTTTAGGTTATGGGTGTGGCACAGCAGTTAATTTAGTGGAATAGGAATCCAGATGTCTTTACTCACAATACAGAGACTGGAGGTCCCACAATGGGATCTTTGGAGCTTAAATTTAATGATCCAGAATTGGAAACAGAACAGTGGTGCAGCCAGTAGATGTGTTACCTCACAGTTCCAATGATCCAGGGTAATCACAAACTTCAATGCTCTCTGAGCAGAGCTGGATCATGTGGTCTTTCTCCAGGTGCTCCAAATTTGTTCCACATCCAAAAGACCTAAATAAATATTTTGCATCAGTCTTCATGGTGCAAGACACTAGCAGTATTAGATTATGAGAACACTCAGTCCTCTTTCATTGTCATTTAGAAATGCATACATGCATTAAGAAATGATACAGTATGCCAGAAATTCGAGAGTATCCAGGGGCAGAAGTGAATATAGCTGCCATTTTTAAGGAGAAGTTGCTTGGGAAGCTGAATGGTCAGAAGGTAGATAAGTCACCTGAACCAGATGGCTGCACCCCAGGGTTCTGAAGGAGGTAGCTGAAGCAATTCTGGAGGCATTAGCAAAGATTTTTCAAGGATCACTAGATCGTGGAGTAGTTCTGGGGGATTGGAAAATTGCAAATGTCACTTCACTCCTTAAAAACGGAGGAAGGCTGAAGAAAAGAATTTATAGGTCAGTTAGCCTGACCTCAGTGGTTGGGAAAATCCTGGAGTTCATTATTAAGGATGAGATTTCAGGTTACTTGGACGCTCATTATAAAATAGGTTAAAGTCAGCATAGTTTCCTTAAGGAAAACAGTTGGAATTTTCTGAGGAAATATCAGGCAATATAGACAAAGGAGAGTCAGTTGATGCTGATACTTGGCTTTTCAGAAGGCCCTTTTCAGGATCCTATGGTATTACAAGAAAGATAATAACATGGACAGAAAATTGGCAGAGTGGCAGGAGGCAAAGAGTGGGAATAATGGCCTTCACTTGTTGGCTACCGATGACAGGGGTCCATAGCTATTGGTACTGAGGCCGCTTATTTGCACATTATATGTCAATGATTTGGATGATTGAATAAATGGCTTTGTGGCCAAGTTGGCAGATGATAGAAAGATAGGTGGAAGGGCAGGTAATGTTGGGAAAGCAAAGAGTCTACAGAATGTCTTCCTCAGACTGTGAGAATGCACTTAGTGTAGGAAAGTGTATAGTCATGCGCTTCGGTAGAATGAATAAAGGTGGAGACTATTCTGTAGGCAGGGAGAAAATGTAAAAATCAAAGGTGCAAAATAGATTTGGGAACTCTTGTGCAGGATTCCCCCAAGGTTAACTTGCAGGTTGAGTTCATGGTGAGGAAGGCAAATGCAATGTTAGCATCCATTTTGAGAGGATTAGATTATAAGACAAGAATGTCATGCTGAGGCTTTATAAGTCATTGGTCAGACCACACTTGGAGTATTATGAGTAGATTTGAACCCCTTATCTAAGAGAAGATGTGCTGGCATTGGAGGAGGTCCAGTGGAGGTTCACAAAAATGATTCCAGGAATGAAAAGAAGGGTTAACGTATGAGGAGCGTTTGATGGCTCTGTGGCCTGGATTCACTGGAGTTTAGACGAATGAGTAGGGATCTCTTTGAAAGGTTTAGATAGAGTGGACGTGAAGTTAATGTTTTCTATAGTGAGGGAGTCTAAAACCAGAAGGCACAGCCTCAGAATATAGGGACATCCATTTAGAACAGAAATTAGAATAAATTTCTTTCGGCAGAGAGAAGTGAATCAGTGGAATTCATTGCCACAGATGGCGGTGGACGCCAAGTCATTGGGTATATTTAAAGCGGAGGCTAATAGGTTCTAGATTAGTCAGGCTGTCAAAGGTTGTATGGCAAAGACAGGAGAATGAGGTTGAGAGGGATAGGAAATCAGCCATAATGGAATGGTGGAGTGGACTTGATGGGCCGAATAGCATCATTCTGCACCTAAGTCTTATGATCTTGTGTCAATAGGTTAATTGGCCTCTGTAGTTTTGCTGCTAATCTGTAGATAATTGTTTGAATCCAGGGTAGAGTTGATAGAAACATAGAAAACCTACAGTACAATACAAGCCCTTCAGCCCACAAAGCTGTGCCGAACATGTCCTTACCTTAGAACTACCTAGGCTTAACTGAGTTCACACAACCTATTCTCATAAGGCACGCTCCCCAATCCAGGCAACGTTCTTGTATATCTCTTCTGTACCCTTTCTATGGTTTCCACATCCTTCTTTTAATGAGGCGACCGGAACTGAGCACAGTACTCCAAGTGAGGTCTGACCAGGGTCCTATATAGCTGCAACATTACCTCTCGGCTCTTTAACTCAATCCCGCAATTGATGAAGGCCAATGCACCATATGTCTTCTTAACCACAGAGTCAACCTGTGTAGCAGCTTTGAGTGTCCTATGGACTCAGACCCCAAGATCCCTCTGATCCTTCGCACTGCCAAGAGTCTTGCCGTTAATGCTATATTCTGCCATCATATTTGACCTACCAAAATGAACCACCTCACACTTATCTGATGTGAGTGTGAGCAGGATATAATGGGATTAGATGAACACAAACACGTGCTGGAGGAATTAAGCAGGTCAGGCAGCCTTGATGGATGCAAATTGACAGTTGGGCTGAAACCCCTCAGCAGAACTGGAAAGGAATGGGATGGTACCAGAAAAAAGTAAGGGGAGGTGGAGCAGCAGGAGCTGGAAGGTGCTGTATGATTGGGGTGGAGGGGTGGAGGGAATAATGTCAGAAGCTGGGAAGTGATAGATGGGGAAGGTATATGGCTGAAGAAGAAATAATCTGGTAGGAGATGACAATAGAGCATGGAATAAAGGGGTGGGGGTGTTGGTAGGAGGGAGAGGGAGGAAAGTGAAGGTTATTGCAGATAGTGAGGATAGGGGAGGAAAGGTAAAGGCTAATGGGACCACAGGGATAAGGGGAATGGCGGGTGGGGGGGTGTGTGGAAACATAAGGGAGAAATCACCTGAAGTGAGAGAAATAGATGTTCATACCATAAGGTTGGAGACTACCAAGACTATAACAGCCAAAAAAAATATGTAAACTATCAGATTGCTATAAATTCCTGTCTGTTCAGCTAACATCCTTTTGGGAGAGGAAATCTGCTGTCCTAACCTGCTCGGGAGGATAAGTATCTCCAGACACATTCCATGAAGCTGTCTCTATGAAATGGCTTAGCTAGGAATAATTACTACTCTTGCCAACAATACCCAGGTCCCAAACAAAGTAGCAGGAATCTAATGCAACCTAATTAGTGAGTGTAATTTCAAAGTGATTATGTGATATTGGCATACCAACCTTCTTGCATAAGGTTCTTCCCACTGATATTAAGTTAGTTTATTTCAATCTCTCAGCTTGACTTGGTTGTAGAAGTCTCTCTTTCAAACACTTGCTTTATGTGGGAGCCTAAAGAATGTGTAATATGAGGACAGCACTGATCAAAAACAAAAGCCTAAAGCAGTCCAAGTGAACGTCTGTTTGCAAAACAAATGTTACAAGAACTTTGCAAGAAAGAAAGCGGGAACTGCCTTCCTTCAACCAACATTCTCCCTGAACACATGCCTATCATTCCACTTACTGCTTGAAAACACGAATAAACTTTACTTTCTAATTTAGTGCCTTGAATTCTAAACCATTCATTCACAGGCACACCACACCTCACAGTAGAATGTTACAGTAGAAATAGCAAGCTATTGTGCCCAACATATCCACTCATAATATATTTGAGTTTCTTATCCTATTTCATCTAACCCTATCGCAATATCATTCTTTTCTCCCTCAAGTACATTTGTAGCTTCCCTTAAAAATGATCTGCATTCTCATCAGAATGTGACAAACTCCACATTCCCACTGGAGCAGCACACAATCTGCTGGAGGATCTCAGAATGCTTGCATTTATTCTACCTACGCCCCTCATAATTTTGTATTCTATCAAGTCTCCTCTCATTCTCCTACACTCCAGAAAATAAAGTCCTAACCTATTCAACCTTTCTCTATAACTCAGGCCCTCAAGTCCTGGCATACTTCCTGGGATGGAAAGTTTGTCGCATGAGGACAAATTGAGAAGACTGAGCCAAGATTTGAAGAATAAGGGGTAATCCCATTGAAGCTTACATAATTCATAAAGGGTTGCTAGTACTTTATGCAGGAAAGATGTTTTCCCTGGATGTAATTTCTAGAACCCAGGATCACAGTTTCAAAATAAAGGGTAGACCAGTTAAGACTGAAATGAAGAGGAACTTCTTCACCCCGAGGGTGATGAATCTTTAGGAATAACTTATCCAAAGTGCTCAGTCATTGAGTTCATTGTTACACAGTAGGTATTGTTGCTTCCTCAAAGCTCCATGACCCAGTTTTACTCTTGATCTCAGGTGATGTTTGCGTCGATTCTGCATGTTTTCCTGTGTTACATATGGGTTTCCCCCAGGTAACACAGTTTTCTCTTACATGCCAGAGACATGCGGATTAACTTTAATTGCCAGTGATGGAGGTGGCAAGGCAATCAAAGTGGAGGTGATGTGAGAGAATAAATTACTGGGAAATATACTCCCCATTCTCCAGCCTTCTATCCCTTTTGCCAATCAACTTCCCAGCTCTTAGCTTCATCCCTCCCCCTCCTGTCTTCTCCTATCATTTCAGGTCTCCCACTTTCAAATCCCCTACCATCTCTTTTTTCCGTTAGTCCCGACAAAGGGTCTCGACCCGAAACGTCGACTGTACTTCTTCCTATTGATGTTGCCTGGCCTGCTGCATTCCACCAGCATTTTGTATGTATTGCTTGAATTTCCAGCATCTGCAGATTTTCTCGTGTTTAAGATTAGAGAATTAATGGGATTGCTCTGATAGCCAGCATAGATTCAATAAGTCTATCAGCCTCGTTCCTATCATCAGGAAAAATTAAGTATGTGAAAAATTCAAAGTGGTGTTGATAGACTTCTGGCTATTAATAGAATTGGGAAATGTGAGGAGAAGTGCTGGAAGATGGTGCTGAGGTAGAAGATCAGCCATCATCATGATAAATGATGGAGCAGGTTTGAAGAAACGAATAGCCGACTTCTGTAAATTGTCATATATTGACAACTTTTTGATCATCCAATATGTCAATGAACTGCTAATTCCATTGTCAGTCAGTGAGACTGACTCAGATTGAAATTATGCAAATAATTTAAATGGAAATAACCATTTTCATGTTTTAGGAAAAGTTAGCCTTAGCAATTCTAACATTGAGGAATGCAAGAGGCTCTGGAGAGTAGTGAATATAGCCCAGTCCATGAGTGGCACAGCTGTCCCCACCATTAACAGAATCTACAAGAGGCACGTCCTCAAGGAAGCACTGTCCACCATCATGGATGCCCACTATTATGGCCATGTGCTTTTTTTTTACTGACGTTGTCAAACAGTATGTACAGCAGACTAAAGTCCCACACTATCAGGTTCAGGAACAGACTATCACAACCCTAAGCTACAATGGAACAGCACAGACCACTACTTGCACTGCTATAGGCTTGCCCTTGATTTCTCTCCCCTTGATTTTGCTTTTTTATGCACCGAGATCTTTTTTCCCTCTCTTCTGTGTCTTGCATAGTTTATGTATACTTTATATATATTTGTACAAACTTGCTGCAGGTGAGCCTTTCATCATACCTGTAAACAACAGGAATTCTGCAGATGCTGGAAGTTCAAGCAACACACATCAAAGTTGCTGGTGAACGCAGCAGGCCAAGCAACATCTGTAGGAAGAGGTGCAGTCGACGTTTCAAGCCGAGACCCTTCGTCAGGACTAACTGAAGGAAGAGTGAGTAAGGGATTTGAAAGTTGGAGGGGGAGGGGGAGATCCAAAATGATAGGAGAAGACAGGAGGGGGAGGGATAGAGCCAAGAGCTGGACAGGTAATAGGCAAAAGGGGATACGAGAGGATCATGGGACAGGAGGTCCGGGAAGAAAGACAAGGGGGGGGGGACCCAGAGGATGGGCAAGAGGTATATTCAGAGGGACAGAGGGAGAAAAAGGAGAGTGAGAGAAAGAATGTGTGCATAAAAATGAGTAACAGATGGGGTACGAGGGGGAGGTGGGGCCTTAGCGGAAGTTAGAGAAGTCGATGTTCATGCCATCAGGTTGGAGGCTACCCAGGCGGAATATAAGGTGTTGTTCCTCCAACCTGAGTGTGGCTTCATCTTTACAGTGGAGGAGGCCGTGGATAGACATGTCAGAATGGGAATGGGATGTGGTATTAAAATGTGTGGCCACTGGGAGATCCTGCTTTCTCTGGCGGACAGAGCGTAGATGTTCGGCTGACTTTTTTAACTTTGCCTCCAACTTTCACCCTGCCCTCAAGTTTACCTGGTCCATTTCCGACACCTCCCTCCTCTTTCTAGATATTTCTGTCTCTGTCTCTGGAGACAGCTTATCCACTGATGTCTACTATAAGCCTACTGACTCTCACAGCTATCTGGACTATTCCTCTTCTCACCCTGTCTCTTACAAAAACGCCATCCCCTTCTCGCAATTCCTCCGTCTCCACCGCATCTGCTCTCAGGATGAGGCTTTTCATTCTAGGACGAGGGAGATGTCTTCATTTTTTAAAGAAAGGGGCTTCCCTTCCTCCACTATCAACTCTGTTCTTAAATGCATCTCCCCCATTTCACGTACATCTGCTCTCACTCCATCCTCCCGTCACCCCACTAGGAATAGGGTTCCCCTGGTCCTCACCTACCACCCCACCAGCCTCCGGGTCCAACATATTATTCTCCATAACTTCCGCCACCTCCAACGGGATTCCACCACTAAGCACATCTTTCCCTCCCCGCCTCTCTCTGCATTCCGCAGGGATCGCTCCCTACACAACTCCCTTGTCCATTCATCCCCCCCATCCCTCCCCACTGATCTTCCTCCTGGCACTTATCCATGTAAGCGGAACAAGTGCTACACATTCCCTTACACCTCCTCCCTTACCACCATTCAGGGCCCCAAACAGTCCTTACAGGTGAGGCAATACTTCACCTGTGAGTCGACAGGGGTGATATACTGCGTCCGGTGCTCCCGATGTGGCCTTTTATATATTGGCGAGACCCGACGCAGACTGGGAGACCGCTTTGCTGAACATCTACGCTCTGTCTGCCAGAGAAAGCAGGATCTCCCAGTGGCCACACATTTTAATTCCACATCCCATTCCCATTCTGACATGTTCATCCATGGCCTCCTCTACTGTAAAGATGAAGCCACACTCAGGTTGGAGGAACAACACCTTATATTCCGTCTGGGTAGCCTCCAACCTGATGGCATGAACATCGACTTCTCTAACTTCCGCTAGCCCCCCCCCCGCCTCGTACCCCATCTGTTACTTATTTTTATACACACATTCTTTCTCTCACTCTCCTTTTTCTCCCTCTGTCCCTCTGAATATACCTCTTGCCCATCCTCTGGGTCCCCCCCCCCTTGTCTTTCTTCCCGGACCTCCTGTCCCATGATCCTCTCGTATCCCCTTTTGCCTATTACCTGTCCAGCTCTTGGCTCTATCCCTCCCCCTCCTGTCTTCTCCTATCATTTTGGATCATACCTGTACCTCACTGTGCGATGCACATAGCAATAAAGTTGACTATGTTTCCAAATATATTTACAGAAAGGAGGCAGTTCCTAATACAATAAAGGAACCACAGGACAGCTTAAAACTTGACTACAGTTAAATATGGTAAAAAAAAGTTCCCCTTGCAATCATCAGGGGATTTAAAGACTCATGAGAACCTAAAAGTTCCTGTACAATTCATTGTCACTGGGGAGTTTTGCTTCTCATTTTCACATTTCCAGATAATTCTAATTTTAGTCAGGATCTCGACTGACTCTGGTCCACTGACATATTGGCATGTACCTCAGGGTATTTTTAGGTCTGACAGGAAGAGCAGGGGATGATCCTTTGCTGCTGTCCAAAAGTTGTGGCAGATAAAAGAAAGCATATGAATAGTCATCATCACAACTATTAGTATGTCAAATGTTTTTACAGCCAGTGAATTACCGCAAAGCATCTGCACAGTGGTGCATTTTGAGAGTTTAGAAACAACACCGTATGTAATAAATGAGGAGATGATCTGGGTATACATAATGAATGCATGGTAGGTAATTAAGAGAACGCTTCTGATTTTTCTCTAAATAATGTCATGAGGCTGTCATGTGGTTCTAAGAATACACTCAGGGCTCAGATTAAATGTCTGAGCTGAACCACAGTACCTCTAAAAAAAGTACTCCTTCAGTGCTGCATCGAAAAGTGTGTTCAGATTTCTGAAGTGGGCCTTGAGTCAGCAGTACTACTCCAGCCTGACTGTCATTGCATGGTGTGCAGATACCATATCAATGGCAACACTCACAAAATACTGGAGGAACCTAGCAAGTCAGGCAGCATCAATGGAAAAGATAAACAGTCAACGTTTCGGGCTGAGCCCCTTTACCTCAGCCCGAAGTGTCAACTGCTCACTCTTTTCCATGATTACTGGCCGACCTGCTGAGTCCCTCCAGCATTTTGTGTATGTTGTCTGGATTTCCAGCATCTGCAGATTTTCTCCAGTTTGTGACTCTACCTATTTATCTGAATATTTGGAATGTGAATTCTCTATGTGTCCCAGGATATAGTTGACCACCATACGGGTGCAAGTTGAAGCAATGTTATCAACATACTCCTATACCTCCTCTGAAACATTTTGATGTAGAAACTTGCCTTGAAATTGTTGGAAACCCCTCTATTATACTCCCTGCATTATGTTGAGTCCTATTGGCCTTAAAGAATCAATGCCAAGCAAAGTTTACGTCAGAAGAACTATGACAATGGCACCAGTGAACTATGTATCCAAAATGCTAACATACAGTTGTTCATTTCTTTCATGGCCTTTTCTTTCAAAGCTGAAGTAGTCACTCACCATTCATTCTGACATTGTTTTCACTTCTGTCTGGGACTAATTGTGTAATATGTTCCGGTGCCATGGGGATTCAACAGAAAACATTTGTTATAGGGATTTATTACTCCTCCTCTCTTGAAGGATTGGCTCCGTGGCAACAATTGTATGGCAAATCTGAGTGTATTTGTTCCAATATCATTCTCAAACAGCAGTTTTACAGCAAACTTTGAGTGGCACTTGACGTCTCCCTTTTTATGAAGCAAAAAGCTATTGAATCCTTGCCAGATCCCTGCAAGGTAATTGGTCATGAACTATACATTAGCAATGTAAAAACACAAGCACAAACAGCTGAGAGGATCTGTACAATGTTCATTCTCACAGCTGCAATGAGCAGTTCCCATTATACAAAGGTCTTACTGAGCATTTCAACATTGTTTGACAATCAGACCTCTGTGAAAGGGCAAGAAATGACTCAGCTTTAACAATCCTGTCCTTGCAGCACAATCCACAACAATGGATGTTCCTCAGTATTATTTTACATCCTCTCGAGAACATAGCATTTGTTCTGGAGGAGGTGTGCAGTTAAAGTCTTCTCTTCTTGCACCCTTGGGCTAAGCAAGTAGAGATGTAAGAGTTTTGTTTTCCTAAGTGTGGCATAGTGTGGCAGTTGGCACACAGCTTTAACAGCATGGGTCCTGTCCTGACCTCCAGTGTTCTCTGTGTGACGTTTGTGGGTTCTTACTGTAACTATGTGGGTTTCCTCGGGGTGCTATTATATCCTCGCATATCCCAACAACATAAGGGTATATTGTGTGTAGGTCATAGATTCACAGAATCACACAACATGGAATCAGGTACTTTGGCCCAACTGATCCATGGCAACAAAATTTCCATTTGAGCTTGTCTAATTTGCCTGTGTTTGGCCTATATCCCTCAAAATCACCTTGCTACTAATCAGCTCTGGTGCACCTTAAGGTTGCATGCTTAGCCCACGGCTCTGCTCTCTCTACACTCACAACTGTGTGGCTAGGCACAGCTCAAACACCATCTATAAATGTGCAGATGACACACTATTGTTGGCAGAATTTCAGATGGTGAAAAGGAGGTGTACAGTAGTGAGATAGGTCAGCTGGTTGAATGGTGTGCAATAATGACCTTGCACTCAATGTCAGCAAGACCAAGGAATTCATTGTGGACTTCAGGAAGGGAAAGTCGAGGGAACACACACCAGTCCTCATCGAGGGATCAGCAGTGGAAAGGGTGAGCAGATTCAAGTACCTGGGTGTCAACATCTCTGAAGATCTATCCTTGGCCTAACTTGTTGATGCAATTACTAAGAAGGCAAGACAACTGCTATATTTAATTAGGAGTCTGAGGAGGATTATTATGTCACCAATGACACTCATAACTTTCCTATTGTTTACAAAGGAAAGGAAATAGAAAATAGGAAACTACTGATGAAGGATTCCGGCCTGCAACATCAACTGCTTATTCTTTTCTATAACTGAGTTATAAAAGAGAAAATTTTGTTTCATAAATCTTGTAACATTTCTCAAGGTTCTAACCAGCAACATAGTTAAGGGGAACCTGTGAATCTAGATTTGCAGGAGGACTTTGAAAGGTGTCACACAAAACACTATTGAACAAAATTATTATATGTAGGATTGGAGAAAATATATGTGCGGACTGAAGATTTTTATTTAAAAGTATGAAAACAGAAGGCAGGGATAAAATGTAATTTTCGGGTTGGGAGGCCATGATCAGCAGAGCGCGACATGTATCAGTGTGGCTCACAATCTGCATTGATAACTTGGATAAGGGTGCTGCATTTAATACATAGAATTTGGATAATGATCTGCAGCTGGGAGGCAGCGTGGGTTAAAAGGAGGATGCAAAGAGGACTCATGGGACTGTCAACTGCTCAACTTTTGTCTATCACTCACACCCTGCTGGAGAAAACTGTTGTCTTTATGAGGCAGCATCTCCTGGAGATGCTATGAATGATGGGAAGGGGTTACCCCATGTAATAATAATTAAATAATAATGGCAACTTTCTTTGCATAGGATATTGGTAAATCCTACCTGGATTATTTGTATGATGATCTGTTTTCCTGAACCAAGGTAGCATGAATTTCAATAGGTTCAGTAGTTACATTTAATGTCAGAGAAATGTACACAATATACATCCTGAAGTTCTTTTTCTTTGCAAACATCCACAAAAACAGAGGAGGGCCCAAGAAATGAATGACAGTTAAATGTTAGAAGCACAAAGCCCCCCCCCCAGCTCCCCCTCACATGCACAAGCAGTAGCAAGCAATGACCACCCCCCGCCCCAACAGCAGCAAAGAAACCATCAGCACCCTCCACCAAGCACTCAATCATACAGCAAAGCATCAATAAAGACACAAACATGCAGTACCCCGAAGACTACTCATTCACCCAGTTATTCAACATACCACAAGCTCGCTCTCTCTCTCTCTCTCTAACAAGGGAAAAAGAGATGTCCCTGTTTAACAGCGAGAGGGGAGACATAACAAACAACTCACTGATTTATGATGTTAAAAGTCTGTTGTGTTGTCTTCCAAGCTCTGCGCCCAGAGAGCTCAGGTCTATGGACACACAACCCACAGCAGCTAACTTACTGCTTCCAATGTTCCATGTTCTCTTGTGACGCCTCAGTAAGGGGCACCGGCCTTGAATCAGCCCATCTCCAGAGCCACGAAAATCTGGCACCCTGAAGGTACGCATGTCTTCCTAGGGATATCAAAAAGTGGCCAGTTGTGAGCCGCTGAGAGCAGGTCCCATTCCTGCAACAATCCGAAATCAGAATGTAACTCCAAGTCAGGGTCTCCAAAAGAACCTTGAAAAAGGAAAAAAGAAATATGAAAGATAAAAATAGAGCTGTTTCCGAAGATGCAAGCAAAGGAGTTGCCGTTTAGCTCTGCCCCTGATTTCTTAATGCTGCCATGAGTCAGGAAGGACATTCCCATTCTTAACGCTAACCGTTGTGTCCACAATCAGAACTGCCTGACTAATCTCTTGCTTTAACTGTGGAAACCACAGTCAATCAGAATCAGATGATAGGATCACACACAAAGTGCTGGAGGAAACGAGCAGGTCAGGTAGCATCTAGTGAAATGAATGGGTAGGCAACGTTTCGGCTGAGAGCCTTCTAAAGATCTGGACAGGAGGGAGGAGAATAAAACATGTAAACAGAGAAACTAGATAGTCTGGTAGGAACTAAAGGAATGTGGGTTACCTGAAATTGGAAAATTCAATGTTCATGCCTGTGTCTCCAGAACTCTTGCAGGATGTAATAGAGCAGATGCAGGGATTATATATCCTCTGGCTGGGGTGCAGACATAGTTTGAGAGGTAACTGCGAAGTGTGGTCTGGATCAAGCATGAACTGGTCTACTACCCTATACCCCATTACTTAAACTTTTCCTCTATATGGCACTGGCTAGATAGACTTTTCTGTTGGATTTTGTTTAGTACTGTAGCACAGCTAACCTAAATTATGTAGGGAAAGATGAAGAATTTTAACATGTGTAAACAGTAGATGTGAATGTGAGAGAAAGTTTGAAATAAACAGTCAGAAATGAGCTTTAGAAATGGACATTAGTCAATGGAAAAGAGATAAAATACAGCTGGAAGGGATAATAGTGGAAACAAAAACAGTTAGTGGCCATTGGTGAAATTTGCAGCTCTGATTAATCATAATCAGAATCAGGTTCAATATCACCAGCATATGAAGTGAAATTTGTTGTCTTTGCAGCAACAGTACAATGCAATATATGACAGAAAAAAAAAACAAGAATTTCAGTAGGTAGATATTTATTAAATGGTTAAATTACATAAGTAGTGCAAAAATAGAAATAATAAAGTAGTGAGTATATTATGAGATGCTCCCAAATATGCCAGCCTCTGGGATTCAGATGCTCTAACTCTCCGGAGAGTGGTTAGCTGGTGAGGCCCCTTTAAGGGTTCAGAACAGTTCTGCTAATCGGCATCATGTTTTGGGCACCAAGAATTGAGTGATTAAGGAGCACCTGAACTGAAGTCAAGTCAAGTGAAATCAAATTTATTTATATAGCACATTTAAAAACTGCCCACGTTGATCAAAATGCTGTACAGATCAGAGCAGATAGCTAAAATCACAAATACAAGAAACACAGACATAACCAACAAGGCAAACAGCTTATAGGCACTAAAGAAACAACACAAGGGCCTAGGTCCCTCCTGGCACTTATCCTTGTAAGCAGAACAAGTGCTACACATGCCCTTACACTTCTTCCCTTACCACCATTCAGGGCCCCAGACAGTCCTTCCAGGTGAGGCGACACTATACCTGTGAGTCGGCTGGGGCGATATACTGTGTCCGGTGCTCTGGATATGGCCTTCTATATATTGGCGAGACCCGACGCAGACTGGGAGATCGTTTTGCTGAACACCTACGCTCTGTCCGCCAGAGAAAGAAGGATCTCCCAGTGGCCACACATTTTAATTCTACATCCCATTCCCATTCTGACATGTCTATCCACAGCCTCCTCTACTGTAAAGATGAAGCCACACTCAGGTTGCAGGAACAACACCTTATATTCCGTCTGGGTAGCCTCCAACCTGATTGTATGATCATTGACTTTTCTAACTTCCGCTAATGCCCCAGCTCGTACCCCACCCATTATTTATATACACACATTCTTTCTTTCACTCTCCACTCTCCTTTTTCTCCCTCTGTCCCTCTGACTATACCCCTTGCCCATCCTCTGGGCTTCCCCCCCCCCCCCCCCCCCCGCTTTTCCTTCTCCCTGGGCCTCCTGTCCCATGATCCTCTCATATCCCTTTTGCCAATCACCTGTCCAGCTCTTGGCTCCATCCTTCCCCCTCCTGTCTTCTTCTATCATTTTGGATCTCCCTCTCCCCCTCCCACTTTTAAATCTCTTACTAGCTCTTTCTTCAGTTAGTCCTGATGAAGGGTCTGAGCCTGAAACGTCGACTGTACCTCTTCCTAGAGATGCTGCCTGGCCTGCTGCATTCACCAGCAACTTTGATGTGTGTTGCTAAAAGAGATAGTAAGAGATTTGAAAGTAGGACTTCTCCAACTTCCGTTAATGCCCCACTTCCCCTTCGTACCCCATCTGATATTTATTTATTTATTTATTTCCCCCCCCCCTCCTTTTTCTCCCTCTGTCCCTCTCACTATACTCCTTGCCCATCCTCTGAGATTCCCCCCTCCCCCTTTCTTTCTCCCTAGGCCTCCCGTCCCATGATCCTTTCATATCCCTTTTGCCAATCAACTTTCCAGCTCTTGGCTCCATCCCTCCCCCTCCTGTCTTCTGCTATCATTTTGGATCTCCCCCTCCCCCTCCCACTTTCAAATCTCTTACTAGTTCTTCTTTCAGTTAGTCCTGACGAAGGGTCTCGGCCCGAAATGTCAACTGTACCTCTTCCTATAGATGCTGCCTGGCCTGCTGCGTTCACCAGCAACTTTGATGTGTGTTGCTTGAATTTCCAGCATCTGCAGAATTCCTCGTGTGAACACCAACCCCGTATTGGTGGCGGTCTATTAAAAAGGTGTGATCCACAGTATCGAACACTGCGCTGATGTCAAGAAGAATTAGAATGGCAGGGTCACCTGAGTCGATAGAGAGGAGCAGGTCATCGTACACTTTCAGCAGGGCAGACTCTGTGCTATGATAAACCTTAAAACTGACTGAAATCTTTCCAAGATGTTGTTTTGGTGTAAGTAGAGCAGCAATTGACTGAGAATAACCTGAAGTTCGGTGATCAACCATAAGCCTAACTAGAGATATTGTAATGTTTTGTTTTTACTCTGTTCGCGTTCCACCTTGATACTATTCTTGATTCCAGCCTGAGATACACCAGCACTAGGGTCCCAGCTATCCTCATCAAGGTCTTTCGTCAGAAGACGGTATTCATGGGTTCAAACATCCATTCAGAAATTGGATGGCAAAGGCCAGGAAGCTGATCCTGAATCATTGAATGTGTGCCTTCAAGCTTCTGTACCTCCTTCCTGACGCTAGCAATGAAAACAAGGCATGACCTGGCTAATGGGGATGCTTAACGATGGATGCCACCTTTTTGAGGCATCGCTCCTTGAAGACGTCCTGAATTCTATGTAGGTTAATGGCCATGATGGAGATAGAGTCCACTAATCTCTGGATACTAATCCAAAGCTAACCATCAGCCCTGTATCAAACTAATCCACAGTCTAATACAAATATTTCAAAGTTTCAAAAAACTACAGAATGAAGTATCTCTCTGAGCTTGCCTTTAAAAACCTATTGTCTATTAAGTTCATCTTCTCTGCTTCATTTGGTCTCATTAGCAGAGATTGGAAGGTTTTTAAAAAGAATGACCACAACCAGAGACAAAATCCATCACTTGTTTTTCATGCTAAAGTTGCATATTTCAGATTTCTTCCACGCTTTCTGTAGGAGGGCTGACGTGCTTCCCGAAGGAGCTTTGTGTTGGTGAGGTTGTAAAGGAGCTTTTGATAAAGGTTTTCAGTCTTTTCCCTTTGCATGCATGTTTTGTGTCTCTTTGCTTTCATGTGCATGTGTGAACATGTTGGGTGTAATATTTATTGTCAACACTGCACTCACTCTCAGCTTCTGGTTGTTTTTTCTATCAATACCTGATACTGATCTTAGTAAAACAAAAGCCTGTTGGGTTATAAACACAAGAGTGTGCAAATGTTGGCAATCTAGAGTAACACACACATAATGCTGGAGGAACTCAGCAGATCAGGCAGCATCTATGGAGAGAAATAAAGTGCCAACATTTCAAACCAAAACTCTTCATCAGGATCAATCAACTTCAAACAGTTAGTAAAGCCCACTGATTCTCAAGTGAGATTATGATGATGACTCTGAGTGATGAAATACCACCTTGTTGCTTGCAAGGATGCAATCCCTTTTCTCAGTTCCTACATTTCCACTGTATTTGTTCTTGTGATGAGGCTTTCTACTCTAGGACATCTGAGCTAGCCTCCTTTTTTGGAAAGCAGAATTCCCTACCTCCCGTTGCTATTGATGCAGCTTCACACACATCTCTTCTATTTCCTGTCTGCCTTCCCTCGGCCAAACCACCCCCGCCCTCCTAGGATAGCACTCTCCTAGTCCTCACCTACCACCCCAAGAGCCTATGCAGCCAATGTATCATTCTCTGAAACTTCTGCCATCTTCAATGGGATCTAACTACCAGGCGCATCTTCCCCTCCCTTCCCTTTTCACAAGATTGTTCTCTCAACGTCTCCCTTGTCGTCTCGTTCCTTTCACTAACCCTCTCCCGGCACTTATTCTTGGAACAATTCTCAGTGTTATACATGCCCCTACACTTCCAACTTCATGACCATTCTGGACCCTAAGTGAGGTGATATTTCATATGTGAATCCATCGGTGTCACTTATTGGATCCAGTTTTCCTGGTTCTGCCTCGTCTTCATCAATGAGACCTGAACCAGACTTGACCTCTGCACTTTACTCTGTCAGTCTTACCTACCAGATCTCCAGGTGGTGAGCCATTTTAACTCTACTTTCCAACTACCTCTTTTCCTGTTTTAAAACAATTGTTGGAAAGCAATTTTCTAACTTGAAATTTACTGATATGATAGGTTAAACAGACTGCTATTAGATACTGCCAAGAGACTACATTATAGTATAATCTTTGCAAGATCCAAACTCCTCTGAAATGACTCATGTTGTGAATTGTGATCAAATATTGTTGCTGTTGTCAATGCAAGTTGTTGTCATCTTTTCATACCTTTCCATGTACAATGGTTAAGTAACAAGAAGACCGGAGAATAATACTCTTTCTCGTATGTAACTTCCCTCATTCCAACATAAAGTGTTACAGGTTCTACACTCGGAAAGCGTTCTCATAACTCCAACAGTCCATACAATGTTCAGAGGGACACAGCTGGTGGCAAGAGAGGAAGCATACATTCAGATCCCAATTATCATCAACTTTAAATCAATAGATCTTCAGATTCCATATACCCAGAAGTGGGAATTAAAACCAGCCACTCTGACCTACAGTTACATTTGTGACTAATAGTTACTGATTACATCAGTCCTTTGCATCTCATATAAAGGAAAGCCTTCTGTCATTTGTGAACTGGTGGTTAAGATCTTCCAAGCTCCCTATCCATGAAACAGGATGGAGAACACACGTGCTTGAGTGATGTCAGGGAGTATCTGTAGAAAGGGAAACAAAGTTCACGTTTCAGGCTTCCACTGATGCTTGGAGTATTGTGAATTCCACTTGGAATAATGTGAGCTGCGCTGGGCTGCTTACCTAAGAAGGTAAATGCTAACATTGGAGAGCGGTCAAAGAAGGTTCACAAGAATGATTCCTGGATTGAAAGGCTTGTCATATGAGGAGTGTTTGATGGCTCTGGGCCTGTGCTCACTGGAATTCAGAAGAATGAAGGGTGATCTCTTTGAAATGTTGAATGCTAATGTGACTCAATAGAATCAATGTGGAGAGGATGTTTCCTGTGGTGGGAGAGTTTAAAACCAGAGGACACAGCCTCAGAATAGAGGGATGTCCTTTTAGAAGAGAGATGAGGAGAAATTACTTCGCCCAGAGAGGTCATTGGGCACATTTAAGGCAGAGGTTGATAGGTTCTTGATTAGTCAGGGCATGAAGAGATATGGGGAGACTACAGAAGATTGGGGTTGACAGGGAAAATGGATCAGTCATGATGAAATGGCGGAGCAGATCTAATGGGCCAAATGGCCTAATTCTGCTCCTAGATCTTGTCTTATGGATGCTGCCTGGCCTGCTGAGTGATTCCTGCATTTTCTGCTTTTATTTTAAATTTCTGACATCTGTGAGTTTTTGCACTTACTGATAAGAACGTTGATGTGATAGACACAGAGCATATTGTCATTGTGATACTGGAGGATCATTGATACCTGTGAAACCTAAACCACACTCATTTTAACAAGCACATGGCTAACCCTGAGGTCTTACTTTGAACAACCTTCCAAGTATTTCCAGATGATTCCAACTTGGCAAGGTCCTGTACGGGCAGATAATTTGTTCATTCATACCAAACTCCTGTGTATCACCATTGAAGGCCAGTCATAAATCAGACCCATGGATGGCAAAACAAAATCTGGCACACGATCAACTGCAGGTGCTGAAGCAACACAGGAAAAATTAACACTGGAGGAACTCAAAGGGTCAGGCAGCATCTATGGAGGAAATTCGTCCAGATTATAAGTCTCATTGTCTGTCCATTTCTCCCCATTGTTGCTGCCTGACCTGCCGAATTCCTTCAGGACTGTGAACTGAAACAAAAACAGACCTCAATTCTAGGGGCATGTGATGGAAAGTCCAAACATATAAATTAAGAACAAGCAGAAGCTATTCAGGTCCATAAACCTGCTCAATCCTTCAGTAACATCATCATTCATCTCAGTGTAACCTCTGTTATGAACCCTTTGGATCAGAGGGAGACCTCAAAGCACCTCAGACCTCAGCACTCTACTTCACCTGAATATCATTAATTTACCTGATTGTGGCTTGCTTTACCTGTTAATTGCTCCCTGAAGTCTTGAACAAGCCTTTCCATAATGATATTCATTCTAGTGACCTGTGTAACTGCATTGATTCTTCTGTGAATAAACTCTTGTTGGTGTTTTATACTCAAGCCTTCAGTTACTCCATACATGGTTTCACATGGCTGAGTTCATCATTACAGCTGTGTATGGCATCGGCCTGACAAGGAGAAGCTGTTGAGTGACATGAACATGTGCTCCAGGAAATCCTAACCTCACTGCAGAAGTTCGTCTGAGTTTGGTTCTAGTTCTGAGCACTCGCCTCTGTATCTTGCCATGGATTTCCTTAACCGATGTAAAGGGTCATTAAACTTATTGGCCCCTGAGCGACTTGATGGCAATCCTGAGTCTTGCCAAGGATTTTTGATACAATGCTCTTTAGTATTTGAGTTGCAGCCTTCCAAGTTCCATGGCGCTATGGGAGAAGGATTTACCTAGCTGCTTTGATGTAGACCACTTTACACAAACAATAAGGAGAGTGTCGAACCAACCACCAGTGGTCAGGGTACAGCCAACAGGTTCTACCATCTATGTCAGGACGGCTTGTCTGTAATGGATTAAACTATAGAATTCCATACTTTGGCTGGAGAGAGCAGTTGGAACATGGAGCCACTAACCAGCACATGTTATCAGGGTCTTAGTAACGATATTAAGGATGGATAGCAGCCAGAGACTAGTTAAGGATCTGGAGATTCTCATATACCTGACAATCCAGAGAGATAAATCCCTGAGAGGAGGAGAGAACTTTTCACAAAGAACTTATCTTCATGCCTGATCAATATCTTCTTTGACCCCACATTCAAGAAAAAAAACACAAAAATCACTCCACCGACTCCTCTACCTGAGGAGCCAATGCAAATCAACAGAACCAGGTTCTCTCCATCTAAGCGGGAGAGATGAACAAGGGAGAAAAGCTGTGTTTATTGCAGAAAAGCGAGCCACTATCACTCTTTTTGTCCTGAATTATCAGGAAATTCCCAAGACCATCCAGGAAGTGGAGGACTGTGAAGGTCTCTAATTTTTCTTCTTCTGCCTTGTTGCTTTTGGAATGGCACTACCTTCTCTTTTATTGTGGGAGGAACATCAGCACATCCTTGAAGCCTTTGTTGACTCCAGTGTTATGGGTCATTTCCTAGATCTGGGGCAGGCCAGATGCATTAACGTGCTCTTTTCCCACCTAGACCAGCCAGTCTACACCACGGCTCTGGATGGGAGACTAGTGGTCTCAAGGCAAATTTGTTTTCTTACCTCTCCTCTCAAACTTACTGTTAAACTGCATGTGGAATCTGTTCAATTTTTTCTTATCCGTTCCCCTGAGATTCCACTCATTCTTGGTCATTCTTGGCTGGCTTTCCACAACCATCTTATCAATTAGTCCACTGGCACTCTCCAGGGTTGGTCAGCCTCATACTTGACCAATTATTTACCTTCTGAGTTGCTGCAAGATCTCCTGAGATGCCTGCAAGATCTTTTGAGCCACTTCCTGTTTCTCCTGATTCCTCTCCAGATTTCTCTGAGCCGGATCCTATTTCACCTGAATTGTCTTGAGTGCTTACTGATTATTATGACTTGCTGAGGTACTTAACAAAAAGAAACCCTCCAGACTTCCACCTCATTGGGATTACGATTGTGATTTTGACTTGCTAACTGACACTACTCCTCCTCAGGGAAGATTTTATTCTTTCGGCCACGAAGGGAAAACTATGGAGGGGTACATTCAGGAAGCACTGGAGTCTGGGTTTATTTAACTATCCACATCTCCCGCTGGTGCTGGTTTCTTTTTTGTATCTAAGAAGGATGGTGGCTTAAGGCCATGCATCAATTATAGGGGTTTAAACAAGTTTACCATCAAGGACGGATACCCGCTTCCACTCATGAACAACACTTTTGAGCTGCTACAGGGGCCACCATTTTTACAAAGCTTGAGCTCTGGAATGCTTACGATCTTATTTGCACTCAAGAGAGGAATGAGTGGAACGCTTCCACTGGCCATTATGAATACCTTCGGCGTGGTGAACGCTCTGACGGTATTGCAGAGCTTAATTAACAACGTGCTCAGGATATGCTCAATCGTTTTATTTTTTTTTAATGGATGACATACTTATCACCTTTCTGTCCTTAAAAGAACCTCTCCAGCACGTCCAACAGATTCTCCAATATTTACTACAGAAGCAAATATATGTTAAACTTGAAAAGAGTAAATATCGTTTCCAAAGTTTCTTCTCTTGGTTTAGTTATCTCTAATGTCAATCTACAGGTGAACCCTGCTGAGACCTAAGCCATACAGAATTGGCTACACCAATCTCTGTAAAACTGCTCCAACACTTTTTGGGGATTGCCAATTTTTATTGGTGATTGATTTGTAGTTTCAGTTCTGCAGTGGCACTGCTCACCAGTTTAACTAAAGGATTTGCTGGGCCTTTCTACTGGACCCCCAAGGCTGAGGTGGCTTTTCCTGAGCTAAAACAAAGATTTACAACAACACTAGTTCTTGTACCGCCAGGCACAGATTTCTCTGTTGTTGTTGAGGTTGACGCCTCAGACATTGGAATGGGAACCATTTCATCTCAATTTATCTTGTAGTTTATATTGGTTCATAAATTACACCCATGTGGTGAGCGTGTCTTGTGTGGTGAGGTCCTTGATATTGGGTGCTGCTTTCCTGTGACAGTTTCACGTAGATGTGCTCAATGGTAGGGAGTGCTTTACCTGTGATGGACTGGGCCATATACACTACATTTTGTAGAGACTTCTGTTTATGGGCATTGGTTTTCCATACCAGGCTGTGATACAGCCAGTCATTATAATCTCCACTACACACCTACTGAAGTTTGTCAAAGTTTTAGATGTCATGCTGAATCTGTGCAAACTCCTCAGGATGTAGAAGTTCTGCTGTGCTTTCTTCATAATTGCATTTAAGAACTGAGCCCATGCCAAGTACTCCAAAATAATAATACTGAGGAATTCAAAGTTGTTGACCCTCTCCACTTCTGATCTCCCAATGAGGACCGGCTCGTGGACCTCTGGTTTCCTCCTTGTGAAGTCAATAATCAGCTCCTTGGTCTTGCTGACATTGAATAAAACCTTGTTGTTAAGGCACCACTCAGCAAGATTTTCAATCTCTTTCTTATATACTGATTTGTCACCACCCTTGATTTGGCTTACAGCTGTCAACAAACTTGAATATGGCATTGGAGTTGTGCTTAGCCACACAGTTATAAGTGTAAAGTGAGTAGAGCAAGGGACTAAGCACACGGCCTTGTGGTGTACCTGTGCTGATAGAGACTGTAGAGGACATGTTATTGCCAATCCAAATGGACTGGGGTCCAGAAGTGAGGAAATTGAGGATCCAATTGCATAAGGGGGGATTAAAGCTTATTGATTAGTTTTGAGGGGATGATAGTATTGAATGCTGAGCTGTAGCCGATAAAGAGTATTCTGACATATGCATCTTTGCTGTCTAGATGTTCTAGGTTTGAGTGAAAATCAAAGTGAGATAGCAACTGCTGTGAACTTGTTGCTCCAGTAAGATGGAATATTGACTCCATAGTACAGAGAGCTCAGGAGCAGCGTGAGGCTGACCCAGACAATGATCCTGGTGGTAATATCTTTTTTACCCGAGGCAGTTTGGTCAGAGGTACTTAATTAGTGGCATGCCTCTAATCTTGCTGGACACCCGGAGGTTACTCACACTATGGAGTTTGCTAAGGAATGATTCTGGTGGCCAGTTATGAACAAGAATATCAAGTCAAATGTGTTGGCTTGTAAGGTGTGTGCTAGGAACAAAGAACCAGGATCACAGCCCCAAGGACTATTTCAGCCTCTTCCTATCCCATCTTGTCCTGGGTCGCACATTTCCATGGATTTCATTACTGGTCTCCCTTCATCTCAAGGAAATTCGGTCATCATCATTGTGGTGGATCATTTTTCTAAAGCCTGTCACTTTGTACCTTTCCTAAACTTCCAACAATATCTGAGACAGCAAACCTTATGCTACAGAACATCTTTCAAATACATGATTTTCCTCAGGATATCATCTCGCATCGTGGTCCCCAGTTCACATCTAGATTCTGTTAGGGTTTCTGTCATCTCATTGGAGACTCTGCAAGTCTTTCCTCTGGCATTCACCCATAGATTAATGGACAATTTGAGAGGGTTAACCAGGATTTGGAGAGGACTCTGAGGTGCTTGGTTTCAAGGAATCCTACAACGTGGAGTGACTATTCGCCCATAATACTCTACAATATTCTTCCATAGGAATGTCACCTTTTAAATGCCAATTCAACTATAATCCTGCATTATTTCCGGAGCAGAAATCTTAGGTGGATGTTCCGTCAGCTGAGCAATTAATTCAGGCAGAAATGGTCAAAGGCCAGGAAAGCCCTGCTGGCCAGTTCTCAACAACATCAACGTCATGCTAACCACTAGAGATGGCAAGGTCCACCCTCTTATTCCAGAGAGCAAGTGTGACTATCAAACAAAGATCTTCCCATTATATCAGTTGGCTTCCCATTATATCAATTCTTTTAAGATTCTTTGCCAGATCAACTTTGTTACTTAACATCTGCAACTTCCATGCACCATGTGAATCCACCCTACTTTTCATGTGTCCCATCATAAACCTATACTTTCTAGCTCCTTGGCTCCTGTCTCCAGGCCTCTTCCACCTCCCCTTTTATTGATGTCCAACTGATGTATACAGTTTGACGACTGTTGGACTCCCACATGGTATGTGGCAAGATGCAATATTTGGTGGACTGGGAAAGATATGAACCAGAGGAGAGGTATGGGTTCCTTCTTGGGGAATTTTGCATCATGAGTTGATACAGAGGTTCATAACCACCATTCTGATTGTCCTGGTCTATCAGGAGCTGGCTGTAGGAGAGGGGGGATCCTGTCATGAACCCTTTGGATCAGTAGTAACTGTGAGTTCCTTGTATGACTATGTACTACTTAAGTTACAAGTGCTGAACATTCGTCGTTCAGTCTTGAACTGATTGCTTCACAGCGATGTTAGTTCTGAGTGACCTCTGTATCTTCACTGATTCTTCCATGAATAAACTCTTGTCACTGTTTTATGCTCGGGTCTCCAGTTACTCTGCGTGTGGGTTCACTAGCCTGAGTTTATCGTTGCAACCTCAATGCTACACTCCTGTCTACCTACAGTAACCTTTCAGCCTCTTGCTTATCAAAGATCTATCTACCTCTGCCTTAAAGATAGCCAAATACTTCCAATACTTCCAAGGATGGTTCAAAGACAGATGACTCTGGGAGAAAAAGATTTTTCATCTCTATGTTAAATGGTTGATCCTGTGGTTTTTGAACAGTGACCCCTAGTTCCAGTTTCTCCAACATAAGGAAACTTTGTCTCTGCATCTAATCTGTTAACATCCTTCTAGATCTTACGTATTTCAATAAAACCACCTCTCAGTGTTCTAAACGTGATCAGGTTCAAGCCTAAATTGTTGACCGTTTAAATCAAGATCCATATCCCAATAGAGAGTGGAGAAGGGGAGTTCGACCCATTAGGTTCCATTAGCAATTGTTTGCTGCTGCAAGTTCCAACATCTCAGTCTGTTCTATCTCCCTGTACTACTCCAAAGCAAAGTTTATTCCAAATAGGCCTTTCTTCAACTGCAGTTCTGTGAGACCCTTTCTCACTTCTCCCCTCTGTGGTTTTCACTGATGTCCAGCTCATCAACTGTGTTCTTGCCAAGACTCATTACTACAGCCATCTATCCTTTCTCAGTATCAGCACTTCCCCATCTCCTCTTTGTACAGCCTCTCTTCTCTCAGTGCTAATGCAGGTTTTTGAACAAAAATGTCAATAATTCCCTTCCCTCACTGATGCAGGTTGGCCCACAGACTTCCTGCTGCAGGTTTTCTATTGTTCTGGGTCTAGGTATTTGACATTTATTGTTTTGTATGTTCTGCACCTCTTAATTTTATAGCATTCTTTAATTTTATGTAAATCAAATCCTCAGAAGCCAACTGAGGCCCTGGCAAGAAAACACGTTGATCTTTCTCAGAGTTGGGCACCACTATTTACAGTAGTAGCCAAGTATTTCCAGGGAAAGGGCATTTGGAAATAAATAGATGTTCTTCTAGGAATGTCTGATAGAGAGATAAGTTTAAGTGTTGACTTGCATTCCCCTTGTATTTTGAACCAATATGCTAATATTGACAATTAAATATCTTGACCTTTAAATACAAATTAAGATTCAATTGGAAAAACTCAACCATTGATCTATCATAATACAACTATAAATGATGCTTTTGCGAGCTTGTTCTTTATTGTGAATGCTGTGCAGCAAACCATAGTGCACAAGCAACCCATTGTTTAAAGCTAGAGATCGAACAAAGACACGATTCTTTTTGCCAGATCCGTTGAAGACTTTAAACCTTAGTGCGCAAGACCCATATCAAATATTGTGAAAGATGTTTATGTATACCAAGAGTACCTTGAACAAATCAGTACACTGAGTACAAATCCATAAATGACATCAGCCTCATTACTGTCACAGGGTGTCATAATGAAGTATGTAGAACCCAGAAGAATTTTCCATGGAAGGAACTAAGAAAAAGAGAGAAATCACATCCACACATTTTCACATCACATTGCACAACCCCACCAGTCTATATCCTCACCACAGACCACAATGCTTTTCAAGGCCACCTACCCACATTCTCACAATATTCCTCAAGCCTATTCAACTGATGTTCCACCATGTCCCTCACCACCATTTACGATTTCACTGTGCCACCCATGCCCACTGTGTACTTTCCTGGTTTCTCTTTACATCAGACGTATCTAGCAAGTACCCTATTTCTACCTCAACTTCTTTAAATCCACCTAGCTGCCATAATATTGCACCATTCATCTCCAAAGCACATTTGCAATGATCATCTGAGCATCTTTTGGTGTCTTCACCCAAAACCTTGGCGTGTGCTTTACAAAAACTATGAGAGTAAGGTTGTGGGAGCTAAGATATTTGGAGGAGGAAATTTAGAAGGCATGCAAAGGTCAAACACTAACACAATCACTGAATCCAGATAAACTTAGGTGTGGCGCTACAGATCTCACAAATAAAATTCATGACAGCCCACGTTCTGCCCCTTGATTCCTGTTCACAAGACCCTTCCCAGTGCTGCCCTCCCACTCCTCCATTCCTCAGGCAGGCGTGTATCTGACTTCTTATCTTGCAACTTCAGGCCCTGTCAGTCTTTGCAGACTTCACATTCAAAGGCAATTTCGGGCTGATATTATGTGATGTAGCACTAGAAATCTCAGGGTTGTATATGGTGACATATGTGAAATTTGATAATAAATTTACTTTGAACTTTGGACTGAATTTCACACTGAAGTTTTCTTCCTTGAATTTAATATACCTACTAAGGATTTACATTGTTGGGAACATAATGGTTTTGAAGTTCGAGATAAAGTTGTTTCTTGGGCATGAAGTTGTTGAGTGTGCTTTTTCCAAAGAAGAAGTTACTACATATTTTTGGCAACAAGGTGAACTGATTTTGTGAATGTATCGACACGTTTTTCGAACGGGAGTTTCATGTTTCAGATGGCTACGTTTGGAACTATCGTTGAATTTCTGGAAGGGAATGAGGACTGGCCGGTGTATGAGGAAAGGTTGGGACACTTTTTCTGTGCTAATCGAATTACTGAGGAGACTAAGAAGCGCTCTATTCTCCTGAGTGTGTGTGGGACGAAGACTTACAAGCTAATAAGGAATTTAGCCACACCGCAGAAACCAGGGGACATTCCATATGACGAACGGGTCAAGCTCGTGGGGAACCACTACAATCCGAAACCTTCTGTGATAGTACAATGGTGTAAGTTTCACAGCTGTTTCAGGAAGCCAGGTCAGTCTGTGGCCAAGTTCATGGCCGAGCTTCGGCAGCTATCAGAGCATTGTGATTTTGGAGCGGTGTTGGAAGATATGCTCCGTGATTGATTAGTATGCGGCATTAATAATGACGGCATACAATGCCGCCTGTTAGGGGAAACCCCACCGTTGACTTTCAAGAAAGCCTTCGAGATTGCCCCAGGCATGGAGATGGCTGCTAATAATGTCAAAGATACCCAGAAAGGATATGGGGATTTGGAGGGGAAACGGATGGGGAACCACCTGAACCATATTATGCCACAGTCACTGTCAGGGGAAAGGACATTAAGTTTGAGATTGATTCAGGGGCTACTGCATCAGTCATTATTGAGGAGACCTACAGGAGGATATGGGGGTCCAACCTGTCTCCCATTAGACTGTCAAAGCTCAAACTTAGGACCCATACGGGGCAGCCCATTCCTCATTTAGCGTGTTATATGTGGACATTTCAGCCAGGGATCAGAAGGCTGAAGCCAGGCTAGTGATAGCTAAGGGCAGGGGGCCCAGTCTTTTGGGTCACGATTGGCTTTGCAAAATCCGGCTAAACTGGCATGAAATTAAGTATCCACACACGACGGAGAACATTCTGCAGCGGTACAGTGACGTTTTCAGGGACGAGCTGGGCACACTGAAGGGTATGACAGTGAAATTCCATGTCGACCCTGAGGTTACACCATGTTTTTTTAAGCCCAGGTCGGTGCCCTATGCCATGAAAGGCAAAGTTGAGTAGACACTGGAACGTTTACAGAGGCTGGGCATTATTGAGCCCATCCAGTTTTCAAGGTGGGTGGCTCCCATTGCTCCGGTTTTGAAGGCAGACAAAACGGTGAGGATATGTGGGGATTATAAGCTTAAGGTGAATCAGGTCTCTAGGCTGGAGGAGTACCCATTGCCACGAGTGGAAGACCTTTTTGCAACCCTGTCAGGGGGTAAGCTGTTTACAAAGCTGGACATGAGCCACACCTACCAACAGCTGCTGCTCGACGAGGATTCAAAGGAGTACGTCACAATTAATACGCACAAGAGATTATTCAAGTACAATCGCCTGGTGTTTGAAGTGGCATCCAGCCCTGCCATTTTCCAAAGGACAATGGACACTTTGCTGCAGGGGATTCCGCATGTAGCAGTGTACCTTGATGATATCTTGATCACGGGGGCGAGGAGGTGGAGCATCTGGTTAATTTAGAATGGCTGCTGAAGAGGCTCTCAGACGCAAGGCTGCAGTTGAAACGTGGAAAATGTGTGTTCCTGACACCGAGTATGACTTACCTGGGACACAAGATCACAGCTGAGGGGCTCTGCCCTGTGGAGGACAAAGTAAGAGCTATCAAGGAGGCCCCAACCCCCAAGACCGTCACAGACAGATCACTTTTGGGCATGGTGAATCATTATGGCAAGTTTCTTCCAGACCCTTCAAGGGTTTTAACCCTACTGTATAAGCTGCTTCACAATGACACTAAGTGGCAGTGGGGTGAAGAGCCGGGAGAAAGCTTTCAAGGAAGTGAAAGAACTCCTCCACTCAGCAAAGCTGCTTGTTCACTATGACCCAGACAAGGAGATCACTCTTCTATGCGATGCCTCGCCCTATGGAGTCAGGGCAGTTCTCTCACATGTAATGGAGGACCGTTCAGAGAAGCCTATTGGTTTTGCTTCATGTACCCTGACAGCTGCTGAGAAGGGATATTCAGGGCTAGACAAAGAAGATCTGGCCATTGTTTTGGCGGTCAAACGCTTTCATCAGTACCTTTATGGACGCGTATTTACAATTTATACGGACCATAAACCACTTAATTGCCTGTTCACTGAGACTAGGTGCATCCCACCACTAGCCTCAGCCAGGATACAGCATCGGGCTCTTACATTGTCAGCCTACTGGTACACTGTAGTGTACAGAGTGGGTGGGAATAATGCAAATGCTGATGCACTGAGTCGACTACCTTTACCTGAGACACCTGTTACTACATATGTGCCTCCAGAGACTGTGTTTTCATTGGGGAGGCTGTCAGAGACACCTGTAAAGGTGACTCAGATCAAGCAGTGGGCAGAGAGGGACACAGTCCTGTCCCAAGTCAAGACTTTTCTTTTGCAAGGTTGGCCCAGAGTCGTGGAAGGAGAGGAACTGAGGCCTTATTGCAAACGCAAGACAGAACTCATTCTGCAGGATGGCTGCATTTTCTGGGGGGCAAGGGTCATCGTGCCTCCCCCTGGCCATTCACAGATTGTGGAGGGAATCTATGAGGCTCACCCAGGAGAGTCTCAAATGAAAAGCCTTGCAAGATCCTACGTTTGGTGGCCGAGAATGGATCAGGGTCTGGAGAACAAGGTAAAATCATGCACGCAATGTCAGACTAATCAGAATATGCCACCACCAGCTCCTTTGCACCCATTGGAGTGGCCAGACCCACCCCTGGTCTAGGCTACATTTGGACTTTGCTGGCCCTTTTATGGGGCAGATGTTTCTTGTAATGGTAGATGCGCATTCTAATGGATCGAAGCTCACATCATGAGCAACATCACAACCCCCTCAACCATAGGCAAACTCAGGCAAGTGTTTGCAGTCCACGGGTTGCCTGACACTCTGGTCACTGATAATGGCCCAACATTCACTAGTGAGCTGTTCAGTGAGTTCATGCGGCAGAATGGCATTCATCACATTCGGACAGCCCCTTTCCACCCAGCCTCCAATGGTTTGGCTGAGCGGGCTGTTCAGACAGTGAAGGAAGACCTGAAGCGGATGACAGGGGATTCTCTTAGCATTTGGTTTTCACGTTTCCTGTTTAAATACGGCCTCACGCCACAGACTACAACTGCTCGCACTCCAGCAGAGATGCTGATGGGTCGTAGGCCCAAGTCAAGATTGGACGTGCTGCGCCCAGACATGAAGGCAAAAGTGGAAGAGAAAGCAGGAAAAGCAGAAGGAGGGACATGATCAACAAGCGCAAGAGAGGCAGTTAAAACCGGATGATAATGTCTACGTGAGAAACAATCAGAAATGGCTGCCTGGGGTTATTCTTAAGCAGAGTGGTCCCGTCTCCCATGTTGTTAAGCTGACTGATGGGCGTGTTTTCCGCAGACATCAGGACCATGTGCGCCTGCGTCACGATACCGGCTCAGAGGCAGACAGTTCCATGGAGTTTCCATTTGTGAGAGAGACTACTGCAGAAGCATGTCCATCAGTGACTTTGCCAGAAGGAGAGATGCTGGCAGAGGGGTCGGGGTCCCCTGAGGAGGATGGACATTCTCACGTAGACACACAGACCCCTCTCTTGCCCCCAACACCAGACCCACTCAAAACACCATCACCAGCGGGGCCTGCTGGGTCACCAGGGGTAATTGGCAGATCACAGCGCACTCGTAAACCGCCTGACAGACTGAATCTTTGACAGGACAGCTTTTTTTTATTGTTGTTAGATTGAATGTTGAATCTGTCACATTTTCCAGATGTTTTGTATTGATAAACTGTTGCTGAGATACTAGTATAAGTTTTCAGGGGTACGCAAGTTAATAACACCACTGTTTTTATTTCCTAGTTCTTACATTTGGGGAATGTTGGATTTTAAAGGAGAAGTGTTGTAATGTGAGCATTATTAAAAGTAATAGTCATAGTCATACTTTATTGATCCGGGGGAAACTGGTTTTCGTTACAGTTGCACCATAAATAATAAATAGTAATAAAACCATAAATAGTTAATTAGTAATATGCAAATTATGCCAGGAAAATAAGTCTAGGACCAGCCTATTGGCTCAGGGTGTCTGACCCTCCAAGGGAGGAGTTGTAAAGTTTGATGGCCACAGGCAGGAATGACTTCCTATGACGCTCTGTGTTGCATCTCGGTGGAATGAGTCTCTGGCTGAATGTACTCCTGTGCCCAACCAGTACATTATGTAGTGGATGGGAGACATTGTCCAAGATGGCATGCAACTTGGACAGCATCCTCTTTTCAGACACCACCGTCAGAGAGAAAGTTAATACTAATCAGGATAATGGGGGGGGGGGGGTTTACTTCCGTTCTTTTTACTTCCGGTGGGCTCTGTATATAGTGTACCTGTCATGCCATACGGGTTATGAAAGCCTCTGTATATACATAATGGTTTTGATGTTTGAGATAAAGTTGTTTCTTGGGCATGAAGTTGTCGAGTGTGCCTTTTTCAAAGTAGAAGTTACTACACTCCTATCTTCCCTGCTGCTTGTTTCCACCGTGCATCCCGTCTGGCTGATATTCGCAATGGCCATTGAACCGTTGGGCAGCTGGGACTTAGGATTTGAGTCCTAATGGGATGGGCCGCAGGTAAAGCCAGATTGGGTTCAGAAGAGCCGACCTGGATGCAGGCCATGATGCTGCCACCCGCAAATCAGAGGCACCAGAGATGATTAGATTAGATTAGATTATGAGGACACGCAGTCCTTTTTTATTGTCATTTAGTAATGCATGCATTAAGAAATGATACAATGTTCCTCCAGAATGATATCACAGAAACAGAAGAGAAACCAAGACTGAGAAAATGACAAAAACCACATAATTATAACATATAGCTACAAGCTATAGTGCAAAGCAATACCGTAATTTGATAAAGAACAGACCATGGGCACGGTAAAAAAAAGTCTCAAAGTCTCTCGAAAGTCCCATCATCTCACACATTCGGTAGAAGGGAGAAGCTCTCCCTGCCATGAACCTCCAGTGCCGCAAACTTACCGATGCAGCACCCTGGAAGCACCCAACCACAGCTGACTCTTGAGTCTGTCCGAAAACTTCGAGCCTCCGACCAGCCCTCAGACACCGAGCACCGAGCAACATCTCTGCCAAGCCCTTCAACCCCAGCCCCAGCAACAGGCAATAGGCAAAGCCGAGGATTTGGGGCTTTCCCCTCTGGAGATTCTCGATCGCACAGTAGCAGCGGCAGCAAAGCGGGCATTTCAGAAGTTTCTCCAGATGTTCTTCCGTGCTTCTCACATCTGTCTCCATCAAATCAGGATTGTGCACGGTACCTACTTACAAATACGATATCATTTCGGAGCGGCCGCGCACTGCGTTGCGCCGCCATCTTCTCCTTGCGAGATGACATGAAGGCAGCGTGTAGTGAAGCTGTGAGTGACTGTCTTGGACATTTCTTTTGTGATTGCAAGACCCTGTTGGATATTGACTGTCACAGGCCTGCTTCCCTTGTTTGGCGGGAAGACAAGCGGCAAGGCAGGAGTGTTGCCTTGGTTGTAGTGAGGACTAGGCCTCGAGCCACAGGTTTGTATTGTAGCGTGGCATCTGGGCACGGATGGGGGTGGCCTCTCCTGTTGGTGCTGCCCTCCAGTGTTGGATTGGTGGGATTACAGGCTGGACTGCCAGGTCTTGCTGCTCAGGGTCTTGGATTAAAAATATGTTTTTTACATGACCATGCTCTTTTTTTTCCCCCCCTTTCTCGTTATTTTGAATGCGTGTGTATGTTTTTGTACTTTGGCCCCAAAAGAGCACTGTGTTTTGTTCGGTTGTATCCATGTATGGTTTGAATGACAATGAAACTTGATTTGATTTGATTTAGCACACTGTCCTTCACCAGTCAGAGCACTGAGTGTAGTAGGTGGGATATTATGTTACAACTGTATAAGTAATTGGCGAGACCAGACTTGGAGACCTGTGTATAGTTTTGGTCACTCTATTATAGGAAAGAAGCGATTGAACTAGAAAGTCTACAGAGAAGATTATGGATTTTGCCCGGACTAAAGGCCTTGAGTTATAGGGAGAAGTTGGCCAGGATAGGTCTTTATCACTTGGAATATAGGAGAATGAGGGGTGACTTCATAGAAGAGTTTAAAAGTTATACGAGACATGGATATCGTGGATGGTAACAATATTTATTCCAGGGTGTGGAGTACAAAACTAGGAGGGATAGATTTAGGGTGAGTGGGAAAAGATTTAAAAGCAACTGAAAGACAACTTTTTCACTGAGAGGATGGTGAGTTTATGGAATAAGCTGCCAGAGGAAGTGGTTGTAGCAGGATCAATGGTATCATTTTAAGAAGCACTTGGAGAGATACATTAAAGGGTGGAGCTCAGAGAGATAGAGGCTGAATGCAGGAAGCTGTGACTAGCTGGTTGGATGTCATTTGATTATTTATTGAGATACTGTGTGGAATAGGACCTTCTGGCCCTTTGAGCTGTTCCGCTCAGCAATCCCTCAATTTAATTCTAACCTAATCACAGGACAACTTACAATTACCGATTAATCTACCAACCGGTATGTTTTTGGACAGTGGGAGAAAACCTGGAGGAAACACATGCAGTCATGGGAAGAACATACAAACGCCTCACAGGCAGCAGTGGAACTGAACCCAGGTAAAGCATCATGCTACTACACTACCATGTCATCATGTTGGTATGGACATGTCCCCATGCTGTATTGTTCTGTGAATCCATGACATAGTGAATTAAAGTAATAATGATCCCAATAATGTTAACTCAACACTCGTTCTTCACAGCAATACACAATATTACAATAAAGTGTGTTCATTACTCCTCACAGAGAAGGAGTGTTATGTTGAAGCAATGAATAGCACACGTGATTTGTGGTGAGGGCTGCATACCATCGCAGACTTCAAAGCCAAACGTTGTGGTGCCACCAACATCACAGCCTCTCTCCCAGATGAGCTCAATCACTTTTATGCTGAGTTCGATGTCGCTAACTCTGAACCTCTGAGGCAAGCCACCGCTACAACCTGCAGCCTGGTCACCTCTGAGGCTGAGGTATGCAGACATTTCCAATGCGTGGACCGTTGCATGGCTGCAGGACCGGACGGCATCCCAGGACCAGTACTTAGGATGTGCACAGCACAACTGGCAGGTGTGTTTACTGGCATTTTTAATCTCTCCCTCTCCCAGTGTAAAATGTCCTCCTGTTTCAAATTGTCCACCATTGTCTCTGTACTAAAAAGGACCAAGGTAACATGCCTGAACAACTGGCATCCTGTCGCACTCACCTCAATAATAAGCAAATGCTTAGAGAGGCTGGTCAAGGATTACACCTGCAGCTTGCTACCACCCAAACTGGACCCCCTACAAGTCACCTACCAACACAACCAATCAACAGACGATACAATAACCACTGCTCTACATACTGTCCTTACACATCTGGAGAAGAAGGATGCTCATGTGAGAATGCTGTTCTTGGACTACAGTTCAGCATTCAACACGATAATTCCATCCAGGCTCGATAAGAATCTCAGAGACCTCAACCTTGACCATGTCTTGTGCATCTGGATCCTGGACACCCTGTCAGATCGCCAGCAGGTTGTAAAAGTGGGCTCCCTCACTTCCAACCCTCTGACTCTCAATACAGGAGCCCCTCATGGCTGTGTACTAAGTCTCCTCCTTTACTCCCTGTATACTCATGACTGTGTCGCCACCCACAGCTCTAATCTGCTAATTAAATTTGCCAACGACACTACATTGATTGACCTTATCTCAAACAATAACGAGGTGGTCTACAGGGAAGAAGTCATTTCTCTGACACAGTGGTGTCAAGAAAACAACCTCTCCCTCAATGTCGCAAAAACAAAGGAGCTGGTTGTGGATTACAGGAGGAATGGAGATGGGCTAACCTCTATTGACACCAATGGATCTGGGGTTGAGAGGGTAAACATCTCTCGGCATCCACATCACCAAGGACCTCACCTGATCTGTATACACCAGCTGTGTGGTGGAAAGAGCACAGCAGCACCTCTTTCACCTCAGACAGTTGAGGAAGTTTGATATGGGCCCCCAACTCCTAAGAACTTTCTACTAGGCCAAAATGGACAACATCCTGACTGGCTGCATCACTGCCTTAATCACAGGACTCTGCAGAGAGTGGTGCGGACAGCCCAACGCATCTGTAGTTCTGAACCTCCTATGATTCAAGACATTTACAAGTACAGGTACGTAAAAAGGGCCTGTAGGATCACTGGGGACCCGAATCACCCCAACCACCATCTTTTCCAGCTGCTACCATCTGGGAAACAACACAAAAGCCAGGACCAACAAGCTCCAGGGCAGCTTCTCCCAGCAGGCCATCAGACTGATGAACTCACACTGATTTGAGTGTACTCTGTTACATTGACTGTTCTATTTACTATAAATTACTCCGATTGCACATTGCACATTTAGATGGAGAAGTAATGTAAAGATTTTTACTCCACATGTATATGAAGGATATAAGAAATAAAGTCAATTCAAAGTCAGATGTTGCTGAGGCCTAATTTGGAGTATTGTGTGAAGTTTTGGTCACCTACCTACAGGAAAGATGTACAGAGTAAATTTACAAGGATGTTGTTGGGACTGGAGGACCCAAATTATAAGGAAAAAATGAATAGGTTAGAATTTTATTCCTTGGAATGTAGAAAATTGAGATGTGGTGTACCAAATTATAGATAGGGTAAATGCAAGCAAGCTTTTTCCACTGTGGTTGGGAGGGACTACAACTAGAGGTCATGAATTAAGGGTGAAAGGTGAAAAGTTTAAGGGAAACATGATGGGAAACTTCTTCACTCAGAGGGTCGTGGGAGTGTGGAACGAGCTGCTAGCACAAGTGGTGCAACTTCTATAGATGTACCGTTTAGAGCATTCTGACGGGCTGCATCACTGTCTGGCATGGGGGCGGGGGTGGCGGGGTTACTGCACAGAACTGAAAGAAGCTGCAAAGGGTTGTAAATTTAGTCAGCTCCATCTTGGATACTAGTCTTCGAAGTGCTCAGGACATCTTCAAGGAGCGATGTCTCAGAACGGTAGAGTCCATTATTAAGGACCTCCAGCAGCCAGGGCATGCCCTTTTCTCACTATTACCATCAGGTAGGAGGTACAGAAGCCTGAAGGAACACACACAGCGATTCAGAAACAGCTTCTTCCTCTCTGCCATCCGATTCCTAAACGGACATTAACTCATGAACACTACCTCAAATTTAATATATATTATTTCTGTTTTTGCACAATTTTTAATCTATTCAATATACCTATACTGTAATTGAATTACTTATTTATTTATTATTATATTTATTTTTTCTTCTTCTTCTACATTATGGATTGCATTGAACTGCTGCTGCTAAGTTAACAAATTTCATGACACATGCCGGTGATAATAAACCTGATTCTGCTTCTGTGAGTTTGTTTCAAGGCTTAAGAGAAGTTTGAATAGGTATGGGTAGGGGTATGGAGGGCTCTGGTCTGGGTGCAGGTCGATGGGAGTAGGTGGTTTACATGGTTTGGCATGGACTAGATGAGCTGAAGGGCCTGTTTCTGTGCTATACTTTTCTATGATTTTATGAGCAATAAATACCAATCTTACACATGAGGTACAGACCTCAACATCAGAAAAGAAAGAAAATAACTTTATTGACAAATTTGAAGTTGCTGGATTTACCCAATATCTGGATTTAGATTTGCAGCAGTAGCTTATTTGGTAGTAACTCTTAATGGTGAATAAGAAAAGTTGTGGGCTCAAGTCCTCCTTCTGACATCTGTACATTAGTGAGAAATGATACATTCCAGATTAGATGTAAAATCAAAACCCCTTCAAGCAGATACAAAAGATTTTGTACAACTTTTCTTGTGCTAAACATGAACAATGTTTATCTGTTGTTCACCATTGCTGGTCACTGATACTTTGCGGTATATAGGAGCTTACATTTCCCAGGAGTTGTTTAGTAGACCTTGGTGGGGGGGGGGCAGCCTACTCACAGGTTTTGATTTTATTTATACCATGACAACATGATAAATTAAGAAAAGGTTACAGCACACATTACAGCACAACTTGCAAGCACTTTACACCACAAAAACCATTTCCCCCACTAATACATCAGTTAATTTTTGGAGGCATATATACATTTACTAGCTGATATAATAAAACAATTCAGGTTGGATACAAGTGCCATGTCATTTCTCTTTATGCATGAGAGGATAGGAAAGATTTGATTTTTAACATGTAATCCTTATTCTGATAAGAAGATGTCATACGTGATATAGATGTTACATTACATTTGCTTCATGTTAAAGATGACAGGATTTTTAGAAAATATAAATAACCTTGTAAGTGATAAAACACCATGAAATTGGCACATTTGTAAACTTGTAATGTTTTTATGCTTTTAATTTGATCCTTATACATATGCTTGCAGAAACAGTGTTTCTGTTTAATGATTCAGTATTGAAGTCAAGATGGGATCCAGTTCAATGACAGTCACGGAGAAAGGATTGTGATGGATACAACAGAACTATTGTGTTTTGTGCTCTGACTTTCGCAAAATGTCCAGAAGTACTGGAAACAGCCAAAAGCAAAGCATTTATTTAGGAAGAAATAAGCAGTCAGGAAATGCATGGAACCACAAAGGATCCAATCATTTGACAATGGGTGTGATACAAATTTCTAACAGCACAAATTGATGAAGCACGTAACCAGCATTTCCATTCATTAAAACATTATCTTAACAGATCCTTCTTCCAATATTTGCTGGATATTGTCTTGACTGCTGAAACATTATAAATTACCACTGTTTGAATAGTTCAACTGCCTCATTTCTCTTTGGTAAGGCAATAAATTTGAATTGTTTTAACCGATGTCCCAATTAGATGAATGAATTTACAGTCACTGGAAAACTAAGAACTATGGAATTGTACCTTTTATATTCACAACTTGACACAAAGTACTTGTTTTAATTTATTTACAATTGTTACATCCACAACGGGCTTTATAAAGGGAGGCACAGATTGCTGAGGCAAGGAATGAATCTTTATAAAACATTGGTTTGGTCACAATTGGAGTATTGTGTTCAGTTTTGGTTGCCACACTTTAGAAAAAAGTATAAAGGTTTTGGAGAGAGTGCAGGTGAAATTTACAAACATATACAGTATCCAGAGACATACATTTTGTGTTTAGAATGGTTAATTTGGGATTGTTCATTTTTGGAACAGAAAAATTTATGAGGAAATCTGGAGGGGCTACTTAAAATAACAATAGAGGAGATAAAGGGAAACTGTTCCTATTAACTAAGTGGTCAAGTACAGGAGGTTATAAAGTGAAGGTGACAGGCCAAAGAACCAGTGACCTTGTGAGGCAAGTGCCAGGGATGTAGGTTGTTCTGCCGTGGGTGGTGGTGAAAGTGGATACATTTGTAGTGTTCAAACAGGAGCTGGGAAGGTATCTGAGGGAAAGTGTTTGCAATTCTATTGTGACAGTGTTCAGCATGGTGGGATTAGTGTTCAGGTAACTATATTGCATTTATATAAAACCGGGGCTGACTTGGTGAGCCGATTTTTGTTCGTTTGTTGTAATTATACTTTGGCTCAGGGCACACTCTTACTCTTTATTAAGCTTTGTTTAAAGAATAAAAAAAACAATGTGTATAAGATTCCACAGAAGAAAGGTAAAACTGACTTAGAATTCAGTGTACCGTCATGTGCTGCTTCATGGAATTTTAGAGTGCTTATGGGCAGGTTACAAAGCCCAAGTATCCAACGGTGGGAATATTAAATGAGTACTTTGTATTGGATTTCACTCTTAAAGATGATATTTATCCTTAGTTATTGAATGTTGTTCTTTCTTCCTTTTTCAATATTTTTATTGATTTCTATACAGAAGAATACAGAGTCCAAGAGAATACATATTACAAAACAAAAGAAAAAATGTAATAATACCAGATACAGTATATTGAGTCACATTAACGAACTCCTTACTCTATACTCATATAGATTAGATTAATTAGTATAATAGAATATAACAATTTTATAAAACGAGGTCTATACCCACTACCGAAGTCAAAGCTGTTTGGGAAAAAAAGGAAAAAAAAATTATCAGATAATAAAATATGCTATTAACCAACTACTATACTTTAACGAGAAGTCAAAGATTATGAAAATAATTTAAAAACGGCCCCCACAAATTGTTCACAATAAAACTGTTAACATTTGTGCAGATGACTGTGAAGGCTGGAAATTCGATTACTGAAATGGTGGGTACATGATGTTGCTTACAACTGGTGTGCACTGATTGTACACTGAAGTAGCAATGAGCACCATGACCATTAGACCATAAGATATAGGAGCAGAACTAGCCCATTTGGCCCGTCAAGTCTGCTCCACCATTTCATCATGGCTGATCTATTTTCTCTCTCAGCCCCAATCTACCGCCTTCTCCCTCTATCCCTCCATGCCTGACCAATCAAGAATCTATCAACAACTGCCCTAAATATAAAGACTTGGCCTCCACAGCTGCCTGTGGCAATGAATGCCACAGATTTACCACTCCCTGGCTAAAGGAATTCCTCCTCAACTCCGTTCTAAAAGGATGCCCCTCTATTCTGAGGCTGTGTCCTCTGGTGTTGGACTCACACATCATAGGAAGCATTCTCTCCACTTCTACTCTATTGAGGATTTCCAACATTTGATAAGTTTCAAAGAGGTCATTCCTCATTCTTCTGAATTCCAGTGAGTACAGGCCCAAACCCATCAAACACACCTCATATGACAAGCCTTTCAATTCCGGAATCATTTTCATGAACTCCCTTTGAAAACTCTCCAATTTCAGCACATCTTTTCTTCGATAAGGGGCACAAAACTTCTCACAATACTCTAAGTGAGGCCTCACCAGTGCTTTATAAAGCTTCAACATTACATCCTTGTTTTTATAATCTAGTCAATGACCAACAGCAATTACAGGAATTTTCAGCACCAACCAAATGTAACCTAGATTGAGCAGCCTGTTTCCTCTTTCAAAAAATGATGACTGTTCTTCACGTTTTCCTGCAATTGCAAAATCTTTGATTTCCCGACATAAATCAAACTACCAGTCTCAAATTTGAGTATAATCAACAGCCCTCTGGGCAAAGTATTTTTTTCTCCTCTTGGTCCTATCTTGCTAAGCTACCTACTAAAACTATTCTTCCAAGACTGGATTCCCCAGTTCCAACTGCTGCCCTGAATTTCCCTTTCTGATCCTCTAGGTATCAAAGGGATCATTTCTGGTACTTCTAAATTCCAATGTCCCTCTGCACCTCTGCACTGGATGAACACACCATCCTAGTAAATCAACTCAGAACTGCTTCCAAGTGAAGTACCAACACATAATTGTAGGGAATGTACATATGTCGGCAGTGAGGTTTGGTTTACTTTGGCATCTCAGTCAGCACAGACGTTATAGGTTAATGGACCTTTTCCTCTGCTGTATTGTTCTATCTTCAGGTAACTGAAGCTAATACCAAGTTTGATCTATCTGCATCTGTGCAACGACACCTACACATTGTGCACCACCATCATGTGTCGTGTTGTCTAACAGCACCACACCTCAGAATTGTCCTAATAAAAATCTCTGTCATCGACTGTCACTGACAGACATTCACATGCCCAGCAGACATTTATATTGTATGTTTGAGTTGGGATGTTCTTTGACCTTAGCAATTTATTTGCAAATGTTTACAAATGTTTCATCACCATGCCAGGAGACATCATTAGTGCACAGTTGATTATGATGTGTCCTCTGAATGCTTGGCCTTTATATACTTTTCAATCAGCTGATTGGACAGCATTTCAGAACCTCAATTGTAACGTGGGGAGGAAATTATCCTGTACTGGTATCATCTCTCCACAGTCAAAGGCACACCTTGCAGCTTATTCACATTGTCAGCTGTGACAGAAACAATGCACACTCCCTAACAATTTCTATCGTTTTCAGGAAAGGTGGTTCTGAACAATACCAATCCTAGGAGAATAAGGAAACCCCTTATTATGCTCAATGGTCATATGATACAGAGAGGAAAGTGTAGACAATCATGGGAAATATTGGAGTAGAGAATGTGGAAGGTGACAATATCCTATTATGTGCTCTTCTTTCTCACACCCCATAATTTCTTTTCTTCTGCAAGATGATTAAGTCCTCTACTGTCATAACAGCTCGTCCTATATTTTTCAAGTGTCCATATAAGAAACTGCAGATGCTGGAATCTGGAGAACAAGCAAACCGATGGAGGAACTCTGTTGGTCAAGCAGCTTCTTTGGAGGAGATGTAATGCTTGGCATCACCCATCCTGCCTGAAAATCTTAATTATCTGAAGTATATGGCATGAAAGATATAGAGGGTCGTAGACTAAACACTAGCAAATAGAAATAGCTTAGGTGGGTACCATGGTCAGCATGAATGAATTGAGCCAAAAGTTTCACAAACATAAGAAAATCTGCAGATGCTGGAAATCCAAAGCAACACACAAAATGCTGGAGGGACTCAGCAGGTCAAGCAGCATCTATGGAAAAGAGTAATCACAGAGGAACATCTGGAAAAATTTCTGAAACGCTCGTTCGCTGCTGTCGTTACTGCGCGGTTGGGAATCTTTCGGAGGAAAGGCCTCAAAATCCCCGGCTTTGCCTGCTGTTGGCGACCGAGAAGGAGGTTGAATTGTTCGGATAGAGATGGCGCTCAGTACTTGGTGTCGGAGAGCTGATCAGAGGCTCGAAGTTTTCGGATGACTCAGAGTCGGACCATGGTCGGGTATGGCAGGGAGAGTTTTTCTTCCTTCTCCCGTCTGCATGAGATGTGGGAAATTTGAGAGACTTTGAACTTTTACTGTGCTCATAGACTTCTTCATCAAGTTGTGGTACTGTTGCACTGTTGTAACTATACATTATAATTATGTGGTTTTGTTAGTTTTTTTCAGTCTTGGTCTATCCTGTGTTTTGTGATATCACACCGGAGGAAATATTGTATCATTTCTTAATGCATGCATTACTAAATGACAATAAAAGAGGACTATGTGTCTTCATAATCTATAATCACTCAATATTTTGGGCTAAGTCCCCCCCAAAACATCAACTGTTTACACTTTTCCATAGATGTTGTCTGGCCTGCTGAGTTCCCCCAGCATTTTGTGTGTGTTGCTTTGAGCCAAAAGTTTCATCACTTTGTACAGGTCAAATAGTTTAGCAAATACACTCCAGTAAAATGAAGCTCAAAACATCAGTTGAACTTTTGCTGAAGCAGTGTCTCATTGTTCTATCAGCTTCCCTTAATATCTTGAAAACTGCATTTGAATCTCCCCCTATTCTTCTTAACTCCATGTGCTACAAAACAAACTTGTTCCCCACACCCTTTATTCAAAGATTCAAGAGTCAAAAAACTTTATTGTCATTCTAACCGTACATCAGCTCTGCAGGGCAGAATGAGACAGCTTTACTCAGGAGCAGTGCAATCATAACATAACAAACGCAACACTAAATAATAAACATAACAATGAATAGTAAAACACAACAGTCACATGTCAGTTAAAATCAAGTTATAAGTGTCCAGTGCAAGTTAAAAGTGTCCAAAGCAGAGTCAGGTGGAGCAGCTATTTAGCAGTCTGACTGCCTGTGGGAGGAAGCTGTTTAGTAGCCTTGTGGTTTTAGTTTTAATGCTCCTGTAACGTTTGCCTGACGCAGAAGAACAAACAGTTCATGGAGAGGGTGTGAGGGGTCTTTAATGATGTACCGTGTCTTCTGGAGGCATCAACTCTGAAAGAGGTCTTGGACAGAAGGTAGGGAGACCCCAATAACTTTCTCTGCTCCCCTAACCACCCTCTGCAAGGCTTTTTTGTCGACAGCACTGCAGCTGGAGTACCAGGTTGTGGTGCAAAAAGTCAGCACACTCTCAACCACGCCTCTGTAGAACGTAGTTAAGATGTTAGTGGGGAGTGATGCTTGTTTAAGCTTCCTCAGAAAGTGCAATCTCTGCTGGGCCTGTTTCACAATCCCAGTGGTGTTCCTGGACCAGGTGAGATTGTCCAAGATCTGCACCCCAAGGAACTTGATGTTTTCCACTCTCTCCACTGTGGAGCCGCTGATGCTGAGGGGTGTGTGCTCAGGCTGAGACCATCTGAAATCGACGATCATCTCCTTGGTTTTGGTGACATTAAACATCAAGTTGTTATCCCTGCACCAGCTCTCTAGGTGTTTGACCTCCTCCCTGTATAATTTAAGTTTTGTAGAACAGGCATCATTCTGGTAACTCACAGCAAAAAAAAAAGATCTGAAACATTTCTCATATTTCCCATATTTCTCTGTGACATACAAAAAGGCCATTTGGCTTTTCGAGTGTATGCCAGTTCTCAAAGCAAGCCATCATCCCATTAACCCACTTATTACCCCATAACCTGTACTCTTTAGATACCAATCAATTCCAGCCCAGTTATCTTCCTACCCAAATGAACAAGGGTTAATTTACAGAAGCGAATTGATTTCCCATCTAGGTGCAAGAGGAAACTGGGTCACCCAGAGGAATCCCACATAATCTCAGAGAGAAGGTGCAAGCTCTGCACAAACAGCTCCTGAAGTTCGGATCAAGCCCAGAATCTGGAACAGCAACACTATCTGCTCTGTTATTGTGCATTCTCCTTCAGGTAGATAAGTAAGGGTAGGTTAGTCTCTGTTTTGTTGTCCTTAAGCACATATTTTGCTTGGAGGTTGGTGACCAGTATAAATACCACTTTGTGATGTTTATAAGTGATTTGGACGAGGAAGTGGAAGGGTGGATTAACATGCTTGCAGATGATATGAAGATTGGTAGAGTTGTGGATAGTAAAAAATGTTGTCATAGGTTAAAATGGGTCATTGACAGAATGTAGTGATAGGCTTAGAAGTGGAAGATGGAGTTCAAACTGGAAAAGTGTGAAGTGCTTCACATCACACTTCTCTGGGTTGAACTTTGGAAGGTCAAATTTGAAAGCACAATACATGGTTAATGGTCGGATTCTTAGCAGTGTGGAAGAACAGAGGGATCAAGGGGTCCATTTCCATACATCCATCAAATTTGCTACACAAGTAGATAAGGTTGTTAAGAAGGCATGTGATGTGTTGGCATTCATTAGTCAGAGGACTGAGTTTAAGAGCAGTGAGATAATGTTGCAGCTCTATAAGAAACTGGTTAGACTACACTTGGATATTGTGTTCAGTTCTAGTCACCTCATTACAGATAGGATGTGGAAGCTTTAGAGAGGGTGCAGAGGATACTTACCAGGATGCTGCCTGGAGGAGATCAGGTCTTATGAGGATAGGTTGACTGACTTGGGTTTTCCCTTTGGAGTGATGGAGGATGACAGGTGACTTAAAAGAAGTATGCAAGATAATAAGAGGCATAGATCAAATGAATAACCAGAGAACTTGCCGGAGTGGAAATGGCTAGCACAAAGGGGCACACTTTTAAGATGATCGGAGGAAAGTATGGGGGGGGGGGGAGTGGAATGCCAGAGGTAAATATTTTGCATAGAGATTGGTGGGTCCATGGAATGCCCTGCCAGGGGCTGTGGTAGAGGCAGATACAATTGGGATAAGAACATAAGAAGTTTTTAGATAAGCATGTGGATGATAGAAAAATGGAAGGCTATGCAGGAGAGAAAGGTTAGATTGATCTTGGAGTAGGTTAAAATGTCAGAGCAACTTTGTAGGCCATAGGCCCTGCACTGTACTGAAATGTTGCCGGGTATCAGATGTGGGATACCTGGGAGCCTTCCAGCCTACCTGATGGCCACATCTGCACCAGGTGCGTCGAGCTACAGCTCCTTAAAGACCAAGTTAGGGACCTGGAGCTGCTGCTCAGCTCGATGACCTTCGGTTTGTTAGGGAAAGTGAGGAAGTGATCGACAGGAGTGACAGGCAGGTAGTCACACTGGGGCCACAGGAGACAGGTAAGTGGGTGATTGTCAGGACAGGGAAAGGAGAGTGTCAGGTAGTGGAGAGCACCCTGTGACCATCCCTCTAAACAATAAGTATTCCATTTTGAGTACTGCTGGGGGAAGGTACAGTGGCCGTGCCTCTGGCATAGATTCTGGCCCTGTGGCTCAGAAGAGTAGGGAATAGAAGAGGAAATAGGGGACTCAATAGTTAGGGGGACAGATAGGCGATTCTGTGGATGCAAAAAAGAAACAAGGATGGTAGTTTGCCTCCCAGGTGCCAGGGTTCGTGATGTTTCTGAATGCATCCACAATATACTTAAATGGGTGGGTGAGCAGCCAGTGGTCGTGGTATGTATTGGTACCAAAGACATAGGTAGGAAAAGGGAGGAGGGGTCCTGAAAGCATAATACAGGGAATTAGAAAGGAAGCTGAGAAGCAGGACCTCAAGGGCAATAATCTCGGGATTGCTGCCCGTGCCATTCAACAGTGAGGATAGGAATAGAATGATGTGGCGGATAAATGCATGGCTGAAGGATTAGAGTAGGGGGCAGGGATTCAAATTCCTGGATCATTGGGCCTTCTTATGGAGCAGGTGTGGCTTGTACAAAAAGGATGGGTTACACTTGAATCCGAGGGCAACCAGTATCCTGGTGGATCGGTTTGCTAAGGCTATTAGGGAGGGTTTCAACTAGATATGCAGCGGCGTGGGAACCGAAGTGAAGAGGCAGAGGACTGGGCAGTTGGCGTACAAGTGGAGACAGCTTGTAGGGAGTTTGTGAGGAAGGATAGGCAGATGACGGAATAAGGATGCACTCAGCCAGATGGTTTGAAATGTGTCTATTTTAATGCAAGGAATATCATAAACAAGATGGATGAACTTAGAGTGTGGATCAACAAATGGAACTGTGATGTTGTGGTCATTACAGACACTTGGATGTCTCAGGAGCAGGAGTGGCTGCTGAGTGTGCCAGGCTTTAGATGTTTCAAAAAAGATAGGGATGGAGGCAAAAGAGGTGGGGGTGTGGCTTTGCCAATCAGGGGTAGTGTCATGGCTGCAGAAAGGGAGGAAGTCATGGAGGGAGTATCTACTGAGTCAGTGTGGGTGGAAAGGGGGTAATAACTCTACTGGGTATTTTTTATAGCACCCCAATAGTAAAAGAGACATCGAGGAGCAGAGAGGGAGGCAGATTCTGGAACAATGCAATAATAATAAGGCTGTTGTGATGGGAGATTTTAACTTTCTTAATATTGCTTGGCATCTCCTTAGCGCAAGGGGTTTAGATGGGGTAGAGTTTGTTAGGTGTGCTCAGGAAGGCTTCGTGACACGATATGTAGATAAGCCAAGCAGAGAAGAGGCTGTACTTGATCTGGGATTGTGAAATGAACTTGGTCAGGTGTCAGATCTCTCGGTGGGAGAGCATTTTGGAGGTGGTGATCACAACTCTATCTCCTTTACCATAGTGCTGGAGAGGGATAGGAGCAGACAATTTAGGAAAACATTTAATTGGGGTAGGCGGAAATATAATGCTATTAGGCAGGAACTGGGGAGCATAAATTAGGAGCAGATGTTCTCAAGGAAATGCACGGCAGAAATGTGGCAAATGTTCAGAGAGTTACTATAAAAAATACCCAGTAGAGTTATTATCCCCTTCCTGCTCTAGAAAATTACAGGGATGCCAGGAAGGAGCTTAAGAATGAAATTAGGAGAGCTAGAAAGGGCCATGAGAAGGCCTTGCTGAGCAGGATTAAGGAAAACCCCAAGGCATTCTCCAAGTATGTGAAGAGCAAGAGGATGAGCTGTGTGAGAATAGAGTGTGATAGTGGAGATGTGTGCATGGAGTTGGAGGAGATAGCAGAGGTACTTAAATGAATACTTTGCTTCAGTATTCACCAGAGAAAAGGACCTTGGCAATTGTGGGAATGACTTACAGCAGACTGAAATGCTTGAACATATAGACATTAAGAAAGAGGATGTGCTGGAGCTTTTGGAAAGTATTAAGTTAGATAAGTCACTGGGACCAGATGAGGTATACTCCAGGCTACTGTGGGAAGCGAGGGAGGAGAATGCAGAGCCTCTGGCGATGATCTTTGCATCTTCAATAAGGAAGGGAGATGTACCAGGGGATTAGAGAGTTGCAAATGTTGTTCCCTTATTCAAGAAAGGGAGCAGGAATAACCCAGGGAATTATAGACCAGTGAGTCTTATTTCAGTGGTGGGCAAGTTGTTGGAGAAGATCCTGAGAGGCAGGATTTATGAGCATTTGGAGGGACATAATCTGATTAGGGATAGTCAGCATAGCTTTGTCAAGGGCTGGTCGTGTCTTCCGAGCCTGATGGAATTCTCTGAGGATGCAACAAATCATTTTGATGAAGGTAGAGCAGTGGATTTCAGTAAAGCATTTAATAAGGTTCCCCATGCAAGGGTCACTCAGAAAGTAAGGAGGCATGGAATCCAAGGAGACCTTGCTTTGTGGATCCAGAATTGGCTTGCCCACAGAAGGCAAAGAGTGGCTGTAGGTGGTTCGTATTCTGCAGGAAGGTTGGTGACCAGTGGTGTTCCGCAGGGATCTGTTTTGGGACCCGTACTGTTTGTGATTTTTATAAATGACCTGAATGAAGGAGTAGAGGGTGTGTTAGTAAGTTTGCTGATGACACAAAGGTTGGGGGTGTTGTGGATAATCTGGAGGGTTGTCAGAGATTACAGCGGGACATCAATAGGATGCAGAACTGGGCTGAGTACTGGCAGATGGAGTTCAACCCAGATAAGTGTGAAGTGGTGCATTTTGGACAGTCAAATTTGAAGGCAGAATATAAGATTAGTGGTAAGACTCTGTGGAGGATCAGAGAGATCTTGGGGGTCCGTATCCATAGGACACTCAAAGCTGCTGTGCTGGTTGACAGTGTTGTTAAGAAGGCATGTGGTGCATTAGTATTCATCAACCATGGGACAGAGTTCAAGAGCTGTGAGCTATATAAGACCTTAGTTAGACCTCACTTGGAGTGCTGGAGTACTGTGTTCAGTTCTGGTCACCTCACTACAGGATGGATGTGAATAATATAGAAAGAGTGCAGAGGAGATGGAGATTTACAAGAGTGTTGCTGGATTGGAGAGTGTGCCTTATGAAAATAGGTTGAGTGAACCTGTCCTTTCCTCCTTGGAGTAACAGAGGATGAGAGGTGACCTGATAGAGGTGTATTAGATGATAAGAGCCATTGATCGTGTGGATAGCCAGAGGCTTTTTCCTAGGGCTGAAATGGCTAACACGAGGGGACATAGTTTTAGGCCACTTGGAGTAGGTACAGAAGGCTGTCAGAGGTAAGTTTTTCACACAGAGAGTGGGTGTGTGGAATGCACTGCCAGCAATGGTAGTGGAGGCAGATTCAATAGGGTCTTTTAAGAGACTCTTAGATAGGTACATGGAGCTTAGAAAAATAGAGGGCTATGCGGTAGGGAAATCTAGGCAGTTTCTAGAGTAGGTTATATGGTCAACACAACATTGTGGGCCGAAGGGCCTGTAATGTGCTGTAGATGTTTATGTTCTACGTTCAATGTTCTAGATTCTATTTTCTATATAAGTGTTAAGCTACTGGTGCTTACATGGTGTTGATGCCCCTGCAGTGTCGATAGGTACGGAATTCTGTGGACAATGCTCCCTAATCCTTTCTTCTATTTTCCATTGATTCACACATCTATCCACTGTTACCTGCTGGCATAGTTTCTGTCTACATTATCTATCCTAGCAGCAAAACTTACAACTTCTCACCAACAATGAACAAAATTTCCTGTCATCTATTTGATTGTTTTCCATTTAAACTTGCCTTCTTTTTCTTGACTGATCAACAACCAGCATTCATTGACATCCCTTTAACTTTTGTCCATCAGTTAATTTCAAACTTCAACATTAGGTCAAAGTAAATTTTTCCTTCAGCTGAAACAGAAAAATAAGAAGCAGAAATAAATTATTCAGAACTTTGATCTTTCTCAGTCATTCAAAATGATTACAGTTGATCTGACTGTACGCTCAGTCGGTGATAACCTTTCACACTTTAGACCCATTTAACTTTGCCTTAAAATATTCAGAAAATGCTTCCATCACCCTATGAGGGATAGAGTTCCAAAGACTCATCTCCCTCTAGGAGAATATTTGTTTTCACCTGTCTGCTGAATGGTGGCTCCTCATTATACGCTCAATGGCCATTTTATGAGGTAAAGGTGTGCAACACATTGTGGTCTTCTGTTGCTGTAGCCCACCCACTTCAAAGTTCAATGTGGTGTGCATTCAGAGATGTTATTACGCACAGGACTGTTACAGCATATGGTTATTTGAGTTACTGTCACATTCTCATCAGCTTGAAACAGTCTGGCCATTGTCCTCTGAACTCATTCATTAAAGCATTTTCACCCACAGAACTGCCGCACATTGCATATTTTTATTTTGTTTTTTCTACCATTCTCTATAAGCTCTAGAGACTGTTGTGTATGAAAATCCCAAGGGTTTGGCTGTTTTTGAGATATTCAAACCACATTATTTGACACCAACAATCATTCAGTGGACAATGTCACTTGGATCATATTTCTTCCGCATTCTGGTGTTAGGTCTGAACAACAACTGAACCTCTCAACCATGGCTGTGTGCATGGAGTTGCTGCCATATGATTAGCTGGTTAGGTAAGTGCATTAATGAGCAGGTGTACAGGTGTACCTAATAAAGAAGCCAGTGAGTGTAGGTTTCCAGGCATATGGAATAAACCGTTCTCATCCACCCTGTAAAGATCTCTCAGCATCTTCTATGTCTCAATCAAGTCCACTCTCGCTCTTCTAAGCTTCAGCAGATATAAGCTTAGAGTGTTTTAATATCATTCATTCATGTGGCTTTTGCAGGCCAAGCCAACATTTAATTGCCCTTCTTTAATTGCCTTTGAGAAGGTGGTAGTGAACTGTTTACTTAAACAACTGTAGTCCGTGAGGAGTAGGCATACCCGAAAGACTACAAGACCATAACATCACAGGGTATAGAGCAGAACCAAGCTATATGGCCCATCGAGTCAGCTCTACCATTTCATCATGGCTGATCCATTTTCCCTCTCAGCCCCAATCTCCTGCTTTCTCCCCGTATCCCTTCATGCCCTGACTAGGCAAGAATTCATCAACCTTTACCTTAAATACACCCATTGCCTTGGCCTCCACTGATGCCTGTGGCAATGAATTCCACAGATTAACCACTGTCTGGCTAAAGAAATTCCTTCCCATCTCCATTCCAAGTATAGTATAGGAGGGTGTTCCAGGATTTATCCCGGTTCACAATGCAATTAGGAGGAGTGTTCCAGGACTTGGTCCAACCTATGCTGATAAGACAACCCAGCTACAGCAGGTATCAGGCTAATAAACTTTCCCTGAGCTGCAGCTGGTTTCCAGAGACCTCAGATGAGTACTGCAGGATAACTTCTTAGAACTATGTACTTATTGGCAAAGGCTGTCTCGGTGACCATTAGTCTGAGGTAGTGCAACAATATATGATTGATGAGGGAGAAGTAATGGATCATTTCAAACCTCTGGAGGTTTTTAGACCAATAGGACCATAAACCGGATGAAGATATAGAATGATTGGTGATTAGATATTGTCAGTTTTTAAACAATAGTACAAAATCCAAATTTATCTTTTAGAAAAGACCAAACGTAATGAAAACAACCTAACAGCTAGAGCACTGAGCAAAAAGAAGTCAGTTTTCAAACAACAGACTGACTTCACCAGAGCGGGCGATGTCAGGGTCAAAGAAAGAACTGGGGGAGGATTGACTCAGACCAGGCACTGCATTGTGTTGAAGCTACAGAAGCTGCGTCTGCAATGGGCAGCACAAATAATTGATTGAGAGTGTCGCACTCTTGGACACACTCTCCCCTGCATGCTGGACTGCGCCCATAATGTAAACTGTGCTTCTATTGTGGCTTCTTCTCGCATTTCAGAAGCCTTTCTTTGTGAGTGGTGAGGAGCCAGTGGTGTGATTCTGAGTCTGCATTGTACCATGCACACCCAAAAATTCGAACGATCCCTTATGATGCTCTGCAATCCGCACCATTGAAGTGGACATTCTCCTAAGCATCTTCTGCAGGTTAGGAATTCTCATCGGTTTCTCTTTGCATTGTGTTACCTGAAAAAAATTCTCATAAGGAATGTAACTGGAAAAAGTACGAATATGATGAGTGACAACTTTTGGGCAACAATGGAGCATATGATTGCTGTCGGAAGAGTTAATGATATCTCTTATTGTGTGGTTAACTGGGAAAGAAATTTATTCAAACATGTCTTGATGAAAAAGTAAGAATGATTTAATGTTTCTGTTCCATGTACTTGTTTAGAGAAAACTGTGGTTGAACTAACAAGACGCCTATGTGTCTGGAGTTGCCTGTTTAACAATGTAAATGTCAATTTGCCATGAATAATTCTAATGACAAAGCTCTTTGGAAGTGAAAATATTATGTATGAATATTATTATTATTTTAAAATATGATAGGAATTATGCAGCATTGTGACCTTTAAATTTATAATCAGTTGCACTATAGGTGAGGGAAAAGCTATTTAACCTCTTGGGCCTCTGTTTTGGAACAACGGTTCAATTTCTTCATTTCTCTCATCATTGCTCAGTTTATACACAGCAAAGGTTTTTACATCTTGCGCCATTTCAAAGGAGCATGGATTCAACTGTAAGTACTACTTAGATTAGTATGAGGCAGTATTAATTGTGATTTTATTTAAATATATTTTATGTAACATGATTTTCGGTTACCTTTCTTCCTCTGTGCAAGGTTAGTTCTTGTTCTGAACCGACTTTCAGCCGTAAGTTCACAAGATCAACTTGTTTCAAGGCATTCATTAAAAGATTACTGTGTGAGCTCATAACTGCTGTACTTTGCTTTGCTAAGTTTAAAGAATGTTGTCAGTAAGCTGATATTTAGAAAGTGTGTGTCGAGACCTTGGGATATTCAAAGAAGATTATAAACAGTGAAATACAGTTGTCTTTGAATTACAGTCACTGACGTAGAGAGGAAAATAAATTTCTGCTGAAATCAACAAAATTACACGTATGTAGATTACAAAAATGTAATAGCAATCAGAAAACTGGGTTTATTTTAACTGAGTTTTAAAAATTGTTCAGGGTCCCAAGAAGAACAATCTGTTATTTTTCAATGCTAGGCACAAACTAAAATGTGGGTAGAATTGGCTCAGATTGGGAGGGATAAAGAGCGCCTCAGAATATCTATTCCCGCATAAGGCAATACTTAATGTTATTGCAATGCTGTTGGACCACACTCAAATATCAGTACACACAGTGGTCAAAAACTTACAAGGTCCTGACACGTAGAGGGAAGTGTGCAGGCAAATGTTGCTGTGTGTAATATAACTCATATAGGGAAAAGATCTGAAGTTATATTTACCAGCTCAGTGATCAGATGTTTCCGATATCATCTCCTCTCCTGGGCTAAGGAGAGTGGATTTCAGCTCAGTATGATGCAGCATGTTGGCTAGGGCAGCCTTTGGTTTTAACTGAGCCCTGAAGAGGGACATGTGAGCTACAAACCAGAAAAAGAGGAGTCTTGATCTCTGATAAGAATTAGAAAACACTGTGAGATGGTAAATACTGACTGGACTGCAGATGGCCTAACAATGGGATGGATTTTGGTCAGCCTGCAGAGCAAACAGTGAACAGCAAACTGTGGGGCTTCTAAATCAGTGGCTTCCTTAGGGCTTCTACTATCGTCTGTCATCACATTTCCGAAGGCCCCTCACCCAAAAAAGAGGGTTCATATTAAAGCACACTTTCAGAAGCCACACATAAGTCCCAGGAAGTTGGAAGTGAATTGGGGTGAGATATCCAGAAAAGGGATTGAAATGAATTGTCAAGGAGGGCATTGTTCTGGCCAATGACAAGGGACTACAGGGGAGGGTTCTCAGACAGGGAATTGAAGAGGGAATGGGCATTGGAGATTAGGAAGGGCTTGGAGTAGAGGATTGTAGCGGGTTATCAGGAATGAGAATTGGAGTGAAACATGGAGTCAGAGTGGGTTATAAATAGGGGAATGCATATTTGAATGAATTGGAGTGAATTCTCCTTACCCACTATTAGACTGAAAGCGAACAGTCAACGATTCAGGAACAGCTTCTTCCCCTCTGCCATCAGATTTCTGAATGGACATTAAACCCATGAACACTACCTCATGACTTCTTTATTTCTATTTTTGCACTACTTATTTAATTCAACTATTTAATAAATAGATAAACGTATATATGTACACACATACACACACATTTTTCCTATTATTATGTATTGCATTGTACTGTTGCTGCAAAGTCAACAAATTTCACTGCTGATGGAATACAGTGTCGGGAAGGGTATTGTCCTGCACTTTAGTAGAAGAAATAAAAGGGTTAGCTATTTTCTAAATGGAGAGAAAATACAAAAAAAATTAGATGCAAAGGGTGTTTGTGCAGGATTCACCTAAAGTTAAATTTATAGGTGGAGTCTGTGGTGAGGAAAGCAAATGCAATGTTAGCATTCATTTCAAGAAGGCTGGAATATAATATAAAAGCAAGGATGCAATGTTGAGATTTTATAAAGCACTGGTGAGGCCTCACTCAGAGTACTGTGAGCAGTTTTGGGCCCCTTATTTTAAAAAGGATGTGCTGAAACTGAAGAGCGTTCAAAGGAGGTTCATGAAAATGATTTCAGGTTTGAATGGCTTGTCATATAAAATGCATTTGATGGCTCTGGGCCTGTATTCACTAGAATTCAGAAGAATGAGTGATGATCTCCTAGAAACCTATCAAATGGTGAATAACCTTGATAGAGTGGATGTGGAGAAGATGATTCCTATAATGAGAGAGTCTAAGACCAGAGGACACGACCTCAGAATAGAGGGAAGTCCTTTTAGAACTGAGATGAGGAGTAAGTTCTTTAGCCAGAGAGTAGTGAATCTGTGGAATTCATTGCCACAGGCAGCTGTGGAGGGCAAGTCTGTATGTATATTTAAGGCAGAAGTTGATAGATTCTTCATTGGTCAGGGCATGAAGGGATACAGGGAGAAGGCAGAAGATTGGGGCTGAGAGGAAAAATGGATTAGCCATGATGAAATGGCAGAGCAGAATCGATGAGCCAAATGGCCTAATTCTTCTCCTATGTCTTATAGTGTTATGGTCTTATAATCTGGTGATAATAAACCTGCTTCTGGTTCTGATTCTGAATTTTGGGGTAAGAGATTAGATACAGTAGGATTAAGCGGTGGGAAGGGAAAATAAGACTGCAGCAATGGAGTGAGCTTTGGTGTGGACTTTAAAGGAGCCAATAAATGAATGCTTTGATGAAGGTTATCAGTTTCAGATGTGGACAATGAAAAGTGAGTTCAGGAAATAAAGGGAATAACTGGACTGGGTTGACAGGAATGCCACTGAAAGAGGCTCTGTGGGTATGGAACAGTCAGAGGAGCTATAACCAATTATGGGTTTGGGAAAATTCAACTTTCTCCATGGGGATGAACATGAAGTGGATAACATGGGGTTTGTTGGACAATGGTATGGGGTAATTGACTAGGTTTGGAGTGTGTGTTTACTGTGGTGAGATAACAAAAGCATCCTTGGCAGAGTTAATTCAGTATTCTAGTTTTTCCTGGGCATTCTTGGAGAAATATGAATGGGACTACTAGAATGTGTGTACCATCCCTTAGATGCCTTATTTTTTTCTTCTGCTGGTTTGAAATTTGAGGTATCAAAGACTTTCTTCCACTATCTGTTCAGGATGCTTAAGCAATACCTACATTGAAGCTTAGCTGTGGGTCATCCCATAGCCAAATAGGAATGATTTGTGATAGCAATGCACTTGAAAAATATATGGTTTTAAACCAAATATTTCTTTATGTCTTAACGAGATAAGTGGATCTCATTACTCTAAGGACTGAGTTAGTGCAAATTTTGATCAGTTTATAATCAGATTGAAAAGTAGTTCAAAAGCTACAGGTCATCATCTCTGGGATCAATATTCCAGGCAGATTATCTAAAGACGAGCTCTGGAGAGTGACTTCATCAAAGGAATGGAGACACCAAAGATGCAGAGGAAATTAACAGACTACTGGAGGAACTCAAAAGGTTAGCATCTGTGAAGGTAAAGGGATAGTTAATGATCTGGGTTGAGACCTAACATGGCCCAAAATGTCAACTATCGCTTTGCCTCCACACAAGCTACTTGACCCATGGAGTTCCTCTGGTAGATTTTTGTTTGTATGGAAGGATAGTTGCATCAACAAGATTTGCTATATGAAAAGAAATTGTTTGGTAGGTTTGGGAAAGACACCACACATGTGATGCACCACACAGCTGGATTTCCTGTCATGCACTGAGTGTGACTATTTGGGTTAAGATACTAAAGAAATTTCTCTGATTGAATCACTGCAAAAACTGAAGGCAGAGAAAAGAATGTAGTGTTAGAAGAGCACAAAAAGGTTTTTATTTCCTCAAGTTTAAATCTCTTTTGTCCAAAGCTGTTGTTATTTCAGCCCAGCAATTCCATATTTTCAATTTCTGCAAAAGAAGCAAAGGAGAGAAGTGAGAGTAGTAGAAGCACAATGAGAGTTCAGTGCCCAGTTTGACAGATGTGGGGGTTTATGCAACAGCCATCGCTAAACATGACTTAAATCATCCCTTTGTTGACTCTACTCCATTGTCCATTGTGCAGGTATCAATGTGTCTGATTGTGCCTGGCTGCTGTGTGTACGCTCCCCATCGAGGCTGAGATCGACACAATGAACACATCGTTGCATTGCACGCTGGCACTTATAGCCATGTGTCTCATCCAGGGTAAGTGCCCACCAACCACTATGCATCATCTAAAGAGATTAAAGGATGGTACAGCTGAGAAGGTGTCCATTCAAGCCATAAAACCTGTGCTGTCTTCTTGAATGGTGCATTTGCTAGGCATTACATTTTCCATAGGGACCTATTACTTGGATGCAATTGTATCTTGAAACTTAGTTTTGCTTCCCTAGATGAAAAAAAATCAACTCATTAATCCTTCTGCTTCTTGGGCCAATTATCCTAAATTTCTCCCCTGCTACTTCTGGCCAGCACCCAAGCAGGCACAGTTTACACCCTTAGTTGCTCTCAAGATTATGTGATAGTGATAGAATAGTTGGTGAAAATTGGAGCATTTCAAACATGAATTGGATATACACTTGAAAATGTAAAGCAACTATAGGGCGATGAGGAAGAGCGGGGAGTGGGCTGCAAGACAGATGAATTTAGCGGAAGCTTGTTGAACATGAAGGCTCATGATAGTATGATTCCATTCCATGACACAGTATAGATTTATATTAAACCTAGTCTTAATCTTCCCCACTCTTAGAAGAATAACGCTGGATTCCATTTTCTGGAAAAGCTTATTTGATTTCCTTCCTCTAAATATTTTCAACCTCCCCTCCCCTCCCCTATTTCTTCTGACGGTTACAGAACTATGAGTGATGATTACACTCACAGTCTCTATGTGTGAATTCACACTGAGCTAATGTTCAGGGAGAGTTCATCCAAAACTCACAGCTTGGCCACATGCAGAGTGTTTGCACATTCCAAGCCTCCTGGCAATGCCTTGAACTACAATTTGAATGGGGAAATAAGACAAGAGTGTGAGGCCCCTCTAATCCCAATAACTACCCAGGGAAGCCTTGCTGGAATTCTTCAGTGTGTCTGGAACATCAAATAAGGATCAGATCAGGCATTACTGTGATGTTTCTTGTATACCGTTGCACGTGAACTAGACTCAAAAGAACAGCGCGGTATGGTGCTGTCTGAGGATCAACATTCTGATTAAGACAATTCCTTAAAAGAGAATGTTAGGAGATAAAACTGATTATGTGATTTATTTTGTCCACATTTTAAATTTTACTTAATTGTATATGTGTATTTATAATTATCTATTAGACAGATAGATAGATACTTTATTCATCCCAAAGGAATCCCAAAGTATCTGTTATGTTAACTTGTCATCTGTTTTTTTTATATTAAGTTTGTTCCACACTTCTTTCTGGCCTTATGCACGTGTGAAGCTAAGTCAAACTGATATGGAGGTGTGTCAGCCAGAAGGTTGGTTATTCACCTGAGATTAGATTTGTCCCTGAAGAACTGATGAACAACAGTTGTAATGTCACAGTGTGAACAGAATAGACACCAACTGTTCCTTCATCTGTAACCTACAGCGGGGACAATTTACATCTACATCACGCGTTTCAAAACCGTATTTTGCGTGGATGCTGGCTGCCGATGAAATGCCTTCTTCAGTCAAACAGCCTAATGACATCACCATACAGGAATTTTCTATTAGAAAGGATAGTGGCTGAAAGCATCAAATCAAATGCAATAGATCATTCCAAATTAGTCTTGGCTCTTTAGAAAACTCAGGACATGAACTCATTAAAGAAAAGGATTCTGGAAGCTTTTACATTTATGAGAATATTGACAGTCACATTGGGACTTAAAATTGAATATTTCACATTGCACAATGTGTACAGTCAGGCTGAATCACTGTTGGGTGACAACAAGTCATAACAGACTTCCTGTTGGAAGAGGTACAGTCGACGTTTCAGGCCAAAACCCTTCGTCAGGACTAACTGAAGGAAGAGTGAGTAAGGGATTTGAAAGTGGGAGGGGAAGGGGGAGATCCAAAATGATAGGAGAAGACAGGAGGGGGAGGGATGGAGCCAAGAGCTGGACAAGTGATTGGCAAAAGGGATATGAGAGGATCATGGGACAGGAGGCCCAGGGAGAAGGAAAAGGGGGCGGGGTGGGAACCCAGAGGATGGGCAAGGGGTATAGTCAGAGGGACAGAGGGAGAAAAAGGAGAGAGAGAGAAAGAATGTGTGTATATAAATAAATAACGGATGGGGTACGAGCTCTTGGCGCCATCCCTCCCCCTCCTGTCTTCTCCTATCATTTTGGATCTCCCCCTCCCCTTCTCACTTTCAAATCTCTTACTAACTCTTTCTTCAGTTAGTCCTGACGAAGGGTCTCGGCCCGAAACTTCGACAGTACCTCTTCTTAGAGATGCTGCCTGGCCTGCTGCGTTCACCAGCAACTTTGATGTGTGTTGCTTGAATTTTCAGCATCTGCAGAATTCCTCGTGTTTACAGACTTCCTGTGTTTGCTTTCTTAGGATCCATCTGCCAGTGGTCCGTCTGGGTTGATAATTCCGTTTCTGCTTGGGAAGGCGAGACTGTAATATTGAACTGTTCCTTTCAATACCCTGACCCAATCCGAGACCCATCCACTGTAACTGCCAGGTGGCTGAAGAATTCACCCTTTCCCAATAACAACCAGGCTGCTGAAATATACAACAACATGAACCTGGAGGGAGTGTCACCCGACGTGCAACTGATTGGCGATCTGAATGAGAGAAACTGTTCACTGCAAATTGACAATATCCACAAAGCAGACACTGGGACTTACTACTTCCGATTTGAACTGGGTCAGGGCAACAACTGGTCAGGAGAAGGTGGAATCAGTGTCAATGTATATGGTAAGCAGGAATTTCTATGGAGAAATAGAGTCATGGAGCACAGAACCAGGCCTTCCCATGGCTACCATCAAGTAACCCCCTCAACTAATCCTGTTTACCAGCCTTTGGTCCATGACTTTCTATGATTTGGTGGTTTAAATACTCTTGTAGATATTTCTTAAATGTGAGAGTACCACCGTCCATCACCCCCTTAGTCAGTCTGTTCCAGATTCCAAAATACTTTCTCAAATTCCCCTCTAAACTTCTTAATAGTTACCTTAAATTTATGCCTCCTAGTAGCAGACTAATTTGGGAAGAAGTTTCTCATTGTCTACTCTATCAATGCCGCTTATAGTTCTGTGTACATCCAACAGGGCTCCCAGTCACACTCTCTACTCTAAGAGGAACAAACCCATTTGTTTTGTCTATCATCACACTTCAAAGCTCCCTCCCAGACAACGTTCTGCTGAATCTCCTCTTAACCCTCTTTTGGACTCTAACTGGGCCACTCAAGGACATCAATTTTTTCCATTTGAAGCCACTCCATATTGGTCTGGCAGTGTGATTTAGGTTGTTGCCCTGCTGAAAGACAAACTTCCCCCTCAATTTACGCTTTCTGGCAGGGGCCAGCAGGTTTTTATCCCGGATCTCTCTGTGTTTAGCAGCATTCACCTTTCCATCAATCCTGACTAGACTTCTGCTCCATGCTTGTGAAAAGCATCCCCATAGCATGATCCTACATTCACCATACTTCAGATTAGGGATGGTGTTACCTGGCTGTTGTAGATTATTAGGTTAGTGCCACATGTACTGCTTAGAGTTGAGGCCAAGAAGTTCCACTTTAGTATCATCTTTTTCCACTTCTTTACACCACAGTTTCTTCTCAGAGTGACTTCTGGTGTCACTGTTGCCTCTCTTACAAGTGCTATTAGACTAAGAGGGACAGCCTAACCTAGGCAACATGGTTGTGGTTTCATAACTTTTTCACTTTTTCGTGATGGACTATACTGAGCTCCAAGATATGTCCAGTATCTTTGAGACAGTCTTGTATCCTTCCCCAGATTTGTGCTTCTCCGTCTTTTGTCTTCATTTGGTTTGGTCTGTTGAAAATCTACTATACACTTGGATCTTACAGAGCAAGGGGGTATTTATTGTTATGAATTCATTAAAAACAAGTGATCCTCTATTTTTCTACATCAACTTTTTGGGTGAATTGGTAAGGTAATATATTGCACCTGAGGAAAGTTAACATAGTAATTACAAAAGGGATGAATACTTCTCTGCCTCAAAATTTAGCTTTTAATTTTTAGTAAATTGTTGACAAGTTTTGGAATTTTTCTTTTGATTTGATATGATGTACAATGTTTTGTAGATTGGCTCAAGAATCCTACCTCAATATATTTTAAATTTAGAGAATGAGAGAGTGAAACGTGAAAATAGTTGTGGGGGCTGAATACTTTTTCAAGGCACTGTAGGTGCAGTAGTAGCCATCCCCTTACCATACAGTGTTACAGGGCAAATGAGTCAGGACAGCTATCCCCTGTTTATTTTTCCAGTCATACTGTAGAGGGAGAATGAGGAGAGAAACATAAGGCTCCAGTAACTGGCTGCTTCCATTTAGGAGTTCAAGGAGTAATTCCACCAAATTAAGCTCAGTAACCAACAGTCTGTGAGATATTGGTGCAGCAGTAAAGGCACCCCCAGTATAAACAACATCATTGTCCAGCTACAATCCCTCCTATATAAGAAGTGCCAGCTGGCACATATTAAAGCAAGCTGGACAATTGGATAATTGTTTTATTATCTCATGAGGTATAGTAAAAAAATGCTTTGTATGTCTTACGTACAGATCATTTCATCACATTAATACATTCAGATAGTACCAAGGGAAAGCAATAGCAGAATGCAGAATAAAGTATTAAAGTGACAAAGTGAAGCGCAAGCAGACAGCAATGTGCAAGACCATGACTAGGTAAATTGTGAGCTCAAGACTCCATTTCATGGTACAAGACACCCATTCAATAGCCAGATAGAAGCTGTCCCTGAACCTGGTGGTAAATTCTTTCTGCTTTTGTATCTTCTGCCTTATGGGATGGGGGGTGGGAAGAAAAGAGAATGTCTGGGATGGAATGGTTGGTGGTACCTTTCACAATATTGGGCCTCCTGTTGAGACATACAGGCATACCACAGCCAGTTAATGCTGGCTAGACACCATTCATAATAATCACCATATGGAAGCAAAAGCACAGATCCTAAACCCCACATCTACTTTCAGAGACTCTAAAATCTAGTTCCACTTTCCTCAAGATAGTCTTGAATTTACAAAGTGTTTTTGAAATCTATTCATGCTCGTAATGTACGTGCCATTGAACTGACAGAAATATGATACTTGCTAGATAACCAAATAATGAGCAGTACTTTATATTTATGGAATCTGTTAGTCTTGCGAGACCATGGATCTGCGCCTGGAAAGTCTTCACTCTCCAGGGCGCAGGCCTGGGCAAGGTTGTATGGAAGACCAGCAGTTGCCCATACTGCAAGTCTCCCCTCTCCACAACACCGATGTTGTCCAAGGGAAGGGCATTAAGACCCATACAGCTTGGCACCAGTGTCATCGCAGAGCAATGTGTGGTTAAGTGCCTTGCTCAAGGACACAACACGCTGCCTCGGCTGGGGCTCGAACTCACGACCTTCAGGTAGCTCATCCAATGCCTTAATCACTTGGCCACGTGCCCACAGTACTTTATATATTGACTAGGATATGGGTTAAGTCCTAACAGCTGTCCCTCAGAACACTAAGTTTGGATAGATATGTGAGCTCCTGAGAAGATAGATAGGCCTTGTTTTTAGCACTCAGTCAGAGGAGAGTGTGCTTGCCAATGCCATGTTCCATCTGTATCACTCTAAGATGCTACATTTTAAGCTGAAGTTTCACAAGTACGTAGAAATTATGATTCCTACCCCTTTAACACAGTGACATGTAAGTATGGGCTGGTATTGCTGGAGGATTAAATTTTATGCACCCAAGGACTGGATGCAAGCCCAGATTTTCCAGTGTGGGCAGAGTCAAGTTCAGAATGATAAATCATTTGGGAGAGTTTCATCCATTTTCCTTGCTCAGCTTATTCACACTGCAGTACATTTCAGTTGTAGGGAGCTATAGGAAGTTTAAAAGGTTACAGGTATAGGACTCCCTGTGAAAGTCAAATTTTAAAAGATGGGAAGAGTTGAATGAAAATTGCATGTTTTGAGCCAAAATTTCTAGTGCCCTTTGAAAAATTTTGAAAAAATTTTTGTACATGTTAATTGAGAGTTAAGAAGTTACTGTAAAGAGTGGAGGGGAGGGAACTCAAGCCACAGACTGAACTGATATCACAAAAGAGGACATGTTGCTTGGTCAAATTTAGCTGCTGCTCAAAGGGAACAGGTGTGATATGAGATGGCATAAATGAGAGACGGGCAGATATCTTCACCAGCTAATGACCTAGCTCTCCAGCTCAGCACTTAAATGTGTGTACAAGGAGACTGAGAATGGTTTATGCATGCAACCAACTAGTACTCTATTTGGCTGTGCTAACATGTTAGCATGGCATATGGCCCAGCTTCAGGAGCCCCTGCTCTGGTAGGTAGTTGGCCCAGCACTACATTCAAGTCTGGGTTAACCATCATTTTCTAAAGATAGTTTATCATAGTCAGTTTATATCAACATCTGTGACTAATCAGTATATCTCCTTTTGTGGTCACTTTGGCCATCACAATTTTCATTCAAAATCACAGTGCACTGTAATCAGGATACTTCCTTCAAAGGGTCCATTCACTATCTGGGGTAGCTGGGTCTTTTGGGTTTAGTGGAGATGACATTTTGTCAGATTCTTCCGGGAAGAGAAGTTTTACCCAACCACAGTTGTATCTTTTGAGACAATGTGTGGTGTTACCGCAACAGCTTGCGAAAGCACATTTAATAAATTATAAGCAAAAGCGATTCCGCAGATGCTAAAAATCTTGAGCATCACAGACAAAATCCTGAAACAACTCAGCAGGTCAGGCAGCTCCTATAGAGGGAAATAAACCGTCGACATTATAGCCCGAGGACCTTCATCAGGACTCTTCCTCAGCTTCTGATGAAGATGCTCAGCCCAAAACGTTGACTGTTCATTCCCCTCCATAAATGCTGCCTGACTTGCTAAATTCCTCCAGCATTTTGTGTGTGTGGCACAGAATAAGTTACCAGATTGTCGTGCAGGATGTACAAAATGCATTGAACATTATTTCTCCCTCCACTGCTTTCAAATGAGATGTGCAGCTATTGTATCCACACATGTTGTCAAAGTTACCATGAGCCAGTTTAAGCTACTCACCAATATTGGTGCCCAATCTGCTATCTAAATTACAGTGAGGACCCTTTAGCTCTGTCATACTTGGAGGCACATCCCATGTACCTCCGGCATAAATGACATTCTTCCACTTCCTACACCACCCAGGCTGTGACCTTTTTGAAGCATGACGTGTTCTCTCTCCCACCACCTACTCCAGGGGTAACTTATAGTTGCCAATTAACCCCACAACCAGCACACCTTCAGGATGAGGGAGAAAACTTATCCCAGAAGAAACCCGTGTGCTCACAGGAAGAGAGTACAACCTCCACGTGGCTGGCAGTCAAGGTCAGAGTTGAAAGGCAGCTGCACTACCTGCCATTTCATGTCAAGTTTGTTGGTTTGAGTGACTACAACCTGTCACTTCCATTGTCATTTCTAACACTCACTTTCAGTAGTTGCACAGTACTTTTGTAAATGTGGGTTTTGTTTATATTGCTGTGAGTTGTGAGCAGCTGGCTCACTAAAAAGGGAAATAAGAGTTAGTCACGTGCACTAGGATCTCAGGAGCAGGTAGACTGAGGCAGGGTCAAAGTTGACTAATGTTGCTGAGATATCTGCTGAAGTACTTGCCTTGAAAGCAACCAGTGCACTACTTGATCCAGTGTAGATTCACCTATTGCACACCGACTCAGGTCAACAGATAAAACTGCACAATCTTTTATTTGTTGTCTGACTTAAAGATTCTGTCAAGTTTACATTTAACATGTTTACTTTCCCTTCTACCTGTACAGTTCGCCCAGCAAAACCACAGATATCCGTCCCAGAGGAAGTTATTGAAGGTGATGAAATGGTATCTTTGTCCTGTACATCCACAAATATTGACCAAAGAGGAAAAGCTTCTCTGAGCTGGGAAGGTATCTCTGACCTGACGGATTGGGTCCCCAGGACTGAAGAAAAATGGACTGGTTACTCCTGGTCACTCCACAGTAACTTTGCATTCATCCCATCTTACCGGCATCACAACCAGCTCATCAAATGCATTGTCAACTATACACCATACCCATACTCTGATGAAAGCTTCGTAACACTGCAAATAAGATGTAAGTTCAAATTATTCTCAATTTCAACAAAGCTTTGGGTTGCACGAATGTAAGAGTTGAAAGATTTTCACAGTTAATGGTTTGAGAAAACAAAGGAAATATTATGAAAATGATTGATAATGCAAATCTATGTCTGCTGATATCGGCAAAGAAAAAAATCTGTGATTATCTTCATTTGTTATCATTAGGTTAGATCAGTGATTCACAGACCTTCTGGTGTTAGTAGCCCCTTGGCTCCCTGACCATATCCCCAGTGCCACACTCCCCTACCCTTCTTCCTTTCTGGCCATTACATAAATATTATAAAGAATTTTGGTTTATGATGCGCAGTGAAAGAAAATAGGAACTGAAAATTCAAAGCAGCAATGAAAAATTGCAAAAATTATTCAGAACTATTTAAAGTTACAAATAAATGATTTCTTTATTTAATTATAGTAAAAACAATTTTCATCAACAATTTTAAAGCATACATTAGTAGCCTGACTAGTAATTACTTTGTTGCTTATTCATCTTTAACTGAGGTGGATGGACATGAAAAAGTCTCAGGTCCCCGCAACCAGTAATTTCCAGTCTGTTTCATAGCTTTGAAATAATTAGTCTGCAGAGAAACTTCGCTGCACTAAATACGATGTTGGAAAGGCAATAAAGAACACCTTGACCTTTTTCCACCATGCAGGATTACGTTTAGAGGTAGTGTTCTGTAACCAAAAGTCTTGATATGATTTTCTGATCCTCAGCCTCAGTTCAAAGTCATTTTATACAAAGATCAACCATTTCTTGATCCTTCCTGTTAGTTCCTCATTGCAAGTGTTCACAAATGAATTTATTACTCAAACTGGAATTTGGATCAAGAGAAGATCCTGAAGTTTCTCCGACATGTCGTTATGCAGCTCACCCAGGTGGCCACTGTATATTGAAGATCAGCATCTGGTATTCTTCCTTTCTCTTCCAACTCAGAGAAGCTCAGAAATTGGAAATGGTCACGATGGCCAATGTTGCACTTAATTAAGGTTAACTTGGACAGGAACGTGGAGATGACTGATTTGACTTTAATAAGGTTCGCATCATTTCTTTGCAACTGAAAATTTATTTCATTGAATTTTGCAGATAATTCTGACAAATAATCAAAGACACGCCTAATATTCTGAAGTTGATTATTAAATAATGCATTCAAGTCTTCTAAGAACTGTATCAATTTCAAAAAGTGCATAAAAGTGTCCCAGGTGGTTTCCTTTTGAGAACTATCTGACTTCTGTGTGCAACAACAAGAGTTCAAATTATTCATCATTCTCAAAACAAAGCTCTCAAAATAGTCAAGAATTGAAAGCTTGCAATTTGAGTTTATTTACCGCAGTGATAACAGTATTTAATGATTTGTGCAGCTGATCACCTACGTTTTTTTGTGACAAAATGTTATCTGTGAGTTACACAGTGAATGGTAAATATGTTAGGTACAGCTTTTTTCAAGAAAGTTATAAGCCCAGGGTGGTGTCCCATCATTGATGATGCCTCATCTGTCGCGTAAGTAAGAATGCTGGTGAGCAGAATATCTTTCTCTTTGAAAAATTGCTCATCAACACAAAACATTGTTTTCCCCCTTCATATCTCTTTCTAGCCCCCTTGTAAATAGCAACTCTGGAGCCATGCTTTCATCTTTTATGAAGCAAACTTAACCAAGAAGTAAAGATTTATTGCCTGCAAAGTTGACTCATCCAACTGCAGAGCAAATTCTGTTGTCCTAAGTTTGTTGTACAATGTGACTTCCACATTCTCAGATATTTCATCTATTCTTCTTTGAACAGAGCTTTTGCTGGGCGGGATTGTTTTAATTATTTGTTTTGATGACTTATACAAAGCTGCACTCTGAACCTGCCTTACTAAGTTCTTCTCTAATTGTATGGAGCTTTGCACATTTAGCAATGAACATTGAAGTGTATGAAGCATGCAAGCCATTTCCGTTCTGTTGTAAAGTGCTGGCAAACATGTCTTCAGGTATCTCTCATTTCTGAAAGTTTTCACAAAGTGACTGAAAGTAAGCCAAGTTCTTGTTTGCTTTATCAGAATGTATTCTCTTCAAATATTCAAGAAGTCTGGATGGTTTCATTACCTCATTTGAAAAAAAAAACTTTTTCAAACCACAGACATATTGACTGCCATTGGTTGCTTGATGCTGCTATAAATCCATTTTTCAGATGCTCCACACTATACTGTCTCAATCTTTTTTTTGTTTGGTCTGGTTCTGCCATTTTTGTTATGGATTAATAACCACGGTTAATTGTTTACTGTTCAAATCTATCCTCAAGCACTGTGATCAATAATGGGAAAAGTTGCAATGTCATCATAGATCAGGTAAAATCTGACTCTCTGCCTGAAGGTACATAAAGTGGGACAGCAATATCCCAGTTGGGATATCCCAGTTGGGCTGTGGGTCAGGAATATTCAAAAGAGCAGATTCTGATCTTTACTCCGTTGAGCATCATACCCTAATTCTCAGGATTTGCATCACAGCACGATTAGAGTATGGGAATCGTGGTAGCTGACATTGTGCTACAGTTGTGAATGGATTTCTTCAGTCCATATTTCTCAGGATTTGCCAAATACAGAAGCGTCACATTGCTTTTCAACAATTTTAACATGCTTCAAGCAAAGTCTAAGAGAGAGGTGGGTTAGTAAGAGATGGAGTGATTACGTGATTGTTGTAATCAGTTATGAGGCACCGAGGATCAAATGTTTATATAAGTAATTAATTTCTTAAATAAAGCCTGTACCCCCCCTTACCTTCCCCTGCCCTTGATACTGAGTACCCCCCTTTATCTTCCCTTTAGAAACTCCCATAGGGGGTTGTATTCCCCACTGTGGGAACCACTAAACATTAGACAGTTTTGTTGTGGGTGGTGAGATAAAGGACCACCTATGTGTAGTAGTCAGAAGTAATGAAGAAGGAAAGAAATTTGACAAAATGCAAACAGAAGTCAATGGAAAAAAGAAGGCAAGGAAGGCAGGAGTAAAAAAAGTAGAGCAGAAGGCAATAAGTCCATCTTGAGCAGAGAGAGCAGGGCAAGAGAGTTTCTTGTTACCCATTCATAGTGCTATAAGAAACAGGTGAGTAGTGAAAAACTGCCAACAGGACCTTATCTTTCCAAATACTTAGTCCAGATTTCACCATTTGAGTTGGAAAATTGTCAGAGTCACTCCATTATTTATGAAGTGTAAGCAATTTTGTGCATTCAGGTATTTGAATGATCTTAAAGGTTAACATTGACAATTAGATTATGAAAACACGCAGCCCTCTTTTATTGTCATTTAGTAATGTATGCATTAAGAAATGATAAAATATTTCCTCTGGTGTGATATCACAAAACACAGGACAGAGCAAGACTGAAAAAGCTAACAAAACTACATAATTATAACATATGGTTACAACAGTGCAACAATACCATAACTTGATGAAGAAGTCCAGGAGCACAGTAAAAGTCTAAAGTCTCTCAAATGTCCCACATCTCATGCAGACGAGAGAAGGAAGAAGAACTCTCCCTGCCATACCCGACCACGGTCCGACTCTGAATCATCCGAAAACTTCGAGCTCTGATCAGCTCTCTGACACCAAGTACTGAGCGCCATCGCTATCCGAACGATTCGACCTCTATCTCGGTCACCAACAGCAGGCAAAGCCGGGGATTTTGAGGCCTTCCCTCCGAAAGATTCCCGACCACGCAGTAATGACAGCAGCAAACGGGCGTTTCAGAAATGTTTCCAGATGTTCCTCTGTGCTTTCACGTCCGTCTCCCTCAAATCAGAATTATCCACAGCCCATATTTAACGGATATGGTATCATTTTTCACCGGAGGGCTGCGCTCGCGCAGCACGCTGCTTTCTCTCCTCCCACAACTCAGGCAACTTTTTTCCATTGGGCTATCATTCTTTACAATTGAATGGGATCACACTCTAGTCTCATCCCAGTATTAAGCTGGGAAGGGCCAGGCATAAAATGCATCTGGCCTGTCTTCATCAGCACCTAGAGCTCCACTACTGGGGTAAATTATGACTTGAAGGGCAATTGTGACAGATTCATCACATTGATAGCAAACTAAAAATGTTTAAATATCAGGACAAACCACACAACTAGACCTACTACCCTTCATATTAATATTGGAAGAGTAAGAGACAGACCCATTGCGCTTAAGACTATTAATGGAATTAATGGGTTAAATGTAGAAGATCCCTGAGGAAACAGAGTCAAAAGTTTTAGAACTGGGTTACATAGAGTGATCCATATACAAAATCAGAATTAGAATCAGGTTTATTATCACTGGCATGTGACGTGAAATTTGTTAACTTAGCAGCTGCAGTCCAATGCAGTATATAAACTAGCAGAGAGAGAGAAAAAAAGAATAATAAATACAATAAAACATAATATTAAATAAACAAGTAAATTACGTATATCGAATGGATTATTTTAAAATGTGCAAAAACAGAAATACTGTATATTAAAAAAGTGAGTTCGTGTCCAAAAGCTACAAAGTCCATTCAGGAACTGGATGGCAGAGAGGAAGAAGCTGTTCCTGAATCGCTGAGTGTGTGCCTTTAGGCTTCTGTATCTCCTACCTGATGGCAACAATGAGAAAAGGACATGCCCTGGGTGCTGGAGGTCCTTAATAATGCACGCTGCCTTTCTGAGACACCACTCCCTAAAGATGTCCTGGGTGATTCGTAAGCTAGTACCCAAGATGGAGCTGACTAGATTTATGACCTTCTGCAGCTTCTTTCTGTCCTGTGCAGTAGCCCCTCCATACCAGACAGTGATGCAGCCTGTCAGAATGCTCTCCACGGTACAACTATAGAAGTTTTTGAGTGTATTTGTTGACATGCCAATGGCTTCAATCTCCTAATAAAGTATAGCAACTGTCTTGCCTTCATTATGACTACATCAATGTGTTGGGACCAGGTTAGATCCTCAGAGATCCTGACACCAAGGAACTTGAAGCTGCTCACTCTCTCCACTTCTGATCCCTCTATGATGATTGGCATGTGTTCCTTCGTCTTACCCTTTCTGAAGTCCACAATCAGCTCTTTCATCTTACTGACGTTGAGTGCCAGGTTGTTGCTGCGGCACCACTCCACTAGATGGCATATCTCACTCCTGTACGCCCTCTTGTCACCACCTGAGATTCTACCAACAATGATTCTATCATCAGCACATTTGTAGATGGTATTTGAGCTATGCCTAGCCACACAGTCATGTGTATACAGAGAGTAGAGCAGTGGGCTAAGCACACACCCTTGAGGTGCGCCTGTGTTGATCGTCAGCAAAGAGGATATGTTATCACCAATCCACACACTGTGGTCTTCCAGTTAGGAAGTCGAGGATCCAATTACAGAGGGAAGCACAGAGGCCCAGGTTCTGCAACTTCTCAATCAGGATTGTGGGAATGATGGTATTAAATGCTGAGGTAATGTCGATGAACAGCATCCTGACATAGGTGTTTGTGTTGTCTAGGTGGTCTGAAGCCTTGTGAAGAGCCATGGAGACTGCATCTGCCATTGACCCATTGTGATGATAGGCAAATTGCAATGGGTCCAGGTCCTTGCTGAGGCAGGAGTCCAGTCTAGTCATAATCAACCTCTCAAAGCATTTCATCATTGCTAATGTGAGTGCTACTGGGTGATAGTCGTTAAGGCAGACCACATTATTCTTCTTCGGCACTGGTATAATTGTTGCCTTTTGAAGCAAGTGGGAACTGCTGCCCATAGCAGTGAGAGGTTGAAAATGTCCTTGAATACTCCTGCTAGTTGGTTGGCACAGGTTTTCAGAGCCTTACCAGGTACTCCATTGGGACCTTCTGCCTTGCGAAGGTTCACTCTCTTTAAAGACAGTCTACCATCGGTCTCTGAGACAGAGATCACAGGGTCATCAGGTGCAGCAAGGATCTTCCCAGCTGTAGTTGTGTTCTCCTTAGATTTAAGTAACTTCAGTAAATTTCTTAATGTATTATTTAAGATGTTCTCTCACCCAAGGTAAGCGACTGTAATTTCCTAGCACCTGCAGATTTTCTCTCATTTGTAATTTCCCAGTGTAGACTTTATACTTTCTGACTGAGAATTACAGATCAATCTTAATCAATAGAAAAAATTAACATCAGCTGAACAAATGGCAATACCCTTATATTGTACATCACATCTTGTAACAACATGAAGTGTAATAGTTGTGTCCTGTTGAGCTCACTGTAGTTTAGGCTAAAACTGAAGTCAGTGCCTTATGTGTGTTTTTATAACTTCCTTAAATCTAGAAGGAATGAATTATATATCGAAAAACTGACCTCGTGCATGCTGGTGGTGTATTTTATATTCACATGCAGTTGTTTCTCTTGTAAATACAGGAAGGATGTTGAATTAAGTGCTCAGTGTTATGGGCAGCACCGGATAATTTCTGTCTAAACAATCAGATGGTTTATGTTGATATTACCTTCAGAAGGCAACACCTGCATATGGTATGCTTTGGATGCCTATGTGGAATTTCACTCCTGCCTACTATAAGTATTCTGTGTGATATAACTCACATGATTTGTTGTTTACAACCATACAATAGTAATTCTTAAACATGAGAAAGTCTGTAGATGCTGGAAATCCAAAGCAACACACATAAAATGCTGGAGGAACTCAGGAGGTCAGGCAGCATTAATGGAAATGAATAGATAATTGACGTTTCGGGCCGAGATTCTTCTTCAAGTCAGAAGGGTCCTGAAGAATTGTCTCGGCCGGAAACATCAACTATCTATTTGTTTCAATAGAAATTCTTGTGTCTACAAATACCATACAGAAAATGTTGTACAGGGAGAGAGCAAGAACATGAAGGATATGATATAGGATTGGCCTTTCTCAAATTGAATGTGGGAACAGTTAGAAAGAGTAAATGATCTCCAGATAATTTTGATGTTTAGGTTATTTTGTGATTCCAATATGTCTATACTTGAGTATTCTCTGATGTTTATAAATGTGCAGTTTACATCAAAGGAGAACCACTTGCCAAGGTTTATTGCTATTAATTAAGTGTGAGACTAATTAGTGCTTATTAGTCAACCTTCAAAAGTAATATTCAGGAACAAAAGAGCAAACCACTGAACGAACAATGCAGCACAGGCTGTTCCACACACTAAGAGATTGAAAATGCAAGAGCCAAACGTAAAAACATTAAGTTGTGTTAATTGTCTTGTATCAAATCAGGCAACATGGCTAAGTTATTTGCACCATTGTTACTGGGTTCAAGCTGGCAGACCAGACAGAGGTTGACACTGAGCATATCAAACATGGTCACAGATATAGATATTCAAAGGTTTTTCTGTACTTATAATATTTGTGTACTCAGAGACTGCCCCGACCAGTAATGTTGGGTGTCTGGGATTCCTGCCAAACACCCAACATTAATGGTCGGGGTAGTCTCTGAGTCTCATAAGCTTTTCCACTATTTATCTGAATTACTTTGTGACAAAGGTGTTTAAACAGGTGACTGTCACTGTAAATGAGCAATTCAAAGGAAGCATTGTCAACCCATAATATTGAAGGAAACAATGTCATTGCATTGAACTCTATTAAAAATGTATTATATCAGCTACCGTTACCTCTGATCTGAAGGGTATAAAATTGTGATGTACCTTCGGGTTTGTGAGCCTCTACAGAGAGCATTTCAGAACGATGTCTGGTGGATGAACTCAGCAGGTCGTACAGCATCAGTTAGAAACGATGAGTCGACGTTTTGGGCCGGAATCCCTCGTCAGGACTGAAGAATGAAAGGTGGAGAAGGATCTGAAGAATGCTTGTAGCTTCAGTTGAAAGACCAGTAATTTGAAAGACAAAGGGGTGGGGGAGGGGAAGCATTGACATCCTAGCCCTGAAAACAATGGGTGGTAGAAGAAGGAGGCGGAACCATGAGGGAGCTGGGGGAGGGGGCAGAGTGAAACTGGGATAGGGGAAGGGAGGGGGGAGGGAATTACCGGAAGTTGGAGAATTCTATGTTCATACCAAGGGGCTGGAGACTACCTAGACGGTATATGAGGTGTTGCTCCTCCAACCTGAGTTTAGCCTCATCATAGCAGTAGAGGAGGCCATGTATGGACATATCTGAATGGGAATGGAAAGCAGAGTTGAAGTGGGTGGCTACCGGAAGATCCTGTCTGTTGTGGCGGATGGAGTGGAGGTGCTCGACGAAGCGGTCCCCAATCTGCGTCAGGTTTCACCGATGTACAGGAGGCCGCACTGGGAGCACCGGATGCAACAGGTGACCCCAACAGACTCACATGAACTGCTGTCTCACCTGGAAGGGCTGTTTGGGGCCCTGAATGGTTGCAAGAGATGAGGTGTAGGGACAGGTGTAGCACTTACGCTTACAGGGATAAGTGCCGGGTGGGAGATCAGTGGGGATGGACGTGCGGATAAGGGAGACACGGAGGGACCGATCCCTGCGGAAAGCGGAGAGGGGTGAAGAGGGAAAGATGTGCTTAATGGTGGGGTCCTGTTGAAGGTGGCGGAAGTTGCGGAGGATAATGTGCTGGATCCGGAAGCTGGTGGGGTGGTAGGTAAAAACAAGGGGAACTCTGCCCCTGTTGTGGTTGCGGGAGGATGGGGTGAGGGCCGAAGTGCGGGAAATGGAGGAGATGAAATAGAGGCCTTCTCTACTGCCATGATGAGGCTAAACTCAGGTTGGAGGAGCAACACCTCATATACCATCTAGGTAGTCTCCAGCCGCTTGGTATGAACATAGAATTCTCCAACTTCTGGTAATTCCCTCCCCCTTCCTTCCTCTATCCCTATTTCACTCTACCCCCTCCCCCAGCTCCCTCATGGTTCCACCTCCTTCTTCTACTACCCATTGTTTTCAGGGCTATGATGTCAATGCTTCCCTTCCCCCACCCCTTTGTCTTTCAAATTACTGGTCTTTCAACTGAAGCTACAAGCATTCTTCAGATCCTTCCCCATCTCTCATTCTTCAGTGCTGATGAAGGGTTCCAGCCCGAAACGTCGACTCATCATTTCTAACTGATGCTGCCCGACCTGCTGAGTTCATCCAGCGTACTGAAAGTGTTGCTTTGATCACAGCATCTGCGGATTATTTTGTGTTCAGAATGATGTCTGCTTGTTGTGCTGAATAAAGATCTCTTTTTCACCAGTTTTAGTATCCCTCCGGTAACCTAGATCACAGTCACAACAGTCTCAACCCAAAAAGTCAGCATCCCGTTGCCTCAGCATATGCTGCTTGACCCTCTGAGTTCTTCCAGTAGTTTTTTGTTTTGCTCCAGATTCCAGTTTCTTACGTCTCCAAAGTAAGCCAGTCGGTGAACCATTTGCTCCTGTTGTACAGACATGAAATAATTACTTCAGCCATGTTATAACTGAAAAGAGGGTCAAAGTAGATATGTAACTGAGGGTCAGTTTAAGAGTATTGTGGTATTTTGACCCAAACGGGAATGCTAATTCAAAATTTGCCAAAACTAAGGGAGAATAAAATTCCATCATCATGTCCCTATGGTAAAGTGAAGAGGCTGGAGTGATCAGAGTAGATCTAGGCATGCTGATGAAGGCTCATGTTTTCCGATACTGCAGATTCAAATTTATTTATCAAATGTACATGTTAACATGCAATGAAATGTGTCATTTGTGTTAACAACCAACACACCTAAAAATGCACTGGGGCAGACTGCATGTGTCCTCGCACTTTCTGGCACCCACCATGCTTGGCAAAACAACACAGAACACAACAAGGAAAAAACAACAGCAGCAAAACAAGCCCCTTCCTCCCTCCCACCTACGCACACATGCAGACAGTCCTCCAACTCCAGGGCAGGGCTCCAGCATTTAGTCCCCAGTGTTTGGCCATCAGGCTTCAACTTTCAGACTTCTGGTCTACCTTTGGGGTTTTATTATTGGCATTGACCCCCAGAATAGCTTATGATGGAACTCCAGACTCCAGGTTCTGCTGATTCACTGGCCCTGAGGCCTCTTCGTGTCTCCTGCTTGCACAAATATCCAATCCCAGGAACTACCATCTTGATACAGCAGGACATCACACAGTACCTCACAGGGGCATTATCAAATCAAACTAGAAAATGAATCACAGAATTAGGACTGTTGTCAAAGAGTGATTTTTCTGGACTGCATTAAAGGCGGAAATTCTTTTGGAGAGAATGATTTTTTGGAGGCTTTGTCATTATGGTCATGAGGATAGTACTTTGAAGGAATTATTGGAATTTGGAGGATGGGGGAGGTAATGTAGGTAGTAGCAGTCTGTAATGATTGAGGAATCAATACTCTTATGAGGACAGAGATGAGGATGTCATAATCAAAGAAGAGGACAGCAATCCTTTTATAATATTCAAGTGCCACAGATTCAGGAGGGTGAAAATAGAAACGGTTTTAAGATCCAGCAGGAGATGGGATTCATAGGTAAGTTGCATAGACAAAAGCATTCAAACAATTTGGAGATAAATAAGAAAAAAGCGAGCATGCCTAACAAACTGCAGATGCTTGCCCAGATGGACCGAGGGAAGCCAATGAATTACACAAGAGAAAACAGAATGGCTGCAGATGCTGGAACTTGGGATATTCTGTTGAAATAACAATCTGCCGGAGGAAGTCAATGAGTTGGGCAGCGTCTGTGGGAATTGTGGGGTTGTGGGGAGGATAAAGAGAATTGCCCTACCTCCTCTCACATGCAGATACTGTTCAGCCCTCTGTTCATGCAGCAGATATTTAGGTTATAACAGAATGGCGTAATACATCAGGAGGCTGAAAGGCAATGGATAAGCAGGGAGGACACTTATCTGGAGTGTGTAGATGAGTTATCTTTAATCGCAATGGAAAACAACAGCAATAAGAGCATAGCAGCACAATTAGTTAATTAGTTAGTACGGACTGTGACCAGGCACGAGCTCTGACGCTCCCTGGGGGGAGTGAGTGCCTCAGTTTCTCTGACATGTTCCGGCTTCCTCCCACAGCCCAAAGAGTTTGGGGCTGAAGCTGGATTTTCAGGTCTGGTCACTGTAATTTCCCCCTAGAGTGCAGATGAGTGGCAGAATCTTGGTGAGGAATCAAGGGGAATGCGGAGAGAATAAAAGGGGATTAGTGTTGGATGTGTGTAAATGGGTGTTTGATTTTTATTGTGAACTCAATGGGCCTAAGGGGCTATTTCTGTTTATTATGGCACTGTGACTCCACATCATTTTGTCCAGGAACAGGCAATTCTTAGCTCAGTATCTCTAGGTACTGGGTTTCCCATAAAACAAGCTTAGTTCTCTTACTTAAGAGAGTGTACAAGATTAAACGCAGTTGTAATCTTGGTGTACAAAAATTGTTATCATGTGCATAAATGTGCAGTAGAATTTTTCCCCTACAGATAGTATTTATTAGCAACAATTTACCTTCCAGCTGTAGGTGATATAGCATCCGTTAGTCTTGCGAGACCATGGATCTGCATCTGGAAAGTCTTCACTCTCCAGGGCGCAGGCCTGGGCAAGGTTGTATGGCAGACCAGCAGTTGCCCATGCTGCAAGACTCCCCTCTTCACGATACCAATGTTGTCCAAGGGAAGGGCATTAGGACCCATACAGTTTGGCACCAGTGTTGTCGCAGAGCAATGTGTGATTAAGTGCCTTGCTCAAGGACGCAACACGTTTCCTTGGCTGGGGCTCAAACTCACGACCTTCAGGTAGCTAGTCCAATGCCTTAACCACTTGGCCACGTGCCCACACTAGGTGATATAACTGTAATGGTAATTTAAGCAAGTGAATGGATTAAAACTATAATAGCAATTTTTTTCTAAAACTGATACTAATGTTATGCGTAAATACACCTATAATATATATACCTTGCAATAGGTGCATCCAGTGTATCTTTTGCACTGTATAAATACAGCGTATCCCTTGCACTATATACATACAATGTATTCCTTACACATGGTGTATTCCTTGCACAGTACGCATACTTAGATTGCTGCTCCTAAAGACAGTTGAATCAGCAGTGGAATCTAGAGAAAGAAGATAACTGGCATCTATTACAATTGTGGCGATTAACTGTAAAGGAACCAACATCTCCAATTCCCCATTACGTTGTCATTCCAATAGCTACCAGGTAAATGAAGTGTTGGAAATACTCTATGGATCAGACAGCTTTAGTAGAGAGAGTTATTACATTAGTCTTGGGTGAACATTCTGTTCTGATGGGCGACACAGTAGTGCAGTGGGTAACACAATGTTTTACAGTGCAGGCGACCTGACCCAGGTTCAATTCCAATCGTTGCCTGTAGGGAGTTGTACGTTCTCTCCGTGACTGCTTGGGTTTCCTCTTGGTGCCCCCGTTTCCTCCCATAATCCGAAACATACCATTTGGTAGGTAAATTTGTCATTGTAAATCGCCCCATGCTTGGACTACAGTTAAATCGGGGGCATTGCTGGGTGGGCGTGGCTCAAAGGGCCAGAAGGGTCTATTCTGCACGTTATGTCAATAAATGAATAAATAAAATTTCATCAGTCTGAAACATCAACTTTACTTCTCCCTCCGGAGAATCTTTTGGCCCACTGAATACTTCCAGTATCTTCTATTTTTGTTTCAAAATTAGAATTTATCAGCAGGTACCCTGTATTTACTGTCCTGAAATGTTTCATGTCATTCAAAAGTCATTGACCACAATTGTTTCTTGTACATTCAGATCCTCCAAAAGACACTGCCCTTCTTGTGAATGCAACACAGGAGGAAATAAAAGAAGGTGACTGTGTTACACTTGTGTGTGTTGGGAACAGTTTTCCTGAAGCTAACTATACCTGGTACAAAAAGGACCATTCCTCAAACAAAACAGAGATATTGAATATCGAAAGCAGCAATATATTATTCCAAAAAATTACAAGGAAGAATTCTGGATTCTACAACTGCATGGCTACAAATTACTTAGGAGGGAGTTTGTCTTCAGAAGTAGAAATTAATGTGCAATGTGAGTATTTGGGTTTTTTCTGATCTCCATGTTGAAGAAAAGTATTTGGAAGGAAAAATTATATAGATATGACTGGGGAATGTCCCATCTTATGTCAGTTTCAGTCATTTATATCTGACCCTTTCAGGCTGACTCTAAGAAAGTGAGTATATTACACACATATGCATTTCACTCAGACACACTGACAGATGCAGTTCAGATAAGCAAACAATGCTGTATGTATCTGTGCAGATAAATAAGCATAATCAGAAATGAAACCTTATCTGCATTTTGATTGCTTATTTAACCCAGAGGCTTTGGAGGGAACATCAGCAAGTCCCGAGTGAGATTAGTTAATCTGCAACAAACATTCAAAATTATAATGAGATCCATACCTGCACAGTCAGGACTAAACTTAGACTATGAGCACACTAAGACCACACTTCAATCTTTCTAAACAATAGTTTTAATTTTATTTTGCAGACAAACCAGACAAAGTCACAATCAGCCAGGAACTTCTGTACAAGTGCATTGCTGAGGCGAGTCCGCCTGCAGTCATCACATGGAAGATCAGTGACGATAGTATAAATCTCACTGATCCCAGGGTCAGTATAAAGTCAGAATTCAATGGCACTCATACAGTTAGTACACTGAAACTGGAAACAACAGCAAGCTTTTGTGTTTCGTGCCTAGCTCAGAATAAACATGGAGTATCGGTAACAGAGAGGTGTCCACCTGGTAAGTGTAAAACAAGTTCTCTTGGTTAACAAAGAGTAAGTATTTTAATATATTTCATTTAATTAATCTTTATCCTGTTAGTACCAATAGTTTCATATAACATAAGTAGACACTAACAGTACAATTATGCGAGGGGTGATTGTTAAGTTCATGGCCTAAGGTAGAAGGAGTCAATTTTAGAAAACCTAGCACATTTATTTTTTCTACATTTACACACTTAGTCCAGCAGACATGGAGCATACAGATCCCTTCCTTGTAGAAGTCAGCGTCTTGGACCTCCAGAAAGTGGAATCCACAGCAGGGGTGATTGATAAGTTTGTGGCCTAAGGCAGAAGGAGATGAGTTATTAACTTCAAACTTTCTGCATTTTCACTCAAAGAGTTGAACAACGCATGCATGTAACAAGAGCTGTATAACTCATCTCGTTCTACCTAAGGCCATGAACTTATCAATCACCTCTGCTGTGGACCATCTGGAGGTCCAAGACGCTCTCGTTACATGCACGTGCAGTTCAACTCTGAGTGATAATGCAGAAAGTTTGAAGTTAGTAACTCATCTCCTTCTACCTGTCATAGTGGGAGGCACTGAGAATGGACCCAAATGCAAGACACAGACACTGAAGTACTAGGAACAGGACTAGGATGCAGGACCTGGGCTAGGTCATGGACAAGAAACAGGGAACCCGGACAAGGAACTATGAACTAGGAGCCTGGATGTGGACTCCGAGCCAGAGACTGGACAAGGACCCAGAACCTGGTCTTGACTCAGGCTCGGACCCCAAAACCAGGCAAAGATGTGGCGAGGCTGGGGTTCCTGGAGGCTAGACAAGGACATGACAGGGCAAGGGTACTTAGAGGCAACTCCTGGGCAGGATGTGGGACTCCACCCCGCGGAAGCAAGGACAGGGGGGGATAGACCCAACTGCAGGATAACGGCAAACAGCCTGGCTTACACAATGGAGGCAAGGGCCAGAACCAGCTGCAGGGTAATGGCAAATGGCCTGGTTTACCTGACAGAGGCAAGGGACAACAAGGGCCAGAACCAACTGCAGGGTAACGGCAATCGGTCTGGCTTACCCGATGGAGGCAAAGGACAGAAAGGGAGCTAGGTCTAGGGTGGCTCCAAAACTCGAGGCAGCCGGTAACCTCAGCGGGCTACGGAACAGCCAAATCCATATCTCGATGACTGCACTAACCTTCCACCGGTGGGTTGCTCCAAGGGGAGACTGAAGAGACAACCCCACAACCACACTTGATCAGGTGCTTATGGTTAAGTCCAGCCAAAACAAGGGATAGCCAGAAGACTCGGAGTCCGGAGCCTGCGGACCGGACTGTGAACCGGAATGCGGACTTTGGACCAGACCATGACAGCAGCCCCCCACCCCCCACCCCTTCTGTGGGAGCCTCCGGGCAACCGAAGAAGCTCTCCAGGACTAAGGATGACTTAGGCAGGTGTGGAGGGGGTGGATGTAAACAATCAGGAGGGAACCCAGGGTGATGGGAGGTAGACGACAGTGTCCGTGTCGCTGGGTCCAAGTCTGGTTGGACTGTTCTGTCATAGTGGGAACATTGGGAACAGACCCAAATGCAAGACACAGACACTGAAGCACTAGGAACATAACTAAGCGTGACAAGGAAGCAAAGGAAGTGGGGAAGAAAGGACACTGGACATGACACAAGCCCTGGACGAGACAAGGATGCAGGGCCTGGGCTAGGACTTGACTAGGATAGCGGAACCAGGACATGGAACTTGGAACTAGGAGCATGGGCGTGGACTCCGAGCCAGAGACTGGACACGGACCCAGAACCTGGGTCTTGACTCGGGCTCAAAGTTGCAAGATCAGGTGAAACATGGTGAGGCTCAGGTACCCGGAGAATGGGCAAAGACGAGGCGAGGCTCGGGTTCCTGGAGGCTCAACGAGGACATGATGGGGCAAGGGTACTTAGAGGCGACTCCTGGGCAGGACACGGGACTCCACCCCACAGAGGCAAGGACAGGGAGGGATAGACCCAACTGCAGGGTAATGACAAACGGCCTGGCTTACCCGATGGAGGTAAGGGACAGGAAGGACAGAACTAACCGCAGGGTAACGGCAAATGGCCTGGTTTACCTGACGGAGGCAAGGGACAGGAAGGGAGCTAAGTCCGGGGTGGCTCCAAGACTCAAGGCAGCCAGTAACCTCAGCGGGCTATGGAACAACCAAATTCATATCTCGATGACTACACTAGCCTTCCACAGGTGGGTTACTGCAAGGGGAGACTGACAAGACAACCACACTCGATCCCAGGGCCACTTATATTCCCAGCCCCAAGATGAGCATCAGGTGCTTATGGTTAAGTCCAACCAAAACCAAGGACAGCTGGAAGACCCGGAGTCTGGAGTCTGCGGACCAGACCGTGAACTGGAATGTGGACTTCGGACCGGACCATGACACTACCTCAGGCCATGAACTTATCAATCACCCCTGCTGTGACCCACTTCTACAAAGAAGGGATCCGTATGCTCCACACCGCTGGACTAAGTGTGTACATGTAGGAGGAGACTGTTGAAAATTAAATGTGCTAGGTTTTCTAAAATTGACTCCTTCTACCTTAGGCCACGAACTTATCAATCACCCCTCGTGATTGACTCAGTCATCAGGAACTGTTTTAGCACTGATATGTTGAGCTCTGAAAATTGAGCACTTAAAGAATTAGTTATAGAACAATATGCTGGTCTGAATCATCAAAGCATCAGTATTATTGGATTTATATTGATATAATATAAATCCGTGGCCAAGTGGTTAAGGCGTTCGTCTAGTGATTTGAAGGTCGCTAGTTCGAGCCCTGGCTGAGGCAGCGTGTTGTGTCCTTGAGCAAGGCACTTAACCACACATTGCTCTGTGACGACACCGGTGCCAAGCTGTATGGGTCCTAATGCCCTTCCTTTGGACAACATCGGTAGCATGGAGAGGGGAGACTTGCAGCATGGGCAACTGCTGGTCTTCCATACAACCTTGCCCAAGCCTGCACCCTGGAAACTTCCCAAGATGCAAATCCATGGTCTCATGAGACTAATGGACGCCTATATTGATTAGACTACACCTGGAGCATTGTGTTCTATTGTGATTTCCTTACAGAAAACAAATACTGCACTGTTAATTTTATTTCTGTATAATTGATAATATATTACACAAATTGGAAAGATGCAGCTTGGAGGTTAAGTAGCTTTGGATATTTTTCATTGGAAAAGGAAGGTGAAAAGAAAAAAAAATAAAGAATTTTGATATGATGAATCTGGAAAAAAAATCAATGTGGGAAAACCTACAATGATTCGAGATCAGATAAACAGTTTTACAGAAATCTTTTCACATTGGCAGTGTTAGGAATGGGGAACCTTATGGAGGTGATGCAGTTGAACAAGATGGCAGGCATGAGTATTGTGGAATCATTGGGTGTTACAACTCAGAATAAGCTCATGATATCCATGCCTGCACTTTTGTACAGCTCTTCAGTTGGACCCAGAACTTGATCTTATGCCATGGTCTTTCAAATTCTGTCTCTGGAAAGTTATGCTCAATTTGTTTGAAATATATTCCAAGTCTGCTTCCACCACTCATTCAGTCGCTGCATTCCAGATCATGTCAGCTGGCTGTAACCAACAGATTTCTCTTGCAGGCTCAACTTCTTTAGCCAATCATCTTAAATCTGCATTTCTGATTACTGTTACTGGGAACTGCTTCTCATTCTGTAATTCATCAAACCATTAATAGTTCACACTCTTCATAACTCTTCATGCTCTTGGAACAACTTTGGCTTCTCCATACCATTAAACTTTTTTATTGATGTATCCGAGGAAATATTCAATCTCTGCAGGTCAGGGAAGGGTAAAGAGATATAGATGAGGAGAGCTGAATGAGTTTATTTGATTGGGAGGAAACTTAAAAGGTATATACCAGTCATACTGAACGAGCTGCCTCTCAAATCAAGTTTCTAGAATCAGGTCATTTATTACAGCCCTTATTTAAGGAAGAACTTTGTTGCACCAGTTATCTGACTACTGCTGCCTTTGAGCTCAGCTTCCTGCATTTACCCCATAAGGATTCTCACTACCTGTACAATCCTCAAATGTCCAAAATTGTTCTTCCAAGGAGATCTTCCTAATCTGGAAGATAATTTTTGTGGAACCTTTTGATATGCAGACAGATCTCTGTGCTACAGCTTTATCAAACTCTTATGAATAACAGAGCAAACAGCTAAGGTTACCTGAAACTGATTTTCCCATCTGATAGAATGCTGCTTTTGGACCCCAAAACCCACTAAATACTGCAAAATGGCATGAGATAGATCACCTCATTTTGCATCCATTGTCACTTCAATCTTATTTTACCCAAAGGATAAATGCACAGGATAGCATGATAGTGCTGTTGATAGGATTGCTGCCTCAGCTGCAGTGGCTCAGGTTCAATTCTGACCTCAAGTGCTGTTTGTGTGGAGTTTCCATGTTCAAAGTTCAAAGTACGTTATTATCAAAGTATATACACATTATACAACTTTAACTTTCACCTCCTAACAGGCAGCCACAAAACAAAAGAACCAAAAAGAGCTCATAATGAAAAGACAGTTAAACACCCCAATGTGCAGAGAAAAGAAAAAAAAAATCAAATCATGCAAACAATAACGGTGAGCAAATAGTGTTCTGAACTGAAGTCCACAAAGAAAGTCGGAGACCCCTAGTTCAGTGCAGAACCGAGTAAACAGTGTGGAGCAGTGAGCTGGACCAGCCCATCCCTCACCTCAGGCCCTGAAACGCTGGCCTTTTCAATCTAGCCCAGAGCCTAAATCATCCTCTAAACATAGGGTGCAGTCACTTAATTGTGTTCTGGGGCCTCGACTCCACCACTTGACCTTTCTGATTGGATTCTGTCGCTTCGATGTGTTCTGGGGCCTGGACCCTGCTGCCTCAGTTCAATCTGTACCCAACCTTTCCAATTAAACATGTTTTCCCTGAAATATAGATTTCAGGTGTTCCACTTTCCGTCTTACATTCAAAATGGACTGGCAGGTAAAATAGCAACAGTAAATTGTCCCTAGTTTCTAGATGTTTGGAGATTCATAAGGGAGTTGATTAGAATGTGGGAGAGAATAAAATGTATTGGGAGAAGATTGGGCTGATTCAGACTTAGTGGGCCAAAAGACCTGTTTTTATGTTGTATCTCTCTATAACCCTATGATAATGAAAAATGCAGCCTAAAACAGAATGTCATTACCATATAATCAGCGTGCAAGTTTGAAGAATAACTTAAGGGCAAGGCTAACTTGAATAAGTTTCTATCCACATAAATACAGTATTTGTGACCAATTTATATCCCTTTTCCACTCCCTTGATCATTGTATTCATACATAAGGTGGTCTGTTTGAATGAATCTGATTTGTCTTTAACTCTGCCATTCTGATTGGTAGGTTCATTTACAAAACTATTGCTGCTGGTTGTTGGGATCATTGCCAGCGGTGCTGTTGTCATCATTATATTCGTAATTGTGGCTTGGAAGCGCAAGAAGGAAGTGATTGAAGGTAAGCTTTGTGCTGATCCACTCCACGGGTTCATTAGGCAGAGAGGACACTTCGACAGATGATGAGCCCTCTTCATGTCAACAATGCAATCCATGAGTGTTGCATGATCCAAGAACTTCTCTCATATAGCTATTCCAAACAGGGATGGAGCTCTGTTGTGGCCAGTGATAACCATCATGCCATGGTCGCCATCTTGACCATTCAAATGCCAGCTATTTGTGCTCACCGTCTAAGCAAAGAAACTATTTTCTGAATGTTAATTAAATAATTCATGGGCAAAGCAGGTATCTGAAATACGATAAATATATGAATATTTGTTCATTATTGTGATGGGATACATCCCTTTAATTTATGTTTAGATTTGATGATGCTTCACGCATCTGCCTTCTGAATAAGTCTGGACATTACCGCTGAGGCTGCAGATTTAAACTAAAACCTAATTAATTGTTGCAATGGAAATTCAAGCCATTAGGTCACATCAAGTGATTACCTATTCACAATGTTTTGAATAAAACTATGCAAGATATACAACTAATTAACAAGGGAAATGTAACCTCCTCTCATAGTGCCCTATTTATTATTTCAATGCATTTACAGTATACGCTATTCAAACTGTGATTATAATTCAGATCGGGTCTGTTGGGTTCGGCCTGAATACCTGTTCTGACCATGATCTCTTCAACTTCTTGAAAATGTGAGGCAATATCATGTCAATTCTAAATAACCTTTAGGCAGTGGGGTTCCCAAATATTCCCCAGGGAGTAGAAATCCGAGATAATCTAGGAAGGTGGATATGCACTTGATCTCCTGAGACCCGAATGATCTCCTGGAGATGATGTAGCTAAAATATTGTGAAACCCATCTGCTTTAAGAGCTGTTGAGCTCCACAAGCTGGGAATCCCAAGGATATCCATGGTCACTATGGTAAATACTCATTCCTCACACACTTGCTTTGTAATTTGATTATCATTTTGCAATGTAAGTCAACTGCACTAAGAATAAAATGTAATAGTTTCAATTCCTAGTCTTTTCCTGTCTGTCCAAATGATACAACTGCTGTTCTCTCACAATGGTTCACCGTTGTGTGTTTCACATCTGATGTGATCTCGTGAATGTATGGGATAACATCTTTCCCCATAAAACACTCCTTGTGGAATATTAAAGAATCCAAGTTGTCTCCGGGGAATCATCAGTACCCATCTACACTATTTCTCTTTTCACCTGAATGCCCATCATCATTCCTTGCTCCACCCCCAGATTCCCCTACACTAACCTGCCTAGGCTCTATTTCTAGTAGCTAAGTAACATACCAACAAGCACATCTCTGAGATGTGGGATGAAACCAGAGTACCGGGGGAAAGCAACAGGGTCAAAGGGTAAATATGCAAACAACATGCAAGCAACACTGGCAGTCAGGATAGAACCAGTTGCTGGGGAAATAAGACCCTACTAGGCCCTACATCTTACTTCAAATATCATACTTCAAAGTACATTTATTTGAACTTTGATACTTTATATCATCCTTATATTCATTGAAGTGGCATCAAAAGTTAATAAATACATGAAACAAATGATCAAATGGGGAGGTAAGCAACTCACAATCACTCATTTCATCCTCCTGAGCAAAACCCAGATCTACCAAAGTAGAATTCCAAACAGGTTACAAGATGATCGGAATCCTGAACAGATACAGGCAATGAGATGAAATGAGAGAGAAGAGACTGCAGATGCTAGAATCTGAAGCAATAAATTATACATCAGTCCTGTTGCAGGGTTTTGACACAAAATATTGACAATTCCATGTGCCTCATACATGCTGCTTGACCTGTTAGGTTCTTCCAGCAGATTGCTTGTTTGTTATAAATTCAGAGAGCAGAAGTAACATCAAGTAACATAACGAGAGGTAATGTTGCAGCTATATAGGACCCTGGTCAGACCCCACTTGGAGTACTGTGCTCAGTTCTGGTCACCTCACTACAGGAAGGATGTGGAAACCATTGAAAGGGTGCAGAGGAGATTTACAAGGATGTTGCCTGGATTGGGAGCATGCCTTATGAAGACAGGTTGAGTGAACTCGGCCTTTTCTCCTTGGAGCGACGGAGGATGAGAGGTGACCTGACAGAGGTGTATAAGATGATGAGAGGCATTGATCATGTGGATAGTCAGAGGCCTTTTCCCAGGGCTGAAATGGCTGCCACAAGACAGCACAGGTTTAAGGTGCTTGGGAGTAGGTATGGAGGAGATGTCAGGGGTAAGTTTTTAACACAGAGAGTGGTGAATGCATGGAATGGGCTGCTGGCAATGGTGGTGGAGACGGATACGACAGGGTCTTTTAAGAGACTTTTAGATAGGTACATGGAGGTTAGAAAAATAGAGGGATATGGGTAACCTTAGTAAATCTAAGGTAGGGACATGTCTGACGCAACTTTGTGGGCCAAAGGGCCTGTATTGTGCTGTAGGTTTTCTATGTTTCTATGTTTCTAATTGCATTGTTCCCAACCATAAAGTAAGGTCTACTATCCAATGACCCTCGAAGAATAAAAATAGACACATTTGTCGTGATGTGCATTGGCAAGATCAGAACCCAAGTGCATAGAAAAGCCAGACCATGATATGAAGATGGCGATGAGAGTTTATTCATAATAATTCCAAAAGAACATCAACGGCTCAGCCAAGCAACATCCTGAGAAGCAACATTCTCAAAACTGAGGTGGTGCGATTAGCGCTAGTGGGGCTTCCACTTAAATAATCCAAGTAACACAGAACCCTAAGGTGATCAAAGTAAACTTAATGAGGTTCAACAGAAGACACCAGAAGGCCACATTACAAAGAGCAACTTGCTCGAGAAAAACAGAAGGAACTCTGAACAATTAGTGACTGTCGTTAAACAACAATTAGTCAATTCAGGTGCTCTAAAAACCTTGGAGCCCAATGCTGTCTGGTGTCCGCACAGGCCCAAAGAACTGAGGAGTTTGTATCAGTTACATAGTAGGGCCTAGGATCAGAATGTCTTATAAATTGTGTTGGTCAAAAACAACTGAAAACTTTTTTTTAATTAAAAAGACTTGATAGCACAGACAAATTGACTATACTTCAAATTCTTGTAATATACAATATACTATTTGGATGCAGCATAGCTTGGTATGGCTATTGTTTTATGCATGACTGAAGAAACTGCAAAGTTGTGGACACAGATCGGCGCATTATTCTTCGTGTTGTCTCAATAAAGTAGCCAGCATAATTAAAGATCCCATCCACCCTGGGCATTCTCTGTTTTAACCTCCCTCATCCGGCAGAAGATACAGAAACCTGAAAACATGTACCATCAGTCTCAAGGACAGCTTCTACCCCTACATATCGCATGGTGCTCTGGTAGAATAAGATGGACACTTGACCTTACTATCTGCCTCATAAAGATGGGGATAAGGCAGTAAAATGGGGTTGAGAGAACTAATATATCAGCCATGATGTAATGGTGGAGCAGACTCAGTGGGTCAGTGGTCCCCAACCACCAGGCCGTGGACCAGTACCGGGCCGCAAAGCATGTACTACCAGGCCCCGAGGAAACGATATGATTTGGCGATATGAAACGATATGCGTCAGCTGCACCTTTCCTCATTGGCTGTCACGCACTGTTGAACTTGAACACCCCCCCTCCCCCACTGCCACCCCTCTGTTGGGGACCCCTGGGCTAAATGGCCTAATTATGTTCCTCCATCTTATCTGTCTGTCTAGGTACCATATCCAATGCGGACTTTGGTGACTATGGTTTTCCATATAGATCTATTCTTCGTTTTTTGGATTATAGACTAAGATATTCCACCTTATACCCAACCTACACTGCAGTTTCTTTGTAGATGTTGCATTTTTTCTGCATTCTGTTATTGTTTTACCTTGTACTATCTCAATGCACTGCATAATGATTTCGTACATACGAATAGCATGCAAAACAAGCTTTTCACTGTACTTTGGTACATGTGACAATAATATACCAGTTCCAATTCAAACCCACACTCGAAATATTTGCACAAGAGATTCTGCAGATGTTGAAAATCCAGAGTAACACACACTAAATGCTGGAGAAACTCAGCAGGTCAGGCAGCATCTATGGAAATGAATAAACAGTCAACATTTCAGATTGAGACCCTTCTTTGGGACTGGAAGGGAAGTGGGGAGATGTCAGAATAAAAAAGTGGGGAGAGAAGAAGGAGAACTAGATGGAAGGTAATAGGTGAAGCCAGGTTGGTAGAAAGGTAAAGGGCCTGGTGAAGAAAGAATCTGATAGAAGAGAAGAATGCACCATGGGAGAAAGGGAAGAAGGAGGGACACGGGGGGGGGGGGGTGATAGGCAAGTGAGGATAAACATAGAAAACCTACAGCACAATACAGACCCTTCGGCCCACAAAACTGTGCTGAACATGTACTTACTTTAGAAATTACCTATAGCCCTCTATTTTTCTAAGCTCCATGTACCTATCCAGGAGAAGGTGTAAGAGGCTATAGTGGGGACTAGAAGAAGAGGGAAGGGGGAACAAAAAATTACCAAAAAGAGAAATCAATGTTGAAGGTTACCCTGATGGAGTATGAGGTGCTGCTCCTCCACCCTGAGACTGGCCTCATCATGGTAAAAGAGGAGGCCATGGACCAACATGTCAGAATGGGAATGGGGATAGCAATTAAAATGGTTGGCCACCGAGAAATTCCACTTTTGGTGGCTAGAGCGGAGGTGCTCGACCTAACTTTTATTTGTGGCTGTGAGATAATCATTGGTAATTCCAAAATCAAGTGCAGGCAAGAGTGTTTCTTTAAATTTTTTATCCAAACAAGTGTGAAAACTGAAAAGCCATCGCACCATAAGGTCCACTACCCTTAGAGTTGTTGAATTAGTCTGCACAGATGAAATTATACCAATCCATGTTTGGTATTAGATCCGACACACATAAAAATTGCTGGTGAACGCAGCAGGTCAGGCAGCATCTATAGGAAGAGGTACGGTCGATGTTTCGGGCTGAAACCCTTCGTCAAGACTAACTGAAAGAAGAGATAGTAAGAGATTTGAAAGTGGGAGGGGAAGGAGGAGATCTGAAATGATAGGAGAAAACAGGAAGGGGAGGGATGAAGCTAAGAGCTGGACAATTGATTGGCAAAAGGGGATATGAGAGGATCATGGGACGGATGGGAGGCCTAGGGAGAAAGAAAGAGGGAAGGGGGAAGCCTGGAGGATGAGCAAGGAGTATAGTGAGAGGGACAGAGGGAGAAAAAGGAGAGAGAGAAAAAATATATAATAATAAAAGATAAATCACCCCTCCCCATCCCACTTTCAAATCTCTTACTATCTCTTCTTTCAGTTAGTCCTAACGAGGGGTCTTGGCCCGAAACGTCAACCATACCTCTTCCTATAGATGCTGCCTGGCCTGCTGAGTTCACCAGCAATTTTTATGTGTGTTGCTTGAAATTTCAGCATCTGCAGATTTCCTTGTGGTTGGTATTAGATCCCTTTATCTTTATCAGCATGGAGTGTCAATGGGCAATCAACCTGATTTTACAGAATGTTTCACTGCTAAATCTGTTTCTCCTTATGTTAAACTGAGTTATCCTTAACTTAACAATATTTTTTGGTTCTTTATAAAGAGAGTGAAGTGAAACCAGGAAATGTCAGTGATGAGCAGATGTTCACACAAAAAGTTAAAGATAAAATTCAAGTTAATCGTCCAGCTGTACCACCTTCGCATAAACCAGTCTCTCAGATAGCGTTGAGCAGTTCTGTGTTAGCCAGAAACTTTACTGCGAGGGTGGATTCCCCACCTCCAGCCACAAACAAACCTGCAGCAGGCGGACGTTGGATGATTGGATGAGGATGTGGTTCACTCTGTGTATGTCCCTATTTCAGTCTGGGTTCTCCTGGGGCTTAAAGAACACTTGAACTCACATTATTTATCTCTTTCTCTTTATGGACTCAGGGCAAGAGTTGGAGAGTGAATCACAGCCAGTGATCTACACTGAAGTACAGACACCAAAAAAGGTTTGTAAAACTGACTCAACTTCTTCCTGCTTTAATATAAATGTGAAAATTGTCCGCTGAAATGTCACAGAGAGTGGTGGCAAGGAAACGCCACTTGGCTTAGGCTGATAGAGTCAGCAAGATTGATTTTGAGAAGGTGAGAAATAGGGTTGAGGAATTCAGGGGTTTAGGGAAGTTGGTGCAGCAAGAGGCAGATGTGAAAACCTGAACTGGAAGGAGGCAAAGTGTGGCAGGTGAGCTGCAGGTACAATGCAAAGTTTGCTTGCATCAGCATCACAGGCTCATAGGTTCTGACAACACACAGAGCATAAATTATACATAATTTGTATCTAAATTATACAAGACAGTGAAGAAAAGACCGTGCAAGACATGAGATAAGTAGAAAAAAAAGTCGGAGACCGTCCTGATGAAAGGTGTCAGCCAAAAACATTGATTGTTTATCCCTTTCCACAGATGCTTCCTGACCTGCTGAGTTTCTCCAGTATTTTGTACTGTATGTGTTCCACTAGATTTCCTAGAATCTGCAGATTCTCTTGTATTTACAATCAGAGATAAGTCCATAGCGGTATGAGGTGGTGTGTAGTGTTGTTGAGGTAGGGTTAAAGTTGAGCAGGCTGGTTCAAAAAAATTCAGATTCAGATTTATTTATCTCGGGTACATCAAAGCATACAGAGAAATCTGTTGCTTGTGTTAACAGCTAGTGCACTAAAAGATACGCTGGGGGCAGCATGCATCATCACACATCCTGGCACTAGCATAGTTCTGCAGAACAACACAAGCAGCAACAACAACAACAGCAAAGCAAGCCCCTTTCCCGCTCACACACACAGACAGACCTCCAAACCCAGGACAGGCTGCTTATATGCCTCCAGCTTTGTCCACTAACTCCCAGCCTCACAGCGATTTGGCCTCCAACTTCAGACTTCACCAACTGCACTTTCCAATCATGGGTTTGGCCTTCAAGCCTCAACATACAAATGTGCATGGACCTCTGACCCCACTGACATGTAACCTCATGATTCCCTCAGGGCCTTGTGACTAATTTGGGCCTTTACAAACTTAAGTTCAAGTTCCACAGTGCCAAATGAAACAACATTTCTCTGGACCATGGTGCACAGCACAGTACATATAACGCACACACTACACCTAAAGTAATATTGCCACAAATAAATTAGCAGATAATAAGGTGCACTTATGATACAAGTCCCTCCAGTGCCTGCCTGATGTTGGCCTGAGTTGGAATGTACCTCCTGCCTGACAATGTAAGGAGTTTCAGACACAAAATGCTGGAGCAACTCTGCAGGTGAACCAGCATCTACTGAAAAGAGTATTTGTGTCTGTAATGTAAGGAGGTTGTACGTTCTCCCTGTGACTGTGTGGGTTTCCTCTAGGTGCTCTGGTTTCTTCCCACATTCCAAAGACATACCAATTGGTTGTTGCAAATTGTCATGTGTTTATGCTACAGCTAAATCAGGGGTTGCTAGGCAGTGCAGCTCAGAGGGCTGAAAGTGCCTATCCCATGCTGTATCTCAATCAATCAATCAATCAATAAATAAATCAATAAATAAATAAATCAATAAATAACAACTAGAAGAAAGCATGGGCCAGGTAGTGGGAATCATTGCTGGCAGATGCTGCTTTCCTGAGGCAATATGTTTATTTTGTTTGCATCATAAGACCATAAGACCATAAGACATAGAAGCAGAAGTAGGCCATCTGGCCGATCAAGTCTGCTCCACCATTCAATCGTGGGCTGATCCAATTCTTCCGGTCATCCCCACTCCCCTGTTTTTTCCCCAAAACCTTTGATGCCCTGGCTAATCAAGAACCTGTCTATCTCTGCCTTAAATACACCCAATGACTTGGCCTCCACAGCCGCTCGTGGCAACAAATTCCACATACTTACCACCCTCTGACTAAAGTAATTTCTCTGCATCTCAGTTCTAAAAGGACGTCCTTCAATCCTGAAGTCATGCCCTCTTGCCCTAGAATCCCCTACTATGGGAAATAACTTTGCCATATCTAATCCGTACAGGCCTTTTAACATTCGGAATGTTTCTATGAGAACCCGCCTCATTCTCCTGAACTCCAAGGAATACAGACCAAGAGCTGCCAGACATTCCTCATAGGGTAACCCTTTCATTCCTGGAATCATTCTCGTGAATCTTCTCTGAACCCTCTCCAATGTCAGTATATCCTTTCTAAAATAAGGAGCCCAAAACTGCACACAATACTCCAAATGTGGTCTCACGAGTGCCTTATAGAGCCTCAACATCACATCCCTGCTCTTAAATTCTATACCTCTAGAAATGAATGCCAACATTGCATTCGCCTTCTTCACAACTGACGCAACCTGCAGGTTAACCTTTAGTGTATCTTGCACAAGGACTCCCAAGTCCATTTGCATCTCTGCATTTTGAATTCTTTCTCCATCTAAATAATAGTCTGCCTGTTTATTTCTTCCACCAAAGTGCATGACCATACACCTTCCAACATTGTATTTCATTTGCCACTTCTTTGCCCATTCCCCTAAACTATCCAAGTCTCTCTGCAGGTTCTCTGTTTCCTCAACACTACCGGTTCCTCCACCTATCTTTGTATCATCAGCAAATTTAGCCAAAAATCCATTAATACTGTAGTCCAAATCATCGACATACATCATAAAAAGTAACGGTCCCAACACCGACCCCTGTGAAACTCCACTGGTAATCGGCAACCAGCCAGAATAGGATCCCTTTATTCCTACTCTCTGTTTTCTGCCATCCAGCCAATGCTCCACCCATGCTAGCAACTTCCCTGTAATTCCATGGGCTCTCATCTTGCTAAGCAGCCTCATGTGCGGCACCTTGTCAAAGGCCTTCTGAAAATCCAAGTACACCATGTCTACTGCATCTCCTTTGTCTACCCTGCTTGTAATTTCCTCAAAGGGTTGCAGTAGGCTTTGAGATCATGTAGAGATTGAGATGGAAACGAATACCTGGGCTACCTATCTTTCGACAGCCTGAGTGCCTTGTTCATTTATAATCATTATCAATAATCATAATTAATTAAACAAAAGCTTGCTGCTGCCTCACAGCTACAGGCATCTAGGTTTAATCCTGGCCTTTGGTGCAGCCAGGATTGGGGTTGCATTTTCTACCTGTGCCTGCATAGATTTCCCCTATGTATTGCAGTTTCTTTGCACATGCCAAATACATGCTGGTGAGTTTGCTGGCTAATGTAAATTCTTCCTCGTGAAGGGGAATTAGAGGACATTTGAGAGAGAAAGGGCTTCCTTCCATATCTCAAGAAACCAAATAAATTAACTGATGACTCTAAATATCACCTCATGTTATGGTGGGATCACTGGGCAACATTGATGGACACATATGAGAGAATAGGTTACCAAAACTTATTGGAGGTGTGGGTCTAATGGGTTTGTTCTGAAATTTAGCATAGAATTGGTAAGCTGAATGGTCTCTTCCAATGTAGTGAGAAATCTTGGAATGAGATCAGGATAAGACCATAGGACATAGGACCAGAATTAGGCCATTTGACCTATCATGTCTGCTCTGCTATTCCATCATGGCTGATTTATTATCCCTTTCAACTGCATTATCTTGTCTTCTTCCCATACCATTGATAGCCTGAACAATTAGGAACATATCAAAAGCCCCTTTAAATATACCCAAAGAACCTGGCCTCTTCAGCCACCTGTGACAATTAATTCCACAGATTCAAGACCCTCTGGCTAAAGAAATTCCTCCTCATCTTTATTCTAAGTGGATGTCCCTCTACTTTGATGCTATGCTCTCTGGTTCTAGACTGCCCCCTTACAGGAAACATCCTTTCCAAATCAACACTACCTAGGCCATTCAATATTCAGAATGGTTTCAATTAGATCCTCTCCCATTCTTCTAAACTCCAGTGAGTACAATCACAAACTCACCAAACTTTCCTCATACATTAATCCTTGCATTCCTCGAATCATTCTTGTGAACCTCCTTTGGGGTCTCTCCAATGCCAACAAAACTTTTCATATATAAGGGGCCTGAAACTGCTCAAATACTCCAAGTGCAGTCTGACCAATGCTTTATAAAGCCTCAGTATTACATCCTTGCTTTTATAATCAAGTCCTTTCGAAATGAATGCTAACATTGTATATGCTTCCTTACCACTGACTCAGCCTGCAAGTTAATCATTAGGAAATCCTGCATGAAAACTCCCAAGTTGCCTTGCAGCGCTGATTATTGAATTTTGTCAGAGTCCTTCTGCTTTTTCAACATCACCTGCCCTCCACCTATCTTTGTATTGTCCATAATTTTTGCCACAAAGCCATCTATTCCATTATCAATACCATTGACATATAACTTGAAAAGAAATGATCCCAGCACTGACACATGCAGAACACCACTAGTCACCGGCATCCAACCAAAAGGCCTCATTTTTTTCTACTCTTTGCCTCCTGTTATTCAGTCAATCTTCTATCCATGCTAGTAGCTTTCCAGTAATACCATGGGCTCTTACCTTGTTTAGCAGTCTCATGTGCAATGCCTTGTCGAAGGCCTTCTGAAATGCCAAGTATACTAGAGTCACGGACTCTCCTTAGTCTATCATGCCTGTTATTTCCTCAAAGAATTTCAACAGATTTGTTAGGCAAGATTTCCCCTGAGGAAAACTATGCTAACTTTAGTTCTTCCAAGTATTCTGAAACCTCATCTTCAGTAATGGAATCCAACATTTTGAAACATTGAGGAGAGCTAACTGGTGTATAATTTATTTTCTCCTGTCTCCCTCCCCTCTTAAAGAGTGGAGTGAAATTAACAATTTTCCAGTCCTTTGGAACCATTCCAGAATGTAGTGATTCTTGAAAGATCATTACTAATGTCTCCACAATCACTTCAGCTACCTCTTTCAGAACCATGGCGTGTAGTCCACCTGGACTGAATGACTTATCTACATTCAGATACCTCAGCTTCCCAAGCACATTCTCCTTACTAATAGCAAGTACACTCACTTCTGTCTCCTGACACTCTTGAATTTCTGGCATAATGCTAGGGTCTTCCACAGTGACGATTGGCACTATATTACATGTCTTCTTTTTTTCCTTTTATCCTGCCTTTGACTTCCTTGTCAATAATGGTTGCATCATCCTCCCTTCAGAATACTGCTTCTTTGAGAGGTCTCCAATCTGTGCCCTCCAAGTTGCTCCCAGAAACTCCAACCATTGCTGTTCTGCTACATTCCCTGCTAGTGCTCCCTTCCAATCAACTTTAACCAGCTCTTCTCTCATGCTTTTGTAGTTCCCTTTACTCCTCTGTAATACTGATACTTCTGACTTTAACTTTTCCCTCTCAAAATGCAGGGTGAATTCTATCATATTATGATCACTCTCTCCTAAGTGTTCCTTTACCTCAAGCTCCCTAATTAAATCTGGTTCATTACACAAAACCCAACCCAGAATTGCCTTTCCCCTTGTGAGCTCAATCACAAGCTAATCTAAAAAAACATCCCTTAGGCATTCTATTAGTTTCCCCCCTTGTGATCCATCACCAACCAGAGTTACCCAAACTACCTGCATATTAAATTCCCTATGATTATTGTAACATCGTCCTTTTACGTGCCTTTTCAATCTCTTGTTGTAATTTGTATCCCTCATTCTTGCTACTGTTCAGTGTTCAGTATATTACCCCCATCAGGGTCTTTTTACCCTTACAGTTTCTTAACTCTACCCACAAGGAATATATATCTTCCCATCATATTTAATCTCTTTCACCTCTTTGATTTCACTTTTCACCAATGGAGCCACACAGCCCCCTCTGCCTACATGACAGTCCTTTTGATACAATACCTACCTTGGATATTAACCTCCGAACTCTGATCTTCTTTCAGCCATGACTAGGTAATACCGTTAGCGTCATACCTGCCAGTCACTAACTGCACTACAAGGGGATCTACCTTATTCTGAATACTGCACACACTCAAATATAACACCTTCAGTCCTGCATTCCTTTTCAATTTTGCCCCCATGTTACACTTCAATTCATCCTACTAACTGAAATTTTGTTCTATTATCTGTCTGATTTTCCTTGCAATCTCACTACACACAGTACCTAGTTGTGTACCAACTGCCTCATCCTCAGCCCTATCAGTCCCTTTCCCATCCACCTGCCAAATTAGTTGAAATCCTTCCCAACAGCTCTAGTTCTAGCAAATGAGCCCATACTTTTTCTGTAGGTGATCTCTTCCACTGAAGGGATCCCAGTGATCCAGAAATTTGAAACTCTGCCCCCGAACCAATTCCTCAGCCACACATTCATCTGCCAAATCATCCTATTCTTACCGTCACTAGCAGCACATCGCACAGGCAGCAATCCAAAAATTACTACACTAGAGGTCCTACTTTTCAGCTTGCAACCTAATTCCCTATATCTCTCTTCAGGTCCTCCACCATTTTTCTACCTATGTTGTTTGTTCCCATGACTTCCAGTTGCTCACTCTGCTCCTTTATAATACTGTGAACCTGACCTGAGAACATCCGTGACCCCGGCACTTGGGAGGCAACAGTCCATCTGGGTGCCTCCTTCATGTCCACGGAAACTCCTCTTTTCTCCTCTAACTATGGAATCACCTATCAATACGGCACCCCTCTTCTCCTCCTTCCCTTCTGAGCCACAGACCCTGACTCAGTGCCCGAGATCCAGTCTCTGTGGTTTCCCCTGATAAGTAGACTCCCCCAGTAGTATCCAAAGTGGTGTACTTATTATTGAGAGGAATGGCCACAGGGCTAATCTGCACTGTCTGTCGATTCCCTTTTCCTCTCCTGACAGTCATCCTGCTACCTTCCTCCTGCAACTTAAGGGTAACTACCTCCCTGTCATTCCTATCTGTCACCTGCTCATTCTTCCATATGAGTTGGAGGGTAACCTTCTGCAGCTCCAGTTCGTTAACGTGGTCTCTAAGGAGCTGCAGTATGATGCAATTCATGTAGATGTAGTTATCAGGGAGACTGGAGGTCTCCTGGAGTTCTCACATCTCACACGAAGAATGTACCACTAACCCTGGATCCATTCTCACCGCAACAACTATATGCTTATAGACAAAGAAAGAAAAAAACTTACAAGAAACTTACACACTTCGCATGTTCTTGCCCAATCGCGTTGAGCCAAAGCCTGACAACTCTAACACTGTACACTCCAACAGCTTCCGCTCCTGCAATGGCCACTCTGTTCACACCTCTCTTCTTTATATTGACCTTTGCCGAGCACCTTATAGATAGTTATGTTTGCATCCCACTGAAAAGTCCCAAAAGGCCCCAAGCTCTGTTTATACCTCACCAAGCAAGTGACTGCTTGCATTGATTACATTCTGCCAAAAAGAAAATTCAGCATATGATTGAAAAGATTCATGTATTTTAGAGAGTTGGGGGAGGTCAGTGCTTTTTTTGAAGGCTTGAACAAATGATTAAAGTGAATAGGCATAAGGTCAAGGTGCCTTAGCCTTGGCCTGCTGGCAGGACAGAAAGGAGCAAAATCTAGAATTAGGGTGTAGGTGACGTGAGTCGGAAAGAGATTGAGAACTCAGGTACCACTTTTCAGGAAGAGCTAGGGTTAGGAGTCAGGCTGGGGAGGAGTCATTGCCTGGTCCTTGATAGTGCAGGGAAAGGAGATGATGAGGCCAGGTAAAGGGAGAAGATTGTATACCCAATAGGTGAAAGGAAGCAACATTACATACTATATAAGGGTCTACAACCCTGACAACTTAGTTGTCCCAAGAATAATTTCTCTTGGGACATGTTGGTCTAATTTTCCCTGTGGTGCTCATAGGTTAGTTCAGGCATAATTTTACACCAGCCACTTAAGTCAACTAAGACGATATTGCAGGCAGATTGTCAAAGAAGTAGATTTGATGAAGTGTCTTAAAGGAGAAGAGTTGGAATAAGGTGAGAGATTTAACCTAGGAATTTCTAACCTCAGTTTTAATATAGTTCAAGTCAGAACTACCAATGAAGCAACATGAGACCAGAAATAGATGAATGGAGAAATACTGGAGGTGTGCAGGACTGGAAGAGATGGAAATCGAGAGGAATAAGGTACAAAAATACAGTAAAATCAATGATGAGTCAGTGAGCTGGATGTGGGAGGGGGTAGGTGAGTGAATAGGGAAAAGCATGAGTGAGTATGGAACTTTGGCAGCATCTCAAACTGTCCCTCTCTCTGCAGACTCAGGGGACTCAGTCTGAGACCAGCGGCAGACGGGAAAAGGAATTTGCCTATGCCAACCTGCAGCATGATTCAGACGGCAAGCAAGCAAAAGGCCAGGGCGACAGAGTGGAGTTCTTGGGAGCTGTGTGAAAGAAGGTGGAAGCAATGCCTGCAATCTGTTCACTTACACGAGAGACCACAGAAAGTCAGCAAAACCTGATACTGAAATTGAATAAAGTGGTGCATGGTAACTTTTACGGGTAAACCCTGACTGAACATTTGTGCAATGGAAATAAAATAGGCACAGACTATTATCTATATAATTTATCAAAAACCTTGCAGATTTTGTGTCCTTCTACAGTTTATCCCCTGTCGCATTTTGTGGCATATTTCCTGCTGTTAAACACTCCCCTTAATACTTTACCCATTTAGGTTCTTTCAATCATTTTCCACTTTACTTTTCTCTTTGTACAGAATTTGCACACCACTAATTTATTCACATTGCTTCACCCATCTCATCCCCGTTTGCTCATTACATCTTTTCTCTACCAACTTTAAACCAATGTTTGCTAGGCATCATCTGCTAATGTCCATAAATCAATGAACAAATCTTGATGTACACTTGGACACTATAAATGCTTATAAACACATTCAAACTAAGATATACAAAGTAGTTTTTCCAAAACTATATCAACCAATGAACTGAAGGAGTGTATTGTATAACTCAGAGTAAATTGAGATGAACAGCAAACAAGATTAATTAACTCAGTAAATTTACTCTGTTTCTACTGAAAAAGTGGTAAAAGCAAACTACAGTGCCTTCTCCCAATAAAAGCACAAGTGTAGGGTTCCTTTGGGGGCTCCAATTTCCTCCCACAGTCCAAAGACATACTGGTTGGTCGGTTAATTACTCATTGTAAATTGTCCCGTGATTAGGCTAGCATTAAATTGGGGGATTGCTGACCAGCATGGTGCGAAGGGCTGGAAGGGCCTACTCCACACTATATCTCAGTAAACAAATAAATAAATAAATAATTTCTCCAGAGCAGTGTAATGTGTGAAGCAATGTTGCATATAAATTCTGTGCCTATAATCACCCTGGCTACCACAGCTATGTGGCCATCAAACTTAACTGATGGAGGACTTCTTCCACCATTTGTCTTGTACCCAGCTAAAGGATTGTCACTATTTTGGTATTAACTAGGTATACCTTGCTTTTGCATTCAGAAAGTCGAAGTACTGCAAATTTGTGCCTACTGCAGTTATGGCCAGAACAGTGGGTAAATTATGCGTTTATTATCTTGAGCATCCTGACCATAAATTCATTCTCTGTTCACTGTGATGAGAATCATCTCAGTCTTCTTGCTGAATGCTTCAATCTGGATGAAGTGAAATGTTGTATTCAAATTTTACTTATCATGGGACTGCAGCTCAGGTCTGACTGATCAGATTTAAGTAGACTGTGAACGCAGAATAAGTGAAACGATTCCAGATGCTGAAAAGGTGCAAAGACCATATCCCAACTTACGCCAAGTCCTGTTCACTACATGACAGTCTTGCTCAAAGGTTTTGTCTTACATGGGTGGGCTAGGCTACTCACAGTTAATACAGCTTAATGGGAGCTTTGTATTTAAACATCCAATTCCTGATTGCTTAATGTACAATGTTCCAGAGAACTTGCTCATCATTAACATTCACCCAGAAATCAGTGGGTACATTGGAATAGACATAGGACCCTGTAATACCATCAGCAAATGTTTGTCCTGTATGCGAACTATGATAATAAAATTAACCCTTTATCATCTGCCTATTGCTCATTTCTTCTGACATGAGCCAGCAAAATATCCAATGCAGAGAAATAAATATAAAGTGTACTAACTAATGAATAAAATCATGTATTAAGAGCAAAATTCATTGGAACGTAAAGCTTTACAGCAGAAAATGGCTGGTATGATGTAGATGACTTTACAAGATGAAGCTATGTCAACCCTGCCTCATTACTTACATATATGATGGGTTCAACAAAGGTTATTTTTGCTACAATTTCTTCTCATTTTTACAGTATATGTAGACAATTATAAGCCCTTCTAAACCATGAACGGTCAATGATTCTCATAAATGCCACACCCTTATATGTGATTCACTGTGTTGGTTTTTTTCCATATCCCATACAAATATTCATAATGTACATGTTCCTATGTGTTCGTCATGTCATTAATTGCTCCCAAACCTGCTGGCTAACATGCCTTCATCTTACTATTACTATTCTTGTTTTTATCTCTACTGCCTCTCTTTCAATCAACTGGTTCCTCCTTGGGTTCCAAACTCTGCTGGAATATATTCCCAATAATTTCATCAATTGACCCACTTTTTATCCCCCACCAATATTGTTCTGTCCAGGTCATCTTTGCAAACACTAGCCTTCCACGACAACTGCAAGGTCACGTTCATTAATGCACTGTTGGGAAGTCTTCTTTCATCAATTCCCAACACAATTTTTTCTCTCTGCTAATTTTACCTTTGGTTATTGTCGGCAATACCCTGGATTATTAATCTTTATTTCTGAAGAATCCAGGAAAATTTCCAGGTGGGTTGACATCCCTCATATTTTGGTCTGCATGGACCCACATCTATCTATCTGTCTATCTCTGTATATTGTTAATGTTCTGTTTTGACATCCATCACATTGTGTTGTTCAATTATCCCATCTACCTATATTGTTCACTAGTTTTCTACATATTTCTTTCTATCTCTACCTCTAAATGTGTCACTGTGTCTATTGATCTGTCCATATATACATTTTTAATATTCTTCTCTCTTATTCTCTTTGTGTATGTTTCACACACTTTTTCTGTTATTTCTACATATATAGTACGTATCCTTATCTTTCTCTTCCTTTCTTTTCCCATATATATCCACCTAGTTATTTTATTCTTTTTTAATCTCTGTAGCCATTTCTCATGTTCTTACTCTGAGTTCCCTTAGTCTCTTTAAACTGCATTAGCATGTAGTCTAACATTCCATTGTAGAACTTAAATGGAACTAAATTTGGCATCTGGTGGAATAATTGCAATTAAAATATGGTCTGTCAATACAAGTATAGGAGGAGTTTTTAATTGGAAATTAATATTAAAAATACAGTGACTTAAATCAGTAAATAATATTTCAATAATTAATCAAAACTTTATCAAATCAAAACTAATCATTTTGTGTTTTTTTTTTACTATTCTTTATATACAAAAGCTGATTCCTGTTACTAGAAATGCCCTGAATCTCCAGGCACTGAATCTCAGGAATGAAACATGCCACCATTTCAGTGGAAAAGAGATTTGCATTTCGTAAAGAGGTTGTTGTAATATTCTGCATTTAAATAATATTACACTGTTTATAATCATGAACAAGTCTGCAAAAAGAAAGTGGTACATTCATTCAGATGTGCCTAGTTAGAGTGTCAGACGATGAAATGCAGGACCACAAATGGCTCTGTTGTAGAGTCAAACATACAGCACAATTCTGTGGGGTTATCTTAACTTGGGACAGTGCTGATATCAAATTGGTCAGTAGTATGTGTCCCACCAGCTTCTTCCTTCCATTGAAGAGACCGAGCAGCCAATTTCACATAGTGATAAACCACAGATGAAATAACCAGATTTTACTCAATCCACTGACAAACAGTACTCAGTTGCCTGATGACGTATAGTATATTACAATGTCTTTTTTATATATTTAGTGAGAGTACTCTTATGACTGTACAAATGTGGGCTTAGTCTATCAATTACACTGTTCATTAAGATGATGTAAAAGTTTGTGTCTTATAATTGCAGATTAATCACTCACTCAAAATGGGAAATAAATTAAACCTCTGGATTATTAACAGCTGTGGTGTTCAATTTTTAACTTGTTCAATATGACAGGTTATCCTGCTGCTTGCTTGTAAATCAATAAAATATTGAAACCCATTCACAATGAGCATTTGTCTGCTGAAACTAATTTCTGCAGGTTGTTTTACTCATTCCAGGTTCAATATCCTGCAACAATTTAACAACTTGGAAGGGAAATCAAGATGAATCAGGGTGTGAAATCTGGAACACTACCTGAAGGGGTTGTGGAAGCAAATACTCCAGCAGGATTTGGGTTTATAGATGATGCATACTTCTATAGCCAAAGTAACTGGCAAATGGGCTTAAATAGTCAAAACAAAAAGGGAGAGCAGCTGGTAAGTGGGATCAGTATAGATGGGCTCTCAAAGGTTTGCAGAGTAGTAATGTAAAATAGTGTGGATACTAGCGATATTAAAAATATAAGCATTTTCTTATTTTGTGGTTTTATATGTCTTTATTCATATATTAGAAAGTCAGGAAAGCTCCAATGTATCAAAATCTAAAATATTGAATAACATTTAAACAAACCAGGGAGCTGAAATTGCATGAATTTCTCCCTCTTGCTCACTGAATGTTTTAGGGAATAGCAATTAAATCTCTTGCTCCTGTCCTCCCTAAGATTTGATGAATACTACTAACATTGGCCCTTACTTTCTGGCACTGGCCTCTCACCAAACCACAGCTGCCTAATCATATGGCGGTGCAACATGCTGTTGTTGGTCAACTGCTCCAGTTGTGACAACTTCTGTAGGGAATCTGTTGCACGTCTCCTTAGCACAGGTATGAGCAGGTTTCCTGTTCAAACGTACTCCAGGGTATAACAAAATTCTTTGTGTAAAGCTCACAGAGTAAAGAAAATACATGGTAATAATAAAGGCAATATTATGGAGTGCGGCCAGCACTAAACCACAGTATGGTGCAAAGTACAAACTGAAGAAGCGTATAAAGAAGTGATGAGATGACAGTAATAGAAGAGGTAGAATTAAGAATTCAAGAATATGACAATAACACTGACTGTCCATTCAAACTGAGATATGTAGGCAACTTGAGAATGGATGGGGCTGGTGTAAGTTGGAAGGTAGAACAGAAACCTCAAATCCTACTGTATGTAAATTTTAACAGTTGAAAGTAGTTAGTGTTGACTAGCCATATCACTCTCAGGAGGAGAGTAATCACAGGAATTTCTTAAGGAAGTTGTGTGCTGTTTCTTTGAGTAATACTTTGGTACCACAACACCCCTTGAGGAACTGGCTTTAATCCGTGCTTCAGAACTATTCTAACAACAAAGGAATCAGCTTCTCTATTAGTCCTTATCTCAGGCAGATAAGCATTTAAAATACATCCTGCAGGACATTTGGATAATAATTGGTCATTCTCAGCATATAATAATTTCAGTCATACTGCCTTGTAAATATTAGCTTGCAATATGGAATTTAGGTCTTCTATATGAGAAGACTTTATATGATTCTACATGAGAAAAAATATTACAGCAGTGTTCTGTCAGGGGAGATTAGAGGGCTCGTCTAGGGAGGCTACTTGGGTGGAATTGAGGAATGGGAAAGGTGTAGTAATGCTTATAGGCGTGTATTATAGTCCACCAAATAGGGAGCAAGAATTGAAGGAACAAATTTGTAAGGAGATGGCAGATATTTGTCGTAAGCACAAGGTTGTGTTTGTGGGAGATTTAAATTTTCCACACATAGACTGGGAAGCCCTTACTGTAAAAGGGCTAGATGGTTTGGAGTTTGCAAAATGTGTGCAGGATAGTTTTTTGCAGCAATACACAGGGATACCATCTAGAGAAGGTGCAGTGTTGGATCTCCTGTTAGGGAATGAGATAGGTCAGGTGACGGAGGTTTGTGTTGGGGAGCACTTCGGGTCCAGTGATCACGACACCATTAGTTTCAATATAATTATGGATAAGGATAGGTCTGGACCCAGGGTTGAGATTTTTGATTGGAGAAAGGCTAACTTTAAAGAGATGTGAAAGGATTTAGAAGGAGTGGATTGGGACAATTTTTTTTATGGGAAGAATGTAATAGAGAAATGGAGGTCATTTAAAGGTGAAATTTTTAGGGTACAGAATCTTTATGTTCCTGTTAGGTTGAAAGGAAAGGTTAAAAGTTTGAGAGAGCCATGGTTTTCAAGGGATATTGGAAACTTGGTTTGGAAAAAGCGAGATATCTACCATAAATATAGGCAGCATGAAGTAAATGAGGTGCTCGAGGAATATAAAGAATGTAAAAAGAATCTTAAGAAAGAAATTAGAAAAGCTAAAAGAAGATATGAGGTTGCTTTGGCAAGTAAGGTGAAAATAAATCCAAAGGGTTTCTACAGTTATATTAATAGCAAAAGGATAGTGAGGGATAAAATTGGTCCCTTAGAGAATCAGAGTGGACAGCTATGTGTGGAGCCAAAAGAGATGGGGGAGATTCTGAACAATTTTGGTATTTACTAAGGAGAAGGATATTGAATTGTGTAAGGTCAGGGAAACAGGTAGGGAAGTTATGGAAACTATGATGATTAAAGAAGAGGAAGTACTGGCGCTTTTAAGGAATATAAAAGTGGATAAGTCTCCGAATTCTGACAGGATATTCCCTCGGACCTTGAGGGAAGTTAGTGTGGAAATAGCAGGGACTCTGACAGAAATATTTCAAATGTCATTAGAAACGGGGATGGTGCCGGAGGATTGGCATATTGCTCATGTTGCTCCATTGTTTAAAAAGGGTTCTAAGAATAAACCTAGCAATTATCGGCTTGTGAGTTTGACGTCAGTGGTGGGTAAATTGATGGAAAGTATTCTTAGAGATGGTATATATAATTATCTGGATAGACAGGGTCTGATTAGGAACAGTCAGCATGGATTTGTGCGTGGAAGGTCATGTTTGACAGATCTTATTGAATTTTTTGAAGAGGTTACGAGGAAAGTTGACGAGGGTAATACAGTGTATGTTGTCTATATGGACTTCAGTAAGGCATTTGACAAGGTTCCACATGGAAGGTTAGTTTGGAAGGTTCAATTGTTAGGTATTAATATTGAAGTAGTAAAATGGATTCAGCAGTGGCTGGATGGGAGACACCAGAGAGTGGTGGTGGATAACTTTTTGTTAGATTGGAGGCCGGTGACTAGTGGTGTGTCTGAGGGATCTGTATTGGGTCCAATGTTGTTTGTCATATATATTAATGATCTGGATGATGGGGTGGTAAATTGGATGAGTAAGTATGCAGGTGATACTAAGATAGGTGGAGTTGTTGTAAATGAAGTAGGTTTTCAAAGCTTGCAGAGAGATATAGGCCAGTTAGAAGAGTGGGCTGAAAGATGGCAGATGGAGTTTAATGCTGATAAATGTGAGGTGCTACATATTGGTAGGACTAATCAAAATAGGACATACATGGTAAATGGTAGGGCATTGAAGAATGCAGTAGAACAGAGGGATCTAGGAATAATGGTGCATAGTTCTCTGAAGGTGGAATCTCATGTGGAAAGGGTGGTGAAGAAAACTTTTGGTATGCTGGCCTTTATAAATCAGAGCATTGAGTACAGGAGTTGGGATGTAATGTTGAAATTGTACAAGGCATTGGTAAGGCCAAATTTGGAGTATTATGTACAATTCTGGCCACTGAATTATAGGAAAGATGTCAGCAAAATAGAGAGAGTACAGAGAAGATTTACTAGAATGTTACCTGGGTTTCATCACCTAAGTTACAGAGTAAGGTTGAATAGGTTGAGTCTTTATTCTTTGGAGTGTAGAAGGTTGAGGGGGGACTTGATAGAAGTATTTAAAATTATGGTGGGATAGATAGAGTTGACGTGGATGGGCTTTTTCCATTGAGAGTAGGGGAGATTCAAACAAGAGGACATGAGTTGAGAGTTTAAAGGCAAAAGTTTAGGGGTGACATGAGGGGGAACTTCTTTACTCAGAAAATGGTGGCTGTGTGAAACGAACTTCCAGCAAAAGTGGTTGAGGCAGGTTTGATGTTGTCATTTAAAGTGAAATTGGATAGATATATGGACAGGAAAGGAATGGAGGGTTATGGGCTGAGTACAGGTCAGTGGGACTAGGTGAGAGTAAGCGTTCGGCACGGACTTGAAGGGCCAAGATGGCCTGTTTCCATGCTGTAATTGTTATATGGTTATAAGATTTAATTATTATTATTATTATTATTGTAAGTGCCTATTGCATTGCTCTATCTTTAACACAAAGACAATGTTATTTATTTCTTCTGGAATTTTCTATTGAACAGAAGTTTCTTTGGCAGAACTTTTAATCTATAGCCTTTAATAGTCTCGTAGGCGGCACAGTCGTGCAGATGGTAGAGTTGCTACCTCAATGCCCCCAAGTCAATCCTGGCATCTGGTGCCGTCTGTGTGGAGTGTTCACAGTCTTTTTTGGTCATATGTGTTTCCAAGTCGTGATCTGACCTCCTCTGTATCCAAAACCTGGAGGCTAGAGGTCTAATTGAAGATTCTAAATTGACCCTAGCTTGTAGGTGAGTGGTGAAATCTGAGTGAAGTTCACGAATATGGGAGGAATAAAATGGATTAAGATCTGGTAATGTACAGTATACCATGCAACCTGAAATTCTTACTCTTCACAGACATGCACCAAACCAAAGATAAACCCCAAAAGATGAATGGGAGAAATATTTTAGAACCTCAATGCCCCCCCTCGCCCTCCCAAACTCAAGCAGCAGCAAAATCATCAATGCTTCCCTCCTCCCACTTGCTCCAGTAAAAGTATCAACACCCACTACCCACCATTTAAACAATAGCAAAGCCCCCAGTGACCATGACTATCAGCATGGAATCAATGTGCCAAAGAGCTTTTCTCAGTGTGAAATGTCTCTACGATTCTATGACTCCCATTATGTCATAATAATTCCAACTGTAATCAGACCACCTTGTTTAAGTGATCTTCTGCAATCATGCAACCTCTCTGTGCATCTCTAATTCCAACTATCTGCATTACAATGATGTTTGGTTCTCTTTGTAGACTTTGGCATTCCTCGTAATCTCATTTTATATCTGTGAGCTTCACCTATCATTCTCCAGCCATTGACCTTTCCCATCCACCGGGCTTCACCTATCACTTTCTAACTGGTCTCTTTCCCCTGCCCCACCCCACCTTTTCATTCAGGCATCCTCCTCCTTCCTTTCCAGTCCTGAAGAAGGATCTTGGCCCAAAACGTTGACTCTTTACTCTTTTCCATAGCTGCTGCCTGACCTGCTGAGTTCCTTCAGCATTTTGTGTGTGTCGCTTTGGATTTCCAGCATCTGCAGACTATCTTGTATTTATCTTTCCAATCTACCTTTCAATAATTCCTTTGATTTTGGGAGTCTTTCTGTTAACCCCTGACACGTATTCTACTTGTTAAATGCAAGACATCGGTGCTGATAATGGGTGTGGCTTGATGCAGTGCGTAAACAGATTGTTTTTGAATATTCATCAATTTTCATCTTTGCTAAATTAATTACTTCCCTTTTTGAGGAGGTAGGAATTGCTGATAAGTGAGAAATGTCGCTGCATTTGCTTCATGTTGACTTCTAGCAGCTGCATCCTATGACAAAATGTTGGCGTTTCCAGTTCTTCCTGCATCGGTAGATATAAGTATAACGTAACTTGATTGAAGAGGATTACACTTCCTCAAGGGAGCACTGTGTCAATAAAAGTTATAAAGTAAAAGGTAAGATGATCTCAATAGCTTTCACATTAACTTTTCAAAGAGCTCTGACTGCTACAGCAACTGGGATGTGGCCTTAATATCTGGTGGCGTCAAGTTACTTTAATTTTTAGTCATTCCACGTCAGGCATATTTTAAATCTGCAGTCTCAGTGCACTTAAGGATATTAAATGGAAAATAAACAGAGGGAGAATCAGTTAATTTGTGAACGGAGGGCACTGTCCAATTCTGGGCACCCTGACTTGGAAAGGATGTGAAGTTATAGGAATATGTCTGGGGATAGGGGATTTCAGCTCCAGGTTCATACCGGAGAATCTGGGCTATTTTCCTTAGAGCAGACAGGTTGAAAGAAGATTTGATTGAATTGACTAGATCAGGAGTGGTGCAGAGAGAGGGAAATTGTTCCTATTCAAAAACCAGTGACATAGATTTACAGCTATGAGGAAAAAAAACAGGAGATGAGAGGAAAATCATTTTATTGTAATAATATTTATGGAACTTGCTGCAGTAATTGGAGTGAAACAGCTGAAGGGGTTTTAGAGGAGGAAAAGTAGTAGTGGGTTTGGATCAACGGCTTGGAAAAGTAAGGATAAAGTAGAGGAGAAGGGAAATGCAGGAGAGGTTACAGGAGTCACCAGAAAAAAAACATAAAGTTTAGAAAGGGATTAGAACTTAATTTCTACTAACATAGGCAAAATTAAAAAGGGTGATGAGTGCAGGACTGAAGGTGCTATATTTGAATGCAAACAGAATACAGAAAAGTAGATGATCTTGCAACACAACTAGAAATTAGCAGGTGTGACTTAGTGGCCTTCAAGGAGTCGTACCTGAAAGGAGCTTACAGTTAGGAGCTTAACATCCAAGGATACATATTGTATCAAAAGGACAGGCAAGTGGCTGTGGGTCTGGGGTGGCTCTGTTGGTAAAAAAATGAAATTAAATCCTTAGAAAGAGAAGATATAGGATCAGAAGATGTAGAATCCTTGTGGGTAGAGTTAAGAAACTGCAAGGATAAAAAAGTCCCTCATGGGAGTTGTATATGGGCTCCCAAACAATAGCCAAGATATAGGTTACAAATTACAGCAGGAGATGGAAAAGGTATATAAAAAGAGCAATGTTATGATGGTCATGGGAGATTTTAATATTTAGGTAGATTGGGAAAATTAGGTAGGTACTGGATCCAAATAGAAAGAATTTGTAGAATGCCTATGAGATGGTTTTCTGGACTACTTTGTGGATCCCATGGTCTGCATCCCAGAGTGCTTAAGGAAGTAGCCCAAGAAATAGTGGATGCATTAGTGATAATTTTTCAAAACTCTTTAGATTCTGGACTAGTTCCTGAGGAATGGAGGGTGGCTAATGTAACACCACCTTTTAAAAAAGGAGGGAGAGAGAAACGGGGGAATTATAGACCGGTTAGCCTGACATCAGTGGTGGGGAAAATGCTAGAGTCAGTTATCAAAGATGTGATAACAGCACACTTGGAAAGCAGTGAAATCATCGGACAAAGTCAGCATGGATTTGTGAAAGGAAAATCATGTCTGACGAATCTCATAGAATTTTTTGAGGATGTAACTAGTGGAGTGGATAGGGAAGAACCAGTAGATGTGGTATATTTGGATTTTCAAAAGGGTTTTGACAAGATCCCACACAGGAGATTAGTGTGCAAATTTAAAGCACATGGTGTTGGGGGTAAGGTATTGATGTGGATAGAGAATTGGTTGGCAGACAGGAAGCAAAGAGTGGGAATAAACGGGACCTTTTCAGAATGGCAGGCAGTGACTAGTGGGGTACCGCAAGGCTCACTGCTGGGACCCCAGTTGTTTACAATGTATATTAATGACTCAGATGAGGGAATTAAATGCAACATCTCCAAGTTTGCGGATGACACGAAGCTGGGCGGCAGTGTTAGCTGTGAGGAGGATGCTAAGAGGATGCGGGTGACTTGGATAGGTTGGGTGAGTGGGCAAATTCATGGCAGATGCAATTTAATGTGGATAAATGTGAGGTTATCCACTTTGGTGGCAAGAACAGGAAAACAGATTATTATCTGAATGGTGGCCGATTAGGAAAAGGGGAGGTGCAACATGACCTGGGTGTCATTATACACCAGTCATTGAATGTGGGCATGCAGGTACAGCAGGCGGTGAAAAAGGCGAATGGTATGCTGGCATTCATAGCAAGAGGATTTGAGTACAGGAGCAGGGAGGTACTACTGCAGTTGTACAAGGCCTTGGTGAGACTACACCTGGAGTATTGTGTGCAGTTTTGGTTCCTTAATCTGAGGAAAGACATCCTTGCCATAGAGGGAGTACAAAGAAGGTTCACCATATTGATTCCTGGGATGGCAGGACTTCCATATGATGAAAGACTGGATCGACTACACTTTTACTTGTTGGAATTTAGAAGATTGAGGGGGGATCTTATTGAAACATATAAAAGCCTAAAGGGATTGGACAGGCTATATGCAGGAAGATTGTTCCCGATGTTGGGGAAGTCCAGAACGAGGGGTCATAGTTTAGGAATAAAGGGGAAGCCTTTTAGGACCGAGATTAGGAAAAACTTCTTCACACAGAGAGTGGTGAATCTGTGGAATTCTCTGCCACAGGAAACAGTTGAGGCCAGTTCGTTGGCTATATTTAAGAGGGAGTTAGATATGGCCCTTGTGGCTACGGGGATCAGGGGGTATGGGGGGAAGGCTGGTGCAGGGTTCTGAGTTGGATGATCAGCCATGATCATACTGAATGGCGGTGCAGGCTCGAAGGGCCGAGTGACCTACTCCTGCACCTATTTTCTATGTTTCTATGTTCCTATCCCACTAGAGAAATTGTTATTCTGGATTGGGTGTTGTGTACTGAACCAGATTTGATTAGGGAGCTTAAGGTAAACGAACCTGTAGGAGACAATGATCATAATATGATAGAATTCATCCTGCAGTTTAAGAGGAAGAAGACAAAATCAAAGGTATTGGCATTACATCTGGCTCAAGGAAACTGCAAGGGCATGAGAGAGGAGCTGGCCAAAGTTGATTAGAAGGAGACACTGGCTGCGATGGTGACAGAACAGCAATGGCTGGAGTTTCTGGTTGCAGTTTGGAAGGCACAAGATCAGTTCATCCCAAAGACAAAGAAGCATTCTAAAGGGAGGATGTGTCAAAGACAACGTAAAAGCAAAAGAGAGGACATAGAATATGGAAAAATTAGTTAGAATCTAGAGGACTAAAGCTATTAAAACCAATAGAATGCAACTTACAAAAAATGAAGAGCAAAAGGATGAAATATGAAGGTAAGCTAACCAAAAATATAAAAGAGCATACCTAAAGTATTTTCAGATATATAAAGAGAATAAGACAGGTGAGAGGAAATATTGGACCATTGGAAAATGATGCCAGAGAAGTAGCAATTGGGGATAAAGAAATGGTAGTTGAACTTAATAGTATTTTGCATCTGTCTTTACTGTGGAAGACACCAGCACTATGCCAGAAATTCAAGAGTGTCAGGGAGCAGAAATGAGTGTAGTCACTATTACTAAGGAGAAGTGCTTGGGAGTTGAATCATCTGAAGGTAAATAGGTCACCTGGACCTGATGGACTACACCCCAGGTTAAAGAGGTAGCTGAAGAGATTGTGGAGGCATTAGTTGTGACCTTTCAAGAATCATTAGGTTCTGGCCTGGCTTCTGAGAACTGGAAAATTGCTATCTCCACTCTTTAAGAAAGGAGAGAAGCAAAAGACAGAAAATTAGCCTAATTTCAGTGGCTGGAAAGGTGGTAGAGTCCATTATAAAAAATGAGGTTTCAGGGTACTTGGAGGCAGGTGATAAAATAGGCTGAAGTCAGCGCGTTTTCCTTAAGGGGAAATCTTGTCTGACAAATCTGTTGGAATTCTCTGAGGATATATCAAGCAGGATTGATAGGGGAGCCTCGGTGGAATATTGTTTATTTGGATTTTCAGAAAGCTTTTAATGAGGTATTGTACATGAGGCGACTAAACAAGATAAGATCCCATATAGGAAAGATGCCAGCATAGACAGAAGACTTGGCTTTCTGGCAGGACACAAAGAATGAAAATAAAGGGGGCCTTTGCTGGTTGGCTGCCAGTGACTGGTGGGTTGGTGTTAGGATTGTTTCTTTTTACACTATATGTCAATGATCTGGATCATGGAATTAATGGCTTTCTGGGCAAGTTTGGAGGGGCAGATAGTGTTGAGGAAGCAGTGGGTCTGCAAAATGACTTAGAGAGTTGAAGAAAATGGACAGAGAAGTAGCAGATGGAATACAGTGCAGTGAAGTGCACGGTCAAGCAAGCTGGTAGAAGGAATAAAGACATGGACTATTTTCTAAAACAGAGCAAATTCAGAAATCAGAGGTGCAAAGGGGCTTGGAAGTTCTTTGCAGGATTCCCTAAAGGTTGACTTGCAGATTGAGTTGGTAGTCAGGAAGGCAAGTGCGAGGTTAGCTTTAATCTCAAGAAAATAGAATATAAAAACAAGGATGTAATACTGAGGCTTTATAAGGCATTTGCTAGACCACTCTTGGAGGAACGTAAGCAGTTTTGGACCCGTTATCTAAGAAAAGATATGCTGGGATTGAAGCCAGTCCAAAGGAGTTTCACAGGATAGGTATTGGGAGTGAAAAAGTTTACATGGGTTTGATGAGCTTTTAATTGCTTTGAGCCTGTATTCGCTGGAGTTTGGAAGAATGGGCGGGGGGGGGGAGGAATATTGAAAGACCTGGATAAAGACGACTTAGAGAGGATGTTCCAACATTGTGGGAGTCTAGGACCAGAGAGCACATCTTCAGAAGACAAACATATCCCTTTAGAACAGAAGTGATGAGGATTTTCTTTAGTCAGTGTGTGGTGAGTTTGTGGAATTCATCGCCACAGACGGCTTTGGAGGCCAAATCGTTGGGTATATTTAGAGCAGAAGTTGATAGGTTCTTGATCAGAAAAAACATCAAAGGCTGTGAGGAGAAAGTAGGAGAATGGGGTTGAGTGGGATAATAAATCAGCCATGATGGAATGGCAGAGCCATGTTTCTGCTCCTAGATCTTAAGGTCTTGTATCCTACTATACATTAAGATAATGCACTAATTCCTTTAATTTGTATCTGTGTGAAAGGAAAGTTTACGGTCAGTAATTAAAAAGAGCAATGGATCTATCACATTATTAATAACATTTATTTCATCAATCAAACAACTGTAGAACATCATTCTGCCTGACAAGTAGTTTAATAGCTTGTTAAGCAAGGAATGCATAATTGCAACAGTAAATCTTGGGGGCGGGGGGGGTAAGAAAAAGATATTTTTCTCACCTGAGATTTGGTATGATCTGAATGCTTTCACTGAAAGAATTAAATTGAATCGTGACTTTCAGAATGTTTTGCATCTATCTTTAAAAGGGAAAATATTGTAAGGTTAAGAAAAATGAACAAAATGATTAATTGGACAGTCTGAAAGTCAACAATTTCTAAACACAAACTGCTTGGTTTCAGAGAGGTTGCTGTAACATCTAGAACAGGATGGGGAAAGCAGTGAGACTTCAGGAACACAATAGAAGTGTATTGTTTGGCTGGATCAATGTGGGGGATTGCACAATGTCCTAAAGATCTTTACTGACAGTGATCTATTATGTATTTCTCAGCTGCTGTGTCTTAAAACAATGAGCATATCGCAATACACCCTGGCACTAATAGCCATGTGTCTTAACCAGGGTAAGTATCTAATTTCAACATTTGTTATGCATAATTTTGAACAACATCTTTTATCAGAAGTATTTTTATCATCCAATTCTCATGGTGGTTGACCAAGCACAAATCCATCTAAATATTTTCCACACTTGAATTTATTTATATAATACTAAAAGTTGCATGCTGGGTCCATTGGTGACAAAAAGCAGTGTAATTCTCTATAGGTATCTATGCCATGTCAAAACAATAATTATTGATGATCAAATTTAGCAGTAATCTCCAGTTAAGTCATGTCCATTGGCTTTTAAATCACCAGGGAATGGTGGTTGATATAAGCCTGTTTTCATTTTCTTTCATGCAGGTAAAACTTCATGGATTTGCATCGTAACTTTACTGCAAGAGTTCCACCTTATATTTATCAGCAGAGGTTCCTGATTCCAATATAGAGAAAGCGAATGACTTTTTTAAAACATATTTGCACAAGCACTTGAATTGCTAAGGCATAGATAGCTGTGGACCAAGTGCCTGTAAACATGATTGGAATAGATGGATAGCTGACGTTTGGGATGGATGTGCTACAGATATCAGAAGTTCTGCCTAGAAGCTTCTTTTAAATCTTTTCATTTTTCCTATTTTTTTCTGTCTAACTTTTCTCTTTCATTTGATCTAATCTCTTTGCCCTCTTGTTTCCTCAAGCAGTGCTTGGTTTGATAATATTTGCATCTTTGTTCTGCTTGTTTCTCCAACTCTCCTCATTCACTAAGGCCTCAAACGCCACCTGCATTTCCCGACTTACTGACCAAACTTTTTCTCTGCGGCAAGGTGCAGAGAAATGGTATTATGGTGTGAAATATCCTAGCCCAACATGATTTTGGTTGTTATGTTATAACAAAAGTGTACAGAGTGCAATGAAACAGGAGTGGGCAAAACTATGACAAATAGAATTCACTGTGAAGAAGTCTGTGTCGACTACTCCATGTACATATAAGGAAGTTGAATCAGGATATTTTATTATAGAATGCTAAGAAGGATTTGGATACAAATCTAGAAGTTATTGATTTATATTTTAAAATGAAATACATCTCCAGCTGTTAACCTTGTATCTGCGTGGAATAAGTAGTCACAGTAAAATTATAGAACAATGTTTGCTACAAGAGATTCTGCAGATGCTGGAAGTTTTGAGCAACACACCCAAAATGCTGAGGAAGGAACTCAGCAGGTCAGGCAGCATCTATAAAGTCTGAAGGGTCTCTTCCCAAAATGTTGACTGCTTACTTCTCTCCATGCTGCTTAAGATGTTGACTGCTTACTTCTCTCCATGCTGCTTAGCCAGAACTCCAATAGATTTCAGGAAGGATACGCTGAACTTAGGAGGGAAATAAATGCTGATTTACCAGAATAATACCAGGGTTCAAAGTTTTGAAAATCAAAGGGCCAATTTGTATTTCCTTTAGTACAGAGGATCTGTATTGAATTACTGCAGATGGATACCAAAAGCTATTTCTGACATGAGTAAATCAAATCAAAGGACATATTCTGCTACCATTTCTGCATTAAGAAAAGGAATACAAGTTCAGGTGGTTTGGTCACCACCCTGCCGAGGATTTAAAGCAGAATTCTGTTCCTTGCTTTTATGAACAGGTATGCAAAAGTTAAACAAAGCATTGCTCCATTATCCAAGCCTGTAAAAATGATTATTCTGCTCTTGGGTCATTCATGTTTAATGCTTTATTTTCCCTATGTATTTTTAGTTGTAGTACTGTTAAAAAAAAGTTGAGCATCTGTTTCCCTTTGTTACACTTCAAGGATCATACTGAAAATATCTCCCTGTCTTGTTTTTTAAATATAATTAAATAGATGCTGTCTTGCAAATGCCATTGTTAACAGAAAAATCTTTAACTGACTTGGATAGAGGTTTTGAGGTTATTTTGTCCGATTTTAGAAGTGCATGCTGGAATTCCTATTATTATGAATGAACGTGCTCATAATGTCAATATAATTTTAATTAGCTCATGCAAACATGAAGACAAATTCATTAAGAAGTATATCTACAATACGAGCACGTTCACCCATAATGAGATGCTTATTATCTTGGATTCAGGATCTATTTCATTTGTAAATAAAATAAAGAAAGCCAATCTTTCATGCAGAAACTTGAGTGAGCAAAGTTGCCTAAAAATGACTTTGCACTGATCAGGCTTTGTAGTTTTAAACCACATCAACAGAATAGCATGTGGAAATAGTTGGACAAATATCAGGAACAGATCAAAGATAGTTACACATTGCTGTGATATGCTTGCATTTATATTTGAAATTGTTGGTAGATAGTTAAAGTGCTTTAATCTGAAAATTGTTCAGAGTACTTTAACTCCTATTTCCATGCAGTAATTAGCCTGAAAATTTTCCAAGTAACATAATGAGGTCTGTTTCTATTTGGAAGTGTAACACCAGTGTTGGAAGGAAGGAAGGAAGGAACAAAAGAGCAACACACATAAAAGTTGCTGGTGAACGCAGCAGGCCAGGCAGCAACTATAGGAAGAGGTACGGTCGACATTTCGGGCTGAGACCCTTTGTCAGGACAAAAGAGGCTTTTTTTTATCTAAACCAGAGATTCCCAGCCTGGTGTCCATGGATCCATTGCTTAATGCTATTGGTCTATGGCAGAAAAAAAAAGTTGGGAACTCCTGGTCTAGACCAAAAGCAGGGAGGGTACTTACTGTAAGTGATTTGAGACCTTGCTCAGATATTCGTTGATGATATGATCCTTTACCCCAAGCATCCCTACTAAGCATGAGAGCAATCTTCCTTGAACATAGAGTCGATGTGACAAGTTCTGACAGATTACATTGCACTGGATGGAGCATAATTATTTTGCAATCATTTCACTTTGTATCAAAAATCAAGTCACTGGAGGAACTCAGTGGGTCAAGCTGCATCTGTAGAACCAAAGAGATAGTCAAAGCTTTGTGTCAAGACCCTGCATCAAGACTAAGAACACAGAGGGAAGATAGCCACTGTAAAGAAATTTCAGAGAGGAGTGATACAGGTTTGTAGGATTACTAACATTTACTCAGAAATATTTTCAACTTTAAATATCTATATTAGATATTGAATATTCATATAAATGCACACCAGAGTAATGATAGATCCTTATTTGTGTAACCTATTGCTGCAATTGTGTTTTGCTGTACCCACCTCTTGCAAGCACATGCATGTGTTTGAATCATGAATACCTTTCATTTCCCAGTCACATAAAATCATCCAATATTAACTGATATCTTAACTCCAGCTCTCAAAGGTGAACTACCCTTTGATACCAACTTATAGAAATCCGTTAGTCTTGTGAGACCATGGATTTGCGCCTTGGAAGGTTTCCAGGGCGCAGGCCTAGGTAAAGTTGTATGGAAGACTAGTAGTTGCCTTTGCTGCAAGTCTCCCCTCTCCATGCCACCGATGTTGTCCAAGGTAAGGGCACTAGGCCAATACAGCTTGGCACCAGTGTCATCGCAGAGCAATGTGTGGTTAAGTGCCTTGCTCAAGGACACAACATGCTGCCTTAGCTGAGACTTGAACTAGTGACCTTCAGATCACTAGACCAATGCACTAACTACTTGGCCATGCACCAACACTAATACCAACTACTGCTAGAAGATAGTGAGCAGCTGGTCAATCACTGCAGAGAATTATTTAAACAAGGGAACATCCTTTTGTTCTAGGATAAGAAATGGAGTTGTTCAATGTTCAATTCCATTCAGATTGCCACAGTGAATAAATCAAATACCATAGCAGATACTGAAACTGATACTGAACACTTTCATTATAATGCAGCAAGATCTAGACAACCTTCAGGCATAAAGTGATAAGTGGCAAATAGGTACACGGCAGAGGATGAGTACCTTGGACAGGAGACAGTCTACTTATGGGAGACATTCAATTCATTGCCTCAGTGATTATATCACAATTAACACCCAGGGATGCACCACTGATCAGAAGCTCAAGTGAAACAACTTTAATGTGTTCTGTGGTGAGTGATTCTCCTCCTGACACATCACCAAGCCTTTTCTCTATCTACATATCAGGGGTTTGATCAAATACTGGGCACTTACCTGGATGAATGCAGTTCCATCAACGTTTAAGAACCCCAACACTATTTGGGAGGCAGTATGGTTCAGATTACAGAGCCATTGTTGTTCAGATTACAGAGCCGTGGTTGTTCAGATTACAGAGCTATTGCCTCACAACTCCAGTGAACCAGGTTTAATTCTGACTTCCAGTGTGATGTGTATGGAGTTTACATACACAGCTTCCCAATATAATTAGCTTATTGTCATATATACCAGGGTGAAAAGAACTTCTCTGCTTGTGTGAAGCTCACATAGCAGACTGTATGCATGGTAATTGTAAATACAACAATAAATGCAATGACAAGTGCAAAATAACAGAACGTGCAAGATATGCTCTCCTTGAGACCACAAGGTCTTCCGAAATGTTTCCCATCTCAAAGACTTGCAGCCTGGTCAGTTAACTGTTGCACTTAAATGACCTGGTGTTTGGGCCTGTGGTTGAATCTGGGGGCAGCTGATGGGAATGTAGGGGAGAACAAAGTGGGATTAGTATAAGATTAGTACGGACTGCGACTGTGTAGTTGATGTGGATTAAGAATGTTTCTGTGGTCAATGGCTGTGATTCTATTACAGACCAGTTAGCAGTACAGATGCCTCAGTCTTGTCTTGAAGGACAAGTATGTAGCCATTTTTTCTCCACCTAAACCTGGACAGACCAAGTGTGCTGGATCCCACTATTGCTTGACTGTTCAGGCTGTGAGTGTGTATCTACAGTCTGTCTCCCAGCATCAGTTGTCTTGCCTGGATGAGAAAGTAGCTCCATAGCCTGTGAAACCACTGGCTTTTTCAGAGTAACAGCATGTGTGATCCAAACACTGCCCCTCTGAGAATTACCCAGTGTTGCTGGATAGTCAGCCATCCCAGAGCAGTGTAGGGGCTCAAGGCACACTGTCAAAGTCAGGCCATTGAGACCTGCTGTTGCTTGGAGTCAACTGTTATGTTTTCTCCTGTGAGGGAGCAGCTTTGCGTGACAGGGAGCAGCCCACAGGTGACTATTAAACAAGAGGGGGTGAACATATACAGTGGCTGTTACTGTTGAGTTGTTTATGTGACCGACTCTGGAAGGGTCCCTGAAATATTGAGGACATCCAACGTGGGAATTGAGCCAATGAACAATTTGCTGGAGGAACTCAGTGGGTCAGAGGAAAGGAACTGTCAATGCTTCAGACCAAAACCCTGGACTAAGAGCGAGGAGACCAGATAGCAATAGAATGAGGAGAAGGGCAGTGGTGACACAGGAGTCAAAGATGATTGGACTGAGCAAAAGTTTAAGAAGACAGGCACCTTGTGCCAGGTAGGGGAGGTGGAACGGAATGACTGAGGCCAGTGAATGATAAACGAGAGGCAGACAAAGAGCTGGGGAGAAAATGCTGAGGGGCAGATTGAGCGAGTTGAGGGGACAAGGAGGCAGCTGCTGGATGGATATAAGCAGGGACACAAAGGGCTGCCAGTGCTGAACTCTGATAAGTAAAGGAAGAGAGAAGGGAACATTAGGGGAGAGAAAAACATTTGTAACCAGAACTGGATAGCTTGGAGTTGGGGAAGGAACTGTTTGTGCAGTGTGTGGATGGTAGCAGGAAGGAGAAGGGGCTGCAGATGGGTGAGTTAAGTTAGTGTTTTTCTCCATTCATTGACACTGGTCGGTGTTCACTGTCACGATGTCAGCACTTGCTGACTCTGGCATCTCTCCACAGCAGAGAGGAGCCCCTTCCAGAACCTGCTTGTGCTGAAGGAACTCAGATAGTGGTTTCTATGGAGTCAGCTGTAAATTAGGAACTGAGGCAGTACACGTTAAGGGAAGTAATTGTGCCAAGTGACAAGTGTGAGTGAACTGCAGGTTCAGTTTGCAGGTGCTAATGTTTACAGCTGGCACTGTCATTGAAGCTGGGACGTGATACAGCTTCCTATTTCAATAAAATCGAAACTTTTCCATCTTTCGGTTCAGCCTAATTGGAAAATAGCACACAGTGTGGTCATCATTTTGAATAACTTTTCCTCAAAGCTTCTCAATAAAGTTTCAATAAAGTTTCTCGAATTGTTTCAATAAAGTTTCTCGAATTGCTGTAGTCTACAGGCTGCAGCCAAACTAATGGAAGCTGGGATTAATATGGATGGATGGACATTGGTTGGCATGGACTTGACTGGAAAAAAATAACAATAGGTCTATAAAGTATGGGAGTAGAAATGGGCTATTTGGCTCATTGTGACTACTCTGCTGTTCAATCATAGCTGACTTTTTTCAAACCTATTCTCTGACCTTCCCCCTGTAATCCACAACCTCCCTACCAACTGAGAATTTATCAATCTCTATCTTAAATACAGCTAATGTCCCGGACTCCACAGACCCCCATGGCAATAAATTCCACAGATTCATCACCCTCTGGCTGGAAAACATTCCTTTTCATCTCTATTCTAAATGGAAGTCGCTCTATTCTGAGGCTGTGCCCTTGGATCCTGGACTTTCCTACCAGTGGAAACTAATAAGCTATCTTACTAATCCACCCTACCTTGGACTGAATACTCCAATTCCTTGAAGTATGATACTGTAGTTAGATTTGATAGGTCAGGGAGGGTCACAGAGTTGTTCATGGAATCATAACCATCATCCTGGATGAGGAAGAGCACAATATAATCTCCTTAGCATTCATAGAGGAGTATTGGTAACTTCAGTTCTGCAGGCTGCGTCTGCAGCCATAATTCCAGTGCATGAACTCCTCATTCCTTTGAGACTGTACTCATGGGGTAAATGGATAGCTTTCTTCAGTGCCTTCAAGCTTTAAAAGCTCCCTCCTGCAGATCATACCTTAACCTCAGTGCCAGAACAATGGCTTTGCCAAGTCAAAATTCACCTCATCACTGGTGTGTTAGTCATTCAATGCCAAGTTAATGTTCATTTCAAATCTTGCATAATAAACTGGCACTAGATTTACCTGGCATAGAATGGGCAACAATAGTTTCATTAATCCTTGGAGGGATTATATGTCCACCTCTTGGTGGAGATGGTTACTGATAGAATCTAATGTGTGGCCATACATCATACATGACGTTTCAAATCAATAAGATGGTAATATGTAGTGGAATGAGATGCAGCGTACCTCAATTGTTGCAGCAGGAGTTATTTGGAGGGATTCTCCAGAATGATTCAGGTTATGAGTCATCTCCGACCATATATCTAGATAGGATGATACTTTATCACTTTTTAATGCTCTTCTTTCTTCCTCTCCTACTGCTGTGGATCCAGCAAAGACGGAGGCATCCATATAAAAGTATACCGAAAATAAATATGATTTACACAATTAATATAACAAAATATATTACAAGAAACTACTGAAAAATATATGCAGTAAACTATTGTAAAACATTGTATATTAATGTTCAAAGTTCAAAGTACATTTATTATCAAAGTATGTATACTATATACCATGCAACCTTGAAATTCGTCTCCTTACAGGCAGCCACAAAACAAAGAAACCCAATAGAACCCATTTTAAAAAGAACACCTTGGAACACCTAATATGCACAAAAAAATAATGCAAACAATAAAAAGTAAGCAAACAATATTCAGAACCAAAGTTCATGAAAGTGAGTCCACAGCCATGAAACCAGTTGCAGTCAAACCAGGAGCTTGTTTGTTGCAGACCACAGCCTCAGTTCAGCACAGAGAGAACCTCATGGAGCAGTGTGCTGAACACCAGTCCATCACTCACCTGTGAGTTCAGCATTCTCAAGTGAAGTCAAGTCAAGTTCATTGTCATATGCACAAGTGCATGTAGGATCAGGTTACACTCAGCATATAAATTATAAATAAATTATACAACAATCGTAAGAACAGTGCAAAACAAGGTGTTCGTAGAAAATAAAACCCCAGAGACAACAACTTTAATCCGAAACATAATTGTGATTCAAACATACATTTCTCTCTAACTGGCTGTAACTGCAACTCCTGCCAGTGATCGCTTGTAGGAGTCTGTCCTCAGCTGTGTGGGATTTTGTGAGCAACTCCTCCTTTGTTGACCATCCTATTGGTTTACTTTAAGTCCCTGAACTGGCAACTTCAGAAAAGTTCTTCTGTTTGATGCTCAACCATTAGAACAATGGCAATGGGAAAATGTTTGTTCTCAGTGTTATTGTGAAAACTTGGCTATGATTCTAATGGTTTTAATTTTAAATACTTTTAAGGTCAAATCCAATCTGTAGTTTTGTGTGTTTAAGTTTTGCTTCTAAACCTTTTGAATAGACAGACCAGAGGTTCCTCATAAACCACAGACCATTAACTTCCAACTGTTTGTGCTTGCATGAACAGCTTCTTCAGCAGTTCCTCCCAGCAGACAATTTGAAAAGTTCATTTCAGAGCGCCCTGGTTCTGCACAGGCAAACTACTATCAACTTTACCATTATTTTTAGTCAATATCGGTTTACCATGGATTAAGCAGTTGCTGAAGGTGCCTATGTCTAGATATTATAAAGAAGTATACACCCAAGCAATTCCATCTGACTCTTGAGTGATTCCCTAAAATGCTAAGATGGACTCTCGTGCTCACAATCTACCCCAATATGATCTTTCACTGTATTGTCTGCCTGCACTGCACTCTCTCTGTACTGTCTGCCTGCACTGCACTCTCTCTGTACTGTCTGCCTGCACTGCACTCCCTCTGTACTGTCTACCTGCACTGCACTCTCTCTGTATTGTCTGTCTGCACTGCACTCTCTCTGTACTGTCTGCCTGCACTGCATTCCCTCTGTACTGTCTACCTGCACTGCACTCTCTCTGTATTGTCTGCCTGCACTGCACTCTCTCTGTACTGTCTACCTGCACTGCACTCCTTCTGTATTGTCTGCCTGCACTGCACTCTCTCTGTACTGTCTACCTGCACTGCACTGTATTGTCTGCCTGCACTGCACTCTCTCTGTACTGTCTACCTGCACTGCACTCCTTGTGTATTGTCTGCCTGCGCTGCACTGTATTGTCTGCCTGCACTGCACTGTATTGTCTGCCTGCACTGCACTCTCTCTGTACTGTCTACCTGCACTGCACTCTCTCTGTACTGTCTACCTGCACTGCACTCTCTCTGTATTGTCTGCCTGCACTGCACTCTCTCTGTACTGTCTACCTGCACTGCACTGTATTGTCTGCCTGCACTGCACTCTCTCTGTACTGTCTGCCTGCACTGCACTGTACTGTCTGCCTGCACTGCACTCTCTCTGTACTGTCTGCCTGCACTGCACTGTATTGTCTGCCTGCACTGCACTCTCTCTGTACTGTCTACCTGCACTGCACTTTCTCTGTAGCTGTTACACTTTATTCTGCATTCTGGTATTGTCTGACCTTGTTCTATCTCATTGCACTGTGCAATAATTTGAACTGCATGAACAGAATGCTACATAAGCTTTTCACTTGCTCTCAGTACATGTGACAATAGTAATAATAATAAACCAATCCAACTGGCAAGAGACAATAAATCTCTGTTTCCAACCTGGGAAAATCCAGGTACTGCAAACGTTGTTCCTCATGGAGCTAAAAGCCAAGACACATGACTCCTGAGGAAGATTGTCTCCTGCTCTACTTCACACCCCATAATCTACATCCTTCAGACTCCACTGGCAAGAATAGCTTGACTATAGGTCATTTACTGTATGTTTGGTGTTGTTTATGCCACATGTCCATCAAAACCAGAGTGAAAACAGTCATCTTCCTAACTGAAATTGGATAATCATGATCAGCCTGACTTCTCACACAATGTTCTTGGCTCTTGACTGACATTTCACAATATCTCTGAATCCCCAGAAAACGATGCTACTTGATCCTGGTGAAAAGAACAAGCAGGGAGCTTATCCCACAATTGGGATTTGTCTCCCTGAACGCAGCCCACCTGAGAGTCAATTACAGTAAATACCTCTAAATCGTTTCACGGGAGCTTCTGAGAGCTTCAATGGGGTTGACTCAAACCTGCTCAGAGCATGTGTGGGTGACTTTAAAAGATTGTAAACAAAATTTTTAATATAGTTTGCTCTCTCATCACTTTTCATTGTAATGCTTCTATACTGTCCTCACTGTATTGATGTAAAATATCTTGCTAACAATCAGCACTTGTAGTCCTTATTGTCAAATTTGTCTTAATCAATCTCCATGTAGCTTATTTTTGTCTTACACCTTACTCCCCCTGCCAGCTTTGTTTTGAAAACTGGCATCTCTGAGCTCTTAGCGTCCCTGAAAGCACACTGGGCAACAGACCATGCAGCATGGGAATAGGCTGTGGGCCTAACACATCTATGCAAAGCACAATACCAGCCTGAACTAACCCCACTTGCCCACACATGGTCTGTATCCCTCCATTTGTCTGTCTAAGTGCCTCTTAAACTTCATTTTTGTATCTGCGAGAGAACTTGTTTTGTAGTGTTTCCTGTTCTTTAGGAGCCTTTCCATTGCATTTACATTTGATCAGATGATTCTGATGCTGCATAACTGTTTGGTTTCAGCTTATGATAAGACAAGCATTGTTCAAGACAAGCTCTCCATCCACATCAGAGGTTGAGATCAGTTCGTCTCAGTTGGCTCTGCATTTGGGAACTCCTCTGAGTTACAATATGGAACATTATCAGATAATCCACTTGCCATAAATAAATCAATATTCAAAGATTATGGGCCAGATTTAGTGATGACCACATCACAATATATACAATTCTTACTGGAACATATAGACTAGATGTGCTGATGTTGTTTTATCTAGCAAAGGGAAACAGGACAACAGACTACAGGCATGGGAAAAAAAAGATCAGTTTCTAAGAGGACTTGCTGAATAAATACAAGATAGAAAACCATTGATATTTAGGTAGATGGGAATCAAGGGCTATGGGATTAGTAATGGAAAGTGATCGGGAGATAATGAGATAAGGCATAGATGGACAAAATGGCCCACTGCAGATTCTAATTATTATATTCTTACATATGCTTGCCAATTTGGCAGCTGCATGCTCTGCACATGCATCACAATAAATACTGCACAGAAGCTTCGTCTCTTGGGAGTAGAGGCAACCATCAAAGTTACATTAAAAAGGATTTTGTTACTTGCTTACTGACCCCCTAAAATAATGAGTTAGTCCAGCAAACCACCCTCAGACTGATTAATGCCTTGATTTGAGGGAGACCATTAGTGCTCCAACCAAAAAACAGATTCATCTCTTACTCAAAGGAATTCAACAAATCAGCATTCATTGCCTGAGCAGCAACCTACGCTAGTAGTCCAGTATTTACAGAGAGGGACCAATACCTAATAGGTAATTAAGTTCTGCATGTGCGTGATTTGAAGTTATGAATGGTGATACTGTATACTTTTCAGTTAAGAGAAACCACTTGTACAACCACTTCATTTTCTGAATGTTGATTAAGTTGCCTCAAACCCAAATGTAGAATCTTTTTAAGCTGCATGGTTCAAACTGTACCATGTAGGTTAAAGCCACTTGTGTGGTTCTCCTCAGCGTCATTCATACTTGCCCTCTGGAGAGACCAAAAGCAGATACAGAATACCAGCAACTGTCTAGTGTATCAAGTGTATAATCACAATTATGCCACAGAAGATCTCAAGATTTTTTTTCAGTCATGAGTGTTTTTAGTCCGAACCATATATTTTAAAAAGTCATCCTTTCCACCTACACACGGCCCCAAATACCTCCCTCACACCTGTGATAAATCCTTACTTTGGGAGGAAATGTTCTGATATTGACCGATGTTAGAGTGCTTCTGCATGCTAATGCCCTCATAACTTTCATCCTATTAAAACTTGGTGACAGCATTCAAATCCCCTCCTGCACATCTCAAAAACAGTATTTGCTGTTATTGGTTTAATGATGTGCAACCCGAGCAATCACTTCTTTATTAATTTACTTGCCTTGTGTATGAGGTAGTAACGGCAACTTGAAGAGAACTAAAGTCATCTTGGTCAACCTATCAAGCTGACCTATTTAGAGTGGCTGAGGTTAATGCTGCATGTCCCAGCTCCCTAAGTCTTCATTCTCCATCCAACAGCTCTGTCTTCCTGAGGCATTGCATGTGTTGTCATCCAAGACCAGTGTGCTCTGTAATCTTTACTCTCTGCCTGCTCTTGAAGGTGCTAGTAATATGGATGACTTGCTCAGTTGTCCACTCTGGGTCTAGGATATTGACTTGGGTGTCCAGCACTTTTTCCAGGATTACTTTCTTTATTTTTCCTGTGCCCCGTGGAACTGCCTGTTGTGTGTCCCATTGAGGTGTTAGACTGTCAGCAGAGGTCTCTGTTCCTGGTCTGTGATCCATAGCCATATCTACTTTACCTGCCAATATTCCAAGCTAAATCAAACCTCAGTCCTTCTTCCAAACTTTGGTAAAGTAGTGAGTCAAGGAAGCAGAGGGTGCTGGGCTATGAGTGTAATATTATACCCCAGCATCGCTATTAGGTGTATAGCTTGCAAGCAAGGGCAACAATGAGCTGTAACATGGATACTTGGTGACTTACCTCTCCCTACATACATTACTTGAGTCTTTAGATTCCATAAGACTAAAATGGTTACAGGAAGAAAATCGTTATGAAGGACTGTGCCCATGGAGATAGCAAAAGGTTCGTGTGTAGGACTTGAATTGGCTTGGTCTGGAGTGGGGCTAGAGAGTTAGTCTGACTACATGCATGTATTCTGTTGGACTGAGACACAATGGGTCTTGCAGATGACATATAAATAGGTGGAGCTGTGGATAGGAAGATTAACAAGGGATACAGCAAGATATAGATCAGTTGGAAATATGAGTAGAGAAATGTCTGATGGAGCTTAACTTTGGCCAGTGTAAAGTGCTGCACTTTGGAAGTAAAATATATAGGGAGGGGAGGAGAAGATGGCGGCACAACGCAGCGCGCACGGCCGCTCTGAATTGATATCGTATTTGTGAAGTAGGGTGGCGTGTAAAATCCTAATTTGATGGAGACAGCCGTGAGAAGCACAGAGGAACATCTGGAGAAACTTCTGAAATCCCTGCTTCGCTGCCGCTGCTACTGTGCGATCAAGAATCTCCTGAGGGGAAGGCCCCAAATCCTCGGCTTTGCATATTGCTTGTTGCCAGGGCTGGGGTCGAAGCGCTTGGCAGAGATGGTGCTCGGTGCTCGGTGTCTGAGAGCTGGTCGGAGGCTCGAAGTTTTCGGACGGACTTGGAGTCGGACTGTGGTCGGGTGCTTCCAGGATGTTGCATCGGCAAGTTTGCGGCACTGGAAGCTCATGGCAGGAAGAGTTTTCTTCCTTCAACTGTCTGCGTGAGATGATGGGACTTTCGAGAGACTTTGAGACTTTTTTTACCGTGCCCATGGTCTGTTCTTCATCAAATTACGGTATTGCTTTGCACTGTTGTAACTATATGTTATAATTATGTGGTTTTTGTCAGTTTATTTTTAGTCTTGGTTTGTCTTGTGTTTCTGTGATATCATTCTGGAGGAACAAATTGTATCATTTCTTAATACATGCATTACTAAATGACAATAAAAGAGGACTGTGTGCCCTCAACATCTAAAAAAAAATCTAAAAAAAAGTTAATGACAGAACTCTTTAAAATATTGAGGTGCGAAGTGACTTTTGGATCCAAGACCATAGCTCAAAGGAAATAACAGCACAAGGAGATGGGGCGGAAAAGAAGGCATATAGACCACTTGCTTTCATCAGCTGAGGCATTGAATATGAAAGTCAGCAAGTTATTCTGCAGCTTTCCCTGTACCATGCTACAGATATAGCACTTAGTCATTTTAATACCAGTTACCCCAAGAAAATCTCCCACAGACCACAGAGACCCTTGTAATCCCACATCCACTGTGAACAGGAATAATATCCTTACTGTACCCGTAAAATAAGAGCCACATACACATCAGCTCTCATTCGTCAATTACTGGCGAGTCTCATTCAGATGTTAGTCCAAGCGATCATTTCACCTCAGCCCCAGTTTTCCACTCTCAGTGTCCTTCATCTTTCCCTGAACGATAATCACTCAGAAGCAGATGCTGTCTGTCTTACAGGGATGTATTCCAGTGCTCTCCTTGACAGTGTGTGGTTGCTGTAATATGTCTATCAATAGGTGCCATAAGGAAAACGGTACGTGGTTAAATTGTGCAAGAACCTATTTCATCTCTCGTACAAAGAGACCACTACCTAATTCTCTGTGGTTCACACAAGATGCATTGCAATCATCACTTACAGATAGAACATATACAGCCTCCTCTCTGAGGCTCCTTTTCCTGTCAAACACAATGTTCTTATTGCAGTATCTCTATATTATGTTTGAGGGAACTTTGACCTACAGTTCTTTGGTTACTTGGAGTGGAGACACCCCCCCCCCGCCCCTTCTGCTTCTTTCACATTCAGAATAAACTAAGTAGTCATGAGACCTGGATCTGGGCCGTCCCCTCCAAATATCCAGACCTGTCTCTCAGTTTTTTTTTGCACTACCTTACTTTCCATTTTTCTATTTTCTATTTATGATTCATAACTTAAATTTTTAATACTTACTATGGATTTGTAATCCAGGGAGCAGGAAGTGCAGAATCAAATATCGCTGTGATGATTGTACGTTCCAGTATCAATTGTTTGGCGACAATAAAGTATAAAGTATTGCTTTGCCTGAAATGGGAAAGGTCCCTGTCGGGAATATATAGCTGTTCCAATTTTCAATCGTTTCAGTGATGTTTCCAGGCTCAAGTTTCTAAACACAAGGAATACCTTGTCTTCCAATATGTAAATAGTAGTGAGTCTTGCGCCTCGATTTCCTCTCTCAGCACAGCAATGAGCCGTGATTTTGCAGAAGAGGGATATTGCATGCATTTTCTCAAGAGAAAGTTAGGGCTTCTAGCTCTAGTGGTACAGGTGATGCTGAGGAATTCATAAGGGTGATTCTGTTTGTAGGATATCACCTTTGTCCCATTACAGACAGTAAGCTTTCTTTTCAACCATAATCATGTCAGAGTCTTGATATAAACCTTTTTCTGTGAAAAATCCTGACAATTCTGGACAATGTTTCTCACCACCTTGGCTGAACAGAGGAACACTGTTAGTAATAGACTAAGACAACGGCACTGCTCCAAAGAGCGCTACATGAGGTCATTCTTACCCTCGGCCATTAGGCTCTATAATGAGTCAACCTATAGCCAGGGAAGTCATGACCCCCTTCTGTTAGATAGTTTGTGGTAACATTTTTTATTCTTTCTACTTTCCTTCTGTAATGCCCTGGTTCATATTTTTACTGTTATGCTGTATGTGTTTCATCTTGTGCTGTTCTGTGCGAGCTGCTTGTTTTCAGCTTATGTTTGGGTTACTGCTGAAGATAAGAGAGGAGGAGAAATGTGTGCCATCCAATTAGGATGGTTGGATTAAGGGGAGGTTTCTCTGGTGAGGGACACTAAGGTTGGGCTTGGAGCTTTTGTTCAAGAGAAGATGAAGAGAGAAGATGCTGGGGAGAACCGGTCATAACATACCATCTGGTGGGAGACCCGTTTGTTCGAGATGGATTGCGAGCGACGTTTGGAAGGTGGTGTGTGCTTTCCCGTTGACCGAGGGCCCAGCACATGAGTGACAGAGAAGTTCAAGATGAGATCCAACTTGTGCACATTTGACTGTTTAATTAGAATGGGCCCTTTTCTTTCTGTTAGTCTTTACTAACTCTTTAGTTAAGACTCATAAATATAATTCTTTTAATCATATGCAGTGCACTGTCTTTAATTTCATGCATTAATTTGTAACAGGGTAGCAAATGACACAGCATCCACACAAACCAGGGTTTGGGGAGGGATTGCGCCTGCCTCAGTCTCATGGGTTTGGTAGGGGCTAGACTTATACAGCCAAGGAAACCAGGGTGTTTCACTTCTAATATTTATATCTGTGGCCGTGTAATGCTATTGTGAAACTGTAATTTCCTTTGGGATCAATATTGTATCTATCTATCAATCTTTATTTAGCTAATTCGTAGGCAGCTGTGCTTCATTAACCATTGCTCTATCCTTTCCTACAATTGTATAATACCCTATTAATAAAGGTTTGAAGCTCCCCGCAAACACAGAGATCTCCACCTTCCGGAGCTCATATTTCCCATTCTTGTGGTTTACTAGTGTTGGCTTGTTGCTCGTGAATAATTCTACAAAAAACATAACTTTTTTTAGAGATTGCTAAGTTGAAACAACAGTTTTTCCCATCTTTCAAACAGAGCGGCCACTAGTAAATAGATAGGATTTTAAGTGTGTTGATGTCTATTTCATGGTTTGTGTACCTGGTGATCCAGTATTTGAGGTTTCAGATTATTCCATTAGAAGACTACCTATCCCTTTCATTAGTGTCTCCTTCCAACCTCTTCCTTGAGGTCATTTCATTCATACCCTCCCAACCCCAATGGAATTTGTATTTTTTAACATAACACATTAATGCATTGGAACATCAGGATTACTTGTAGTAATTGTCAGTAATATCATTTTGTTAGTCTAACTGATTCAGCAAAGTCCATGTCTTAAGAACAAATCCTTACTGGAGGTCTGGTTGTCGTCGTGGCTATCCCTCGAGGATGAGGATGATGGTCTTCGTTCTGAAAAAGTGGCTCACAGAGTGAAGACATCTGTGCATGTATTTGTTTAATGTGTATTTGATGCTGCACTCCAAGAAGCACACGATACTTCACAAATCAACCAACTGATTCCAATGGCATGGAAACCATGATGATTGGAGCTGTTGGATTTGTTGCAGCCTACAACCGCCTTCACAGCCATTGAGTTCGAAGTAACTCCATCCGCCTGTTCCACTGTTGAAGTCTTGGTTGGATTGTTCTTTGTCAGGGACCTCACCCTCAACCTTACCGCCATGGGTGACCCTACCAGCAGCATAGCTCCAGACAGCATTGCTCTCGGGATCACAGGACCACACAAGCTTCTCCACCACGACAAGGTGACAATTCACAGAGAAGGGTCTGGTAGTCAGCATTATATGGGAATGTTTTAACCCATTCAGTCAGTTATCCACCAGCACTGGAGAGTACAATGCCTTTACCAGCAGCAAGAAGAGGTCAATAAATGCTATCTCAGCATAATGCCATCTCAATCATAACTGAAATTCCACTGTTGTAATACCATAGTTTTAAATTATATTCCAGGCTTTTAAATACAGTTTCAGTAATAACACTGTGCTACATTTTAGATGATGAAATAAAAACTTTACATTGCCCATTACTTATCTTTTACTGTGTGAATGAAACAAAACCCATGATTTGGGTACATGAACCACTTCTGTGCATATGTGCAAAGAACTCAAGAGGGAATTAAGAAAGCAGGGAGAGGCCATGAAAAGTCCTCTCCAAGTAGGATTAAAGTGAATCACAGGACATTCTATGCATGTACAACTAAGGAGAAGATAGGACCCCTCAAGGGTAAAGAAGGAAGCATATGCTTGGGGGTGGAAGATGGGTGGAGGTAAGGTCCTAACTGAGTACTTTGCATCAATATTTACCAAGGAGAAGTAAGTGGAGGACAGGGAAATCAGTGAGGAGCATGAGAATTTGCTAACACATTCTGAGGAGGTAATGCTGGGCCTCTTGAAGAACTTTAGAGTGGATATCCTCAGTGCTGATAGGATATACCCCAGAATATTCAGAAAGGGAAGAAATGTGACTGCAGGGGCCCTAATCAAAATCTTCGTGCCTTCTTTAGCTACAGCTAAGGTCCCTGAAGGATTGTTAAATAGCTAATGTTGCTCATTTATTCAAGAAAGGAAATCCTGGAAATAATCGACCAGTGAGCCTTATGTCAGTGGTACAAAATTTACCAGGGAGGATCCTTAGGGATAGGATTAATCAGCAATTGGAAAACCAAGGCCTAATTAGGGACATGCACCATGTTTTATTAACTATTTTTTGAGGAGGTGACAAAGGTGATTGATGGAGGTAGAGCTGTAGATGCTGTCTATATGGATTGTAATAAGACGTTTAACAAGGTCTGTCATGGGAGACTCATGCAGTAGATTAAGATGCATGGGAACCACAAAGAATTGCCCATTTGGATTTTGAATTGGCTTGCCCACAGAAGAGATAAGGTAGTTGTCTGATGGGACTATTTTGGCTGGAGGTCTATGACTAGTGATGTTCTGCAGGGTTCCACTCTGGGATCTGCTCTTTGAGATATAAAATGACCTGGATGAAGACACAGATGAGTGGGTTAGTAAGGTTGTAGATGACACAAAGATTGGTGGTGTAGAAGACTAGCAAAAGATTCAGAGGGATATAGATCAATTGCAGATAGTGGCTGAGAAATGGCAGTTGGGAATTAACCTGACCAAATGTGAAGTCGCACTTTGCAGCATCAAGTGTAGAGACATACAATGGTAATGGCATGACAGGGTTGATGTACAGTGTGATCTTGGGGTTCAAGTCTGTAGATTACTGAAAGCAGCTACACAGCTTGATAGCTACTTATCGTAAAGAAGCCATATGGCATTAGTTGAGGAACTGGATTCAAGAGTCAGGCAGTTATGTCATAGCTTTATAAATGTCTAGCTAGGCCGCATCTGAGTATTGCATTCAGTTCTGATCATCCCATTATAGGAAGGATGTCAAGGCTTTGGAGAGGGTGCAGAAGAGACTTTCCAGGATACTGTATGAATTAGGGGGCATGTGCTATAAGGACAAACGTGAGAAGTTTTCTCTGGATTAGTGACTGCTGAGAGGAGATCTGATAGAGGTTTATAAAGTTATGAGCAGCATAGATAGAGCAGATAGCCAATACCTTCATCTCAGTGTTGAAATTGCTAATACCAGAGGGCATGCATTTAAGGTGATAGGGGTTAAGTTCAAAGCAGTTCTGCAGGACAAGGTTTTTTACACAGTATAGAGGATGCCTGGAATGCAGAATTAGTTTAGTTGAGCATTTGATAACCAATTTAACTAGTTCAGCAGAAAAGGTCTGTTCTTGTGCTGTATTGTTGCATGCTCTATGAATTGGTAACAACTTCTTTGGATGAAGCTCAAGTATAAGGAGCCTCTATTTTACAATATTATGGTGGATGTAAGATAGCGAACAAAAAGCCACAGGGGTCAGACACCTCTTCCTTCATTCACTATTTTTCTTCGCATAGTTTGCACATCCATTGGATTTTGGTTCTCTGAGTTTATCCCAGGGCTTGATGGAAAGAAAAGCTGAAACTTTTAGTCAAGTATTATCATGTGCACAGTGACTACTAAGTCTTCTTGCCCAGTTAATATTAGAGGTACTGTCCCGAATCTTAAGAAGATCAAAACTCCGGTGCTATTTCCAATAAAACTGCAACTATCATTGCTTTATTCTGTTTGCATTTACCAGGTGATAGCTCTTGTAGTCCATGCTGCAGATTTGGCATTGCTTTTTTATTATTATTATCATATGTACTGAGATACAGAGAAAAGCTTGTCTTGTATACTGCTCATACACATCAAATCATTACACAATGCATTGAAGTAGAACAATGTAAAACATTAACAATGTAGAATAAAGTGTACAACTACAGAGAAAGATGTACTTGCTTCATTTATGAGTCAGAGTAAGAAGGAAAAGTTTTTCTACTAATGGATACAAACATAGAAAATCTACAGCACAATACAGGCCCTTCAGCCCATAAAGCTGTGCCGAGCATGTCCTTACCTTAGAAATTACCTAGGTTTACCCATAGCCCTCTATTATGTACCTGTCTAGCAGTCTCTTTAAAGACCCAATCGTATTCGCCTCCACCACTGTCACCGGCAGCCCATTCCACACACTTATCACTCTCTGCGTAAAAAAACTTACCCCTGACATCTCCTCTGTACCTACTTCCAAACATCTTAAAACTGTGCCCTCTCATGCTAGCCATTCCAGCCCTGGGAAAAAGCCTCTGAATATCCACATCATCAATGCCTCTCATCATCTTATACACCTCTATCAGGTCACCTCTCAACCTCCGTCGCTCCAAGGAAAAAGCCCGAGTCCACTTAACCTATTCTCATAAGGCATGCTCCCCAATCCAGGCAACATCCTTGTAAATCCCCTCTGCACCTTTTCTATGCTTTCCACATCCTTCCTATAGTAAGGCGACCAGAACTGAGCACAGTACTCCAAGTAGGGTCTGACCAGGGTCCTATGTAGTTGCAACATTACCTCTCGGCTCCTAAACTCAATCCCACAATTGATGAAGGCCAATGCACAGTATACTTTCTTAACCACAGAGTCAAACTGCACAACAGCTTTGAGTGTCCTATGGACTCAGACCCCAAGATCCCTCTGATCCTCCACACAGCCAAGAGTCTTACCATTAATACTTTATTCTGTCATCATATTTGATGTACCAAAATGAACCACCTCACACTTATCTGGGTTGAACTCCATCAGCCACTTCTCAGCCCAATATTGCATCCTATCAATGTCCCGTCGTAACCTCTGACAGCCCTCCAAACTATCCACAACACCCACAACCTTTGTGTCATTAGCAAATTTACAAACCCATCCCTCCAATTCTTCATCTAGGTCATTTGTAAAAATCACAAAGAGCCGAGGTCCCAGAACAGATCCCTGAGGCACACCACTGGTGACCGACCTCCATGCAGAATATGACCTGTCTAGAACCACACTTTGCCTTCTGTGGGCAAGCCATTTCTGGATCCACAAAGCAATATCTCCTTGGATCCCATGCCTCCTTACTTTCTCAATAAGCCTTGCATGGGGTACCTTGTCAAATGCCTTGCTGAAATCCATATACTCTACATCTACTGCTCTACTTTCATCAACGTGTTTAGTCACATCCTCAAAAAATTCAATCAGGCGCATAAGGCATGACCTGCCTTTCATAAAGCCACGCTGCCTATTCCTAATCATATTATGCCTCTCTAAATGTTCATAAATCTTGCCTCTCAGGATCTTCTCCACCAACTTACCAACCACTGAAGTAAGACTCACTGGTCTACAATTTCCTGGGCTATATCTACTCCCTTTCTTGAATAATGGAACGACATACACAACCCTCCAATCTTCCAGAATCTCTCCCGTCCCCATTGATGATGCAAAGATCATCGCCAGAGGCTCAGCAATCTCTTCCTTCGCTTCCCACAGGAGCCTGGGATACATCTCGTCCGGTCCCGGGGAATTATCCAACTTCATGCTTTCCAAAAGCTTCAGCCCATCCTCTTTCTTAATATCTACATGCTCAAGTTTTTCAGTCCACTGTAAGTTATCCCTATAATTGCCAAGATCCTTTTCCGTAATGAATATTGAAGCAAAGTACTCATTAAGTACCTCTGCTATCTCCTCCAGTTCCATACACACTTTTCCACTGTCACACTTGATTGGTCCTATTCTCTCACATTTTATTCTCCTGCTCTTCACATATTTGTAGAATGCCTTGGGGTTTTCTTTAATCCTGTCTGCCAAGGCCTTCGCATGGCCCCTTCTGGACTCCTAATTTCTTTCTTAAGCTCCTTCCTGCTAGCCTTATAATCTTCTAGATATCCATCATTACCTAGTTTTTTGAACTTTCATCAGCTCTTCTTTTCTTCTTGACTATATTTACAACAGCCTTTGTACACCACAGTTCCTGTACCATTCTTTCCCTGTCTCATTGGAATGTACCTATGCAGAACCCCATGTAAATATCCCTTGAACATTTGCCACATTTCTTCCATACATTTCCCTGAGAATATCTGTTCCCAATTTATGCTTCCAAGTTCCTGCCTGATAGCCTCATATTTCCCCTTACTCCAATTAAATGCTTTCCTAACTTGTCTGTTCCTATCCCTCTCCAATGCTATGGTAGAGGAGATAGAATTGTAATCACTATCTCCAAAATGCTCTCCCACTGAGATATCTGACACCTACCAGGTTCATTTCCTAATACCAGATCAAGTACAACCTCTCTTCTCGTAGGTTTATCTACATATTGTGTCAAGAAACCTTCCTGAACACACCTAACAAACTCCACCCCATCTAAACCCCTTGCTCCAGCGACATGCCAATCTATATTTGGGAAATTAAAATCTCCCACCACGACAACCCTGTTATTGTTACACCTTTCCAGAATCTGTCTCTCTACCTGCTCCTCAATGTCTCTGTTACTATTGGGTGGTCTATAAAAAACACCCAGAAGAATTATTGACCCTTTCTTGTTTCTAACTTCCACCTCCATGTCTTCTTCCTTTTCTGCAGCCGTGACACTATCTCTGATCAACAGGGCCACACCCCCACCTCTTTTGCCTCCCTCCCTGTCCTTTCTGAAACATCTAAAGCCTGGCACTCGAAGTAACCATTCCTGCCCCTGAGCCATCCAAGTCTCTTGCAGTTTATTTGTGATGTTTGTATTGTAATTAGCTGTAAAGTTCATATGCTCCAAGCAAATATTAAATTTTACCATTTATCCAAGCTTTCCAATATCATTGGACTTATGCTATTGCTGCTCTCTCATGTCAGCCTCTCTTTTGGCACATGCTAATCTTGTTTTACTTTTGAAAACATCTTCTCTTTTAAGCTTTGCGGAGTTGTAAACTCAGCTAATCTTAACTCTGACAGATAGGAATGTCCATACATCCAATACAGGACATTAAAAGCCCACACAACTGGACTGTAGAGCAGCTTCTTCTCCACTGCTGTTAGACTTCTGAACGAATCACCTCTTTCACACACCTTTCTAGTGGTGCTGCCATATTCTTGAAAACTTAATTCCACCCATCTTGGTTATTCTGTTCATATCACTTCAGCATTTTTTTTTGCACTACCTTAAACTGCACTACTAACCTTCGCATCATTCTGCCTGATGTATTCACCATTGCATTTATTGCAGTTATTGTTATTATATATAATATTCATTCTGTGAGCTTCATGGGAGCAAAGAATTTCATTGCTCTCTGATATATATGACAATAACCTAATCTACTGACATGTATACACACACAGACAAAGATCAGCAAATCAACACAATTGCTCATTGTGATGGTCAATATTCAATCGAACTGCAAGCCTTTTATGATATGGTTCCAATAGATAGTTATGGCATATATTCTTTTAATACAGAAACAAAATCACCAACTTTAAGGTTGTTGTTTCCCCTACTAGTTAACAGTCATCCACCACAACTCCACTCTTCCATTAAATACTTCATCTGGAGCCAAGTAAATGCCCCCTGCCTCCAGGCATAAGTTTGCTGTCGATTGTTTTTTTTAAAGACACTGACTGAGGATGGCACAGTAACGTAGTGGTTAGCACAACAGCACAGTACAGGCAACCTGGCTTCAATTCCCACTGCTGCTTGTACAGAATTTGTATGTTCTCCCTTTGACCTGGTGGGTTTCCTCCGGGTGATCTGGTTTCCTCCCACAGTCCAAAGACGTACGGTTAATTGGTCATTGTAAATTGTCTGATGATTAGGCTAGGATTAAACTGGCCGTTGCTTGGCGGTGTGGCGCAAAGGATCTTAAAGGCCTGTTCTGCACTGTATCTCAATAAAATAAATAAATTATATTTACAATCCTCTTTCCCTTATAACCATATAACAATATAACAATTACAGCGCGGAAACAGACCATCTCGGCCCTTCTAGTCTGTGCCGAACTCTTACCCTATCCTAGTCTCACTGACCTGCACTCAGCCCATAACTCTCCATTCCTTTCCTGTCCATATATCTATCCAATTTAACTTTAAACGACAACATAGAACATGCCTTAACCACTTCTGCTGGAAGCTCATTCCATACAGCTCCCACTCTCTGAGTAAAGAAGTTCCCCCTCATGTTACCCCTAAACTTTTGTCCTCTGACTTTCAACCCATGTCCTCTAGTTTGAATCTTCCCCACTCTCAATGGAAAAAGTCTAACCACGTCAACTCTATCAATCCCCCTCATAATTTTAAACACCTCTATCAAGTCCCCCCTCAACCTTCTACGCTCCAAAGAATAAAGACCTAACTTGTTCAACCCTTTCTCTGTAACTTAGGAGATGAAACCCAGGCAACATTTAAGTAAAGCTCCTCCGTACTCTCTCAATTTTATTGATATCTTTCCTATAATTCAGTGACCAGAACTGTACACAATACTCCAGATTTGGCCTTACCAATGCCTTATACAAATTCAACATTACATCCCAACTCCTATTCTCAATGCTCTGATTAATAAAGGCCAGCAAACCAAAAGCTTTCTTTACCAACCTATCCACATGAGATTCCATCTTCAGGGAACTATGCACCATTATTCCTAGATCCCTCTGTTCTACAGCATTCTTTAAAGCCCTACCATTTACCATGTATGTCCTATTTTGATTAGTCCTACCAAAATGTAGCACCTCACATTTTTCTGCATTAAGCTCCATCTGCCATCTTTCAGCCCACTCTTCTAACTGTCCTAAATCTCTCTGCAAGTTTTGAAAACCTACCTCATCATCCACAACACCACCTATCTTAGTATCATCTGCATACTTACTAATCCAATTTACCACCCCATCATCCAGATCATTAATATATATGACAAACAACATTGGACCTAGTACAGATCCCTGAGGCACACCGCTACACACCCTCCTCCAATCTGACACACAGTTATCCACCAATACTCTCTGGCGTCTCCCATCTAGCCACTGCTGAGTCCGTTTTACTACTTCCATATTAATGCCTAACGATTGAACCTTCCTAACTAACCTTCCATGTGGAACCTTGTCAAAGGCCTTACTGAAGTCCATATAGACAACATCCACCGTTTTACCCTTGTCAACTTTCTTAGTAACCTCATCAAAAAATTCAATAAGATTTGTCAAACATGACCTTCCAAACACAAATCCATGTTGACTGTTCCTAATCAGACCCTGTCTATCCAGATAATTATATATACCATCTCTAAGAATACTTTCCATCAATTTACTCACCACTGACGTCAAAACCACAGGCCGATAATTGCCAGGTTTACTCTTAGAACCCTTTTTAAACAATGGAACCACATGAGCAATACGCCAATCCTCCGGCACCATCCCTGTTTCTAATGATATTTGAAATATTTCTGTCAGAGCCCCTGCTATTTCTACACTAACTTCCCTCAAGATCCTAGGGAATATCTTGTCCGGACCCGGAGACTTATCCACTTTTATATTCCTTAAAAGTGCCAGTACTTCCTCTTCTATAATTGTCGTACTTTCCATAACTACCCTACTTGTTTCGTTTACTTTACACAATACAATCCTTCTCCTTAGTGAATACCGAAGAAAAGAAATTGTTCAAAATCTTCCCTATCTCTTTTGTCTCTGCACATAGCCATCCACTTTGATTCTCCAAGGGACCAATTTTATCCCTCACTATCCTTTTGCCACTAACATAACTGTAGAAACCCTTTGGATTTATTTTCACCTTACTTGCCAAAGCAGCCTCGTATCTTCTTTTAGCTTTTCTAATTTCTTTCTCAAGATTCTTTTCACATTCTTTATATTCCTGGAGTACCTCATTAACTCCAAGCTGCCTATATTTATTGAAGATCCCTCTCTTTTTCTGAACCAAGTATCTAATATCTCTTGAAAACCATGGCTCTCTCAAACTTTTAACCTTTCCTTTCAACCTAACAGGAACATAAAGATTCTGAACACTCAAAATTTCACCGTTAAATGACCTCCATTACTCTGTTACATCCTTCCCATAAAACAAATTTTCCCAATCCACTCCTTCTAAATCCTTTCTCATCTCCTCAAAGTTAGCCTTTCTTCAATCAAAAATCTCAATCCTAGGTCCAGTCCTATCCTCCTCCATAATTACACTGAAACTAATTGTATTGTGATCACTGGACCCAAAGTGCTCCCCAACAAATACCTCCGTTACCTCCCCTTGTCTCATTCCCTAACAGGAGATCCAACACTGCCCCTTCTCTAGTTAGTACCTCTATGTACTGCTGCAAAAAACTATCCTGTACACATTTTACAAACTCCAAACCATCCAGCCCTTTTACAGAATGGGCTTCCCAGTCTATGTGTGGAAAATTAAAATCCCCCACAATCACAACCTTGTGCTTACTACAAATATCTGCTATCTCCTTACAAATTTGCTCCTCCAGTTCTCGGTCCCCATTAGGTGGTCTATAATACACCCTTATAAGTGTCACAACACCTTTTCTATTCCTCAATTCGACCCAAATAGCCTCCCTAGACGAGTCCACTAATCTATCCTGCCACAGCACCACTGTTATATAATCTCCGAGAAGCAATGCCACACCTCCCCCTCTTGCACCTCCTATTCTATCACACCTGAAGCAACGAAATTCTGGAATATTTAGTTGCCGATCACACCCTTCCTGCAACCACATTTCACTAATAGCTACAACATCATATTTCCAGTTATCAATCCATGCTGTAAGCTCATCCACCTTTCTTACAATGCTCCTAGCATTAACATAGATGTATTTAAGAAACTCTCCACCTCCCACTCTCTGTTTATCCTTAATTGAGCAAACAACTTTATCTTTTTCTTCCTTTTCTCCTATATCAACTTCCCCTCTCTTAGTCTCCTTAATTTAATTCCCTCCCCCCAACCTTTCTAGTTTAAAGTCACCTCAGAAGCCCTTGCAAATCTCCCCGCCAGGAAATTGGTCCCCCTAGGATTCAAGTGCAACCCGTCCCCTTTGTACAGATCACGCCTGCGCCAATGGTTATCCCAATGATCCAAAAACTTTTTGAATTAAACTTTTTGAGGTTTTATAAATTAAATTTAACATTCTTCATCATACACCCATTTTGCCTTTTTAATTCCCTTATTTGTTTCCCTCATTGATCTTTTGCGTTGTTGGAGGTTTGATATCTGAAGGCAGATAGAACCTAATTAAGATCTCAATCAACAGATAAAAATTTCCCTCATGTAGAACTTCCTCGGACTTGAACATCGGCCTGCATTGTGTGCTCATATCACTGGACTGGTGTTTGATTCTGTACTTTGAATGCCTAAGTAAAGACAGGTAACAGTGACGCAAGAGAATGCAGATACTGGCATCTGGAACAACAGTCTGCTGGAGGAACTCAGCAAGTCAAACAGCATCTGTGGAAGGAGCTGTGTTGTTTTAATGCACAGTTCCCACCTGAGATATCCCTTTTCCCGACAGATGCTGCTTGACCTGCTGAGTTGCTCCAGCACATTGTTTGTTATTGTAATGCTGGAAACACTCTGCACAAATAATGTTCCAGATTGTAGATTCTTCTGACCTTCAAACCTAAATACCAACAGGTTCTCTTTCTCCAGATGCTGCCTGACCTGCTGAGTGCTTCCAGCATTTTCTGTGTTTATTACATATTTCCAGCAAATGCAGGATTTTTATTTTCACTTTGAATTGGGAGGGCTGTCCCCAAGTATCAATTTACCATTATGACTGCAAATGCTTCATAACCAGAGATTACATTGTATAATTGCATAATTAACAATGCATTTATATTCTCTGTTGTCTTTTTTTCCCCTTTCCTATCCAGCATATATGGCTCCAGAAGGTTGGGATGTCTCAGTTGCATCTCCTGTTCAAGCACTGCAGGGGATGTCTGTAATCTTTAACTGTTCCTTCCAATATCCTTATAAAAGCATCCCTTCATCTGACATAACAGCCTTGTGGTTAGAAGATCCATGTACAGAATCATCTGAAATACTGTACAACAGTAAGGAAGCTAACAGCGAAGGTGTGAGTTTCATAGGAGACTTGGACAGAAAAAATTGCTCTCTTCAGTTACATGATGTTAAGAAAACCAACAAGAATTATTGCTTCAGATTCAAAATACAAGGCAGAGACAGCTGGACAGGAAAACCTGGTGTGAACCTTATAGTTTATGGTAATTTTTCCTTCATGATATATACTTTACTCTTTAAAAACTTCAAAATCCATCTACACAACTGATATTTACAAATAATTTCAGCTAGAATATGTAGAGTATTGTTTAACCAATATTTTCTACCATTTCTTTTCTTTTGCAGCTCATCCAACAAAGCCAATTCTCTCGGTCCCCCCAGAATTAATTGAAGGGGTCAGGACGAAATTGATTTGTTCCTCATCTGAAATTGATGAACAAGTCCAATCCAAACTCGAGTGGTATGGCCTCGGTGACAGGATATCAGGAAATATCAGGAGGATCCCTGAAACTAGAACGCTTCAGAGCACAGTTACCGTCACCCTATCACACAGGGATCACAACAAAGTCATCAAGTGCTCAGTCATTTCCAGCAAATATTCATTCAGGGATGAAGTTCAAGTGACTCTGAAAGTTAAATGTAAGGGTCTTATATTCAATTTTAACTACCTTGAAACTTACTAACATCTTGCATTTCAGCACCAGTCTGTGCCACAGGAAGACCTAGAGGGAGCAAATGACTGGTTAAAAATTGTTTAGCTTTTCGGATGGTTTTAAACCAATGTCACAGAGCTTTATTTAGCTTTTTATAAATGTACTTCAGTATACTTCATTGAAAATTCAGAGACAATTATAACTTAGGAATCGAAGCAACCAAATCGTATACAGGAAGATTGCAGAAGGTTCCAGTAATTCCAAAAATGAATCAGTATTTTTGAGTACAACTATAGAGAGAGCAGGTGGAGGTAACATCTGTGGAGTGAAAAGCAGAGTTAATGCTTTTGGTCAATAACCTTTAATCAGAACTTGATCCATCCTCCTTTTCCTATACTCAGCATGGCTGCAGATTCATGACCTTCTTTAATACATAATGCTCTCCCAAACAAGAACTAGTTCCTCTCTCTCTGCACTACACCTGTGTATTACAGGCCCAGTATTACTGTGTTTACCACTCACCCCTGGCTCTGTCTATTGGTAACACACACAAAATGCTGATGAAACTCAGAAGACCAGGCAGTATCTATGGAAAAGAGCACACAGTCAATGTTTCAGGTTGAGACCCTTCATCACCACTAGAAAAAAGAGATGAGAAGTCAGAGTAGGAAGATTGGCAGAGGGAAGGAAAAGGTACAAGGTAGTAGGTGATAGATAAAACCAGGAGAGGGGGAGAGGTGATTTAAAGAGCTGGAAAGTCGATTGGTGAAAGAGATAAAGAGCTGGAGAAGGAGCAATCTGATAGAAGAGGACAGAAGGCCAAGGAAGAAAGGGAAGGGGGAGGAGCACTATTAATACTGCCCTCACCTGCATCTCTTCCATTTCCCACTTGTCTGCCCTCACCCCATCCGCCCAACACCCCACCAGAAATAGAGTTCCTCTTGTCCTCACCCACCACCCAGTCAGCCTCCGCAACCAGCACATAATAAACAAAAACTTTCACCATCTCCAAAGAGATCCCACCACCAACCACGTCTTTCCATCCCTCCCCCCCAACATTCCACTTTCCGCAGAGATTGCTCCCTATGCCACTCCTTTGTCCATTCGTCCCCCCCCCCCCACAGATCTCCCTCCTGGCACTTGCAAGTGGAACAAGTGCCACCCCAGCCCTTATACCTGCTCTCTCACTACTATTCAGGGCCCCAAATAGTCCTTCCAGGTGAAACGACACTTCACTCGTAAATTTGTGGGGGTCACCTGGTGTTCCTGGTGTGGCCTCCCATATATCGGTGAGACCCAAAGTAGATTGGGAGACCACTTTACTGAGCACCTACACTCCGTCTGCCAGAAAATGCAAGATCTCTCGGTGGCCACCCGTTTCAATTCTACTTCCCACTCCCATTCTGACATGGCCTCCTCTAACACTGCTATGAGGCCACACCCGGGTTGGAAGAGCAATATCTTATATTCTTTCTGAGTAGCATTAAAACGGGTGGCAATTTCTCAAACTTCTGGTAATTGCCACCCCCCACTCTGCGTCACTGCTCTCCATTCCCATTTCTTTCTCTCACCTTTCTCCTTATCTGCCCAGCCTCCCCCCCTCCACCTTCCCTTTCTTCCATGGCCTTCTGCCCTTTCCTATCTGATTCCCCTTCTCCAGCCCTTTATCTCTTTCAGCAATTGACTTTCCAGCTCTTTACTTCACCTCTCCCTCTCTTGTGGTTTCACCTATCACCTACTACCTTGTATTTCTTCCTCCCCTCCCCTCACTTCTTACTCTTTTCTTCCTGTCCTGATGAAGGGTCTTGGCCTGAAATATTGACCATTTACTCTTTTCCATAGATGCTGCCTGGCCTGCTGAGTTCCTCCAGATTTTTGTGTGTTACTTTGATTTCCAGCATCTTCAGATTTTCTTTTGCTTGTGTCTCTCTATTGGTATTGATGTTATGCTTGCTTTACTGAGACAGAACACGGACAGTCGACCAACTCAAAGCAGCCGTGTGGAAGCTCATCTGTATTCTTTAATGTATCTAAATAAAAGATCCTTCAATGGACATACTATCCAATTCTTACATCAATTATATTCCTCTTCTAATTTACAGTATCTCTAGATATTCAGTAACTGGTGATGTTGACAATATTTGTGAAACTAATTTAACATTCATATCCCTGTTCTCAACACTCACCTGTGTGTCATGCAAATGAGCAGGGTTTCTGGCTGATTACTTCCTCTTTATCATCTGAAAAGCACAGAAAACGAGATCTAATTGTGGGTAAGTAGGATGAGTATTGATGGATGCCGCAGTTGACATAGACATTGTGGGTTGAAGGGCCGGTTTTTGAACTGGATGAGTCCATGACCTTATGGCTCAGGCATGTGGCAACTTGGTGAATTTTCGAGAGAAATTCACTTGCAGTCAGTCCAAGGGAGAACAGGCGATTTATTACTTTATGGTGTTGCTTCACTTCCCCAGAATGTAACCTTAGCAGTTCGAGTAATCTGTTGGAGGGGAGATTGTTGTAAGTCTGGGAGATCCTCAAAGTCGCTTTTAACTCCCGGATCCAGATTTGTGTGGCATAAGTGGAAGTTCCACAACACAAATCTTAACTTCCACCACTTTTATAACTTATTTTCAGAATCTAAGCATCACTGGCAAGGTAGCATTTATTGGCCAGCACTAATTGTCCTTGAGAAGGTAGTGCTGGGCTGCTTGCTTGAACCATTTCAGGTGAAGGTATCTCCTATTGTACAATTGTCTAGGGAGGCCCAGGATTTAAACCCAGTGAAGATATATTTCTAATTAAGATAGTATGCAACTTGAAGGTGGTGGTGTTGTTTCTTTAATCCTTACTAAGTTTTTTCCAAGATCAGCTTTGGTAGGCAAGCCAAATAGTTTGACATTCCCCAAAACAAGCCTTATTTTCTTTGCAAAGGCATGTGTTTAATGTATAACTGAAGAGAAGGTCTTCAATGTGGAGATAATGCACGTGAAGACCCATCACATTTCCACAAGTATGGCAGAGAAGGGCTGTGAGAGAATATGAAAATGATCCGTGGATACACAGATGTCTGTGATCAGAGACCAGTCAGAAGAAGAATGGGACTAATTAGGGGACAAACAAGGGAATGCTTGTATGGAGGATGTGGCCATAAATGAGTGGCTTGTATCTGCTGCCATCTAATAGTCTATTAGGGCAGCAGTGAAAGAGGAAATAACATTGATTAAGTAGCATAAAATATAGCATATGAAGAGTGAGTTGTCTATCTGCAAATTTCAAATGCCGTATGTTCAAGATAAGATGATTTACACATTAACAAAGGAAACAAATATATGATTTCTGGCGGTTCAGGCAGCAGCCACAAATTCTTCCATAAATAACAGTGAGAAACTGATCCAGATGATCGCTGATGTGGTAATATTACTTGGAAAATGGAAACAAAAAAAAATCACTGAATCTACCACCATTTAGTCCAGCTTTAACAATGGAAATATTTGAGAAAAGGCAAACATTTCAATAAGTTGTCAGTGAAAATTGGTTAAAGCAAAAAAAAAATTGGCAAAATTGATCGAATTCTTTCAAGAATTTGCAGGTAAGGTGATGAGAGCCTGTGTATCTGATGTTGTGTCACAGGAGCAATTCAAGGCACTTGGTGCAATATCACAAAATAGAACTGTGAGCAAAGTGAAGCTCACAGGTTGAAAGGGGTGGTTGCAAAGTGAATATGATGCTTTTGGCTATGGGACAGAAAGCAAATGGTTGAATTGAATTGCCTTCATTTCTTACATCCTTCACGTACATGAGGAGTAAAAATCTTTACGTTACGTCTCCATCTAAATGTGCAATGTGCAACCATAGTAATTTATAATAATTTATAATAAATAGAACAGTTAATGTAATATAGAGTACACTCAAATCAGCGTGAGTTCATCAGTCTGATGGCCTGGTGGAAGAAGCTGTCCCAGAGCCTGTTGGTCCTGGCTTTTATGCTGCTGTACCACTTCCCAGATGGTAGCAGCTGGAATAGATTGTGGTTGTGATGGCTTGGGTCCCCCATGATCCTATGGGCCCTTTTTACACACCTGTCCTTGTAAATGTCCTGAATCATGGGAAGATCACAACTACAAATGTGCTGGGCTGTCCGCACCACTTTCTGCAGAGTCCCGCAATTAAGGGAAGTACAGTTCCCATACCAGGCAGTGATGCAGCCAGTTAGGACGCTCGCATTTGTACCCCTGTAGAAATTTCTTAAGATTTGGGGGCCCATACCAAACCTCCTCAACCATCTAATGTGAAAGAGGTGCTGTTGTGCCTTTTTCACCACACAGCTGGTGTGTACAGACCACATGAGATCCTCAGTGATGTGGATGCTGAGGAACTTAAAGCTGTTTACACTCTCAACCCCAGATCCATTGATGTCAATAGGGGCTAAGACCCAATTCCTCCTGTAATCCACAAACAGCTACTTTGTTTTTGCGACATTGAGGGAGAGGTTGTTTTCTTGACACCACTGTGTCAGAGGGATGACTTCTTCCCTGTAGGCCGCCTCGCTATTGTTTGAGATAAGACCAATCAATGCAGTGTCATCGGCAAATTTAATTAGCAGATTGGAGTCGTGGATGGCGATACAGTCATGGGTATACAGGGAGTAAAGGAGGGGACTCAGTACACAGCCCTGAGGGGCTCCTGTATTGAGAGTCAGAGGGTTGAAGGTAAGGGAGCCCACTCTTACAACCTGCTGGCGATCTGACAGGAAGTCTAGGATCCAGCTGCACAAGGCAGGGTCAAGGCCGAGGTCTCTGAGCTTTTTCAAGCCTGGATGGGACTATGGTGTTGAATGCTGAACTGTAGTTATGTCATTATGCCATTGGGCAGAAATGAAGGTTCTCCATGAATGGAGGTGTTCAGAGCTTCCTTCCTCATGTCAAGAGCTGCTTCTCGGTTTTCACTACTATCAGTCATGCAAGTCCTGGTTGGAGACTCAGGAATACTGTCGCATTCAGATGTAGAAGGATTCTTCATTGCTCCTTCCATAACAATTTTGTTTTACCAGTCAGGGTTGTTAGCCCTGAACTGAACCCCTGAACCTAGAGGACGGTGGACCACTCTTAGTGTGGCCTCTACCCTTTGACCTGTTTGGCACGACGAAGAGCCAAAGCATAAAGCTCTGACTCCAACCAACATTGTTTTCTGGGTCATTGAGGCACGCAAGCCTCCAAAACCAACAACAAAGTTGTGGTCCTCTTGTAAGGCATCTGGCAAATGGAATTTAGTTAAAGATCAGCTGATCAGTGTTCAGGACCAGCTTATTCTAACAAGGAGGAAGGATAAGGACAAGGATAGCAATATAAGAGAACCTTGGATGACAAGAGAATTTGTAAATTTAGTCAAAAAGGCAGAGGAAGCATATGTAAGACAGGGCCATTGAGGAATATAAAGAAAGCAGAGAAGTACTGTATCAAAAATTTTGACCAGTGGTGCCCAAACTTTTGCATGCCACTGTAAGGGGAAAGTGAACTGTTGATGACTAAGACTACTAGCAGTAGTGATGTACAGGGTTATTGCTCTCTGAAAGTGGCAACATGGCTAAATAGAGTGATGATGAAAAGCCTATGGCATGATTGTCATCATCTGTCAGGGCACTGTGTATAAGAGTCAGGATGATATGTTAGCTATATAAAACTTTGATTATGCTACAGTTGAAGAAATGCATGTTTTTCTGTTTACTCCATTACAGGAAAGATGTGGAAGTTTTGATAAGGGCATAGAAAGGTGTAAACAGGCAGTACTGTAGCATAGCAGTTAGCCAATGTTATTATGACGCTAGCGACACGGGTTCAATTCTGATGCTGTCTGTAAGGGGACTGTATGCTCTGCCCATGACCTCTGGGTTTCCTCCAAGTGTTCCGGTTTCCTCCTGCATTCCAAAGACATACAGGTTAGTAGGTTAATTAGTCGGATGGGTGTAATTCAGCAGTATGGACCCATTGGGCCAGAAGGACCTGTTACTGTGCTGCATTTCTAATTAGGATAAACTGTCTGGAGCTATAAGATAGATTAGACAATCTGGATTGATTTCTTATGAGTATTGACTGCTGAAGAAAGACCTGATAGAAGTTATAAAATTTAGAGAAGCATTGATAGGGTAAACAGAACTGTTTTCCCAGGTTAAAAAATGGCAAATTATAGAGGACGTAGCTTTGAGGTGAGAGGCAGAAAGTTGAAGGAGGATGCTTAGGCATTTTTTTTAAACACAGAGCACAGAAAGTTGGCAGGGGTAGTTGTGGAAGCAGCTACTTTTATGAATATGCCAGGCATGGAAGAAGAGACTTATTTTAAATTTGGCATTATGTGTAGCACAGACATCGTGGATAGAAAGGTCTGTTCCTGTGATGAACAGATCAATATTTTATTAAATGAAGAAAATCTAGGGTGAACAGCAGAACAATTTAAAGGAAAAATGAGGAAATTTTTTTAAATGGAGCAAATTGTAATCTGGAACGTGTTGTTTGAAAAGGAGAATGCAAAACTAACATTTAATGGAGAAATAAGCATACAGTTGAGGAAAAATGATTACAAAGTTATGAAAACGGACTGAAATACAGGAAAAATTCCATGACAAATAATGAACAGTAGTGTTCTGTATATTTGCATGTTAAATCTAATATCTTCCATTTAGTGGGAGCTGTAAACTTAAGGTGATTTAATACAACAATGCACAATAGATGGCAGCTGCTGTATTTTGGAGTAACAATCAATTTACTGGAGAGACTCAGCAGGGTGGGCAGCATCAGCGTGAGGAAAAGAATTGCCGATGTTTTGGGTTCAAACCCTGCATCAAGACTAATGCAGATGCTGACCTGATGCAGAGGTTTGGCATGAAATGTCGACCATTCCTTTCCTCACACAGAAGCTGCTTAAACCATTGAGTTGATCCAAAAGATTATTTGTTGCTACATACGGTAACTACCCCTCATTTCTTGCATATGATATTATTTGCATTCTATATTATTTTCCAGATGCACCCCAAAATATAACAATTCAAGGGGAGAACAGATCAGAGATCAAAGAGGGTGACGAGGTCTTTTTGTCATGTGCCAGTAACAGTAACCCTGAAGCCACATACAGCTGGTACAGGAGAGACAAAGGTCAAGTTCAGGATTTTACTTCCAAGGATGGCATTCTGCTCTTCCAAAGTATTTCACAAAGGGATTCCGGGTTCTATAGCTGCACGGCAACAAATTATCTTGGAAACCAAACCTCAGAGGCTGTAGAGATATCTGTTCAATGTAAGAGATTGTTTCTTTGGAGTGTATTTTGCTATTAATATCATCCGGTGACAAGCTCAGTTGTGATTTTATTATATAAGTTAACAAGATTATTCCTCAGAATTTATATTTCCTAAACCCATCTGCCCTACATTGTTATTCTACAGCATCTGCCATAACCTTGTGTGGAATGAGCTGCCAGCACAAATGGTGCATGTGAGCTCGATTTGAAAGTTTGTAAGAAACGTGGATAGGTACATGAATGGTGGGGTTACAGAGGGCTATGGTCCTTATGCAGGGCAATTGGAGTAGGCAGTTTAAATGGTTCTGTACAGGCTAGATGGGTTGAAGGGATGCTTCTGTCCTGTACTTTTCTACGATTGCATGATTCTAAAGGATTGGACTATTTCAGGAGCCGAGGAAGAGCGAGACAGACAGAGAAATAAGAAATTATTGCTTTAGAGTGGTTTCTGTTATCAATTTCATTGCTTGACAAATTCATTTGTGTTGCTTTTACATATATTGGCTAGAACCTTCTTGTAACCTTTCTTCTCACATACAGATTGTCATTCTGCATGATCCAACACAGCCCAAATGGTTAGATAGAGATTGAGATAGAGTTAGACATAGCGACAGTGAAAGACTAACAATATAATAAATCAAGAAGATAATGAGTAAAACATTTTAAAATCCATTTAAGTTCATTATTCAGCAGCATTGAGAGTTGCACTGAAATTAAGGGCAAAGCACTACTAGAAAGTTAATTTTTCACAAAGTCCACGAGTTCCCAATTATTATCTGCAAAACTACTTGTCATCCTTTTACAGATCCTGCATCCCCGTCAAGCCGATTTCCTCTTCAAAGTATACAGAGAGTTACTGAGGACAGTGCATTGGCAGTAATACTACTCCAAGGCCCAACATCCATGAAAGATGAAGAACAAACTGAAATTATTAGTTTATGAAGTCACTTAAACACACTAGAAAACTCTCTGGCTCAGAAGGAAAAATGATCTGTTAAGCCTGGGAAAAAAATACTTTCCAGAGCTGCAAGTAAACCAAGTCAACCGGTACAATGTACAAGTGAGCAACTGGCCAACAAGAGTTTACATTTCAGATCCTCAACATTTCATCAGATCTCTGAGTAGTGATGGAATGTTCCAGACTTGAAACATTTACACTTTCTCTATTTCTACTGATGCTACCAGACCTGCTGAATGTTACCAGCAATTTCTGTTTTTATTATCAATTTCCAGCATCTGCTGTTTTAAATTTTCATTGATTTTACAGCAGTGATGTTAGGGGTATGACCAAACCAGGAAGAATACAAGTTACTGCTAGCCCTGAAGACTCTGCACTCATGCTATTCAATCGGATTCAAAATTGTTAACAGCTTGCAGGGAACAGAATTGCCAAGTGCTAAGTTTACTGGGGAGGACTGAGCAGTGGAGCTTGAATTACTGCTAAGTTTACTGGTGGAGGTGAACGGTTATTTATTTATACAGTATGGTTACACCAGGGGTGAGAGCAGACACCCTGAGGTCGAAACTTTCTTGGGGGCAGTTTTTGAGAGCAAATCTCCATTCTTGAAATGTTCAAGGGACAAAATATTTGCAAGGCTGACATCCGTAGGAAATTTTCGTTGAGATCTGACCCCTGCAGCAGGCAGGGATCTGGACATGATGTCATTGCTAGAGTGTGTCAACTATAGGTGTGAGGTCACAGAGACCCTGACCTGTTCCTTCAGGATTATTCCAGCCATTGCCAGCTGATGGATGACACCATCACAGGCGGCAACTGCTAGAGCCTACCTGTGTAAAGACCATAGGACCATAAGATATAAAAGCAGAAGTAGGGCATTCGTCACCACGAGTCTGCTCCATCATTCAATCATGGGCTGATCCAATTCTTCCAGTCATCCCCACTCCCCTGCCTTTTCCCCATACCGGTTGATGTCCTGACTCATCAAGAACCTATCTATCTCTGTCTTAAATACACCCAATGACTTGGCTTCCACAGCTACTTGTGGCTACAAATTCCACAGATTTACTACCCTCTGACTAAAGTAATTTCTCCACAACTCCGTTCTGAATGGGCGTCCTTCAATCCTGAAGATGTGCCCTCTTGTCCTAGACTCCCCTATCATGGGAAGTAACTTTGCCATATGTAATTTGTTCAGGCCATTTAACATTTGGAATCTTTCTATGAGATTTCCTTCATTCTCCTGAACTCCAGGGAATACAGCCCAAAGAGCTGCTGACATTCCTCATACAGTAACCCTTTCATGCCTGGAATCATTCTTGTGAATCTTCCCTGAACCCTCTCCAATGTCAGTATATCCTTTCTAAAATAAAGAGCCCAAAACTGCAGACAATACTCCAAGTGTGGTCTCCCTATTGCCTTATAGAGCCTCAAATTCATATCCCTGCTCTTATATTCTATATCTCTAGAAATGAATGTCAACATTGTATTTGCCCTCTTCACCACCAACTCAACCTGGAGGTTAACCTTTAGGATATCCTGTACAAAGACTCCCAAGTCCGTTTGCATTTCTGCATTTTGAGTTCTCTCCCCCTCTAAATAATCATCTGCCGGTTTATTTCCTCCACCAAAGTGCATGACCAACACCTTCTAACATTGTATTTCATTTGCCACTTCTTTGCCCATTCCCCTATACTTTACTATGTAAGTCTCTCTGTCCATGTAGTCAGATGTTCTCATCACTAAGCCAAATTGTTAATTGTGGATTTCTCTCTCCACTGATGTCACCCAACTTGCCGAATCTGGGGATTCATTCCAGTTTGTGAGGTGGTGCACACCTTCTAACCCATGTGCTCCTAATGTTCTCAGTATCATCTCGAATGTTTTTTTTCTACTTTGAATGCTCATAGACCAAAGCCTTCAGATATCAATGGTGACTTGTATCAGCTAGAGTCTGAGAAAGTCTATAAAAATTCTTGCTTTTCTATCCATTTCATAAACTCCTCTTGTGGCTGAGCTCAGAAATGCTTGGCATGTGGTCAACACAGTCTGTCCATTATATCTGAATGAGTGAAATTAGGCTCTCAAAGGATGTACTCTGTCTGTATCAGCAGTCCTCAAACATGAAATTTATTCACTTTCAGATGCACCAAGAAATGTAAAGGTTAAAATGGAGAACAGATCAGAGATCAAAGAGGGTGACGAGGTCTCTTTGTCGTGTGCCAGTAACAGTAACCCTGAAGCCACCTATAGCTGGTACAAGAGGGACAAAGTTCAAATTCAGGATTATAATTCCAATGATGGCATTCTGCTCTTCCAAAGTATTTCACAAAGTGATTCTGGATTTTACAGTTGCATGGCAACAAACTACCTTGGAAACCAGAGCTCAGAGGCTGTGGAGATATCTGTACAATGTAAGAAATTATTGTTATTATTTTCATCTGATGACACGCTCAGTTGTTTTGTTACTGTATAAGTTAGTGGGGTTATTCTTCAGAATTTTCATCTCCTAAATCCGTCCTACCCACATTGCTATTCTACAACCGAGAGGGTTGGATTATTTCAGAAGAAGGAGGAAGAGAGAGCAAGAGACAGAGAGACAGGCAGACAGAGAGGAAGACAGAAAGACAAAGAGGGAGTGAAAGAGATACCTATAACAGTGGCAAATGGAACTTCACAAACATCGGAGTAAGGCAATGCACAGTGGTTAAATCTGATCTCCTTTTGGATAATTTGGACTACCTTGACCCAAGGAACCTTGCTTCAATTCTCTGAAGAAAGGTCCAGGCCTTTTGAGCTTAGAGTGTGTACCATCAGTAGTCTATGAGATGCTGCTCTCCGCCCATGCCTTTTGCAATGATGCAGGGCCAAATACTGTCAATATCATCCCCACTGCATTCCATCTTTTCTGTTCATGGACTTGTGATTCCTGGTTGTATGTGGGGAGAATGCATTTCTTCAAGGAGTTTTGAGAATGTCCTTGAATCTTTTTGCTGTCTGCCTAGTGATCACTTCCATTGGCAGAACGTGAGTAAGAGTGTCAGCTGTCTGATGTCAGATCTGTGATTGATATTTCCTGTGCGACACAGCTAACTGTAAGTGACTCAGATCCTGCTAGGGATGTAGTACTCTCTGTACTTAGTCATAAGACATAAAATCTTCTCCTTTTAGATGCACCCAAAAATGTAACCATTCAAGTGGAAGCGAGATCGCAGCTGAAAATCAAAGAGGGTGACAAGATCTCTTTGTCGTGTGCCAGTAACAGTAACCCTGAAGCCACATACAGCTGGTACAAGAGAGACAATGGTCAAGTTCAGGATTTTACACCCAAGGATGGTATTCTGCTCTTCCAAAGTATTTCGCAAAGTGATTCTGGGTTCTATGGCTGCACGGCAACGAACTATTTGGGAAGTCAAAGCTCAGAGGCTGTAGAAATATCTGTTCAATGTAAGAAACTGTTGCTTTTGAGTGTATTTGCTATTAATATCATGCAGTGACAAGTTCAGTTGTGTTGTTATTATACATGTTATACATAAATAATATTATACATATTATACATAAATAATCTTCCAGAAATAGTAAGGGACAGAGGGTCCAGTGAGATGGAGGAACTGAGCGAAATACATGTTAGTAGGGAAGTGGTGTTAGGTAAATTGAAGGGATTGAAGGCAGATAAATCCCCAGGGCCAGATGGTCTGCATCCCAGGGTGCTTAAGGAAGTAGCCCAAGAAATAGTGGATGCATTAGTGATAATTTTTCAAAACTCGTTAGATTCTGGACTAGTTCCTGAGGATTGGAGGGTGGCTAATGTAACTCCACTTTTTAAAAAAGGAGGGAGAGAGAAACCGGGGAATTATAGACCGGTTAGCCTAACGTCGGTGGTGGGGAAACTGCTGGAGTCAGTTATCAAGGATGTGATAACAGCACATTTGGAAAGTGGTGAAATGATCGGACAAAGTCAGCATGGATTTGTGAAAGGAAAATCATGTCTGACGAATCTTATAGAATTTTTTGAGGATGTAACTAGTAGAGTGGATAGGGGAGAACCAGTGGATGTGGTATATTTGGATTTTCAGAAGGCTTTTGACAAGGTCCCACACAGGAGATTAGTGTGCAAACTTAAAGCACACGGTATTGGGGGTAAGGTATTGGTGTGGGTGGAGAGTTGGTTAGCAGACAGGAAGCAAAGAGTGGGAATAAACGGGACCTTTTCAGAATGGCAGGCAGTGACTAGTGGGGTACCGCAAGGCTCAGTGCTGGGACCCCAGTTGTTTACAATATATATTAATGACTTGGATGAGGGAATTAAGTGCAGCATCTCCAAGTTTGCGGGTGACACGAAGCTGGGTGGCAGTGTTAGCTGTGAGGAGGATGCTAAGAGGATGCAGGGTGACTTGGATAGGTTGGGTGAGTGAGCAAATTCATGGCAGATGCAATTTAATGTGGATAAATGTGAAGTTATCCACTTTGGTGGCAAAAATAGGAAAACAGATTATTATCTGAATGGTGGCCGATTAGGAAAAGGGGAGGTGCAACATGACCTGGGTGTCATTATACACCAGTCATTGAAAGTGGGCATGCAGGTACAGCAGGCGGTGAAAAAGGCGAATGGTATGCTGGCATTTATAGCGAGAGGATTCGAGTACAGGAGCAGGGAGGTACTACTGCAGTTGTACAAGGCCTTGGTGAGACCACACCTGGAGTATTGTGTGCAGTTTTGGTCCCCTAATCTGAGGAAAGACATCCTTGCCATAGAGGGAGTACAGAGAAGGTTCACCAGATTGATTCCTGGGATGGCAGGACTTTCATATGAAGAAAGACTGGATGAACTGGGCTTGTACTCATTGGAATTTAGAAGATTGAGGGGGGATCTGATTGAAACGTATAAGATCCTAAAGGGATTGGACAGGCTAGATGCAGGAAGATTGTTCCCGATGTTGGGGAAGTCCAGAACGAGGGGTCACAGTTTGAGGATAGAGGGGAAGCCTTTTAGGACCGAGATTAGGAAAAACTTCTTCACACAGAGAGTGGTGAATCTGTGGAATTCTCTGCCACAGGAAACAGTTGAGGCCAGTTCATTGTCTATATTTAAGAGGGAGTTAGATATGGCCCTTGTGGCTACGGGGGTCAGGGGGTATGGAGGGAAGGCTGGGGCAGTGTTCTGAGTTGGATGATCAGCCATGATCATAATAAATGGTGGTGCAGGCTCGAAGGGCCAAATAGCCTACTCCTGCACCTATTTTCTATGTTTCTATGTTTCTATGTTAGCAAGATTATTCCTCAGGAGTTTAAGTGCCTAAACCCTTCTGCCCCACCTTGTTATTCTACAGCATCTGCTACAACCTTGTGTGGAATGAGCTGCCAGCACAAGTGGTGTACGCAAGCTCAATTTGAAAGTTTGCAAGAAACGTGGATAGGTACATGAATGGTGGGGTTATGGAGGGCTATGGTCCTTATGCAGGGCAATTGGAGTAGGCAGTTTAAATGGTTCTGTACAGGCTAGATGGGTTGAAGGGATGCTTCTGTCCTGTACTTTTCTATGATTGTATGATTCTAAACGATTGGATTATTTCAGGAGACGAGGAAGAGACAGACAGACTAAGGGAGACAGAGAAACGTGAGACATGAGACATAGAGACAAAAAGAAAGAGCTACCCATAACAGTGGCAAATGTAACTTCACCCATACTGGTGAGCGGTAATGCAGACTACAATTTCAAATACTGGCCTGAGGCCTCCGTCGGTCAGAGTCAACCTCGGATATTGCATCCGAGCTGTCTAGATACGCAAGTCTGGGCAGTATGACATGGTAGCAAGCTGTTGCCCTTGTAGCAAGCTCCCCCTCTCTATGCAGCTGATGAACCCAAAGGAAAGGCAGAGACTGACATAGTTTGATACCAGCAGCATCACAGGAATTGCCAGTCAACATTGAACTCAATATAGGATGGCCTTAGGGACTACAGTTCTGGACTTTTCCCCTGGGGTTTACCCCCGAAGCCTCCCTCATGAGTGGGAACAGCCACAAGGCAGCAGAGGTTTGAGATCAGAGATTTCCTTTCCCAGACGAGCAACCAAACACAGTTGCTGAGCCCCACCCGCCGAAAGTGACTGGTTTTAACGTACTAGTAACCCGCCTTTGTCCTGTCTCCTGTCAGTAGAAATGGTTCTGTTGGGCTTAGTAGCTAAGCCACACATGAAGACCAGGAGATGGACTTGGTTGTCAGAGGCTATTGGAGGTGCATTTAATAGTGGGAGCTTGTCCCCATTACTGTCCCCCATCTATAACAAAGCAAGGAACCTTAGTACTAACAGAGCCAGTAACTGCATGCAGCAGTGTTGATGTACAGAAAGACCCTCGGGTGAAGTTTCATAGCTCCCAGAAAATGGTATCACAGGCGGATAGATCAGTGAAGAAAGCTGAATCAAGAAGTTTACCTTCATGGTTTTAGGCACTCAGTAAAAGAGCTGGGACGACACGTGCAGTTCTGGTTACTGCTGAAACTTGGTCTAAGTGAAGGTGGATGCTACCTGATTTGTAAAATGGGGTCAGATCAGTCCAGTATGAACAAGGTTGAGAGTAGATCCTTCTTAAGGATAATTTCTGAGAGCAAATCTCTCCTCTCAAAAACATAAAGGAACAATATATTCCCAATGCTGACTTCCACAAGAAGTTCTCATTGAAATCTGATAACTGATACAGACAGCACTTCAGACATGGAGTCATTGCCAGGGTGTGTTAGCTACAGAGGAGAGATCACAGAGCCATTAACTTCCATTCCTTCATGATCATTCCAGTCACTGTTGGTTAATGGATGCCACCTGTCACACTTTGCAGACCAGCCTGGTGTTCACTTGCTGGGATCTGGCTGCATGGTGCCAGCACATGACAGAGAGCTGCTGCCTAGCTCTCAGTAAGCTCCTTACATGCAGCAGAGAGATTCCAACACCTCCACAGATCAGCACGCTATTCCCTCTGAATCTGTTTATCACAAAGCCAGACATCTGCTCAGTTACACGTGTCTCTGGGCTAAGTTGATAACCGTGATTTTTTTTTACTCATCCACTGACTTGCCAAGTATTCCTAGCAAAGATGGGATTTATCTGAGACATCCAACCTCAGTAGTTAAGTCTGATCTGTTCCTGGGTATACTGAAGTACATTGACCCAGAAACCTTGCTTCAATTCACTGAAGAAAGGTCTGGGCCTTTTGAGCTTGAAGAGTGTATCAACAGTAGTTTGTGAGATGCTGCTCTCCTCCCACACCTTCCGCACTGATGCAGGGCCCAATATTCTCAATATCATCCCATCAGCCCCCAACCTTTCTGATTACCCATGGTCTTGTGATTCCAGTGTGTCATAGAGGATATTTCTACGAGGAATTTTGAGAATGTCCTTGAATCTTTTTGTTTATCTGCCTAGTGATCATTTCATAGAAACATAGAAATATCGAAAACCTACAGCGTAATACAGGACCTTTGGCCCACAAAGCTGTGCCAAACATGTCCTTACCTTAGAACTACCTAGGCTTACCCATAGCCCTCTATTTTTCGATGCTCCATGTATCCATCCAGGAGTCTCTTAAGAGACCTCATCGTATCCACCTCCACCACTGCTGCCAGCAGCTCATCCATGCATTCAGCACTCTCTGCGTAAAAAACTTACCCCTGACATCTCCCCTGTACCTACGTCCAAGAACCTCTCGTGCTAACCATTTCAGCCCTGGGAAAAAGCCTCTGACTATCCACATGATCAAAGCCTCTCATTATCTTGTACACCTCTGTCAGGTCACCTTTCATCCTCCGTCGCTCCAAGGAGAAAAGGCCGAGTTCACTCAACCTACTCTCATAAGGCATGCTCCCCATCCAGGCAACATCCTTGTAAATCTCCTCTGCACCCTTTCTATGGTTTCCTCGTCCTTCCTGTAGTGAGGCGACCAGAACTGAGCACAGTACTCCAAGTGGGGTCTGACCAGGGTCCTATATAGTTGCAATATTACCTCTCAGCTCTTAAACTCAATCCCACGATTTATGAAGGCAAATGCATCGTATGCCTTCATACCACAGAGTCAACCTGCATAGCAGCTTTGGGTGTCCTATGGACTCGGACTCCAAGATCTCTCTGATCCTCCACACTGTCAAGAGTCTTACCATTACTATTACATTCTGCCATCATATTTGACCTAGAAAAATGAGCTACCTCACACTTAGTTGGGATGATCTCCATCTGCCACTTCTCAGCCCAGTTTTGCATCCCATGAATGTCCCGCTGTAACCTCTGACAGCCATCCACATTATCCACAACACCCCCAACCTCTGTGTCATCAACAAATTTACTAACCCATCCCTCCACTTCCTCATCCAGGTCATTTATAAAAATCACAAAGAGTAGGGGTCCCAGAACAGATCCCTGAGGCACACCACTGGTCACCAGCCTCCATGTAGAATATGACCCGTCTACAACCATTCTTTACCTTCTGTGGGAAAGCCAGTTCTGGATCCACAAAGCAATGTCTCCTTGGATCCCATGCCTTCTTACTTTCTCAATAAGCCTTACATGGGGTACCTTATCAAATGCCTTGCTAAAATCCATATATACCACATCTACTAATCTTCCTTCATCAATGCGTTTAGTCACATCCTCAAAAAATTCAATCGGACTCGTAAGATACGACCTGCCTTTCACAAAGCAATGCTGACTATTCCTAATCATATTATGCTTCTCGAAATGTGCATAAATCCTGCCTCTCAGGATCTTCTCCATCAACTTACCAACCACTGAAGTGAGACTCATTGCTGTATAATTTCCTGGGTTATCCCTACTCCCTTTCCTGAATAAGGGAACAACATCCACAATTCTCCAATCATCTGGAGTCCTCATTGATGATGCAAAGATCATCGCCAGAGGCTCAACAATCTCCTCACTCACCTCCCACAGTAGCCTAGGGTACATCTCGTCCGGTCCCGGTGACTTATCCAACTTGATGCTTTCCAAAAGCTCCAGCACATCCTCTTCCTTAATATCTACATGCTTAAGCTTTTCAGTCCGCTGCAAGTCATCCCTACAATCACCAAGATCCTTTTCTGTAGTGAATACTGAAGTAAAGTATTCATTAAGTACCTCTACCATCTCCTCCAGTTCCATACACACTTTTCCGCTGTCACACTTGATTGGTCCTATTCTCTCGTATTTTATCCTCTTGCTCTTCACATACTTGTAGAATGCCTTGTGGTTTTCTTTAATCCTGTCCACCAAAGTCTTCTCAGGGCCTCTTCTGGCTCTCCTAATTTCATTCCTAAGCTCCTTCCTGCTATCTTCTAGATCATTACCTAGTTTTTTGAACCTTTTGTAAGCTCTTCTTTTCTTCTTGAGTAGACTTACAAAAGCCTTTATACAACACGATTCCTGTTCCCTACAATGTCTCATTGGAACATATCTACGCAGAACCCCACTCAAATATCCCCTGAACATTTGCCACATTTGCTCCGTATATTTCCGAGAACACCTGTTTCTAATTTATGCTTCCAAGTTCTTGCCTGATAGCCTCATATTTCCCCTTACTCCAATTAACCATTTTCCTAACTTGTCTGTTCTGATCCCTCCCCAATGCTATGGTAAAGGAGATAGAACTGTGATCACTTTCTAAAATATGCTCTCCCACTGAGAGATCTGACACCCGACCAGGTTCATTTCCCAATACCAGATCAAGTACAGCCTCTCCTCTTGTAGGCTTATCTACATATTGTGTCAAGAAACCTTCCTGAACACACCTAACAAACTCTACCCCATCTAAACCCCTTGCTCTAGGGAGATGCTGTCATAGTCCAGACCGTGAAGTCCATGTTCCGGTTCACGGTCCGCTCCATGGTCCCTTGTTCCGGGGTTTCTGATTTTCCCCAGTTTCTGTTGTGGGCACATGTTTCTCGTTTTGGGGCTGAGACATAAATACCTCTGCAAACCAGGGATTCCCAGCTGGACTGTCCTGTTCCCCTCCCTATCTCCTCCCCCCACCCCCCCCCACCTGTCTCTCTGCCTGCTCACCTAGCCTGGATACCCCGCCTGTATCGCTGAAGCCTTACCATCAGAGCAAGACTGGAGCCTTGTTAGGTCAAGATAAGGAACTGTCTTTTGTTATGTGGAATTGTCTCTCTGTGTCCACGCCTTTGCTAGGTAGGTCCGGCCGTTTGCCGTTACCTAGTGTTGGGATCTGTCTCTGTGTCCACGCCTTCGCTAGGTGGGTCTGGCTGTTTGCCGCCGCCTAGTGCTGGGAACTGTCTCTGTGTCCTCGCCTTTGCTAGGTAGGTCCGGCCGTTTGCTGCCACCTTGTGTTGTGATCTGTCTCTTCATGTTCAGGGTTCGGTGTATGAGTCCCAGCCCTACGTCCTGTTCCCAAGGAGGGGTCCCAGCTCTGTTCTGTGCTCCCGTCTCTTCTAGTCCAAGGCTCCGTGCTTCGGAAGGCCCTCATCCAGTCTGTGCCTAGTCCAGTCCTATCCAAGTCCTGTCCATGTGCCTTTACCTGCCCTTGTGTCTCGCCCTACCCAGGAGTTCCTCACCCGAGCCATGTCCAAAGCTGTAGCTTCGTCTTATCCTCGCCTAGTTCTGGAGTCTGAGCCCGAATCAAGTCCCAGATTCTGGGTCCTTGACCAGTCTCTGGCTTGGAGTCCATACCCAAGCCTCCGCATTTCAAGAGCCAAGACCCCAGCCTGCAGGCCTCAAGAGCCAAGACCCCAAGCCTGTCTCCAGCCTCAAGCCTCAAGACGCCAGCCTCCAGTCCTGCAGTCATGTCATGTCCATATCTGGTTCTGGGGACCAAGCCTGAGGCAAGACCCAGGTTCTGGGTCCTTGTCCAGTCTCTGGTTTGGGGACCAAGCCCTAGTCTGCGTGCTGGTGTCTAATCCTTGTCTGTATCCTGTCACATCCCTACTCTAGTCAAGTCCTGTTCCTTGTACTTCAGTGTCTGTGTCTTGCATTTGGATCCGTTCCCAGCAACCCCGTTGTGACAAAACAGTCCAGCTGGGAATCCCTGGTCAGCAGAAGTATTTATGTCTCAGCCCCAAAACGAGAAACATGTGTCCACAACAGAAACTGGGGAAAACCAGACCAGAAACCCCGGAACAAGGAACCATGGACCGGACTATAAACCAGAACACGGACTTCACGGATCGGACTATGACAGATGCCAATCGATTTTTGAGAAATTAAAATCTCCCACCACAACAACCCTTTATTATTACTTCTTTCCAGAATCTGTCCCCCTCTCAGCTCCTCGACGCCCTTTTTACTATTGGGTGGTCTATAAAAAACACCCAGTAGAGTTATTGACCCCTTCCTATTCCTAACTTCCACCCACATAGACTCCGTAGACAACCCCTTCACGACTTCCTCCTTCCTTGCAGCCGTGACACTATCTCTGATCAACAGTGCCACGCCCCCACCTCTTTTGCCTCCCTCCCTGTCCTTTCTGAAACATCTAAAGCCTGACAGTTGAAGTAGCCATTCCTGCCCCTGCACCATCCAAGTCTCTGTAATGGCCACCACATCATAGCTCCAAGTGCTGATCCACGCTCAAAGCTCATCCGCTTTATTCATAATACTCCTCGCATTAAAATAGACACATCTCAAACCATTGGTCTGAGTGCATCCCTTCTCTATCACCTGCCTATCCCCACTTTCGCACTGTCTCCAAGCTTTCTCTATTTGTGAGCCAACCTCCCTTTCCTCCGTCACTTCAAGTCAGTTCCCACCCCTCAGCAATTCTAGTTTAAGCTCTCCCCAATAGGCTTTGCAAACCTCCCCGCCAGGATACCGGTCCCCCTCAGATTCAAGTGCAACCCATCCTTTTTGTACAGGTTACAACTGCCCCAGAAGAGGTTCAATGATCCAGAATTCTGAATCCCTGCCCCCTGTTCCAATCCCTCAGCCACACATTTATCCTCCACCTCATTCTATTCCTATACTTACTGTCATGTGATTACTACCTTTCAGGGTCCTAATTCTCAACTTCCTTCCTAACTCCCTGGAGTCTGCTTTCAGGAATCCTCCCTTTTCCTACCTATGATGTTGGTACCAATGTATACCATGACCTCTGGCTGTTCTCCTTCCCACTTCAAGATATCATGGATGCGAATCAGAAACGTCTCGGACTCTGGCACCTGGGAGGCAAACTACCATCCGCGTTTCATTACTGCATCCGCAGAATTGCCTGTCTGACCCCCTAACTATAGAGTCCCCTATCACTGCTGCCAACCTCTTTCTTTCCCTACCCTTCTGAGCCAGAGGGCCAGACTCCGTGCCAGAGGTGCGACTACTGTTGCTTCCCCCAGGTAGGCCGTCTCCCCCAACGGTACTCAAACAGCAGTACTTATTTGCAGTGGCAGGACTTGGAGAAGAGTGTCGAGTGTCTGATGTCTGTTGTGTGATCAGTATTTCCCATGCGACACAGCCTTCTGTATGTGACTCGGGTCCTACTAGAGACGTAGTGCTCTCTGTATTCTTAGTCATAAGGTATAAAATCTTTTACTTTTAGATGCACCCAAAAACGTAACCATTCAAGTGGAAGAGAGATCGAAAATCACAGAAGGTGACACTGTCCCTTTGGCATGTGCCAGTAGCAGTAACCCTGAAGCCACCTACAAATGGTACAAGAGAGACAAAGGTCAAATTCAGGATTATAATTCCAAGGATAGGATTCTGCTCTTCCAAAATATTTCACAAAGTGATTCCGGGTTCTATAGCTGCACGGCAACAAACTATCTGGGAAAGCGAAGTTCAGAGGCAGTGGAGATATCTGTTCAATGTAAGAAGTTATTGATCTAGAGGGGTTTCTGTTATCAATTTCATTGCTTGACAAATTCAGTTGGGTTGCTTTTACATAAATGGGCTAGAACCTTCTTGCAACCTTTCTTCTCACATAATGATTGTCATGCAGCATGGTCCATCACAGCCCAAATGGTTAGATAGAGATCGAGACAGAGAGAGACTAACAATATAATAAATCAAGAAGATAATGAGTAAAACATTTTAAAATCTATTTAAGTTCATTATTCAGTAGCATTTAGAGTTGCACTGAAATTAAAGTCAAAACACCATTAGAAAGTTATTTTTTCACAAAGTCCACGAGTTCCCAATTATCTACAAAGCTACGTTATCCTTTTGCAGATGCTGTTAACCCACTTCATCCATGTCAAGCCCATTTCCTCTTCAAAGTATACAGAGAGTTACTGAGGACAATGCAATGGCAGTAATGCTGTTCCAAGGCTCAAAATCCATGAAAGATGAAAAACAAACTGAAATTATTAGTTTATGAACTCACTTAAACACACTAGAAAACTCTCTGGCTCAGAAGGAAAAATGATCTGTTAAGCCTGGGAAAAAAATACTTTCCAGAGCTGCAAGTAAACCAAGTCAACCGGTACAATGTACAAGTGAGCAACTGGCCAACAGGAGTTTACATTTCAGATCCTCAACATTTCATCAGATCTCTGAGTAGTGATGGAATGTCCCAGACTTGAAACATTTACACTTTCTCTATTTCTACTGATGCTACCAGACCTGCTGAATGTTACCAGCAATTTCTGTTTTTATTATCAATTTCCAGCATCTGCTGTTTTAAATTTTCATTGATTTTACAGCAGTGATGTTAGGGGTATGACCAAACCAGGAAGAATACAAGTTACTGCTAGCCCTGAAGACTCTGCACTCATGCTATTCAATCGGATTCAAAATTGTTAACAGCTTGCAGGGAACAGAATTGCCAAGTGCTAAGTTTACTGGGGAGGGCTGAGCAACGGAGCTTGAATTACTGCTTCCAGTGGAGGTGAACGGCTATTTATTTATACAGTATGGTTACACCAGGGGTGAGAGCAGACACCCTGAGGTCAAAGCTTTCTTGGGGGTGTTACAATGAGGTGTTGGGTGTGGACCCAAGTGTAGGACACAGATCGGAGGTAACATTAACAGAAGCGTATTTTATTAATAGTTGCCAGGAAGCCTGGAGAGGGAGGATTAGATGCTTACATGGATGTAAACGTTGGACAACAAACCAGAGGAACCTGGACTTGGACTTGGCCATGGAGCCTGGACTACAACACGGAACCTGGACTTGGACTCAATTTGGACTCGGACTTGACTTGGATTCGGAGCCTGGACTCGGACTTGACTTGGGCACAGAGCCTGGACTTGCACTTTACTTGGATTCGGAACCTGGACTCGGACTTGGCTTGGATACGGAGCCTGGAATCGGACTTGACTTGGACACGGAGCCTGGACTCAAACTTGACTTGGAGTCGTCTTGGACTCGAAGCCTGGGCTTGGACTTGGACATGGGAAGACAACATCAAACAAAGATAGCCAATTCGTATCTTACCTCGGAGTAGCAACAAAACCAAACAACGACAGACGATTCATATCTTGACATGGGGTAGCACATGAAGCGGCAAACGGCTGGCAATCACTTAACTGAACATGAAGAGACAGGATTCCCGTATCAACCCCAGGCACTGAAGCCACTTAGAATCCACCATTCTCAGCAGCCCCGGAGCATGCATTGCCGCACGGGCTGCGGTGTGTCGGTCCAGCCCCGGGCAGATGTAAGCCGGAGTCTTTATGCCGCCGGTTCTGATGAGGATCAGGTCCCCTAATCAAGGAGCCCGGTAGAACACGGGGAAAAGGTAATTAACTGAAATAAGGAGTCAACAGACCGGACTGTGACAGGGGGCAGTTTTTGAGAGCAAATCTCCATTCTTGAAATGTTCAAGGGACAAAATATTTGCAAAGCTGACATCCAGAGGAAATTCTCATTGAGATCTGACCCCTACAGCAGGCAGGGATCTGAACATGATGTCATTGCCGGGGTGTGCCAACGATAGATGTGAGGTCACAGAGACCCTGACATGATCCTTCAGAAGTATTCCAGTCATTGCCAGCTGATGGATGACACCTGTCACAGGCAGCAACTGCTAGAGCCTACCCGTGTAAATAAGACCAGTAGACCATAAGATATAGGAGTAGAAGTAGGGCATTCAGCCCATCGAGTCTGCTTTACTATTCCATCATTGGCTGATCCAATTCTTCCAGTCATCCCCACTCCCCTGCCTTCTCCCCTTTCCCTTTGGTACCCTGACTAATCAAGAACCTATCTGGAAGTGGAATGCCAACATTGCATTCACCTTCTTCACCACTAACTGAACCTGAAGGTTAACCTTTAGGATATCCTGCACAAGGAATCCCAAATCCCTTTGCATCTCTGCATTTTGAATTCCCTCCCCATCCAAATAATAGACTGGCCATATATTTCTTCCACCAAAGTGCATGACCAACACTTTCTAATATTGTATTTCTTTTTCCACTTCACTTCTTTGCCCATTCCCCTCTACTATCTAAGTCTCTTTGTCCATGTAGTCAGAAGTTCTCATCACTGAGCCAAATTGTTAATTGTGGTTTTCTCTCTCCACTGATGTCACCCAACTTGCTGAATGTTTCTAGCATCCGGGGGCTTCATTTCAGTTTGTGAGGTGGTGCACATCTTCTAACCCATGTGCTCCTAATGTTCTCAGTATCATCTCGAATGTTCTTTTTCTACTTTGAATGCTCCTGGACCAGAGCCTTCAGGTGTCAATGGTGATTTCCAGATGTCAATGGTGATTTGTGTCAGCTAGAGTCTGAGAAAGTCTATAAAAATTCTTGCTTTTCTATCCATTTCATAAACTCCTCTCGTGGCTGAGCTCAGAAATGTTTGGTATGTGGTCAACATGGTCTGTCCATTATATCTGAATGAGTGAAATTAGGCTCTCAAAAAATGTACGCTGTCTGTATCACTAGTCCTCAAATATGAAATCTATTCACTTTCAGATGCACCCAAAAATGTAAACATTAAAATGGAGAACAGATCAGAGATCAAAGAGGGTGACGAGGTCTCTTTGTCATGTGCCGGTAACAGTAACCCTGAAGCCACATACAGCTGGTACAAGAGGGACAAAGGTCAAGTTCAGGATTATAATTCCAATGATGGTATTCTGCTCTTCCAAAGCATTTCACAAAGCAATGCTGGATTGTACAGTTGCGTAGCAACAAACTACCTTGGAAGGCAGAGCTCAGAGGCTGTGGAGATACTTGTTCAATGTGAGAAATTATTGTTTTTGTGCATTTTCTGCATCTAATTTCATCCTATTTTAAAGTATAAGCTGACTAAAACATTCCTGAATGCCTTGATCTCAACTACCTGTTCTCCTTACTTCCCATTCTACAGATTCCACAGATCACTGCAGAAGAGAGACAGACAGACAGAGAGTGAGAGAGAGAGAGAGAGAGAGAGAGAGAGAGAGAGAGAGAGAGAGAGAGAGAGAGAGGAAGAAAAAGGCAAAGGATACAGGGGAATGATAATGGAGAGAGAGACATAGAAACAGAGACAGAAAGAGCGAGACAGAGGGAATAACAGAGAGCAACAGACAGAGATAGACAAACGGAATATCCAAAACCTTTTCAAAATAATAATGCCTTTCTGTATTGAGTTTCATCTATATGCAAGTCATTAGACTTTACTCATAGACAACTGAAAGACTGGATGAAACTGAAACAGGAAGAATAAAAGAAGTCTGCTTGAACTGTACAGTGTACAGATAGGAGAGTGGCCAAAGGGATCACAACAGATCGATTAAATCAGCAGCAGAAAAGGAAATGCTGGAAACACTCAGCAAATCAGCAGTGTCAGAACATTTTGTTCTGGGTTCTCAGATAACAGATGAAGGATACTGAACCTCAAGTTCACACTTTTTCTCACAAACAAGAGAAGATCTGCAGACGTTGGATATCCAAGCAACACACACAAAATGCTGGAGGAACTCAGCAGACCAGGCAGCGTTTATGGAAAAGAGTGGAGTTGGACCGAGCCCTTCATCAGGACTGGAGAAAAAAAGATGGGGAGTCAGAGTAAGAAGGTGTGGGAGGAGAGGAAGAAACCTATGACCTCTTCTACTGATGCAATGAGGCCACACTCAGATCTTTGGGGCAACACCTTATATTCTGTCTGTGTAGACTCCAACCTGATGGCATGAACATCAATTTCTCAAACTTCCAGTAAACCCCCCCTCTTCTCCTTCACCGTTCCCCATTTTCATTTCCCTCTCTCACCTTATCCCCTTACCTGCCTATCACCTCCCTCTGGTTCTCCTCCCCCTTTTCTTTCTTCCATGGCTTTCTGTCCTCTCCTATTAGACTCCCCCTTCTCCAGCCCTGTATCTCTTTCACCAATCAACTTTCTAGCTCTTTACTTCACCGTCACCACCCCCCAACTCCTAGTTCACCCATTACCTTGTGGTTCTTCCTCCCTCCACTTCTTACTCTGACTCCTCATCTTTTTTTCTTCAGTTCCAATAAAGAGTCTCTGTCCAAAACATCAACTGTACTTTTTTTCCATAGATGCTGCCAGGTCTGCAGAGTTCCTCCAACATTTTGTGTATATTTCATGCATTTCCTCATGTCTTTATTTCAGATTTCTAATATCATTTACTCTCACATCAGCAGTGTTAGCGATATCAACATAACAGATATTCAAGTTGCTGTCATACGTTAAGACTTTGCACACCTGCACTTTAGTGGAATTCATAGTTACTTTCAACTTGCTGGGAACAGTGTTATGAAAGGTCTTATGGCACTGAGAAGGACTTAATAGTGTAGCTACAATTACAACTGTGACTTACTCTCATGGAGGTGAATCCTGTAACATAAAACAAAGGAGGTTTATTCCCACCAGACCTCCACTATAACCAGAACTGACAGCAGAGGGTCCAAGGCAAAGTCCATTTCACAATTAAATCTCCTTGCTTGAAATGTCCAAGGGACAGAATATCCCAAGGTTGACATATTTCAACTGGAAGTTATCTCTGAGATTTGCTCCAGCCATGGAGTCCTTGCTGGCTACAGAGGTGAGATCACAGAAGCACTGATTTCCTTTACTTCAGGATCATTCTACTACTGGGCTGATGGATGCACCCTTAACAGATTTCAACCCACCTTTGCATTCACTTGCTAGAATCTGCCTGTCACCATGGAGTCAGGACAGAGTTGAGAACTACCACTTGGCCCTCTGTTAGTTTGCTTGTTTAATTAAGCAACTTTGTTTGTTAGCTTAAATAGACAGGTATCCTTGAGTATCTTAGAGAGTGATTGTTGGATAATACTGATGCTGAGCATTTGTCCAACCTTCAGAACATGAAGCAGAATGACTTCAACGTCTCCCCAGATCAACATCACCAAACACAAAATTTAGTGAAGTGAGTCCCTAATTGTGCTGTTTCCCCTCCACAGGTGTTTCCTAACTTGATGAGTGTATTTTTCCCAATTCTGAATTTTATTTCAGTTTTCTAACATTGTTGGTGCACTCCTTCCATCAATTACACAGGACTTTGGTGTACACCTGATCGATGGCCTCACTAACCTCACTACCATCCCAAGTAGTCCTTTTCCACTTTGAATTGTCAGAAATTCCAGGAGTCAGTGGGAAAGTTGCAATTATTTTTCAAGAGATTTTGAGAATATCCTTTTCTCTTATGCTTTTGGTAAACTATTCTGTGAGAGGACTCAGTATAGAGTGTCTTAACTTGGGAGTTAGGCATGTGATCATTGTTAATTGCCTTATATAACAGATGAACTGGACACTCAAGTTCTCTGTATCATAAGTTATAACTCATAATATTATTTTTACTTACAGATGCACCCAGAAACACAACCATTTATGTAGAAGACAGAACAGAAATGGATATTAAAGAGGGTGACAACATCTCTTTGCTATGCTCCAGTCGCAGCTATCCTGAAGCTACTTACACCTGGTACAGGAGAAACAAAGATAATAGCCATATAATAAATCTTAATAGTACAAGAGGGACCCTGGTCTTTCACAGTATTTCAAGAAGCAATTCTGGATTGTATACCTGCACAGCCTCAAATTATTTGGGAAAGCAGACTTCAGAGGACTGGAAGATTTCTGTTCAATGTAGGTAATCCTTTGGGTTTTACGTTAATTTTATCCCCTAACCTGTTGCACGTCAATGTATAAGGTGAAGATACTCTTATTTTCTAACATCTGTTCAATATACATCCTTATCCATGTATTCTTTTACCTAACTTCCCTCACACTCTTCAATGTTTCAATTGTTTAATTTAATATCAGAGATTGTATACAGTATGCAACCTGAAATTCTTATTGTACTGTATAATATAGGACTACTTTATGTTGTTTCATGCATTATTAGGCACGTATTGATCTGTACGTGTGTGTTCAGTTTGGTTTCAGTCGGTAAAGGACCCTGTTAACTTAGCTCCCATCTCCAGCGTTTTTATTTATATCTTTGTTGTGTAACCCGGCCACATACACAACAAATTGGCAACGAGGTTAATGAATCTACATCGTATCGGAACGTCGTGTTTTAATTGATAACGACACTTGGAAGAAGAGCGCAAGGTACAAGTCAAGGCAGAGCGAGGCCGCAAGTCTGAAAGGAAACAGAAGCACAGCCACAGGTCGGGAACGTCGGGAGACCAAGAGACACAGTCGGAGCCGCAGCACGTCCAGCCGAGACCACAGCCGGCACTGACCCCCCAGGGGCTGAGGGTGTGCCTGCCCCAGAAGAGAGATAAAAAGGAGCAACACACACATCTAGACGGAGTGCGTTCATGGCAATAGCAAAATGGACACGTGATTCAAAAATGAAAATAAGGGGAGAATGGGGTTTAATTAACATAACAAAGATGGCAATGATTGGAACCATTACAGCATTTGATAGTGGCATTGAAGACTGGGCAACTTACATTGAAAGAGTGGAGTTATATTGTGAGGCTAATGGTGTTAATGATAAAAAGAAAGCCAGCGTCTTACTCAGTATTATGGGAGCAACAGCATACGGGCTGCTACAGAGCTTGTTAACCCCTGAAAAGCTAGCTGACAAAATGTTCAAGCAAATAGTAGACACCCTCCAACAGCACTTAATCCCCAAACCACTGGTCATAGCTGAAAGAATTAAATTCCACAAACGGAATCAGAGTAAAAATGAAAGCATTTCTGAATATTGTGCTGAATTGCACAAATTAGCAGAACATTGTTAATTTGGAGCTGGTCTATTGGGCGCATTAAGGGACGGGTTAGTGTGTGGCATGCACTGTGAAACCACACAGAAGAAGCTCCTGTGTGACAAAGACCTTACATTCGAGAAAGTGCTAAACATCTTAATATCAATGGAAACAGTGGAACGGGGTTCTTCCAAGATACAACAAAAACCTCTGGAATATGCTATGAATAAAATGTCACTGAACAGAAATGAAGGAAAGAAATGTTACCATTCTGGGAACAGGTCACATGACCCTGATGATTGTTGGTTTAAAGAAAAAGAATGCAGAAATTGTGTCAAACAGGGCCACATTGGCAGAGTATACAAAGCTAGTAAACAGCAGAAAAAGGACAGAATACAGAGAAACAAGAAACCCCAGAAAGGAAAATACAACAATGTGCACAAAATGAAAGAAGGCAATTCTGATGAAAACAATTCAGATGAAAGAGAATTGTCTTGTCTGCAACTTCACAGCATGAAAGAGACAGATGATCGAAGAGTAATATGGATCACTCCACAAGAGTGAGACTGAAAATGGAGTTGGATACAGACTCAGCTTTAAGAGTGATCTCTGTACACGACTACCAAATGACTGTTTTCGCACATACTTCGGAAACGAACAAAACTTCTACTAAAAACTTACACAGGACAGAAAATGCATCCCAAAGGCAAAATTAAAGTGACAGTGACCTATGGAGATAAAACACAGCAACTGAACCTGTATGTACTGAAAAATGGAGGACCACCATTGCAGGGACATGAATGGCTCAGGAAAATCCAGCTGGATTAGCAGACCATCAAGGTACTAGGTGTGTCAACAAAGGAGGGCAGCTCAGTGGGGAAGATTTCCGCAGCTCTCCTCTCACCCAATATCGACTACTACAACGACAAGGAGGAGCTAGACAGCGTCAACAGGGAGACAGGTATTGCCAATAAGCAGGATGATGAAGACTACCTGGAAGTAAAAGAGCAGATGTACCAGGAGAAATTGACATCACTCAAAAGACAGCTACAGCAGTTACAGGAAGGCACTTTGCAGGAGTATCAGAAAAGGATGAAGAAACTAGGTCAACAATACAAGGAAAGAATACAAAATGCAGAGCTTTTTCCGCAACTGGAGACAGAACAAGTGGAAAGGAATTACATTAAAGAGAAGAAAGCAGCAGTGAAGGAATTTGAAGATAAAAAGATTGAGTTAGAAGAAGAGATAAAGATGATTGAGAATGAGAGGCTAACAATGGAACTCACAGGAGATTCTATGGAGGTAAAGCCAATAATGACTAGAAAATTGAGGAGGAGACCTAATGACCCTGTTCCAATTACAGACAGCAGATGAAAACCTGCACCTGTGCAGTTAAATTACTTGTTAACAGATGAACAGATAATGGAAGATCCGCAAACTCTCAATAAGCTTAAATCTCCAAAAAGACCAACATCTCCGTCTTCTCCTGAGCAATTTCCTTGGGAAAGATCCATGAAAATTGGTCATTCCTTAAAAGCTCTTGGATAAAATCAATTCCATTCAAACAGAACAGCCTTCGCACAAGGTAAATCTTGAACCAATCATTTCCTTCATCGAGAATCATTCACTTAATCCTTTGCAGGGAAGTTTCTTTTGGACGTACATATTTTGAATCCTCAGCCAATGTGTCTTGTTTTGCACAAAGAAGTTGGGAAACAGCATCAAAACAGAGGTGGATTCTGGCAACAGACTGTAAGGTTTCTATTATTGTATTTTCACACTTGTGCTGTATGTGCATCTGAAGGAATCCTCCCTCTTGAGCCAGGTAGGTATGCAATCTTTTCTTGCACTGTGCACAACTGGGATTTTTCATACATAGAATCCTCCAAACATTTCAGAAACAGTGCATAGAGTTCAGTCTCATTTTCCTGACCAAGATTTGTTTATTTTGAACTTCAGACAGATAGCACTGCAGGTAATCCTTATTTCAGCAAAACTGTGCTTTACCAGCAGCTTAAGAACAACGGAATGAACAACAGGATTTCAATCAACTGCTTCTTCAAATGGTAAAAGATTACTGGTAAAGTACTGATCTTTCTGTGAGGCATTGGATTGCCCTGACTTTTGAATAAATAGCAGAGACAGCTGATCACCAACCACTTCTTTTGGAAACCAAAGCTACAAAAAATGCATCACATCTCTTGTGAAATATGACTAATTTTGCTACAGCTTCAATTATTTCTTCTGTTACCGCTGGTACATAATCATCACCTAGAGAAGTAGGGCACAGTGGGCAGTGTTCCCCCCCAGAGACTTGAGTTATAAATGGGTCTTAGACCAAAAGTAAAAAAAAGGGCTTGTTATAATTTGATATTATTACATTATTTTGTTATAATTTGATATTTTTAAGTTACTAAGTAAACAATTGGTAGGCATTTGTAAGTTAAGGGTAAACATATTTGTTTAGCGTAGTGCCTCAGTTAAAAAAAAACAGTTGATACACTATTAAAATAAAAGGGGAGGAGTGTACTGTACAATATGGGACTACTTTATGTTGTAAGGACATGTGAGTGGCAACTGAGCATCAGATCTTTTTATATAATAAAAATATTTACAAAAATAAATTGTGCAATGCCCTTTCATTCTCACACTCAAAGATAATACACTAAGTAGTGCTCTGTTACATTTCTTAAAAGTGGTAGCACCGTTGCCACTTATGTGACCCCCTGGGTGGTACTCTACTACAATAATTGAGGGGCTTCGCATCCAACCCAGCTCCTCGCTGTCGAGTAGTGGAAGAACCCTTTCCTCCACAGAGCCCTTGCCATGACTCCACAAAGGTTGTGGGACCAGAGATCCCAGAGCCCCAGTAGCCGTCAGGGCCATGACAGCTTGTTGCTGGTCTTCAGCTACTTTAAATGTCCAGTATGATAAAGTAATTAAAACAAAAATTGTTGATAGGTAAAGTTGCTTTTTAATCACTAGAAATTAATTGAAAACATTAAGTAAAATAATTACTTTTCTGTGCTTACATTTTCACTCAAGTTCAGTATCCAATTAAAATGAGTGCTTTTGTGCTTCATCCACAAGCTATGCCCCAGCCCCTCTGAAATCAGCAGTGGCATCATACCTAACTGATGCATTGTACAGCACAGATGTGGAAATCTAAACCAGCTAAACCATGTACTGCCACCAGCTGACAGCTTGCTCAAAAATGCTGCCTGAGAAGCCATACAATCTAACCTAATATTGCAGCCTTCAACCAAAAGGATAGTAGATCAGGCATATCTTCTTAGGACTGTGCAGAAAGTGGGCCCTTTCACTTCGTAAAATGATGTTGGAATCAAATTTGATGATGTAGTTTGGAGCCTGAAATTATCTGCACAACACATTGCAAGCTTTTTCTTACTGTTTAGCACGCATGACATCCTGTTGAAGTTGCACCAACTTTGCAGCTCGTTTTTTTCAATACAAGCTATTGCTCCTGACGTACCCTTCCTGATGAAGGGTCTCACCCTGAAACTTCGACTGTTTACTCATTTCTATGGATGCTGTCTGGTCTGCTGAGTTCCTCCAGAGTTTTTGTGTATTACTTTGATTTCCAGCATCTGCAGATCTTCTCTCGTTTGTTTTTACACTACCCCAGATTGCACTACATTCATTGTGCCATCCTGCTATTTTGTGCATATCATGACATTTATTGTTGGATTTATGAATATCAAGTATACTATTCACTCTGAGAGCTTCAAGCAAACGAGAAATTTAATTGAACACTAATGTGCATGATAATGAACTCATCTAATTTTATCAAATAATCTGCAAACACACAGACACATATTTATCAGTTGGATCAGCTATATGAGGATATAACGAACTAAAATCTTGTGACTTTGAGTTTAACAGGCTGTACGAAAATGAACCTGCCATCTATAATCCTAATTTCTTCTTGCAGACAAACCTACTCAAGTAAACCTGACTCAAGGTGGGATGAGTTTTCACTGTATAACTGAAGCCAATCCTCCAGCAAGAATTTCCTGGAACAACACAGAGACTGCTGTGGAAGTGCAAAACGGCTCTTGGACCATCAGCATTCTGACTCTGCAAACAATGACAAGTGGTTGTGTTTCATGCCAAGCTCAGAATAAACTTGGCGTTATACGCTCAGAGGAATACTGTTTCAAGTCAACACTGGGTATGTAGCTATATGTGAAATTATTGATAAGGCTAAGTCAGTAGGAGGGACAAAAATCTACTAACAAAATTCCAAAGACAACTAGACTACGGAAGAATGCTAGTAATTAACCTTGTTTCCATAACTATTAGTACCCCTGCCTAACAAAACAAAATGCACTTTCGCAACTTGGAAGATGTTTTTTAAGGAAATGTATTTTAGATTTTCCTGTGAAGAGGAAGTCCATCTGACGGCTTCCATTGAACAGAGTTCCTCAGATTGTTTTCAATAGGTGATGGTCAAGAGAGCAATGATTTGTCATAGAATACTATACTTTCTTCTGTTTCATTTTGTCTACATAGTTCTTGATTTCTTAGAATTCTTGATTATTCCATGCTTCTAACTTCTTTCATTTATCAATAATTAATATTTTAATGATGGAACAAATCATGAAATTTGTTGGACATCACATTCTTCAGCATCAGCTTTGAGCAACTTGAGTTGTATCACAATAATATTTCACAGAGGTCCTTCAGTTCATAGGGATATTAATTTACGTAGACCCAAAACATTACAGACACGGGAATCTAGAGAAAAAAATCTGTTAAAAGCATTCAGAAGGTTGAGCAACATCTGTGGGTGGAAAGGAATTGTGCACATTGATGTGAAATATCAGAATCAGAATCATAGAAACATAGAAACATAGAAAATAGGTGCAGGAGTAGGTCATTCGGCCCTTCGAGCCTGCACTGCCATTTATTATGATCATGGCTGATCATCCAACTCAGAACCCTGCACCAGCCTTCCCTCCATACCCCCTGATCCCCATAGCCACAAGGGCCATATCTAACTCCCTCTTAAATATAGCCAATGAACTGGCCTCAACTGTTTCCTGTGGCAGAGAATTCCACAGATTCACCACTCTCTGAGTGAAGAAGTTTTTCCTAATCTCGGTCCTAAAAGGCTTCCCCTCTATCCTCAAACTGTGACCCCTCGTTCTGGACTTCCCCAACATCGCGAACAATCTTCCTGCATCTAGCCTGTTTAATCCCTTTAGGATTTTATACGTTTCAATCAGATCCCCCCTCAATCTTCTAAATTCCAACGAGTACAAGCCCAGTTCATCCAGTCTTTCTTCATATGAAAGTCCTGCCATCCCAGGAATCAATCTGGTGAACCTTCTTTGTACTCCCTCTATGGCAAAGATGTCTTTCCTCAGATTAGGGGACCAAAACTGCACACAATACTCCAGGTGTGGTCTCACCAAGGCCTTGTACAACTGCAGTAGTACCTCCCTGCTCCTGTACTCGAATCCTCTCACTATAAATGCCAGCATACCATTCGCCTTTTTCACCGCCTGCTGTACCTGCATGCCCACATTCAATGACTGGTGTATAATGACACCCAGGTCTCGTTGCACCTCCCCTTTTCCTAATCGACCACCATTCAGATAATAATCTGTTTTCCTATTTTTGCCACCAAAGTGGATAACTTCACATTTATCCACATTAAATTGCATCTGCCATGAATTTGCTCACTCACCCAACCTATCCAAGTCACCCTGCGTCCTCTTAGCATCCTCCTCACAGCTAACACTGCCGCCCAGCTTCGTGTCATCCGCAAACTTGGAGATGCTGCATTTAATTCCCTCATCCAAGTCATTAATATATATTGTAAACAACTGGGGTCCCAGCACTGAGCCTTGCGGTACCCCACTAGTCACTGCCTGCCATTCTGAAAAGGTCCCGTTTATTCCCACTCTTTGCTTCCTGTCTGCTAACCAATTCTCTATCCACATCAATACCTTACCCCCAATACCGTGTGCTTTAAGTTTGCACACTAATCTCCTGTGTGGGACCTTGTCAAAAGCCTTTTGAAAATCCAAATATACCACATCCACTGGTTCTCCCCTATCCACTCTACTAATTACATCCTCAAAAAATTCTATGAGATTCGTCAGACATGATTTTCCTTTCACAAATCCATGCTGACTTTGTCCGATGATTTCACCGCTTTCCAAATGTGCTGTTATCACATCTTTGATAACTGACTCCAGCAGTTTCCCCACCACCGACGTTAGGCTAACCAGTCTATAATTCCCCGGTTTCTCTCTCCCTCCTTTTTTAAAAAGTGGGGTTACATTAACCACCCTCCAATCCTCAGGAACTAGTCCAGAATCTAACGAGTTTTGAAAAATTATCACTAATGCATCCACTATTTCTTGGGCTACTTCCTTAAGCACTCTGGGATGCAGACCATCTGGCCCTGGGGATTTATCTGCCTTTAATCCCTTCAATTTACCTAACACCACTTCCCTACTAACATGTATTTCGCTCAGTTCCTCCATCTCACTGGACCCTCTGTTCCCTACTATTTCTGGAAGATTATTTATGTCTTCCTTAGTGAAGACAGAACCAAAGTAATTATTCAATTGGTCTGCCATGTCCTTGCTCCCCATAATCAATTCACCTGTTTCTGTCTGTAGGGGACCTACATTTGTCTTTACCAGTCTTTTCCTTTTTACATATCTATAAAAGCTTTTACAGTCAGTTTTTATGTTCCCTGCCAGTTTTCTCTTGTAATCTTTTTTCCCCTTCCTAATTAAGCCCTTTGTCCTCCTCTGCTGAACTCATGTTTAATATCACTGGCATAGGGCATGAAATGTGAATTACAGTAAGTATATAAAATTATTAAATTATATAAGTAGTGCAAAAATAGAAATTAAAAAGTAGTGAGGTACTGTTCATGGGTGCAATGCACTTTCAGGAAATCAGATGGCAAAGGGGAAGAAGTTGTTCCTGAATTGTTGAGTGTTTTACTTCAGGCTTCTGCACCTCCTTCCTGATAGTAACAATGAGAACGAGGCATGCCCTGGGTGATGGAGGAGGGGGGTCCATAATAATGGATGCCACCTTTTTAAGAGATGAAATTTATAATTTCATCTCCTCAAAGTTGCTGCTCAACCTGTTAAGTTCCCTTCAGTGGTTTGATATTAATTTATGAAACTGTGTACTGAAGTGCATAGAGGAGGAGGATCAGGGTGGAACTACAGGGTGTCATTTGCTACACTCACAACACGCTGGAGGAACTCAGCAGGTCGGGCAGCATCCGTGGAAATGATGAGTCAATGTTACGGGCCGGAACCCTGCGTGGCAACCAGGAGATCCTGTCTGTTGTGGCGGACGGAGTGGAGGTGCTCGACGAAGCGGTCCCCCAACCTGCGTCGGGTTTCACCAATGTAGAGGAGGCCGCACCAGGAGCACCGGATGCAATAGATGACACCAACCGACTCACAAGTGAAGTGTTGCCTCACCTGGAAGGACTGTTTATGGCCCTGAATGGTGGCAAGAGAGGAAGTGTAGCACTTATGCTTACAGGGATAAGTGCCGGGTGGGAGATCCGTGGGGAGGGACATGTGGATCAGGGAGTCGCGGAGGGAACAATCCCTGTGGAAAGTGGAGAGGGGTGGAGAGGGAAAGATGTGCTTAGTTGTGGGGTCCTGTTGAAGGTGGCGGAAGTTGCGGAGGATAATGCGCTGGATCCAGAGGCTGGTGGGGTGGTAGGTGAGGACAAGGGGAACTCTGTCCCTGTTGTGGTTGCGGGAGGATGGGGTGAGGGCCAAAGTGCGGGAAATGGAGGAGATGTGGGTGAGGGCATCATTGCTGATGGCAGAAGGGAAATCACCATCCTTAAAAAAAGAGGACATTGGAGAACCAAACAACACACATCGAAGTTGCTGGTGAATGCAGCAGGTCAGGCAGCATCTCTAGGAAGAGGTACTGTCGACGTTTCAGGCCGGGACCCTTCACCAATCCTGACAATGGGTCCCGGCCTGAAATGTCGACTGTACCTCTTCCTAGAGATACTGCCTGACCTGCTGTATTCACCAGCAGCTTTGATGTGTGTTGTTTGAATTTCCACCATCTGCAGAATTCCTCGTGAGGACATTGGAGATGCCCTGGAATGGAAAGCCTCATTCTAGGAGCAGATGCAGTGGAGACAGAGGAACTGGGAATAGGGAATGGCATTTTTGCATATGGCAGGGTGGGAAGAGGTATAGTCGAGGTAGTTATGAGAGTCAGTAGGCTTGTAAAAGATGTCAATGGACAGTCTGTCTCCAGAGATGGAGACCGGGAGGTCGAGAAAGGGGAGAGAAGTGTCTGAGATAGACCAAGTGAATTTGAGGGCTGGGTGGAAGTTTGAAGTAAAGTCGATGAAATTGACGAGCTCAGCATGGGTGCCGGAAGCAGCAGCAATGTAGTCATCAATGTAGCAAAGGAAAATTTGGAGAGCAGTATCAGAATAGGTTTGGAGCACAGAGTGTTCCACATAACCAACGAAGAGGCAGGCATAGCTGGGGCCCATGCGAGTGCCCATAGCTACACCCTTGGTCTGAAGAAAGTGGGAAGAGCCAAAAGAGAAGTTATTAAGTGTGAGTACCAGTTCTGCCAACCGGGGGAGGGTAGTGGTGGGCCCCAAACAGTCCTTCCAGGTGAGGCAACACTCACTTGTGAGTCTGTTGGGGTCATCTATTGCATCCAGTGCTCCCGATGCGGCCTCCTCTACATCGGTGAAACCCAACACAGATTGGGGGACCGCTTCGTCGAGCACCTCTGCTCCGCCCGCCAAAACAGACAGGATCTCCCAGTAGCCACCCACTTCAACTCTGCTTCCCACTCCCATTCAGATATGTCCATACATGGCCTCCTCTACTGCCGTGATGAGGCTAAACTCAGGTTGGAGTAGCAACACCTCATATACCGTCTAGGTAGTCTCCAGCCCCTTGGTATGAACATAGAATTTTCCAACTTCCGGTAATTCCCTCCCCCTCCCTTCCCCTATCCATATTTCACTCTGCCCCCTCCCCCAGCTGCCTATCACCTCTCTCATGGTTCCGCCTCCTTCTACTACCCATTGTGTTTTCCCCTACTCCTTCTTCACCTTTCCTGCCTATCACCTCCTTGCTTCCCCTCCCCCACCCCTTTATCTTTCCCCTTACTGGTTTTTCACCTGGAACCTACCAGCCTTCTCCATCCCACCCTCCCCCCACCTTCTTTATAGGGCCTCTGCCCCTTCCCTCTTCAGTCCTGACAAAGAGTTCCGGCCCGAAACGTTGACTGATTGTTTCTATGGATGCTGCCCGACCTGCTGAGTTCCTCCAGCATGTTGTGAGTGTTGCTTTGACCCCAGCATCTGCAGAGTATTTTGTGTTTAGGGTGTCATTTACACTGATATTATCAGAAGACCTTTGGGTCTGTTTCTTACACTCCTGCAATGATGAAAGTTTAAAAGTAAGAATTTTAGATGAAAGAGCAGCAACTACATTTTTAAACAGTTTGCTTTATGCCAGTCAGCCAATCTTCTGCCCATGCTTCTATCCAATCTTCTATTCCATCCTATTGTCTCTGCCTGCTCCTGCCTCACTGAACCATATCCTCATACCTCAACTTCATTCTATCACCCTTGGTTCAGTCCATTCCCACCTACTTCCACAACATATCCCACGCTCTCAGTCTCCTCACTAACTTTCAATTTCCTGATCCTGACTGCCTCATTTTCAGTCCAGTCCGTATACACTTCTACCACCGCCCCCCTCCAATCAAGAAGGACTTAATAAGTCCCCACTTCTTCCTCAATAAAAGAACCAAACAGTTCCCCTCCAACACCACTGTCTGGCAGAACTGTCCTCACACTCAACAAACGTTCCTTTGGCTCCTCCCACAATCTCCAGAGGCAAAAAGTGCCAGTGGGCCCCAGCTATTCTGTATTTTGTTGGCTACATAGAATAGTCCATGTTCCAAGCCTTCCTTGGTAATACTCCCCTAATCTTTCTCTGCTACATTGACGACTGTATTGGTGCTGCTTCATGCACCCACACTGAGCTCATCACTTTCATCGACTTTGCCTCCAACTTCCACCCTGCCTTTAAATTCACTTGGTCCATTTCTAACCCAACCCTCCCTTTTCTCAATCTCCCTGTCTCTATCTCTGGAGTCAAGCTACCAACCAACATCTTTTATAAGCCTACCAATTCCCATGGTTACCTTAACTATATCTCTTGCCAACGTGTCTCCTGTAAAAATGCTATTCCCTTTTCTCTGTCCTTCATCTCCACTGCCTCTGTTCCCAGGATGCAGCTTTCCTTTCCAGGACATCAGAGATGTCCTCCTTCTTTAAAGAATGGGGTTTCCATTCCTCCAAAATTGATGCTGCCCTCACCCGCAAAACTGATGCTGCCCTCCTCCATTTCCTAAATATCCACACTCACCCCATAATCCTGCAGCCTTAACAGTGATAGAGTTCCTCTTGTCCTTACCTACCACCCCATGAGCTTCCAAATCCAACATATCATTCTCCACAGTTTCCGCCACCTCCAAAAGATCCTACCGCCAAATACATCTTTACCTAACCACGCTCCACAACCCCGCTTTCTGCAGGGATCGCTCTCTCCATTGTTCCCTTGTCCATTCATCCCTCCCCACTGATCTCCCTCCTGGCACTTATCTCTGCAAGCAGCTACTCATGGCCATTCACCTCCTTCCTCACCTCCATTCGGGGCCCCAAACAGTCCTTCCAGGTGAAGCAGCATTTCACCTGTGAACCTGCTGAGGTCACTTATTGTGTCCTGTGCTCCTAATGCAGCCTCCTCTACATTAGTGCGACCTGATATAAATTGGGGGACACAGCATCGAGCACCTCCACTCTATCAGCAAGAAGTGGAACTTCCCGGTGGCCAAACATTTTATTCCCATTCCAACATGTCAGTCCATGGCCTCCACTTTTGCCACTATAGGGCCACCCTCAGGATGGAGCAGAAACACCTTATATTCCGACTGGGTATGCTTCCAACCTGATGGCATGAATATCAATTCTGCTTCCAGTATAAAAAAAGTTCCCCTGCTCTCCCGTCTTCTTCTTCTTCTATTCACCACTCTGGCCTCTTACCTCTTCTCACCTACTCCTGGGTCCGCTCCTCTTATCACCTACCCTATCGTCCCCTCCTCCTTCCCTTTCTCCTCTGGTCCACTCTTCTCTCCTATCATATTCCTTCTTTTCCAGCCTTTTACCTTTCCTACCCACCTGGCTTCACCTAGCACCTTCCAGCTGTCCTTCTTCCCTTGCTCCCATCTTCTTACTCTGGCATCTTCCCCATTCATTTCCGGTCCTGAAGGAGGGTCTCAGCCCAAAACAGCGAGTGTTTATTTGTTTCCATTGATGCTACCTGACATGCTGAGTTCCTCCAGTGGGTATATGCTCTCTCTTTCCTTTTATACACCCTTGGAATTCCCTTGTCAGCCACGCTTGCTTTATCCTCCCTTTAGAATACTCATTCAATAAGTGCAATAGTATAGGGGATAGAATTAAGAGCAGTCTACATTCAGCAAGGTAGGAATGGGGAGCAGAAAGGATATGGAATTGGTGAGAGGGAGAAGGCAGCTTCAGTAGAGTTAAAGACAGTTGCTTATATGGAGGAGAAGTAGCAACATGCATTGTTTGAACCTAAAGTTCAATGTGAACACAAATTTACTGAATCACTTAACATTCAGTAAGGTGGGGAAGCAAATGCAACAGCAGGTTTTCTGCACTATTATGGCAACAAATATTGAAGTATGTTTTGTTGGCTGATGCAGGTGCCATCTTACCAACAGTCATTGCAGGATCCATAGTCGCTACACTTCTCCTGTTTGCCATTTGGCTCTGGAGACAAAAGAAATATTTGTTCAGAGGTAAGTTCCCTGCTACCATTTGCTAATTGTTGGAATAATTCACCACAGGAGGAAGCCGGTGAGTCTATTAGGTCTATACTTGCTCCACAAAGGAGTTACCCCCTCACCTGTCTCTGTTGCTGTTCATTCACCTCCTTCTTTCTTATCACCTCAGATCTTGGTGCCCTAATCTATCTAATTCAATTTTAGTTAATTTATTCCATTACAATTTATCTTTTTCTCCAGATATTTCTTTCTCACACCTTGATGGGACTAATTCTAGTTCAGCTGGTCCAGATCATGCTGCAAGTTTTGAAAGTCTTTGTCGCTATCCACTATATCCTCAGTCTTGGTGTCATCTGCAAATCTGCTGATCCAGTTTTCCACATTATCATCCTGATCATTGAAATAGATGACAAACAACAATGGACTCGGCGTCGATCCCTGAGGCACACGACTAGTCACAGGCCTCCAGTCAGAGAAGCAATTGTCCAAAACCATTCTTTGCCTTCCAGAGGACACTTTTTGTTCCTTGCTATCCTTTTGGTCTTAATATCTCTGTAGAAGTCCTTAGGATTCTTCTTCACCTTATGTGCTTGAGCAACCTCATGTCCTTTTTTAGCCCTCCTCATTTCTTTCTTAAGTGTTCACTTGCATTTCTTATATAACCTAAGTACCTCATTTGTTCCTGCCTGCCTATACCTGCTCTGTACCTCCTTCTTTTTCTTAACCAGGGTAACAATATCTCTTGCAAACAAAGGTTCCCTAAACCTGTTACCTTTGTCTTTTATTCTTACAGGAACATACAAAATTTGTACTCTCAAAGTTTCGCTTTTGAAGGCCCCCCACTTACCATGTACGCCTTTGCCAGAAAACAACCTGTCCCAATCTACACTTGCTAGATTCCTTCTGATACCATGAAAATTGGCCTTTCTCGAATTTAATCCAAGGACCAGATCTATTCTTTTCCAAAATGTTTTTGAAACTAATAGCATTGTGATCATTAGTTGCAAAGCATTCCCCTACACAAACTTCTGTCACCTGACCTGTCTTTTTCCTTAATGGGAGATCTAGTATTGCACTCTCTCTAGTTTGGACTTCTATGTAACGATTATGGAAACTTTCCTGAACACATTTGACATACTCCTTCCCATTGACTTCTTTTATAGTATGGGAGTCTCTGTCGATATGTGGAAAGTTAAAATCACCTACTATCTCAACTTTATATTTCAAAGTTTAAAGTTTCTTGCAGCAGTCTATGATCTATCTACAAATTTGCTTTTCTAAATTCTGCAGGCTGTTGGGTGGTCTATAATATATTTCTATTATTATGGTCATACCTTTCTTCTTCCTCAATTCTACCCATCAAGCCTCATTAGATGAGCTCTCCATTCTGTCCTGACTGAGCACTGCGAGGATATTTTCCCTGACTAGTAATCCCACCTGTCCCACTTTAAGCCCTTCTGTTCTATCATGTCTAAAACAACAGAACGCCAGAACATTCCTCCTGCAACCAAGTCTCAGTAATGGCTACAATGTCATAATTCCACATAGTGATCCATGCCCTAAGCTCATCCACCTTTCCTGCAGTACTCTTTGCATTGAAATATGTGCAGCTCAGAACATTAGTCCCACCGAGCTCAACCTTTTTATTCCTAACCCTGTATGTAGGCTTAAGGATATCTTTCTCTACAACCACTCCACAATTTATTCTGGTTCTCTGGCTCCCAATCCCCTGCAATTTTAGTTTAAACAGCACTAGCAAACCTTCCCGCCAGGGTATTGGTCCCCCTCCTGCTGAGGTGCAAACCATCCTTTCTGCACAGGTACCACCTTCTGTGGAAGGGAGCCCAATGATCCAAAAATCTGAAGCTCTCCCTCGTGCATGTTCAAAATTGTATGATCTTCCTATTTCTGGCCTTACTAGCACATGCCACGTGTAGAAATCCTGAGATCACAGCCTTGGGGTTTCTGTCACTGGGGGAGGTAACAAACTATCCACAAATGTCATTCTCGTCCACAGAACCTCCTCTCTCTTCCTCTAACTAATGAATCCCCTATTGCTACAGCTCGGCTTTCCTTCTGAGCCACAGAGCCAGATTTAGTGCCAGAGACCTGACTGCTGTAGCTTTCCTCTGCTAGGTCATTCCCCCTCCAAATCAGTATACCTATAGTTGTGGGGAAATAGCCATAGGTGTACTCAGCACTGTGTGCCTATTCTCTTTTCCCCTTCTGACACGTCACTCAGTTTCCTGTGTCCTGCACCTTGGACGTAATTACCTCCCTGTATGTCCTGTCTATCACCCCCTCAGCCCCCTGAATGATGCAGAGATCATTCCGTTCCAGCTGCAACTCATGCAGGTCTGTTAGAAACTGAAGCTGGATGCACTTCTTGCAAGTGTAGTCATCAGGGACACTGGATGTCTCACTGCCTTCCCACATACCTCAGGAGAAACATTCCAGTATCCTGTCTGGCATTCCCACTGCTCTAAATGTGTAATAAGAAAGAATGAAAGACTAAATAACAAAAAAAATCTACCTTCTGCCTATGCCTCTTCTTGCTGGAGCCTCAACTTCCCACTCCAACACAGGCCCATGCACACAATGGCCACTCCACTTAAACCTAACTTCTTTATATTGGTTCTTGCCAACTGCCTAATTATAAACAATCCAATGTCTCCTCAGGAATTGTTGATCACAAAATGTGTGACTGTCCCCACTCACTTCTTTTAAACTCTCTTTCCCTCTATGCAATCTAATAACTCCCCGGGACTGTGGCACACAAAATATGTCATTAAAATGATATAGAATTATATTATGTGACAAAATGTGCTGCAGGGGTATGATAATAAATGTACCAACAAACTGGATAAATTAAAAGAGAGAACAATATACTAGTGAGTGGGAGGGGATAGAGTCCCACATCACCTAGTGAGCCAGATGCCAAACGATTGGAAATTCCATTTGAATTATTAGAGTTTTACTCTAATTTCAAAATGTTATCATAAAAATGTAAGAGAACTAATTATGCAAAGCAAGATTTCATTAATTATTCAAGGTCAGATCATTTCAATGTTGGCTGTGGAATAAGTGTGCAGGAGTCTGGGGAGAAATTCACTTCTATGGAACCATTTTCTTCACTGAGACATCATACAGAATTTTGTTTTAAGCTGTATCACCCAGTGACCTTAGAGCCTTTCTACTAACCACTGGAGTTACCACCTCAACCACAAGGTGTGAGACTGGAAACCCTGACTTTCAGTCAAAAATAAAAGTTTGCCATGGCTTACAGATCTTTCTCTTTTTTTCATCCCCAGGTAAAAATCTGGAATGTGATTCTCAACCTGTCATCCACACAGAGATGCAGGATCTGACAGAGGTTAGTGAAGTTGTTGCTCCTCTGATGAAATGTGTTCTTGCAGGAGACTGTTTGTTGAAGGACTAAACTGACTAGCAAATGGCTTTCAATCCAGGTAAATGCATATTGGGTAGGGTTTATAGAATGGGAGGGCCCTGGGGAGTATTATGGAAGAGAGGAACCTCTGAGTTAAAGTGAATAGTTTGCCAAAAGTGGCATCACACTTTGATAGGGTGGTGAAGAAGGTATTTGGCATGTTGGCCTTGATCACTGAGAACAATGAATATAGTAATGGAAGTTATGTTGCACTTGATTCTCTGTAGAACGCAATCATGAGGATCCCACTTGCACTTGGCCTTCCCAATGGCCTTTGTTCCTCCTACTGTTTAAACAGTACCTTCATCTGATTCAAAAGCTGGAATTTTAATCCTTGCCATCAATTAAAGACAGCAGATAGAGTTGCTTCCTCACAGCTCTAGGGACCTGTATTCAATCCTGGCCTGGTGTCATCTGTGCGTTCTTCGTGCGTTGGTGTGGACCTTCAACCACATCCCAATGATGGCTTCTGTAAATTACTATTCTGTGTAAGTTAATAGTTAAAAAGAATCTAAAAGGAGTTGATGCATATGTGAGCAAGAGAGTAAGATGAAGGGGTCCAGGTGAATTAGCAAAGCGAGAGTAAGACAAGTGGGATTGCTACACTGTGCTGAACAAGTATCATAAAGTCATAGTCATACATCATGTAAACAGGCTGTATGGCTCAACTCATTTGTGCTGACTGTGTTGTCTGGTGAGCTTGTCCATCTGCCTTCATTTGCCCCATAGTCCTCTACATCTCTCCTATCTATGTACTTATCTAATTCACTTTTAACTGTTACTAATATGCCCGCCTCACCCGCTACAATATTTCTGGCAGCTTAATCCAAATACGCTCTGCATTTTATGTGAAGAAGCTGTACCTGATGGCTTTCTTAAATGTCTCATCATTGATCTTAAACTACACCCTCCAGTTTTTCGCATTCCCTCTCTGGGGTAAAAAATACTATGTGTTTTCACCCTGTCTGTGTCCCTCATCATTTTATATACCCCTATCAAATCATTCCTCAATCTCCTACAATCCAGGGAATAAAACTACATAGCCTTTCCTTCTGACTCAGAGCCCCAAGTCCAGGCAACATCCTGGTAAATATTTTTTGCACTTTTTCTAGTTTAATAACTACTTTCCTATAACAAGATGACAAAACCTGTACTGAGCACTCCAAGTGCAGCCTCACCAATGTCTTATATAGCTGCAACATAACTTTCCGATTTCTATATTCACTGTTCTGAAAGGTGAAGGCCAACATATCAGGTAACTTGTTCACCACCTTATCTAACTGTGATGCAACCTTTAGCAAACTATGGACTTTAACTCTGAGGTTCCTCTCTTCCATAATACTCCCCAGGGCCCTCCCATTCTACCCTGGTTTTATATCCCAATGTCCATTTACCTGGATTAAAAGTGATTTGCTAGTCCTCAGACCACATACTTAATTAATCAAGATCCTCTTTACTTTCCCATAACCTTCCACACTATCTACAACACCACCTATTTTAGTACCATCCACAAAATTATTAACCATGCCTTATACACTCACATCCAAACCATATATAAAAATTAGAAACAAATTAGACCACCGTCCCTTGTAGCACACTACTAGATACAGGTCTCCAGTCTGAGAAACAACCCTCAACCATCACCCTCTGCTTCCTACATCTGAGCCAAATATGAATTTAATCTGCTATATCACCCTGGGTTGAGCCTTCCAGAGTAGCCAAAGTACCTTGTCAAAGGTGGGTGTGGTAGTTAATTAAATAACCAGGTTGGTAATCTGGAGGACTGCACCAACAGTCCAGAGTCCTGAATTTATATCCCACAACGCCAGTTATGTCTCCCATGATTTACAATGGGGAAATTTTCTGTTGGATCATTCAACAGGCTACATGCCACAAATTTCCTGAACCCATTCATATTGAATGGGAAGTGTATGGCTATATGGAAAAAACTGGTTAAAATAAACTTTTTAATTACTTGTGTTTTTAATGTTTTAGTTAAGTTGGCATGTTTTATGTTAATTCTGTTTCCTATTCTTTCAATAGTTTAATAACTTAAAAGCTCTGGTAATTGTCCATTTTAGTGACAGTGAGGACTATATGAGCCTTTGACAGTTGAGAAAAATGGAGAGGGGTTTGGTTGGATGTCAAGGGTTTCCAGAGTTTCATGGAAAGATTTTGTTTCTAATTCTTATTGCACTGATTGAGGTCATTTTGCTGCCGCGAGCTTCCTGCTGTCTTCAGAACCAACAGAGGCATAAGAGATGGTAAGTTTGAGGGGAATAGGGAAAACAGATAGTAGTTGTACGTGGCGAGGCCCTCTCAGAAAAATACAGGCCCTTGCTTTGAAAATTGCATGAGTGCTTTAAGATGTTGCCCTTATCTCATTTGCAGATCACACAAACAAGTAATTCTGTCATTAGTGGTGTGTACGACAACTTGTTTATGTCGAAAAGCGGGGAAAGGAAATGGAAATTTTCTAGAAAAAACTCTGGAAATTCCTTGCACTACGCTTCCCTACAATTTGCCTATAAGCATAAGGGCCGAAAAGCAGCAAGACCCAACTCAGAACAAGCCGAACTTGGTGATGCACAGGTAACTTCCTTTCCATGTATCTCAAGGAATACCTCACTAGAATCATATCATAGAGATTGTCAAGTCTAGTATGGGACATAAGGCTATGGGCTATCTCTACCTCAAGCCGCCATCATCATCTCCATTCATTCCAATCTCACTGATTTATGTTGTTATCTTATACATATCTATGACACTTGCTTCAAATGCTTGATGTGATGGTGGAAAACATATCTTGACCAATCAAGGAAAAATGAATTCTCCTGAATTCCTCATTGATTTTTTGTGATGGCCACCTCAAATATACCATTGCAAAATATGGACTTCAGCATAGCTGAGAGCTTCTTCTCAGCAGCTTCTTTATGAAATCTTACCTTGAGGTCATCCATGTGGATTTTTAAAATTTTCTTATCATTGAAAACCGGTTTCATCTTTAAAATTCTTTTTAGTGCATCTATTTTTGTATCACATGGACAGTAATAGTGCATAGTGCCCTAGATGTTTTCCCTTCAAAGTTCTAGATTAGACGGTATTGCACTACATTTGAAATGTGGTGGCACCTTTTTTTGCATTTTTATGGCTTTGTTTGTCAACTTTGTTACATTGTCACGTACCCCGTGACAGGTTAAAGAACCGGCAGAAATGGAAAACACCTTGGAGTCCAGTATTGCTATTAACTAATGGTATTTATTAGTTACTACACAATATAGTAATATAAATGCAGATAAATCAAATGGGTTATCAATGAATATATGTATATATATAAGTGTGGAAATATATGAAAATCAAACTTCTTCAAGTCTAGGGGTAAATAGGTAGTCTTACGATGATGAGTAAAGTTCAGTTTAGTTCGTGGTATTGAGTTAAGCAGTGATGGAAAGAGAGAGAGGGAGAGATTTGAGTCTTCAGGTGAGCTGACACCGTCGATCTTCCTGTTGCCCTCCGAAATCCTTTAGAAGTCACCGACTGTGACCACAGACTGTTCTTCTGTGGTGGAATTATCAACCCAGGCAAGGGATGCACACGCAAACAGCTCCCCTCCGGTCACTCCCTTTTCACACTGCGAGAGCCACTGATCGATCCTCCAAAACCCACTTTTTCTGTGGGCACAACAAAGCTCATTCAGTGTCCAAAACCATGTGTCTGTCCGTTTATCATCTGACCTTCTACTTATCTCACCATGCCGAATACCAGCTGTCCATCAAACAGCTCCTCCCCCTCTCTCTCTGTAAGAGTACAGAAGCTGAAACCAGTGTCCTTCTAAAAATGTAAACATGCTGCAGAAAACCCATAGCATCATCCAAAGTTGTCTTCATCTCTCTCTCTCTCTTAAATACAAGATGTTGGTGTTAAATAACTCTCTCTCTCTCTTTTCAAAAGCACAGTTCATAGGGGTACTTCAGGACCCCGTCACAACATTTAATCATCTGTATCCACAATTCTTGACATCTCTATCACCTTCAGACTCATACTTATGTCAAAATTTTGCATTTAAAATCTTTGTGTTTGTTTGCATCATCATCCATTCTTTTCTAGTTCTTCACAGTTTCAATCTGATGTAATGTGCAAATTTTTACAGTGTATTTCAATTTCTGAGTGCTGTTAGCGTGAGAAATTATGACATAGTCCTTCGCATAGAACACCACTGGTCAGGAACAGGAACGTCGGCCCACAATGCTGTGCAGAACCACTTATATTAGCTCAATAGCTGCAACCGCTCCGTGAAAGTGGCTGCCCAGGTTGATAGGGTGGTTAAAAAGGCATATGGCATTCTTGCCTTTATTAGTCAAGGCAGTGAGGTCAAAATTCAGGAAATTATTTTGCAGCTTTATATAGCTCTAGTTAGGCCACATCTGGAGTATCGCATACATTTCTGGTTTCTGACATTGAGGCTATGGAAGTGCAGAAGAGATTTACCAGGATACCATCTAGATTAGAAGGCATATGCTATAACAAGATGTTGCCCCACATAAAGCCATGATGGCCTAATTAGGACAGTTTTCCAAATGCTCATAAACCTCTCCCTAACAATTCTCTCTAGTAACCTTCTTACCACTGATGTGAGACTTGGTGGTCTATAGTTTCCTAGATTATCCTGGTTCTCTTCTTGAACAATGGAGCAATGTAGCTACTTACCAGTCCTCTGGGACCTCACCTGTGCCTAGAGAGGACACAGTAATCTCATTTCTTGCCCCTCTCAATAACCTGTAGTATATCCAATCAGGCCTTGGAGACTTATCCTAAGTGATCCTTAAGAAACCCAACATCACATTTCTGTTACTTTTCCTTCTTTCTTTATTTCTGATATTTCATTGTTTGATAGGTTTTTTATACAGAAGTAATTTCTTATTAGATAGATAGATATACTTTATTGATCCCGAGGAAAATTTGGGTTCGTTACAGCCGCACCAACCAAGAACAGAGCGTAAATATAGCAATACAAAAACAACAAACAATCAAACAACAAAATGCAAACTATGCCAGATGGAAAATAAATCCAGGACCTGTCTATTGGCTCAGGGTGTCTGATCCTCCACGGGAGGAGCTGCACGTTCGATGGCCACAGGCAGGAACGACCTCCCGTGCCACCAAGTGTTGTATCATGGTGGAATGTGGCCGAAGTCCAACAGTAAAAAGTTCAATATCCGGTGTACAAACACGTTCCTCGATCGTAATATGACCCGGATTGCACCATCCGTTGTTAACCAGAACAGTAAGCATCCAAATCCTTCACGCTTACCACTCTCAGTGCACTTCCGGTCAGCCGGAACGGTATTACCCACCGAACTCCTCTTCTCCATAAGTCTCTGTTGTCTCGACCCGGTCCTCTTTCCTCGACCTTGTGATCCCCCTCTGCATCCTCTGTGTGTTTTCTTCCGGATTCCAGCAGGGGTGTCCGCCGCTCTGCTCGCTAAACTGGCCAGCATTAACTGATCCCATGAATACACAACGCGACTTTGCTTCTGTCCCGCATGTCGGGATGTAACCATTTCCAGTGCTTAAAAAAAAACCAAATAAAACTCTCTCTACCAGCATGTTAGAAAGGGTGCAGCTTTGACATGTTACCATGAAAAAAATACAAAAAATAATGTAAGTTAAAAAGTAAGAAGAAGAAAGTAAGAATAGATCGGAACAGCTGTACCAGGCTGCATGTGCGACTGGCGTATGCGCACTAGGCACTAAGAACTATTGATCAACATTTTAATTACCTTTTGATTATAGAGGCAATGCTAATTCATTTCACATTCAATTGATTACGTCTTCCATAGCTTCTCTCCGAATTCTATGTGGAGGTACCTGGTGGCCCTACCTTAGATTTGGCCACAGTTCCTGGCCTCCCACTCCTCCATATGGTATGGACCTCTCCAACATTTTATCCTCCACCAGATCCACACCTTCAACTGCCGATTCTTTGCCTTCGTGGGTCCAGTAAGGATGGGGTATGGCATAAGAAAGGTTGGGGACCCCCAGATCAGAAGTTCACCCGTCTCCAAACCGCAGATCCCACCACCTCCAACTCCGGTTCTGATGGCCCTCAATGCCACCAGACCACTGTCCCTGTTGCCTCTTGCTCAGTCCTCAATCCAATAGAACGCCCCCACTCCACGGATCTCACCGACTGCAATCCCAGCTCCAATGGCTCTGAACGGTTCCAGGTTGGTGAGACAATTATCACCAACCCTAGTTCCAACAACTGGAACATACCAAGACCCCAGATTCCACCACCACCGGTGACAGTTCCTATGACCTGGATGTCTTCAGACTGCAAATTGTGTGGCCTCTAACCAGCTCCAGCCTGGACCTCAACTGTCAGCACTTCCAAGATGAGTCTTTACTTGCTGCTGCTGGGTCCCCAGGATCCCCTTCCTCCACCATCAATTTCCAACTCCAGGTCTCTCAGGTTCCACCATCCTTTGGTCCTTGGAGCTTCCATCTTTTTCTCACCCTACTTCCCTGAACACCCAACCCTCCTTTTCTCTCTGGCACCACCAACTCTCTTCCTCCCTCTGACCCCAGCTCTACTCCTTGCCATGTCTTCACTATTCCCTTTGAACTTCCCGAGCTCTTCTTCTGTCACCTCTGTCTCCTAGCCCACTTCTTTGACAAGGTTTCCCCATCATGCACTTCTGACCCTTTCTCCCATCTCCAACCCTCCTCTGCTCCGGTCCTTTTAATCTCAAATAGCTGACTAGACATCAACCATATTGATTTCAGTACTCCTCTCTCCTCCTCAAACTTTAGTCCCTCTTAACGCACTTCCCTCCACTCTGTCTGCAAATCTCAACCCCCGCAGACAAAAGGGTGCTGTTGTAGTGTGGTGGACAGACCTCTACTTGCTGAGACTAGCTCGCAGCTCTCTGACACCTCCTCATACTTACCCCATGAAGAGGACTCCACTCCAGACTCTCAGAAAACTGGCCCCAACACCAACACTGACCTCATCAACTCTAGAGAACTCCCATCCACTTCCACCAAGCATATACTTCCCTTAACCTGCACTGCTTGCTTCTACCTCCTACACCAGGTCTACAAACCTGACTCTCCAGGTAGACCAATTGTCTCTGTCTGCTTTTGACCCACTGAACTCGTGTCCTCATACTTCACCTCCATTCCATCCCGTTTGGTTCATCTCTTCCAACCTAACATACGCATCACTTCTCATGCTCCTGAACTCTTCAATTACTTTCAATTCCCTGGCCTTTTCCACTTCATTTCATACCATTCATGCCCAGTCCTTGTACACTTCTGTCCCCCATCAAGAAAGCCTTAAAGCTCTACCCTTCTTTCTCAATAAAACTACTCACCAGTTCCATTCTACCACCACCCTCCTCCATCTGACAGAACTGGTCCTTGTCCTCAACAATCTTTACTTTGGCCCCTCCCTCTTTCTCCAGACTCAAGCGGTAGCCATGGACACCTGCAATCGTTGGTTAAGTGGAACAGGCTAGTTTCCAAGACTTCCACGAAATGCTCCCCAAATCTTCCTCCTTATTAATGACTGCACTGGTGCTGCTTCATGCATCCATGTTGAGTTTGTAAATTTCATCAACTTTGCCTCTAACTTCTACCCTGCCCTTAAATTCACTTTGTCCATTTCTGACACCTCCCTCCCCTTTCTCAATGTCTCTGACTCCATCTCTGGAGACAAACTGTTGATTAACATCTTTTATAAACCTACAGATTCACGTGGTTATCTTGACTATACATCATCCCACCCTGTCTCCTCAAAAATGCCATTCCCTTTTCTCAGTTCCTTCCTCTCTGCCACATCTGTTCTCAGGATGCTGCTTTCCTTTCCAGGACATCAGAGAAGTCCTCCTTTTCAAAGAACAGTGTTTCTCTTCCTCCACCGTTGATGCTGCCCTCACCCATATCTCCTCCACTTCCCATACATCGGCACTCACCCCATATTCCCACTGCCTTAGCAGTGATAGAGTTCCTCTTGTCAAAACCTACCAATCCATGAGTCTCTGCATCCAACACATTATTCTCCACAGGTTCCACGATCTCCAAGATGATCCTACCATCAAACTTATCCATACTTCCCCAACAACACCCCCGCCTTCTCCACTTTCTGCAGGGATCACTCCCTCCATGATTCCCTTATTCCTTCATCTGTCCCGAATATTCTCCCTCCTGCCACTTATGCTTGCAAGTGGACAAAGTGCTACATCTGCCCATTCACCTCCTCACTAACCTCCATTCCGGGCTGCTGGCAGTCCTTCCAGGTGAGGCAACACTTCACCTGCAAATTTGCTGGGAGCGTATACTACATCCAATGCTCCTGATGTGGCCTCCTCTACATTGGTGAGAGGCATTGTAAATTGGGGACCACTTCATCAGCACCTCTGCATCATCCGCCACAAGTGGGACTTCTTGGTGGTCAACCATTTGAATTCCATTTCCCATTCCCATTCTGATATGTTGAGGCCACCCACAGGGTGATAGAGCAACACCTCATATTCCATCTGGGTAGTTTCTAACCTGACGGCATGAATATCAGTTTCTTCTTCTAGTTAAAAAAATCTCCTTCATCCCCTCCCCTTTTCTTCTTTTCCACTCTCTGACCCCTTACCTCTTCTCACCTGCCTATCACTTCCCCCTGATGCCTCACCTCCTTCCCTTTCTCATATGATCCACTCTCCTCTCCTAACAGATTCCTTCCTCTCCAGCCCTTTATCTTACCTACCCACCTGGATTCACCCATCACCTTCTGGTTAACCTACTTCCCCTCCTACCAACTTTTTATTTTGCCATCTTCCCCCATCATTTCCAATCCTGAAGAAAGGTCTTGGCCCAAAGCATCAACTGTCTGTTCATATCCACAGATGCTACTGACCTGCTGAGTTGCTCCAGCATTTTGTGTGTGTTGTGTTAATTCACTTTGGCCAAAGTCACTGAGTGCATCTTTTTTTGGGATTTTGAATTTTCCATGTCAGAAATGTGGACAACTTGTCCTGCAGGGGAGAGGATGGTGTGCAAATGCTCAGATATATTTTATCTGCTTTTTATATATAATAAGAATACAACAAAAATACAGTGTTGAAATTAACCATATATTCAAAAATCAAGTCACTTCTGAAGGTAAGAATCTTGTCCATTTTGTGGTATGAGCTCTTTGTGTCTGTACTTGAAGCCAGATGGTGTTTGGTAATTTTGCTTCATATTATGTCTGATCCATGTTGTCAAAAATAGTTGGTGGCAGATCCTCAGCTTCCAAGCCTGTGGATAAGTGTCCCTTACTGGAGACACAAGAGCTGCAGATGTTGGTGTACTTTATTGTCTTCCTGAGGGACAAACCAACACACCAAAATTCAACCTTGATTGTCAGGATCTAGAAAAAAAAGAAAGGAAATGAAGCTGGGCTTTATTTTACTTGATGTAATCTCTTCAATTGGTGAGCAAATCAGACCAGATGTATAGGCAATAAGAAGGAAGAAAAGCATGTTAAAGCTGGGAGACAGAGGCTGGATTTCAAAGTTCTACCACTACCCTAAGTGCCAAGGTGAAGGAAGGGGTAAGGCAAATGAAGCAAGTCAGGAAGGGACTTCTTGGAAGTTTGTAGGGCTGTAAACCATTATAGAGATAGGAAGGAATAAGTCATGAATTAACCTGACCATGAAGTTAGCAATTTAAAAGCTGAAGCTCAGCGCCAATTGGAGCTAATGATGATCCTGGGTATGGATGGAGACATTGTGGGTCAGATGAAGAGGGCAGAGTCATTGATGATAAAGTGGGTGTGGAAAAAATGTTTGTGTTACAAGGGGGCGCTCGTAGCAGACCCAAATGCAAGACACAGACACTGAAGTACTAGGAACAGGACTAGGTTTATCGCGATCACAAGCTGAGTAAGGAAGAAATGACACTGGACATTGACACAGGCTCTGGACGAGACTAGGATTCAGGGCCTGAACTAGGACTTGGGCTAGAAGCACGGGACCCGGATGGGGAACTGGGAATGAGGAGCCTGGACTAGGAAAACGGAACTCCAGAACTAAAGCCTGGACAAGGACCCAGAACCTAGGCCTTGGTTGGGACTCGGAACCTGGATCTTGACTCAGAACCAGAACCCGGGTCTAGGCTAGGATCTTGGCAAGGACAGGACGTGGCTACAGGACGGGAAGCGGTACCCCAGCACAGGACGAGGAATCTCCAGCATCAGGGCTGGGCAAGGAACCGGAACTAGATGAGGACACGAAGCTCAGACTTGGACAGGGCTGGAACACAGTGCTTGGACTTGGTCTTGGAACACAGGAACTCAGAGCCTTGGATGCGGACTGGACGTTCAGAGCCTTGGAAGAGGTACTCCAGGGCAGAATGTAGCTCTTGGACTAGGTTTGGCTCAGCTCTTGGACTCGTATTAGTTTCGGAGCCCGGACTCTTCCTTGGAGCGCAGGACCAGGACCCTTTTGAGGACTCAGGGCTGGGACCCTTTCTAGGACGCAGGGCCGGGATAACTGCCGAGGACACTTGCTGAGGTAAACTGATGAGGGACTCCTGGACTGGACGAGGCACATAGACAGGATGAGAACACGAAGCCTTGACTTTGACAGGACTGGAACACGGTGCCTGGAACTTGGAACACAGGACACAGGACACAGAGCCGGGACCCCTCCTTGGGAACAGGACTTAGGGCTGGGGCTTTACACAGAGTCAGGACCCCTCCTTGGGAACAGGACCTAGGGCCGGGACTCTTCATTGACTGGACACTAATCACAGGGACACAAAGAGATAGTTTTAAACTCAACGATAGATAGTTCCTTATTTTGGTGTGGCAAGGCTCCGGTCTCCTCCGGCGATTGAACTTGACGGGGATGCAGGCGAGGCTTCAGAAGGAAGTGGAAGGGAACAGTTCAGCAGGGAATCCTTGGTTTGAGAGGTACTTATGTGCAAGCCCAAAACGAGAATCAGGTGCCTCAATTAAGGCACCCAATGGAACAAAGGAAAACACGGAATGAGGCATTAACAGACCAGACCATGAACCAGAATGCAGACTTCATGGACCAGACCATGACAGTTTCCTATCGTGGGAATGTTTAAGACCAGAGGACACAGCCTCAAAATAGAGATGCGCCCCTTTAGAACTGAGTTGAGGTGAATTTTTTTAACCAGAGAGTGATGCATCTGCAGAATTCGTTGCCACAGGCAGCTGTGGAGGCCAAGCGTTTATGTGCTTTTAAGGCAGAGGTTGATAGATCGTTGATTGGTTAGGGTATAAAGAGATACGGGGGTAACTCAGGAGGCTTGGTCTGAGAGGAAAAATGGATCAGCCATGATGAAATGGCAGAGCAGACTTGATGGACCAAATGGCCTAATACTGCTCCTATATCCTATGGTCTTATGATCTTAAATGCATAGTAAATCAATCAGGGGAGGCCAGTCAGGAGAAGAGTGGTTTAGTTGAATCTGAAGGTGTGGTACAATGTTTCAACAGCAGATGAACTGAGGAAAGGGCATCTTTAGTCAGCTTTTCACCTTAAAATGTAATACATTCCTTTCTGATTCATTTTGTCTTTCTCTTAGCAGGTGACTCCATCTTCTGATAGTACCGTGTATGAAAATATGGCAATGTTTAAGACCGATAGAAAGAAGCCAGGAGTTGTTGGAGAAGAAAGCACCGTATATGCCTGCGTCAAAACTGACAATCTACAAGACAATTAGCAATAAAATATGAACATTAGAACACAAAGAAGAGAAACAATGTTGGCCATTCAGCTTGGTCTGACATTCAATATGATTGACTGATCTTTAACCTCAGTTCCACTTTGCTCCACTAACTCCATATCCTTTCATTCCTTGATGTCTAATAATTTGACCCAAACACTGAAAAATCCCAATAAATAGTTTTGTCATAGGGGGAATACATCTTCAGAAATGAACCAGAACTATTTTAGTCATACTCCATCTCAAGATATTCTATATGTGATATTTTGACACTTTCTCTATTCAAGAATTCCTTTTGATCCAGAAGTGGCTCAAATAAGGCTGTTTTTATAGCCCTGATCCTGTGGCCTTTGTCAGGCATTGTTCTTGAACCTCTGACGTCAATGGCATTCCCAGGTTTGGTGCTTAATTCCCAGGATACAGGTGCATGGTAGCAAAGGGACAAGTCAGTATGGAAATTATATGTGAGGGCTTTGGAGAAGATATTCTGACAGAACGGTTTGCCTTCTGTGGCTTAATGATTGTTTTGATATTGAGAATCATAAATAAGAGCCATGAAGGGATTACAATTCATCTGAGCCTCATGGACAAGAAGGTAAGTTGGGGATAGGGAGGGGGGAGTGGGAGAGGGAGGAGGAGAGGATTTGGAGAGAGGAGAGGAGAGAGAGACAGGAAAGAAGGAAAGAGAGATATAGTAAGTGAGAGATTGGGTGAGAAGAAAAGTTGGAGAGGCATTTCTAGGGAGAAAGGTGGAGCTTTGACAAAGAAATGGTGGAAGAGAGAGATGGAGAGGGAGAAAAAGATAGGGAGGGATAGAGAGCAAGACATGGACTATAGATGGGGAGAGGAAAAAAGAGAGAAATATATAGGGAGAAAAGAGTGAGGGAGATGAGAGTATGAGAGCTCACAGAAGCAATGAGAAAGATAAACTGGGATAGGGAAAGAAAGTGAGAGAGAAAGAACCAAAGCAAGAGATAAAGTGAGGCAAAGAAAGAAAAAGACGGACAGTGGAAGACTGAATTATTGAACCTCTCTCTTCAGTTTAAGAACCAAACACCAAAGCTAACACAGAACTAATAGCAGCAATAGTAGAGCATGAACACAGTGCCCTCTCTTCACTGAAGCAGCACTAACACAGCAAGACCTTCAAATTGATATACAGGTTTTGTGCGACACCACTAAGGTCTTCATTTATTATCTATTACCAATTGTCTTTGAACCTAGAATTTTTCAGTCTTTTAAGGGTTAACCATATTCTTGGGGACTCAGAACTAAAGATGACAGATGTCCTTCCTTGAAGTACTTTAATGAACCATAGAAACTTTATAATAATTCACTTAAATTTTGTGGTGACAGACTGCCTTCTTATTCATGATTTATTTAATCAACTGAATTTAAACTTCTTATATGCTATGGGGAATCTTGAACTTGCACCTTTGAGTTAATGTGTTACTATATCATGAAGTAAATTAAACCTGCACTAACAAAAATATCTCCACACTAATATAACACTAACACAGAAATAACATCCTGGTAATCTCTAGCATCTTCAGTCCCAATACCATAGTCACACAGTTCTAACACAGGACAAGTGTGGTTCTAACACAAGACAAATCCAAGTAAACAGTACAATCTATCAGTAGTCCAGAGAGAGTCTACTTATTCAGTTATAGATCAAAAGTACTAGTGAACAATCTATGCATTGAAGTAGCAAAATGCATGTGTGGGTATTCCAGTTGGACTGTGGCTTCTGGATTGATTAAAAGCTCAAAATTCACTGGGATTTCGAGAATTTCAGGAATTCATTCATGTGTGAAAAATATGTCTTTGGCCAGTTATATTAAAATTACCCTTTCAATTTCATAGAGGGACTGGATCTGCCAGGAGACCAACAAAATGTCCTCTCATTTGATATCCTTGAGGAATTTCCAACCCTAACTCATCCACTCTCCACTCAGATGCTGAGGGGAGAGGAATAAAGAAAATGTAATTTCATCTCAGATTTCCAGTAGTTTATCCCTGGGCTTCAGTTTAACCTTTTAGAAGTACTCTTTCCACCTACAAAACATATTTTGTAAAAAAACATCCAAGAACTATTAAGATTTTTCCTTTATGCCATTGAATTGGCATAAAGAATTACACAGTATTGCATGGCAAAAAAAATGCAGCCTATTGACCCATTGCAGTTCTTACGCCCAAGAAATGCCTCCGCCAACCCAGCTCTAGAAAACCTGGCACTGGGCCAAAGAGCTGTGCAGACTTTACCTGCACTGAAGGGCTGTTACACCCAATATTAATCAGTAAAAGATCAAAGGTGTGGGTGAGCAAATATATTGAATTATTGCTGTGCATGTATGGTTATATTACATTGCCAAGATATTTCATTGTCTGTTTCACATTTAAGTGATTTAAAAAAAAATTTCTATGAGTTCCCTTTCAATCTTCAACCCGCTTCAGCAAATATGCCTCAGTGGAAAAACAAAGTAAAGCCACTGATGCCTCTTTGATAGCTCTGACATATGCCTTTCACTGATGCTCTCTGCAAAACAAAAAGTCAGGCTCCTCAGTCTTGATGGGAGCATCTGGCAAGGAGCTGCCACAGGTCAGACAATAATTGCCTTGACCCTAAACACATGGGTTGGGACTCTTGTAAATGGGGAGGTGTTGCATATTTGTTGTAGTCTATTACTGCATAGTGTTATTAAATAGATGGCTTTTTTGTCTGTTACATATAAATTAAATCCATTTATTTGAATTAAATTTAACCATCTTATTGGACAATTTTTTGCAAAATGCATACATGTTTGAAGGATGACAGCACACAGTTCATGCTAAAAAATGATATATTATTTGCATTTATAGAGCAGCTATCATGTCTTCAGGTTCCCCAAAAGTTCAATTAGGTATTTTGGAAATGTTTTCTTCTTAGGCAGTCACTGAAAATCAAGTTTAACTTGCTCCACTCTGATTTGAAGTATATTGAGTTGACTAATGAGACCAAAGTGGGATTGCAGACTCTTCTGCTGGAGCAGCAAGTGTCTGGTGTTGCAGGTAGGTGGATAGTTAGTGAGGTGGTGAGCTCCTTCCATCATTCATGTGTGGTTTCTGTGTGCTTCTGTTCTGAGGCCTTAAGGTTCTCAACACCTTCACAGATCCCCTTTCTCCACCTTAAGATGCTGGAGGATCCCTGAAGCCAATAGATTTATTGCTCTACTTAGGGAAGCTTTCAGCGCACAAAAATCAAAAAAAAAATTCTCCCTCTCTTGTAACCAAAAGATACAAAAACTTAAAAGCATCTAACACTAGACTCAAACTCTTGTACCGATCTCTCACATGCTAAGAGATTATTTTTTGAACTCTTGATCTCCCAGTCTTCCTCTTTGAGGAACTTGCTCTTTATTTGCCTACCTGCATCGCACTTTCTCTGTAACTACACACTATATTCAGCTTTCTTTTTCTCTGTTTACTACCTATGGATGCCATGATCTACCTTGATGGTGTACAACCAAAGCGGTTTTTACTATATCACAGTATATGTGACAATAATAAATAAACTAGAATCAGGTTTATTAATCACTGACATGCTACAAAATTTGTTGTTTTGCAGCAGCTGTGCAATGCAAGACATCAAAGCCACTATAAAATAAATAAATAGTGCTAAAGAGGGATCGCAAGGAAGTGTTACCTGCACAAAATGGTGGAGGAGCTCGTCTGGTTAGGCAGCATCTATGGAAATGAATAGTCAATGTATCATCAACACTGCAAAGGAAGGGGCATGAAGCCAAAATAAGGTAGTGTGGGGGGGAGGGGGGAGGAGGGAAAGGAGTACAAGCCAGATGATTGGTGAAGCCAGGTAGCTGGTGAAGGAGGGATGAAGAAAGAAATCAGGAGGTGCCAGGGGAGAAACATAAAGTGAAGAAGGAATCACATAGAAAAAGAGAGTGGACCATGGAAGAAGGGAAAGGAGGAGGGGGGACATGATAAGCAGGTGAGGAGAAGAGAGAGGTAAGAGTGGGAATTTAAAGAAGAGGGATGGGAGACGGGGAAGAATTAGCAGAGGCGGAGAAATTGATGTTCATGCCATCAGTTTGGAGACTACCCAGACAGAATAGGAGGTGTTGCTCCTCCAACCTGAGAATGGCCTCACTGCAGCTGTAGAGAAGGATATGGATTGACATGTTAGAATGAGAATGGGGACGGAATTTAAACAACTGGCCACAAGGAAATCCTGCTTTTTGCAGACAGAGTGAAGGTGCTCAACAAAGCAGTCCCCCAGTCTACGTTCAGTCTCACCAACGTAGAGGAGGCCGCACCAGGGGCACCAGATGCAGTATACGACCCCAAAAGATATACAGCTGAAATGTTGCATAACCTGGAAGGACTGTTTGGAGCCCTGAATGAAGGTGAGGGAGGAGGTGAATGAGTAGATGTAGCAATTCTACTCCTTGCAGGGGTAAGTATCAGTAATGAGCTTAGTGGAGATGGATGAATGGAGAAGATAATCACAGAGGGATTGATCCCTATGGAAGGCAGAGAATGGTGGCAGGACAGGTCAAGATATGATTGATGGTAGGATACCGAAGAAGATGGCTGAAGTTGCAGGATGCGAAGGCTCATATGGTAGTATAAGAGGGGAAGAGGAACTGAATCCCTATTAAGGCAGCGGGAAGATAAGGTGAGGATGGATGCCTGGGAGATGGAGGAGATGCAGGTGAGGGCAACATCAATCATGGAGGATAGGATAGCCTGTTCGTTGAAGAAGGAGGACATCTCTGATATCCTGGAAAGGAAAGCCTCATCCTGGGAACAGATGTGGCAGAAGTGAAGGTACTGAGAAAAAGGAATGGCATTTTTACAGGAGATAGGGTGGGAAAAGTATAGTGAAGATATCCATGGGAGTAAGTAGGTTTATAGAAGGTATCAGGAGACAATTTGACTCCAGAGATGGAGACAGAGAGATCAAGAAAGGAGAGAGATGTGTCAGAAATGGAGCAAGTGAATTTAAGGACAGTGTGGAAGTTCAAGGAAAATTTGATTAAATTGACAAGCTCAGCATAGGTGAAGCAACACCAATGCAGTTATCAATGTAGCACAGAAAGAGTTGTGGAGCATTACCAGAGAATGCATAAAACATTTTCTTGGGATATGCGACCTCCTCTACATTAGAGAGATCCGACAAAGACTGGGGAACCACTTTATTGAGCACCTTCACTCCATTCACAAAAAGAAGTATTTTCCAGTGGCCAACCATTTTAATTCTAATCCCCATTCCCATTCCAACATATTGGTACTTAGCCTCCTGAATTGTCACAATAAGGCCACTCTCAGGTTGAAGGAGCAATGCCTCATTTTCCATTTGGGAAGCCCCTAATCTGATGGCATGAACATCACCTTCTTGCTCGTAGTCCTTCCTCCTCCACCACCTACCATCTTATTCTGGTTTCTTCCCCCTTCCTTTCCAGTACTGATGAAGGGCTTGAAACGTCGAGTGTTCATTTCTATGGATACTGTTGAGGTCATCCAACAATTTTGGGTGTTGCTCTGGATTTCTAGCATTTGCAGAATCTCATGTTTAACAAGACGCTGTTCACATGCTCATGGACCATTCAGAGATCTGATGGAAGAGGGCAAAAAGCTTTTTCTAAAATGTTGAATGTGGGTCTTCAGGTATCTGAGAGTGGTATCCCCACTCTAATTTTCAAAATGAGAGTGTGGGGTCCTTAATGACAGATGCTGCCATCTTGAGGCAATGCTCTGGAATATTTCCTTGATGATGGGATGGGCTGTGACCATGGTAGAGATGGCTAAGATGTCCAGAGGATGGAAATTCTTCTTCTGCCTCTTGTGATCCAATGAACTGGAGGCTCTATACCAAGTGGTGATGTAACCAGTCAGAATGTAATTTTCATTGTAAGTCTATAGAAATTTGCATCAGTCTTTAGTGATATCCTCTAACTCCTAATCAAGGAGAGTTGCTGGTATGCCTTATTTGTGATTGCATCAATGTGTTTGCCCACAATTGACTTTCTGATGTGTTGATACCCAGGAACTTTAAGTCACTCACTCTTTCCACCTTTGACCAGTCAATAAGGACTGGTGTGCATTCTCCTGACTTCCCCTTCCTGAAGTCCACAATCAATTTGCTGATGCCGAATGTGAGGATGTTACTGCAATACCACTCTACCAGCTGATCTATCTCACTCCTGTACACCAAATTGTTGCCATCTGAGATTCTGCCAACAACAGTTTTATAGATGGTGTTTGAGCTGTGCCTAGCATACAGTCATGTGTCTAGAGAGAATAGGCCATTGGACTAAATACACATCCTTAAGGTGTGCCTGTGTTGATTGTCAGTGAGGAAGAGATGTCTTAATACTGATCTGTGTTGATAACTCAAGGATCAAATGCAGATGGAGGTACAGAGGCCCATGTTTTGAGGGTCATTGACTAGTACTGAGAGAATGATAGTATTGAATGCCAAGCTGTATTTAACAAACAGCAGCCTATCCTACATAACTAAGTTCAAGAATGGCTACTTCCCTTCAGCTCTTCAGTTCTTGAACCAATTGGTAAAATCCCAATAACTACAGCTTTGCCGCACTATGACCACATTGATCTCTTTGCACTAAAATTGACTTTGTTTTTTGCTTTGTTCTAATTGTGCTCCTTCTTTTAAAAATGGTGTATAAATTATGTTTAATTTACTTGTAAATGCTGTTCATATGATGCTATGTACCTATGATGCTTCTGCAGGTAGATTTCTCATTGCACATGTTCTTACATATTCTTGGGCACTTGACAATAAAATTGACTTTGTCTTTGACTTTGAGCTTTGGGCACGTTGAATCATTTTTCTCTGTCCATATTTAAAACCCCTCCTACAGCAGGGTGTGGAATAGGATTTTGGTTTCAGGATGCTGGTTTTGAGTAAATCAATGTGCCATACCCAATATAACCAACTGAGACTAGCAGGATCTGCTGGCCTGGGAGAGGAGGCTGACATTAGTTTGCATATTCTTCCAGTGAATTTCGAGAACCACTTGGCAGAGAAAGAGCACGTAGCATTTTTCCAATGTAATGTGGTGCCTGCTTCAGGTAGCCCAGGCCTGAGAATCATAGAGTAGGGCAAAGATCACTGCTGCCCAGTATATTATGAGTCTAGTGCAAGTCTAAGGTCTAATACACCATTCCTCAATCAACCAGTGAAGCAATTTAGAATACCAGCAATGTCTGCTTTTACCAAGAGACGGCTCCAGAAAAAGGGGAAATGTCCATGAACTTTTATCATCTGCTGCAGCAGGGTCAGTGTACTATACCTCAGTCGTGTGGACGTCAAGTGTAAAGACAATCTCCTTGTATGCTATAGGGAATGGGTCAATGATATGTAGCAACTTGGTCACTGAGCATGCAGAAAGCAAGCATTATCTGCACACTGCAGCTCCACCATTGCAGTTCTGTTCATCTTCTTGGTTCCAGAGTGTAATCACTGGAGGCAGAGTAGTTTCACATCATTTCTCCGCCCCCCCCCAGGAAGTTTGTTGGAAGTGAGCGGTAATGTTGGAATCCAATGATCAACTTCAGTTGTTCTAGGCTGGATGGTAGCTAAGAATTTTGCTTTTCATTTGAGATTCTGATCTTCTGCCCAGTTAGTGCAGAAAAGGCTGCTAGTTCCCAAAGAAAAATAGCTGGCACTCGATAGGGAAAGTCAGCTGGAGACAACACATGATGTAGGGGAGCAGCTACGAGTTCCATCTCCCATATTACAGCTTTAGCCATTGATTTTATTCCCCAGATCAGCAATAAATCAGACTTTTCAGAGCAGACATATCTGCTCAGTCGCCATTGTCCCAGCCTCTCCCCTCAACAACTGGTGGTGTTATCCTGCCCTTGGGGATGAAATGTACTTTTCACTTGTTTGTAAGACAAACAAAAAATGTCAGCATACCAACGTGTGGTGAAATAATCTAACAGTGTGTAGGAGCACGAGTATTTTCTGAAAGGGGACAGTGTGTTTGTCCAGAAAGCAACAATTCTGCTTTCAGTAATACATTAGTTTAACACAACTGATGAGATCATCAGATAACCCCTTCTCTCCCCTGCAATAGAAAAACAAATTCATGCATGAAAGAAATGAAACTCACGGGGATCACCGCTCAGAGCCATCTCTTGTTAGTTTGTCGAAGAACCCTCAACTTGCAGTCACTGTGAAGATCAGGAAATGATTTTGGGGATCATATTGTCACTATCAGTGAGGGAGTAGTGAACACTGCTAATTGAGGTAGCCGGACAGAACAGAACGCAGTGTACACTCTCAACGTCTCCCAGACTGCTCCTTCTCCAGGCAGAGGCAAGAAAATCATGGCCACAGGAGTGAAAATGTTTGGGAGATTTCTCTTATGGAATGTAAGAGTATGTGCAGACAGTAGAATATTGTACCACACATGTAGCTTTGTTTGTAGAGGGTGGTCTATTTCTCGTAGGGGATAGGATCTGCTGAGATTTGAGGAAACTCAGTGATTTGCATCCTTTGTAAAGCTGAAGGTAAAAGTTTTTAAATGAAGGCTGCATTACTAAGTTGCCAGTAGGACCTCCTGCTAATTTTGGCATTGGTTAGTAGAATGCTGGCTAGATATCACACTCTTGAGAGTAAGACCATAAGATATAGGAGCAGAATTAGGTCATTCAGCCCATTAAGTCCACTCTGCCATTTCATCATGGCTGATCTTGGATCCCATTCAGCTCCACACACCTGCCCTCTCACCATATCCCCTGATGCTTCAACTAATCAAGAAACTATCAACTTCTGCTTTGAATATACCCATGGATTTGACCTCTGCCATATTCTGTGGCAGAACATTCCACAGATTCAAAACATTTTGACTGAAAAAATTCCTCCTTACTTCTGTTCTAAAAAGGTCGCCCCTCAATTTTGAGGCTGTGCCCTTTGGTACTGGATACCCCCGCCATAGGAAACATCCTTTCCACATTCACCCTATCTAGTCCTTTCAACATTCAGTAGGCTTTAATGAGATCCCCATGCATTCTTCTAAATTCCAGTGAGTACAGGCCCAAAATTGCCAAACACTCTCCGTATGTTAACCCCTTCATTACTGGACTCATTCTTGTGAACCTTCTCTGGACTCTCTCCAATGACAATGACATCCTCTCTGAAATAAGGGGCCCAAAACTGTTGACAATACTCCAAGTGTGGCCTGACTACTTCTTATAAAGCTTCAGCATTATTTTCTTGTTTTTATATTCCATTCTCCTTCAAATAAATGTCTGCATTGTTGCACTTTATAAAATAAGTTGAAGGTGGATTTAAATTTGACTGATGCTAGTCAAATTCGACAATCTTCATTTCAGCACCACTGATCTAGACAATGGCGTGCAATCCAATTCACTTCCCTTACTATGCTCCCAGTACACACATGTCTATGAGGCAAAATTCTGTTCTAATTCCAGTTACAAGATTGCAGATGACACCATTGTAGTGGGCAGGATCTCAAATAATGGTGAGACAGAGTACGGGAAGGAGATAAAGAACCTAGTGGCATAGTATCAAGACAATAACTTCTCCCTCAACGTCAGTGAAATGAAAGCGTGTTCATTGACTTCTGTCAATGTACCAATGGTACTGAGGTAGACAAGGTTGAGAGCTTGAAGTTCCTAAATGCAAATATCATCAGCAATTTGTCCTGATCTTGCTGCATTGACATCATGGCCAAAAACGCACCACAATGCCTCCACTTCCTCAGAAGGCTAAACAAATTCAGCAAAGACTCTAACTAATTTTAACAAATGTACTATAATAAAAAGCATCCTATATGATTGTATCAGAGCTATGTATGACAACTGCTCTGCCAAGTGTGCAAGTAAAAGTGAAGAGTTGTGAACAGAGCCCAGTCCATCACTCAACACAACCTCTCCTCCACTGATTCCTCCTATACTTGCTGCTGCCTTGGTAAAGCATAATCATAAACCCAGTCATTCATCCCAGTCATTCTCTCTTCTCGTCTATTCCATCGGACAAAAGGTACAAAATCTTAAAAAGCACGGACTACAGGACTCAAGGACAGCTTGTCTCCTGTTGCTATCTGACTCTTGAACATTAAAAATGATTCAATCTTGTCATGGTCCTTGCACATTATTTTTATGCACTGTATCTTAGTACACGTGACCATAATAAACGCTGTGCATGTAAAATACAGCTGCGATCAGCAGGTTTCCTCAATTCGTTTCATCCCTTCTACCAGAGCAGACGCTCCACCTACCAATCTCAGAGACTCCTCAGTAACCTCATCCCAGACCCCAGTCTCTAGTGCATGGCTGCCTGGCAAACACAGCCTCCTGTTGTTTGTTTTCCTGCATGACATTCAGTCGACCAGTCATTTTGTCTTTGTTGAGCAGAAAATGGAAGATAACAATTGTAATTGTTTTATCATAAATCTCAATATGTAGGTTTTCTTCTGCATCATAGTACATTGTCCCTGCTGCCCTAATATCTCTGTTGAACAGGCTATCGTGCAATGCGATTTGCAAAGAGATTGTTGTAGTGGTATTCTTTTGCAACCTTCAGCGACCAGATATTACCATTTTCAAGTGTAATTCCCAGGATGGATCTCCAAAATGATCCCTGCTTTAAAACCAAAAAAAACATAAAATATAGGAGCAGAATTAGGACATTTGGCCCATTGTCTGACCCACCATTCCATCATGGCTGATTTATATTCCCTCTCAACCTTCCTGTAACTTTGGACACTCTTATTAATTAAGCTTATCAACCTCTGCTTTAAATACACCCAATGACTTAGTCTTCATAGCTGTCTGTGATAATGAGCTCCACAGATTTACCACCCTCTGCCTAAACAAATTCTTCCTCATCTCTGTTCCAAATGGATATCCTTCTATTCTGAGGCTGTGCCCTCTGGTCCTAGACTCCTCCACTATAGGAAACATCCTCCCTATGTCTACTTTATCAAGGCCTTTCAATACTGCATAGGTTTTGATGAGAAGCTCCTTCATTCTTCTAAACTCCAGTGAGAACAGGCCCAGAGCCAGCAAATATTACTCATACATGAACCCTTTCATTCCCAGGATCATTCTGGTGTAACTCCTCTGGACCTTTTCCAATGCTAGCACATCTTTTCTGAGATAAGGGGATCAAAACTGCTCACAATACTCCAAGTGCTTTGTAAAACCTCAGCATTCCAAACTTGCTTTTATATTTTAGTCCTCTTGAAATTAATGCCAACATTGCATTTGCCTTCCTTTCCACCAAATGAACCTGCAAGTTATCCTTTAGAGAGATTTTACATACCAGATGCAGCTATCCGCCTAGAAGGTTTTACCATTGTCAGGATGGGTTGAACCTTGAATTCTAGTAAGGAAAGAGGTGGTGGTTTATGCTTTTTAGCCAATTCTCATTGGTATATGGAAGTTGGGTTATGTCGACTTCTTGTTCCCCTGACTTAGAGCAACCAACAATTAAACGTAGACCATTCTGTTTGCCTCGCGAGTTCTTATTCATGATCCTGATCGCAGTTTCCATACCATCAGCGGCCGATAATAAGCAAACACTTACGAAACTGCACAATGCTGTCTGGAAACAAGAACCGGCCCATCCTAATACATTTCAAATTATAGTTGGTGACTTTAACCAGGTCTGTTTGAAATAAACCCTGCTCTATTATCTCCAGCACATAACCTGTTGAACCAGAGGACCTAACACACGAGACCACTGTTACATTATGATAACGAATGCCTAGCATTCCTTCCCAAGATTGCAAGTCAGGTCATTTGACTGTACTCCCGCAACCTGCGCACAGACAGAGACTAAAGAGCAATCAAGACAACCACAAGGTGGTCGCTGGAGGCTGAGGAACAGCTACAGGATTGCCTTGAGTCAGGGAACTGGGTTGTATTCAAGAACTCATCTCAGGACCTGAATGACTACACCAGGGCTGTTACAGACTTTATTAAAGCAGTTGTGGATGAGTGTAACCCATGAAATCGTTCAGGGTTTTCCCCAATCAGAAGCCCTAGATAAACAATGAAATCCGGAACCTACTGAGAGCCAGGTCAGAGGCATTCAAATCTGGAGATCAAGAATGCTACAAAAAGTGCAGGTATATTCTCTGGAAAGCTATCTCTCGGGCAAAGTGAAGATTCCAGACTGGACCGGAATCAACCAGGGATGCTGGACAGCCATGGCAGGGTTTGAATGCCATAACCTCCTACAGAGTTAAATCTTGTGACACAGGGGACAACGAATCTTCACCTCCAGATGAGCTCAATGCCATCTATGCTCACTTTGACCACCAGAACAGGGAGGAACCATTACACACCTCCAAGTCTCCCAGTAGTCCTTTGGTCTCAGTATCTGAAGATGGCATACAGGCTGCCTTCAAGACAGTAAATCCAAGGAAAGCATCCGGTCCAGACAGAATACCTGGCCAAGTACTGAAAATCTATGCCTACCAATTAGCTAGTGTATTCATGGATATCTTCAACCTCTCTTTCTGGCAGTCTGTCATACCCACCTGCTTCAAGCAGGCTTCAGTCATACTGGTGCCCAAGAAGAGTGTGGTAACCTGTCTAAATGACTATCAGCCAGTGGCACTTATGTCCACAGAGATGAGGTGTTTTGAGTCACTGGTGTTGAAGCAGATCAACTCTTGTCTGAATGGTAACTTGGATCTGCTCCAATTCACCTACCAAAACAAAAGGTCTACAGCAGATGCTATCTTGTTGGCTCTTCACACAACCCTAGAACATCTAGACAGCAAAGATGGATAAATCAGGATGCTCTTTATTGATTACAGCTCAGCACTTAACACCATCATTGCCTCAAAACTAATTAGCAATCTCCAAGACCTGGGTCTCAATATATCCTTGTACAATTGGATCCTGGATTTCCTCACTTGTAGACCCTAGTTAGTTTGGATTGGCAAAAACATCTCATCCACAATCTCCATCAGCACAGGAGCACCACAAGGATGTGTACTTAGCACCCTGCTCTACTCGGTTTATACCTATGACTGTGTGGCTAAGTACAGCTCCAACACCAGATACAAGATACCACTGTTGTGGACTGTAGCAAAGGGGATGATGAATCAGAATGCAGGAGGGAGACTGAAGACTTGGCTAAGTGGTGTAATAACGACAACACCTTACTCAATGTCAATAAGACCAAGGAACTGATTGTACACTTCAGGAGAGGGAAACCAGAAGTCTAAGAGTCAGTAAATCATCGGAGGATCAGAGGTGGAGAGGGTCAGTAACTTTAAATTCCTGGGTGTCACTATCTCAGAGGACCTGTCATGGACCCATCATATAAATATTATTGTGAAAAAAGCACAACAGCTCCTCTATTTCCTCAGGAGTCTGCAGCGTTTCAGCATGTCATCAAAAACCTTGGCAAATATGGCCTGGTATGGGAACACCAATGCCTTTGAGCGGAAAATCCTACAAAAGGAAGTGGATTCAGCCCAGTACCTCACAGGTAAAACCCTCCCAACCACTGAGCGCATCTACATAAAATGTTGCTATAGAAAAGCAGGATCCATCGTCAAAGATCCTCACCACCCAGCCCATGCTCTTTTCTCGCTGCTGCCATCAGGTAGTAGGTACAGGTGTGTCAGGACTTGCACCACCAGATTCAAGAACAGTTGAAATCCCTCAACCATCAAACTCTTGAACAAAAGGAGATAGATACACTCATTTAAGGACTCTGTTATATTGTTAATTCATGCTCGATATTTATTGCTATTTATTTATATCTGCATTTGTAGTTTGTTACAGTTATCAGTTGCTGATGTTTTCAGATTACAGTTACTGTTCTATAGAGTTGCTAAGGTATGCCCAGAGAGAAAAAATCTCAGGGTTATATCTATTCACCCTCAAGGAAAAACAATGATTTATGTATATCTTTTTGCATTTTAGAGAAAATGTTAATATAAAAAATAGCAGCAGTAAAGCAACGTTTGTGGCATTGAGGCCTTCGAGAGGGATTCATTCTCAATAGAACAAGACTTCTATTTTATTTTTATGCAAAAATTGCTGGCTAGTTTTGTTTGGGAATACATTTGGTGTGCTCTACTGCAATAAAGATCACTGCTGGTAAAACTGGAAATCTGTTTAGTGTTGTTAACTCTCGCTTGTATTCATAAGTGCATAAACTTTTTGTCAACCAATATAACTAACTGTTCTTACCAATACAGAATCAGAATAAGAATCGGGTTTTATTATCCTTGCCTTTCATTGAAATTTGTTGTTTTGCAGCAGCAAAACACTGCAAAGACATAAAATTACTATCAATTACCAAACAATAGTAGGACAAAAAAGGAATAGTGAGGAAATGTTCATAGATTCATGGTCTGTTTAGAAATCTAGTGACAGTTGTTGAGTGAGTCTTCAGACGCCTGTACCTCCTCCCTGAAGGTAATAATGAGGAGAGTGTATGTCCTGATGGTGAGGGTCCTTAATGATGGATGCTGCCTTCTTGTGGCATCGCTTCCTGAAGATGTTTTCAATTGTGGAGAAGGTTTTGCCTCTGATAGAGCTGGCTGAGTCTACTAAGGCTGAGAAGTGGTGGATGGAGTTCAATGCAGAGAAGTATAAAGTGGTTTACTTTGGAAGATTGAACCTGAAGCGTTAATAGCAGGATTTTTAACTATGTGGAAGCATAGTGGGATCTTAGGATTCCTGTCTACAGACCCTTCAAAGTTGCAGTAGTCAAGAAACCTTATGGTGTGTTGGCCTTCATTAGTTGGGGGATTGAGTTCAACAGCCATGAGGTAGGGTTGCAGCTCTAAAAAACCCTGGTTAAACCACACTTGGAACATTGTGTTCATTTCTGGTCACCTCATTGAAAGTATGTAGAAGCTTTAGAGGAGGTGCAGAGGAAATTCATCATAACGCTGCCTGGATAAGAGAGAATGAAAGTGTTTCTCTTTGGAGAGAAGGAGGATGAAAGGTGTACAAATTGATAAGAAGCACAGATAAAGTAGACAGCCAGAGACTTTTTCCCGGGGTGGAAGTGGCGAATGTGAGGTGCTAATAACTTTAAGGTGCTTGGAGGGAAGTGTAAGGGAGATGTCAGAGGTACATTCTATTTTTTTTACACAGAGAGTGGTAGATGCCAAAAGAGGTGGTAGAGCAGAGGTTCCCAACTACAGGTCCAAGGACCCCTCAGTTAATGTTAAAGGTCCATGGCATAAAAAGTTTAGGACTCCCTGTGGTGGACACAGATAGATTAGGGAAATTTAAGGTACTGTTAGATAGATATGTAGCTGAAAGAAAACTGGAGGACTATGTTGGAGGGAAGGGTTAGATTGATCTTGGAGAAGACAAAGGGCTGACACAACATTGTGGGCCAAAGGATTTGTATTGTGCTGCACTGTTCTATGATCTATGTTGTATGTTTTAATCTTCTGCAGCCTCTTACAATCCTGTGGATTGCAACCTTGAAACCAGACTGTGATGCAACCAGCCAGAATGCTCTCTAGCATACACCTATAATAATTTGCAAGTCTTTGGTGCCAGATCAAACTTACATTCCTAACAAAGTTAAGCCATTGGTTTGCTCTCTTCATGAATGCATCAGTACAATGGGTCCCAGGAACAATATGCTGCCACCTAGGAGCTTAAAGTTGTTCAAACGTACCACCATGGAGTGTTCTCCATTCAATAAAATTATAGCCAATCTTCTACATCAACACAACTTCCATTTTGAAGTGGTAAATTGGATTAGACATTAGCTCAATGGAAGAAGCCAAAGAATGGTAGTGGACGATTGCTTCTCAGAATGGAGGCCTGTGACTAGTGGTGTGCCACAGGGATCAGTGCTGGGTCCATTGTTATTTGTCATCTATATCAATGATCTGGATGATAATATGGTAAACTGGATCAGCAAATTTGCTGATGATACAAAGATTGGAGGTGTAGTGGACAGTGAGGAAGGTTTTCAAAGCTTGCAGAGGGATTTGGACCAGCTGAAAAAATGGGCTGAAAAATGGCAGATGGAGTTTAATACAGACAAGTGTGTGGTATTGCACTTTGGAAGGATAAATCAAGGTAGAACATACAGGGTAAATGGTAAGGCACTGAGGAGCGCAATAGAACAGAGGGATCTGGGAATACAGATACAAAATTCCCTAAAAGTGGCATCACAGGTAGATAGGGTCGTAAAGAGAGTTTTTGATATATTGGCCTTTATTAATCAAAGTATTGAGTATAAGAGCTGAAATGTTATGATGAGGTTGTATGAAGCATTGGTGAGGCCAAATCTGGAGTATTCTGTTCAGTTTTGGTCACCAAATTACAGGCAGGATATTAATAAGGTTGAAAGAGTGCAGAGAAGGTTTACAAGGATGTTGCTTGGATTGGAGAAACTCAGTTACAGAGAAAGGTTGAATAGATTAGGACTTCATTCCCTGGAGTGTAGAAGAATGAGGCGAGATTTGATAGAGGTATATAAAATTATGATGTGTATAGATAGAGTGAATGCAAGCAGGCTTCTTCCACTGAGGCAAGGGGAGAAAAAAAACAGAGGACATGGGTTAAGGGTGAAGGGTGAAAAGTTTAAAGGGAACATTGGGTGGGGGGGGGGTTTCTTCACATAGAGAGTGGTGGGAGTGTGTAATGAGCTGCCAGATAAGGTGGTAAATGCAGGTTCTTTTTTAACATTTAAGAATAAATTGGACAGATACTTGGATGGGAGGTGTATGGAGGGACATGGTCTGTGTGCAGGTCAGTGAGACTAGGCAGAAAATGGTTCGGCACAGCCAAGAAGTGCCAAAAGGCCTGTTTCAGTGCTGCAGTTCTTCTATGGTTTCTATGGTTTCTATGTCCTAACCACATATATATATTGATCCCCTTAATATCAAAAATTATTTTGTTATTCTGCTTAGTAGCAACTAAGCCTCCATTGCCTTCTTGAGTAGTGAATTCAAGAAGTTACTGCTATCTAGATGAAGAAATTTCTTCTTAAATCAGTCCTAAATCAGTATTATTTTATTCTAAGTATGGAACTGCTGGTTCTGAACATCTTACTGAGGAAAATATTGGTCTGCATCTCACTCAATAATCCTCACAGGAAAATTGTATGCTCTCTTGATGGGCCTTGCCCTCCCACCCAATCATCTCCACCCTTGTTGCCACGCACAGCATTACTGCTGAGAATTGAGACAAATTCTTCTGGTTCCCTCCAAGGGAACTATGTATCGTCTGTGAGACCTTCTCTCAATGGTCAGCAATGAGTCACTAACCACTGGCAGCAATTTTTTTCTCATCTGTCTGCTAAAACAGACAATTTCTTATTTTGAGACAGAAGTCCCTGGTTTCAGACATCATCAGTCAGGGGAATCATTATCCCTGAACTTAACTTAAATCAGGTCCCACAAAAACTTTAGAGACACAGAGTGCAGATGCTGGAATCTGAAGAAACACATAACATCATTCATTCGGTATGTACCGTGTCATAGAACATGGGTGATCATGGTCTTTCCATGACAATGATTGTTCATGGCAAATTCTTCTACAGAAGTGGTTTGCCATTGCCTTCTTCTGGGCAGTGTCTTTATAAGATGGGTGTCTCCAGCCATTATCAATACTCCAGAGCTTGTGTGCTTGACGTCAGTGGTCACATAACCAGGACTTTTGATCTGCATCAGCTGCTCATATAGTCATGCGCCACGTGCTCCCATGACTTCACATGACCCTGACTGGGGGTCTAAGCAGATGCTACATCTTACCCAACAGTGACCTGCAGGCTAGCAGACAGAAGTAGCACCTTACACCTCCTTTGGTAGAGATGTATCCCTATCCCATTACCCAGAACACATAAAATATAGGAGGAAAAGGTTTGTAAGTTTTAGTGGGAGCTCAAATTCTTCTGAACTCCAGAGCACAAAAATACAGAGTCTTTAACGTCTCTCCATCTGACAAGCCCACCATTCTAGTATTCAATCTTGTATACCCTTGTTATGTTCCTTTCCTGTATCTTTTCTTAGGTAGGGAAACTAGAGCTTTACACAGTGCTCTAGGTGCAGTCTTACAAGATCCTATATAACTGATTGAAATGCCTCTATTCTTGTACTCAAATCAGCTTGCAATGTAGGCCAGCTCATGCTTTGCTTTCCAAATCGAAGGTGGAATGTTAGTGTGGAGGGAAGGAAAGACAAAGAACCACAGGAGGATAATGAAGAAGGAGAAGGAAAAGTAGATGAGGGGTAGAGTGACAGAGTTGGAGTAGGCATGGGGCAGAAATAGATGAGGGTATGTAAGGGGTGAGAGCAGCAAGATAAAAAGTGATTGATGGCTGCCAGAACAGGAGAATGCATAACCAATAAATCCAAGTGAACTGCTCAAAGTGAGCACCAAGCATTCATGATGTCCACAGGCACCTTGTGTCTCGTGTTATTGAGCTGTTACATCCCGCACCCCCCCTCACCAAGAATAGTGTGCTTATGAGTATGGATGGAATTATTGAATCAGCATTGTCACAGTAGGCATTAACTATAAGCACATTCAGTCTATATTTCTTATTTCTTCAACTATTGAAATATAGAATGTTAAAATAAATTTTCCTTGTTATATTTAAGAATGTAACTGGTTTTTGAGGTGTAAACTCATCTGTAACTGCATTCAGTTTGGAGAATAAGCCATCTGTATCATAAATGGTTGACAACCTTCCACTGAGGAAAAAAACTAAGATTGTCAGGGAAGACAGAAATAGGGTAGGAACTGGCGCCACCAGCAGGTGACATATCAGGTTGCATCATCACACACGATTGCATATAAATTTGCCCTCTTGTACAATGCATAGAACTCTGCCATATCAAACTGATGCATTGCACAGAGCGTAGAACACTGTCGTGTCAAATTGTTGTATTACACAGTGCACAGAACATTTTCACATCAAGCATTATCTAACGCATGTTGGGCATGTTGCCACATCAGTGTGCAAATTTACAATTCACACTGTAAAAGCATTGTAGGGGGAAAAAGACTTTTGAGAAGTACCCTACTGGACCACCAACCGAGAACTGGAAAGCCATATCAACTCTTCTTTGGATGACCTGAACATAAACATCCATGTGGTTTCCTTTAGTATCTTTTTCACCAATCCCTGTACTGCTACAAAACTGACATCCTGTAACAATATGCAGCCTTTCTCAACGTTTTTGCCCTGGAGGAACCCTTGAAATAATTTTCAGGTCTCAGGGAAACTCTGCATAAAAATGATCATATTTAGAGCTCATGGTACATTAGAGTGACCAGTAAGCTGTAGATATAATAATCAAAAAATAATTTTCAGTGTTCCTTTGAGTAAAGAATGAATTTTTAACCAACCTTTCTTGGAAAAAAGACAGTTAAGGTTAGCTTACCTTTCTTGAAATTTTTCTTTCTCCTTCATAAATTTTATAAACTCATAAAGCAAACAGGAAAAATGTCTCAATACTGGGTTGAACTTGAGATAAGCACACATGGATCTCACATTCAACTGAAATGAGACAATATCTGTCCTCGCTCTTGATGCTTGTTAAACAAAAAAAAGCTTGCTCGCACATGTAAAAAGTTGAAAACTGCAGCAAAATGTTTATTGTTTTCCTATGAATGGCAGGATACTCTTCTTTCACAGAAATCCAGAACTTGTCCAGGGCTAGGTCAGTAAGTCTCATCTTGAGTGCACGATCAGATTGCAGCTCATAAAGTTCTTCCTCTTCTCTCAAAGTCAGGTTCACAAATTGAGCAGAAGATTCAGAGAAAGGGTCCCTCACCCAGTCATACACATGGGTTGAAAGGAAGGAAAAATACTGTTCAATTTTGTTCTGTAGTTCTTCCAGATGGTTTTCAATAAGACTCGAGACTTTCTGATATCCTTCCTCACTCTCAAGCCCAAGCAGCAATGGAAACATTTCAGAAATCCCTTTTGCAGCATGAATTTTCCAAAGATTCTGTCTCCTTTTAAATCCAAGAATCTTTTCTCTTGAATTCAAAACATTTTCTCCAGGGCCTTGCAGACACTTGTTCAACTGGTTCATATGATGAAAAGTGTCTGCTAAGTAAGCTAGTTTCTGCAGCCATTCTTCATCTTCAAAGCTCTTAGCAAAATCTGGCCTACTATTTTCTTGAAAGTACTCCTGCAATTCATCTTTCTGCTCGAACACCCTATGAGAACTCTTCCTCTACTAAGCCACCAGATTTCTGTATGTAGCAGGAGATTGGTGTGCTCTTAGTCCAGGTTTTCACACAGGCAATGTTCCGACAAGAACTATCCTTTGTTATTCAAATAACAAGCTATGGGTAACAAAGGACATTAAGGACATCCTGAACACTAAAAAGAGGGCGTTTAGAGGTGGAAATAGGGAGGAGCTGAGGGCAATACAGAGGGACCTGAAAGCCAGGATCAGGGAGGCTAAAGACAGGTACAGGAGGAAGCTTGAGTGGAAACTCCAGCAGAACAACATGAGAGGGGTCTGCAGGGGGATGAGGACTATCAATGGGTTTCGGCAAACTAGCAACAGAGGAGCTGAAGGCAGTGTGGACAGGGCCAACGAACTTAACCTGTTCTTTAACAGATTTGACATTGTGACCCCTGCCCATCCCCCACATGAACCATCGGTTGTTGGCCCCCAACCAGCACATATTCCACTCTCTCCTCCTACCCCTCCTCACAGTCCCCCACCCTGCTCTCATGACTATACCCCTTCCCCACACAAAACCACCACGGTGGGCTTCACAGCTGAACAGGTGAGAAGACAACTGAAACGTCTCAACCCAAGCAAGGCTGCAGGACCGGATGGTATCAGTACCAGGGTGCTCAAAGCCTGTGCCCCTCAGCTATGTGGAGTACTTTGCCATGTCTTCAACCTGAGCCTGAGGCTCCGGAGGGTTCCTGTACTGTAGAAAACATCCTGCCTCATCCCTGTGCCGAAGACGCCGCGCCCCAGCGGCCTCAATGACTACAGACCGGTGGCATTGACCTCCCACACCATGAAGACCCTGGAGAGACTTGTTCAGGAGCTGCTCCGGCCTATGGTCAGATCCCCTCCAGTTCGCCTACCAGCCCCAACTAGGAGTTGAGGATGCCATCATCTACCTGCTGAACCGTGTCTACGCCCACCTGGACAAGCCAGCGAGCACTGTGAGGGTCATGTTTTTTGACTTCTCCAGTGCGTTCAACATCAAAGGCAGAGGTCAGTAAGGGCCTCACCTTTGTCCCCCTTCGCCCACACCTCAGCGAGTTCCGTGTTCGCCACAATGCGGAACTCTTCTTCCGCTGTCTCCATCTCCGAGCCTACTTCTTCGGCAAGGACTCTTCCACCCCCACCGATGACCCCTTCTCCCGTCTTCAACCCTCCTCTTCTTCATGGACACCCCGCTCTGGTCTTCTGCCTGCTCTGGATCTCTTTATCGCTAACTGCCGACGGGACGTCAACCGTCTCGACTTCACCACACCTTGTTCCCATTCCAACCTTACTCCTTCCGAACGCTCTGCTCTCCACTCCCTCCGCACTAATCCTAACCTTATTATTAAACCCGCCGATAAGGGAGGTGCTGTTGTAGTCTGGCGTACTGACCTCTACCTTGCCGAGGCACAGCGACAACTCATGGATACCTCCTCTTATTTCCCTCGATCGTGACCCCACTAAGGAGCACCAGGCCATTGTCTCCCACACCATCACCGACTTTATCTGCTCAGGAGATCTCCCATCCACTGCTACCAATATTATAGTTCCCACACCTCGCACTTCCTGTTTCTACCTCCTACCCAAGATCCACAAACCTGCCTGTCCTGGCAGACCTATTGTCTCAGCTTGCTCCTGCCCCACCAAACTCGTTTCTGCATACCTCGACACGGTTTTAACCCTCCTTGTTCAATCCCTTCCGACCTATGTTCGTGACACTTCTCACGCTCTTAAACTTTTCGATGATTTTAAGTTCCCTGGCCCCCACCGCTTTATTTTCACCATGGATGTCCAGTCCCTATCTACTTCCATCCCCCGTCAGGAAGGTCTCAAAGCTCTCCACTTCTTTTTGGATTCCAGACCTAATCAGTTCCCCTCTACCACCACTCTGCTCCGTCTAGCGGAATTAGTCCTTACTCTTAATAATTTCTCCTTTGGCTCCTCCCACTTCCTCCAAACTAAAGGTGTAGCTATGGGCACCCGTATGGGTCCTAGCTATGCCTGTCTTTTTGTTGGCTTTGTGGAACAATCTATGTTCCGTGCCTATTCTGGTATCTGTCCCCCACTTTTCCTTTGCTACATCGACGACTGCATTGGCGCTGCTTCCTGCACGCATGCTGAGCTCGTTGACTTTATTAACTTTGCCTCCAACTTTCACCCTGCCCTCAAGTTTACCTGGTCCATTTCCGACACCTCCCTCCCCTTTCTAGATCTTTCTGTCTCTGTCTCTGGAGACAGCTTATCCACTGATGTCTACTATAAACCTACTGACTCTCACAGCTATCTAGACTATTCCTCTTCTCACCCTGTCTCTTGCAAAAATGCCATCCTCTTCTTGCAATTCCTCCGTCTTCGCCGCATCTGTTCTCAGGATGAGGCTTTTCATTTCAGGACAAGGGAGATGTCCTCCTTTTTTAAAGAAAGGGGCTTCCCTTCCTCCACTATCAACTCTTCTCTCAAACACATCTCCCCCATTTCACATACATCTGCTCTCATTCCATCCTCCTGCCACCCCACTAGGAATAGGGTCCCCCTGGTCCTCACCTACCACCCCACCAGCCTCCGGGTCCAACATATTATTCTCCGTAACTTCCGCCACCTCCAACGGGATCCCACCACTAAGCACATCTTTCCCTCTCCCCCCTCTCTGCTTTCCGCAGGGATCGCTCCCTACACAACTCCCTTGTCCATTCATCCCCCCCCCATCCCTCCCCACTGATCTCCCTCCTGGCACTTATCCTTGTAAGTGGAACAAGTGTTACACATGCCCTTACACTTCCTCCCTCACCACCATTCAGGGCCCCAGACAGTCCTTCCAGGTGAGGCAACACTTCACCTGTGAGTCGGCTGGGGTGATATACTGCGTCCGGTGCTCCCGATATGGCCTTCTATATATTGGCGAGACCTGACGCAGACTGAGAGACCGCTTTGCTGAACACCTACGCTCTGTCTGCCAGAGAAAGCAGGATCTCCCAGTGGCCACACACTTTAATTCCACATCCCATTCCCATTCTGACACGTCTATCCATGACCTCCTCTACTGTAAAGATGAAGCCACACTCAGGTTGGAGGAACAACACCTTATGTTCCATCTGGGTAGCCTCCAACCTGATGGCATGAACATCGACTTCTCTAACTTCCGCTAATGCCCACCTCCCCCTCGTACCCCATCCGTTATTTATTTTTATACACACATTCTTTCTCTCACTCTCCTTCTCTCCCTCTGTCCCTCTGACTATACTCCTTGTCCATCCTTCGGGTTCCTCCCCCCCTTGTCTTTCTCCCCGGACCTTCTGTCCCATGATCCTCTCATATCCCTTTTGCCTATCACCTGTCCAGCTCTTGGGTCCATCCCTCCCCCTCCTGTCTTCTCCTTTCATTTTGAATCTCCCCCTCCCCCTCCCACTTTCAAATCTCTTACTAACTCTTCCTTCAGTTAGTCCTGATGAAGGGTCTCGGCCTGAAATGTCAACTGTACCTCTTCCTAGAGATGCTGCCTGGCCTGCTGCGTTCACCAGCAACTTTGATGTGTGTTGCTAACCGCACATTTATCCACATTAAACTGCATCTGCCATGCCTCTGCCCACTCACCTAGCCTGTCCAAGTCACCCTGCATTCTCATAACATCCTCCTCACATTTCACACTGCCACCCAGCTTTGTGTCATCGGCAAATTTGCTAATGTTACTCTAATTCCCTCATCTAAATCATTAATATATCTTGTAAGCAGCTGCGGTCCCAACATTGAGCCCTGCAGTACCCCACTGGTTACCACCTGCCATTCCAAAAGGGACCCATTAATCGCGACTCTTTGTTTTCTATCAGCCAGCCAATTTTCAATCCATGTCAGTACTCTGCCCCCAATACCATGTGCCCTAATTTTGCCCACAAATCTCCTATGTGGGACTTTATCAAAGGCTTTCTGAAAGTCCAGGTACACTACATCCACTGGCTCTCCCTGTCTACTTGCATAGTTACATCCTCAAAAAATTCCAGAAGGTTAGTCAAGCATGATTTCCCCTTCGTAAATCCATGCTGACTCGGACCGATCCTGTTACTGCTATCCAGATGTGTAGTAATTTCATCTTTTATAATTGACTTCAGCATCTTTCCCACCACTGACGTCAGGCTAACCAGTCTATAATTCCCTGTTTTCTCTCTTCCTCCCTTCTTAAAGAAAGGGACAACATTAACCACCCTCCAATCCACAGGAACTGATCCTGAATCTATAGAACATTGGAAAATGATTACCAATGTGTCCACGATTTCTAAAGCCACCTCTTTAAGTACCCTGGGATGCAGACCATCAGGTCCCGGGGACTTATCAGCCTTCAGACCCAACAGTCTATCCAACACCATTTCCTGCCTAATATAAATTTCCTTCAGTTCATCCATTACCCTAGGTCCTTTGGCCACTATTATTGTAATAGTACCTTATTTTCTGAACTCCAACCCTTTTGCAATAAAGGATTGGAGTTCACCGTGTGTTATGGTGCCTAAGCCAGACAATAGTATTAGGTTTTGTACAGATTACAGGAAGGTGAATGCTGTGACAAAGACTGATGCATATCCAATCCCTAGGGTAGATGATTGTGTGGATAAAGTTGGACATGCCAAGTTCCTTGCAAAGATTGATTTGTTAAAAGGTTATTGGTGTGTTCCATTGACTGATGGCGGTAGAGAGATTTCTGCGTTTGTAACCCCATCCAGGTTATATGAATATAATGTTCTTCCATTTGGGATGAAGAATGCACCAGGTACATTCCAAAGGATGATTAATAAGGTGATTCATGGGTTAAAAGATACAGATGCCTATATTGATGATTTAGTTACGGGAAATAGTACTTGGAAAGCATATATTACTGTGGTGGAGAAACTATTTGAAAGACTTTCAAAAGCTAACTTAACTATTAACTTAGCTAAAAGTGAATTTGGCCATGCCACAGTGACCTGCCTTGGCTATGTTGTGGGTCAGGGAAAATTAGCACCCGTTCAGGCGAAAGTTCAGGCAATTTTAGAAGTACCCACTCCAACTGGTAGAAAAACTCTCAGAAGATTCTTGGGTATGGTAGGATATTACAGAAAATTTTGTAAGCATTTTGCGAACATTGCTCTTCCATTAACTAACCTCTTGAAGAAAAATGAAAAGTTTGTTTGGTCAGAGCTTTGTCAAGAGGCCTTTGATAAATTGAAAACTATAGTATGTAGTCAACCTGTGCTCAAATCTCCTGACTTTGAATAACCATTTTCATTAGCTGTAGATGCTAGTGATGAAGCTGCAGGAGCAGTGTTACTTCAAAGAGATAAGGGTGATGAAGTTGATCATCCGGTAGTTTACTTTTCTAAGAAATTTAATGCCCATCAAAGAAATTATTCAACAATAGAAAAGGAATTATTATCTCTTGTTTTGGCTTTACAATATTTTGAAGTATGTGTTAGTACTACTCAGAAACCACACATAGTTTACACTGATCATAATCTGTTAGTGTTTTTGTGTAAGATGAAAAACAAAAATAGAAGATTACTAAATTGGAGCTTAAAGTTACAGGAGTACAATATTTTGATCACCCACATTAAAGGTAAAGATAATGTGATTGCTGATTGTCTATCTAGATGTTAAATGTACAATGAAATTTTTTTATGGAGTGGTATTTTAATATTTGTAACACTCCTACTATATTCTAGTTTGTAAAGTGCTGAAAGATAATACAGTGTATATTCTGTATGTTGTAAATTTTATACCTTTGTATTTTTTTGAGGGAGGTGTTACATACCTCAAGGAGATCTTGTGACTTTCTTGTGAGAATGATGTAATGGTCTTTTGGAGGTCACCTGATGTAATTTTCCCACCCATGTGAGGGCACGTGATGACATGTTCACCACGGGTATAAGAGGGAAGACCCCTGGTGACGCAGTTAGTTTTCCAGTTAGAACGTCAATGAGATATTCTGCTCCGCTGCTTATTTGCATTATGACACAGTTTTGATTTTAAACAGAGTTTTATGTTCTAATGTAAGGTACAGAAGTCTGAGTCAGTGGTTTGACCAATCACTGTCAGGCCTGTTAATGTATCTTTTCAGTAACGCTGGAGAGTGAAGACGGGACCCTGAAGGAGGCGTTCGACTGGTTTGGAAAGGATCGACCATTATTGAATTTGTTCAAGAAAGTGATCTGCATGAGATAGTCTCTGCTAAAAAGGAAGCAGAAAAGGCTGTGCAGGCTCTATTCTACAGAGGAGGAAGGTCAGTGCCCTTAAAACCATTTTATTTCCGTCAACGTGATTCCTGTGGACAAGGCAGGATCTGACTGGGAGTGGCAGTGACGTCCTGTCTTCGAGGAATTCGTTACTTCATGAAAGTCTCTCCTAATTGACTATATAAATCTCTTGGACTTTAAAATTTACCATTCGAAGAACTGTGTTTGAATTTATCGCTTTAAGAACTGGTTTCGTATTATTGCTTTAAGAACTAGTACCGAGTAGCAATTTATTGAATGGCCGCATAGCCATTTACTTCTGGTTAGGGTTTTCATTTTTTTTTCCATTGTTTATCAGGGTTTAATAAATGTTAGTTTGTTTATAAATTCTGACTCGATATATTCATTGCTGCCGATCACGTGACACTATCTAAACATCTCTTGAAAGCCTGTAATGTTTTTGCCTCACCACAATACCAGGCAGTGCATTCCAGACATCCACCGCTCCGTGTAAAAGACTTACCCCTTTGAACCTTCAATGCATACACTCTGGTATTAGATATTTCTACCTGGGAAGAAAGAAACTCCTTGTCCACGTTATCTATGCCTCTTATAATCATTTAAATCTCTATCAGATCTCCCCGCAGCCTCTGCCACCCCAAAGAAAACAATGCAAGTTTGTCCAAAGTTTGTCCAGCCTGTCATTATAGCACACGAGGTTGGGGATATGCAGCTACGAGAATTATTTATGTACAATACAGAAAATGGTGTTACCTGCATGTATTGTCAGTTGCTGGAGAATTTGCAGGTGGGAAGAAGTGGGGTGATATTTGGAAACTTGACTTTTTAAAGCATCATATAGCAAGCCAATCACATATGGATGGTGTGCAAAAGCTCCGGTGAGAAAATCCTTCATTACCCACTACAGGCTGGCTACTTATGTTTTGTGAGAGTGCAGATGAACAAGAGCAAAAATGATCAAACCCAGAGGAGATCAAAGTTCTTATTGCACAGCACAAGATTTTTGTGTACACTTGTCATTACAGATTAGAGGGAGCATTGGTCCTGCTACCCCGACCATCATCCCCTAGTAAGCTCCTTGCTAAGTGTCAAGGACCACTTACAGTAGTGAGACAGGTGAACCCAACTATCTATGAGGTCCTGCACCCAGTGTTAGACCTACCTTGAACACCTGGAAGGAGGGAAGGGTTCTGCCAACAGCACATGTCTACTGGTCCACCAGTTTGCAGAAGATGATGACCCAGAAGGGATCTTGGAGGCCTGGAAGGGGCTTGAGAAGGATGACCTCTCCTATCTTGATGGCCGCCAAGCACTGCAGAAGCAGATGGTGCTTGCTGACTTTCTGTAGCTGTTCCAGAAGAGACCAGGGCTGACAAAGGTCCATTAGGATCAGACCTGACCATGGTTCAGTACATTAACACTGCTACAGAGTGCCAGAGTGATTTATGAGGGTCCTGAATTATGAAATTCAGATCTTGCTGGAGCTGGGAGTCATGGAGCCTTCAAATAGTGAGTCGAGCAGTCCTACAGTTATTGTCTCCATGAAGGATGACACCCTGAGGGTATGCATTGATTTCTGGAGGTTGAGTGCCTTTTCATTTTTTGATATTTATCCTATGCCTGCATTGTTGAGCTACTAGAAGGAATTACATTACCACACCAGACCTTTGTGAGGGTTCCCCTGGGTGACCAATCAAGCCCCTTCACTGCCTTCCGCACACCCCTCAGTTCACCATATTGCCCCTTTGGTCTTCATGGTGCATCAGCAACCTCTGATTAACCTTGTTGGGAAGCTTGTAAGCAATCCAGTGACTTGGACTGAAAATATTTTTAAAGCCTGTGCTCCTCAACTGTCCTTCGGAGCCCAGACTTTGACAAACAGTGCGGTGGATCTCTTAGGAGTAGGCATTGGCCCAAGAGAACCTGGAGAAGAGCGACCTGTCCTTTACATGAGCCGAAAACTCCTCCCAAGGGAAACCAAGCTGTCCACCATTGAAAAGGAGTTTCTCACCATTAAGTGGGCTGTTGACAGCCTCTGGTACTACTTCCATGGCAGGAAGTTTGACTTTTACACAGACCACAGTGTTAGCATGGATTCAGACAATGAAGGACCGTAATGCCAGAATGACACTGTGATACCTGCAGCTCCAACCCTTCAAATTCTGGGTCCACCATAAAGCATGGAAAGGAAATGCTACTGCAGACTACCTGTCTCACTGCTGAGCATCATCATCGCAGGAGAGGAGGGTGATAACGTGATGGAGTGCACTCCATAAATGCTTTCCCTACACATGTGCATTTTCACACACACTAACATTGCCTTGTCATTCTGTTGTTGTTGTGCTGAGTGTACGTATTTCAATGTCTTCCCCAGTATATTCTTATAATGGGTCCTAAACCGAGCTGATGTGTTTGGATTGGCTTTATGGCGCCTTTCCCACCATACATAGTGCAATGTTCCCTTTCTTTAGTAATGGGGATATGTAAATGAGTATATCTTGTTTGTATACAGTATTCAATGTAGGTACTTCTGTTTATTTTGTAATATGATTGTAACTACTTTGTGGGGTGCATCGTCTTCTAATTCATGTGTTGTCTAGTCTTAAGTTAACTTTGTTGGTATGTCCTGGTGTGGGAGGGAGAGATTGGGGCTGCTGGGAGTTCACATTAGACGAAAATAAGTATGGAGCTATTATTGTGATTACTGGTAGTTATCGTTTTGTAAATATTGGCAATATTTTCACTTTTTGTTAATTTTTGAAAGTTTGATTTTTGATGTACCTAATAAACACCCTTGCACTAAAATGCTAAGCAACTTCAGCAATTTTTCCTTTGGTCATAACCCACGTATCTAACATACATATACACACACATGCACACACACATATATTTACATGTGCATACACATACATATGCATTTACAAATGCATACGCATACATATTTATGCATGCACACTTACATTCACTCTTGTGCATACACACCCATGCATGTACATATACATATATCTATATCATACTCCATAGTATTGAGAGCGAGCTGTTGCCCGTGCAGCAGGCTCTCCCTTTCCTGGAAGCGAATGAATTGAAAGGAACTGCGGAAACTGATGACATTTGGCATCATAGGAGTTGCCAGTTAGCATTGAACTCAACATAGGACTGCCTTAGGAACTCCAGCCCTAGATTTTACCTCGGAGGTTTACTCCCAAAGCCTTCCCAATGAGTAGCCAAGGCAGTGGAGGCTTGAGATCAGAGTTTTCCTTTTCCTGGGTGAGCTGCCAATCATGGCTGATGAGCCTCATCTTCCCGAAGTGACTGCTTTCACACACAAGCACTCACATACATATATGAGCTCAGTACTTAAATACTGATTTCAACTCACATAGGTGAATGATCTAGGGGTGCTAGTGCCAATAATGGTCTCCTCTAGAAGTTCATGTAACTAGTTGCTAAGTAAATGTAATTGTTATGTCCCTGTTCCTGCCAGGAACATCCTGAGATACAGGGAATACAGGCAGGGATGGGGATTTAATGCAATGTTCAGTGTTTGTGGCCATCTCAATACCAAACACATATGTTTGCTGTTGTGTGCTGAGGGTAGCAGACACCAACAGAATCAACAAACTCATTCGTAAGGCCAGTGATGTTGTGGGGATGGAACTGGACTCTCTCACCGTGGTGTCTGAAAAGGGGATGCTAAGTTACATGCCATCTTGGTCAACGTCTCCCATCCACTACATAACGTACTGGGTGGGCACAGGAGTACATTCAGCCAGAGACTTATTCCACCGAGATGCAACACAGAGCGTCATAGGAAGTCATTCCTGCCTGTGGCCATCAAACTTTACAACTCCTCCCTTGGAGGGTCAGACACCCTGAACCAATAGGCTGGTTCTAGATTTATTTCATAATTTACTGGCATAATTTACATATTACTATTTAACTATTTATGGTTCTTTTACTATTTATTATTTATAGTGCAACTGTAATGAAAACCAATTTCTCCCGGGATCAATAAAGTATGACTATGACTATATGACTGCAATCCTTTGGCAGTATGGGAAAAATCAGAGACAGTGATAGAGCTGTCGGGCATAACAGCTTAAGCTTTGACAAACTTCTATAAATGTGTAGTCAACAGTGAACTGACTGGCTGCATCACGGCTTAGTATGGAAACACCAATGCCCTTGAATGAAAAATCCTGCATAAAGGTGGATTCAGCCCAGTACACCATGGGTAAAGCCTTCCCAATCATTGACCACATCTACATGAAATGCTTTCGTAGGGAAGCAGCATCCATCATTAAAGATCTGTTTTTGCTGCTGCCGTCAGGTAGAAGTACAAGAGCCTCAGGACTCGCACCTCCAGGTTCAAAAACAGTTACTACCCCTCAACCATCAGGCTCTTGAATAAAAGGTGATAACTGCAGTCTCTTGTTCGTCCATTGAGATGTTCCCACAACTAATTATCTCACTTTAAGGACTCTTTATCTTGTTATTTCATGTTCTCATTATTTATTGTTATTTATTTATATTTGCATTTGCAGTTTGTTGCCTTCTGCACTGTACTTGATCTTTTACTGATCCTGTCAGTTACTATCCTATAGATTTGCTGAGTATGCCTGCAGATGAAATTCGGGTTATATGTGGGGACATATATGTACTCTGATAAAAAAAATTACTTTGAACTTAGAAAATAGAAAGGACTTGAGCAAGAGAAAATGGCATGCAAATAATTTTGATCATTTGAATATGAGCCTGTCAGATGCTGAGAACAAAATTACTGTAGCAGCTCTTTTAACTCATGACTCACTGATGCGACTTTCTTTTTATGTCAGCCCTTGGTCCTATCTCAGTACCAGTTGGAAGTGTAGTGGCGTAGTGTTTAAGTTACCGGACCAGCAGCAGAGCTGTGAGCCGCTGATCCTTAAATCCCACCGCAAACAATGAACCGTGCAAGAATACACCACCCCTACATATCCCCACACCTTCACAGCAATTCAGATGAAGCATCTTGACCTGAAACGTCAATTGTCTACTTGCCTCCACAAATGCCGTCTGATCCACTGAGCTCCTCTGGCAGTTTATGGACACCTAATGGCCAATAATGGCTGCATCAGGTGAGAGAATACAACAATATGATTTCACCTGGGAATGATCAATAATACCCTTTCATCCTGCATGTAATTAATTTTGAATCATTGAAAATAAAACAAAAGCTGTTCTGTTCATTGTCTGGACCTCAAGATGTTAGGAAACAAAAAAATAAATGGAAGAATGTGGTATGAACATCTACAAAAATAGTAAGAATTCTATTTTTTCTTGTAATGTTATACTGTGAATGTAATCAGTAGATGATTAAAGAAATCAAGCTTTTGTACATATTGTTAAAAAAAAGTAGACATAATTTTTTATTAGAATTTCATTTCTCTGTTTGTCCACTGGGTGGTGACTGAAGAACAGATCTGATAAAAGCCTAATCATATGCTTTTAACCTGAAAGTTTATGCAAGGGAGTCGAGGTTACTTTGAGGCAGTGAAAACTCCCAACAATTGCCTTTCCAAATGTGAAAAGCTAACTTTAAAATAAGATATGGAGCCTACAGCATGTGGTGACAGAATAGTTATTTGCAAATTTTCCATACACCTTTGTGTTAAATTAGCAGTGTTGCTTCAATTCCTCAGTGCAACAATTCCACAGTAGTTGTCTTAAAATAGATTTCCTGTCTGTTTCACCCTTCTTACTTCTAAATTTACACAAAAGCCTGCAGGAACACTGTCATATCCCTGAAGTGACAGAAAAGGCCAAGTGCTCAGATTCTGAGGTTCATGCCAGGTTAAAATTCAGTCATAAACGACTTGGAAATACAAGAAATATCAGCAACTGAAAAAAAAATGACAAATGCAACAATGTCCTTGGGAAGCTATATTTGCATAAATTTATTAGTCGAAGACATGTACGGTAGATACAAACATAATTAAATACAAGAAACAATTTCTAAACATCAATCACCTTGGTAATGTTGTCCTTACACATCTTAAAAACAGCATTTTGGAAGAAAATGGAAATTAAAAATCATCAGCTGTTCAAACCTCCAACTAGAGAATTTAACTTTCCTTTTTTTTAAAAAAGATTACAAAGAAACTGCACCTACTAATATGAGCAACACACCCGGCACATCCTGGAACAGACTCAAAACAGCCTCCCATACCCTTTGTCTGCACATTGTGAAATAGAACCCATTACCAATCAGAAAGAAAAAAAAGCAAAGCATTAGATATTTAAAAAGAGCAATGTGTATATATCTGATGAAGAGATTTCCCCCTTCAGTTAATGAACCTTAAAAAGTAAAATGGTTGCAATAGGAACCCACTTTAAAGCTGAATGAAGTACATTTTAGTCTGTCTTATTTGTTTGATTGAGGCCTGCCCTGTAGCACCCTGCTTAAAAAAAATCCTGTAAAGAGTAATTCCATTTCATTGCTCTCATCAATTACAAAGATCCTTGATGTGCTTTTTAAAAAATATACGACACAATCTACCTACCACTGATGATTCTGATTTTAAAATAACCTATCTTGATCAACCTGTTGCCTTGAAAAAAAATCTGTTAAGTCCTGCATCTAAACGAGTTATTAATTAATCTTCATTTGGGTAGTAAATTTCACTCTGAATAGCTTGGTCATCTGAAATTCTATGACAGAAAGAACATCAGCAGGCTTATTGTATTTAAGAGGCACATCCCACTGAGGACAGATGCTTTGCTGCCTCATTCAGCAAAGGGAAGGGTGCTGAAGAGGAGGCAGCTTTGGCCTGGGGTATAGTTTAGCCAGACTTCCCTGATGAGAATTTTATGGATGGATATGGCCACTGGCAGATTTGGGTGCTTTGCTGGAGATAACAAAGGGGATAATTAACCTGTGCTAAGGTATCTTTCTCTGGCAAACACCACTTAGAAGCAAGAAGGTCTTCTAAAACCAAAGTGGGTGCCATTGTCCAAAGTGGATATGGGAGTATGGAAATAAGATGCTGTTTTTTTTATATATTCTATCCCAGGTGTTTATAAATGTAATTCTCTACATGTTTGACAAGCAGTTTGGATCCTAAAAACACGAAGTATTGGAAGCATTTGTTCAGGAACCCTCGAATCTGTTAAACATTTCATCAACACAATAAGCGAAGTAATCCGGGAGTGTTCAAAGAACCCAGTTGCTGCTATACTGCTCGATGACTGGATTTTCACTAAAACTTTTGTGGAGTCCTTTTTAAAGGGTTCATGGTGATTTTAATACATTGATACAATACCTCATGATTCTAACTAGCATGGAGTTGAGAGGTAGTGTGTGTGTTAATGCACACATACAGGCAAGCAGCAAAATTTAAGTGTGAAAGCACTTTAGGTCTTTGAAACAATGCAATGTATGTCTTGACAAGCCAATTGTTTGAAGATTCAGCAGCATGCACAATATTTGAAATGAATACAAATCGAAGGCTGCTGTTCTGTGAAAGGATGCACTGATTACAGTATTATAATATAAAATGGCAGGGGGGAAATTTTACAAATTGTTTTTGGCATTCGGAGCGTGGAGAGATCAGTAACAATCGAATGTTTGACAATTCTGCCTGCCTCCACTGTGAATGGAACATGCACATGGCCACTCTCCCCACCGCAGCAGATCATTCAAGTGCAGAAAGCCTCACAGTCAATTCCAGTCCTAATCTCAGCCATCACATATGGTTGTTCACTGGCATCAGTGGGATGCTGGATTAGTCCCCTGCTTTAAGAGCACTCAGATCACTAACACATTAACTTTTCACCAGCTGAGGGAAATATTTCTGCACAAACTTTGATATTTGTGATTGCAGTGTTTACAAATTGACAACATTGAATCAACTTGGACAGACATTAATATAAACTCCCCATTAGTAGAACCAACTTTTGAATCAACTGATTCACTTACAAAATCCTTTGACTTCTACTGAATTCTATTGAAGAGCCCAAGTGATGCATTGTTTACACTTTTCCTCCCTTCTCCCTTTCGACAAATGTGAAAACTATCTGTTTTAATCCACTGTAAAATAATGTTTGAAACATAGTAACAAACAGGTTGAACACTTGTATTTCAGAGTGAATGACTTGTCTCTTGTCTGATTTATTAGACATGGTAGACGTCTGGCATTATTGCCAGCCACCAGTTTCTGAATTGCTAAGAAGAACTGGGTGGTTAGCATGGGTTACTGCACTGCCATTATTTCACAAATTCCAATTAAATTGCACTATTTCCAGCAAAATAGTAACCATGTTGAAAGGTGGACAACTGCCTTCAAAAATATTCATCAAGCTCCCTCTGTCTCGCTCTCTCACACACACACCCACACCGCCAACACTGGCCAGATGCAGTGGTTGCGTTCCTCTGCAGTTTCCACCCAAAGCCTGTTGGCTTGGAAAGGGGAAAGTAAGATTTTTCTTGACAAAGCTAATACATGCAATCCAAGTACAGAGCAACAAACTATCTAAGTTTCAACAATAAACATTAAAGAGTAAAGATTTGCTTTAATTATCACATACACATCGAAACATGCAGTGAAATGTATCGTTAGCATGAAGTCAGATCTGCAAGGATTGTAGTGGCAGCCCACAAGTGTCGCCATGCTTCCAGCGCCAACACAGCACGCCCCAACTCACCATCTCTAACTGTACGTCTTTTGGAATGTGGGAGGAAACTAGAGCACCTGGAGAAAACCGTGTGGTCATGGGGAGTACATATAAACTCCTTACAGACAGCAGTGGAATTTAAACCCTGATCTTACAGTTAGCACTGTAAAACACTGCACTAGCTGTTACCCCACCGTACTGCCCCAATAAAAGAATCAAAGCACTTCCACTAAATTAGGAACCATCTGAAGGAAGGGACTAAATGTAAACCAAAACTACTTTCCTTCAAATTAAAGACTCAAAAGAAATGATTACATGTAAAATATGAATTTGTTATGACAAAGCAGAGCTTGTTAAAAGCATTTAACAGGTGACTGTAATCATTGCAACCTTGCTATCAATGGGTAAAACCTGAAGGCTTAAGGCTAAATAAACAAGACATATTAAAGCAATAGCAAAGTAGCTTTCTCATCAATAAAGGCTTGAGGCACTGTCAAAATTCAATCCAAAGTAATTTTATTTTTCATGTAGGACAAACAGTTAAATTTTTGATTTTTCTGCAATGTTTCATCGTTATGGCATGATTTCTTTCTTCCCCCACCCACCCTTCCCATTCTCCTTTCTCTCCTCTCGCTCTGTCTCTTGATTCCCCTCCCTTCCTGCTGTGGACTTCAGCTGAGCGAGGTGATGTTTGAACGGCCGCCAGGAGGCGCAACAATGCGGTGACCGCTGCGACGAGGGCCGTCATCCACTTGAGCTCCTGTGTACGAGAGGATTGGAAAAGCATGAAGTGAACAGGCCTCCAGGGTATAAGGATTCCCCTTTGCCCACACACTCTACACTGTGAACACTGCTCTAACTGTAAAGATGATTGGTAAGACCTGGGGTATGGGTAGTGTAATGAGTGATGGGAATATGGGCAGAATAATAGGAACTAGGGAAGGATTACTGCAACGACAGGTGGCTGATGGGCAGAAGGGCCTGTTTCTGTGCTATAACTCTAAAACTCTACCTCGACATTTCCATATTCCTCTACGACACAGAAGGCCCTTTGACCTATCAAGTCTATGCTGACTCACAGAGCAGTTCCACTCTCCCACTGATGTTCCCTGAAATCTATTCCCCTCATATTCTCACCCTCCCCCACTCAGGTCTATTCATAATCGCTAACTAACATGTTGACTGTGAGTCTTTGGGATGTGGGGGGAATCCAAACCATCCCACAGGGAGAACATGCAAGCTCCACACACAGACAGAAACCAAGATCAGGATCCAACCCATGTGGCTGGAGCTGTGTAGCTGCAGCTCTTCTTCTTGTCCCACTGTTTCGTCCAACCCTGCCAACATACACCAGGCAACTCTGCCCTTGGCTTATGCCAAGCCAGAGTTGCATTCCTCTGGAATCAGGTCAAACTTTCCTTGCATGACCTGTTTTCCTCTTGACAGCACGCACAACATTCAGCCACATCACCCAGCAATGTCCATCAAGTGCCAGGAATGAGCTGGTCCATTGCACTGTAAGACCCTAAGAAGCTCTTATGTGATCAGCTCTGCTCTTTTTTCCCCTTCCCACTCCTCAATGGAATCTATCTCCAGTTATTGAAGTTTTCTTCCGCCCCCTTTCCTCCCCACTGCACCTTCGCCACCATTACTTATATTCAAGTAACAATATGTAGAGTTGCAGCTTGGCCAAATAATTCTAGGCCAAAGCAAGTTCTCGTAATTCTTTAACACAAGAAGAAACAGCAGCAGCAGTTTGCCATTTGCCCCATCATTCAGCAAAACCATGACTTGTCTGCTATTTGCCTTCAATTCTACCTACCCATCTGAATGTCATGGTCGATAAATATACTTAATGACACAGCATTTGAAGTGGAGCACTCTGAAGAGTCACAACTTGCTGAGGAGAAAAAGAATCTTCTTTATCACAATGGGTGATCGGTTACCCTGAGATGATTCTTCCCAGTTCCATTCCCATGCCATTTACCTTGTTTTGCTTTGCGCAAAATCCTACCAATGTCCAAATGAGCAGCTCCTGAGAATTGGAACTGGGTAGTGACAGTGCTTGGTTTTGTGTGCAGTCTATCTTAGTGAATTATATCCAGTCATTGAAACTTGATATGCTTAACACAAGATAAATAAATTCCCCAGGTCACCAGGACTCAATTTTTTTTTGATGTTTAAACTTGTTTGATCCATACCTGCATTAGATTTTGTTAACCCATCAGAAGTTCTTCCTATTGAAATGAATGGAAATATTTAATTGACAATGGCACAAGGCCAATTTTCTGAAGGGTTCAAGTTTATATACTAATTACAGCTTCAAATGATCATACTTAGAGATATTTTTTGCTTTCATTCACCAAAATAGCTTTTCAAAGTACATTCAGTTATTTTAGCAAATAAGAATATTTTTCTATGCAGAAAAATGAATCTAAATTTCATTTTAATTAAAAGGAACTTAAATGAATACAACTACTTGATTTAAAAAAAACCTTAATGTAATACAATGTCCCAAGGCATCAAATAAAACAAGATTTAGGAGCAAGTCCTGACAGATTTCACCCTTTCCCATGCCATGGCACAGCAGTTAACCAAGTAGCCTGAGAAGTGACTTAATCCTTGGTGGAACCTGTTCAGTAGCAGGGAGTCAGGCACACTGGAAAGGCCTGCTGGATCTCCAGCTTTGTCATGGACCTCACTTTCTTAAACATGCCAGAAGCAATTGAGTCTATCGAAGGAGTTGGGGAAGTCGTGCAGGTGGGGGGGGGGGGGGGGGGGTGGGGAGTTCTGGTCTCAGTATTGGAAGGCCTCACTCAGTAGTGACAAAGCCCGGGGAAATAATCCTGAACCTTCTGCTCTCACATTACCATAATTAGGCTATTTGGCCCATCGAAACTGCTCTGCCATTTCAACATGGCTGATCCATTTTCTCTCTCATACCCAATCTTCTGCCTTCTCCCTGTATCCTTTCATGCCCTGAGTAATCAAGAATCTATCAACCTCTGCCTTATATATATATATATATATATATATATATATACATGAAGACTTGGCCTCCAGATGCCAGAAATTCACCAGTATCTGGCTAAAGAAATTCCTTCTCAGCTCCGTTCTGAAAGGACACTATTCTGAAGCTATGTCCTCTGGTCTTAAGACTCCTCCACCATAGTAAACTATCAGTCCACATTCACTCTGTTGAGGCCTTGCGACGTTCAATAGGTTTCAATGAGGTCACCCCTCATTTTTCTGAATTCCAGTGAGTGGAGACCCAGAGCCATCAGATGCTCCTCATACGAAAAGCCTTTTAACCCTGGGATCATTTTCAAGAACCTCCTTTGAATCTTCTCCAATATCAGCAAAACCTTTCTTAGATAAGGGCCCCAAAACTGCTCACAATACTCCAAATAAGGCTTCACCAGTGCTTATAAAGAATCAACACTACATCCTTGCTTTTATATTCTAGTCCTCTAGAAATGAATGTTAACATCGCAGCTTCTTTCTTCACCACCGACTCAACCTGCAATTTAACCTTTCAGGAAAGCTGCACAAGGACTCCTTGCACCTATGATTTTTAAATTTTCTCTTCATTTAGAAAATAGTCTACATTTTTATTTCTTCTAACAAAGTGCATGACCATACATGTCCTGACACTGTACTCCATCTACCACTTCTTTGCCCATTTTCCTGCTCTGTCCAAATCCTTCTGTAGCCTCTATACTTCCTCAAACTGTCTGCCGCTCCACCTATCTTCGTATCATCCACGAACTTTGTCATGAAGTCATCAATTTCGTCATCCAAGTCAATGACATACAATGTAAAAAGAAGCAGTCTCAACGCAGATCCCTGTGGAACACCACTGGTCACCGGACACCAGAAAAGGCTGCTTTTATTCCCACTCTTTGCCTCCTACCAATCAGCCAATTCTCTATCCATGCTATTATCTTTCCTATAATACCATGGGCTCTTAACTTGTTAAGCAGCCTCATGCGAGGCACCTTGCCAAGACCTTCTGAAAATCTAAGTACAGAACATTCACTAATTCTCCTTTGTCTACCCTGCTTGTTATTTCTTCAAAGAATTCCAACAGATTTGTCAGGCAAGATTTTCCCTTGAGGGAGGAAATAATACAGACTACAGCCTCTTTAATGATGTGCCTCCAAGTATCCTGAGACCTCATCCTTAATAATCAACTCTAACATCTTCCCAGCCATTGAGTCAAAGTAACTGGCCTATCATTTCCTTTCTTCTCCCTCTCTCCCTTATTGAAGAGTAGAGTGACATTTGCAATTATCCAGTCTTCTGGAACCATTCTTGAATCTAGAGATTCTTGAAATATCAGTACTAATGCCTCCACAATCCCTTCAGCCACCCTTTCAGAACCCTGGGATGTACACGATCTGGTTCAGGTGGTTTCTATCTATCTCTATATGAATTGGAGATCAAAAGATCAGAGGGTCCTTCCTGAGAGACAGAATCACCTGCCAATACCTTTTGGCCTCTACAGGAAGACTAGCTACTTGAACAAGTTTTGAACAAGTAGATGGCAAAGGACAGAAGATTATGAGGGGAAAAGAAATATATACAGCATTTAAAGGTAATTTCTGTAAAAGGAAAAGAATACTCACCAAAGCTTGAAGGGACTCTCATTGTTCAAGTGACTCTTTCCTTCACAAATCATGGACATTGATCCAAAGCCACCAGAAACTGACTAGATAGTTTCCAGGATGCCTGTCCTTGGATGTCATCCTACTTGTATTTCCTGCTTTCTGCACAGCCTCCTCACAGAAATCTTTAACTTCCTCTCTACTCTGAAGGCCAATTAGAATTTTGCCGATCAAAACAGATTAGCAGCTTCCCGCTTCGAGCTGATACCCATCTACCTTACAGGCACACTTGCCAATATAAACAATAAACCAGGCTCTTCTTTCTCAGACAGTAAATAATAATTTTAAAACCTATGAAGTCTGAAATTGCTTTCTATTCAAGATGTTAAATTACATGGAAGTATAACTTCATCGGAGGAGTATCTAAATTATTTGGGAGTAGGTCTGCCTTCGGCAAAGTTCACACTGGGACGTGACTATATGTATATAACTAACGAGGTTCAAGGTAATCCACTCTGCAAAATCTTTACATCACACTGTCCAATGCATGCTCAGTAAGTTCTGCATTATCTAGGCCAGGTGAGTTTAGCTACCCTCACTGCACCTCCCATCAACTTCAGGTACTTTTAATCAAGACAGCCCATGTCACTAATATTACCTCCTTAAATGAGCTAAGGAACCTGACCATCACTGCAGCAGCCCATCCTCCCCTCCGGCAAAGGAAAAGAGCACCTGTGTGACACTTCAGGTGAGATATTCTGCAATAGGTACTGCACTATCAGGACCCATCCAGTACAGTAATCCACTGCGTTTGGACTAGCTCTTTAGAAGTGTATCCAAATAAGCTCATCTACTGTTTTTTCCGCACTGCCCTTCACAGTTCTTACTTTAAAATATTTATCCACTGTCTTTCATGGAATCTGTTTCCATCAACCTTTCAGGCAATGAATTCCAGAACATATGTACCTCTCTATCCAAAAATATGTTTCTGCTCATTTCGCCAATTAGTTTAAAGTTGTGCTCTCTAGTTAGCCATTCTTGTGCTAACAGAAACTTTCCAGCAAAACTCATCATAAATTTTGAGCATATCTACTTCATAGCAAACCCAGCTTCCCTGTTCTCTCCACATAATTAATTCCTTAAGCATTAGGATCATTCCCTTCTGAACCCTTTGCAAAGCCCAGACATCAGCTTTGAATTGTGATGCCCAGCATTGAAACCATTAAGTGAAGCTTAGGTCTAACAGCTGTTTTTACAAAGACAACTATAAAAGCAACTGCACATCTCTAATCTGTCAAGTACTCTTAAGGTAAAGACATCCTGCTATGCTTATTGGTATATTTTATCAATGCAGTGCATTGTACGTTGATAGCAGAATCACAGTTGAAAAGGTTGGAGCTGGAAATGTTTCCTTCAATGCTGAGTTCTTACCGGAAAGGCTGAAGCCAGACTGGTGTAGATTTCGAACTGGTTGGGGCTGTTTCGAAGGGGATGTCTTGGCTGATGCTGAGGGAGTTCCTGCTTTAGGGGTCCCTAGGTCATACACTGGACCATCGTACATTCCTCTGGGTACACCACGCACCTGTGCCAACTTTGGAAAGATAAAGGAATGTATTAGGTGAAAACTGCAGAAAGGATCAGATTATGAGACATCAGATCAGAATGATTACCTATTGAATTGTTCACGGACACAGAACAACCTAGATTGCCTTATTCTAGGTTGAAATGATGCCCTGTGCACTGTGGAGAGACAACTACTTTAATTGCTTAAACACCCACCAACCTATCACCTCTCCACCCAAGTGGGGCAGGTTTAGAATAAGCACAACTGGCTGAGAAATCGAATTTGATGGTTAAGCTTTAGCAAAACTACGGTCTTGACTTCTACGGCAAGTATGGAAAGCCCAATGGAAAACATTGCTGAAGATGTGCATAGCATCCATGAGTCAGAAGTAATATATTTAATCCCTGGCAGGAGTCCGCATAAATATTATTATAAGTCTGTGTTAATTAAACTATTCTGCAGCATGGTGCTTGGCAAAACTAAAACCAGATGTCCCACAGAAAGATTTACCTAGGCTACTTTGCATTTCTGAAGGTTATTCAACTCTAGAAGGGTTAATGCAGTTCCTGATCTCATTCATACACTTCCAGCATAAGTTCCTGGGGAAAAATGGGAGAAATTTGCTTAACGCTCCCGACTAACAAGATAGTACACTTTAAAGATTGCTAAGTGTACAGGTTAATTCGCTGTATTAGAAATATTTTAAAACATTTAAGATCAAAGCAAGATATGAACACACCAAGTCTGGTCCTTCACTGGATTTGTTTTAAGTGGAAATTGCTACAAAATGGAGTTAAAATTTGTCCCAAAGCCCAGCAGTTAAGATACTCCTAATTGATTAAAGAGATGTGACAGTGATATATAACTTGGGTTTTCTGGTTCTTATTGTGTTGTGTATGTATGTAGTTGTGAGATGAAGCGCTGTGGTGACTGATCACTGGAAACTAAATCAGGCTTTGTATCCATATGCAGCAGGAACAGGAGGAAAGAGGGAAGAATATGGTGAAGAGCAGGAATGAGAATGCAGGAAAAGCAATGTTGTGAGATGAAGGAGAAAGAACAGCAGGTGCGAGGAGACCAGAAGATACTATAGTGCTAATGAGATAGGGGAACGATGACAAGAAAGATGGCAGCAGGAGGGGAAAGGAGTTTGTCAGTGAGATGAAGAAAAGAAGGGACAAGAAGAGTGTGTCACTGAGATGGGGTGGGGAAGGATGGATTGACACAAAGAAAGGCAAAGGCATATAAAGAACTTGTTGGCATAACTTCTTTCACTGCTGCTAGATAGCCCAAGATGTTTTCAAACTAACAATGGTTTTAAAATATAATCACTACAATGAAGAAACTGTACCAGCTAATTTGTGCACAATAAATTACAAAAGAAACAAAGTGATTATAATTGAATTTTAGTTGTCCTCATTCAGAATAATATATTGCCCAAGGCTCTTGGGAATAAAGCTCAAGCTCTTGCTCCCCTTTCAATTCCAACAAAACGCAGGGGCATGGCATTTGAAACATGGTACACCACACACTCCCAATTACCTCAATCACTAAGTTCCTTAACCCTGATCACCTCACTTTCACTGTGGATGCCCAGTCCCTACACATTTCTATCCTCCATCAGGAAGATCTTAAAGCACTCTACTTGTTTTTAGACAACAGATAAAACGAGTTTGCCTTCACCATCTGGCAGAACTGGTTCACACCCTCAAAAATTTCCCTTTCACTTCTCCCACTTTCACCAAACCCTGGTGTAGCCATGGGCCCCAGCTATGCCTACCTCTTCATTGGCTACATAGAATAGTCCCTGTTCTAAACCTGCAATGCCAATGCTCCCCAACTCTTTCCACTCTACATCAACGAATGCATTGGTGCTGCTTTCTGCATTCCCGCGAGGCTTGTCAATTTCATCAACTTTGCCTCCAACTTCTACCCTGCCCTCAAATCTACTCTCTCGTTTCTTAATCTCTCTGCCTCCATATCTGAGATATCTACTGATATCCTTTATAAGCCTATTGACTTTCACAGCTAACTTGACTATACCTCTTCCTACCCTGTCACTTTTAAAAATGCTATTCCCTTTTCTCAGTTCCTCTGTCTCCATTGTATTTGTTCTCATGATGAGCCTTTCTACCCCAGAACATCTGTGATGTCCTCCTCCTTCAAAGAACAGATTTGCCCTTGCACTACCTGTGATGTTACCCTCACCCACAACTCCTTCATTTCCTGCACATCTGCCATCACCCCATCTTCCCACTGCCACAACAGAGATAGGTTTCCTCTACCATCCCACGTCTCCATATCCAGCACATCATTTTTCGTAATTTCTGCTATCTATAATGGGATCCTACCACCAAGCACATCTTTCTTAATGACCAAATAAACTCATCGTGAGGACTGGATCTGACTGGAAGACTGGCTACAACCCAGACTCGTTTGAGTTAGTGATGGAGAGGAGGTCCCTAAACAATCTGTTATCCATTATGGACAATCTGGCACATCCTTTCCATGACCTACTGAATAAACAGTGGAGCACCCTTTTATACACTCATTCAGCTTCGCTGTCACAAGGATCGTTACAGAAAATCTTTCCTATCAAATGCAACAGTTCATCTTTATGTGACCGAACACACATCTTAGTACAAAAGTTTGTTCTATTATTTCTTACATTATTATTGCATATATTGCAAATTTTTGCACATTGGTACATTATTAGTGTGTATATTATTACTCTGTACTTTATTATTAGTTAAGCACAGTGCTAAGTGTATTTTTAAATGTTGCTGCTGTAACAAAGGAATTTCTCACTCGGGATCAATAAAGTATTTATTAGTATTACTACATGACTCCCTTGTCCACTCATCCCTCCCAGCACTCATTCTTCAAGCTGAACAACTGCTATGCCTAACCCTACACCTCCTTCCTCACCATCATTTAGGGTCCCAAACAGTCCCTCCAGATCAGGCGACACTTCACCTGCAAATCTGTCAAGGTCATCTGTATCCAGTGGTCCTGGTGTAGCCTCCTCTGCATCGGCAACTGGGGTACTGCTTTGTCAAGCACCTTTACTCCATCTGCCACAAGAAGTGGGATTTCCCAGTTACCTCCTACCTTAATTCAACTTCTGATTCCCATATGTCAGTCCATAAACTCTACTGCCATGGTGAGGCCACATTCAGGTTGGGGGAGGGGGGGAGCAACACCTCATATTTCATCTGGATAACTTCCTACCTGACAGCATGAACGTTGATTTCTCTAACTTCTGGGAATTTCCCACCACCCCATCTCTTCTTCCATTCCCCATTCTGGCTTCTCTCTTATCCCTTTCTCTTGTTCTCGCCTGCCATTACTGAGATGTAATAATCAATATAGCAATACTCCCAGAACTCCGATTGGAGGAGATGGAGGATGTGGTGGTATGTGACTTTGAATGGAACCTCTTGCTGCTCTTGCCCTGGTAACTGGTGAAGGTTATAGGTTTAGGAATTGTGGTCAGACTTGCCTAGGCAAGTAACTGCAGTGCCTTTTGGAGATGGTGCACACCACAGCTACTGTGTGCCAACGGTCAAGTGAAAAAAAAGTTTTTTAACCAGACTGAGAGGCTGCAATGTCTTGGGTAGCTGTATTTCTTAATGTAACATGTCTCCAATTATATATTATGGACAGAATTGAACAGTGTCCTGGATGTGTGAATAGTATTCCTGCTCACCATGCACCTGTGGAGTGGAGGCCAGCAACTACGTGCAGAGAATTCTATATTGGAGTCTTTGGCTAAATGCTTCAAATAGCTTCAGAGAACAAGCAAGCCCTTGTTATAGCATGGAGTGCAGTCTCTTAAAGAATCAATCACTGGCCCCAAGGTGGTGGAGTAGACAGGCTAGACACTCCCCTGGACGGTCACCAAAGACAGGCAAAACTGAGATCAATTCACAGCAGGCTGAGGGGTAATAAAATTTGCAAAATACAGCTTTGTACCACACTAAAGCACTTCTCCTTGGTCAGTCTGGCTTTGACTTTAAAACAGATGATGTAAATGAAAACTGGACAAAATGTAGTGGGTTCAGATGAGTTATCTCCCTTTTTTATACATGAATTTGAAATGATCATCTCCCCCTTTCCCTTAAGTTATAAATAGTAAAAGCAAAAAAATGACAGATGGGTTAGAGGGAGACTAAGGGAGAAGTTTAATGGGATAATTTCCTTCCAGGTGCTCTATAAAGGATACATAAATCAAAATCCAAGAAAAACATTTCTTTCTCTCATTCTCCCTCAAAGGTTCTTGTACTTGCTGAGTATTTCTGGCAATTGCCCTCTCCATCCCAGTTTTGTTGTAGACAGGAACATAGTATGAATTTAACATATGTAAAGCAAGGGGAAACCCATTCAGGCCCTCTCGGCTTTCTCACTATTCCACATGATCACAGCTGGTCTTTTACCTCACGGCACTTTCCATCACCAAGCCCTTATCTTGTGATTCCCTTAATATTAAAAACAAAGCTATTATTCGTGAGCACAGTCAGCAACTGAGGCTCTGCAACCCTCATAGGTAGAGAATTCCAAGGATTCACCAGCCACCCTTAAATCCCTCATTGCTTGTGATTGCACTACTTGTGGAAACACTCCAACAAGGAGAAATATCATCCCTGCAACAACTGGGTCACACTCTGTAAGAACTTTGTTTCACTGAGATCACTTCTCATTATTGTAAAGAGTTTAGGGTTCAGTTTGCTTAATCTCTCTACAGAGGGCAAACTCATTATCCCAGGAAGTAACCATGTATACTTTCCCTTTCAAGTATATCCTTTCTTTATGTGCACAATATTCAGGGCCATACGCTGTTTCAGCAGCATTTCCCATTCCGTCAACCAGAGCCACTACACTATAGCTGCTTGTCAACATTCAGCTCGTCATGCACAAGGGTACCCAGGTCCCTTGGAATACGAATGCAGTCAATCTCTCATCATTCAATAACTTATCTTTCCAGACAAAAATTTTATTAAGTTAGAGAGGAAGAGTTACTCTGTGGAATTATTTTTTGAGATTGTTCTAATAGTATTTTTCCAAGGAATAGATGGATGGGGCTGTAATCACAAAACATCTTCTATTATGACAACAGCTAACTCTAGAAATGGTTTTAATGTGAATGGTTAAACTTGGGTTATAAGGATTTCCAAAACACACAACAAAAACTCTGCCTTGTTAAACATCTTAACCTGAGTTTTTAGGATAGGTGCATACAAATAATTAAGAAAATCACATTTGTGCTTGAACAAAAAAAATTAGACCCTTATATGAGCAGTTGCCTCCAAGACGACCACAACCTTGTCACTGGGTTTGGGGGCTTGCGTACCTCAATGACCCAGAGACCTATTGATGCTCTATCAATTACTCCCAAACACTGGAAGTAGAGTAAATACTGAAAGGCTTATATTTACAGTAAATGGTCCAACGTCCATGCTGAGTATCTGCCCTGGACTGAGAGGAGGAGCAATGGCACAATCGCCTTTATTCAGGGGTCTGTGGGAGGAGCCACAGGAGCAGTCAGCAGAGGGGCATGTCTAGACAGGTGACCCAGTGACAACATATATATATGGTTTACCACACCTATATTGGTAAGCGTCAGGGCGTTATGCTTTGCCTCTTAGTAGAGTCACTCATGCCAAACAAGTCAAAGGGTAGAGGCCAGACTAAGAGTGGTTCACCAGTCCTCCATGTTCAGGGGTTCAGCTCAGGGCTAATAACTCTGACTGGTAAAAAAAAAAAACTGTAATGGAAAAGGCAGTGAAAAATCCTTCCACATCTGAGTGTGACGGTATTCCTGAATCTCCAACTCAGGAAATGCATGACTGACAGTGAAGTCCGAGAGGAAGCTACTGACATTATGAAGGAAGCCCTGAACAGTGCCATAGATGGAGGACCTTCACTGCCGCCCTAAATGCCCATGGCACAACAGGCAGTAAGTAGTACAAAGAGTTGACACAACATCCATTGGCATGAAACCTGCAATCCCAGCCCCACAGTCCTGGGCAAGGTGAAAATGCTACATTTTCAAACAATGCAACCTATTCCAACCATTCCATTAGTAGCCTCATGTTCATCACCCACCAAACATACATCTTCCCAAAACATGTTAGGTAATGAACAACATTCTCTGCTGGAATTTGTATTCATATGTAGGAACATCAGACAAGTATTCAAGAACACAAGAGAATAGGAGCAGGAAAAAGGCCACTCAGCTCCTCAGCCCTGTCCTGCCATTCAATATGACTATGACTGATCTAAGCTGACCTAAATTCCTCTCCTGTGGCAATTCCCAAAAAATACCTCAGCCTTTCAAATACGAGGGGTGATTGATAAGTCTGTGACCTAAGGTAGAAGGAGATGAGTTATTGATTTGAAACTTTCTGCATTTTCACTTAAAGAGTTGAACTGCACGGGCATATAACAAGAGCTGTATAACTCATATCCTTCCACCTAAGATCACAAACTTACCAATCACCCCCACTGTGGATCATCTGGGGGTCCAAGACGCTCTCATTACAGCATGTGCAGTTCAACTCTTTAAGTGATTATGCAGAAAGTTTGAAGTTAATAACTCATCTCCTTCTACCTTAGGCCACAAACTTATCAATCACCCCTGGTGTGGACTACTTCTACAAAGAAGGGATCTGCATGCTCCACGGCTACTGGACTAAGTGTGTACATGTAGGAGGGGACTATGTTGAAAAGTAAATGTGCTAGGTTTTCTAAAATTGACCACAAACTTATCAATCACGCCTCGTATTTAGCTCCACCTTAAATTGACTTAAGGATCTGGCCTCCAGCACCACCAGGCGCAGAAAATTCCAGGAGTTCACAACCCTTTGAAATCAGATGTTTCTTCACATTTCAGGTATAAGTAACCAGCCCCTTATTTAGTAGCATTGTTATATTTGCTAGCACATTAACTCTTTAGAGTAGGCATCTTCCAAATAAAATGAAGCGTGCATCACTCATTGCTATATTGTAAACCAAAATACCCACACACACTTCAGCCAGCTTGTGTCTGCGATGAAATTCTGCATGACAAAATGCTTTCAGAATCACATCACTTCTGTAATTAGAGGAATGGCAATGCATTTCTCAAGCAGAAGCACAAGCTAACTGAAAGAAACCAGACCTTGATGGTGCAATAGTATTAATCCTTGGGGTCACCCTGTACCAATTAGCAGGAAGACGTGCTCTAGGATCACGGGAGACAGACAACAGAGGTTTGTGTCCCTTTACCACTGCCTGATAAGTAGCAGGACAAATAGCTTTCTAAACCAGTAACTGAAAGCAGCATTGAAACCTTTCTTAGCAACTCACTTTAACAAAATGGTTTACCCAATATTAAAAATTTCCTCAAATAGTTGTGTGTCCAGTGGAATTGGGGGAGTAATTATTTTTATAACACCCTGTGAATCAGCTTTTTTTTGGGGGTGGGGGAGAGGGGTGGTGTTCAAGCTCCTCCATTTTGAAAACCATTGATTTAAAACACAACTAGAGATGAGTTAAAACGATTGTTTGACAGTCAACAAGTGTCTGAGCTCATTCACTTTCCAATTTCCTCCGGAGATCATAATCAGCATTGTGCAAACGGTCTCCCTTAATGAGAATTACAATTCTGAAGGAATAAGCAGCTGACTTGGGTTTAGTAAAACTGACTAAAATTCACCAAAGTGTTTGCAAACCTAGAGAGTGCAATGGAGCCAGTATCTCCTTATTTTGACGGTTGCATATGCTGTGCTCTTAAAGACTTAATTAAAAGTAACATTTCCAAAACTGATTTGCAACAACCAAGGCATTGTGCCAGAGTAATGACCCTGAGGTTGGTGAAAGGAATTATTGTAACTGCTGCTCATATAAAGTGGTGTCAGATGTTAATGTGGAGATCTGATTTAAAGCTGCGATCACTCTCCTCCTCATCTGACCCCCAACAGGAGCTCCAGACAAAACAAGGCTGCTTCAGTCTCACAGTCACCACCACTGAGGGAGGGGGCTGGGGTGAAGAATGAAGCAGGGTGTCCTGAAAATATGATAATAAGCTATAATCCTGTCAATATTGTAAATTCTCCTTTATGCTCTGCTTGACCATCTACGCACCATATTTCCCCTCTCTCCTTAACTGCGTGTGAGAATAGATCCTTAATCACCAATTGTTACTGTACACTTGAGATCCTATGATTCAGATCTTATTAGCATGTTACACATGGCACCCCAGCCCACCCACCCTATTTCACCCTCCATAATCGGGTGACTGCTGATGGAGAAAGCCTCTTATGAAATATCATCACATTCTCTGGTAGAACATAAAAGGTTTGGGTCAAGTGTGTATTTTGATTAAATATTGAGGTTTAGATTGCGCTGACACAGAAGTTCACCAGGTTCAGATCGTTTGTTTACTATAACCATGCGGCTTCTGTGGTTAATCCAAATTTGATGTTTGAATCTCCAACATCAGTAACACTTATAAACCCATAGGGCTAATGTGGTACAAGGGAAAACGATAACTTAGTGCTTGGGTTCAAGATGGCTTAGAATGGGTCTGGATTATAGTTTTATAGCTGGACAGACCCCTCCTTTTGGGGGTGGAGATGGGGGGGGGGAAGGAGCAGTAAAACCAACTCAGCCAAAGTTTATTACATTAAGTCCGCTCAGCTTTGATAGTCGTAGTCATACTCCACCAGTGCACAATGTCCACATCGGCTGTCAATCACCCAATTACATCAATCCCTTTTTATTTTATTCTCTGTGTTTTTTGATTAATTCCCTTCAAATTTACCATTCACCCACTCGCAAACAGCAGTGTGCAATTGGTAATTAATCTAGCAAACTGCAAATTTTTAGGATGTGGGAGGTAACCGGAGAACTAGGAAGAATTCCATGTGATTACAGGGAGTATGTGCAAACTCCACAAGGATGGTACCCGAGATCAGGGTTGAACCAAGGACTCTGGAAGTGCGAGGAAACAGAACTTCTAACTGTGCTACGTTACTGCATCATAGCTTTGAAAATAAGGAAGTGGCCCATGCAAAGATGAACGTACAAGATAGGAATCTGATTTGAGATGTCAATTCATGCAATTAGTAGCTTCAACATAAAAGAATAGCTTCAAACATGTCACTGTCTCCTCTTCCTCCTTTGTCTAGTGAGAGCCTCTAGGTCTGATAATGCAGCATTGATGTACTAGGCCAAAAAGCCAGGAGTGAATGGGGGCTGAAATATTGAAGTAAAAAGTGCTTAATTAAACAGTTCTCTGTGTTACATTGACACACTGATAGAAGTTCCACAAAAAGTGAGGATTTCCAATTGTGAAATTTACTGAACAGCCTTGGCACATTTTTGTGTTTACTGCAACATCACATCGGTTTTGGCCCCAAGCTCTCCGCATTCCACTATAAATTCAATCAGCTGCCATCATTTAGTATCCTAGCAGCCAACTCTTAAGATGGACGTTTCACAATTCAAGCAACAATTTTGCTTTTGGTAAATGAATGGATGTTGTCAAGATAATGGGGCATGGAAAGGGCTCCCACGGAGTCAATGAAAACTCTGCAGATTGTTGAAACGCAATCCAAGGAGGCACGCTGATGATTCTGACTGAAGACTACCTGTGAGAGAGCTCTCTAAAAACAAGTGTAGACACTGAACATCTGGATGCTTGGAAAACTGGCAGTGGTAGTAGAAGCCTGTGCCCCTTCTGCTTCTTCCTGTACTCCAAAGGAAAAATGGACAACATTGTGTATGTAGCCTCTATACCTCAAATGCCACAGTGAACAACAAACAAATGGGACAGATTCCAGCAGTAGTGGTTTGGTATTTGCCTTGGGCTAGGAAGCTGAGGATGACCATGACTGCACTTCCTGTGGGTGAAGCAGTCCATTCACATGTGGGTCACATGATGTTGTAGAAGCCAGCGAACAAAAGGAATCGGGAATGAAGCTTGACTACTGCTCTTTTAAAAATAGCAAGATCTTAGGGTAAACAGGTTGCTAAAAGTTACCCAGTGAGTAAAGAATTATCATTTCTTGAAAGAGTGAAGTTGAAAGTCTCACAGGAGATTAATTTTAGATGTTGCAATACCTCCTCCATCCTGATCAAAAAGGCCCAACAGCGCCTTTATTTCCTGCGCAGCATCAAGAAGTCTCACCTCTGTCCCAGGATACTGACGGACTTTTACCACTGTACCATTAAGAGCATGCTCACCAACTGCATCTCAGTGTGGTATGGTAATTGTCCCGTATTGGACTGCAAAGCACTCCAGCGTTTGGTGAAAACTGTCCAGCGGATTATCGGCACCCAATTGCCCACCATTGAGAACATCTACCATAAACGCTGCCTGGGCAGGGTGAAAAACATTATCAAGGATGCATCTCACCCTAACCATGGACTTTTTACTCTCCTCCCATCCGGTAGGCGCTACAGGAGCCTCTGCTCCTGCACCAGCAGGTACAGGAAGAGCTTCTTCCCTGAGGCTGTGACCCTGCTGAACCTCACATCACAGTGTTAAGCAGTATTGCACCCATATTGGACTGTCTCAGTACATTTACATTTGTGTGCTGTAGCACTTACTTTTTATTTGCAGTTATTTTGTAAATAATACTTTTGCACTTCTGGTCAGATGCCAATTGCACTTCATTGGCTTTGTATCTGTACTCGGCACATTGACAATAAAGTTGAATCTAATCTAATCTAAAGACCGCAGCAGCAGCGGTAGGTACCAAGAAGGTATGGTCAAGGGAGCAAAGGAGCACCTACAGGTTTGCTTTGAGTCAGTGGACTGGACAGTATTCAGGGATTCATCTTTGAATCTGGAGGAATACACTACATTTGTGAATGAATTCATCAAGACCTCTGGGATTAGTGCATGCCTTTGAAGACATTCCCAAACCAAAAACCATGGACAAACCAGGAGATTCATAGTCTGCTGAGGGCTGGATCTGTGGTGTACCAGAACTATACAAAAAGTCCAGGTAGGACCCACAAAAGGCTGTATTAAGAGTGGAAAAAAAACTATTCCGATTGAGGTTAGAGACTGAACTGAATGCACGCCAGTTCTGGCAGGGTTTGCAGGCCATTACTTTCTACAAAGTGAAGCCTAACGTCATGAACGACTGTGATACTTTGCTCCCAGATGAGCTCAACACTTTCTATGCACGCTTTGAAAGCGAGAATAAACTACACTGGTGTGAATCCCTACAACATCTGGTGACCCCGTGATCTCTGTCTCAGAAGCCGCCACCAGAACATCTTTCAAGACAATGAATGTGATGTATTTTGTAACTCAAGAAATTATATAAAAGAAAATAAAAACATGCGAGCCTGGGAGAACGTGTACACTTAATTTGAATTCTAGTCAGGTGTGCACATGACTTGGTTGCGTAATAATGTATGCCATTCATGTTCTTCACACATGTAACCTTTTACCGCTGTACCATTGAGAGCATGCTCACCAACTGCATCTCAGTGTGGTATGGCAATTGTCCCGTATCGGACCGCAAAGCACTCCAGCGTTTGGTGAAAACTGTCCAGCGGATTATCGGCACCCAATTGCCCACCATTGAGAACATCTACTATAAACGCTGCCTGGGCAGGGCGAAAAGCATTATCAAGAATGCATCTCACCCTAACCATGGACTTTTTACTCTCCTCCCATCTGGTAGGTGCTACAGGAGCCTCCGCTCCCGCACCAGCAGGCAAAGGAAGAGCTTCTTCCCTGAGGCTGTGACCCTGCTGAACCTCACATCACAGCGCTAAGCAGTATTGCACCCATATTGTACTGTCTCAGTACTTTTATATTTGGGTGCTGTAGCATTTACATTTTATTCGCAGATTGAGTACAGAGAGGAAATTAAGAACCTGGTGGCATGGTGCGAAGACAATAACCTATCCCTCAACGTCAGCAAGACGAAGGAATTGGTTGTTGACTTCAGAAGGAATAGCGGACCGCACGACCCAATTTACATCTGTGGTGCGCAAGTGGAGCAGGTCAAAAGCTTTAAGTTCCTCAGGGTCAATATCACAAATGACCTGACTTGGTCCAACCAAGCAGAGTTCACTGCCAAGGCGGCCCACCAGCGCCTTTACTTCCTGAGAAAACTAAAGAAATCTGGCCTGTCCCCTAAAACAGGGGTCCCCAACCTTTTTTGCACTGTAGACCGCCTTAATATTGACAATATTCTTGCGGACTGGCTGACCCGGGGGGTGGAGGGGTAGGGTTGCCAACGGCCAAGAGTAGCAGTCAACTACATTGTGTTTACCCAAGAAAGACTACAATGACCATGAAGCCTTGCGCGGGCACCATTGCGTATGCGTGTACCCGCCGATTTTTTTTCTGCAAATCGTTTTTGGCGATTCTGTTCGGGGGGGGGGTTAATCACAACCGGAATATTGGTGATAAGTGGCCAATACACTCAATTTCATTTCTAAAAGGGTTTATCTAACGAATTTAATATTAAACACACACTGCATATTTTCCTCACATGAATATAGTGATAAGTCAATTATTAGGGGAGGATGGGGAGCTTTAAGTGTTAAATGAACTTCCAGTAGAAGTGGCAGAAGCAGGTTCGATATTATCATTTAAAGAAAAATTGGATAGGTATATGGACAGGAAAGGAATGGAGGGTTATGGGCTGAGTGCAGGTCAGTGGGACTAGGTGAGAGTAGCGTTCAGCACGGACTAGAAGGGCAGAGATGGCCTGTTTCCGTGCTGTAATTGTTATATGGTTATATAAGTTACTTATAAGTCAATAGCATCATAACATTCTAAGTAACGTTTGGATATTTTCCCCGTATGAACATACAAAATCATTGCAACACACCAATATCGCTGAATCAGTGGGAGCCTTGGGCTTGTTTTCCTGCAACAAGACGGTCCTATCGAGGGGTGATGGGAGACAGCGATACTCGAACGAGGTTTCTTATGTCCAGTCTATTCCGCAATTTAGTTTTCGTTGCATTCATTGCAGAAAACTCCGCTTCGCAGAGATATGATGTTGGAAATGGAAGCAACGTTTTCAGTGCTTTTGTGGCTACCTCAGGATACTTAGCTTTGACTTTGATCCAGAATGCCAGCAGAGATGTTATGACAAATATACTTTTCAGCCCGCTGTCATTTGCAAGCTTAAGGAGTTGATCTCCTTCCCGCGCTGACAAGGATGAGGCGCGGGTAATGACCTCGCATGCGTAATGGCTCAACAGAGCGTGACAGGGAATGAGAAAAGGTGCAGCTGACTCATATCGGCAGATCATATCGTTTCCTCGCGGCCCGGTGGTTAGGGACCGCTGCCCTAAAACCCTCTCAAATTTTTATAGATGCACCGTAGAAAGCATTCTTCTAGGGTGCATCACAACCTGGTATGGAAGTTGTCCTGTCCAAGACTGAAAGAAGCTGCAGAAGATCGTGAACACGGCGCAGCACCTCACACAAACCAATCTTCCGTCCTTGGACTCACTTTACACCGCACGCTGTCGGAGCAGTGCTGCCAGGATAATCAAGGACACAACCCACCCAGCCAACACACCTTTCGTCCCTCTTCCCTCTGGGAGAAGGCTCAGGAGCTTGAAGATTAGTACGGCCAGATTTGGGAACAGCTTCTTTCCAACTGTGATAAGACTGCTGAACGGATCCTGACCCGGATCTGGGCCATACCCTCCAAATATCCGGACCTGCCTCTCGGTTTTTTAGCACTACCTCATTTTCCATTTTTCTATTTTCTATTTATGACTTATAATTTAAATTTTTAATATTTACTAATTGTTTACTATTTTTAAATTTAATATTTGTAATCCAGGGAGCAGGAAGTGCAGAATCAAATATCACTGTGATGATTGTACGTTCTAGTATCAATTGTTTGGCGACAATAAAGTATAAAGTATTTTGTAAATAACACTATTCTTTACATTTCTGGTCAAATGCTAACTGCATTTCATTGGCTTTGTATCTGTACTCTGCACAATGACAATAAAGTTGAATCTAATCTAATCAAGTATGTAAAGAATGCTTAATTAAACAATTAATATTACTCAAATATTAATTACACTATACTCCTTCCTGCTTAGTATAAAATCCAACTCAATAAAGAATGCATCTCAACTATATACATAATATGCTATACAATACAGCTACTTTATACACATCCAAGCTCAGTAAGTTTTAAGTTGTCCCATTCAGGCTTAAAGATTTAATCACTTGGAGGATTTCTTAATCTTGTGGGATAACTTGTTCCTGATTGCGGGTGGGGGAAGTCACTCTGCTCAGTGGGAGGTACTTGTGGCTGTGAAACAATCTCAGATTCTGGAGTCTCCTCCATGGTGGTTGTAGAAGTTGATTCCAGGACAGCAGGTAGTGATTCTGACAGCACTGGACACCTTTCTTCTCTAAGAGTTGATTCTTCTCTCTGCAACTGATTGATGTGTTGTCTTCAGACGACATCTGGCATAATATCCACTGTGTAGGAGAGTGGTCCTGTTCTGTCCTTAATCTTTCCAAGTGCTCACTTCTGATTCACCTCTGTAGTCCCTCAACAGGACTGCTTGTTCAGGAGTAAAAGCATCAAACATCCTTGTGTGAAGAACCCTCAATTTGTCTCAGCTGCTTGTCCTGCACACGCCTTCTGAGATTGTGTTTGAGAAGAACCAAGCAAGAGCACAAGGAATGACCCAGGAACAGCATAACTAATGAGCTGTTGGTTGTGGAGGGTGCTGCATTGCAATATGTGAGGAAATTGGTAAACTTTTGATTCAGTGTCAGTGTAGTGTGATCTGCTGACATTGCTTGCAGTGTAGTCTTTAGACTCTGGACAAATCTTTTCACCAAGCTATTTGTAGCGGGACGGTACAGTGCAAATATAATTTGTCTTATTCCATTTATTTTCAGGAAATGAATGAAACTGTTCCACTACAAACTGCGGCCAATTGTCACTGACTAACTGTTCTGAAACACCAGTCCTCGAGAACAGGCTTCTCAACTTATTAACAGTGTGCGAGGCTGTAGTAAAGACTATTGGGAATACTTCTGGCCACTTGATAGCTGCATACACTACTAACAAGAAATATGTGCCCATGAATGGTTCAGCAAAATCCACATGAATCCTCTGCCAGAGCATGCAGACCATTCCCAAGGATGGAGAGGCACTGCTCTTGGAATCTTCTGGATATGTTGGCATCCTGAACAGCGCATTACAAGCTGCTCGATCTGCCAATCTATCCCAAGTCAACAGACAAAGCTTTGAGCCAACGCTTTCATTTTGACCATGCCTTGATGACACATGTAGCTCTCTGCTTGGATGGAACAACTCTCAATCGTCACATAATCAATCTCCACCAACGGCAAGTTCATCCCGGTGCTGGTAAAACTGGGGGAACTGGAGTTCCTGCTGCACACTTCAGCCATTTTGGGTGGCCATGTAGACCTGAGACAGTGTGGGGTCTTTCGGATCATCAATGCTGGAATTTGGAAACCTTCGATTTGCATCTGGGAGAATATGTCAAGAGAAGTGTTCTCTTTAGTAAATTTTGCAGATATTTCCTTTTCCAAGGGTACACAAGACAATCCATCAACACTTCCAAGATTAGTTGTCCTCTTCAATTTGGTTTTGAAATTGTGTCCTTCCAGAAACAGAGCCCATCGCAGGATATGTGCTTTTGTTGTTAGTGGAACACGCTTCTGTGGCTGGAAGATTGACACTGGTGGTTGATGACTGACAATGAGGGTAAATGCTCTTCCATCCAAGTACTGGTTAAAGCCAGATGCAAGGCCCCTCTGTCAATATGTGCATAATTTTCCTCTGTAGTGGTAAAGGAATGTGATGAAAGGCAATGAGTGTTCACCTCTATCACACATAATGTGACGTGACTGCACCTATACCATAATGTAGGTGTCACAGACAAGCTTCACTGCACGACATGGATTATAATGTGAGTACAGTATCTGACGTCACCATTTCCTTTGTCTTTTGGAAAGCCACCTGTCACTGCTTTGTCCAATCAGTGGTAATGTGTTCAAGGTTTGGAGTGCAGTAACCAGGTTTGTCAGGAACCTGTTATAGTAATTGACAAATCCTAAAAAAGACCATAACTGTGATACATCCTTTGGCCTTGGGGCATCCATCACTGCTTGAATTTTCTCAGACTCTTGTTGAAATCCTTGCTCATCAATGAGGTGACCACAGTATGTGATACTTGGTTTGAAGAATTCACACTTGTTGTGTAGTGCACTGAGGCCATAATCTTTTAATCTTTTTAAAAACGGTCTTGCGATTTTGGAGATGTTCCTTGCCATTCTTGAACACTATGGCGACATCACACAGTAACTTTCTTAATTCGCTTTCAGCTGACTCCATTACAGGGATGTGGCATGCAAATGGTGGATGGATCTCCAATCTAGTTGTAGTTATCTCAGCCAATCGCACGCCCATAATGCCGGCTCTCCTAATTTTATTTTAGCGATATACAAGCCCAATGTGGCTTGTTGGTTGTTGTATTTCACTGTTATGAATGTCATTCCAAAGGAGTCATCTTTTCTCAGTTTAAGTTCTTAGCTGGATAGCTGCAAGCTTCAGTTCAGTATCTTGGAAATACCATTCAAACTCATTTTGTGGGATGACTGAAACAGCCACACCAGTGTCCAATTATATTTTAATTAATTTGCTGTTCACTTCTGGTGAAAGTTACATTGCTTGTCTCCTGATAGTTTTCATACTGTAAAATATCAAAGCTATCCAGTCCTGTGTCACTCTCAAGATCAGATTTTTCATCAACAGCATGCAGGTTAATGCTCTTTTTGAAACTGCAACTTGGCTTTTTAATCTTCGTCTCTTCCTTGTGCAGTCCATTTATTTCTGTCTGCCCAACATGCTCGTTGCACGTGTCCTACTACTCTGTTGCATTGTCTGCAAGTTGCACCTTTAAACCTGCATTGGTCTGGTGTATGTGAGCCCGTGTCACAATGGTAGCACTATTTGTTTGGCCAGGCCCATTTCAGTTTTACATTGCAATCTTGTTTACGTACACTTTCATTCCTGACTGCAATTATGTCTCTGGCTGCTTTTGCATTGATAGTTATATCAACTGCTCTTTTAAATGTGAGCTGTTCTTCAGTTAGGAGCCATTTTTGAATGCTTTCTTGTAAGATTCCACTAAGTGACCTCTTAAGTGCATCATTAAGCCCATCATTGAAATGACCATGCTTAGACAATCTCTTCAATTTAGCCACATCAGTTGAAATGGACATCTCTTCCTTTCGATTCTGCATATGAATTCTAAAACATTCTGCAGTCAAAAATCAGTCTGGTTCTAAGTGTTCCTGCATTACTTTCATGATATCAGTGAAGCTCATTTCGACTGCTTTAGTTGGAGCAGTTAAACTTCTGAGCAAACTGTATGCTCTTCCACCAATTACACTCAGCAAAACTGGCACTCACTTCTTATTGGCTATTTAATTTGCTTCAAAATACTGCTCAATTTGTTCAAACAGTATATTTACAATATTATTCAAATATTACTGAAATATTAAATACACAACAAAACCTTCGTAAGGTATCAGGTCCCGACAGTGTACCTGATAGGGTTTTGAAATTCTATGCCAACCAACTGGTGGGAATGTTCATGGACATCTTCAGTCTCTCAGTGCTGTAGTCAGAAGTCTCCAGCTGCTTCAAAAGGGTGATAATCAGACCAGTGCCCAAGAAGAGCAGGGTGAGCTGCATCAATATCTACAGTCCAGTGGCACTCACATCTACTGTGATGAAGTGATTTGAGGGACTGGTTATAGCTGGAGCCAACTCCTGCTGAAGCAAGGATCACACCCTTTGCAATTTGCATATCGCCACAAAAGGTCTATAGCGGATACAATCTCACTGGCTTTCCACTAGGCCTTGGATCACCTGAACAATAATCATACCCAAGACAGGCTGCTGTTTATTGATTACAGCTCAGTGTTGAACACAATCATACCCTCAGTTCTAATCAACAAGTTCCAAAACCTGGTCCTCTGTACGTCCCTCTGCAACTGGATTCTTGATTTCCACGAGGGAGACTACAGTCAGTGTGGATCAAAAATAATATCTCTTCCCCACTGCAATCAATACTGGCACACCTCAAGGATGCATGCTTAACCCACTGCTCTACTCTCTTTACACCTACGATTGTGTGGTTGGGCACAGATCAAACGGCATCTATAAATATTCTGATGACATAAGTATTGCTGGCAGAATTTCAGATGGTGTCAAGGAAATGTACAGGAGTGAGGTAGATCAGCTGGTTGATTCTGAATGGTGTCATATCAACAACTTTGCAATCATCATCAGTAAGACCAAGGAGCTGATTGTGGTCTTCAGGAAGGGGAAGTCAAGGGAAAACACATCAGACCTCATTGAGGGGTCAGCGGTGGAAAGGGTGAGCAGTTTTAAGTTCCTGGGTGTGAACATCTCTGAAGACCCATCTTGGGCCCAACCTATTGATGCAATTTCAAAAACATGACAGTGGCTATATTTCATTAGGAGTTTGAGGAGACTCAGTATGTCAAAGACACTCTACAGACACTAATTTCTACAGATATACCATGGAGAGCATTCTAACCATCTGGTATGGAGGGGCATAGGACTGGAAAAAGCTGCAGAAAGTTGTAAACTCAGCCAGCTCCATCATGGCACTCGCCTCCCCAGCATCGACGACACCTTCAAAAGGTGACATCCATCATTAAGGACCTGCACCAGTCAGGACATGCCCTCTTCTCACTGCTATCATCAAAGAGGTGGTACAGGAGCACCTCCTTTCCCACTGCCATCAGATTACTAAATGGACACAAACACTAGCTGACTATTTTTTCTCTCATTTTGCACTACTTATTTAATTTAATTATATATACACAAACACACAGTATATATACTTATTGTAATTTAGTTTTTTTTTAAATGTATTGAAACGTATGCTGTCACAAAACAACAAATTTCATGACATATGCTTATGATATTAAATCTCTTTGGGAGAGCTTTAAAATGGGAAAAGATAAAGCAGTTTGGGCAAACAAAGATCCTTCCAAAAAGTCGTCAAATTTTCTCCACAGGCACTGAAAATCCAGGAACACACAAAATACTTGTTTTCATTTAGGTCAAGATGATAGTCAACTTACAGTTTTTTTTAAAGTTGGTGAAATTTCTAGGCCAAGGTTCTAAATACCGACTGATTAGGAATCAGAAGCATAAGGAATTCCATGTTTTGTTATTTTTATTTCTTTAACTGCACCTGGGCTTCCACTTTCTCAGACAGTGAGGTAGTAATGTTTCCACAGGAATTTTTAAAAAAACTTAACATTCATAATACTTTCCTACAGTTTCTATTTCTGGGTTATTTTAATTGGGTTTTTGCAACTGCACCTAATATTTCTAAAACAATAACAAAATTACACATTGAAAAACTGTAACAATTTCTAGCTTGATATGACTGTGTAGTAACTGTCTTACAAAAAAAAACGAAGAAGACACTACCAGTCTTGTCGACAGAGGATACTCTTTTTTAAAACGATTAAGTAGCCTAACTGCAATGATAACTCCTGACAAGAGTTAATATACTTGAATAGATGCAAAAGTGCTCCAAGCTCTTCACTTAGGAATGTTTCACTCCTACTTCTCTGCCTAGTTACTGCTGTCCAAGAGGGAGCTCCATATATAGTGCAGTTGTAGCTCAATTAGAGAGAAAAAAAAAATCCTTTGAACTTTTCCCTGTGTCTGTGTCAGGACTGAGAGGTGCTGACATCCTGTCACTGATGCACATTTGTAAAGCATTATGCCCAGATGTGCTAAGAAGTTCACTTACCATACATAAGAGAAGTATTACTGACTGTATACTTCCATCTGGAGATACAGGGAAGGAAACAGGTTTTTCTGACCAATCAGATCTGCTCCAACATTTTGTAAACCTTGCACATTCTTTAATCCTCCCAGTTCTGTTCTCTATCCTTTTACTCAATCTGTTTGTACTGCTATTTCTGGGGTATACGGTTGTTCTCCTTCATAAACCTTGCATTTGATTCTGATTTTCTATGCTGTATAATCTCTATTATTTTTGGTTTGGTCTGGGGCAAAAAAATGTACATCCTTTCAAACCTATCTTTATTCCCAAAACTTTGAGTTTAAATGATCTTGCTTAATCCTCCCTTACCCTTGTAACCTTGTCCTGATCCACTGCCAAGTGAGAACTCTGATTTGCCTGCTTATGCATCTTCCCTTTCTTTAGCACACTACTGGAGGGGTCTGCCTCTATTGCCTACAACCTGAGTTCACCTAAATCTCAGTCTCGAACCCCTCTGCCATTTAAGTCCTACTTTTCTGTACAGAACTCCTGTTACCTGACCTAACATCATCAGTTTGTCTTTAACAACACTTCTTGGAAGGAACACAAAGTCATGGCAGTTCATTGAAAGCTCTGGCATAAATGAAATTTATTACTCCACATATTCTTTTTACCAAAATAATGGCAATTAATCCAGGGGCCATGGATATTGTAGGTATTCCTACTGAATTTAGCAATAGACTTTAGGATGCACCCTTCTTTAAAAACAGTTACTTTGTCCTTTTGTTTTTTACTGTCAGGGTGTTGTAAATCTGAGTCGTTGGCCAACTAAGTGACCGGTCTCCATGTAGACCTAGGTCAGGTTGCTTATCCACCAAGGAGAATAGTTGATGTTGTTCAGTCGTTCAGTTGAGTCCAACTCCTCATGACCTCATGGTCCAAGTTTTCATGGCAAGATACAGAAGTAGGTTGCCAGGCCTTTCTTCCAAGCAGATAATGCTGCTGGCCAGGTTGGGACCCGGCTGGGCTTGAACTCAGGACCATATGCCTCGAAGTCCAGTACTGATGCCACTACACCACCAGCCGGCCCACCAAGGAGCCATTGGGGGTCAAACTGCCCTTAAGTGCTGGAACGCCACACTAATAGCATTAGTTGGTGAATTTATAGCTGATGAAGTAAATGGTTACGGCTGTCTCTCGAGCTTTCTGATGGACTGACCTACCTTCCCTTCCTTGGATATTATTGCAGACCGACACAGGTATGCCTCAGCTGTTTATTTATTCGGCAAAGCAATCATAGCTAGCAAATCTTAATGAGCACAAAACATCGCACATGTAAATTTTGACTGTTATTTCAAGACAACAAGTTTCTTTAAATTCTGAGCACTGCAATTCTTATTTAACATTCAAGATAGTTGCTCATTTGTTAGACTGCTTAGCAATAAAATTATTTTGAGGTGTGTCACAGCAGATGGGCCAGAAGGTATTAGTTTTTAATCATTGTGTTACACTGTTTCCAGCTTTTGTATTTTATTTTTGGTTAGTCTCATTTAAAAGGTGAATTGTAATGTTATCATTTCATTTTGGCAGTTATTAAGATTCCACACAAATACTTGTAGTTCTCTAGTTCTGATAGTTCCTTACCTTAATTTATTGTGCTTTTTTTTAAACTAAGCAAGTGCTGATTTTTTTCAGCAGTTATCCTTTCATTTTAATGTATGAAGAACAAATATACCTGCTGGTGGAACGCTAAAATATATTGACAATGCATGCATGGAACATCGTAGCAGAGAAAGTGGTTGAGGAGAGTACAATAACATTAAAAAAAAATTTGGATAAGAGCATGAACAGGAAAGGGTTGGAGAGATAAGGGCCATATGCAGGTAAATGGGACTAGATTAGGAGGGCACCTTGGTTAGCATGTGCCAGTTCTGCTTTCTGTGACTGATTCGATGAGCAACAGGACTGGCAAAGTTGTCCTATTAAAGAGTGAGATTAATTCCAACTGAATAGCTTCTGTTTGTGCTGTTACATTTCTATGATGCCAGGACTGAACGAACCCTTACCCGACTAAGCAGCATCATGGGCAACCATGACTACCACTGTCCTTAACACCAGCAAAGGCTGTGGCCTAAAGCCAACACTGGCATTGCTCTGGTCAGAAGAGTGAATCTACCAACTGCATGAACACAGAACCTTCTAGCAGCTTTGTTAGAGCAAAGTCAATTGCTGAATCAGAATCAGGTTTAATGTCACTGGAATATGTTGTTCTGTGGCAGCAATGCATAATAAAATATAAATTACTTTAGTACTATAACTTTATATACATTCATATGTTCCACAAATGTTAAATGTTTCTCTTTAGGCTCCTGTACCACCTCCTTGATGGTAGCAATGAGAAGAGGGCATGTCCTGGGTGATGGGGGCCCTTATTGATGGATGCCACCTTTTTGAGGTATGGCTTTTTGAAAGCATCCTCACTGCTCGGGTGCTCTCTGCAGCTTTTTCTGATGCTGTGTAGAAGCCCCTCCATACCAGATGGTCATGCAACCAGTTAGAATGCTCTCAATGATACATCTGTAGAAATTTGCAAGTGTCCTTGCAGATATGCCAAGTCTACTCAAACTTGTAATGAAATATAGCCAATGTCGTGCCTTCTTTGTAATTATAGCCATGTGTTGGGCCCAGGATAGATCTTCAGAGATGTTGTCACCTAGCAACTTGAAACTGCTCACCCTTTCCACTGCTGATCCCTCGATCAGGACTGGTGTGCGTTCCTCGAATTCCCCAATCAATCCCTTGATCTTACTGATATTGAATGCAAGATTGTTGTTGCAACGCCACTCAACCAGCTGATCTAACTCTCTCCCATATGCCCCCTTGTCACTGTCGGAAGTTCTACCAACAATAATTGTGTCCGCAAATTTACAGATGGCATTTAAGCTGTGCCCTCCCACACAGTCATGGGTGTAGAGACAGTAGAGCAGTAAGCTAAGCACACATCTTTGAGGTGCACCAGTGTTGATCGTCAGCGAGGAGGAGATGTTCATCTAAAACTGTGGTCTCCTGGTGAGGAAGTCAAGCATCCAGTTGCAGAGGGAGGTACAGAGACCGATGTTTTGAAGAGTACCCTAAAAGGCAGAAATGGGGGTTGCTCTTCCCTGTCTTGCAGACAACTTACCTACTCCCTTAACAAAAACCAGTCTCTGCTTTAGACTGTCTGGGGCACTTGGGTCACTCTGCTCCAGTACTTGATAACAATTTAAAAATCCCATTCAATCCTAGCAAAAATAAAAGTAATATTAGATTTTTCAGCCAGCTTTAAACACGTTGTCACCTGATACACTGTAATAATTGGGCAGAGCACCTTTCCCTTTACAGATGTCAAGCCCTCTATTCTGCCCTATTAATGCTTTACACAGGGGGCCAATAAATGTTTTGTTTGACAAGAATTGCTGCTATGACCCTGATGACGTACCTACCCTCCTTGTCACCACTCCAAGCCCACTGACTTACCATAGGGATTGAAACATCAATTCCTAGTAGCTCTACTAGGACAAATGAGATGGGAGGTTGGTAGTTTGTACTATTCTAAATATGAAACGAAAGGGACTGGGCAAGGCAGGGGTAGGTTTTGTTCTCACTGCACAAAGGCCAATGCTCTTGTGAGTTCCATCATCTCTCAGTGGGCAGCACTAGTCAGTAACAGGATATCCTGTCATATCTGGCCACATTATATATAACCAGATTGCTATTCTACTTGCTGCGTGTTTTGAAGACTACAGGCTTCAAATGAGTATTAATCAAGACCAACAGAACACTGCAAACTGCAGGGCAAGTCAACTGGTTCAAATCCTTCCTTAATATTCCATTCCAGTGTCCTTCAGCAAAGAGGAGCAAATATGGGCAGATAACAGAGGGTGCTGTGCTAACTATGGGCACTTCAGGGAGTTCACCATGGCAAGCAGAGGCAGTCAACAGACCAGATCATTGAGACATGATATACAGATGTTGTTGTAATTAACATGGCACCATTGACAATCAGTTTGCAACCCCAAATATTTTCCACAGGTTTGAGCTGTGTTACAACACACCTAACTGCAATGTAATATTCAGCATACAGTTTCAACTGAACGTTCAAAGTACATATGTCACTTTTTACTATTATATACATACAAGATTTGTTTTTTGTGGGGATTCACAGAAAATACAAAGAAGCGCAACAGAATCAATGAAAAAATTGCACACAAGAGGGACAAACAACCAATGTGTAAAAGACAACAAACTGCAAGTACAAAAAAAACAATAAATAAACAAGCAATATTGCGAACATAAGATGAAGAGACCTTGTATGTGAGTCCACAAGTTATGGGAACACGAAGTAGTTTTCGAAAATTTCCTTTGTGTTATACTACATTTGTATAGCTACTATAAATGGGGCACTCCTTCCTTGTCAAGAGCGAAGTGTACCTTTGGAAGCTCTAAACACATTTACATGACTGGGTTCATAGGTAAAGCTACAAAAAAAGATAGGTTGCCTTAAGACTTGAGTACTTTCTCTATAAAGGATACTGCAGGCAAGTAACCAGGCCAGGGAACCCTGCAGGGACTGGGAGGAGCCATGCCAGAATACACCTCAAGAGTTGGAGGCAGACAGTCATATTAATAAATGGAGTCAGAATCCACAAATCAAGCAATTAAGTTTTGCCACATCTGATGAAACTTTGCATATTTGTTGATTAAAAGGCTTCGAAAGCCTGCCTTTAGAAGGTTCCTGCCAGTTTAGCCAGAGACAATGACAGAAACCCTAACATTTGGTAGTTTCGAACTGATCTTCAAAGTGAGCTTAGTACTAAAACAGCTTTCATCAGCTACTGGAATTAACTGCTGAACAGGAATTCATAGTTCCCATCCTGATTTGGATGTGGGCCTTTCCACTGGTTTTGCTTTTTCACATTGTGTATCTTTCTTGAGCTCTTGAGCAAATATTCAAGCTCTTGAGATATGTGGAAAATGACAGTGCAAAGGGGAAGGGCAGTAAAAACAAGAGCAGCAGACATGCAACACATTTTCTGCATGCTTGCTATTGGTTATAATTCTGCACTTAGAGTGGAGGAGGCCAAAGATTACAGCAGTAAGTCAGTTCAGGCCGCGTGGCATTCTCATATTCTCTTCTTTGTGAAGGTGGGTTTATCAAAGAAAGGTCAGTCTGAAGAGAAAGCACTCTTGGCAGAGCTGACTTGTGAGGCCGTCTGGTGGAAAGAGACAGCTCGGTCTCCTGGTGTGGGTGTGAGAACGGAGGCACAGGCCACCTTTGTTGGTTGGCGCATGTAACTATATGGACTACTGGTGGTCCTCACCCCCTCCACCTGCTATTGGATGAGAACAGACGACAGACAGGAGTGTTCACACCCAACACAGTCCCGTCTGTATTCAATGCTTGCAGCCAAGGACAAACCTCTCCCCAACATGACACATGGGCATTTCTAGCTTTAAAGATAGGTACTCTTATATCCTTCCATTAATCTGAAGCAGACTAACCACATTTTGGCAAGTTGTACTGAGACATATTAATATCACCCTTGGGATTTTCAACTCAACAAGCGCAGGCTCTGCAGTATGCCTGGTACTACACCTGGGCCTATAATCTGTCTCCAAACTTCAAAGATCCAGTTCACAATCTAAGCTTGTCATTCATCCCCCAAATGATTTCATGTATGATCTCACAGGCAGAGGAGAGATAGCACTGTGTGTTCCTGCCTTCAGTTCACCCTGAATTACTGGGAATAAATCTCTCTCTCCAGGTGTGGCACCGGAACAAGTACTGAAGGAGTACCACGCTGTCACCCAAGCAAAACACTGTAGAAGGGTGGGGTGGGGGTGTGGTTCTGTTGCTGGCCTGAATAATCCCTCCCTCCAACATATCAGTGGGTTTCTCATTTCCTGCAGAAGCCTGAAACCACAAAGTTGATCACATCTCAAAAGCCTGAGACTAGTTAAAAGTGATTTAGGACAGTGACAGCATCTGCCTCAGGAACTTCAGGTGCAGGTATAAGGCAGAGGGAGGGGCAGAGGAAAGGATTAGCCATTCCCTGTGCCAGCACCCAGTAAGCACTGTCACCTTCAGTTTCAGTCAGGGCAAAAATGCCAATCTTCTAGAATAAACTTAGCGGATCCAGGATATAGTGGCTAATCATTAAATTAAAACCCTGGGAGGAATGAAAATTATACAGCATGTGTCAATTACAATTATACCATAGGCAGGACCGGTGAGATGGAGACTGTTTTAGGAATGACTGAGGGGGAATGCAAAGTTTCCACATTCCCCAGGTGAGAGAGAGGGAACCCCATAAAAATGGATCTGGGCAAAAACAGGCTGCGGGGCAGTTGAAGGTGAGAGAGCATGTGATGAAAACTCTAGAAAGGTGGCCAACTGCAGCAGGTAATGCCACCTCAGAGGTGGGCACCAGCTTAGTGGAATCATTATGAGTGTCATGCCACATGACATGGCTGCACCTTTAGGCGTCACCAGCAAGTCTCCACTGGAGGGGCAATGGGCTTTGACTCATGTTCTGATTTTCCGCTTGCCAAGCAGAGAACTCCAAGGCATAAAAGTCCAGGTCCAGCCGACATACTGAAACTGCTCTCAGAAGGCTCCAGATATCAAATTCAGGTTTTGTGGCAGCAGTACAGTGTAAGACATGAAAAGGTTACTATAAGTTACAACAAAAAGTACAGAAGTGGAAGAGCAAAATAGTGTTCATGGTTACATGGATCTTTCAGAAATCTGATGGCGGAGGGGAATGAGTTGTTCCTAAAATATTGAGTGTGGGTCTTTAGGCTCCTGTCCCTCTCAGATGGCAATAATGGGAAGGGGGCAAGTCCTAGGTAGTGAGGGTCCTTAATGATAGATGCCACCTTCTTGAAGCACTGGGTCCACGAGTCTTGAAAAACATATTCTAAAGGTGACTAGAGTTACTTTACTTGCACATCTCCACAAACACAGATTGATAGATTCCCAGGCACATTCCCAATTCCACAATCATCAACTGTAACTCCCAAAAGGCAGGAGTGGTCAATGCTGGAAGAAGTACACTTGGAACAATTCGATGAATGATGTTGTGTCGCATAGCAGTTCACCATTCAAACATCTTCCACTATTCCCATCACATTGAGCAGCTTCAAATGCAATCCTCAAATCAACTGAATATATTGTAACAGCATCACATTCCCTATCACTACTATTCACCTAAATGTATACCAACAATAATAACCTGCAATTTTTCCTGCCTTCAGTAAAAAACCTGACCAGACACTTCAAAGCAAACCAATTAGATGTGGAGCCCCATGGGTACAAGTGAACAAAGAACAAACTGATCAACAAGACACATTTTAAAGAGGGACCTAGAGCAGGAGAGGTGATTGGTCCTGGAGAGCAGAATCTAGAGAGCTGAAGACATGCCTGCCAATGTCACAGCTGTGATAAACCAAAGAAGTACCTGAAGCAACACATACAAGATGAAAAAGCTCAGTGCTCAAGCAGCATCCATGGAGAGAAATAAACTGTTGATACCTTAGTACAAAATATTGACTGTTTATTTCATACAGCCTGACCTGCTGTGTTCCTATAGCATTTTGTGAGAGTTGTTCATGATCTCTAGCATCTACAGAATTCCGTGTTTCTGAAATAACTGATGGTTCTTCCTGCAAACCATGGGCACCTTACCTGTTTTCGTGCCTTGATGCGCTTGTGTACGTAGTCCGAGAAGGGCTTACAAGGGACAAAGCGCCCATTTCCTGGAGTGGCATGAAGGTTTCCATCTTCCAGCACGATCTTCCCCTGGCTAATGACAACAACAGGAGCCCCACTTAACTCCATCCCCTCAAAGATATTGTACTCAGCAGCCTAGGCAGAAAGGGAAAAAGATCAAAAGGAAATGATTAACAAAGTTCTACACATACTTCAACATCAGCAGAAAAATTTCAAAGTACTAACTCTTAATTCATTTAGAGTGGCAAGTGAATTGGAACTAGTTTTGCTTCATCAAAATTACATCAACAAAAGAGGCCTTTGATTAATAGTTCAAAATGGAAAAAGAAAAAGGACAAGGGAGTGTTTAACAGGTGGCTCACATGTCTACTACCAAAATGGTTCTGAATAAATTTACATATACCTGTAAGCAAACAGGTAGCATGAAGAAACAAAAAATTGCAGATGTTTAAAATCTAATATGAAGACACAAATGCTGGAAACTTATACTATTGAAGATCTGCTGTCATGTTTTCTGTATCTTATGGTCTTACTTGGGGTTGAGAGGGAAATGGATCACCCATGAAGAAATCGATGGCCAAATGACCTAACTCTGCTCCAATATCTTATGGTCTTTCTTTCCCAGCCTGGAAAGATCTTGGATCTGAAACGCTAACTCTATTTCACTTTCCACAAATACTATCTGACTTACTAAATGTTTCCAGCAGACTATTTTTATTTTTAAAGGGAGGAATGAACACCAGCTCAACATTTGATTCAATTGTTTTTAATTAAAATCAAGACACCCTTTTGACCAGACAGGTAAATACCAAGCTTATTTTGATCTCTCAACAACATAGCTCTCAAACAGACCTGCCTCTGGGGACTTAACAGAGGCATATTGAAAATGAAGTCAGCCTGATCAATGGCAATGGATCCCATTACAATTTGTTGATGATGATGATGATGCTATGTGTCTCCACCATAAGTAACTGCCATCTCCCTGCCCTATACTCATCTCTGCAGCATCAGGACAATAAATACACCTCTGTTAGACTACTATTTATTGACTTCAACATGAGCTTCAATACTTTAATTCCAAACAAACTCATCCCCAAACTCCTGGACATGGGACTCAACATCTCCCTGTGCAGCTAGATCCTTGACTTCTTGACCAACAGACCACATTCAGTAAAGATAGCAGTAACACCTCCGTCAAAATTCCCTTCAAGAAAGGTGTCTCACAAGGCCGTATCCTCAGCCCCTACTCTATTCCTTGTACACTCATGACTGCATGGCCAGATTCTGCATCTCCAACTTTGCAGATGATACCATTGTAGTGGTGTCTCTCTCTCTCTCACAAAAAACAATGAATCAGAAAACAGAAGAGATGGACAGCCTGGTGACATGGTGTCATGATGACAATCTTTCCCTCAAAGTCAGCAAAATGAGAGTTGGTCATTGACTTCATAAAGGGGTGGTCACATGCTCCTTGTCACATCAGTGACGTACAGGTTGAGAGAGAGAACTTCAAGTTCCAAGGAGTGAACATCACCAACAGCCTGTCCCAGTCCTAGCATGCTGATGCTACAGTTAGAAAAGCTCACCACCACCTCTGCTTCCTCAGTAGGCTTTAGAAATTTGGCAGGTCTCCTTCAACCTTCACCAATTTTTATTGATGCATCATAAAAAACATTCTACCCAGCTGCATCACTGCTTGGTGTGGCAACTGCTCTGTCCATGATAGGCAAGAAACTCCAGATAGTGGAGGACACAGCATAGTATATCATGGAAACTAGTCAGTCCTCCACAGTCTGTGTCTATACTTTTCAATGCCTTGGTGTAGCAGCCAGCATAATCAAAGATCACATCCTCTTTAGACATACTCTCTTCCTACAATCACTCGCCCCGCCCCCCCCCCAACCCCACAATTGGGAAGAAAATATAAACAGTCTGAAAGCATTTACCATCAAGCTCAAGGACAACATTTTTTCTGCTGTTACAAGACTATCGAATGGCACCTAATATGATAAGGTGGACACCTGACCTCAAAATCTACTTTTTTATGACCTTGCACCTTATTGTCTACCTGCACTACACTTTGTAGGAGAAACACTTTACTTTACATTGCAATTGTTTTACCTTGTACTACCTCAATGCACTAATATAATGAATTGATCTGTATGGACAGAATGAGAGATGTGTTTTTCACTATATATTGACACATGCAATAATAATAAGCCAATTTACTCACTTTATACCCTGCCAACATTCACTGCCTGAATTTAAATAGGAACGCTTTCTCAGTAATTAATCCCTTGGACAGAAAATTTACATTTGAACCCCAAGATGGAACAGATTCAGAACCAGCAAGAATACATTACTAAAAGTGGCAACTGTTTATTATTTTCACAAGTACCAAAATAGAGTGAACAATTTTTGTTTGCATGCCATCCAGGCAGATTATGCCATACAGAAATACATCAGGTAGTTTAAAAAATACAGAATATAGAATATAATTTTACAGCTGCTCAGAAAGTACAATGCAGGTAGACACTTGGGGGGTAAGGGTCATTACAAGGTACATTAAAAGTCCAAGCGTTCACCTTTGGCACATTAAAGAAGCTGTCTTTAAGGCTAGCAGTAAGTGTTCTCAAGCTTTCATTGTCTTCTACCCAATGGGAGGGACGACAAAAGGGAATGACTGGAGTGGGAGGGGTCCTTGAGTATGCTGGCTATGCTCCTCAAACAGCCGAGAAGTGTAAGCAGAGTCAATGGAGTAGAAGCCACACACATCAAAGTTGCTGGTGAACGCAGCAGGCCAGGCAGCATCACTAGGAAGAGGTACAGTTGACGTTTCGGACCAAGACCCTTATCAGGACTAACTGAAACAGCTAGCAAGAGATTAGAAAGTGGGAGGGGGAGATCCAAAATGATAGGAGAAGACAGGAGGGGGAAGGATGGAGCCAAGAGCTGGACAGGTGATAGGCAAAAGGAATATGAGAGGATCATGGGACAGGAGGTCCAGGGAGAAAGACTGGGGGGGGGGGGGGGAGAGGAGAGACCCAGAGGATGGGCAAGGGGGATAGTGAGAGGGACAGAGGGAGAAAAAGGAGAGAGAGAAATAAATGTGTGTATATAAATAAATAAGAGATGGGGTATGAGGGGGAGGTGGGGCATTAGCGGAAGTTTGAGATGTCAATGTTCATGCCATCAGGTTGGAGGCTACCGAGACAGAATATAAGGTGTTGTTCCTCCAACCTGAGTGCGGCTTCATCTTTAGAGTAGAGAAGGCCATGGATAGACATATTGGAATGGGAATGGGACGTGGAATTAAAATGTGTGGCCACTGGGAGATCCTGCTTTCTACTGGCGGACAGAGCGTAGGTGATCAGCAAAATGATCTTCCAGTCTGCATCAGGTCTCGCCAATATATAGAAGGCCACATCGGGAGCACCGGACGCAGTATATCACCCCAGCTGACTCACAGGTGAAGTGTCGTCTCACCTGGAAGGACTGTCTGGGGCCCTGAATGGTGGTAAGGGAGGAAGTGTAAAGGCATGTGTAGCACTTGTTCCGCTTACAAGGATAAGTGCCAGGAGGGAGATCGGTAGGGAGGGATGGGGGGGACGAATGGTCAAGGGAAGTGTTGCTTGAAGTTCCAGTATCTGCAGATTTCCTCGTGTTTGCAATGGAGTAGAAGCTGGTTTTTATGATGACCTGGGCTGTGTTCACAATCTTTGCAATCCTTTGCAGTCTTGGGCAGAATGGTTGCCGCACCAAGCTGTGATGCACCCAGGTAAGATGCTTTCTGTGGTGCATCTGTAGAAACGGCTAAGAGTCTGAGATGAATTAGACCTGGTTTCAATTCCTGCCGCTGTCTGTAAAGAGTTTGTACATTCTCTCCATGACCACGTGGGTTTCCTCCCACAGTCCAAAGACGTACCAGTTGGAAGGTTAATTGGTCATTGTAAACTGTCCTGTGATTAGGCTACGATTAAATTGGTGGATTACTATGCGATGAGGCTTGAAGGGCTGGAAGGGCATGTTTGGTACTGTCTCTCAATAACTAAACAATAAATAATTGCCAGAACTACTGCAAAAGGGCAGTATTTGAGACAAATGTTTGGGGAAGGGGGGCGGGGTGTGAATCACCACCATAAGAGGTCTCATCAGCAGTGTAACTGGGATCATCTAAACATCTGAAGTTGCTTGACTCAATAATTAACCTAGCTGAAGCAGCTTCATGCTCAAAGTTGCTCCCATATAACAGTCAAATCGCAAGTTCAGAATTTAATTACTTGTTTTCCCTGTCATGAAAGCTCAGAGCTATGAATTTTCAGAGTCTCTCTGAAAGGGACTGGAAAACAATCTAGAATTTACAACATCCATTTTATTTCCCATTTTAAGAGATATGAGCTCCAAAAAGGCAGCAATGTTATGACAGGCTGGGCTACGGGCAGCTCAGCGCAAAAAAAAACAAGTCACACAGAATTAGGTTCAGTCAAATTCCTTAGAGCCATTTCCTGGTTCAGCACTCTAAGCTGTGACCTCCACCATTCTAAGTTCACACCCCAACTCAGATGGAGCTGGATGTTCTTGCTCTGGGGTAAAAGACTTGAGGCTTGACCAAGAGAATGGGCAATGAGGTAGTGTGAAGAGTGGGGAAGAACAAACAGCAGCACAGTTTCATGCACCCTGGCAGGCAACAGGCCTCACTACAAAAAAATGTATGCTGAATGATTCAGTTTGACCTCACAAGAGAATGGTAAACAACTCTATTTTGAGAGGGACTTGAAAAAAGATGTAAACAAAATGGAATTTAACTGTCACGTTCCCTTCTGGAACTGCGAGTAATGGTACATTTAAGTCACATTAGGAACAAGCTACACAACAAATCAAAGTGATATATCCCAGATGATTGTCACACTGCATTACAATTCCTCTTTCGGGCTAAATATGTTGAGTTTCAATAGGGCAGAGGGCTCTTAGGGCCTATCACAGTGAGTTTGATGTGTGCTCAAAATCCTAGGATAGTTGAGCAAAAGAATGGAGTTGGAGGATCCCAAGCAAGGTAGAGGACTCCAAAAATGGGGATGGGGGGGGCGTAAATTGGGTTGGAAGAACTCTAGTTGGGGTATAGAGGATTCCAAATTGAGTGGAGATTTCTAACAACTTCTTGCAGTAGAAAAGGTATTTAGCAGAAGGGATGTGACAGGGGAAGACCTGACAGAAGAAGGCAAGCAACAATGGGGGGGGGGGGGGGGGAAGAATGTGGAAACTTGAATCAGTCTGGTGGTACAGTGGCCCAACAAGGCCAGGTGGACCTCTAAGAACTCCCAAAGGGAGAATCCACCATCCAAGACTGATTCCAAAATCTAACATTGTGAACTTCAATGTAAGATACCAAAATACCAGAACCATATGAATGTCAAAAATTTTGTACTCTGTTGATCCAAATGGAATAGATAACAGGCTATGCAATTCCCTCAGAGACTGACATATGTTCTGCAATATTGCAAAAACTGAATTTCCACCACTATAAGCTCAAATTGAAGTTTTTTTTCCATTTCCAAAAATAGACACCCTACACTCTGCTAAGCTGAAGAGTCATTATAGCGGAAAAGAAATATATAGTATATTACAGCTGTGGTAGAGACTAATTTGAGACCTGTTTGAAGCAAATATGAACGGAAGAGAAAAGGGAATGAGTGCTGATTAATGGAAAGCAAAGTATTTATCGCACGGTGATGACAGGTACTTCTTAAGATACGACTTCTGGGAGAGGACTTTGCCAAATTTTCACTTTGTGTATTTGTAGAGGGAGGACAGTGTTGATGATCCCATGTTGTGTTTCAATGAAGTATTTGTAGCCAATAGAAGAAAACTCTGACACAAAGCCACACTGAGACATTTTTGTTTGTCTCCTTAATGAAAACAAGGCAAAAATCAGCCCACTAGCCTAACAAGTAGAATATGAGTGAGCTGCAGCCATCAGTTTAAATACCTTACGATCTAATGAAGGTAAAGTGATCAGTTGCAAGTCCAAGTACAGCTGGAGAAGGTTAAAAGGTTTGAGGGTAGTGGGAAGCAGGTGTGACTGAGTAGTAGTCAGTGGGACTAGGAATATGAAACTTGTCCAGTGCTCTGCTTCTCCTCATCTCACCAGTTAGATAAGCAGGAAGTTCAAAGCCTCAAACACAAGGAAATCTGCAGATGCTGGAATTTCAAGCAATACACTTAAAAGTTGCTGGTGAACACAGCAGGCCAGGCAGCATCTGTAGGAAGAGGTACCATCGACGGCTCAGCCCGAAACGTCGACGGTACCTCTTCCTAGAGATGCTGCCTGGCTTGCTGCGTTTATCAGCAACTTTTAAGTTCAAAGCCTACCCTCCAGAGGTCTCTTCAAGACAGTTGATATAGTTGCCAAGCACAGGAAGAAACCCCACCACCTGTAATTCAATTTGGTAAAGTGGATTAACTTCGGTCAATCTTATTCAACTTAGAGCACAGTGTACTTCTGTACATAGGACTGTAATATGTCATCCAGCACAGAGTTGCACAGCATGACAACAGGCCCTTCAGCCCACAAGTCCATACTGATCACCAATCGCCCATTTGCACTATCCCTACATTAATCCCATTTTTATTCCTCCCAAGTTCCCATCAATTTTCCCCAGATTTGACCGCTCACCTACATATAAGGGACAATTTACACTAGCCAATAGTCCTCACATCTTCTGAATGTGGGAAGAAGCTGAAGCACCATGGCAAAATATGCATAGGCACGGGGAATATGTGCAAGCTCCATACAAAGAGCACCTGAAGTCAGGACTGAACCTGGGTCTTACCCGCTGACAGTTCCAGTATATATTCTGGTGTCAATTTGACTGCCATAGCGGGTGCAAATTCCTCGCCCTCTATATCTCTCAAAGAATGGTAAAGGCCCAATGGATTCCCAAATAACCTTCCTAAACTCCAAAAATAATAAGAACCTGTTTATTTACCCTTTTCCAACTTGTACTTAACATTTGCTATTTGCTGAAACAACAACCGCAATGCTGTGTATGAAGAGTTCTGAGAGGAACAGTCTAGTTGTTTTGTTTAGAAAATGCCAACAGTGTCCTGGTAATTCTGTAATGTTATTTAAATTCCGAGGATCCAACAGGAACTCAGATAATGCCTTGCATTCAGGTCATACACTGCCCCACTTGACTTTGCCATTGTACAAAATCAAACCATTCTTGCCCCATTCTCACAGCCCACAAGTCGACATGGACTTCACAGGTGCCAACACACCCTTTGAGTCATTTCCATAATCTACCAAAAAGCAAATGCCAGCAGGACATTTGGCTATCTGGGCATTAACTGTGAGTGCTCACCTTAAAGTTCCAATGGGCATTTGATAACAAGCGAAAACAACCACCTATACATATTTCCCTTCTCCTAGGAACACATCGGCATCTCTGCCAGTCTCCTAATAAAATAATTCAAGCTACAAACTAATTATTCCTTTGTCAATCAACTTGCTGAGCCAATTTGAAACATGTAAACCACTTTACACTAAGTAGATAGCTAATTAAGGTTTTGCCACTCTTTCTCAGTCACTTATAAAAAGTTGCTTCAAAATTTCAAGTCCACGACTTACCAGGAAACATTAAAACTCTTGGGAAAGACTGCAAGAAGACCTTTACAGATGATAAGCTACCTGCCGATCAGAACACCAATGATCTTGCTGTACAAGTCTACCATTTTCTATTCTGACTCTGGTTAGGCCACACTTGGAGTACTGTGTCCCGTTCTGGTTGCCTCACTATAGGAAAGATGTGGAAGCATTGGAAAGGGTACAGAGGAGATTTACCAGGATGCCGCCTGGTTTAGAGAGTATGCATTATGATCAGAGATTAAGGAAGCTAGGGCTTTACTCTTTGGAGAGAAGGAGGATGAGAGGAGACATGATAAAGGTATACAAGATATTAAGAGGAATAGATAGAGTGGATAGCCAGCACCTCTTCCCCAAGGCACAAGAGGACATGGTTTTAAGGTAAGGGGTGGGAAGTTCAAAGGGGATATTAGAGGAAGGTTTTTACTCAGAGAGTGGTTGGTGCGTGGAATGCACTGCCTGAGTCAGTGGTGGAGGCAGATACACTAATGAAATTTAAGAGACTACTAGACAAGTATATGGAAGAATTTAAGTTGGAGGGTTATATGGGAGGCAAGGTGTAAGAGTTGGCGCAACATTGTGGGCCGAAGGGCCTGTACTGTGCTGTACTATTCTATTCTATGTTCCATGTTCTATTTTTGCATTTACAAGCCTTTATGAAATGTCTGGCATTCCTCAAAGACTCCCCCTCTCCCACCCACCCCCCCCACCCCCCACCAAAGCCACACACCCACACAAAGATGCAACTCTTTGGATTGGCATGTTTGCCAAATTCACCAGAAAGGCAATTTAAACACTGGCTTGTCCCGGATTAGCCATTAGTGTGTTAGCCAGGTTACCAAAGGTGCCCTTGACAGCTCCAGATTCTGCAAAATTCTATTGACTAAACTGCTTGTCAAAATTCCTGGATTTCCATACATGTTTGAATGCAGAGCCTTGTAATACTGATGCGTCACCTGCTGTTTGCTTAAGAACTTCTACATTCAAATTTTCCTTTTGCACGCAAAGGCTTTAACCTTCTTTCTGCCTTTCTTGTATCAGGTTTAAAATATTTTTTTCCATGTTTCGGAGATTATCGATAGTTCAAATACATCATGTTAATTGCACAACAAGAGGACAGATTGGTCTTGACAGGACAGACACTTAGAGGATATTCCCTTTTCACCAGCACCGGGGACATATAACTATACAGTATATACATTTCTTATTGTAATTTGTACTGTATTTTACATATTCCACTGTACTGTCATAATACTGTTGCAGTCTTAATCAAGCTAATTCTGATTCCCTTGTTAGAAATCTAGAAACAGGGTCCAAATTTATAAATACAAGATATCCATGAAGATAAGTGTGGCAAAATCTTTTCTTTGGTATTTCCTTAGTACAATGAACCTTTGAGGCAACACACACACAATTTCCAACATCTGCAGATTTTAACTCGTTTGTGATGAATCTTTGAATAACTTCCAAGCAAAGGTAGATGCATTTGTGTTAAGGAAAGGGAAGAAGTAGGCGGGAATGCAAAGTTGAATTTATGATCAAATCAGCCGTGGCTCGTTGGGCTGGATGGCTTGCTCCTTATTATTTGCATTATTCATTGACAGCATTGAAATTCAGCCAAGAATCAAGCTAGACACAGTTTAACTGGCTGTCGTTTTGTCCCCGATTTCTTGGTAGGGCTTGCTTCTCCTCCCATCTCTACAAACCTATTGATTGTGTGATTGTGAATGCTCTTTCACCACGGGGAGTTACCCTTCAATTTCTGGGAGAAATGCAAAACAAAAAGGCTACAGAACTTATTACTGACTTACTCTCTAAGCAACAGGGGAGGGTGCAGGGGAGATTTGAAACTTGTGATGGAAGGGTGTACTTCTCAGTCTATTCATTACCAGCTTTTATAAGGAAAATAAGAACTAGAAAAGACAGGCACAGCTGCAAATGCCACAAAGGTTCCATCATACATTTACGAGGTAATCCCTTAAAGGTGAACAACCAGGGTACAATACAAGTGTACCTTTGAGCGATAGATGGGGACATAATGTAATTGAGTTCATCTTATTCATAACCTGTTGCCACCCTTGGATAAATTAACTGGATTAGGTAGCCAGGGACTTATTGATGTCTAACCACAAAGAAGTCCAGTGTTGTGGGAACAGAGGAGTGCTATTGGATCAGACTCTGTACCACTGACTCCTGACACCTTCCTGGCAGAGACAAAATAATCAGTTCTAGGCTCTGTGACAAGTCTATTTCAAAGAAAAACTGAATTTTACATCTCATCTGTCTGATGTGACAATTGTGTTTCAAAGTCACATTGGAAAAGGAAATTAGAGTACAGTTAAAAGGTTTAGAAATACAATTAGCTTCCTTCATTAAAATATGAGGTAGCTGTAGCACCCTAGGAAAGGTTTCTCTGCTAGGTTTCACTGCTAACGTAGTGGTCTTTCTGTAGAAGCAGTGTTTGGGTTATGGTTAGTGATAACGGGTGCTCTGGAATGTGAGCTGTCCAATGAAGGGAGTGTGTTTTCGTGTTGTGTGCCTGACAACGGGGTGAGCTGGGTTTTTTTTTTGTTCGGCGGGTGATAAAGGGAGATGCTGGAGAGAAGAGGTCGTAAGACTCGACCTGGAGCACGGCCATGATTTGACGAAGCCTGTGGAGATTGAAGGAGGATTGCCAAAGGGGAAACTGTGAACTCCAACTTGTATACTTTAGACTGTTTCATTAAAATGGGCCCTTTTCTTGGTTTTTGCTTTTTCTTTACTAACCCTTTAGTCAAATTAAGAATTATAAAGCTAAATTGTTTAATTGTAGTGTACTGTCCATTATTTCATAGTACTTAACTGTAACGGGGTAACAAACCACGCCGCATCCACACAAACATGGGGTTTCGGGGTGGGCTCGCACCTCAGTCTCACACATTTGGCAGGGCTGGAGATTCTCTTTCCCAGACTTGTGCAGCCGATGGAACCGGAGTGTTTCATAGCCCAAAGCAAACTCTGTTAGTTCAACTCAGGCTTCAAACACATTTGTCCCATTACATGATTTGCTGCCTGGTAACCAAGTTTCACCCTGATACGTGCTACAGACTTAATACAGCAATAATTAATATTGTGAATTAGTTGATGAAGACCGTGGGATAGAGTGCTTAAAAAGATAATAGCTATATAGCTGTCATTACTCCTCAAAAAGGAGATCTGGATCAATATTGGATCAAGGGGGTGTATTTCTCCAGCATATCAGGACAACAGAGTGGCATGGGAGCTGAATTCTGAAGGAAAGCAGTTTTTTTAAAAAAAACTTCTTCGAGTGCAAGAAGGACGAGGCTGCGCAGGCGCGTGATGTAACAGGACAGCACAGAGGGTTTAAAAAGGAGACCACCCTATGCAGCGGGCAGCTGTCGGAGCAGGCAGTGGAGTGAGTGGTAGCAGGGTGTAGGGCTTTGGCATCAACGGGCTTCGGCAGTAAACTGGAAGAGGTGAGAGCGAAGCACCAACTCCTCCACCCCCCATCCACCCTTGGCGAATCGGCCCAGACAGCAGGGCTCACACAGCTAACGGTTTAAAAAGTTCGTCTGTTTGGCGAGGTAAGTGGGTGAGTACACTTATTTCTCCTGTTTCATTCCTGTAGAATTAGATAGCACACCTGCAGGGTTAGTGCTTTGTTCAGGGTGCCAGATGTGGGAATCCTGATGGCCACATCTGCACCAGGTGCACCGAGATGCAGCTCCTCAGAGACCATGTTAGGGATCTGGATCTGCAGCTTGATGACCTACTGCTTATCGGGGAAAGTGAAGAGGTGACAGACAGGAGCTACAAGGAGGTAATCATTCCTAGGCTACAGGGGTCAGAAAACTGGGTGACTGTCAGGAGAGGGAAGGAAAATGCCCGGATTGTGGAGAGCACACCTGTGGCTGTCCCCCTCAGCAACAAATATCTTGTTCTGGATGCTGTTGAGAGGGATGACCTGACAGGGGACACCCACGGTGACCGGGTCTCTGGCACTGAGCCTAGCGCTGTTGTGCAGGAGGGAAGGAGGGAAGGAGGGAAAAGAGGAATGCGGTAGTCATAGGGGATTCCATAGTCAGGGGAACAGACGAGATTCTGTGAGCCTGATAGAGATACCCGCATGGTGTGTTGCCTCCCAGGTGCCAGGGTACGGGATGTCTCGGATCAGGTTCAGAATATTCTGAAGGGGGAGGGCGAGCAGCCAGTTGTCTTGGTACATGTTGGTACCAATGACATAGATAGGACAAGAGAGGAGGTCCTGAAGAGAGATTTCTGGGAGCTAGGAAGGAAGCTGAGAAGCAGGACCTCCAGGGTAGTAATCTCGGGATTGCTACCTGTGCCACGTGCTAGCAAGGGCAAGAATAGTAGATCAGGCAAATGAATGGGTGGCTGAGAGACTGGTGCAGGGGGCAGGGCTTCAGATTCTTGGATAATTGGGATCTCTTCTGGGGGAGGTATGACCTGTTCAAAATGGACAGGTTACACCTGAACCCGAAGGGGACCAATATCCTGGCAGGAAGGTTTAATAGAACTGTTAGGGAGGGTTTAAACTAATTTGGCAGGGGGATGGGAACCAGAATGATACAGCAGAGGAAGGGGAAAACAGAAATAAATCTAAAATAGTGAGCAGTAAAGATGTCAAGAAAGACAGGCAGGTGATGGGCAAATCTGTAGCCATTGGGATGAGTTGCAGTGCAATAAAGTTGCAGTGAAATCAAAGCGAAAAGTACCAAATACTGATCTTAAGGTGTTATACTTAAATGCACGCAGCATAAGGAATAAGGTGGATGATCTTGTTGTACAGCTACAGATTGGCAGGTATGATATTGTGGCCATCACTGACACATAGCTAAAGGATGCATGTCTCTTGGGAGCTGAACGTCCAAGGATACACGGTGTATTGGAAGGATAGGAAGGTAGGCAGAGGGGGAGGCGAGGTCTTACCGGTAAAAAATGATATTAAATCATTGGAAAGAGGTGATATAGGATCGGAAGGTGCAGAATCTTTATGGGTAGAGCTAAGAAATAGCAGGGGTAAAGGGACTCTGATGGCAGTTATTTATAGGCTTCCAAACAGCTGCAGTGATGTGGACTACAAATTACAACAGGAAATAGAAAAGGCTTGTCAGAAGGGCAGTGTTATGATAATTGTGGGGGATTTTAACATGCGAATGGATTGGTAAAATCAGGTCAGCACTGGATCTCAAGAGTTTATAGAATGTCTGCGAGATGGCTTCTTAGAACAGCTTGTTGTTGAGCCCATTAGGGGATCGGCTGTACTGGATTGGGTATTGTGTAATAAACCGGAGGTGATTAGAGAGATTGAGGTGAAGGAACCCTTAGGAGACAGTGATCATAACATGATTGAGTTCACTGTGAAATTTGAAAAAGAGAAGCCGAAGTCTGATGTGTCAGTATTTCAGTGGAGTAAAGGAAATTATAGTGGCATGAGAGAGGAACTGGTCAAAGTTGACTGGAAAGGGACACTGGCGGGAAGGATGGCAGAGCAGCAGTGGCTGGAGTTTATGCGAGAAGTGAGGAAGGTGCAAGACAGGTATGTTCCAAAAAAGAAGAAATTTTCGAATGGAAAAAGGATGCAACCGTGGCTGACAAGAGAAGTCAAAGCCAAAGTTAAAGCAAAGGAGAGGACATACAAGGAAGCAAAAATTAGTGGGAAGACAGAGGATTGGGAAGTTTTTAAAAGCTTACAAAAGGAAACTAAGAAGGTCATTAAGAGGGAGAAGATTAACTATGAAAGGAAGCTAGCAAATAATATCAAAGAGGATACTAAAAGCATTTTCAGGTATATAAAGAGTAAAAGGCAGGTGCGAGTTGATATAGGACCAATAGAAAATGATGCTGGAGAAATTGGGAGATAAGGAGATGGCAGAGGAACTAAATGAGTATTTTGCATCAGTCTTCACTGAGGAAGACATCAGCAGTATATCGGACACTCAAGGGTGGCAGGGAAGAGAAGTGTGCACAGTCACAATTATGACAGAGAAAGTACTCTGGAAGCTGAATAGTCTAAAGGTAGATAAACCTCCAGGACCAGATGGAATGCACCCTCGTGTTCTGAAGGAAGTAGCTGTGGAGATTGCAGAGGCATTAGCGATGATCTTTCAAAAGTCGATAGATTCTGGCATGGTTCCGGAGGACTGGAAGATTGAAAATGTCACTCCACTATTTAAGAAGAGGGCAAGGAAGCAAAAAGGAAATTATAGACCTGTTAGCTTGACATCGGTGGTTGGGAAGTTGTTGGAGTCGATTGTCAAGGATGAGGTTACAGAGTACCTGGAGGCATATGACAAGATAGGCAGAACTTAGCATGGATTCCTTAAAGGAAAATCCTGCCTTATAAACCTATTACAATTTTTTTGAGGAAATTACAAGTAGGCTAGACAAGGGAGATGCAGTGGATGTCGTATATTTGGATTTTCAGAAGGCCTTTGACAAGGTGCCACACATGAGGCTACTTAACAAGATAAGAGCCCATGGAATTACGGGAAAGTTACATACGTGGAAAGAGCGTTGGCTAAATGGCAGGAAACAGAGTGGGAATAAAGGGATCCTATTCTGGTTGGCTGCCAGTTACCAGTGGTGTTCCACAGGGGTCTATGTTGGGGCCACTTCTTTTTACATTGTACATCAACGATTTGGATTATGGAATAGATGGCTTTGTGGCTAAGATTGTTGACGATACGAAGGTAGGTGGAGGGGCCGAGAGTGCTGAGGAAACAGAGAGTCTGCAGAGAGACTTGGATAGATTGGAAGAATGGGCAAAGAAGTGGCAAATGAAATACAATGTTGGAAAGTGTATGGTTACGCACTTTGGTAGAAGAAGTAAGCGGGCAGACTATTATTTAAATGGGGAGAGAATTCAAAGTCCTGAGATGCAACAGGACTTGGGAGTCCTCGTACAGGATACCCTTAAGGTTAACCTCCAGGTTGAGTCAGTGGTGAAGAAGGCGAATGCAATGTTGGCATTCATTTCTAGAGGAATAGAGTATTGGAGTAGGGATGTGATGTTGAGGCTCTATGAGGTGCTGGTGAGACCTCACTTGGAGTATTGTGGGCAGTTTTGGTCTCCTTATTTAAGAAAGGATGTGCTGACGTTAGAGAGGGTACAGAGAAGATTCACTAGAATGATTCCGGGAATGAGAGGGGTTAACATATGAGGAACGTTTGTCCACTCTTGGACTGTATTCTTTGGAGTTTAGAAGAATGACGGGAGACCTCATAGAAACATTTCTTATGTTTAAAGGCATGGACAGAGTGGATGTGACAAAGTTGTTTCCCATGATGGGGGAGTCTAGTACGAGAGCGCATGACAAGGATTGAAGGGCGCCCATTCAGAACAGAAATGCGAAGAAATTTTTTTAGCCAGTGGGTGGTGAATATATGTAATCTGTTGCCACGGACAGCAGTGGAGGCCAAGTCATTGGGTATATTTAAGGCAGAGATTGATAGGTATCTGAATAGCCAGGGCATCAAAGGTTATGGTGAGAAGGCGGGGGAGTGGGATTAAATGGGAGAATGTATCAGCTCATGATAAAATGGCGGAGCAGACTCGATGGGCCGAATGGCCGACTTCTGCTCCTTTGTCTTATGGTCTCATATTATGTGGTGGAAATGCTTTTGAAGAGGTTTATGACTTTTCTACATGCAGGACATTGTAAATTGCTCTCCATCCATCCTATCTGGGTTTCAAATAAAAGTTTGTCAGGTAACGATGATATATCACTAAATATAACTTGATGTATGAAGGCTCTGGTTGGCAGGGACCATGAAGATACTATAAATGGCTCTGGGCAGAGTTAACAATAGAGGCAGAAAAACTGCATGATCAAATATCAAAGAGATGGCCTTCCTTCAGCTTGTGGGCACCTATCTTCTTCCTTTTAAGTAAAGAGAACTCAGGAAGTCTAGTACAGGATTCCCAAAAAGTTAACTTGCAGGTCGGGTCAGTAGTAAGAAAGGCAAATGCAGTATTTGCATTCGCTTTGAAGGGACTAGAATATAAAAGTAAGGATGTAAAGCTGAGGCCTTATAATGTGTTAGTGAGACTGTTTTTCGAGTGTCATGAGCAGTAATTTGAGTATATATCTAAGGAAGGATATGAAGGCATTAGCGAGTTTCAAGAGATCATTTATGAGAATGATCTCGGGAATGAAAGGGTAAATATGTATGAGGAGTGTGTGACAGCTCTGAGCCTGTACTTGCTGAAAGATGAGGGGGCATCACATTGAAACCTAATGAACATTGAAAGGCAGGGATAGAGAGGATGCTTACAGTAGTGGAAGAGTCCAGGACCAGAGGACACAGTCGCAACCCAAAATGACATCCTTTTGGATTAGAACAAAGATGAGGATGAATTTCTTTCACCAAGAACGTGGTGAGTCTGCGGAATTCATTGATACGGAGGGCTGTGGAGGCCAAGTCATTAGGTATTTTGAAGAGGAAGCTGATAAAATCTGGATTAGTAAATAATAAATACAAGAGATTCTGTATATGCTACAAATCTAGAGCAATGCACGCAAAATGCTAGAGAACCTTAACAAATCAGAGAACACCTAGGGAGAGGAATAAACAGTCAACGTTGTGGTCCTTCAAAAAAACTGGGCAAGGAGGAGCAGAAGAAGCCACAATACAGTGCCTTGTAAAAGTACTTAGCCCCTAATTATCTGTTCACATAAATGAGTATTAGAAAAAGGGATTTTGATCAATTTAACTTAAAATTTTTATTTGAGAATCACATGCTCCTTTTTTTCCCCACATTAGAGCCCAAAATAAAAGATGGAAAATTGCACAGCAAGAAAAGCTAAAAAAATTCAAAAACTAAAATTTCAGTTCAAAAGTATTCATCTCTCTTTGCTCAATACTTAGTTGAGCCACCTCTCACAGCTATTCCAGCCAGTGTTATCCAGGATCTCTCTGTATCTAGCAACATTCATCTTCCAATTAAACCTGACCAGATTTCCACACCCTGCTGTTGAAAAGCATCCCCACAGCATGATGCTACCTCCACTATATTTTACAGTAGGTGTTACCTGACCATACACAGTTTTAGATTTACACCACGAGTACTCCTAGTGTCGATCCACTTCAGTTTCATCCGACCACAACAACTTCCGCATCTTCACAATATCATCCAGATGATGCTTTACAAAGTCTATAGGGGCAAGGATTTTTTTTCCATAGCCAGAGCATCTTCCTTACCACTCTTCCATAAATACCCCTTTTGTGCAAGACCTTTAGGATTGTGAAGGGATTTCCATCACCAGTTGCAACAGTTGATTTTGCAGCTCACTCCGTAACTGTTAGCATCACAATAGCTTCTCTTACAAGTGCTATTCTTCTCTGATGACTAAGTGATGAGAAAAGGGGTTGAATACTTTTGAACTGCTGAAATTAAGTTTTCAAAATTTTAGTTTTTCTATGCTGTGTAGTTTTCCCTGTTCCCCATTCAGAGCAGCGGCCTGACCTATGCAGTGTGGCTGTGGTTTCATATTTTATCCACTGTTTTACTATGAACTGCACTGAGCACCAAAGTACGTTTTGTGCCTTTGCAGTGGTCTTGTACCCTTCCCCAGATTTGTGCTTCTTTATTATCATTTCCCTGACTTGCCTTGAATGTTCCTCTGTCTTCAATTTGCTTTGGTCTGTTGAAAAACTACTATACTGTTGGACCTTGTAGAGAGAGGGAGTATTTATTATTAAATCATTGAAAACAGGTGAACCTCCAATTTTTTGTGTCAACAAATTGGGTGAGTTAAGTTAGTGTAGTAGAACAAAGGGGATGAATACTTCTTCAGCCTCACATTTTTGGTTTTTAATTTTTAGTAAACTGTTGATAGTTTTTGGATTTTTTCTTTTCATTTGACATGATGCACAATGTTTTGTAAATTAGGTCAAAAAGTCCTACTTCAATATATTTTAAATTTAGAAAATGAGGCAGTAAAATGTGAAAGTAGCTGTGGGGGGGGGGGTGATATTTTTTCAAGGCACTGTACAAAAGTGGGATGAGGGGAAGGAGTACAAGCTGACAGATGATAGGTGAAAACAAGTGAGGAAAAAGGTTGGTGGTGGTGCAGTGGGATGACTCCCTTGTCCACTCATCCCTTTCCTCTGATCTCTCTCCTGCTAATTATCTCTGCAGGCTGAACAAGTGCTACACCTGCCCCTATACCTCCTCCCTCAACACTATTCAGGGCCTCAAACAGTAATTGCAGGTGAGGCTACACTTCACCTGCAAGAAACACACACACAAAATGCCAGGCAGCATCATGAGTTCCTCCAACATTTTGTGTGTGTTGCTTGGATTTCCAGCATCTGCAGATTTTCTCTTGTTTGTCACTTCACCTGCAAGTCTCTTTGGAGGTGGGGGGGGGGGGCGTCATGTACTGTACGTGCTGCTCCCAGTGTGGTCTTCTCTACATCAGTGAGACCGAGCATAGATTGCGTGACCACTTCATCAAGCAACTTTGCTCTGTCTGATTAAGAGAAGATATTTCCCCATGGCCACTCATTTTAAGTCTACATTCCCATTCCAACACGACAATCCATGGCCTCCTCTAGGATCACGATGCGGCCATTGTCAGGTTAGAGGAGCAACATCTCATATTCCATCAGGGCAGCCTCTAACCTGATGGTACAAATATCGATTTCTCTAACTTTAGTAATTTTTCCCCTCCTCTCCTTTTTAACTCATTCTGGTTACCCTCCCACCCGTTCTCCTCACCTGCCCATTAAATCCCTCCAGTACTTCTCCTCCTCCTCTATTTCCCATAGTCCACCCTCCTCTCCTATCAGAGCACTTCTTTTTCAGCTCTTTACATCTTCCACCAATCACCTTCGAGCTTACTTCATCTCCCTCCCCCACCCACCTTCCCCTTCAGCTAGTTTCACCTATCACCTTCTAGCTTATACTCCTTTCCATCCCCTCACCTTCTACTTCTTCCCCCTTCCTTTCCAGTCCTGTCAAAGGGTCTCAGCCCCCAAAAAATGACTGTGTATCCCGTCCATAGTTGCTCCTCCAGCATTTAGTGTGTGTGTTGCTCTTGGCTGGTAGGGGTATCAAAGGTTACAGGGGAGAAAAGAGTATGGACGTGAGAGGAAAAAATAAACCCAGTTTGAGCAAGTGGCAGGGCAAACTCAACAGACCAACTGACCCAATTCAAGGGATCTTATTGTCAGATACAGCAAGGAATTAGGATGGCACATGGTATGTTAAAAGAATGCTAAAAAAAGATGCAGATGTTGGAAATCTGAGATAAAAACAGAAAATAATGGAAACATTCAACAGTGTAGACAGTATCTATGGAAAGAGGAGCAGTTCACATTAACTATATTTCACTTTCTGTGTAAGAGTGAAGATTATTGTAAATTAAATGCAACTTTAGAGAAGGTAGTTGAATGAATGCAGATGTACTTGCGATACAGGGGGTGCAACAAATGTTCACCAGACTGATATCTTCTTTGAGCAGACGTTGAGGCCGAGTATAGACTCTTGAGTTAAAAAGAATAAGAGTGATCTCAACAAAAGGCACAATATTCTAGAACAAATCCTTATGGTTGTGGATATAAAGAAGCTGTTTTCTAAGGTTGAGTGCAATTGATTTTTTTTGTTGCCTGGCAATCACAGGCAGTTAGTGGTTACAGAAAATGACCTGGCAAGATGAGAATATGTGGTACTGAAAATAAGTTGGATGAGGAGCAGAGGAAATAGATGGACACCAATGTTGTTGACTCAGCTGCCATGGACTATTACATGGAGAATGGAAAGTCTACCGGTTTACACGCACGGAGCTGAAATACTGAGAAATGGCTCCAGTTCAGCTCATAAGTCATTGATGTGCCAACAAGCCAAGTGGAATTACTAAATACACCTTCAGCCAGGAGTCAATAATTGGTGTCAACTTGTATTTTTCCAGTGGCCAAGTTAGTCGAATGTGAAAGAATTTGGGCACAGATTCCTTTCCCAAATCATAAGTAAAGGATTGCACATTTTGAGATATTACCTCCACTCCACCCCCACCCGCCCCCAAGTATTTACCTGGGATAGGATAATAAGGTTTAATTACTTTTGAAGAGAGAAAAATTACCCAAAAATCAGTTCATCAAACCAGTTATTTCCCTAATCCTTTATCATACTGTCTCTTCTTCACTCTTCATGAAACACTGCCTCAGTCACGTGGCAAGAAATGGTTACTACCCTCAGCCTACTGTTCTGATCACTGTGGCTGCATGGAACATCAATAAGATGGCACAGACTACCACCTTGTTTATTGGGATTAAAACTCGCTTACTCTAAAGCATTTCTAGCTTCTACCTAAATTCTCTTTGTCTAATACAATTTATGTAAAATTTATGTTCATCCATCAGACCCATCCCGAGCTGTTGGCACTTTGACTTTTAAATATAGTGTAACAACCCGATGAGAATGCTGCACATCTTCCATCTGGCCTCAAGCACCCTCCTTTCCCTCCACCTCACCACTTGCAATTGCACTTTCAGCTGCCTAGGTCGCTGGATCTGGATATCCATGAAACACCTCCTTCAGCTCTCTTTCAGAGACTCTTTCCTCTACATCCACTACTACATGTCACACAGGCTTCAATTATACCGGTGCCTACGAAGAATGTGGTGACCTGCTTCAATATTTATCATCCAGTAACACTTACATCCAATGCGATGAAGTGTTTTGAGAGGTTGGTTATGAAACATAGAAACTCCTGCCTGAGATCTGCTCCAATTTGCCTACCAGAGAAACAGGTCCACAGCAGATGCCTTCTACTGGCTCGTCACTCAACTCTGGAACATCTGGACAGCAAAGATGCATACATCACTGTCCTCCCTTTCTTACAGGTGCAGGTAAGCATGCCCAGCAAGGGTCACCGGTTGGAAAAACACAGATGGTAGGCCTCCTTCCGCGACTCTGCAGCTGGCACTGACCAACCCTGGAACCTCAGTAATAGGTCTTTGGAAATATGTCAAATTTTGCCAGGAGCATCTCCTTCAGATCAGGGCAACAGTTGGACCTGTCCTCATCCATGGCTGAGTAGGCTTCCAACACTCTACCAGTCAGGAGGGGGATGAGTCAACACACCCACTCCTCCAGGGGCCAATCTCACATCTTGGCAAGCCGTTTAAACTGCAGGAGATAATTCTTGATATCTGCTCCCTCTTGGAAGTCTGCCATCTTGGGTTCTGACTGGTAGGCAATGTTTCCACAGCTTGGCTCAGGTACAGGAGAGGGTGCAGGTACCAGTTGCTGAGAGGGCACAGGTGGTGGCTGTGAGGGCTAGTCCTGCATACCTATAAACCCAGAAAATAGAGAGTGCCAGGGTGCTGGTGGAGGAAGCAGCATTCTTGGGCTTCTGCTCTCCAAGGGGACTGGAAACACAATGAACCTTGGAGTCCCTGATGCGGTGGGTGTTGCTGGGTCAACACTTGTCTCTGGTGTGGAGCTCTGCTCAGGCTGGTACGTAGCTCTCAGAACTCCTGCAGAATTATTTCTTCCTGGGCCTGCTGCATGGAGATGAACTGGCCAAGAAGAACTGCCAGCTCTGTCATCCCCACAGACTTCTCCGGCTCCTCAGTAGGACAACAACATGTCTTTGGCTGTGCACCTTGGGCCTCGTACTCTTCCTCAGACTCCACCATGTCCCACTATCCATCCTCATGAGACTCCACCCCTGGAACGTTTGGTTTAACTCTAGTCTTCCTTGAGTGCAGTCCCGCTCTTTTTGACATCTTCACCCCTTTTCGGCCTACCATCCCACCACTGCCACCATCTATCACACCTCGCTATCGGGTGTGGGAAAGCGTGCCTGGCGAAGGTCATCAGTTAGGGGGAGAAAACAGATGATAAGCCACAACAGCACGTTAGTGCAAAGGGCTTTATGTGGTGCTAGGAGGAGAAAGTGCAAAAGCTGTCCAAAGATTGTGAAGAAAACATACTTACAAGTAGACAAATGAAAAATAAACATGTACAAAAATTTACAAATATAGAGAGGCTTCCTCCACAACAAAATATGTCTTTAAATTTCCAATATAACTATTTACCAATCGTCAACCCCAACCTCCACACCTCTCCAGCAAAGTCAGACCGAGGGTTTAAATCTGTCTCCACCTGGCCAAGGAGGACCAGGAAATTCTGCTGTTGGTCTGAGGGGAGGCAGGGATAATCATGTGACCAGACCATCATAATTAGCTCAGATGCAGAATTGGAACATTTTAAACAGGCACTCATTCTAACATGCTACAATTTTATTCCACAACAAATGCCTTAGTTAAACCCATAGATCAGAGTCCACATACCCAGATGAATATAAAAGAATAATGCCTCCCCACCAGTAGTGTTGCCTGTGTAGAGTGTGGTGTGTCTGTATACCACTAATCGAGGCATTATTTTAGGACGCCCCAAGCTGTCCCTTGGGTCTTTTGGGGCTGTCTACAAACCAATGTAACAGTGTGAGTGAAAACAAATGAAGCTGTTTGCAATGTCTGTGTCTAGAATCCTTTTTTTTTTTATGAGTTATAAACCAGTAGAGCATTGTTTTGATTAGCCAAGCTAGCGAATGTTTTACTGTTGGGGTGTGTAAAAAGTGAACTCCCAAGAACTGCAGAATGAGAGGACAATGAGTGAACTACTGATGAAACTAGACCAGGGGCAGAACACAGAGGAGTGACTAACCGGGCAAGGAGGCAAGGTTAGCGGGAGAATTAGTACTGCCAACCTGATGCTCTTTTATCAACTACATCTCAGCATTCAATACCATTATTCCCTCAAAACTCATCAATAAGCTTCAAGCCTCCCCGTGCAACTGGATCCTTGATTTCCTCTCTTGGAGACCACAGTCACTTTGGATTGGCAACATCCCCTCCACAAACTCCACCATAAGGATGTGTGCTCAGCCCTCTGCTCTATTCAGTCTGCACTTACGACTGTGTGACTAAGCACAGCTCCAATTCCATATTCAAGTTTGCTGACAAGACAACTGCCATAGGCTGAATCAAAGGTGGCGATGAATCAGCATATAGGAAGGAGACTGAAAATTTGGAGCCATAATAACAACCTTGTACTAAATGTGAGCAAGACCAAGGAGCTGATCATTGACTTCAGGAGAAGGAAACTGGAGGTCCATGAATCAATCCTCATCGGTGGATGAGAGGAGGAGAGAATCTACTACGTTGACTCAGGCCTAGGGGGCCGGCATTGGGCACGATGACGGACTTTACACACAAGACAAAGGAGCAGAAGTAGGCCATTCGGCCCATCAAGTCTGCTCCACCACTCCACCATAAGCTATACTATTCTCCCATCTAGTTCCAATTTCCGGCTTTTTCCCCATATCCCTTGATACCATGACTAATTAGATACCTTCAATCTCCTCCTTAAACACCCTCAATGATCGGGCCTCCACAGCTGTATGTGGCAACGAATTCCACAAATCCACGACCCTCTGGCTAAAAAAATTTCTCCTCATCTCTGTTTTAAATTAGTACCCTCTAATTCTAAGACTGTGGCCTCTTGTCCTGGACTCACCCATCAAGGGAAACAGCCTTTCCACATCTACTCTGTCCAACCCTTTCAACACTCGAAGTGTTTCTATGAGCTCCCCTATCATTCTTCTATACTCTAATGAATACAATCCAAGAGCCGACAAACGCTCCTCATATGTTAGCCCCTGCATTCCAGGAATCATCCTCGTAAATCTTCTCTGAACTCTCTCCAACACCAGTACATCCCTTCTAAGATATGGGGCCCAAAACTGCACACAGTATTCCAAATGAGGTCTCACAAGTGCCCCATAGAGCCTCATCAATACCTTACTCTTATAATCTATTCCTCTTGAAATGAATGCCAACATAGCATTCGCTTTCCTTACTGCCAATCCAACCTGGTGGTTAACCTTTAGGGTATCCTGCACGAGGATCCCCAAGTCCCTTTGCAATTCCGATTGTTGAATCTTCTCCCCATCTATATAATAAGCTGCCCGATTATTTCTTCATCCAAAATGTAAAACCGTCCATTTCTCAACATTGTATCTCATCTGCCATTTCTTTGCCCACTCTCCTAAACTGACCAAGTCTCTCTACAACCTTTCCGTTTCAACACTTCCTGCTCCTCCACCTACCTTGGTGTCATCTGCAAATTTAGCCACAAAACCATTTAATCCATAATCTAAATCATCGATATACATTATAAAAAGAAGCGGCCCCAACACCGACCCTTGCGGAACACCACTAGTAACTGGCAACCAATCAGAATAGGATCCCTTTATTCTCACTCTTTGCTTTCTGCCTATCAGCCAATGCTCCACCTATTTCAATATCTTTCCTGTAATCCCATGGGCTCTCAGCTTATTAAGCAGTTTCTTATGCGGCACTTTATCGGAGGCCTTTTGAAAATCCAAATACACAACATCCACAGCCTCTCCCTTGTCAATCTTATTTGAGATTACCTCAAAAAATTCCAATAGGTTGGTGAGGCAGGATCTTCCCTTCATGAAACCATGCTGGCTTGGGCCTATCTTCTCAAGCACCTCAAGGTATTTCATAACCTCGTCCTTGAGGATCGACTCCAATAACTTTCCAACTACCAATGTCAGACTAATAGGACTCTCCACTTCTCCCTCTCCCACATCAGTGTGTTCAGTTCATCTACATTAGCTGCGCCGTTGTCTTCTAGGAGCGTGTTGACCATAGTCTTGGGAGGACACCCAGGGCTCATCCTCCCATGTTTGGGCTCCCATATGATGACTAGGCTGGCAGGTAGCTCGGGTAGCTTAAGGCATTATGATTAAGGCATTAGGAGAGAGTCAGTAACTTTAAATTCCTTAGTGTTATCATTTCTGAGGATCTGTCCTCGGCCCAGCATGCAAAGAAAGCAGAGCATTCTACTTCCTTAGGCGTATGCAAAGATTCGGCATTACATCTAAAGCTTTGACAAATTTCTATCGATATGTAGTGCAGAGTATATTAACTGGCTGAATCACAGTCTGGTATGGAACCACCAATGCCCTTGAACGGAAAATCCTATAAGTAGTGGATACAGCCCAGTCCATTACGCATAAAGCCCTCCCCACCATTGAGCACATCTTCATAACACTATCGCAGGAAAGCAGCATCCATCACTAGGGACCCCCACCACCCAGGACACACTCTCTTCCAGCTATTGCCATCAGGAAGGTGGTACAAGAGCCTCAGGATTCCACCACCAGGTTCAGGACAGTTATTACTCCTCAACCATCAGGCTCTTGAACCAAACTTCACTCAATATCACTTGTCCCATCACTGAAATGTTCCCACAACCTATGGACTCACTTTCCAGGACTCTTCATCCCATGTTCTCGACATTTATTGCTTATTTATTATTGTTTTTTTCTTTTTATATTTTAAGTTTGACATCTTTTGAAAGCCCAAGATGGTACATTCTTCCTCTGATACTGTAATGGTCATTATTCTATGGATTTTTTTGAGTGTGCCCACAAGTTAATGAATCTCAAGGTAGTATATGGCGACATATTTGTACTTTGATAATAAATTTTCTTTGAACTTTAAATTCACGTAATTCTTTAAAATCTGGAAATTATTAAAATAAACCTATTCTTAGAAATGGCAGCAATGAAACACACCTCTTTCAGGGAGGGGGGCCCCTGGTCAAGCCTAGAAGGTGGCTACATAACTACCTGTTTGGCTCATAACTGCTCACTTCATCAAGGGTCATTAGGAATGAGCAATCGATAATGGCACTACCAGCTACGAATGTATTCCATGAATAACTAAAAAACAGTAAGGCTTTGCTCAGTGAAATATTTCTGTACAATGCATCAAGAAAAGATTATGTGTTTGTGCAGTAGTCACTTTGCAAGAGGAGAATACAGTTCACTATCCGGTGCTTTTAACTTCCCTCTGTCTCTGACATAAATCTGGTTGGGGACTGAAAAAGGGGTGAAACAGGCAATCCTCTTCCTATCGTAGTGTTCAATACTACAACACACACAAGTACTTATCCAACAAGTCACCAACACAGAAAACAACTGACTCTATAGTTCTGTGCTGAGCTGGGCAAAAGTGACAATGGCAGTGAGAAAAGAGCTATATTTCATCTCCAGAACCTGGAAAAGGCAGGGAATACCAATTCAGGGCCCCCACGTCCCATCACCATGCAGTGCCCTTCACTCTCGGCGACAAAATTACTTTGCCTCCACAACTATAAACATCATTCAAAGATTTAGGAGCCTTTATACCTCCAAAAAAGCTGAGGGGGATTGAGCAGACAGTATATTACAATTTTCCATCTTCTGTGGCACACCATGGGACATTGGTACCAGAACTATAGCTAAAACCACAATTCCCATCATCAGCTGCCGGAACAGTTGCAGCTAATCAGCTTCAATCCACTCTGGGAAGTACTCACATTTTCACTGTGACTACATGGGGGTCCTCCTGCATTTCAAAGGCACTCAAGTTCGTAGGTTAATTGGTCACTGCAAACTGCTCCTCTTGTCGGTGGAATGAGAATGTGTAGGGAATAGGTTACAAGGAAATCTAATGGGGGAGTGGGTTTGTTCTGTGAGCTGGCATAGTCTCACAGACTGAACAGCCTCCTAGGCTGTAACAGAGCCTGAAAATATAAAGGAATTATTTTCAAAGTTAAACTTAACCTGAAAAGGTCTACATTAGTTTAATAAGAGTTAACCAGGCTATTAAGAGGCACCCAAGCATTTAGATACTAAGTTTTATAATAAAATTTGAAGCCCAAAAAAAGTCTGAACAAACCCCACAGACACATGCTCCAGTCCAGTTTATGACTGTCATTTATATACGAACTGAAAAGGTAATTGAGGCTGAAAAATGGCTCCATTCCAGTGATAACAAGTAGAGAAGTGTTCTTTGACAGAGTGTTGCTTGAAAGAGTTCAGAGTTGTTAATTACAACTCAGAGCCAAACAACAGTGGCTGTTGGCATATCAGAGAGATAGGTTTTGAATGTTAGATAAAGTCCTTCTTGTTGTGCTTTGTATTTTTTTTATACACACACACAAACCTTTATTTTTAAAATCTAACAAGAGAGCCAAGCTGCTGTCCTGGGTGGATGTTACACATTCCATTACAGCATTGTTCTGCACAGTGAATAGCCAGCATCACTAAAACCAGCTATCTGGTTATTCATACAAAGCCGCTGTGTCAAGCTGGCAACTATGTCCCCCACCTTACAAAAGTAACTGTATCCCCAAGTATATTAGCTGCTGTGAGGCACATTTGTATCTGCACATGCAGAGGGCAACAACACAGAGGCACTAGTGTCTCTTCCCTGCAATCAGATGCATACATAAGTGCATTCACACTAAGTGTTTGCTTGCAGCAATCTTTAAATGCAGAAAGGCACGTTGATGAAAGCTAATAAACCACGTGGAATCATGGGCCTTATCCAAAGAAGCAGGATCCAAAAATAAGACAGGAAATGATCCTAAATCTGTACAAAATAAGATCAGACCCAGCTTTAGCTTATTGTCTTATTCTGGGCCCAACACTCAGATGGATGAAACGCAAACACGAGAAAATATGCAAATGCTGGAATTTCAAGCAACACACATAAAAGGCAGGCCAGGCAGCATCTCTAGGAAGAGGTACAGTCGACGTTTCAAGCCGAGACCTCTCCCACTTTCAAATCTCTTACTAGATCTTCTTTCAGTTAGTCCTGATGAAGGGTCTCAGCCAGAAACGTCGACTGTACCTCTTCCTAGAGATGCTGCCTGGCCTGCTGCGTCCACCAGCAACCTTTATGTGTGTTACTCAGACGGATGAGGGCTTGAAGAGACTGGTGTGGAGATTCATACAAACAAATCCCAAGACCTGGGATTAGTTTGTTCTGAGGATGAAATTGTTTTCTTTAGAACAGAGAAATGCACAAGGAAAATAAGAGAGCTCTTAAAAGTTATGAAGGGGTTGGAAGAATAAATAAGGAAAATGTGTTTCTAAAGGAGGTGGTCACTAGCAATTTTATCCACTGTGTAGTTAGGGACACACATTTTCACTGGAGCCCAGAGAAATTAGTTGGATAAATAAATTGAGAAATATTGGCAGGGATAAGAGGATAATTTCTGAATGAGGCAAATAACTTCTCCATAAAAGGGTCTGAATTACAGGGAGAGGTTAGGTGGGCTGGGCCTTTAATCCTTGAGGTGTAAGAGATGGAGGGGTGATCTCAGAGGTCTATAAAATCATGAAGACATCGATAGAGTGAAGAGTCTTTTTTATTTGTTCAGAGTTGGGAACAGAAACTAGTGAATGTTACTTTAAGGTGAGAGGTGAAAGATTTAACAAGAGCTTTGGAGGACAGGAGGGTGCAAATATAATTTCTGTTTACACAGCAGGTGGTAGATATATGAAACCAGCTGCAAGAAGTGGTTGAGGCAGGTACATTAGATATATTAAAAATAGTATGTGGTTAGGTACATGAATGATAAGAGTTTAGAGGGACATGAGCCAAATACAGGGAAATGGGATTAGCCTGAATCTACATCTTGATTAGCACTGACATCTTTAAGCCAGAGGTTTTTTTTCCAAGCTCTATGGCTGAATAAAATGGCAGGACAGGCAAAGACCAGATTCTCTCTTGCATCCAATTACTCTATGCTTCTACATGACCAGAGGTCAACTGCAGCTTTAGCTCAGTCTCCAGGGACTAGAGCAAAAGGTGTCCATTAGGAGCACAATTCAAAGTCTCATTACAAGACAGCTTTACCTTGCTGTTAGAGGCACATTTTGCTCCACATACACAAAAGATCAGGACGCAAAAGGAGAGAATACTAGGACAGGAACAAGAGTACCACGTACAGCCCATCTTTATGGACTGCTATAGAAAAGTGAGCTTTGGCAGCACGTGGTGTATTTTATTTTGTCTTAGTAGACACCTGGAAACAATTTCCTTGAATAGAACTGGGAATGATGGAAGTGATTTCCAAGAACCCTAACCTTCAAAAAGCATTAATCAAGTTATCTTCCGTTCTAATTCAGTTGAGTTTGGTTTCAATTTGACAGCAGTGAATTCTTGACTTGCTCAAGTCACAAAGAAGTGCTAGTTGGTAAGTAGGTAAGCCCAGACATCATGCTAGTCCAAGCAACACACATAAAAGTTGCTAGTGATCGCAGCAGGCCAGGCAAAATCTCTAGGAAGAGGTACAGTCGACATTTTGGGCCGAGACCCTTCGTCAGAACTAACTGAAAGAAGAGCTAGTAAGAGATTTGAAAGCGGGAGGGGGAGGGGGAGATCCGCAATGATCCGAAAAAAAGGAGGACATCTCCTCCATTCCAGGACGAAGGAGATGTCCTCCTTTTTTAAAGAAAGGGGCTTCCCTTCCTCCACCATCAACTCTGCTCTCAAACGCATCTCCCCCATTTCACGCACATCTGCTCTCACTCCATCCTCACCTACCACCCCACCCCAGCCTCCGGGTCCAACATATAATTCTCCGTAACTTCCGCCACCTCCAACGGGATCCCATCACTAAGCACACCTTTCCCTCCCTCCCCCCGCTTTCCGCAGGGATCGCTCCCTACGCAACTCCCTTGTCCATTCGTCTCCCCCATCCCTCCCCACCGATTTCCCTCCTGGCACTTATCCTTGTAAAAGGAACAAGTGCCATACTTGCCCTTACACTTCCTCCCTTACCACCATTCAGGGCCCCAGACAGTCCTTCCAGGTGAGGCGACACTTCACCTGTGAGTCGGCTGGGGTGATATACTGCGTCTGGTGCTCCCGATGCAGCCTTCTATATATAGGCGAGACACGACGCAGACTGGGAGATCGTTTCGCTGAACACCTACGCTCTGTCCGCCAGAGAAAGCAGGATCTCCCAGTGGCCAAACATTTTAATTCCACGTCCTATTCCCATTCTGATATGTCTAACCATGGCCTCCTCTACTGTAAGATGAAGCCACATTCAGGTTGGAGGAACAACACCTTATATTCCGTCTGGGCAGCCTCCAACCTGATGGCATGTACATTGACTTCTCTAACTTCCGCTAATGCCCCACCTCCCCCTCATACCCCAGCCGTTATTTATTTATATACACACACTCTTTTTCTCTCTCTCTCTCTCTCTCCTTTTTCTCCCTCTGTCCCTCTCACTATACCCCTTGCCCATCTTCTGGGTTTCCCCCCTCTGCCTTTTCCTTCTCCCTGGGCCTCCTGTCCCATGATCCTCTCATATCCCTTTTGCCAATCAACTGTCCAGCTCTTGGCTCCATCCCTCCCCCTCCTGTCTTCTCCTATAATTTTGGATCTCCCCCCTCCCCCTCTCAAATCTCTTACTAGCTGTTCTTTCAGTTAGTCCTGACGAAGGGTCTCGGCCCGAAACATCGACTGTACCTCTTCCTAGAGATGCTGCCTGGCCTGCTGTGATCACCAGAAATTCCAGCATCTGCAGATTTCCTCGTTTGCATCATGCTAGTCCACATTGATTATTCATAGCTTCCTGATGTGAGATAACAATGCAAATACTTTAGGCAGCTTGTAACAGGCAAATGCTGACTGCCCTCTCTTTTCAAACCATCCCCTTAACCAGAATAGTCAATTCTCTGTTGCATTTCACTCTACTAGGACATGCCTCTCAATTCAAGATCTGATCCTACTTCAAGGACGTCTTCCCCAAGGACCGCTTGCCAGGACCCTGCTTTCCCTTGTTAATACCCAGCCCCAGATTTGATTCCTTCACCCTGATCCATCTGACACTCCCAAAAGCCCAGAACCACCACTTACTCCCGGCTCTCCTGCTGAAGAAGCCATACTCCTGCCAAGATGCTCTTCCTCCTACTCTGGGACCTTGTTTCTCCTGACAGGAGATTCTACCACTCAACCGTCCCACCAGAGAACTGCTGGAGGGAAACGTTTGCAAGGGCTTGGGAGACAGCACCCCCGTTCCACAGTCATCCAGAGCAGGGGAGGGTAGTAATCAATTTCCATAGGTGGGGAAGGATGATCACATTCGATGACCCAATTCCAAGGCAGGAATTGGAACTGGAACCACAATTTGAACTAAGATTCTTACTTGATGTGTAGCATTCTAATGGAGACGGTGGCAGGAAGCAGAAACAATCCTGTGACTTTCAGAAGGAGCGAAAACAGAAAAGTAACAAAGTTACTTAACCTACACAAACAACAGGAATTCTGCAGATGCTGGAAATTCAAGCAACACACATCAAAGTTGCTGGTGAACGCAGTAGGCCAGGCAGCATCTCTAGGAAGAGGTACAGTCGACGTTTCAGGCCGAGACCCTTCGTCAGGACTAACTGAAGGAAGAGTTAGTAAGAGACTTAACCTGTTTGGAGATGACAGTGGACAGTATCAACGAGCTTCCTTGTACCAATTATTCTTTTGAAGAGGTTAGTAGACAAAAAACATCTAAGTTCTGAGTTTTTTTTGAGACTACATGCAGCATTTGATCTCCTATTTAGAGCACTTAAACACAACAGGGGAAAAGCCATTTTAAGAGCTCTGTGATCACTATCATGTCTGTGTTTAAGCAGCACAGAACTTGGTGCCAGCTCCTCCATTATATGGAAACTCCCCGTGTTCTGTTTATTTGACAATCAGTCTCCAAATTTTGGTCACCTTGCCAGATTTCAATATCTGAAGAAATGCGAAATGAAAAGTCTCGAGGACTGGATGCATTCAATTTGCACTGTCTTGGGAAACAAAAAAAACCTGCACGTCAGAGTAATGAATACAATTAAATCTGATCAACCGTCAAAGAGCATTTTTTAACTGCAAACAAGATATGGACTTGCCCCTCCCCCCACTGAGGAGATGACAGGTGGGGGGCATTTCCTATTGGGCTGGAGCCTAGTTAAAGTATATTAAAGGTAGACCTGATTTGACCTGATCATTTTTAGACGAGGAGTCTATTTAGTTCAAATTCTAAATCTTAAAACGGCATGTTTACACAGACACTGAAAATACTCCCCAAAGTCAAGTTTGTAATTAGCCTTTCATGTTAGATACACATCCCTTGAATTAGAGACAAATGGATCTCAAGGTAATAATTTTTGTGCAGTTTTGTCTACACATACACACAAAAGAGTGCCGGGGTCTCATTGTACACTACTGTGACTTACTAGAACATCTTTTGAGATACTTCAGAATAATAGTAAACCTGTTCCACACTTTTTTTCCTTGAAGGAGCAGAATTAAGTCATTTGATCCACTTCACTCATGATTGATTCTTCCCCCCTCCCACCCACATTTTCCACATAACCCTCAACCAACCACCTTACCAATCAGGAACTTAACAATCTCTGTCTTAAATGCACCCAATGACTTGGCCTGCAGAACCCTCTATGGCAATGGATTCCACAGATTCACCACACTCTCACTGAAGAAATTCCTCAGTTCTGAAGAGATGCCTCTTTATTCTGAGGCAATAGCCTCTTATCCTAGATTCCCTACGAATGTAAGCATCATCTCCGCGTCTACTCTATCCAAGTTTTCCAGTATGGATTAATGTTGTTTTCTTAATCCCTCAACACCAGTTAATGAACCCTCTAGACCTCTAAACTATGTTCCAAAATCTGCATCAAATCAGATCAAATTTAGGCTTTAAAAGATTGCATCCTCAAGCTCAGTGTCTCGGTTTACTCTGCTGCAGCCTGGTTTATGTCTCTTGCTCAGAGCTCTGACACTTGCCACCTTACCATATACAAGCTCACAAAATCTTTGAGAGTTGCAGATCAACTGGAATTTAAAGAGAGTTCACAGGGACATGCTAAAAGACACGGTGTAACTACGTGGCAGCAGTTGGTTCTGATGCAATGGGACAAAGTTTTACACTACTGATCTAAGTACAGCAATTCACAATTTCTTCCAGCGTTACACACATGACTGTAAACACAACTGTGCTCTGCAACGCAAAGGCTTCTGGAACAGCAAAGCCCATTGCTGGACATCACCGTTAGCCTGGAGTAAACTGCTCAGGAGAGTCAGGGAAATACAGCACAAAGATAGAACTTTCAGCCCACTGAACCTTTGGACACTATCAACACCAGTCCTACATGAACCCCATTCACAAGCCACTAACTTATATAGCGCCAGGCTTTTGAGCAAGATTCTTGCCTACTGCATGTTATCAGAATAGCTTAGCCTTACAGATACCAGTTAACCTCTGAGCCATTTATATCAAGCCAGTTTGAAAACAGGTCAGATAGTCTAAGTTATAAAGTTATGCTTGAATGAATAAGAACAGAAAGTGCCAAATGAAAAGGAACAAACTGTCACAAAAAAAACCTTGAACAGGCCTCTCTGTGTTGTCAAGGCCCTTTAGTTTTCCCTGAGGACACTGTAGTCAAGGCCAGCTGAGACACACTCTCAGGGGGGAGAATGTGCGCAAGCAAACCACACAGATTAGTCAGCATACTCACATCCAGGTGGATATGGGGAACCAACAGAAAGGGCAAAACTCATCAAGGTTACATGGTTCTTAGGATAATTGGACATCTGGTTCTGTAAAAGGTCAGCTATAAATAGCATCTGCACAGAAATGGATTCATCGACTGGGATGACATTATTACTCTTTAGACCATAAGATAGAGGAGCAGAATTAGGCCATTTGGCCCAACAAGTCTGCTCTGATATTTCATCATGGCTGATCCATTTTCCCTCTAAGCCTTAGTCTCCTACCTTTTCCCCATATCACTTCAGGCTCTGACCAATCAAGAATCTACCAACACACACAAAATGCTGGAGGAGCTCAGCAGGCCAGGCAGCATCTATGGAAAAGGATAAACAGTCGATGTTTCAGGCTGCGACCCTTCATCAATTGACTGCTTACTTTTATTCGTAGATGCTGCCTGGCCTGCTGAGTTCCTCCAGCAGCAGTTTGTGTGTGTTGCTTGGATTTCCAGCATCTGCAGATTTTCTCTTGTTCAATAATCTATCAACCTCTGCCTTAAATATACGTAAAGACTCGGCCTCTACAAATGCCTGTGGCAATGACTTCCAGATTCGCCATTCTCTAGCTAAAGAAATTCCTCATCTCCATTCGAAAAGAATGTCCTTCTATTGTGAGGCTGTGTCCTCTGGTCTTAGACTCTCCCACCATAGGAAACATTCTCTCCTCTCCACATCCACTCCTTTGAGGCCTTTCAACATTCGATAGGATTCAATTAGGTCACTCTTTCTTCTGAATTCCAGCGAATGCAGTCCAGGGGCCAAACACACTTCATATAACAAACTGTCGTGTGTAAATGAAATAAATTGCCTGGGGAAGTGATTGAGGCAGGTCCACTGACATTTAAATGAGTACGTGGAGAAGAAAAGTGTGATATCAGCCAAATGTAGGCAAATAGGACTAGCTTAGACGGTCATCTTGGTTAGTATGGATGAGTAGGGCCATAGCTTGTTACCATACAAGACAGAAACAATGCAAAAGGAGAGAACTGAAGCAGATAGTGTGATGAAAGGACAAGGAAGAGAACATCCACAAGAAATGTGCCTCAAAAAGGTACAGGAGAAACAGAATCACCTTTAAAATTTGGGGTATTTGAGGAATGCAGATCCAAAAAAACAAAAGCTATATTTGCAGCAAGATAGTGAAATATGAAAGGAAACAGTTGTTTGCAGAGGACTTAAAAAAAAAACAAAAAAAGCTGATGAAATGGAGAAATACAGACATGTCGATGATGTGCAACCCAGGCAGTAAAGACTAAATAATTCCGCATGATGTGGAGTACGGTTAAGTCTGTGACGAAGAACTAAGAACAAAAAAAAGCCACAATTTTTGCAACCTTTGATGTGGGTTTACAGCCCATGTGTTGCAAAGCCTCTGGCCCAAATGTTACTGGCTGTTTTGCTCTGATCCTATCCTCCACGCTAGAAATGCCTGTAGATCAATGTAATTGGAATTCATGGTTCCTTAAGGAGAAGTGATTCAACTTAGCAAAGCGGCAACACTCACCCAACTCTGTCATATCCACCTCTCAAACCACACTTTACCCTCGTCTCCACTAACTCACCATCATACACTCTGCCTATTATGATTCCCTCTCCACCACGATCTCATGGAAAACTAGGGCTTGCTTTTATGTAAAGTGTTTTGGGGAGCGGGGGAAAGAATGAAGTTGAGGGAAAAATAAATCAGTCTTGAACGAATGGCAGAGTATGCTCCATAGGTCTAATGGTCTAATTTTGCTTCTGCGTCTTATGGTCATCTCGGATTCCAGTGTCCCGAACTATCAAGCAGAGTAAGTAATTCATGAATGAGTTGACCAGTCTGCTCATGAACAACAGTCCTTCAGAGACTCTAATGAAGTTTTTGTCAACGATGCACTGAAATTTCTCTCCACATCATAAGAGCCTTGAATATCAATAAATTACTTGATTCTAATGACACGACAGACACAACATAACTCCACTCTCCTATCAGGTTCTCTTGGTTTTTGCTTTGCAGTCCATATCAATGGGCCAAATAAATTCAAATATTCTAAAAATCTAAACTGTGTGGAGTGTCATGACCTAACTAAGACAGCAATATAAACTTCCTCATCCTGTTTACAGTGATGACAGATTGTAGGTAGCCATTAGAGCCATCCTTTCACAGATACCAGCTTTAATTGGGAGTTAATCAACTTTGGTTGATTCTTGCTAGATGTGACAATCTCAAATTCTTCATTACAGTTTCTAACAGCTTATCACTCTAGCTGGAAGTACTTCACCCAATGCACCTGATAGCTTGTTCTACAATGTTCTACTTTGATCCATCTGCAAGGTCATTGTTCAAAAACGGGCATCCCAGATGTCATCAGGGTCCTGAACCATTCCTCATGCATGGCCCAGGTATGAGGTGCCAGCAGGAAATTCCTTCACCCTCTGCCATGGTGATTACCTTCCCAACGGCCCTGAAATGATCTCCCCAACTTTTGAACTGCACAGCCTGGCTGGATCACTTCAGGGGTCCATTAAAAGAGCAAATCACAGGTCACCAAGGCAAGCCAAGCAGTTTCCTTTGACAAAGTATATTGTACAAGTTTGGCTCTTAGAGAACAAAAACCAGAACATGAATACTGATCTTGCATTTATATTTCCAGATTCACTTTTTCAAAAATTCATTTAGGTTCTTACACTGATATCATGGGAATCAGACTCTAATTGTCTGATTTATTCATCCAATAATATAACCATTGCAACAATGCACTTCTGTCTCCTGTTTAGTGCGCACATGCAGATTGGATCTCTCTTTCACTGTAGAGATATAGAACACTACAGCATATACAGGGCCTTTGGCCTATCTAGTCCATACAGAACTACTAATTTGCCTAATTCCATTGACCTGCACCTGGATCATAGCCTTCAATACCCTCCCATCCATGTACTTACCCATTTTTTTCTTTAAATGTGAAATCATGCCATTATTTCTGCTGCCACCTTGAGTGAAGTAGCTCCCCCTCATCTTCCTCTTAATTATTTCATCTTTCACCCGTAACCCATGATCTCTACAGAGATTTCTAAAAGAAAGCTTGCTTGTATTTACTCTATCTATACCCCTCATAATTTTATATACCTCTGTAGATAAGATGCATGAGTTAAAAATTCTGTAGAACTAATACAGCCTGCCCTAACAACAACAGCTGGACTAAGTTCAACTTTACTTCAATGTTTTGTTTGAGACCCTGCATTAGGATTGAGGGGGAAGAAAGACTGCCCGTATAGATGGGATGGGATAGAGTCTGGTGGAACTAGCCTAGAACAGGGGGAGGTGAGGTGGCAGTGGATGGGAAATGACAAGCAGACGGAAGTTGATGGGGAAAGATAGACAAAGGCAGAAAAAACCTGGAGCAAAATTATGCTGCTGGAGAAACTCAGTAGATTAGGCAGCATCTGTGGAAGAAAATGGACAGTCAATGTTTCCAAGTTGAGAATTCATCTGAATTGAAACTTAACAGCAGTTTCGCAATACCCTGCAGCTACCTGGCAGGTTGTATATTCAACAGGATTTCCTAACCCTCAGCCTCTCTCTCCTCAAAGTTGTTGCAGATAGGTTCTGCTCCACGTCACACTGATGTGACTTGGAAACATATCAATGCTCCATCACTGGCAGTGGATCAAAGTCCTGCAACTGCCTACTGAACTGCACTACAAGAAAAAAAGACTGCAGCAGTTCAAGATGGTATCTCACCACCACCTTCATAGGGTCTACTGGGGATGGGCCTTGTTGTAACATGAGCAAAGTCACTGGAGAGACACTGAATCTAATGGAATTAGAAGTGTTTTATTCAACAAAAATAAGCAGCAGGCATATTGAGACATTCTTGAAAGTAGAGGCCTGCTCAACCCAATACTTTATATGCTTAAGATCAAAGATTTAACAGCAGCACAATTCTACAGTTCCAATGTATCCACAATACTTGCTTTGAATTACATATAGTTTTCAAACACTTCCATCTTCACAGACACTCAAAATGAATGTTAATCAGTATTGTCTGGTTTGAAATCAACTCCAGTCTACTGCTCCAAGGATACTATTGTTTAAACTGCACTTTAAATTCATTCTACAAGGCACATTCAGGTCTGAAGATTGTTGTGAGTAAAATTAATATTTGCTGTATAACCTAACTCCAGAATACACTAACAGTCCTCATCAACATCCTGCAAATGGACAAGTTAAAATAAAAAGTTGCCAATGAACTTACAGATTGATGGGTTTTGGCAGACACGGTCTTCACTGCATCTGGATCCCAAATTACTAGATCACTGTCAGACCCAACTGCCACTCTGCCTTTTCTTGGGTACAGGTTGAAGATTTTGGCAGCATTGGTACTCGTTACAGCCACAAACATGTTCTCGTCCATTTTACCAGTTGCCTGTTGGAAAAGAATCAAATATCTCAGTCCTTGGGACTGCAAGGAGGGAAGGCAGACCTGAGATTTGAACCCGGTATAACAATTGTTGGAACGTGACAGGTGCATATGCGGCTGAATGATCGTAATGTGAATTGGATTGGACCTCCAACCCACAAAAGGCCCTCTCTTTTTGCACAGGCTTTCAGGTACATGTTTCTCGTCTTGGTGGGCTTTTTCGCATTCCCAAACTTCAAGTTGTCCAGTGTGTACCATGACTAACATCTCAGTAAAAATGTTTAATTAATCTTACTATTGCATTGTCATTCTTGATCTGCACCTATTGTACATAACAGGATTGCTCTATGAATGGACAACAGCTGGAGAACAAGCAACAAAAGCAGATTTGCTATGTATGAAACATGATCTACTGTATTATTGATAGTATGTTCAGTAAGATATTAACTGTGGAATATTGAGAAAAAATAAACTGGAGCAAACTGTCTTGAACATGCAAGTTGGATTAAGTTTTCAGCTCTTCACCCAGGCACAATTTACACAATTTATCTTGGGATGTTATCATGGGAACGGTGTCAGTTCACATCAGAGTAATTATATTATTCTAATCCATGTACCTAAAAGGTTTTGTTCACAGAGATATAATTTTAGGATTCTTTGGCACGTCATTTGTTGTTCTGTGTCAGCCTAACCATCTTTCATGCCATGAAGTTACCATGCAGGCAAATTGGCAGAAGAGCTTTTTTTACATTTAGAAAGTTGCTCTGATCCAGGATGAAATACCTGAAGTAATAATGATCAAAAGGAAATTGGATAAATAACGAGCTTCAAAAGCAGGAGAAGCAGGAATAATTTGTCACTTCTTTCAAGAAACTGGCCCAGCACCAAGAGGTCCTGTGGTTTCCTGCTGTGCTGTGGGCTCCATGGTAACAGCACAACAATATGTGGTGACAACATGATAAGTCCTGTTCACACTTTGTATGAACAAAGGTGCAGTTTGCTAATAAAAATCAGATGCATCCCTGGGTGGCCTGCTACAAGCATAAAGTAACATGTCTACCTACCACGGCCTTGTCCCAGATAATGGACATGCGCTCCTCGGCTCCATTTGTACCTTCCGGAATCTGGGTGAAGTCATCCTTTCCAATTGCCTTCTGGGCTGTGCTGAATGTGCAATGGGCACTTCCCACTATTTGCAAGTCGCCACTGGATAAAGATATCATCACTTCACTGATCGAGGTAGTGAAATCCACATTTCAAAACACGTCCCTCAAAGAGGCTCTAACTAGACTAACAATGATATACAAGCCTAGACATGAAAATGTACATCTGTACTCAAAGCAATTTGTAAAACGGCAATTAAAAACACTTTTAAAAATTCTCCAAACTTGAATTGTTAATTCTACTTCCCTCATCAATGATGCTGCCTGGCCTCTTGAGAATTTCTTTCCTCTTTACCTCAGGTTTCCTGCATTTGTGATGGTGATTTCCTCTTGATTATTCAGCAGATTGTGAAGCAGTGCCCTCAGGTCACTTGTCTTCATAGCAGGTTCTTCCTACTTCTATCAATATCCTGGTTACTCTTCTTCAATTTGAGATTTGGGTAGATCTTCACAGAATGCAAAAATTGCAAACTGATGATTTTGCTGTGATCATCAGCAAAGCTCCTCGTACTGATTGAATTTCATGCAAACAAGGGTTCAGCAATTTTTTTAAAAAATGAATTTATATTATATCACATTTCATTATGAAGACAGGAAGTTATTTGGCCCATGATAACTGAACTGGTTGTTAAAAAAAAAAATGATTGTCCATCCAGGCCCCTCCTGCATACTCTTCCTCTTTGCCTACTCCTTTTCATAATTACCTACATATGAAAGCTGTATTTAATTCTGCCCCCACCAGATTTTCAGGCATGGCATTCTCAATCACAACACAAGGCTCTTAAATCAAATCTATGACCTGAACTGTTAACACCACTTCTCATCACAGATGCTGCCAGGACACTTAAGAACGTTTTGCATGTTCTCCTTACCTCAGTGTATCTGCTTCTGCTTCTTAAGCAGATTATTGTGAATGTCTGCCTCAGGTCACATAGTTTCTTCCTATTTCCCATTTAATATCGAACAGTTCTGTCTAACCTTCTCCAAGGCAAACTATCCAAATGATCCACGCACATGGACATTATTTTTCCCATGCCTATGGCTGACACCATTTTATCTCCCTAATATGAATTATTAGTCTGGAGTTTGGGTTCAGAGTTCAAAATGAACCCATAAGTACGAGAATGGTTCAGAACACAGACAATACAACACAGGGACAGACCTTTAGGCCCACGATGTGTCCAACTAACTTAATTTGTAATCAGATGTCCAACTAACGTAATTCTTTCTGCCTACACAATGTTGATATCATTCATGTGCCTAAGATCCACTTAAATACCTCTTGTTTTTGCTTCCATCATCCCAGGCACTCACCAATTTGTGGGAAAAAAAACCTTGTCCTACACATCTCCTTTGAACTTAACTCCCTTCAATTAAGTGTATGTCCTGTGGCATTAGACATTTTAACTGTGCAAAAAGAGGCTGGCTGCCTATCTATACCTCCACAATCTCAAACTTCTATGAGAATTCCCTCAGCCTCCACCACTCCAGCGAAAACAACCCAAGTTTGTCCGATCTCTCCTTATAGCACATGCCCCCTAATCTGGGCAGTGTCTTGGTAAAAACATTCTGCACCCTCTCCAAAACCTTGACATCATTCGTAAAATGGGTGACCAGAACAGAAAATAATACTTCAGATGAGATCTAAGCAGAGTTTTAGTAAAGCTACAATGTAATTTCGAGTCTTTGATTCAGTTCTTTGAAACATAAAAGCAAGCTTGCCATATGCCTTCTTTACCACCCTATCAACCTGCGTAGCCACTTTCAGGAAGTATGGACTAGGATCCCAAGATCCCTCTGCATGTCAGCACCGTTGAGGGGCTTACTATTAACAGTAGAGAGTGCTTCATTACATTTGATCTCTCAAAGTGCAACACTTTGCATTTGGCTGGGTTAAACTCCATTTGCCATTTCTCTGCCCATTATCTGCAACTGATCTATATCCTGCTAGATCCACCACCAGTCATCCACACTATCCACAACACCACTGATCTTTTTATCATGTGCAAATTTGATAACCCACCTGGATGTTTTCATCCAGGTTATTTATATATTGCAGCTTTTTGGATGACAACTGCGTTCTTTCTGCCAGAGTGAATTATAGCTCAGTGACCACACTGCAAGATATGACATATACACTATGGTATAATGCATGCCTACAGCTGCACTATTTTTGTCTCACCACTGGGAGGCACCAGCTCAGGGCAATGGATCTGCAGTGCCTTTCACTCAGCAGTGAAATTCCAGCTTCAACTCACTGCCTTAGCTCAAGGGAACTCAATACTTCTCCTTTGTACGTTGTCTTACACCCGCAACTTATTGCATCCATTGGTAACAAATTTTAAATCCTGTTCCTCCCTCAATCCCATCCCCCAAAATTTGAGATTTTCCTAATGATAGCAAAGCATAAATTTAAATTTAATCCAGATTTTTAAATTAATATATACTTGACTAATTTTACAAATAAACATTACAGCACCCAGCAATTATCACAAAGTGGGTTACTAATTCAAAATAATTAATATATCCCAGTTTAGACATGATGTTGCAAAAAATGCTTTGCACATTGATGACATGATTTGGGAATTCCACAGGTAGCAATAACAGATTTGACAATGATTATATACTTACATTACCTAACTGCAGGAGACTGGGCTGCAAACCAATTTAAGATTCTATCATTAATTAGCATTCTGTAATCAATTGGTAATATGTTTATGAAAATTGCTCAAGGATATGCTAGGTTCTCTTTGAATACAATGCCTAATTTTAATGCAGGAGACCCCAAAACCAGAATAATTATGAATCCCCAGATAGATCCTGAAACTCTGGTTTTCTGCTTCAAACACAACAACCATCCTTTGTACAAGTCTGGAATCTTAAAGGAACATCCCCTCCCTGGTTTGGAATTCCATTCTAAAATCCTGATACTGAAAAAAAGATATTTCTAATCTACTTTTCAATACGGGGCACCTTTTCTCCCCCTTTCAACACAGCATTCAGAAGATAGCAATGAAGTAAAAGACAGCTAAGTATCTCAATTCTTAAACAATGTGTTCAAAATTAATAAACACGAGAAATTCTGCAGATGCTGAAAATCTGGAGCAACACACACAAAAAGCTGGAGGAAATTAGCAGGTCAGGCAGCATCTACGGGATATGAATAAACAGTTGACGTTTCAGGCTGAGACTCTTCAACAGGACTCAGCATAGTGTGCATGTGCTTCAACAGTAAACTAGGTTCTAAATGCACATCCAGAGATCCATGTGCTTCAACAGTAAGCTAGGGTCTCCATGCACATCCAGAGACCCATGGGGATTGGCTATTGTTAGCTATGAATTGAAGTTATACCACCTAGACATTCTGTTTGAAATGCATCCAAATTTTAAACTTAATAAATTCAAACAGCATCTAAATGATGGTTTCAGCCCAACCAATCCATACCAAGGTTCCCAGCTAAACTCATCCCATTTGCCCTTAAAGCCACGTAGTACCTTTTTAAATGTTACTAAAGTAACAGCCTCTGGGCAGATCATTCCGCAGACTGACCGCCCTCTGGATGAAAATATTGCCTTTCAGATTCCTATTAATCAATCCCTTCCACCTTAAACCAAAACCCTCAAGATCTTCATTCCTTAACCCTGGAAGAAAGATTGCGTGCATTTCCCCCAACTATGACCCCTAATGATATTTGACACTTCATATCAAAAAATATTTTAATCAATACCAAGCAGCATGCATTCAAAATAACTCTCCTCTCCACACCGACACACAAATTCAGTCCCAGGCTTACCTTGATAAGAGGGAGACCAGGTGATCAGGTGTAGTGGGATCCGGGCTGAGTGGTGGTGAAGTCACAAAAGCTGCAGCCTTGGCCCAATTTTTGCTCCAATAGTGTGTGCCATCTGTGCCAAGGCTGGCACTTATTGGTTCTCCAAACACAATGTTTCCTGGCAACCAGAAAATGAAAAGTCTTAATGTTAAAACTCTATACTTCCCCAAGTGAGCGAAAACATGCACATGGCCAACAGGCAGGAAAGGAAAACCGAGCCCCACCTTTTTTCTTGGCGTGGGCTATGATATCTGCTGCAGTCTTACTCATTACTTTTGTGACATAGAGAGGACAGTTGGTCTGGCCAGCGATTGTGATTGCGCGGAAAACAGCTTCTGCTTCCAGCTAAGTAACAAAAACAAGAAGTTCTGTTATAGGCCAGATCGTTGTAACAACAAACCTTACAAAATCCTGTCACCTGTGCATTTTTGAAACACTTGTTGCTTGACCAGTCCTGCCATTACTGATAAACCCTCCTTCATCAGCAGCTTAAATTTACAGTATATAGCACCTTTCATGCAGTACAAACACAAGGTATTTCATATCAAAATTTGACAACAACCAGGGTGCCACACACTTGGTCACACAGTTAGATTTTAAGATCCAACCAGGGGTGTGTGGGGGGTGGGGGGAAGAGATTTGAATTAGCTGATATTTACTAAACTCCTAGCTCTACAAATGATTAAGTTCAGGCAGAATGCTTAAGGTCACTGTAATCAGAGAACCACATGAAAAGAAGGAAGCCACAGAGAGAAGGGAAATATAGAAGCTAGATAATGTGGAAGGTGGAAAAAATCCAAGAAAAACCTGGGTGTTACCAGGAGAACAAAGGACCAACTGTGCAAGGAAGTTACAACTTAGCAAAGCACCTCACAGAAACAATGTGATGCTGAGCCACGTATCGGCACCACTGGCAGATAGGCATGGGTAGGGAATCAGATAATACACCCTTGCAGCCGAGACTACGTGGACAAAGATTTCAGCATGGATGGACGGATGGATGAAAGGAAGAAAGTACAGGCAGAGACAAGCAATGTTGTGGAGGTGGACTAGGCCTGGTCTTTCCAAAGACGATATCAGACAGACAGAAGTTTGGCATAGGGTTAAATAGGATTCCACAATTGCAAATCAGAACATATGGCAAGGTACAAAATGATTAGAATGTTGTTCCTCTTAAAACATATTGTAGACTCCTTCTGGGAACTTTAAATGGTTTCAGTTTAAGGGATGCTTATTTCAGAGATCAGGGCAGATGTTTGATTCTAAATTATTTGTAGAACCTGTCATTCACAGAACTGTGAACAAAGGCTTTCAGTTCAGTTCCCAGGTGTGATTCTGACAACCAATGCAAGTGCTGGTTCAAATTTATTCTAAAGGCTTCTTATGACACCTCTGAACAATAGATGCTTGCATTTGATGCTGAAAATGCGTAATTTCCTCTTCCACCCTGGTTCTGTGGTTATGTTGGTCATCCTCCAATGTATCACGGCAAAATTTAGTCATTCAAACAGAAAACCACCATCCTCTGTATCCGTTTGATTATTTCTTTGCTCACATATATTAATGTATTCCCAAATTCTATAGCAACCACAATCAAGCCTGACCAAACGTGGGATCGTTAGCAAGATCTCAGCAGAGTACTTGGTCTAGCAGCCAGCCTGGGAACCACAGCCAGCATCTGCATCGTTGAAATCTGGTTCTTACTGGAACTGAATGCTTCTTACGGGGCTTGGCAAGGTTAATGCAAGGCTGATGCTTCCCTCTGGATGGGATGTACAGAACCAAGGTTTGTGGTCTCAAAGTCAGGTCATGTCTATTGTCATTTAACTATATGGTATCGAAATGAGACCACGTTTCTCTGAACCAGGATGTAAAACATAACACACATAACACATGATAACTTATGAAGGTAAAGATAAAAACAACAGATGAAGCACACATAAATAACAAACTAAAGTGTATTAATATTAAATATTCTTAAGAACAGATTAACCAGCGACACTTTGAATACTATGTAGCAGGGAGTTCAGAAGCCTAATGGCCTGGGGGAAAGAAACTGTTTTGTAACCTGATTGTTCTTGTTTTTATGCATCGTAGTCTCTTGCCTGATGGTAGAAAGTCAAAGAGGATGCTGGGTGGATTCCATAATAATACTAAGGGTCCTGCGTACGCAGCGCTCCTGATGAGTGTCCCTGATGGATGGAAGGGACAGACCCCTGTGATCCTCTCAGCTGTTCTCTCAGTTATTTGCAGGAACTTCTGGTCCAATGTTAGACTGCCCCCATACCACTTGGAGATGCAACATGTCAGGATGTTCTCAATGGTGCTTCTGTAAAACACAGTTAAGATGGTTGGGGGAGGGGGGGGAGCCTTGCTTGCTTCAATTTTGTAAGAGGCGAGGCACTGCTGTGCCTTGTTCTTGAGAAGTCAACTTTGATTTCTTCACCCAGAGGGAAAAGGATCCTTGGAATTCTCTGCACAAGATATTCAAGACAGAACACAGAACTGTACAGCACAGGAAGAGGCTATTCAGCCTTCAATGTCTCGCCAACAACTTAGCAGATGTTTTGATACTGAGGGGATCTCAGAATGTACAGTTAGCATAGGGAGATGCTATGGGGCAAAAGATCAGCCATGATTTTTGGTGGATGGTGAAGCAGCAATAAAGGCCCGAATGACCTATTTCCACCTCTATTTACAGTGTTCTCAGGTAGGAGAGGCTACTTCACTGCTGTGCCTGACAGCCACTCCAACCAGACACTCACTGGCCACAAGTGGTGTCCAGCTGCTTGGTGCCTCGGCCTGGTGTGCACATACAAGTAAAAGTGCCTAAATAAACATGCACTGCAGAATAAAGGCTGCCACTTATTTTTTTCCTTGTACATCATATGATGCATGATATCACCCCTGGCACTGGGAAGGCATTCCTGACTGATGAGCTTCCTACAAACTCAAATCTTTATCAGGGCTGAATTCAAACTTTAAACCTTGGGTCCTGCTGCCTTCTAAAAAAAATTCATTGAAAGATTATTCACTTTACATCGTCACTGCATCAAAAAGACAATTTTGATCCTTTTCCTTTTGATATTCTCCCTTGTTTTTAGAGAAGTGAGGCTCTTTCCCATTTTTGTCTGCATCAGCTTTCTCTCAATGCTCTATTGATCCATCTCTGTGTTATGGTCGGATAGTCAGCCCCTTGCACCGGTCATCTGACGATTCTCTGTGTGCGAGTTCTAGCTCCAAAAAGCATTCCAACCCAAAAACGTCCTGGCAGATTTTCCCTTCTCTAATCCACACAAGGCACTCATGGCACTTGAAACAATTAACTCAACACTGGTTGTGGATTAACCTGGGAACTTAACCAATTTAACTGACTGAAGGAGCAAGCATTTTTGCTTTAAAAAAAATAATGTACAATTCACCTGTGAAATCAATGAAAATCAAGAACCAATGGGAGAGAACCCAGGGGAAAAGGTTGCAATAATATTGTTGAAATAGTGAAGAGAACTCTAAATGAGGCAGGGTGGTTCACTGAAGGACTCATTTTAATCCCAGTGGTGTTCTGAGAAGCACTAAGTAATTAAACAACAGTACCTTCTGCATTTTACTTAGAAAATTAACCACTAGTCTGTTAACAGGTGCATAGAAATTTCCACTGTCTGGATGAACTAGACTTATTCCCTCTGTTTAAAGAGGCTAAGATGACTTGTTAACATTGATGCTACTACACAAGATTACTAAATTAACAATTAGTTTTAAATAACGTTAAGTTTAATAAGTTTGCGGAAATTCTGCATGACATCTAAAACTGAAAAACTTCCACAGATGTGTAGTGGAGAATATATTGACTGGCTACATCACAGCCTGGTATGAAAACAGCAATACCGTTGCACAGAAAATCCTCAATATGGTCCAATCCATCGTGGGTAAAGCCATCTCAACCACTGAATACACCTACATGACATGCCGTCATAGGATCCCCATCACCCAGGTCATGCTCTGTGGTTGCTGTTGCCATCAGGTAGAAGGTACAAGAGCCTCAGGACTCACACCACCAGGTTCAAGAACAGTTACTACCCCTCAACCATCGGGCTCTTGAACAAAAGAGGATAATTACACTCAACTTCACTTGCCCTGTCATTGAAACGTTCCAACAACCAATCAACTTACTCAAGACTCATTATCTCATTTTCTCACGTTCCCATTATTCATTGCTCTTTATTTATATTTGAATTTCCACAGTTTGCCTTCTGCACTCTGGTTGATCTTTCATTGATCCTGTTATAGATCTGCTATAGATTTGTTGAGTATGCCCACAAGAAAATGAATCTCAGGGTTGTATATGGTGACATGCATGTACATTGATAATAAATTTACTTTGGACTTTGAATCTCTAACTTTTATACCTTTGCAGATATCCTACTTTGCTTCCTTTTCCTCATATCACCAATTTTACTTTGTTTTAACATTTGGAGACTCATTCAACTGCAGATGCTGGAAATCTGGGGCAACACACAAAGGAGCTCAATGAATTCAAGTCAGGTAGCATCTATAGGACAAATGAAGAGTCTCAACCTGAAACGACGTCTGTCCATTTCCCTCTACAGACACTGCCTGACCTGCTGAGTTCTTCCAGCTCCTTTATCTGTTGCATTAGTTTTACATCTTATCAACAATTTTTGATTAAATGAAAATAGACAGTTTTATTCCACGATTTACTTTAATTCCTGCTTCTTGAAATGACTTGCTTTAATCCTTTATTCATCTTGTTCTGTTGTTTCCACTTGGTTGTACTACCATGTAGTTTACCCAAGCCAATCCTAGTCAATTTCATGCAAATGCAGGATATGTTTATACACGTGCATTCAGTTCAAATGAAAGTTCAAAGTAAATTTATTATCAAAGTACAGTACAAAGATGCCACCATATACAATCATGAGATTCATTTTCTTGTGGGCAATCACGATAAATACAAGAAACACAATAGAGTCAATAACAGACCACACCCAACAGGTAGGACAATAACAGCCGATGTACAAAAAATAAAAACAAAACTGTAAATACAAAAAGTAAAGAAAAGAAATAATAATAACAAGTAAATAAACAATAAGTATCAAGAACATGAGATGAAGAGGTCTTGAAAGTGAGTCCATAGGTTGTGCAAACAGTTCCGTGATGGGGTGGGTGACGTTGAGTGAACTGGACTTGAACCTCTCTGGTTCAGGACCCTGATGGTTGAGGGGTAATAATTGTTCCTGAACCTGGTCATGTGAGTTCTACGGCTCCTATAACATCTTACAAATAGCAGCAGTAAGAAGAGAGTATAGCCTGGATGTTGGGTGCCCTCAAGGACGGAAGCTGCTTTCCTGCGACAGCACTCCGTGTAGATGTGCTCACTGCTGGGGAGGGCTTTACCAGACTTGGACTTGACCATATCTACTACTTTTTGCAGGAGTTTCCATACAAGGGAATTTCCATACATAACCTGGTATGGTGTTTCCATATCATGTCACGATGTAATCAGTTAATATACTCTCCACCACACATGGATACAAGTTTGTCAAAGTTTTAGGTGACATGCCAAATCTTTGCAAACTTCTAAGAAAATAGAGGCACTGCCATGCTTTCACAATGGCACTTACGTGCTGGACCCAAGACAGATCCTCAGAAACGATAACATTGAAGAATTTGACCCTCTCCACCTCTGAACCCCTAATGAGGACTGGTTCATGGACCTCTGGTTTTCTCTTCCTGAAAGCTTCTGCACTAATTTAAGTTTCTAAATTCCCGCTTTCCCAGATTGAATTCAATTAATTATGTTTTATTAAATATGCTTTTTGTTCATGTCTTTTAGGTAGCCTATAGCAAGATAACTTATATTCTATTAGGTTCTATTCGGATCATTAAAAATTGAATATCAGTATTTTTCTCCAGTTTCTAAAGAATCTAATTTGTGTGCTCTTTAATATTTAACACTTGTTGGAACATTCACCCTATGAGTCATCATATACTCACAGGCTACAATAGATCCCTCCTATGCCAGACGAAAATATAGCTGTAAATACCCAATCAAAGTTAACGCCCTTTATTAGAATTTTGTTATTCACAATTAGTGCATCAAGCACTTTGATTAAACTTATCTTTTTCGGTAAATGGTTTGATAAAACCTTACCAGATCTTCATTCTTAAATGTCTCAGTGGAACCTTTTATAAAAGCAGACTTTTACAGAAAACCTTTATTTTAAAAGGCTGCCTGGCTCGTGTTACACATGGCACATTCAACAGTAAGTTGCCAGAGATGCTACAGAAATACATGGGAATTCAAAGCAATGCAATTCAGAGGATTACAATCATTTTTCTTGTTATTTGTAAGGCAGGTATAAACAGGGGGTTCCACAAGATGAAATCCAGCCTTAAACTGTTGCATTAAATGTATGTTTCATTCTGTAGAGCTGCCATTATGGCAATTATGTTGTATACAACAACTGAAAGCCCAGATGTGGCAGATTAGCACAATCCCCAATACTTCAACCTGTTGTGTTTGCATTCAAACAATAGCAAGGGTTGCCAAGCAACTGAGCTAGTTAGTGAACTGAAGAGCCTGATAATGTCTGAGCAACTGCACACTTAACTCTATCAGTCCGGGGTCAAGCTGCTCAGTATACCATGAGCTCCTTCTGACAGGCAAAGACAACAGCACTCGCGACATCTTACCCAGCTTTGGAAAGAAAGCAGTACATGACAGCTTGGGGACCAAAGGCAGCTGAGGAAAAGTGTTTTCTGGTCTTACAAAGTTATTTGGTCTGTATAAAATTGTGTGAAAGAGTTGAGCCTTGTAATTATGGCCATTATAGCAGCAAACAACAGGCAGTGCAAACTCATCATTAACATACCTTCTCTGGTATTTCTCTATAAACTAGTTCAAGTAACTGTTATAGTGAAGATGAATTGAACTGAAGTAGCTACGGTAATAAAATCTCTTGCCCTCCTCTAACTAATTCCCTTCCCATGCTATTTAAGGACATTTCTGTTTAAAGCATAGTCCATTTTGGTTAAGTACTGGGGATGTCAAGCAACAACTTAGCCAAAGTGAATAAACACAAACTTATTTCCTGCCACTCACACACACAACCATTGTAATGCTGGAAGAAACAAAAGCAGCTCAGCTCATCACCTCCTCTGGTCGACTAAGCACGTGTCCCTCTGGGCCACTGATCCCCATCTCCAGCAAGAGTCTTTGTTCCTGTAGAGATAAACAGCAACAAGTAGCTTTAGACCTGATGTATGATTTCGGCTGACCAGGAAAATACAACTCGAAACCCGGACATGGAATGGCTCGACAGCTCATAACAAAAATCTGTCATACTCCCTTCTACTTTTTCTAGTCATGTAGGACAATTAATAGCGATTAGTCTACAGTGTACCTAAACAAGGCGTAGAATGTGGTGAAGTTACAAAGCCATCATTATATCTCAGGCATGCTATACTTATGTAACATCTAATGTAATCAAACATAGGAGGAAGGAGACAGAAAGAGTGAAAGTGCTAGATGTGAATGCACTGACCTGGGCAATGATGTCCCCATTCTCTGCGTGAACTTGCATTATTGCTCCAAGGTCACCCACATACTTACAGATGTCATAGAGCTGCAAAGCAAATGGAGAAAGAAACAATTGAACAGACAATTCAAGCACGTGGCAAAGACCTTCACACTGAGCCACCACTTACTACCATGAAGGCAGTTCATGGCATTCTTACAAACCACAGGTTTTACTTCAGCCTTGCATCTCACTCCCTTACTCTCTCCCACCTTGATTTTATAACTTACATTAACCAATCAAACCTGGTCCAAACATCAATAGCAACAAAACGAAAGCCATCTGTTCTGCCTTGGGGCCACTACTCCTCTCTAACATTAACTGAATGCTACATCTTTAAATGGAACAGATTCACCCTTGCAACTGGGTCAGCTACAATAAAACAACCCATCGTCTTGAGCTTACTTGCACAACAGCTGGGCACACACAATCACCCCTCAAATTACTGCCTGCCTTATATGTTAGGGCTATGACTGAATGGAAATGGAGAAACATTTATCCCTATCTATGCTTCTCAACTATCCTACCCAGAAGGCAGTAGAGGTTCAGTTGTTCAATACAATCAAGACAGATATTAATAAGTTTTTTTTAGATATTAAGGGGGGTGGTTTATGGAATGTGGGATCAGTGAAGGACAAAGGTACTAAGGTAAATAAGTAGCCACGATCTTATTGGATGTTGCAGGAGTGAGGGCCAAATTGCCTCCTCTTTCTTCCACAGTGCTAGCTCTACACAGTGGAAATTAAAATTGGGTCACAAATAGGTGAGAAAATGTTAAGACCTGCTCCTAATTTTCCTCTGCTTGTCAAGCCGTATTTCTAAGAGCACAGGACAATTGCAGTTAGAAACTGCAGGGTGGATGGGCTTTCCCAAAGCTTCCAAACTGTGAATAAAAACCCCACATGTGAAATGTTTTATGTTCTTATTCAGTTACTACCACCAGCTGAATGAAACCAATTAAAACAAAAAAAAATCAATTTAGTTAAAACCAGGTGTGTAAATACACCTGCACATTTTAAAATCCATTTACAAAGTAAAGTTTTTTTAGTTCAACAGCATTAAATGTAATCAAGTGCCAGAGCTCATCATGTATTGCTGAGTTCTCCTTATTAAACTCAAACATTTCCAAATGTACAAAGGCACCCGAGGCATGCTATTTGGCTGTATCTGACTGACAGTTAACAACACCTTCCTGTCTGTAACTCTCCACTATTCAGATGGGGAACCTTTGACAGAGCTTGTGTATCTTCAAGAAGCTTCCATAACTTTATTAAATTTAAAAGTCCAATACATGTTGTCAGCTGATTGCAGCCTCCAGGAGAATGGCACTAGGGCCAGTGCTCTCCACTGGGGGTGGTGTGGCAGTGTTCACACTGGAGTCGGTGCACTCCACTGGGGGTGGTGTGGCACAGTGTCCAGGCTGGAGTCGGTGCACTCCACTGGGACGGTGTGGCACAGTGTCCAGGCTGGAGCCAGTGAACCCCACTGGGGGTGGTGTGGGGCAGTGTCCACACTGGAGTCGGTGTGGCACAGTGTCCACGCTGGAGTCAGTGAACTTCACTGGAGTCGGTGCTGTTCCTCCGGTGTGTGCTCAGCAGAAGACGACCTGTACTATGGTCGACTTGAGATTTCTGTGGCATTCGTAGACTCAGGGTCTGGACTATATATTTTGTTGCGTGGCTATATTTTACTGATATCTTACATGTGCTTGCTATCTCGTTTGTTCTGTCTGTTTTATGCTGTGTGTGACTGTTGGTACTGTTTTGTACCTTGGCTCCGGAGTAACGCTGTCTAGATCGGCTGTATTCATGTACGGGTGAGGGGTGGGGTGGCGAGGCAAAAGGTCAGAGAGGGGTGGTGTGGGTACAAATGCTTGTTTCTATAAACAGTACAATTAGTTTCTTCTCTCAGCCCACTTTTAGTAATTTTTCATTCTTATCGAAATTATGTGCTTTTTCATGACATTCACTACAACTACATCAAGTGATTTTTCCGTATTTTCTGACTTATGAACAAAAATCAACTTCAGGATGTTATTCATAAATCAACAAAATAGAGAAAAATGGAGAACTAAATAATCTAGGAGAACCTCTCAGGGAAGGATAGAGGGAAGAGAACGTGTGCCAAAATAGTGTGAGGGCAACACTTCAGAACTGAATCTGTACTCTTTCCATTAGACCCAGCTAGACTGGAACTTGAGTATGCAAGTCTTCCTGGAATGATCAATGCTCTATAAGCAATCCTCAGCTACACAACCTCAGTAAAATGTAGGATTTACAGAACTTAAACCGCCTTTGCTAACTCCAAGCCTGTGCCCTAACATGAAACAGTTGTGTGAACATTATTCTGGACATTGAACAGAACGCAGCAGATGACAGCAGAATTTACTAGTTTTTTTACCTCAGCATTTGACATTTGATATAAATCCTTGTATGCCATGTAGACCAGGAAGGAATTCACACCTGTCAGAAATAAAATAGCTAGCTTTAAAATATAGTAAAACAGGAGGAAAAGCAAAATACATAACCTGGAAGATACTGAGCATCACATTCAGTTTCTGAATCAATCACAGTAATAAATTTGCACCATCTTTGTAAACAAACACAAAACAAGCAACACACACAAGATGCTTGAGGAACTCAGCAGGTCAGGCAACATCTACAGAAAAGAACAATCAACGTTTCAGCCGAGACTTTTCTTCAGGACTGAAAAGAAGAGGAAAGATGCTGGAATAAAAAAGATGGTGGGGGGGGGAGGGGAAGGAGAATAGCTAGAAGGTGATAGGTGAAGCCGGATGGGAAGGAAAGGTAAAGGTTGGAGAGAGGAAGGAATCTGGTAGGAGAGGAGAGTGGACTAGAGGAGAAAGACAAGGATGGAGGAGGGGGCCCAGGGGAAGGTGACAGGCAGGTAAGAAGAGGTAAGAGGCCAGAATGGGGAATAGAAGAAAATTTTTGTTACCGGAAGGAGAAATCACCATTCATGCCATGAAGTTGGAGGCTATCCAGATAGAGTAACATGTTGCTCCTCCACTCCGAGAGTGGCCTCATCATGGCAAAAGAGAAGGCCACGGACGGACACGTCAGGAAAGGAATGGGAATTAAAATGCTTGGCCACCAGGCAGTTCCACTTTTGGCAGATGGAACAGAGGTGCTCGACGAAGCGGTACCCCATTTTACGAAGGGTCCCACCAATGAAGGAGGCCACATCTGGAGCACCGGACACAACAGACAACCCCAGCAGATTTGCATGTCAAGTGCTGCCTCACCTGGAAAGACTGTGGGACCCTGAAAGGAGATGAGGGAGCAGGTGCCCATCACCTTCAAGCTATCCTCCTTCCCTTCCACCCCAACTTTTTACTCTGGCATCTTCCGCCTTCCTTTCCAGTCTTGAAGAAGGGTCTTGGTCTGAAACACTGATTGTTTGTTCATTTCCGTGGATGCTCTCTGACCTGCCGAGCACCTGCAGCATTGTGTGTGTGTTGCTTAGGATTTCCAGCATCTGCAAAATTGCTATTGATTGTTCAAAAAAAAACACCCTTGATTTGTTGTTAATGATTTTAATCCAGAAGTTTAACAGGCATTCAGTGCCTTGAGGTGTAAATTCAAATACCCTGTTACATGACACAATTACCCACCCAAAATCTAGCACATAGGTCTTACTGTGATTCCAATATATTACTGAATGACGGGGAAAAGAAACTTTGTAACCTTTCAGGGTAAGAGTGTGAAATAGCAAGCACATTTGGCTCTAGCAAAGGTTTTCTCCAGTTCTTCCCCCCCCCCTTTAAAATATGCATATTTTTTATATTCTATTGGAATGCTCACTTTATATGTCAACGGAGTCTATTTTTTTCTGCCGTAAATAGTCCGGCAGCATCAAGTTTGAGGGTTATTATGCACAGGCCAATCCATCAATGTTCACCTGATGCAGGACCCGACACTGTAGTCAGTGCCCACAGCATTTTGGAGGAGACAGGAGCGCCAGTTTCAGTGTACCCTTCAACCACGGTAGTGAGGGTGGTTAGCACCACACTATTACAGCTGGGGGCATCAGAGCTTGGCGTTCAATTCCGGCGCCATCTGTAAGGAGTTTGTCTGAGCTCACCGTGAAGGGGTGAGCTTTCCCTGCGTGTTTGTTTCGTCCCACAGTTAAATGGTCATTGTAAATTGTCCTGTGATTAGGCGAGGGTTAAATCGGTGATTCACTGGGTGGTGCAGCTCATCGGGCCGGAAGATCTGTTCTGTGATGGACAGATGGATAAATAAATAAATAAAACTCCTGCACCTTGGATTACGCCAGTCTGCAACATGGTGGATGGTAAAAGCCAGGCAGACAAAGTGCATCATTCACGGAGTTAATCTTTCAGCAGCAGTTGACAGTCATCTCGGTACAGCAGAGACCATACCTCCCCATTATACACAGTTTACAAGGAAGTGCACAAGAGTCTCATTTGTGCCATCGTCACCTGGACAATGTGCAGTGGGACTGATATCCTGGCTGTGCAGGAAGGGCATGATAGGGTGGGCCATTCTCACCTACTGGGGTCTTGGTGCCTATTTGGGAGTTCTCCAACAAACCCTCCAGGACATTCTCAGCTGACCAGTGCCTGAATGACTTGTGGTCAAAAAGTCAAATTTCAGCTTTCCATCCAGTAATTTGCACTGCATTATTGAGGTCCGTTCGCTAAAGAGCAGTTACATTCAATTACAGGTTCCTGCCTCAAAATGAAATCCTGGACCACCAGCATTATATTTGTGATAGCCTTTTCTTGGTCCAGTTGTGTGCAATTCTGGTTGCTCCATTACAGCAAGGACATGGAGGACTTGGGAGAAGGTGCCAAAGAGGTTTGGCAGGATGCTGCCTGGATTAGCGTGTCCAAGCTATGGCGAGAAGTTGTCTAAACTTGAATTGTTTTCTCTGAAAGGTCTGAGGCTGGGGTGTGGGGTGCGGAGAAGAACTAATAGAAGTAATTAAGATTATGAGAGGCATAGATATAGTTTCCAGCCAAAAATTTTCACACAGGGTAGAAATGTCAAACACTGCTACTGATGCACCATAGAAAGCATCCTATCTGGACACAAGATGGGCGAGTATGGAAACTGCAGAGAGTCATGCACACAGCTCAGCACACTTCAGCAGCCAGCCTCACATCTGTGAACTCCATCTGTGCTTGTTGCTGCCTTCGTAAAGCAGCCAGCATAATCATAGACCCTATCCATTCTCTCTTCTTCCCCATCCTACAATGGGCTAAAGATACAAAAGCTTGAAAGCACATACCACCAGTCTCAAAGACAGTTTTTAAACTGTTCAATGACTATTGAACAGTTCCCTAGTACAAAATGGATTGACTCTTTCAGATTTAATCACACATACATCAAAATATACAGCAAACCTCGTCGTTTTCGTTAACAACCAACCACTCTAAGGATGTGCTGGGAACAGTCCACAAGTATCGTCACACATTCCAAGCCAACACAGAATGCTCACAACATTCAGCAAAATGACACAGAGCAACAACAGCGATGAAACAAAACAGCAAATGAAACCCCATTCCTGAACTCCTACCCAGACACTCACACACAGACAGGCCTCTAATCCCAGGACAGGCTGCTCCTGGGGCTCCAGTCCTTGGTCACAGACTCTTAGACATCAGGCCTCAGAATTTAAACCAAGGCATACACAGAAAGCAATATTATATAAGAACATAGGAAACAGGACAAGTGACACAATCTACCTCGTTATGATTTTGCGCCTTGTCCACCTGAACTGCACATTCTCTGTAACTGTAACACTGTATTTGGCACTTTATTGTGGTGTCCCTGTATTAACAATAATTTGATCACTTTCTCTCCTTGCATCAAAATACTAAAACAAAACCAGTGGGAACATATCTTCCTGGTGCTAAGACAAAATTTCAAGTTTAAGAACATAAGAAATAGAAGGAGTAGGCCATCCGGCCCATCGAGTCTACCCCGCCATTCAATAAGATCATGGCTGATCTGTCTGTAAACTCAGCTCCATCTACCTGCCTTTTCCCCATGACCCTTAATTCCCTTACTATGCAAGAACCTATCTAATTGTTTCTTAAATATATTCAGTAAGGAAGCCTCAACTGCCTCCCTGGGCAGAGAATTCCACAGATTCGCCACTATCTGGGAAAAACGGTTTCTCCTCATCTCCATCCTAAATCTTCTCCCCTGAATCTTAAGGCAATGTCCCCTAGTTCTAGTCTCACCTACCAATGGAAACAACTTTTCTACTTCCATCTTATCTATCCCTTTCAAAATTTTGTATGTTGCCATAAGATCCCCTCTTGTTCTTCTGAACACCAGAGAGTATAGTCCCAGGCGACTCAATCTCTCCTCATAAATTAATCCATTCCTGGAATCAACCTGGTGAACCTCCTCTGCACTGCCTCCAAAGCCAGTATATCCTTCCTCAAGTATGGAGACCAGAACTGCACATAGTACTCAAGGTGCAGCCTCACCAGTACCTTGTATAGTTGCAACATGACCTCCCTGCTCTTGAATTCAATCCCTCTAGCAATGAAGGCCAACATTCCGTTTGCCTTCTTAATAACCTGTTGTACCTGCAAGCCAACTTTTTGCGATTCATGAACAAGCACTCCCAAGTCTTTCAGCACAACAGCATGCTGCAATCTTTCACCATTTAAGTGATATGCTTCTCTTCTATTATTCCTTCCAAAGTGGATGATCTCGCATTTACCAACGTTGTATTCCATCTCCCAGCCCTTGGCCCACTCATTTAACCTATCTATATCCCTTTGCACTCTCTCTACATCCTCTGTACAATTTGCTTTTCCACTCAGTTTAGTGTCATCAGCAAATTTTGCTACACTACACTCAGTCCCCTCTTCCAAATCATCAATGTAAATGGTAAACAGCTGCGGACCCAGCACCGACCCCTGCCACTGACTGCCAACCGGAGAAACACTCATTTATACCAACTCTCTGCTTTCTATCAGTTAACCAATCCACTATCCATACCAATTTACCTCTTCCGACTCCATGCATCCGATTATTTATAAGTCTCTTGTGCGGCACCTTATTGAACGCCTTCTGGAAATCCATGTATATGACATCCAACTGTTCCCCTCTATCCACTGCACTCATCATGTCCTCAAAGAACTCCAGTAAGTTTGTTAAACAGGACCTGTCCTTTCTGAATACATACTGCGTCTGTCTAATGGAACCAGTCCTTTCTAAATGTTTCGCTATTTCTTCCTTAATGACAGCTTCAAGCATTTTCCCGACTACAGATGTTAAGCTAACTGGCCTATAGTTGCCCGTCTTTCGCCTACTTCCTTTATGAAAAAGTGGCGTGACATTTGCTGTCTTCCAATCCACTGGGACCTGCCCAGAGTCTAGAGAGTTTTGATAAATGTTTACCAACACGTCTACTATAACCTCAACCAATTCCTTCAGCACCCTGGGATGCATCCCATCAGGACCAGGGGACTTATCTACCTTCAGGCCCTCTAGTTTGCTCATCACAATCTCTTTAGTGACAGTGATTTTATTGAGGTCCTCACCTCTCATTTCATCCATAACATCCTTCTTTGGCATATTAGAGGTGTCCTTCACCGTGAAGACCGACACAAAATAGTCGTCCAATGCCTCAGCCATTTCCTTATCACCCAACATCAACATTTAAGTAAATTTTATTAAAGTACATATATGTCACCATATACAACCCTGAAACTTATTTCCTTGTGAACTTACTCAACAAGTCTACAGATTAGTAACTATAACAAGATCAATGAAATATCAACCAGAGTGCTGAAGACAACAAACTGTGCAAATATAAATAAATAGCAATAAATAACATTAAATAAAGAATTCATGAATGTGGGATTGTTGGTTGTGGGTACATTTCAAAGATGAGGCAAGTGAAGCTGAGTGCAGCCATCCCCTTTTGTTCAAGTGCCTGATGGTTGAGGAGTAGAGGTTGTTCTTGAACTTGGTGATAGGAGTCACCAAGCTGGTTTGTACCAAATGTACCCTCTGCAGGTAAATGTAGAACAAACTGAGGTGTGGCACAACAGAATTTAAATCAAGGAACACACAGAAAGCAATACTGTATAAGAACACAAGAAATAGGAGCAAGATTAGGCAACCTGGCCTGTCGAGCCTGCTGCACCATTCAATAAGATCACGGTTGATCTGGCTGTGGGCTCAACTCCACCTACCTCCCTTTTCTATAACTTCCTTCTCTGATTTGTTAGGCAGAGAATTCCACAAAATTCAATACTCTCCAGGTACAGCAGTGTCTCCTCTTCTCCATCCTACATGTATTCCCCAAAATCTCAAGTTTATGTTCACTAGTTTTAGTTTCACTTAACAGTGGAAACAACTTACCTGCCTCTATCTTATCTATACCTTTCATAATTTTATGTTTCTATAAGACCCCCCGGCATTCTACTGAATTTAAGCGAGTATAATCCCAGGCAACTCAATCTTTCCTCATAGGGTAACATCCCTCCCCCCCACCAGTCGCTGGAATCAACATGACGAATCTCTTCTGCACAACCTCCAACGCTACTATGTCTTTCCTCAAGTAAGGAGACCAGAACTGCATGCAATACTCCAGGTGAAGTGTCACCTGCACCCTGTATAGTTGTAGCATAAAGCAGAGTCTGTCAGGAGTTTCTGCTAATTAGATGTATTAATTGTTCATGAATAACTAATTACCAAGGATACTGTTAAAAGTGTCAGAGTGAGAGGTAGAGCAAGAGGGAGGGATTTTACAGCATGGGAGAGACTGATTGTGAAGGCTGGAAATCTGAGAAACAGAAAATACTCAGAACACTCGAGTCTGGCAGCACCTAGCGAAAGAGAAATAGATTTAATCTTTCAAGTTTGGGACCCTTTTTAATCTAAAATGCTATAGGTTTCTTTCCACAATTGCTGCCTGACCTACAGAGTATTTCCAGTGTTTCTCTGAATGTTGGAAACCCAAAATAAAAACTGAAGCTGCTGGAACTACAAAACAAGTTCGGCAGAACTCTGGAGAGAGTTATAGAGTAAATTTACTAACAGGATAGCAGGCTGATTTGTGTTTCAGATCATATGTTACACCTAGGCCTTGACCGTAAGTATTCTGAAATGCTGTCAATTTTAGAGGGTTTTCATCAAGTCAGGGACACACGATATTTTAAATTGGTCATTAATCAGAGACCCTTGAAGGTCAATAGGAACACAGCACTGGAACATCCCCTTTGCCCTGCCAAGACCAAAACAACCATCAAACAGGCTCTTAAACACAATTCCATTTTCATCTCGCAAACACGACAAAATCTGCAGATGCTGGAATTTCAAGCAACACACATAAAAATTGCTGATGAATGCAGCAGGCCAGGCAGCATCTCTAGGAAAAGGTACAGTCAATGTTTCAGGCCGAGACCCTTCATCAGGACTAACTGAAGGAAGAGCTAGTAAGAGATTTGGAAGTGGGAGGGGGAGGGGGAGATCCGAAATGATAGGAGAAGACAGGAGGGGGAAGGATGGAGCCAAGAGCTGGACAGGTGATAGGCAAAAGGGGATACGAGAGGATCATGGGACAGGAGGCCTAGGGAGAAAGAAGGGGGGGGGAATCCCAGAGGATGGACAAGGGGTATAGTGAGAGGGGCAGAGGGAGAAAAAGGAGAGAGAGTAATAAATAAATAAATAAATAACAGATGGGGTACGAAGGGAAGGTGGGGCATTACCGGCCCAAAACGCCGACTGTACCTCTTCCTAGAGATGCTGCCTGGCTGCTGCGTTCACCAGCAACTTTTATGTGTGTTGCTCTATTTTCAACTTCCTGAATTCCCTCATGTTCTCTCTGGTGCTCCATCTATCCTTAAGTCAAAACAAGACCTGTTCATTGTCACTTGTACATGCAAAATGTGTTGCATTTGTACTCCTATATTAACCACAAGTACATTTATTCAATTCCACTGACCTTGCTGGCCTGATTCTCTAAAATTATGCAACCAGCACAAAAGATTGCACTATTTATCTTTTAAAAAGCTAAGTCATACTCAATGCTAAACAAGATCCTATAACCCATGCCTTTATATTGTAAAAACATTATACTAAAAATTGTTCCAAAAACTGCTCAGTGCCAGATCAATCACAGTCAATATCTACTTCTGATTTAGATTCAATGATGCTCCAAAGACAACAAAAGCCAAGTATTCTGATCCAAAGTTTTTAAAGTAGAAAAAAAGTTTAAACATCAATGCAACAGAAACATTTTGGCTCCTATTTAAAATATCCATTGGACACGGGTGGCAGAATGCAATTGAGTTGAATGTGATGTGATAATCTTCAACTGTTTTAAGGGAATTTATCAAGTAACTATTAATAAGAAATAACAAATCAATTTATTTTATAAACAAAGATTACATCTTAAAATACTGCAACATTTCTACAGATTTGTGCTTGAGCAGAAGCCAGGGTTTATTTACAAGCATTCGGGTCAGCCCTTCTTCAAGCTGGGAGAAATCCAAGTGAACCTTTCCTGGAATTCTCAGAAAACACTATCCATACAGAATTCCATTAGCTGTACAGCACTGGTAGCTGCAATTCTTTAGATATTTACTGCCATACATGTAAATACAAGTTAAACAAATATACCTTAAAATAAACTTTCTCATTTGCGTTTAATGAAAGGGAAAACAATACCAGGATGCTTGGAAGTCTTATGTTGTTATACATCAATATTCTAAATGCTTTCTTTCCAAATCCACTAGATAAATAAATAATATTTTCCATCTCTGTTAGATAAATAAGCAATATTTTCCATCTCAAATTGGTCAAGATAAATTCTGCTTTACCATCAAGTCAGTGAATAATTCATGGAGGGGCTAATTACTCTTAAAGTACTACCACCTGTGACCCCCTTTCAGGAAATTAGTGTACTACAACCTGGTCACAAAATCCATCGAACCTTCAGGATAGTGGTGAGCACAGGAAGCCACGCTAACCCACCGGTGTAAAGCAGAGGACCCACACAGAGGTGCAAGTGCAATCCTGATGTGACATTAAACTGAAGCCTCAAACTTCACTTACGGTTGTCAATACACCACCCAGGCAGTCGAGTAAGGTAGATATCCCTGATATCCTGATCGTTCACTGAAGTTCAATAAAAATAGAACAGGTCTCCATTTTACTAGCCCACTGCAGGGCGTCTTCAAGGAAAGTTGACTTTGAATAAGTTTTGATGTGAGGTCTTGAACGGAAACAGCAACTATTCCCAGCGTCTACAGACATTGCCCGACAGCTGGGCTCCTCCAGCACTTCACTTGTTGCAGATTACAGTATCTGCAGTCTCTCGTGTCTATTAAGAATCTTCTAGTCAAACTTCAAATATTATTCTTTGGTGTCTGTGCATAAATTGTACAGTACACATCCTATATTACAACAGAGCTCATTTCATTGCGACACTGAAGCCTTGAAAAAATGCTATGTGAATGCAAATTTTTTTTCTCTTAAAGACATGAGCCAAACTTCAAAAGAAAGCTCAAGGAATATTTCTTTTTTTCAGAGAAACAGTGGGGAACAGACCCTTCTTACCCTTCGAGTAAATACTCCGCACACGTCACTTACTTAAAAATCAGAGAATAATGTAACACAATGGTCTGGGGAAAAAAAATGGGAGACATTTCAGATTTAAGAGCCTAGATCAGGTCACAGACCTAAACCTGATGACAACACTGACTATTTAAAATAAATAACAGAACATGCTGAAAACACTCTGCAGGTCAGGAAGTATCTGGGAAAAGAGCCGGTTAATACTTTGGGCCTGTGACCCTTCATCAGAGCCAGTCCGATGTTTTTCAGTATTTTCTTTTCAGTGCCCAATTCCATAATCTGCATTTTCATATTGTATTACTACCATTTCAATGCTTCAGGTCTCAAGTTATGGAGCACTTGATCATTTTTAAATTAAGTAAATACTCCATGCGTTATTCTCACATCAAGGTCAGTCAACAAGTTTGGCACAAACTGTACTCAACTCTACTTGTTTTAGAAAAAAAAGTTTCCTCCCCACTGCCCACCTCACTATGCCCAAACTAATTTCCTATAGAAGGTATTTGCATAACCACTGAATTAAAATGTGCCAGAAATCAGCTGTGTAATATTTTACAATAAAAGTGATGTTTATTTTTAGTACTCCTAGACCTATTTAAGAATAGCTACATTGTAAAGTTACACAAAGGGCGAAAGTGTTCAGCAGCCGGAAAAGAAAATTAGGCAGGGTATTAAACAGAGTTCCAATTCAATGTTGGCTGCCTTGTGCTTCTGCCAAGGACCAATTTCACTCCCCAAGGAATTCAAATGGCAGCAGGCAATTTATCTAGCAAAATGAAAAATGACAGGAGTTCTTTAGTTGAATCCTGAGTTTGCTGCACTAACAATTGAGGAATGGCAGCATTAAGAAACAATGTCACACTGCATTGTGCTTTTTTAAAAAGAGTTAACTTATTTACAACCCTCACAGATTTTTGCATCCATTGTGTTCTTCACAGAACAGCTGTGTTGAAATTATAAATTTACCAGATATTGTCGGGAATAGCATCATCTTGGCACTTAATGCTAGCTCACCTTGCCTCTCATTTGAACATTACACTTCATGCTGAGTTTACAGCAGATACATTTTCAGTCTTGAAATCTTTACTACTCTCTTGAATGTTGCTCATTATGGAAAAAAAAATTCAACATGAATTTTTCTCTTCAACTGTCACAGAATCATTCCCAGATCATCACTACCTCCCCAAAGTCCCATTCGCTCTGCTCTGACTTGCTGGGTAGTGTCAGTACATTACAATGCCATGCAAGCTGAACCTTTTCTCCTTGCCATGTTCCTGGTAACCTTGCACCACTACATCTCCTCCACTCTCCCTTCCAACTAGGACTGGTCACTGCTCGACTGGGTTCTGCATCTTTTGTTAATTTTTCAATGAGGTTAAATCCTCGTGTGTGTGACATTGTCTTATAGCCTGGGAAAATGAATTGATGTTTCAGGGAGAGTGTCAATCAAGATACCACTGACCTTTTCTTTAACATTTTCTTTCATAGTAAACTACTTTACTAAGTCCCCATTTGAAGCAAAATCTTGGTTTGCTCCATTAATAAGAACCAGGCATATATCATGAATTTGAGGAAACCAAAGTTAGGTTTAAACGGAGCAGCCATTGTGGGACTGACTCAAGTTTAAAGTGGGAAGTTAGAGCTTTAGCTCGAGAGGCAGAGGCCAAGGCAAGTTTCAGGTAAATTTCTTTCTTATTGTACAGTTAGAGTATTGGGAATGATCATCAGGACAGTGGAGAACTCCTCTTGTGGGGTGTGGGAAGACAGACAGACCTCCAATATCCTTGATGGCTAAACCTGGAAGAAATTCATCTTGCTGCAGATTCTTATAGAGCGCATTGGGGACTTGGAGTTGGATGACCTTCAAATCATTCGGGACTAAGAGGGGTTTACTGATAGGAGATACAGGTATGTAGTTATACCTAAAATTCAGGGCACAGATAATGGCTGATCGTCAAGAGAGGGATAGGGGATAGGCAGCCAGTGCAGGGAAAGTTGTGCTGAAGGGCTTGCTCATGTTGTACTGCTCTATGGTGGGCCAAAAGGAATATTTGTATGACATGATTACGGATTTGGAAGACTTTGCAGACGCAGTGTTAACACTCACTCTCCTGCACACTGAGGTGCTTGGAACAGATGGCTCCTGTCACTGAAGCCAACAAAAGATGAGGATCTCTGCTGCCGGCAAGAGCACAAGCTTGGTCCTGGGTTCGAGTTCCTGATCTTCAAACACCTTATTCCTATGATTGACAAAGGTTGCGCTGATACACAAAGTGATGGTGAAATTCATCACTGTCGTCTGTCTCCATTGTGGAAAGGCTCTTGAGACACAAGTGGTCCACAGATACCAGACTCTTGTCACAGAACTTTATTGGTAGTGCTATATTCTGCGATGCAGCTACAGCTAAGTTTTGCATTGCACCTGTACTTACGGATGGTGGTACACATGACAATACACTTGACTGTGGCTTTGTACACTGGCAAGGATAGTGCTATGGCAGTGGAAGGTTGGTGGAGGACCATTGATTTGTGCATATTAAGAAGCCTGCAGTCTCTGACAGCAAGCTCCACCTGCACATTGCAGCCCAGTGACTGAGTTTGGAGGGACAGAGATTGGAAGCAACCTTGGCTGAACAGTTTCCCACTTATAGATTTGCTGTACTCCAGTGGGAAGCTTGCTGAAGCTGAGATACAACATTTTAGGAGGCAGCTTGAGAAGTGCAGAGGGGCGATGATGTTAGGCATAACACCAACCAGCAGTCTGCTGCAAGCACATTTGTTAAGAACCTGGCACGCCAGCAGGCAGTAGGCACAAGGAAATATATTTCTGTGGGTGCAGCCAATTGAGAGAAGGATTCTCCATAGTTCCTCTCACATGGAGATGAATATAGAGACCAGCAAGACCACTGAACAATGAGAATCCAGCTCTCTAACAGACCACCTTCTTGAATTTCCCCAGAGTCCTCATTCTAAGCAATCTCATCCTTGCCCTCTTTAACAGTAACATTACTTTCCAAACACTTCATTCCTCCTGATGAAGAGAACATCTTCCTTACCTCATTATTGTAGAGGTTTCTGCAATAGAGTTGTGATTAGCTGTCCTTTCCTACTGTCTGCTGCTTTGACAATAACAGGCTGGTCATTTTATGTAGCTGCTACCTTTGTTTTCTCTTGTACGTGAATTCTACTCCTCATTCTTAGTCAGATTGTCAGAGCTTCACAGACCCACCCTACTTATGCATATGGGAGCTCAACATTCTCTTTGGGTAATGTTAGTGGTCAAAATGTTATCCATGTTGGCAATGTTTTTGTACTGGGTTTTGTACAACTTGTATATGTGCCCAATCCCCAAAGGCGGTCACCTGTAAGAAACGGTCATTGCTGATGACCAGCGTTAACACAGGACATGCATCAGCAACTCATTGCTCACTGGGCTGGGTAATCCAAGCAAAACAGCAGCTCCAATGCTGAATCACTGAGAGGGGAGAGAACAACACAAAACTCAAACCAGCTGAGATTTGAAGGACAGTGAGGAATGAAGAGCATGAACATTCACAATCCACCAGAGACATTTCCCTTTTTCAAAGTATATCTCAGCACTTTCGTCAACTGCTACGATTCCAAAGTCTTCCATTTTGACCTGCTGCTGTTATTGGATATATTGAGCATGCCTGCAAGAAAATGAATCTCAGGGTTGTATGTGGTGACATATATGTATTTTGATAATACATTTACTTTGAACTTCATACTGCTTTTCATCAGTGGTTCCGAAAACAAGCTCTTCGGCAAAACAGGAAAGGCGAGATCACTGATTCAGCAAGCTGTTGGACAGTTAGCCACTTAGGCCTACCCAAATGGTCCTCACCTCCCACTCCTTTCTTGAGGACCGTTTTCTCCTTTTTCTTTTCCCAGGTACACAGTAACTTTCTTTCGAAAGTTAAAATTGAAAATCTATGGCCCTTTCAGAGACAGAAAAGGGAATCATACCCCCTCAGCACCTTAGTGGAATGGAGTGCCTGTTTCTGTGCTGAATAACCATTAACTACTCATCCTCTCGGTAATTCGTTTGCCAACCACGAGTGCCATAATTACTGACTCTCGTCTCAATAGGAACAATTTCTCTGTATCAAAATGTTTCACAAGTGGGAGACACAAGTTTTGATAGAGTCCTCAGCAATCTTTTATTCCTCTTACTTTTGCATTTGGAGAAATTACAAGTAAAGTCACTTCATTATAATAGCACCATGCTCTTCACAGCAGGAAGGATTGGGTTACACTTGATCATTCAGGTATAAGCAGTAAAGTGCATTGAACTGGAAAGGCAAACATGAGCTTCTGCTGAAACACATTTTAACCACAGTTAACTCCAAAGGAGAGGCTCATAACATCAATAATATCAACACTCTCTCTGCAGGGATGCAGGGTCAATTATTACTACTAAAAGTGAGCTCAGGGTTCAGCACCACCCCCTCCCCTGCCATCTCAGGCTTGCTGGAATGCAATGGCATTCATAGGCCAGATAAAAATGGAAATAATATTAGCCCAGAATAGGTGGACAGAGCAAAACACACAGGAGGACTAAAAAAGAGCAAGACAGAAACAAAGAAATATTGAGTCAGATAGACCAGCAGTAAGATAAAGATAGGAAGAGGATGGAGATAGTCACGAACAAAATAAGCTGAGGAAACAAAAAGAATAGAGAAAAGTTTGTGGAAAGGTTAATCACTGTGGAATAGAAGATTAAGTTGAGTAAAAGGCACAAAACATGGAAAATAGATGGATGGAAATTCTCAGAACTTGGAGTCGGGTCAAAACCAATCATGAAAGGACTCATTTTACCATCAGTAGATTATGATTCTCCAGGAACAAAGATTTGAAGAGCAGATTGAAATGGGTTAAACCTGTTGCATGCTGCTCACACTCTTGATACTATGTTATCAACAGACAGTGTACACTAATCAAAATCATTAGAGTTAAACAGACCTTTCTCTTTGACCAGGGTCTGGATCTCTTCCTTCACTCCATCGTTCCAGTCAGTGATGTCCACGTGAAGGGCGTAATCACAGCATGACTTGCTATCTGCCCACTCCCGCCACTTCTCGTACGCGGCGATGACACTGCTCTCAGGGTCTGGGATCACATGGTCAACTGTGAGGAGGAAAGAAATGGACAATTCAAACAATGCCTCAAATATCTAGTCTCTAACTACACCCTTTCATATTTTTCCATTCAGTGTTCAATCCTGCCAATTTAAAATCTTCAGATAAGAACAGAAGGTACATTGACATTTATGCCTTTGGACTAAATGCATTAAGGAGCTTGAGAGATGAAAAACTACATCCTTATTTTCCAGATTGACTAACCAAAAGAAAGTGCCAACAACTTCAAAAAAACAGAAGATGCTGGAAATTTGAAATCAAAGCAGAACGTCATTTTTTAGCATTTCCTGCCTTTAAGGCAAAACCAGCATTCCCTCAGCCTAATCCAGTTTCCAAGGAAAGGATTCATTTTGGTGGCCAATGCCAAAGTTCCCCAACTGCTACATGTGCATATTCTGTTGTTCTTAAAGCCCGAGAACTGTCTACTGAGCCCCACAACCCAAATAAATTCATGTTTATAGAATCAAAGCTGCCTCCACAGAAAACACTGGAACTAACAGGCAAGCATGCATAGCTGGAGAAATGAGGGGCTCCCAGGTCAGCAGACAGAACTTCATTATTCCCCGCTGTTGCCACACGGTATGTTGACCTGTCGCTTGGCTGTATCTAATGGTGCTCACTTCCAAGCTCATTCCATAAGATACATTCACTAAATGGTCACAGTCATTTTCCCGCTGGCAGATAAATCTAAAATTTGAGGGCAGAAGTTTTAAGTGAGGAAGAAAGGATGTAATCCAAGAGGCAAATTTTTCTGCACCGAGTGTGGTGGGCATATGAAAAGAGCTGCCTGGGAAAGTGAAAGAGAAAAATACGAATTCAAAGTGGAAAAAGGTTGGCAGGCATATGGCTAGGAAAGGTTTAGAGAAATTTTGGCAAATGGGACTAGCTCAGGAAAGACCATTAGTTACAGGATCAGAATTAGGCCATTCATTCTGCCCAATGAATGTGCTCTGCCATTCAGTCATGGCACTTTCATCAACACAGACAATTTGGGCCAGAGGGCCTATTTGCATGTTTCATAACTTTGTAACGCTGGTCAAAAGCCTCTCAACATCATTATAGACTGCAGAAAATAATTAGCATAACACTGTTACTCAGACTAATTAGAACCAGGTTTATTATCACTGGCAAATATCATGAAATTTGTTGTTTTGCAGCAGTTGTACTGTGTAATACATAATATTATAAATTGCAATAAGTATATATAAAAAGTAAATTAAAGCAAAAAGAGGAAGGACAGAAGTACTGAGGAAGAGTTCATGGATTCATCATCTAATCAGAAATCTGATGGTGGAGGGGAAGAAACTGCTTCTGAAATGTTGAGTGTGAGTCTTCGTTCCTGTACCACCTCCTGGATGGTAGCAGTACGAAGAGTGCATATCCTAAGTGATGGGGGTCCTTAACGAAGGATGCTATCTTTTTGAGGCATCGTCTTTAGAAGGTGTCCCGGCTGCTGGGACCATGATGTCCCGTGATGGAGCTGGCTGAGTTTACAATTTCCTGCAGTTTTTTCTGATCCTGTGCAGTGTCCCTTCCATACCAGACAGTGATGAAACCACCTAGAATGCTCTCTACAGTACATCTGTAGGAAGTTGTGAGTGTCTTTGGTGGCATACTAATTCTCCTCAAACTCCTAATGAAATATAGCCTTCGTCATGCCTTCTTTGTAATTACATCAATATTTTGGGCCCAGGATAGATCCTCAGAGATGCTTACACCCAAGAATTTGAAACTGCTCCACAGTTCCACTTCTGATCCCATGATAAGAACTGGTGTGCTTTCCCTCAACTTCCCTTTCCTGAAGTCTATAATCAGTTGCTTGGTCTTGCTGATGTTGAGTGCAAGGTTGCAGCTGCAAAACCACTCAACTGGCTGGTCTATCTCACTCCTGTATTTACCATCACCATCTTAAGTTCTGCCAACAATAGTTGTGTCATCGGTGTGTGTGTGTATATATATATATATATATATATACATACATACACACATACACACACACACAGCATTTGATCTGTGCCAAGCCACACAGTCAAGAGTGTAGAGAGAGTAGAGCAGTGAGCAAAGGACACATCCCTGAGGTGCACCAAAGTTGATTGCCAGTGAAGAGCTGTTATTTCCCATCCACACAGAATGTGGTCTCCTGGTGAGGAGGTCAAGAACCCAGTTGCAGAGGAATGTAGAGATGCCCAGGTTTTGGAGCTTTTTGATTACCGCTGATTGTGCTGAATACTGAACAGTCGTCAATAAACAGCAGCCTGACGTAACTATTGCTATTGTCCAGGTGATCCAAGGCTGAGTGGCGAGCCAGTGAGATTGCATCTGACGTGCAGCATACAATGTAGGCAAATTGCAGTGGGTCCACATCCTTATTTAGGCAGGAGTTGGTTCTAGCCATGACCAACGCCTCAAGACACTTCATCACAGTAGATGTGAATGCCACTGGGGGATGGTCTTTGAGGCAGCTCACCCCGCTCTTCCTGGGCACTGGTCTGATTGTCGCCCTTCTGAAGCAGTTGGGAAACTCTGACTGCAGCAGTGAGAGACTGAAAATGTCTTTGAACACTCCCGCCAGTAAACTCCCAGGGTCTGACACCTTGTGAGGGTTCACTCTCTTGAAAGATGTTCTGACGTCAGCCTCCAAGACAGAGATCACGGGGTCACCAGATGCTACAGGGATTCACACAGGTGTATTTTTATCCTCCCTTGCAAAGCATTGGGCTCATTTAGGAGTCAAGCATCACTGTGATTCATGATTATAAGCTTTGCTTTGTATAAGTAAAGGCCTGTAAACTCTGCCAACTATTCTGCTTCTACCCTCAATTATTTATTCACTCTTAAGATAGCCTTCCATAGGTCATACCTGGACTTATCGTTTTATTCTGGACACCAGGCTTGAAGGCCACAGATCTCGTCCTTAGCAAACTATGAATCACCTGGTTCATCCATGGCTTTTGATTAGGCATCTCTGGTGTGTTCTCACAGGCACACACTCATGCATACTGGTCTTGATGAAGTCATTGACTGGGCATATTCATTCAGAGTCAAAGATATATCACTCAATATTATCCAGATCACTGACTCAAAGCAGTCCTGTAAGCGCTTCTCTGCCTCCCTTGAACAGCTTGGTCCTCACCACTGGTGCTGCAGTCTAGTCTCTGCTTCTGTGCTGGGAGAAGAGGTATACCCAGATGATCGGACTTATCAAAGTGTGCCTGTGGGATGGCACAGTAAGTGTTCTCAGTGGTTGTGTAATAGTGGTCAAGTGTGTTGGCTCCTCTGGTTCCACAGGTGATATGCTGGTGCTAGTTCGTCAGAGGATTCTTCAAACTAGCCTGGTTGAAATCTCCCACAATGATAGGGAAGGCATCAGCGTGAGCTGTTTCGTGCATGCTGATTACAGAGCATAGCTCCTCAATTCTCTGCCTGACATTGGCCTGAAATGTAACATGCACTGCTATCAGGATGCTGACAGAAAACTCCCACATCACATAAAAAGAACATTTGACCACCAAATGTTCCAGGTCGGGTAAACAGAATGGAGATAGAACTGCCACGTTTATTCACCACATTGAGTTAATTATAAAGCATACTCCACCTCCTCTGCCTTTAAAAACTGAGCTGTCCTGTCTTTACAGTGAATCGAGCAATGGTGCTGCATTCAAAATGGCAGGGAATAGCCATATTTTTGTGATTATTAAATAAAGTGAACAGAAGTCAGTGATGTGCCTTCATGCAGGAAGTGCAGTTGTTTGATACCATGAAACGTCCCATGTTCTGGTATTGCAGTCTCCAGCCCCTCTCCTTGTCACAGATTATGGGCAAAGTTAGCACAATTACCATTGATTATCAGTCCCTAGTTGCTATAGAATCATACAGCATAGATACAGCTCACAATTCCCATGCCAACCAGTGGTTGAGGCAGGTACAATGCAACATGTAAAAGGCATTTGGATAGGTACACAAAGGGCAAGGGCTTGGAGGGTGATAGGCTGATACACGGACCAGCTGAGCTGAAGGACCTGCTTCCGTGTTGTGTTACTCTATGACATCATCATTTCCCCTTCTCTCCAAATCTCACCTTTCCAACATTTGGTCACAAACTTCTACACAATATGGCTGGTCAAGTTGACTGTATGGTCAGTTGTTACCTCAGCAAGTTGACAGTGGGAAAATTTGGAGACTGTAACATCAAAGGGTTTAGTCCATCACTGCAAAGTCCAGCACATTGCAGTGGTGCTAGATTTACCTATAGTGCAGTCAGATGCATGGGCAACATGGTGGCATGAATGCTTCATAGTTCCAGTAGCCTAGGTTCAATCCTGACCTCAGGTATAGTGTTTGCACATCATTCCCACCAGTATCCCAAAGATATACTGGTTGGTTTAGAGGCTACATCTGACTACCCATTGGTGTGGATCAATGTCAAAACAATGGAGAGATGGTTAGGAGAGATTAAATTGAACGGATATGAGGAGATCAATGGATCAAATGGATTGCTCCCCAAGAGCTGGCATGAATCTGATGGGCTGACTGGCCTGTGTTATTACAAGATAGCACATTTTCTTTCCGCAACCAAAAATGAAGGGCCTATGACCTGAAATGTTAGTTCTTCTTCTCTTCCCAAAGATGCCACTGAACATCTCCAGCTTTGCATTTACAATTGGTGAAATTATTTCACCAGACTTGTTTTCTGTAGTGATAACTGTTTATATAAATTTAAACCAAACTTAGCAGCAGTAGCAAATCTTTAATCACAAGGGGGCCAATCAAGCTTGAACTGGTTCTCAGAATTGGTGTGCAGAAGCCACTCAGTCCATCAAAGCTGTGCTTGAAACAATCCAAGTCATCATATTTCCTTCCCACACACTGTCCTTATCCCCAGCACTACACTTACTCCTCAAGGTTAAATACAGTTCCTTTGTGACCTGGCTGGGTGCTGCCTAGAATAGACAGTTCACAGAGACTGGGTAAACTGGATTTGCATTCCTTGGGGCAGAGAGGCTAAGGGTGGGATCTGAATGAGGTATATAAAATATTAACTGCTACGAGGCACAGATGTTTATAAGCTGAAAGCTTAGTATCAGGGGTCACGGGGCCTGTTTCCATGATGTACGACTGTGACTCTAGAACTGGGAGATCAGTTTCACTTCACAAGATGCTTGAACATTTTAACCCAAATGAATTGAAGCACATTTGCTGTGTAGAGCAATGATTAGAATTTGCTTAACCGATATACAAACTCATGCCACACAGGATAATTAACCAACTCAGTGTCTCAGCCTTTTCCAATAAGCTCCTCAGAATGAAGTTCCCTCCTTCCTTGTCCCTTTTACATCTGCAGGAATACTCATATTTTCCCCCTCCTGTCAGACAACAACCCTAGGTGACTCAAAATAGTGCAGTCTAACATTTAAAGTAATCCGATGTTCTCTGCAGGCAGATCTTAAGAACAAATAATTCCTTGAAAAGAAAATGACCACTTACATCAGCAGAGAAACTTCAAGCTTGCCTGCAGTGATTCAAAGCCAGGTGCAAGAAGTGAAGGACAACATTCAAAATCACTACACAAACCATAACCCTATAAAAAGAGTCCTGGGGCTGAAGGACAGAACAAAAGAAAAAACTTCTGAAATGCAATCTCTGTCATTCATTCACTGACTTAAACTGCAGCAGATCTACAGAAAGCAGCCAAGCAGACCAGTGCCCCCTCATGTTTGCATAATGCTCAAGGCTAAACAGGCTCTTTGGACTACTAGTCCATCCGAACTATTATCCTGCCTCGTCCCATTGATCCGCACAAGGACCATAACTCTCCCATCCATGTACTTACCCGATCTCCTTTTAAATGGTGCAATCAAAATCACAACCACCACTTCCACTGGCAGCTCATTTCACACTCACATCCCCTCAGGTGTCTCTCAAACATCTCACCTTTCACCCCTAAACCAACACCTCTAGTTCTAGTCTCATTCAACATCAGTGGAAGCCTTTTTCCATTTACCCTCCTGTACGCCTCATGATTTTGTATACTTTACCAAATCTCCCCTCATCCTCCTACCCTCCAGGGGAATACAGCCATAACCTACTCAATCTTTCCCTATAACTCAGGTCTTCCAAGTCCAAACAACATCCTTGTTAATTTTCTCTGCATCTTTCAATCTTATTTGTATCATTCCTACAGGAGGGTGACTGGAATGACACACTATACTCCAAATCCGGCCTCACCAATGCCTTATAAAACTTCAACATCCCAACTTCTATACCTAATCTTCTGATCTGTTATGACCAATGTGCCAAAAGCTCTCTTTACAACCCTATCTACCTGTGACACCAATTTCAAGGAATTATGGATCTGCATTCCCAGATTTCTTTGTCGTACTGCTCTCCTCAATGCCTACAACTCACTGTGTATGTTCTACCCTGGTTTGTCCTCCCAAAGTGCAACAACTCACACTTGTCTGCATTAAATTCTGTCATTTTTTTCAGCTCATTTTTCCAGCTTGTCCAGATGATACTGCAAGCTTCGATAGCCATCCCCCACCACCCCTTGTCCACTACACTCCCAATCTTGATGTCATCTGCAAATCCGCTGACCCAGTTTATCACATCATCCAGATAATTGATATAGATGACAAACAGCCGAGCACCAACCCCTGCCACACACCACTGGTTACAGGCCACCAGTCAGAGAGGTTGTGGGTGATGCGGTAAGGCAAAGGTTAAAGACAACATCCAGGTGAGGATGACCGTGGTGGTGTATTGTCAAACCCAGATAAGCAAGACCCCTGAAGTAAGACATTTGGAGCCAACCTTGCCCCTTGCAGACAGATAAGGATAAGCAGGGCTGACTGTGCTGAGGGAGGTCTCCGTAATTCTGAATTTTTCAGAAAGGTCTTACTAAAACATAGCCTCGCTTTACACAACAGGGGGTGCTGGACACAAAACAGAAATAATGGAAGGATATGAAATGCACCCAACAACTAAAGGACAATTGCTTTACTAACTTTGAAATATCATCAGCTGTCTGTTTGAAGTTTCGATCAACTTTTATCACACTACTGTGAATGGTGACTGATCTTGCAAGTAAGGAATTCAAATATATAGAACTTACCAAATGGTTACTATCCACAAGTGATAAAAATAGCAAGTTTCTGTTCTGATTTCAGAACAGTGTGGGATACAGGGGCCATGCTGTTCTCCTTGTACACAAGTAAAATGGGCAGTGGGTGAGTTGCAAGAGTGGCTATGTTCTGGGCCTAGTTACTTTGTCAGTGACAACAAGGGAATCATCTACCACCACTCTCTGGATTCTCCTGCTAAGGCAAATATTTGAATAATCTGCTCTCCACTCAAAAACTTTCTTTAAAAAAATAAAGACACAGTATCTCAAAGGTATTTAAGTGGTATCCAATCCCAGGAGCAAACTACCTTTACTACAGGTTCTCCATGCAATTAGCCTCATTTTTATTTTATTTATTTATTTGTGTTTTTTTTTAAAAACAGAACTGCACATCTCCACTGATACATACACACACAAGGAATCACTGTATTTCACCCGGTTGTTCTTCTGAATCTTGGAGGCATGCAAGAAAGAACAACACCAGAAACTCTGGCCTACAGATTCTTAAAATCCCCAAAGTGTCTTTACCAATCTGTTTAAAGACTTAGAATAGCAAAAAATAATATTTCTATAGCAAGCCTCATGGCTCTGATGTCAGTCAGAAGATTAACAAATAAAGCTGCAAGCTCTGCAGCTGACATACACCAGAAATATGGAAGATTTAATAATCAGGAGCCAGGATGTCCCATTTATCATCACCATAGGGATCCACTAAGATTCATGAGCCACACGCGGTTGTGTCTGTAAGTTGCTCATTTTACAGCTCCCTATTGCTGGGAAAAGTGTGTTTTTTTCATTAGAAACTGTTGCTATGGCGATTTATCTGTTGTTGTCCCTCAAACGAAACTAATCAGATCCAGAGCTCAGGAGGCTGCAACTTCCCTGGGGTTGGATTCATGTTGGAAATCATAGGGGAAAAACTCTCCATGAACAAACTGAAGAGTTCTACAGAATCAAACTGGATTCTTGGGAATGGACATGATCTAGATCCAAAGGAGTACCCGTATTGTTATAGTTCCATGTCTACTCCTAAGAAAATGCTGCAGGAAGTTTGGAAAGTGTTCCTACTATTTGTACTATGTTTATTTTCTGCTTAAGGAAACACAGGGATATCTAATTTCTTGTTCACTTAATGGCAGGAACACTGGTGTATATCTGTTCTCAAGTAACAAAAGGAAAAATCAGGTGAAAACCTGAGGAAGAACAGCTTCCATGCTTCAAATTCCCTTGACCTTCAACCAAGTCTCTCAAGACTCACTGTCACACTTTTAAAATGGCCAGAGTGCACTAGATCCCTCATACTGCAAAGTTCTAAATGAGAGATCAACAGGCCTGTAGGCTCTCAGGTGACAGTCTATACAACATTATACACTTTGAATGAAATAACAACATTCAGATCTGGAATAACAGCCTGAGATTCACCCATCCTGGTACTTGACTAATTAGTTGCAATTAATGTCTTTCCTCACCTGCTGCCACAATGTCTTCAGCGTCCTTGCGCAGTTAAGTTCTTTTAAAAATAGGTTTCAGCACATTCAGAAAAACCATCACTTGATAGGATCTCATCTGTCGTTTACAGTATCATCTATTTTACCTTATTAACTGTGGATAGCTTCTGAGATGTAACCTCATTTGTAACACCTTTAAGGAACAAAATTAATACATTTACTTTATATTAATACTTTTTATAGAAAAGTGAAGGTGCTTGGTGTGAGGTGAAATTTGTCCTGAGCTTCAAACTGTGATTTCACAGAGCTGCAATAAATTCCATCCCATTGAATAAACAAGGGAGTGAAAAGTTACTGGGGATAGGTGGGGATTGAGGTAACAGATCAGCAATGATTTTACTGAATGAATGAGCAGGATTGAGTGGCTAATTCCTTCTCCAACATTTGTATTAATGCCATTCCAGTAAATTCCATATGTACCAAAGATATAGGAGTAGAAGTAACCATTTGGCTTATCAATTCTACTTTGCCATTCATAGGTAATTTTTTCCCAATCCCATTCTCTCTTTCTTCCTGTAAATTTTAATCCCCTTACTAAGAATCTGTCAATCTCAGCCTTAAGTACACCCAAAGACATAACCTCCACAGCCCCGTGGCAAGCTCTTACACAGATTCATCACCCTCTAACTGAAGAAATTCATCCTCATATCAGTTCTAAAGGAGTGCTCTTTTACTCCGAATCTGTGCACTCGGATCCAAGACTCTCCTACTAATGGAGAGTCTCCATATTCGTTCTATTCAGGCCAACATATTTCATTTGTCCCCACCTCTAACCCCACAAGCTTCTGCATCCAACACATTCTCCACAACTTCTGTCATATCCAATGACATCTCACCACCAGGCACATTTTTCCCTACACCCTCCCACCTCTGCATTACATAGGGTACATTCTTTTTGTTACTCACTTATTCACTCAATCCTCCCCACAGATCTCCCTCCTGACACTTACCCAGCAACCATGACAACCTGCCCCTGCAAGTCCTCCCTCACCACCTTTCACTTCTCAGCCTGTGAGATCATTCCCGTTCATCCCATCTCCCCCATCCACCTTCCCCCTCAACTGGTCTCAACTATCACCTGCAGCTTGTATTGTGACCCTTCCTTCTCTTCTTGGTCTGGCGTCTGCCCACTTCCTTTCTAGTCCTGATTAAAGGTCTCAGCCCAAAATGTAGACTGTTTATTTCCCTCTTTAGCTGCTGCCTGACTTGCAGAATTCCTCCTGCATTTTATGTTTCAGTCTTGGTTTTCCAACAATTGTAAGTGTCTCCATTTCCACTCCCACCTCTTCCTCCAGCCTGATTCCATCTGCCTTCTTTCTGACTTTTTCAACCATTGGTCACCGAACTCCATGCCTCCCAATTCCCTAACTGGTTGCACTGGCCCATCAATCTTCACCCATCCGCAGTCCCCTAATCACATATTGATTTCTGTCTCACCACTCCACTTTTCCTCTATGCTAGCTGCCTTCCCTCTCCACACTCAGTTCTGATGCAGTTTTTTGACCTGAAACATTGACAATTTCGTCCACCTCCCTCCTCACTCCCACCCACTGGTGTTACTTGACCCACTGAGTTCCTCCTGTCAACAGCAACTTTGCCTAGCATTGCTGGACTTTCAAATTGATTGCAACTTAAATCACCATTGCGATATGTGCATACAATCAGCATATCTCATGCACAGATTTGCATCTCAACATTGCATTGAGTCTAACCCTACAACCATTTGCTGATCAATCCTAATACAGCGGCTTACTCCCTCTTGATAGAGACAAGCAAACAAAAAGTAGAACAGTCCTGAGAGGGCTTACCCTAGGGAATTCTCATTCCAAAGCAATGACGTGTGTCCAATCAAAGGGACCATTGGGCAGACGCAACAACATCACAATTAGACACTCATTGCAGTAACCCAATTAAGTTACTGAGTCATCAACCAAGGTTAATCATTGGGAGCTGCAACAGAACAAAGTAACTGAGGAGATCAAAATGAACTGACTGCATTGTTCCTCAAAACGCAAATCCCAGTGCTCAAGATTTCCTCTCGGGAGGTCAAATGCTAAAAAAAATGTGCAGCCTTGTGTGTGAGTACCTTTCCCCTGGAGGTCGTAGCCCTGCAAGAACGAATTAATTGGACACAGAAAATGCAGGGAATGGGGTTCAGTCAGGCAAATGAGGCTGTTAGACTAGGCCAATGATTAACTTATTCAGCACCACACAAATGATGTGCAAATAAAGCAACAATCCCTGACTCTATTTCCCTAAAAATGTTTGAAACCTGCAAAGCAAAGCAGAAAACAATCTCCATTTTAAATACTTTTGATTTAGACCATAAGACATATTGCAGAATTAGGCCATTCAGCCCATCGAGTCTGCTCTACTATTCCATCATGGCTGATTTATTCTCCTTCTCAACTCCATTATCTGCCTTCTCCCTGTAGCCTTTGCCACCCAGACTAATCAAGAACCTCTTACTTTTTCTTTGTTGCATTTCTTGTGATTTTGCTTCAGGCAGACTGGTTCTATGACCTTCGTCAACACACAACAAAGTGCTAAATTGAATTGAACTGAACATTCCAGACTGTTTCAATTAATTTGTGGTTCATGATTTACTTTGCGTTTTTCACTCTTATTCTTTTTTACAGATTGCATGATTTGCTCTTTTGTTGTGTGGTGAGTGTTGATGTTTTCTTTGAATGGGTTCCATGGTGTTTTGTTGTTCCACGGCTGTCTGTGGGAAGACAAACTTCAGGTTTGTATATTGCATATGTACTTTGATAATGAATGTACTTTCAATCTTTGCACCTATTAACCTCCACTTTAAATACAGTGGATTCCAGTTATTTGGGAAACATCAGCACTAACATTTTGGCCCAATCAAGCAGCTGTCCCAGTTACTTGAAGTTTCAAGGAAATAGTTTTAAAAGACAATCTGAGTAAAAAAAAAATTAGGTATTTAAATGAAATACAAAACAAATTAGAACACTACTACTAGTACTACGGTTCTATGAAGCTGTATTAGTTCCTAATAGTTATCGATGGAGGAATTCATCCAGTTCTTTTGATTAACCGTAAATAAACAAAATTAGCGCAGACACATTGTGCAGTTAACGGGCTGCCTTCATACAATGCTATCGACAATTGTGTCTTCCAAGTCTTTATTTTCATTGTTACATTCAAGACTATTGTTGATACTTAAAAATTTTGTAGTTCCTAGCTTGCTGAAGTAGTGAAATTGTTTCATTTTCACTCCTGGCCATTCTGGCATCTCCAAGCCTGAATGCTTGAAACCACATGGAACAAAACAATTCTGAGTTGTCTTATTGCTTATTTCCCGTCAACTGTCAATGATAAAAATCACTGATTTTTGAACAGAAACACACACAACTTATGCTGTAAGAACTGCTCTCTTTAAGCAGATTGAAGCATCTAACGGTCACAGAGTGCGGGTGACTGATGCTAGTTAGAACCTGTTTGGCAACTGTCTCCTGCCCAATTGAGTGGCATAATGTCCCAAATAAATGAAGGGAAGCCCAGCTATTTTTTTGATTTAGATTAGTGTTTGTTCTTTAAGAGTTGCCCCATATAAACAGCTGCCCTGATCACACCAAAGGCCCAAATAACTGCAATTCATTGTATACTCAGTGATCTTGCCTCCACAGCCATCCAAGGCAATGAATTCCACAGATTCACCACAATCTGGCTAAAGAAATCTCTCCTCATCTCTGTTCTAAACGGATGCCACTCTAATCTGAGGCTGTGCTCTCTGGTCCTAAACTTTCAATATTCAATAGACCTCCGGTAAGATGGTGGCACACTCAGAAGCAGTGACTCCTACTGGGCCAATCAAAGGTGTTTTTGTCTTTTTTAAAACTTATTTTATGATTGCAACACCCTGCTGGTCATTAAGAAGTTACAGGTACAGCAGGTCTACCCCGTTAGCAAGTTGCACGTTAGTGGAGAAACTGAAGGAGCTGGACTTAGTGTGATTGTGCTGCCACCTGACCACAGAGGCATCAGACAAGTTGGTATGCAAAGGCAGCATGCAGTCTAACAGCAAATGATAATCTTAGTCACCTTTCCTGTCATTGCAAGACTCTGTTGGACGTTGTTAATGTGGAATGCTGCAAGTCCAATTCATTGATTTATTGGCAGATGGAAGGGGTGGCCAGCAGGGGAGCTGTGTGGCCTTGGTCATAGTGAGGACTGGGCCTCAAGCTGTTGTGTCACCTGCTTACAGCCACCCAGGAAAGAGATGTTGCAGTCAGCGCGGCATCCTAGCTGGAGTCAGTGCTGTCCCCCAGCATTTGCTTGGTAGGAGACATGCAATATTGTGTTTGAATGCAGACTGCTGCAACATTCATGGGTTTTAAGATTCTCATTAAATTTGTGCAAATACACTTGTGCATGTGACAATGAACTTGACTTGGCCAATCAGATGTCATTGTATGGGAGTTCTCATTTATAAATCAATTGCTGTATAGGGAAATCTTTAAGTAGTCTTCGGAAAGAGGAAAAGAGGCTCATCTCGACACAGGTCATCCCCAGGATACATTTACCCAGTTTCATAACCTGAGCAGTTCACAGATAAGAAATGTGGCTGTGTGCAGAGCTCCCAGGTGACAGATGATGCCTGTAGCCCCACAGCTGCCAGCGAATGCATCCCACTGCAGGAAAGGCAGAGAAGCTGGAGGTTGTTAATGTTGTGCATGGAAATGGACACTTTGCCTGCTCAACACTTCCAAGGATATGGATGGGAAATTAAAAGAAAGAACAATCTGTATGCCTCTCCCCTTCTCTCGATATTCTGTTTCTCTATGCATTTCCAATCCCCTCTAGCAGATCAGCCGTTAGACAATATCTATACAATCATGCTACTTCTCCCTATGAGACCGACATCAACAATACCTGCTTAGGTGGAAGTTAAAGAGCACAAGCCAACATTTCAAAGAATAATACAGTGACATGGCGTCCTGGTATTTAGTACTGCTGCTTCCTAGTTCTACAAACCCGGGTTCAATCCTGACCTTGGGTGCTAGGTGGAATTTGCAAGTTCTCCCTATGATCATAGGGCTTTCCTCCCACATTTCAAAGACAGTAGAGTAATTAGCAACTGCAAGTTACCCCTTGAGGTAGAAAACAAACTTCACAACATATGCCGGTGATATTAAACCTGATTCTGAAGAGTCGATTGCAGAGGATAGGGACAGGCAAAGGGAATGAGACTGATGAGATGACTCTTTGGAGACCACATTGATGCAATGAGCTGAATAATTTCTATCTTTGTTGTAGTGCATAGATAGCAACAGGAACACTGTCCCTGCATCATACTCACTACTGTATCATTACCACTTTGCAGGATCAGAAACATTTGCAAAACTGCCCTTCTGCACAACCAAAATTAACAGCAATGATAACTCCACCGAAGGACTTTATAGTGAATAAGCCACTTCATCCAGAAATTTTGAAACGATGCAATAAAATGGAAGTTGCCTTTTCTTTTCTGCAATGAAATCAAACTCATTGCCCCACCTTCATTATTCCGAGGATGATGAGGGAAAGCAAGGAATCTGGAATTTAGCAATAAAATGGTAGTGGTGCTTCAGAAGTTAGATTGCTCACCCAATACCTTTGGCAAGTGCTCAGGCACTCCTGAAACTGGGCCCAAAGCATCTGCTTCACATTGGCTGCATACGAGTAGTAAAATTCTACTTTTTGTTTCCTGAACACAAGCCTGTGGGAATGCCTTCTCACCGACTGCTCATTTCACAAGGCCCACATTACGGGATCGGCTTCAGGCAGACTCATATGCGATTCACTTCCCACAATGGAAGAGTTTTGAGATACGCACTGTTCAGTGGGATTTGCAGTGAGTATGGAGTAAAAGATTCAAGCCTAAATTTAGCATGATGGGGCAAAAGCACTTGTTCAAAATGAGCATTCTCACCTCCAGTTAAGTGAAGATGGGAAGCATTAATATTCAACTCATTAAACAAGTCTTTGCAAGATATCTCTGGCTCATTTCCAATGCATGTAATTCTCCTCAAACACTGAGGGTTAGACAGAGAAACATAGCCTAGTTCAATCCCATTGGCCCGTTGAATCCATGCTGACCATCAATCATCCATTTAACTAAACCTACATTCCCAAATCCCCAGATTCTACATCTCACCAACACACTTGGGGCATTTTACAGTACCAAACTGACCCACCAACCTGTACATCTCTGGGATGTAAGATGAAACTCTCAAGAGACCAGAACTTCTGGAGGAAACAAGATGTCAAAGGAAGAACATGCCCACTCAAGAGTAGCTCCCAAGGTCAGAGATCAACTTGTATCTGTGGCACTGGGTGGCAATAGCTCTATCACTACGAGACCCACAATGCACACCTACATCCATGTTATCCAGGCCTTTCAATATTTGATGGGCTTCAATGCGAGTTCCACCCTGCTAACACCCGCCCCCCCCGGCTCTTTCTCCTGAACGTTAGCGAGTACTGACCCAGCGAGCACTGGCCAGAGCCATCATACCCTCCTCATACATCAACACTTTCATTCCCAGTAGAGAGATGGGAACCGGAGCAACAGAACTGAGGATGGGCTGCCGGTAGACAGGCAGATGCAGTGTGTAGGGAGTCTGAGGGAGGATAGGCAAATGATCGAGCAAAATTGTAGTTGGTGGGATGAGTTAAAGTGTCGTAGGGGGCCAAAAATCAAAAAGTGTGATGAACACAAGCCTGAAGGCATTATATTTGAATGCACACAGTATACAAAGTAAGATAAATGATCTTGTAGCGCAGTTAGAGACTGGCAGGTAAGATGCAGTGGGCATCTGAGTCCTGGTAGAAAGATCATAGTTAGGAGTTTAACATCCAAGGATACACGCTGTATGAAAAGGGCAGGCAGGAGGGGTGGGGTGGCTCTATTGGTAAAAAATGAAATCAAATCCACAGAAAAAGGTGACAATGGATCAGAAGATGTAGAGTCTTTTTGGGTAGAGCAAGGGTAAAAAGACCTGATAGGAGTTATATGCAGGCCTCCGAACAGTAGCCTGGATGTGGTCCACAGATTAAGATGGGAGATAGAAAAGACACATAAAAAGGGTAATGTTGCTATAATCATGGGGTATTTCAACATGCAGGTAGATGGTTTTTAGAGCAGCTTGTGGTTGAGTCTAATAGGGTAACAGCAATTCTGGATTGGATGACCCAGATTTGATTAGGAAGCTTAAGGTGAAGGAACCCTGAGGAGGCAGTAATCATAATAGAATTCACCCTGCAGTTTGAGGAGAAACTAAAATCAGATGCATCAGTATTACAGTGGAGTTAAGGGAATTACAGAGGCATGAGAGGGGATTTGGCCAAAGTTGATTAGAAGGGGGCACTAGTGGGATGACAGCAGAACAGCAATGTTTAGTGTTTCTGGGAGATATTCAGAAGGCACAGGATAGATACACACCAAACATTAAGCATTGTAAAGGGAGGATGCGGCAACTGGGACTGACAAGAGAAGTCAAAGACAGCACAAAAGCAAAAGAGGGCATATAATACAGCAAGAACTAGTGGGTAAGTAGAAGACTGGAAAGTTTTTAAAAACCAATAGAAAGTAATTTAAAAAGGTCATGAAGAGATAAAAGTAAGATAGCCAATCATATAAAAGAGAATAAAAAAGTTTTTTTTGGATTAAAGAATAAAAGAAAGATGAGAATGGATATTGGACTGCTGGAAAATGACACTGGAGAAGTTGTAATAGGGGACAAAGAAATGATGAAAGGATTTAATGTGCATTTTGCATCAGTCTTCACTGGGGAAGACAATAAGAGAATGGCATAAATGCAAGTGCCAGGGGACAGAAGTGAATGACTTTGCTATTACTGAGGAGAAGGTTCTTGGGAAGCTGAAAAGCCTGAAGGTAGATAAGTCACCTGGACCAGATGGACTACACCCCAGGGTTCTGAATGAGGTAGCTGAAGAGATTGTGGAGGCATTCTTGAAAGATGATTACTAATAACTAGATCCTGGAATGGCTCCTGAAGACTGGAAAATTCCAAATGTCACTCCACTCTTCAAGAAAGAGGAAGGCAGAAGAAAGGAAGTTGTAGGCCAGCTAGCCTGACTTCAGTGGCTGGAAAAGATGTTGGAGTTTATTATTAAGGATGAGGTTTCAGAGTTCTTGGAGGCACATTATGAAATACGACAAATTCAATATTGTTTTCTAAAGGGGAAATCTTGCCTGACAAATCTGTTAGAATTCTTTGAGGAAGTAACAGACAGGATAGACAAAGGACAGTCAGTGGATGTTGTGCACTCAGATTTTCAGAACACCTTTGACAAGCTGCCGCACATAAGGCTGCTGAGTAAAGTAAGAGCCCATGATATTACAGGAATTAATATAGAATGGATAGAAGATTGCTTAACTGCCAGGAGGCAAAGAGTGGAAATAAAGGGGACCTTTTCTGGTTGGCTACCAGTGACCAGTGGTGTGCCACAGGTATCGGTGTTTGCAGTTCTTTTCACATTGTATGTCAATGATTTGGATAAAGTAATTGAAGGCTTTGTGGCCCGGTTTGTGGACAATACGAAAACAGGCGCAAGGGCAAGTATTGTTGAGGAAGCAGAGTGTCTGCAAAAGGACTTAGACAGAATCAGAATCACTTTATTGCCAGTACGTGAAGCACAGCAAAACTGATTGAGAATTGGTGCCAAGTACAAAACACAAGACAATACCATAACAAACAACACAACAGCAACTAACAACTTATCAGACAATAGTGCAAACAGCCATGAGCAATCAGTAGTTAGCAGAACGGTCCCATCTGCAAACATTAATAATCAAACTTAAATAAATGCGAACATATGAACAGTCTTTTAACATCAGTAGCAGACAGCCAATGATCTTCTCCAATGAGTGGGCCACTCGCTCCAACCTGGACTTGGAGAGGGAGGAAGCAGCAGGAAACCAATGGAGATAGAGGTGGTTACAGCGCTCTCAATGATGGCTGAGAAAAAAAATCATCAGGATGTTAAGCTTCCTAAGCTAGCAGAGGAAGAACAATTGCTGCTGGGCTTTCCTGGTGATGAGTGTGTCATGTTGTCTCACTTCAATATTGGTAATGGTAGTCCCTGGGAATTTGCATGGCCCAACACTCCAGACACAACCTGACCATTAATTTCGGGGGGGGAGAGAGAATTCTCATTTCCACTGTCTCAATAACATTAAGCTCCAAGTTGCTACGAACACACCATGCTGCAAGACAGTCTACATCTCCTTGATAGCAGGTCACATCATTATTAGAGACGAGACCAAATACAGATCTGTTACCAGCAAACTTTAGGGTTTTAACAGACAGCTGAATAAACAAAGAAGTGGCAGATGGAATACCTCGTGTAATGTAGGGAAGTGCATGGTGATGCATTTTGGCAGAAGGAAAAAAGGCATGGACTATTTTATAAATGGAGATTAGTTTATAAATGGGGAGCTGCAGAGGGACTTGTGCCGGATTCCCTAAAGGTTAATTTGTGCATTGCATCAGTAGTACTGAAGGCAAATACAATGTTAACATTCATTATGAAAGTACTAAGGATACAAAAGCAAGGATGTAATGCTGAGACTTTATAAGACATTGGTCACACCGCACTTGAAGTATTGTAAGCAGTTTTAGGCCACTTATCTAAGAAAGGATGCACTGATATTGGAGTGGGTCCAGAAGAGGTTTACAAGAAGGATCCCAGGAATGAAAGTGTTTACCTGTTTGGAGCATTTGGTAGCTCCGAGCCTGTACTCGCTGGAGTTTGGAAAAATGCGGGAGATCTCATTGAGACCTATTGAAGGTCTGGATAGAGTGGATGTGGAGATGGTATTTCCTAAAGTGGGCGAGTCTAAGACTAGAGGGCACAGTCTCAGAATTGAGGGATGCCCATCTAGAACACAGATGAGAAAATATTTATTTAACCAGAGGGTGGTGAATCTGTGGAATTCTTTGCTACAAGTGGTTGAGTAGGCCAAAATATTGGGTACAAGTAAGATGCAGGTTGATAGGTTCTTGATTAATCAGGGTGTTAAAGGTTATGCAGAGAAGGCAGGAGAATAGGGTTGAAAGGGATAATAAATTCCCCATGATAGACTGGCGGAGCAGACTTGATGCGCTGAATGGCCTAGTTCTGCTCCGAGGCCTTATGGTCTCAGCCAATTTGCTGCTTGTGTCATTTAACACATCAATAAAATACACAAACACATACGTCTTTGTGGTAAATGCTTGTTGAAGCAACAGAACAGTCTAGATCGCTTCACAAAATGTCATGGCATTGCTTACATCCAGCCAAGGTGCTGACTCAGTTTGTTGGCTATTCAAAAGTACCATATGTCCTCATGTCTCAAAGTTCAATGCTCAAATTAAATCTATCAAAATACATGTCACCATATACTACACTGAGATTCATTTTCTGGTAGGCATTCACAGTAAATACAACAATCAATAAAAAAAACTGCACACAAAGATGAAAAAACAACAAATCTAAAAGGCAATTTGGGCAAATACAAAAAAGAAAGAAAGTGCAAAAATAAATAAATTAGTATTGAAAACATGAGTCGTAGGGTTCTTGAAAGTGAGTCCACAGATTATGGCATCAGTTCAGTGTTGAGGTGAATGAAGTTATCCATGCTGGTTTGGGAACCTGATAGTTGAGAGGTACAACTGTTCCCGAACCTGGTGGTGTGGGACTTGAGGCTGCTCTATCTCATTCCTGATGGCAGTAGCAAGAAGAGAGCATGGCCTAGGTGGTAATGATTCTGAATGACAGATAATGCTTTCCTGTGACAGTGCTCCTTGTAGATGCAACGATGGTGGCCAGTTTGCCTTAATGGGCATTTAATGGACTTAAATGTCTATTAATTTCTGACTTTAAAGGTCATTCAGGGAAGGGCTTGCTCCCTAAAATTATGTTAAGGAAAAGTGATAGTTGATAACTTTGTTGAAAACTATTTTTGTGCTGCAAGTTCGATATTATCTCAATGTCTATGAAGGATTTAGTTCAGTCCCCATCACCAACCATACACACCCACAATACATTTTCCCCATAAAAAGCACCACCAATGGAAAATATCACAAATGTCAGGCTCCTTGCTCAAACTTGTAATGCGAATCACAAATGAGTTCCTTCCTGTGCCTCACTCCAAAGAATCAAATTATACTGCCGAATGGAGAACCAAAGTTTGAAATTATGTGGAATTTTTGGTTTAAGAAATAAGCACATTATATGTACATACAATTTAGCAACAGGAACTGGCCACTTTGCCTCTCAAGCCTCCACCCCCTTTTAAAAGTTAAACTCCTCACTTCCATGTTCTGCCAGTAACGTTCAGCCCCCTGTACATCAAACCCAAGTACCCAAGGTGAATAAATCCTCAGGGTCTGACTGAGTACGTCCTCGAACTTTGTCAAAAACAAGAGAGAAAGTTGGGGGGATATTTTCTTCATTGGTAGGCACTGATGAAGTTCCTGAAGACTGGAAGATGGCTAACGGTGTTCCATAGTTTAAGAATAGCAAGGAAAAGCCAAGGAAGAAGCATAAGCCAGTCACAGCCTGACATTAGTGTGGAAGTTACTGAAGAGAATTCTGGGGGACCAGATACCAACATTTGGATAGCAAGAGTCTGATTAGAAGGACCTCAGCAAGGCTTTGTACATGGAAAGTGATGCTTGACAAACCTTTTTACTGATTTTTTTTGAAGAGGAAACCAAAGAAGTAGATAAGAACAGGTAAATGGTTGTCATCCACTGAACTTTAGTAAGGTCTTTGACCAGGTCCCTTAAGATCAGGAAAGCAATGGAATCGGGATAGAGCTACTTAGGTGAACTCAAAGTTAGCTCAGAAGTGAAATGCAGTGGTTGAAGTTTTGTTTCTAGGAATGGAAGCCAGTGGTGTGCTGCAGGGGTGGACCCTTGTTATTCGTTAATTATATAAAATACTTGGATGCCAATACACCAGGTTTGATCAGCAAGTTTGCAGATAAGAAATTAAGAGGTGTTTTTAATAGTAAGCTGGTTATTGTAGATAACAAGGGAATCCTGATCATTTAGGAAACGGGGCTGAGAAGTGCTAAATACCTTTCAATACATTCAAGTGTCATATAATGCACACTGGCCTTCATCAGTAAAGGCATTGAGTTTAGAAGTTGGGACATTATGTTGCAGTTGTTAAATTCGTTAGCGAAGCACACTTGGAGTACTAGGTACAGTTTTGTTCATAGTGTTATAAGAAGGATGTGGTTAAATTGGAAAGAATACAGAAACAATTTGCAAGGATGCTACCAGGACTGAGTTAGCAAGAGGTTGTCTTTATAGCTTGGAACAAGGGAGAATGAGAAGCAAACTTAGAAATTTTAAGATTATGAGATAGTGGATGGTAACAGTCTTTTCCTTAAGAGTGATGGGGGAGGGGCTAGGTAGCATAGGTTTAAGGTGAGAGACCAAAGATTTAAAAGGCAACTCCACCCCCACCGCAGAGGATGGTAAATATATGGAATAAGTTGTTGAGGCAGGTACAATAGTATCATGTGAGAAGCACTTGGATAGCCACATGGAGGGACATAATTTAGAGGGATATGGGCACAACACAGGAAATTGGGACTAGCGGAGTGGGTACAATCATTGGCTGATGGGCCTGTATCTATGTTATATTGCTCCATGACTCTTTGTAACCTCTGCCACAAACACTTTCAAGGAATTTGCTTTTGCCACGTAAAGGTCAATGCTCTGGAACCTACAATATATTTATTTGATGGGCTTGTCACAAGAGCATCCACCCTCCAAGTGCTCATCAGGTAGCAGGAGCTCAAATATAGTTCAAAGAGCACGATCCAAGTAACTCATTGGATCAGAGACCCACTTTAGATGGAGGTAATTTGTAGAACAATCTGGGCCAGATTATCCTGGTGTTAACAGTTCCACATGACATTTACCCATGCAAGCATACACACATTTCCAGATTTGCAAAGGTCCTCAATGGGGCACCTAACCACTGAACTCCTCAAAAAAGTGTTTGAATACCAAAAATATTTATGCTTCTTGAAACCTTTAACAGGTGGCTAAGTCAAGGGCACAGCTTAGCCAGCTGTCAACCATTTTTTAAACAACATTTTTGCATTGGATTTGTTCTGACCCCTGCCTTATGAAGCCATATTCAGAAAGTTGTGTTATGCAAGTATTCATCACCAGGGAGCCAAGCACCAAAGCAATCTACCATTCAAAGATCTACCGAAGGTACGCATGAACAAACCTGGTGACTGAGAATAAAGCCTGTTTTATTTTCAACATTGCCAGGAAATTCTGGCTCACCACTTTATTCATCAAGTGCAATTCAAACAGAAACAGGCCACAATTTTCAATAAGCCTGTGCAATTTTTTGCTTTTCACACTAAATATCACACAAGTTAAACATTTTGGTTTTCTAAGGAATTCCGAAGAAAAACAAACTTATTTAGTGCATAAAACATTAAACTGAAAATCACTTGTGTACAGCACTTTTCATACAAGTTCAGAATCAACACAAAGTGCTTCCCAGCCAATGAATTACTTCATCAAGGGTTATCACAGGGCAATACAAAAAGGTTATTAGTTGGTTTATATTGACGTGGTGGGCCAAAAACCCTATTTCCATATCGCAAGATTCCCTGAACCCCAGGATGATTTAATTAGGCCCAAACTGCCACCCGGTTCTTCTTTTTCATCTCATGATAGAAATCCATGACATAATGCCCCAATCTCAGGTTAAATGAGTTTTCTGAAAAAATCCTAAATGGATTTATCAGCATAGGAATATGAGAGCATGGCTAGAAAACTGAAATTGCTACCAATATTTTATGGAAGCCTGATAAGGGTATGGGAACAAAAGAAAGTGGAAAATGACACCAATAGGACAACTCATGATATACTTTGTAAGTTCTTTCATACCTTACTTGGCAATTACACTAAGTTATACATCCTTCTTTCCTTAGATTAAATTCATCTTTGTTTTGCATATTTTTTAATATCAAAGCTCTACTTTAAGGCAAACACAAGACAGTATTGTGTAGGAACAGGCCTTGCACTGCATGATGTCTGTGCCAAACATGATGTCAAGTTAAACTAGATCCCTTCCGTCTGGATGTGAGCCATATCCCTATATCCCTGTTTATTCACGTGCCGGTCTAAAATCCGCTTACATGCCACTATAGCATGTGTTTCACTGTGATCCCTGACAGCCCATTCCAAACATCTACAACTCAGTCAATAAAAAAAGCCCTGCACATCCCTTTTAAGCTATCCCCCTCTCACCTTAAACTTTTCTGATAAAGGGAGCACTCCGTCCATTTTCAACAGCATTCTCAAAAACTGTGTGCAAGCAGCCAGCTCCCCTTACCCACCCTGTGCAGATCCACTCTTTTGGGAAGTCCCCAGAAGCACTGGACCAGCAGCAGGCACCACAGGGGAGCACAGGTCTTTTTCCAACCCATCACCTAACAGGCACAAATTTTAAAGCACGGCCACAGTGGAGCTCATACTTCTCACCATTTATAAATGAGCTGTTAACAAGCAGCAGCCCCACTCATTGTGCAGATACTCTTCTGCAGCTGCTGCAGATTTGGGGATGTATTTACGCCTCCTGTCGCACTGCAGGAGCTCAATTAGTGACACATCTTTGTGAAAAATAGTCTTTCAGTTTTCCTAATATTGAGATCTAACAGTACCAACAGAGCCCATTTTCAGAAACAATGGAAGTAACCACCTCACAGACTGCAACCTGAGGGAGATGCCAGTGGCTGGAAATTCATTAGTTGATGGTAGCACATTGTCGTGCCTTTGCATTGCTTGCAACTGACATAGATGACAGTGTACTAACTCAGCTATGTAGTCACTTAGTGTTACCACAAGAGATTGATGCCTAGGCAAGGCTTTCTCTTTATACCATTTGTCTGCCCATCAATATTAAAACCATTCTTTAGGCTTTCGCTCAATCAATTCACTTTTGAGTCAGTTTCCTCCAAATGATGATTAATATCTGTCTCCCAATGATCCCTCAGTTCCAGTTAGAACGACACTGATGACAAGCAAAATGGGAAAAAGAACACATCAGAGCAATCTACTAGATGTCAGACTTGGCTAACGTTTTCTGCCTCCTTCTCCCGGAGTAAAAATTCCCAAAGGCAAAAAACACCTTAGCTAGCTTCAGCAAATAAAAAGGAACACTCCTGCTCAGCTCCTGAAGTTAACCAAGGAATTTTTCCAAGTCGTAGTCATTGAGTCAAAAGGTTGAAAGGATCACTTCCAGATCCCACTCCCACCCAAAAATACTCACACTTTTCAGAAGATTCTTCCACTAAAACTACATCACCCGCTACAGCAAGGGTTTCTAACCAGAGGTCCACGAACCCTTTGCTTAATGCTATTGGTCTATAACATAGAAAAGGTTGGGAACCCCTGCTCTAAAGGTTTTTTAAAATGGCATACTTGGGCTAGCATTGATTAGAGGATCCTTCATATTCTCAATGGTGAAGAGGAAGTTCTCTTTTCATCCTGTGTTATCTTTCCCATTTAAAGCTTGGACCAACCTCCCTTTACCAGTACCTAGAGTGAGATTTAAACCTGCTCTGGGACTGAGCTTTCATTTTCTATCTTCCATACTCTTCAAAATACTCTAATATTGCTCACATCTCAGATCCTTCAGGCTCTCAGTCTAATGTACATCATTTGTTCTGCAATCTCCAAGACCAGGACATCCTTTGAGTGGTGTCGTGACCTATGTTGCATACAATATTTGGACAGAGAGAAGGAAGATGTGAGCCTTGTACACAGAGCTCTCAACTCTGTTTATTCTTGATCTGCAGTTATTTAGAAGAATGCAAAAACAGGAGGAATTCTGCTCCGCTCAATCCCAAATTTGGAGTCCACTCAGTCAATTAAGACTCAATAGTCAGCTTTTACAAGACTAATTTTGACATATCCATTGCAAAGAGATAAAACTAAATTGGTGGTGGGAAGTTGTAGATTTAAAACTTGACTGACAAGAGAAAGAAAACATTCACATATGAAACAGTTCCTTGATACACATTGTGCTTTGTTGAAGTGTGTTGTTTAAACTTCCTTTGGACGCATTGAATAGGCAGTACAGAAAAGCAAATTGCTGCAAGTAAAAGGCAGCTTAAAAGGGATGTGTTTTTAAATATGAATGAGGAGGCTGCTTGACTCACTTATCATGGTGGTTCCACCTGCCAGGGCGGCCTTTGTTCCTTGAATGAAATCATCCACAGTGGTGGTCCCCTTGTAAGGCATCTGAAAGTGGGTGTGCACATCGATTCCCCCAGGAATAACCATCTTGCCGTTAGCCTCAATGATTTTCACTCCTCCAGGGACAATCAGATTGTCACCTATTTGCCTAATGAGAAAAAGAAAGCTTGGCTTTATTATGATTTAAATCCTTTTATTAAAAAAGATGAAGTGGAATCTACTGAGATAGATTTCTAATATATTTCATAACAGCAGTGGCAGCAACACAAAGAAGAAATATTCCTACCCTATTACGTTTTCAATAAACTGCATAATTTAAAGCATTTTTAAAATGTGATCAGTTGTTTGAGGTAATCATAAGTTAACTACCAAGTTACGGTCCTCCATTAGCTAAAGGCCTCTTTGATTATATGTATCCACGTTAGTTCCTCCAGCCTTCTCATGCTGGGAACCAAGATGGCTCTTCAGATGAAAGGTCATCAACCTGATTGTTAATCTGATTTCTTACTGTGGATGCTGCCTGACCTGCTGAGTACCCTCAGCAGTTCCTACTTTTGTGTTACTTCTCCAGTTCTCTTCCTGCCTATAAATAATTAAATGCATTTTAATCCTATTTACTCCTGTCCATTTTTACTCCTCCCAAAGGTATCAACCCATCAGTCACTTCCCAGCAGCCTGCTGATGGCTGATAATGCAGCTGGAACTTGAATGCTGGCCACCCATTAAATGGGAAATCACAGTGAACTCCAATTCCGTTGTTTTTGGGATGCTCCCACTACTACTTCTCTATCAGGATAATAATTAAGAACAGGAAATTTGGACATTTGCCTTTTCTTAACTAAGACACATTAGATCTTTACCCCAAGTCAGGCTAAATTCCTCTAAGCTGTGCACAGCAGTATTAAAGGCTCTTGTAATCCTTTCACAAACAAGAGAAAATCTGCAGATGCTGGAAATCTAAACACATACAAAATGCTGGAGGAACTTCGCAGCCCAGGCAGCAGCTATAGAAAAAAGTACAGTCGACATTTTGGGCCAACCCTTCCGCAGGATTCCTTTTCCTTTCCAATTTTTCCAAGGAGTGCTGTCTCCCACATGGTGAAAATGTTGTCCACAGGCTGATTTAGACAGTAGCAGTTGATGTGACTGATGGAAAGTGAATGGGGAGGGCAAAAGAGGAAATATACAGAAGCAACATAATGGAACAAAAGCAAAAAATGCTGACATCTAAGCTGATTACGTAGGAAATACATAAAGCACACCAACATCTTGAGTAACTCCTCAAGAAAAGGTAGAGCTGAAATATTAGTGGTGGTTTTCTTTCCACAGATCCTGCCTGACCTGCTGAGCTGCTGTTTTAATTATTTCCAACAAAGTAAAAGAGTGCAATGCTGTCCCCACTCAACTCTCACACATGCAGGTCTCCATCAGGACAGCTCTGATCTCCTCGCCTCTCCTCTATGCCCAAGGGACACTTAACTGCTAGCTGACTGCTGTACCTCTGTTTCATATCAAACAATGTACTAACAAACTGAACAACCAGCAGAACACCCAACACTTATATACAATGCCCCTATGCTCTGATCTTCAAAGCCAGCCATCAGATGCAACTGGAGAGCTCTGCCTACAGACCACCATCACTTTTTAAAATTTTATTTTCATTTGTTCAAATACAGCATAGAATAGGCTCTTCCAGCCCTTTGAGCCACATGGCCTAGCAATTCCCCCGATTTAATCCGAGTCTAATCACAGGATAATTTTCAATGATCAATTAAGCTACCAACCAGTAGGTCTTTGGACGCCGGGAGGAGACCCACGCGGTCACGGGGAGAACATGCGTACTCGGTATAGGCAGCAGCAGGAATTGAACCTGGGTCGCCTGTACTGTAAAGCATTGTGCCAACCACTACGCCACCGTGTGGCACTGGTCCATCCAATGGTTACCATGCAACGAGCCAGGATCAACAGCTCTCCTCTGCCACATACAAAGACATTCAGAAAGAATGCTGCTCACCAATGGGAAAAGAAGGAATGCTGATCATGAAAATAGCTCAAAAGACAAAGACTAAACAATTAATAGCCTTTGGTGACTAAGGCTGTGTGGTCAGTTTGTGGGTGGTATCAGAAATATTAGAAACCTCAAGATGTACGGATCAGCTCTGTCTGAGGGCCAGAAGCAAATTAACACCATTATTCTTTTCACATGGCTGCAGCACTCTATACAGGACAATTGTACAAGCATTGAGAGAAACAGCAATGGAAGCAGGCCATTCAGCCCACTGAGACTGTGCAAACACTTTTCTACATTCACCAATGCACTGAGTGGCCAATTAAACAAGCTGCAAGTCTTCGGGACGGTGGGAAGTGACTCACTTGAAAAGAGGGGGGAATGTGGAAGCTCCAGACAGGCAACAGTTGAGGACAACCAGGTCTCTGTTGGTTGTGAGGTAGTGGCTGTATGAGCTGTGCCACCGTGCTGCTCTTTAGGGACGGCTTTTCTGGCAAAGAGGCATGGAAAGGCCAGTCTGCCGGAAAACAGGAAGGATCAGCCAGCACCCTACCTGTAACAGATAGCTTTCACACTCCTTGGTTACTGACTTCTGCTCCAGAACATCAGGTGGGACTCAGTAGACAGGATGCACCTCACCCAGAAGGGTATCCTCCAGTTCTGTTCTGCAACTCCTCTGCACTCCCTCTCCCAACCTTTCTACCTTAGGTTACAGGGAAAAACCACATCAACCATCAATAACCAGTTCCCCCAATAGGAATTATGAGTCACCTTCACTTCCTGCTGAGATTCCAGAACCCAGACTCAGATATGGTAAAGGAGCTCCAAATAAGGTCAAGTTAAGGCAGATGATGATACTAAAGGTCGATAATGTCATCATCGTGCAGACATCATGAGGTTTCAAACTCTGACTCCATGGTCGAGAATTTAATCAACCAATTCAGCCCGCCCACAGTTGGACTATCAATGGAAGAAAACCTTATGATCCTATGAGCTTTTTCCAACTAAACTCAAAATGAGAAATAATTGCAAGGCATTGAGAGATGCATTCTTTCAAAATCCTGTTCCAATAATACCAAAAAAAAAATCACAGGGGTGTCAAAGTTTCAACCAACCAACACATGCTGACAGCACCTACTGCTTCTTGTGGTCCTAAGCAAGCTCTTACGATCCAGTGCAGTTGGCTCCTTTCTGCAGCTCCCATATTTGTATCTCACAGAAACTGAGAGCAAGAGGCAAGTGGACCTAATCATAAATGTCTCTAACTAAACTCTTGTTTTATAATCCCAATGTTCTCAGGACATGCAATCTCATGCTTTCCCTGTTCTTCTAGCTTGGCCTGCAGCACAGACAATGAATAGTCTGGTGGTCTATGCATGCCAAACTAAAGTACTATTTCAGGTAAATGGCACAGCAGTAGATACCATCTCAAAAACACATGGCACCCAACTTCATTCCTGACATTGGGTGCGATGAAGAGTTTGCACCTTGTCCCTGTGATTGTGTGGCTTTCCAACAGGTGTTCAGGCTTCTTCCCCCAGGGCATGCAAGGAAGCTAATGTAAGTTGTCCCTGGTGTGTGGACTACTGGCAGAACCTGGGAAGAGGGCGCTGTAGGGAATGGGACTGATCTGTGAGCTGGCTTAGGCGCAGTGGGTTGAAATGAACTCCCTTGGCACACGCAAATAAGAAAAGGAGGAACTTTGTTTTAAGAAAGCCAGCCCACAAATCTGCTGAAAGAAAAGTGTGGCAAACTGAGTGGTGCTGGAAATGTTCAATGAAGAACTCACCCAAGGCCACCAGACCTGACAAGATGCTGGCTGCAAACTTTGGTTTAATGACCAGCAAGTGTAAAGTACGTTGCTTCTGACCTTATTCATGATGTGTACAGTAAATACAGACAGGACACTTTTTGCCTATGTTTATTGTACCTTTTGGTACACTACGTGCCCTGTAATGTACCCATGTTGCTCGTGTTTCCTTGTGAAACAATGCACCTGTGAAGAGAGGCTACGGTCATTAGTGCATCATCATGTGTCTCTTTCCTGACCGACTTGCAGCACATCATTAGTGATTAAATCTAATTTATACCATTTAAAGTGGAGATGGACTGGACGTTATCCCACATGCCTTGGCAGATTCCTCGAAGAAAAGATAGCTAACTGACAACCGCAAGGATCAGGAGTTTAGGGCCCTGTTAAGCCGGGCACAGAGATGGTCCTCCAGCTGTAGTGTGCAGAAGCAATGAAACACTGGAGAGGCACAACCATAGATACTTCACCTTCACCCAGGAAGTAAGGTGCTGGCCTTACCCGAGTGACCATTCAAGGTCAAACAGCCAGGCATGGGGCAGGGATGAGATAGTGCTGCCCTGCCTTCTGAACCACTGTCAGATGTCTTTATATAACTGGATAGCTTGCTGGGTCATATTATCAGGCAGTTCTAATCTTTGATTGATGCCAGACAAGGATGCAAGTCAGCTCCACTGAAGTGCTTGAGTGGGATCTCCCAACAATCTACAGCAACACTGTGGCTAGATTTCAAAGTACCTCATTACTAAAAAAAACACAAACATTCTACAAAGTACAAGAAAAATATTAATGATAGTTTCCTTTTTCTTTCCAATTTCCCAGAACTTTTACCAAATTACAATTCTGAAACTGGTTTGATGGGTTATCCAGAGTGCTACTGCCCCTCTGGCTCTGTTAAGACATGCTCCTCATTAGATTAATAACTGGGGGAAAATGTTACATACTTGATGAGCCCATCTTCCATGTAGAGGTCAGCATAAAAGGACTGGTCATCGTTGACAATCCGGCCTCCTTTGATCAACAGTCGGTCACTCTAGGGATTGGAAACACAGGAGTTATTACCAGCTCATCAGTAAAAATACAAGTCAACTGACATCAAGTTTTAGCCAAAAACTTAAGTTCTGCAGTCAAAGTTTCATCTTGGGGCTGTTCAACTCCTTTGAAAGAGGACACAACACAAATACTCAGAATGTTTAGGATGCTCCTACATTCTCCAAGGATCACAAGCAATTTCCCAGGCATTGCTGCAAGCCACCCAGCAACAGGACTGGGCTTTTAAAGGCAGCTCTTACTATTTGTACACCATTACCTTAGCAATATAAATACTGGTTGGGAAGCATCTCTCACAGCCAAGATCAATTCAAATAGTGCACAGTCATTTCCTTCAAAGTTTCCCTTCAAAAATCATACTCCATGAAAAGAATGGAAACCGACAGTACACCTGATTTGCAATCTGCATTCAATTCTTTACAATACTTCAGATGTATTTAAATTTGGACGAGCAAGGTTTTACCACTAATGTTAATCGGCCACTTGTAGGCATAGCTGAAATATTGAATCTGCACCCCATCTCCCCTTTTACCAAAAATGTGGTGCAAATACATTAATCAGTCTATATGTACAAAACAGACAGAAGGACAATCTACTTGCACCTTTTAATTGCAATAATAATTTAGTTCCTTGATTTATATGCAAAGAAATATCAGTTGAGCAAGGAATAAGCAGTATTTCTTTATTGCTCCCACAGGATACAATGTTTATTATGAAGTCTTTAGATTCCAGCTTTAGTTTTAAGCAGGTTATAAAAGGTCTGCTCTGATGTATATATTAAACCAGTCACTTTGCCTTTGATTGATGTGCCAACTTCAAGGAGTCTCTTGGTCTGATGAGTCCAGCAAGAGAACAGGATTTGCCTATAAAACACAGCACAGACATTGTGGAAAATACAAGGCTAAAAAACCGATGACAGCACCAAGCAAACATATACATTAGTGGTCTCTGTACGTGGCACAGTGAAGTATGAGACACATCAAAGTAACACATGGCATGGTCAACTTCCATGAAAGCATTTCGTTTTTATTTTAAATGGAGGAACAGGACATAAAACAGTTGGCTGATTAGGAACAGGATTTAACTACCCGAACTCCTGAAGCTTGCTCCATCATTAATTTAGATCAGAGTACAGCATGCCTCTATTGGGCCAGCCCTCCCCCCACTCACTTCGCTCAGACACAAGAGCTGCAGCTGCACACTGAAAATCTCTCCAGAGGACACACTCTGCCTCCGTAGCTCGCTCTCTTCCTAAACTTTCAAGTTCCCTCTGACTACGACACACCCACGATCCTGCATAAACTGACCAGCATTACAGATTCTTTCATGCACTCTCTCAAGGGCACTCCTCCTGAGCAGCAACAGTCCCCAGCTGCTCCAATACCCACCCAAATGGCTGACTTTCGACTGCAATCCAAATGCATTAACCACAACACTAGTTTAGGCAGTGGACGACAACCAACTCCCTCGGAGTTGTCTATCATACAACACCATTTAATCTGTCAAACATACTCCATTATTTATTTAGATAGCAGCTAATGGTCTTTTAACCTTTAATATCCATGCCCAGCAAAATCTACCAGTTTCATATTTCTAATCAACCCCTCTGCAGGTAAAATAACTTGGGGAGAAAGGTGCAGATAACTAATACTTCTTTTGGAAAAACTAGCTTTAATGAGAAGATGGCGGCGTGACGGCAGCGCGCGCGGCCACTTCGGTGGTGATGTCTGTTATCTGTCAAGTAGGGGACCGTGCACAATCCTGATTTGATGGAGACGGACGTGAGAGCACGGAGGAACATCTGGAAAACTTCTGAAATGCCCGCTTCGCTGCCGCTGCTACTGTGTGGTAACCGGAAACTCCAGAGCAGAACGCCCCGAAATCCTCGGCTTTGCGTGTTTCAGTGGGCGGGGCAAGGTCAAAGGCACTCAGGAGGCTGTATCGGAGAGGCTGGTCGGAAGCTTGAAGTTTTCAGACGGATGAACTCAGTGTCGGCTGGGGTCGGCTGCTTCCAAGGCATCGGCAAGTTGACGGTGCCTGGAGGTTTATGGCAGGGAGTTTCTCCCTTTTGCCGCCTGCTATCGGGGACTCGGGAGTCGATCGACTCGGGGACTTTTGAGATTTTATTTACCGTGCCCATGGTTTGTTCTTCATCAAATTATGGTATTGCTTTGCACTGCTGTAACTATATGTTATAATTATGTGGTTCTGTCAGTGTTAGTCTTTGGTTTGTCCTGTTTTCTGTGATGTCACTCCAGAGAAACATTGTATCACCTCTTAATGCATGTATTCATTTCTAAATAACAATGAAATGAGTGAGTGTTCTCATAATCTAAAATTTAGATTACGCTTCCTGTACTAGACTCTTCAAAGACTAGAATTTCTATCTACCTTCTAGATCCTTTAATCATCTTAAAAACTTCGTGCACTACCTTTTGTTTCATTACTACCAGCAATTTCAGGCCAGCCCAGCACTGCAATTTCTCATCCTGATGCCAGCTCATCAAAAACCATCAGATGAAAAGAGAGCAGCAGGTTCAAAGGAAGGTGGAAAGATCCTGCTGGTGTTAGGTAGCATCACTTTCAATGACTAAAAGAGCCACAACCCACTATTGTCACCAAAAGTCTAAATTAAAAGCAACCTTGGCATGAAGTATGAAAAAAGTCAAAAACACTCAGAATAAGAATCCAAACTCCGCAACAGGTGCCAAATCTGTAAATAATCCAACACACACGTGGTTGAAGCCTACTGAAAGACACAAGGAATTAATAACAATAATATTTTTGGAGCACTTTTCATACAAATGATGAAGTTCAAAGTGCTTTACAATGGGATAAAGTGCAAACATGAAAATAAAAGACAAAAAGGATGTTAGTTAAAATCAAGGTTAAATAAATAGGTTTTGAGCTGATGGTTAAAAAGTGCCAAGTGAGGTTGCATCCTTTATAAACACAAGAGATTCTGCAGATATTGGAAATCCAGAGCAACACACACACACAAAAAATGCTGGAGGAACTCAGTAGGTCAGGCAGCATCTATAGCAATAAACAAACAGTTGCCAAGATACTTCTTCAGGACTGGAAAGGAAGGGGGAAGATGCCAGATTTAAAAAAAGTGGGTGGTGGGGGAGAAGCAGAAGGATAGCTAGAAGGTGATAGGTTGAACCAGGTAGGTGGGAAAGGTAAAGGGCAGGAGAGGAAGAAATCCAATAGGAGGGGAGAGTGGACCATGGGAGAAAGAGAAGGAGAAAGGTAGCTGGAGGTAATAAACATCCCTTATGGTTTTAGCCATTGAATTCCACAGTTTAGGAATGTAGTTCAAAAAAGGCTGACCAATTATCTTTTGTGGGAGATTGTTTAAATTTAAGAGACTGGCAGAAGACCACCTGAGAGCTCGAGCAGCATTATAAAATAAAAGTGATTCTGTGATGTACTCCAGTCTCAGACCACTGAGAGCTTTATGGATAAGAGAAATTTAAAATCAATCCTAAAAGATACAGAAAACCAATGCAGTGTAGCTAGGATGGGAGTGATGTGCTCCCTCATCCTGACTTTAGTTAAAATTTTCACCGTGGCGTTTTGAAGGAATTGAAGTTTGTCAACAGATTGCTTTGGGATGCCAGGAAAAAGTGCATTGTAGTAATCTAGTCTACTTGACATAAAGGTGTGAATTAGATTTTCAGCATCATTGTGTGACAGAAATGGATGTGCTGTATAGAGAATAGTGATGAATACAATGTCTATACTGGTGCTCCAGTTTCCTGTCACATGCTAATAAAGTGCGTTTGTCAGGTTACCTGGCCACTGTAACTTGTTCCTAGTGTATACACCTGGTAGAAATGACTTGCTGGAAAGTTGATATGACTTGTTGGGCTGAATGGCCCACTTCCTTTCCACAGCTCTCTGCAACTCTGACAAGTTGTGAACTTGCCAAAGTTTGTTCGACACACTTTTATTTAATTTACTGAATCACACTTTCAAACATTAGGAGCAATACATTTTTCAAAACAGGAGGACAGTTTTGGAATGCACACAGGGAGCCATTTACTCAGTGACATCAAGTCTAAAAACAGTACTTGACTACTGCCGCTTTGAATTAGAATTGCATGTGCTGGAAATGTGAAGTTAGAATAAGGTGGCATGGTAGTTTAACACTCCAGCATCATCATGCTGGGAGGTGGCTTATTACAATGGATGCTGTGTTTGTGCTGCCAAGCTGCAATATCCAGACCACAACTTGACAGCAGCTATTCCAGTTAACAGTTGATTAGTTTGGACTAGGGAGTGCAACAGAATGAGTGAGTGTGTTTGCATCAACATTTGGTGATCATTACGCGGTAAAAGCTTAGATTCCTCTTTGTTCTCTCCCCAAATATTCCCACGAAAATAAGCAGGCAAGCCCGAAAGAACTGTTAATAGTTTGAACCTTATTACAAGACCAAAACCTGCTTACTAATACACATGGCAGTAACAAAACACACACACAAAAAAAATCAGAAATTGATTGCCCATTAGCTGGTCAAATTCTGACTATTGGCCTCAATCTTTACACACAGACCTGACTTTTCCATTGCTGTACAATGCCACGTATTGTGAAAAGAACAGAGTACGGAGAACACTTCCCTGTTCAAGATACAGCAGACTCCTCTGACAAGAGAAAAGTTAAGTAGCAATATAAAGGGTCATTAGTGATACAACTCACTGTTAGTGAGCTAGCCACATATCAAAGACCTGAATCTGGAGCTTCAAATCAGAGTCCCAGAAGTGTTAGTCATTAACACTTTTCAAGCCTGATCAAAATTCAGCCTTAATTAGGTTTAGGTTCTAAAACTGATGCAAAAGAAAAGTCAGTTGTAAGAGCTTTGTGGCCTAGTAACAGTGGGGTGCACCAAGTGCTTCAGGCCTTCAGAACCACAGGAGTTGTACATCCACAAGCAGAACAAGAAGCATCAGCAACAGATGAAGCTTTGTGCTATAAAAATTCTGTCTGTAATGCTTCTGGAGATGCTGTAAGCTGCATTGATCAGCTCATGCTGATGGAGGTTTATAGACTCGGTCTCTGACTGCAGCTTAATTGAGTTAATTAAAAGATGGGTACAGCTGCACACAATGAATAGCCAGTCCTGTTCCTTCACTCCCCTCCCCCTTCCCTTTCATCCACAAACACTCATCCCCTGCACACTCGCTTCTGCAAAACACGGGCAGGGAGCTTCAAGGCCAGTTGCCATCTATGGCTCCAGCAATAATAATGCTGCACACAGTGCTTCTTTGCTTGAAGCCACCTTAAGGAACTTTGCTTGTTGGCTGTAGAGACACAATCCATTTTATTTTGCCGACAGGATTTAAAATCCAACCATTTTGAGATTGTTTTTAGATGTGACAATAGAACAACATTCACTCAATCTTCTTGTTCATAATTATTGCAATGTTCCCATAAATTTAACATTTTCATCTTTATAAAGAAATCCTTTCTTAGCCTTGCTCTTCCCCATCTTGTTCATCCAACACTGGATCCTACACGTTTCTCTCTTCCCTGGCAGCCAATACTGAAGCTATGGAATTTCTCTGCCAAAGCTCTCCTCTAAGGTCCAAGCTCTTCAGCTATGTTTTTCATCAGCATCCTTAATATCACATCCTTCGACTGGAAATCAAATGCTATTTGGTTTAATCTTCTCCTGATTTTGTTCTTGTAACGAATGGTTTGGTCAAAATGTGAAATGTCACTGCACTGTTATGTAGCCTTGAAACAGTTATTAGTCAAAACACTTAATCGAGGGCAGGATGGCATTTATATACTCCGGAACAAGTATACACAGGTTTTGGTGTGGATGGAACACTAACCTTGGTCAGCATGCTATCTTGGACTTCACAGCCACACAGCAAAGACATTTCTTGTCTATGTCCAGTATGGTTGACCTTCTAAGACTGTGCCCTCTGTTTCTAAACTTTTCAGCCAGAGGAGAAAACAACCTCTCAAGAGTTTTACTGCATTAAAAGGAAACTTGCATGATATAACAACTCTCAGAACTACCAAAGAACTCCCCAAATATATTTGTAGATTCTGGTATAAAGTGAGGAATCCAGCAGTCAATTTGCACAGAGCAAGCTCCCACTAACTTCCAAGAGGACCACAATCTTGTTGTGGTTTGAAGCCTTGTGTCTTTCAATGACCCAAAGTTATTTTGGTTGCAGTCAAGGCATTATGCTTTGGCTCTTGGTAGGATCACCCATACCAAACAGGTCAAAGGGTAGAGGCTAGACTAAGAGTGGTCCATCGGCCCTCCAGGTTTGGGGGTTCAGCTCACGGCTAACAACCCTGACTGGTAAATCAAAATTGATACAAAAACAGCAATGATCTACAACTGGAGTGTGACAGTATTCCTGAGTCTCCACCCAAGACTTGCTTGACTGACAGCAGTTAAAAGCAAGAGGAAGCTACCAACATGATGAAAGAAGCCCTGAACACCACCAGAGATGAAGGACTTTCATTGCTGCCAGTGGGATCAGTGTTGGGGCCTCTTCTTTTCACATTGTACATCAACGATTTGGATTATGGAATAGAGGGCTTTGTGGCTAAGTTTGCTGACCATACAAAGAGAGGTGGAGGGGCTGGTAGTGCTGAGGAAACGGAGAGTCTGCAGAGAGACTTGGATAGATTGGAAGAATGGGCAGAGAAGTGGCAAATGAAATACAATGTTGGAAAGTGTATGGTTATGCACTTTGGCAGAAAAAATAAACAGGCAGACTATTATTTAAATCGGGAAAGAATTCAAAGTTCTGAGATGCAACAGGACTTGGGAGTCCTCGTACAGGATTCCCTTAAAGTTAACCTCCAGGTTGAGTCGGTAGTGAAGAAGGCGAATGCAATGTTGGCATTCATTTCTAGAGGAATAGAGTATAGGAGCAGGGATGTGATGTTGAGGCTCTATAAGGCGCTGGTGAGACCTCACTTGGAGTACTGTGGGCAGTTTTGGTCTCCTTATTTAAGAAAGGATGTGCTGACGTTGGAGAGGGTACAGAGAAGATTCACTAGAATGATTCCGGGAGTGAGAGGGTTAACATATGAGGAACGTTTGTCCGCTCTTGGACTATTCCTTGGAGTTTAGAAGAATGAGGGGAGACCTCATAGAAACATTTCGAATGTTAAAAGGCATGGACAGAGTGGATGTGGCAAAGTTGTTTCCCATGATGGGGGAGTCTAGTACGAGAGGGCATGACTTCAGGATTGAAAGGCGCCCTTTCAGAACAGAAATGCGAAAAATTTTTTTAGTCAGAGGGTGGTGAATCTATGGAATTTGTTGCCACGGGCAGCAGTGGAGGCCAAGTCATTGGGTGTCTTTAAGGCAGAGATTGATAGGTATCTGAGTAGCCAGGGCATCAAAGGTTATGGTGAGAAGGCGGGGCAGTGGGACTAAATAGGATAAAATGGATCAGCTCATGATAAAATGGCGGAGCAGACTCGATGGGCCGAAATGCCTACTTCTGCTCCTTTGTCTTATGGTGCAATGGGCAGTAACACAAACTCCCACTAATAGCTGGGCAACAATGATTAGATACTCCAAAGAAAGAGTAATAAGTATTGCCAAGAATTACCTTGCTGTTCAAAATGGTGCCAACTCAGTGTATGAACACTTCTGAAAGGGAAAACTTTCCTCCATAGGCTTAAACTGGGATTAGCTGCTCATTGTAACTGAAGAGAACTCAATTTACTCGTCGTTTAGAAATTGGCAATACTAACAACGTAATGTACACACGGCCCCCGTGTTCAATTGTATGAAGACCAGCCCAAATCCTAACCTCAGCCGTTATGGCACGGGGTAAGATGGAGTCTACCAAAGCATCAGGTGAAGGGAAAATTAATAACCTGTAAGCAGGGAGCCGCAAGGCTGATCAAGCATTTTTGAGCCAGTAACATTGTAGGCAGCACTAGGATAGTGGGCACATGGACAGAAATCACAGCAGCACCTTCTATTGTCCTTTCTCCCTTCCAAAGAAAAGGCCACTTCCTGCTCAGGACGAGTTCCAAACACTAAGATGCAACTTACATCAGGGAATATAAATTGTTCGTTTTTATGGAGCATGTATAGATCAACCTTCATTTAATAAATGCAGTAAAAAGTGAGATGATCAGATCTTCATCCAGGGTTCAATATTTTAAAAACTTTACATTCATCCAAGCAATTAAATGATCAACCAAAGCAAAACAGTCAGTAAAAGTTGCTCAGCCTACAGGTACCTTCCATAAAGAGATTGTTCCCCACCTAACCACAGGTTCATAATGCATCCCACCCATACATTATGTTAAGAAAAAAATACTGTAAAAAAACAATGCTTTCTTAACATGGTGCCTGCGAATAACACACCCAAGGGCGATATCCTCCAGATGGTTCATGAATTTAATTATTTCACGCCTTCTTTTTCTTTCAAATGTGATTCTGCTCCTGTGGGAGCTTGTGATTCAGCACTTGTGCTCTCCGTTTTAGCGGTGTGTTTTCGGGCCATTTGAGCAATCTGCCACTTCGCTGTCTTTGAGCGGGTTCTGTGAGGCTTCAAGTGAAGCCTGCGGCCTCAAAGCCAAGAAGCCTGGAGATAGGGCGCAGCCCATGATCGACTCCATTTCTTGCCGACCTCGCCAATTGAAGCGCTGAGGAAGATTGAGATCATTGAGGCGAGCGAATGACTGGTCAGTACCTTCTACCAGCCTTTCATTTGCTGCATATCTGAGTTCAAATGCTCTCTCCCTCTCTCTCGATGCTATCAGAGGATGGTACCTGAGTTCTGGATCTTGGACAAGGTTTAATCGACACAGTTTGTGGACTGGACTCTGTAGTTCACGTTAAGATATCTTTCTGGTCACTTTTTTTTTGCTGCTATTTTGGGCAATTTTGAATTGGGGCGACCTGGAGATAACAAACACTGAGCTGAACTGAACGTGCATAGACTCCTTTGATTTTGCGCTTTATTTTCTTGTGGTTTTCACTTTTTTTGTTGCCATTTGTGCGTTTTGTTTGCACATGTTGGGAGGGGATGATGTTTCTCTCTGCTTCGTGGCTGTACGTGGGGAAGACGAATCTCAGGGTTGAATACTGCATTCATACTTCCATAATAAATGTACTTCGAATCTTTGTGCCTACAGTTAACCATAGAACGTACTCTGCTGCATCTCCAACATGAATGGGCAGAACACCAAGGGATATCAAATGTGATCATGAAGAGAAGTCACCAGTGAATTTATATCCCACACAAAGCCGCATATTACTTAAGCAGAGAGGTAGCCTGACAGATGGCCATTTGCGTTCCCATGTATTCAAAGGTTTTGTAAGTAAAACTGGAAAAGAAACAGATGCAAATAAAATAATGAAAGACTTCTATCGAGCCAGGCAATTTACTCAGCAGAAGTCTCAATTAGATGATCATTACTAAGCTAATTCAGTCCTTATGCACCCCTTCGTTACACATGCTGAAAATGCTGAACCTTGTGACAATCCTTACCAGCCTAAAGCAATCAGTTTTTCATCAGCCTTACCATATGGAAATTTGAAGACCATGCCAATTTCTCCGTAGCACGCAAAATAAACCCAGACGTGCAAATATTCACTGTCAACATAGTGACCTCAACATCGGTTAAAGAGGATAGCAAAATCGCTGGAAGTTCAGCAAACTCCTCATACATCTCAAATCTACCATGCAACTTAGCAAAGAACAAAGACAGGCATACAATGCTGAGAACAAGCTGCAGGAGAAACCCAGTCAGGCAGCATCTGCAAAGGGAAAGGAAGGTTGACCTCTCATTTCAAGACCATACATTAGGGCATCAATATTTTGGGTTAAGCTTTCCTTGCCCTCTATAGATGCTGGTTGACCCACTGAGTTCCTCTGGCAATTAGCACTTTTGCACTCGATTCCAGTATCTTCATGCATACAATGCTTAACAGTAAAGCACCGTACAGCAAAAAATAATCCTGGAATTGTGGAGGAAACAGGTTGCTGCTATGGTGAAATATTCTGGATTCATGGATGGCTGGGCAGGGCAAACATAATAACTAACAGGCATTTAGGGTTAAGTTTACTGCTTTTTAATTTTAGCTGCAATCCTTCATGTGCAAGTCCAAGGAGAAAGTCCATATTCTCCATATACTGACACAACGCCTCAAGATCGAAAGCAATGGTGTAAACCATACAACCAAAATAGCTTTCTTTATACCCTCACGATATGGGCAGCACTGAGGATTGAGGAACCCATACTTTTTCAGAACTTCTCCTTTTCAGTTGTGTCCACCTCATATTGAGAAGCAGCCTTGCTCAGGCTAAGGAGGCAAGTAACAAAATCTCACATGGAATTCTACTCCTATTGTGCAGTGACTCTGTTGCGGATCTCAATCCCCAGTAGGACATCCTCTGTAGAGGATTTGGATTTTATACAAAGTGGATCAGGTCAAAGACATCATTCCTTGCACTTCTTGATAAACAACACTGGATCATAATTCCCAATCCACACACTGAATAGATAAATTCATGATGCAGTGTATTTCCAAACTACAGCTTCAGGAAAGACCTTGAATGCTGGTTGTGTTGGGTTAGGTACTTTAGAAGGGAGAACATAGGTGGTTTTAGAATCAGAGAGGTACTACATGGAAACAGGCTCTTCCACTCATTGATAACACAACGATCATCAATGACTCATTTACAGTAATCCTACAGCAATCACTTTTATTCACCCCAACTTCCATCCTCCCCCCCCCACCAGATTTTATGTTATCTTCTCACTTGGGGCAATAACCAGTGTCCAATTACCAATCCACGTGTCTTTAACACTGGGAGGACACTGGAGCCCTGGTGGGAAACCCATGTGGTCACAGTGAAACTGTGCAAACCCCAGAGAGCACCCACGGTCGGGAATGAACCCAGGTCACTGGTAGTCTAAGCTCCATCTTGCACAGCCTTTGACAAATGTAACATCACCAACATCGCCCTAGAACAACTAACACAAGCAAAACCAGGACAACCATTGGTTCTACCTCAAGTAGACTACCTGTACCTCACTCAGTGTGGTGCCTGGAACTCAGCCTCTCGTCGACCCTCCCAGACAGAACAGTCAGCCAGGAACCAGTGTGCGGCCTCTCGTGTGCACAGTGGACACTTGCACAAGATACTAAACGCAAGCAAAGATTGAAAACAGTTGGAAAACACTGGAAAAATAAACTGGATGGCATTCAATCGATAATCCTTTATCGTATTAGTCATCACAAGTAAAATCTCACCAGAGGAACAAGTGTGGCATCAACACCACTGGTTCAGGCAAAGCAAAATTAATGGATAACCTTGCTGGAAAACAAATGACACACATGGTTTATGCATTTTGAAGGATTAGTGGTCAGGTATGGATATAAGTACCCATTACCCATAAATCTATGATCCAAACATAAACCCCTCCTTCCAAAGGGAAGAAAGAACAGGACAATTCTATAGATATCTGAGAACAGATAGAAGCATTTTGCTAATTTCCACCCATCCCCACACAGAACTCATTTGCGTGTTTGAGAAGTATCAGATTTACTAGGCTTAGGAGAAAGACTTAACTATAACATGGCAAAATACCACAAGGTACTATAGAAGAGAGCTGGTCATCATTGACAAATGATGTGCCAATACAAAAACACTTGAAATTTCTGAAGATGGTGAGATGGATATAATAGAGATTAAAAACAAAACTGCACAATGCTATGTTGTATGGTTGCCAATGAACAAGAGGAATGGGTGAGTGGACTTAAACTGTAATGGTAGCCATGAAGTGGTTGAAAGATTAAAGAGACTAAGCTAGGACCAAAGTCTACAGTAAAGACAAAGGTAGAGGATGGAGCAAGATTAGATGCCAGTCTGGAACCAGGCAAGTCTAACAAGACCTATAAATGAGAGCAACACACAAAATACTGGAGGAACTCAGTAGGTCAGGCATCTATGGAAGAGTACAGTTAATGTTTTGGGCCAAGACCCTTCAGCATGAAAATTCGATTGAACTCTTTTCCATAGATGCTGCCTGGCCTACTGAGATCCTCCAGCATTTTGTGTGCGTTGCTTGGATTTCCAGCATCTGCAGATTTTCTCGGTTATAAATGAGATTTCCAAATTTTCAGAAAGATTACAAGTGATTTGAATTTGGACATGCTGGTATGCTGGTTCTGATGACACACCCCCCCCCCCCCCCCCCACACAGCCATCTTACACTGACTTTTATATCCTTACTCCTTTGACCAGCTCATCCTATTCTACCTCTGCACCCTCCTCCATATCTCCCACAAATGTCTGTCAAAAATAAATCACATTAATAAGCAGGATTTTTAATCCATCATTGATATAGCATCTTGTTTTAAAGCTGCCAAAATCTGAGCTTCTGAGCACTTTGAACAAGAGGCTTTTTGGGTGACAGGAGTTGGTGCACAAACCAGTGTGCCATGGGACTGAAGGGTGTGTGATTCTACTGGACCGGGGAGAAAGGAAATGCAGTATAGTTATGTGGAATAGTAATGTGATGCAAATTGGAAGAATGCATTGCAGGCCTCTACCACTAGAGGGAGTCTTCACACTCAGATGACGTGAGAGGCCCCTAGTGCTCATTCCAGGGCACGGCAAAGCCTGACCTGGCCTTGATAAACGAGTGCCCCATCTAAAACACTGACATACATTTCCTCACCACTCTTCAGAACAGACAGTGCTTGCTGCATCTTTTTACTTTTACCAACATACAGTTGTATTTTGCTTAACATATTAAAGACAAATTATTGAAGTTAAACCATTAGTCACAGATACTTCCTGCCTTTTTGGGGCAGGGGATTTCAAGTTCCATTAACAGCAATATAGGAAAAAATAATTTAATGGATTAAATTCTTCCATTATCATATTCTTTCAATTTGCTGATTCACTCAACTGTCAGTTTACTCATTAATGATAGGACAATATCCAAAATATTTTTGACATAATATATCAGGAACTACATAAGCTGGTAAAGGAATTCCAGAATTATTAATAAAAGATCACAGCCTAACCCACCAATGTTACTAGTCCTATAATACAATAACAGTTTCTGAAACATACCTACCATCACATGGGGCCTATGGTCACACTTCTTCAAAATTCACACGTGTTCCCAGAATCCCAATTTTTATAGAATAATAACTTCTAGGAAAATAGCCTATTGCAAAATCTCTTCAAAAGTCTATAATACTTTCTTTCTTTTTAAATCTTTTTATTGAATAAGTATACAAAAGGGTAAGCCATATAGGCACTAATACACTGTTAGAATATAATAAAATTACAGGAGATATTAATACAGAAAAAAAGTGATACAATGTAATTTAAACATAACATACTAAGGTAACATAATAGTATACTAATTTATATATATCTCAATAGAGAAAAGGAAAACAAAACCAAAAAAAACCCACCGTGCAACTAAACTAAAAGCAAAGCAATGGGCTAACTTGGAACCAAGTAGAGTTAAAGAACTTAAAATCACGTCCTCAAACCCGACCGCCATTAAAAACAGTAAAAAAAAACAAGGGTATATAAATATGGAGTAAAAAAAAAAGAAAAAAAATTACATTAAATGAAAATATTGAATAAAAGATCTCCAGGTCTGTTCAAATTTAAGTGAAGAATCATAAAGATTGCTTCTAATTTTCTCCAAATTCAAGCATAATATCATCTGAGAAAACCAAAAAAAGGTGGTTGGAGCATTAAGCTCTTTCCAATGTTGTAAGCTACATCTTTTCGCCATTAAAGTAAGAAATGCAATCATTCTACGGGCTGAAGGAGAAAGATTACTGGAAATTTTAGGTAGTCCAAAGATAGCAGTAATAGGGTGAGGAGAGATATCTATATTCAATACCTTTGAGATAATATTAAAAATGTCTCTCCAAAAAGTTTCCAGAGTAGGACAAGACCAAAACATATGAGTTAAAGAGGCTATCTGCCCTGGACATCTATCACAAAAAGGATTAATATGAGAATAAAAGCGAGCTAATTTATCTTTGGACATATGTGCTCTATGAACAACTTTAAATTGAATTAGGGGATGTTTAGCACAGATAGAGGAAGTATTGACTAATTGTAAAATCTGCCCCCAGTCATCCACGGAAATGATAGACCCCAATTCCTGTTCCCAATCTACCCTAATCTTATCAAATGGAGCTTTCCTAAGTTTCATAATATTATAAATCATAGCCGATGCACCTTTCTGACATGGATTAAGGTTAATTATAGTATCTAAAATGTATGTAGGAGGAAGCATTGGAAAAGAAGAAAGTATAGTACTTAGGAAATTTCTAACTTGTAGATACCTAAAAAAATGTATTCTTGATAAATTATATTTATTAGATAATTGTTCAAAAGACATAAGGGAACCACCTAAAAATAAATCCAAAAACCGTGAAATACCCTTAGTCTTCCAAATTTGAAAAGCACGATCCGTAAAAGAGGGAAAAGTCTATAATACTAACAAGAAACAACATTAATAAGTCTTGCACTGCCAAAGACTATCAGCAAAATACTTTAGTTAATTATGTAGATGAACAACTTTCAGACTCATCTCTTCCCCCATCCTTGTAAATGCCTATATTCTCCCTAGACTAGTTGTACCTGTGTCCTTTTGAGGTTACACCATCCCTACACTTCCCAAGTCACCAATTGTCTTTTCCACATATTAAACATCTTATCAACTGGTAAGTTTAAGCTTTTATTCCCAATGGCTATGATAGGAGTGACATTCAAAAACATAACAAATGTGAATATATACCCTGTCCTATCTATTATACAAATCTCAATAAGGACAAACAGGAGTTCTGCTTCCAAAGAGAACTTACATTGGGTGAAGCATTTTTAAAAAAACAGGATAGATTATCCTTTTCAATCCTCTGCCATTATACTCAATAAAGATCATTTGCATAATTATGTCATCATCCTTCCTCACCATATCAGTGAGACACTAATATCAACTTTGGATACATGTCTATTTTACCAACCAGTTGGCAATCCTCAGGAATAAGCCAAATAATCTGCTTGGAAATTTCTAAAGAGCTGTCTTTAAATGGAAGCCCTTTCATTTCCTATTTCTTTGCCCCCAAATCTCTATACACATTATTTTTCCTCCTATGATTCAGTGCAGGTCAATCTGCAATCATGCTTTTAGTGAATCTTTGAAAGATAGCCAAATGGTCTAATTCTTCAGACTTTTCAAACAACCTCCATATTCCTCAATCAGGTATCTATATACATTAATGGAAGTTCCTGCATCACCTTCAAACACCCAGGCAGCACATTACTGGGTAGCATAGTTAGTAGAGACACTTTTTGCCCCTTCCTTTCCTGTTGTGATGAAGGGCATCAACCCAAAATATCAGCAGCTATTTCTCTCTATAGATGCTGCCTGCCTTGCTGGGTTCCTCCAGATTTTGTGTGTGCGACTGCCTCATACCTCCAATATCCCAGGCACAAGCTTGACCTTGGGTGCTGTCTATGAGGAGCCTGCATGTTCCCTTGTGACACCTTAACCCCACAGATATACTCCAGGACCTCTGGTTTCCTCCATCTCCAAAAGCATGTTGGTTGATCGATTAATGGGCATCTAGTGCATATCTAAGAGGTAGGGGACAGTTCAAACTGGTTATGGTAGAATTTGTGAAAAAATGAATCTTAATGCAGATTCAGTAGACCAAGGGTCTGTTTCTACCCTCTTTCTCCTTCTATTATTAACCAAGCATATAAAAACAAAACTCCCATCTTCCTGCTGTTAAGAACATAATCACTAATGAGGGCTTGCAAATTTTCTTCAGCACCAAACTAGACCCAATGCCCTTGCCCCATCCTACACCCAAGTCCTTGTCCTGTTACTGACCAGAATCAGAAGCTGAAAGACTTAGAAGTTAAGGTCACACTCACAGAAGGAACAAGCACAGGGGCAATGCAAGGTGCTAGTACTTAAAGAGTGGGAGGAGAAAGTCACGGAACAAAGACTCACTTTAGATGAGATAGCTCCCACCTTTGCCTTAAACTGGCTGTACCGTTTTTGCAAATACGCAAAGTAAATATATCAAACAAAGCATCTATGGCTTAAACATAATTTTGCTCATTTCCGTTTATTTCAGAGTGATTTTGGTTTGCATTACAATAATTAATTCGGCAATATGGGACCCAGTTTCATTCAGATAAGGAGATGGCACCAGTTCCAAGCGGTTTTACCATCCTCAAATCACTCATCACCAGACTCCTCCCAAAGAATATACCAGTACTCTCTGTACAATCAAAATGTAGGTAACTCTTAATTACTGTACTTTACATTATAATCCTTTGGAATTCTGCAAATTGGCATTTTGAATTCAAGAGTTTATTTAAAAGATTGGATATGGATCGGGAAATTGATCAATTTATTTAGGGATAAAAATCCTCAAACCTACTGTCTTTACCGCACTGGGTTAATTTCTTTTGTTTGACCTGTGACAGAATGCCTCTCCCGTCTCTCACAACCCGCTTTAATTCGTTAGAGACAAAGGCAATGGTCCCAAACAATGAAACTAGCCCAGAAAAGACAGGAAAGCCTACTGGGAAGTTGAGTTAACCGCCAGTCAATCCTCAAATCAGCCCCCAAACCACACTGGGTGTCTATTTGTTTCGCTGTTCAAACGCAGCTTCAGTGATGCAGCGGGGAGAGATCGACTGTGCCATAAAGCGCGAAACTGGGTGGTGTCTCCTCGTTCAATTTCTAACTGGTGCAACATGGCATGCTTAAATAAAACATTATTAAAATCAATTACCCTGGAGAATTCTGTATTAAAACACACAAAAGTTGTAATAAAACTGCTTTAAACATTCAAAATTTCAGATTTGGTTTGTCCGCTTAAACACGCCTTTGCAAAAAAAAACAGTAAGGGCACGCTCCCTTCTGTGAACCTGTGAAATACTCTAAGCAACTTTCGGCACATTTTAGGAGAGAGAGTTGCAATTACAGAACAAATAAACAACATCGATTTTCCTTCGGAGGAAGGGGGTTGATTGAAATTCAATGCGGATTCAGTCCTTTCACAGACACATTGGCTTCTTGCAACAGCGCTGTATTCCAGGCGCGCGCGCACACACTCTATAGACACACACACACACACACACACACACACACACACACACACACACTCTCTCTCTAGACACACACACACACACACACACACACACACACACAAAAGCCCACTCAAGTCTTGTTCTTGTAGTATCTGCAGCACAATGCACTAAAGGCTGCCCGCCAGCAAGGCGCTGCATTAAATATATCTCTGCTGACCATTTGTAATCTTCTTGCCTTTGCGCCCAGAATACAAAAAGTACACTAAACATGCAATGAATAAAAAGGCTTAAGATACATACCGTTATCCGCGGAATATTCTTTTTACCCTGATATCCAGACATCATCTTGGTGAGAGTATTATTGTCCGGAGTTTTTTAAAAAATAAAATAATACCTAAACACTTATTCACTCTCTCTGGCTGCGTCTGCTCGAGTCTTGCGGGGACGTGATTTGCTGCCGTGCCCATACAATAGCAGCTCTGTAAGAGTATGCTGCGACTGACTATAGGCTGCGCCTCCTCCAGCTGCTATTGATCGCCGTCTGCAGCTCTCGCCTCGCCTCGCCCAGGGCAAACTGAGTGAACAGGGGAGACGCGTTCGAGCCACCCGCCAGGCGGAGCCAAAACTACTCCCGACATCCAGCAACTCTGGCACCTGAATAAAGTCCCTCGAAATTAGCCGATGAGAAAAACAAAATGATTTACGTCCTCTTGGGCTCTGATTTTTTTTTTGCATCTTACTTAATTCCAAACGCCTCTCCGCTCTCGGAGATATCCAAGCTGTAGCTTAATGTGCGTTTTATTTGTGTTCTACCATTTTAACATCAAATTTGAAAATTAAAATAACTGATAGCCACATGACAATATCCAGTTTTAAAGTTACTATGTTTCCCTATGGTGATGGTGGTGATTCTTGTGTGTGGAGCTATTCCTTTCAAGTATCTTGGATATCTTCTGGCTTATTCTCTGAGGATAGGAGGATGCAATTTAAATCCAGAGAATGTTACACGTGGAGCTCAAAGGTGCCAGTTCTGGTCAGCTGCATTACTGGAACTGTTATCATTGTGCTTTCCTCCAGCTGTTCTGTCCCAGACACCCCTGCTAATGCTACTCAGGTCATCTGAAATATGGGTGTGGTTTCTCTCTCAATGGATGCTGACTTCCCTGCAGGGTATTTCCAGCATTTATTTGTGTCACTTTTACAGCAGTTTTTAATTATGCACATTTACCTTCTTAAACTGTGTGAGAGCGAATAAGTGGCAGAACTACCATCAGATAAGGAGAGGGGTATGGGGCTGATGGGAGTGGTCCCTTGGGAACAGGCATGGACCCATGGACTGTCTGGCCTTCTGAATCACTATCAGTAAAAGAATTCTTAGCAGAAAGTAATTTTTTACAACCTCTTTGATTTTACATCATTCAAGCAGCCCCATGTCTGAACAAGTTTAGCCCCCTTATTTACAAAAGGATATGGTGACATTGGAGATAGTCCAAAAGTGATACATTCGACCAATTTCTGGGATGAGAAAGTTGAAATTTAATAGATCAACTTTAGTTGGCATATATATAACAAAACATACTGCAGAATGCGTCATTTTGCATCAAATTAAATCAGTGACAATTGTTGAAGTGTTGCCATGCTTCTGATGCCAGCATAGCACGCCCACCACTTACTAACCCGAACCGGTACATCTTTGGAATCTGGGAGGAAACCGGAGCACTCAGAGGAAACCCAGGAAATCACCAAACTGCTTACTGACAGCAAGCGGAATCAAACCCTGATCATAGAGCTTGCACTGTAAGAGTGTTACACTACTCTGCTGCCCCCAATGTGGTCCCATCACATGTGGCTAAGTATATTAAATCTATGTTCTTCGCAGTGTAGAAGGTGAGGGGGCGATCTTGAAACAGGTAAGATGCTTACTTGAAAGGATAGGGTAGGATATTGAAATGTTTCCATTGCTGGGGTAATCTTTTCTAAGTGGACACAGTTATAACATTAAAGGATGATCATTAAAGCTGGTGCATAGGACCATCTCACAGAGAGTGGTGTGACTTAGGAACTTTGTACCAAAGAGGGTTGAGAGTCTGGTTCTTCAGGGGTATTTAAAGAGGAAGTAGATATATTGTTGAAAGATCAAGGAAGTGAGGGCTCTGGGGCATTGGCACAGAAGAGGAAGCAAGGCCTTGAGTAGATCAGCCATGATTACGTCAAATGACTGGCCAGGCTTGATGGGACTACTAACTACTGCTCCTATTTTTGTATTTTCCTATTTTCACTTCCCCACCTCCAGTATTGATAATGTAATATTTGGTCAGTAATGTTAATGACCAGAAGTTTCCAAGGAAAATACAAAGCATCTTTTTTGTCTCTTGTGATTTTTCTCCAAGATTGTCAAGGAAGTGCCCAGAACATTAATTAATCCCTGGAAACAACAGGTCAGTCCTAAGACATAGGAAAATCTACTGGGACTTGGAGGACATTGTGTGGAAACGATAATAGGGTATTAGTTTTTTTTCATTTACGTAATTTTTAAATTGAACCAATTTCTTTTTGTAGACACAGATAACTTCCTTCATTTCTTCCTAAAATAAGTAGATAAAGCAAAAAAAAATCTAGATCAAACATGGTATTTTTTTAGGAGTTGGTTATTTCATGCTGCTTTTTTAGGGCAGAGAAAAGAGGTTACTTGTAGCAGTTAGTTCAGGCAGGGTGTTACGTGTCACATTATCCTTCCTCCTTTGCCGTTCATCTAAACTCACCAAAATTCTTGTAATACTGAAAACAGTAATACCCAACAGGTCAGGTAAAATTAGTGAAGGGAGATGTAGTGCGAATGTCACAGGTTGATGACCTGTCAGCAGAATGACAGAAAGTTCGAAATCAAACAGGTTTTAAATCACCGGGAAGGTGTAAGGTTAGAGGGCACAAACAGAACACTGGTGATAGAATGGCGACTGGGACACTTCCGGTATTTGTGCCAGGTAATAGGTAATAGGAACTGATCTACATGGAAGTTGTGTAAACAGAAGATGGGGGAGGACACAAGAACATAAGAAATAGAAGCAGAAAGAAGCCTTTCAGCTCCTGGTCACTTTTACACTGTGGCTGATTGCCTACTTGAGCTTCATTTTCATTTATTAATTCCCTGACTCTAAAACATCTGCTGGTTTCTTTCTCGATAGACCAATCAGCATCTGCAGGGGAGAGAAAAATTATGTTAATATTACATCAGAACTGGCCAGTTCATATGGGAGTTGGATGGTCTGGCTCTCTGCAGTTGTTGAACTCAGTGTGGAGTACAGTAACATGCCTCCTCAGAAGATGAATTGTGTTGACATTGTTGGATCAATGTAAGGAGCCAAAGGGAGAAGTCAGTGGGAGTGGGATGAAGAAGAAAAATGACAGGAAACTCGGGGTCACCCTTGTATATGGGAGAGAGCCAGAAGAAAAGAAATGATATGCCAATTAGCCTGATTTCAGTGCTTGGCAAGGCATTGGAATCTATTATTAAGAATGAGGTTTAGGGGTACTTGGAGGCACGTGACTGTGGTCAGTGTGGTTTCCATAAGGGTAATTGTTGTGACTGTGAACAAAGTCACCAGAGGGACACCAAAGCTGGTAAATACAGAAGTCTTTATTCAACAAAACGAGCAGACATCATACTGCAGACACTCTTGGAAGAAGATGCTCCTGACCCAATATTACATGACATTTTTTATATACTAAAGATCAAAGGTAATAGCGTGACAAATCTATAGTTACACTGTATCCACAATGCTTCCTTTGAATTATATATAATTTTCAAACATCTAGATCTCTACACCAACACTCCAAAAATGAATGTTAATCAGCACTGACACTGAGCTGCATTCATGCATATGCAGACATCTCAGGTGAATGGGTGTTTTCTGGTCTGTAATCAACCCCAGTCTGCAGCTCCAAGAACACCACTGTTCTGTGCTGCATTTTAAACTCAATCTACAATCCACATTCAGATCTGAAGACTAGTTGTTGTTGAAATCAATATTATAACTCTTCGAGGAAATAACATGCAGTATAGACAAAGGAGAATCAGTGTATGTTGTATATTTGGATTTTCAGAAGGCCTTTGACAAGGTGCTGCTTAACAAAACAGGCGCCTATGATATTTCACGAAAGATACTTACATGGATAAGATTGGATGATTGACAGGAGGTGAACAATGGGAATAAAGGGTGCTTTTTCTGGCTGGCTGTGGGATACTAGTCGTGTTCCACAGGAGTCAATGCTGGCACCACTTCTTTTCATGTTATATGTCAATGACTTCGATGATGGGATTGATGGCATTGTAGCCAAGTTTGTTGACACTATGAAGATAGGTGGAGGGGTTGGTAGTATTGAGGAAGCAGGGTGTCTGCAGTGTGATATATATCCATTTCTAGCTCAAGTTTGCTAAGCTTGTTTTCTAAATAGCAGTTGCCGTTGTTGTAAGTAAACATTGCCATCTGATCTGATGAACTAGTGGTGCCAGAGACAATGACCTGAACTTGTATCAAGAAATAATAAGAACTGTTTGTGGGGAAGAAGATTTTAAAGATGGGCTTTCACGCGTCATTGTCACGTGTTTATGTAAAATTATAATAGTGACATTCCTTTGCGATTTGGGAAATGTGGTAGATGGAATATAGTGTATGGAACTATATGGCCATGCACTTTGGCAGAAGGAATAAAAGCATAGACTATTTAGTAAATGGGGAGAAAATTCAAAACTCAGAGTTGCAAAGGCCTTGAAGATTGAGTCGATGGTAAGGAAGGCAGACGCAATGTTAGCACTCATTTCAAGAATATAAATGCATGGTTGTAATGCTGAGGCTTTATAAGGCATTTGCCAGACCGCACTTGGAGCATTAAGAACAGTTTTGGGCCCCTTATCTAAGAAAAATTGTGCAGGCATTGGGGAGGATCCAGGGAAGATTTACGAGAATGATTCCTGGAATGAAAGGGTTAATGTATGAGGAGCATATGATGGCTCTGCGTCTGTATTGGCTGAATTTAGAAGAATGGGGGGGGGGGGAATCTCAGTGAAACGCATTACTGTAAATATTGAAAGGCCTAGATGGACTAGATATGGAAAATACGTTTCCTACAATGGGGAGTCCAGGATCACAGGGCATAGTTTAGAATAGAGGGACATCCATTTAGACCAGAGATGTCTTTAGCCAGAAGGTAGAGAATCAGTGGAATTCATTTCCACAGATGGCTGTGGAGGCCAAGTCAATGGGTATATTTAAAGCAGAGGTTGATAGGTTCTTGATTAGTCAGGGTGTCAAAGATTACAGAGAGGAGACAGGAGAATGGGATTGAGAGAAATAATAACTTAGCCATGTTGGAATGGCAGAGCAGACTTGATGGGCTGAATGGCTGACATCTGTTCCTATGTCTTATGATCTCATAGTCTTATCCTGGAAGTGCAGGTGAATTTGTGCTTCATCTGAGAGTGTGGTCCCTATTGTGAGATGGAAAGAGGTAAAAATTGAAGGGTACTCCCTCCGGTAGTTGCTGGGAAGGGGAGCAGTATGAGTGGAGATGAAAGAGTGAACTGGGGACTGTAGGGGGTTATAAGATAATTTTCAGAATGATAAAAAAGGGGAGGAGCAGACAGAAAGATATGCCTGGTGGAGGCATCGTGTTGGGGTCGTATTGTAAAGAGCATTTGCTGAATTTGGAGGCTGATAAATTACAGGTGGAAAACACAAAAAAAATCCAATCTCTGCTGTACATAGAAGGACAGAAATGGGAGCAAAAACACAGAAAGAGGAACATAAGCAATGGAAAACATTGTCAGCTGTGGAAACCATGGGTAAGGCACAAAGAAGATGGGTTAGTGTAGAAAGTATCATTACCAGAATAGATGCAACGGAGCTAGAGAAACAGGAAGGGTGGAATTGAACCCCTGCTGTAGGTGAGATAGCTGTAGGAGAAGCTGGAGGTGAGATAGCTGTAGGAGAAGCTGGAGGTGAGATAGCTGTAGGTGAGATAGCTGTAGGAGAAGCTGGAGGAGAGATAGCTGTAGGTGAGATAGCTGTAGGAGAAGCTGTAGGTGAGATAGCTGTAGGAGAAGCTGTAGGTGAGATAGCTGTAGGAGAAGCTGGAGGTGAGATAGCTGTAGGAGAAGCTGGAGGTGAGATAGCTGTAGGTGAGATAGCTGTAGGAGAAGCTGGAGGAGAGATAGCTGTAGGTGAGATAGCTGTAGGAGAAGCTGTAGGTGAGATAGCTGTAGGAGAAGCTGGAGGTGAGATAGCTGTAGGAGAAGCTGGAGGTGAGATAGCTGTAGGTGAGATAGCTGTAGGAGAAGCTGGAGGAGAGATAGCTGTAGGTGAGATAGCTGTAGGAGAAGCTGGAGGTGAGATAGCTGTAGGAGAAGCTGGAGGTGAGATAGCTGTAGGTGAGATAGCTGTAGGAGAAGCTGGAGGAGAGATAGCTGTAGGTGAGATAGCTGTAGGAGAAGCTGGAGGTGAGATAGCTGTAGGAGAAGCTGGAGGTGAGATAGCTATAGGAGAAGCTGGAGATGAGATAGCTGTAGGTGAGATAGCTGTAGGAGAAGCTGGAGGTGAGATAGCTGTAGGAGAAGCTGGAGGTGAGATAGCTGTAGGTGAGATAGCTGTAGGAGAAGCTGGAGGAGAGATAGCTGTAGGTGAGATAGCTGTAGGAGAAGCTGGAGGTGAGATAGCTGTAGGAGAAGCTGGAGGTGAGATAGCTGTAGGTGAGATAGCTGTAGGTGAGATAGCTGTAGGAGAAGCTGGAGGAGAGATAGCTGTAGGTGAGATAGCTGTAGGAGAAGCTGGAGGTGAGATAGCTGTAGGAGAAGCTGGAGGTGAGATAGCTATAGGAGAAGCTGGAGATGAGATAGCTGTAGGAGAAGCTGGAGGAGAGATAGCTGTAGGTGAGATAGCTGTAGGAGAAGCTGGAGGTGAGATAGCTGTAGGAGAAGCTGGAGGTGAGATAGCTATAGGAGAAGCTGGAGATGAGATAGCTGTAGGAGAAGCTGGAGGTGAGATAGCTGTAGGTGAGATAGCTGTAGGAGAAGCTGGAGGTGAGATAGCTGTAGGAGAAGCTGGAGGTGAGATAGCTATAGGAGAAGCTGGAGATGAGATAGCTGTAGGAGAAGCTGGAGGTGAGATAGCTGTAGGTGAGATAGCTGTAGGAGAAGCTGGAGGTGAGATAGCTGTAGGAGAAGCTGGAGGTGAGATAGCTATAGGAGAAGCTGGAGATGAGATAGCTGTAGGAGAAGCTGGAGGTGAGATAGCTGTAGGAGTCTGTGGGCTTGTACAGGATGATGGTTATTAACCTTTCCTCTGAGATGGACATAGAGAAGTTGAGAAAGAAAAGGGAAGAGCTAGAGATGGACCACGTCAAAATGAGAGCTGGTTGAAAATTGGCACAACTCTTTGAGTTATGTACAGAGCAGGAAGCAGAACCAACATAGTCATTAGTGTACTGGAATAATGAAGTGCCAAAGGGGACCAAAGTAGTACTGAACTAACAACAATTGCACATATCCCACAAGGAGATAGGGAAAGCTGGAATCAATGCAGGTTTAACCAAGCAAAGGAGGAGATGGACTGCTTATTCTACATAATCTTTTATCCATTTATAATCATGCCTTTGCTTAGCTTCCCTGGCCATCTATACTACTAGGCTCTATTACCCCATGTGGTAGTATTCTCAACATCCTCCATGTTGTGTTTTTTTTCTTAAGTTACTAAGAAATTTCTTCATGACCATCTTACCTCTGTCTTCAATCTTAGAAAACAATTTTGCAATGTCAACTCTATCCAAATCTTTTATAACTCTGCAAACCTTAATCTGCTCTTTCAATCTTCTAATTCTTGAGAAGCAGTCCCAGCCTGTTGAATGCTCTTTAATAGGTCTCTTCATCTGCTTAGTTCTGGTAACTTTCTCCTAAACATTCCTTGCACCTTCTGCTGATCCTCTTTTATAATATGGAGTTCAGAATTATTATAGCACTTGCATTATCTTCAAGAAATTTTAAATATCTTCTTTAGTTTTCAGTTCTAAGCCTTTAGTAACCCTTATTCGCCTACTTTTAGTGACTTCAGGATAATGTTGAGTGTTGCTTTATCCAATTATGAAACTTTATTTCTAAGGGTATTCAGTTCCAACCAAAATGGATTACCTCATCTACCAATTACGAGCCAATTTATTAATCTATTCCTATATATTGTTGCAATCTTCCTCCATATTAATCACAACCCCAAATTTACCTATTGTTAAATTTAAACTTCTAATGTAGTTAAATAAACTGTGCATGTAAATGAAGAATGGTTCAGCATGAATCCTTTTGGAATACCACTTACCACCATCTGACAACAACAGTATCATTCTGTTGCTAAACTGAGATCACAAATTCTAATTGTTGTTTGGTAAACACAAGGTGCTCTCAGTATTTAGATGATCTGCAGCTGGAAGTCACAACCTTCAGCTTTCATTCTTCTTTATTTTAAAAGAGTGGTTATTAAGTCTACTCTAAGGTTACAGACATTCTGGCTCCTGTGACACATGAATGTCATTGATTATCTTTTTAAGGAGTGACATAGATATTTGACTGCCCTCTTAAACGTGACAGAGAAGGGTGAACAATGAGAAATGCGTATTAGTGATAAAGTATTTTATATTGCTAAACACCCACTATTACTTGAAAACAATACTTTCATAGGAATTCTGAATCTTGTAAAACACAATGTATTGTTATTCACTGTAGGCACACATCCCCCCACTAAGATTGTGACACTTCATGTCTTTTTTTAACAAGGACAACTATTGCATACGGCTTGGCTTTGATATTTTGTGTTATCTTTTTGTAATATCCTTTGAACTGCACGGCCGGAAGTTAGGTAGAGCGTGTGACATGTGATAGACAAGAAAGTCTTACTGATATTACCAGTAACCTGTGTATTTTCTGATGATGCAGAAGGCCATTCAGCCCAGTGATTCACTGTCAGATCTCAGAGTATGTCCACCAATTCCCAACCAATATTTGTTTTTCTTGCAAATGTTGTCTCTCATATTCCCATCTTTTCTCCAGATTATATCATAAATCTACACTGGCTGCAATATCCTGTGTCCAGTTAACCTAGCAAACAGCATGACATGGGCATGTGGGAGGAAACCAGAGCCACTGGGGAGACCCCGTATTCACAAGAAGTACATGCAATCTTCACACAACTGAAGCCCTCCAGTCCTGGCGATACCACTATGAATCTCTTCTGCTCCTTTTCCCTCTTAAATATGTGTACCATTACCAAAGCCTTATAACTGTTGGTGACAAGCAATTAAATGGTGTGCAAGGTTTGTGATTGGATTTAAACTCCTGGATTTCAAAAATCCATGCAGCAATATTCCAGGATAATTACAGAGATACTTGTTGCAGAAAAATACCATCATATCTATCTCCTCTCTCTCTCTCTCTCATTCTAATGCTCTTTCTTTCTGCAGGTTATAATCCCCTTCTGCATGCACACCCTGCTATACACTAAGTGACAGCTTTTATGACTCAATAACTTTGTCCATCTTACCCAAATAAACCTAAGATTGTCCTCTGGCTGTCTTCACATGTTATTGAAAAAGAACAAAAAGGAGTTTTTGTTTCTGGCTGAATGTACAGCTTCCTGTATTCTGGCTACTTGATATGCTATAGAGACATCCAAAGAAATCATACATGTTGCATCTCCTCAGATAACAGGCATGCTTTCTTCTAACAGATCCATTGTTTTGAACAAGAATGAATTTGTATTTACATAAGATCACTCGTGAGGTTAGGATCTCTCCATCCAATTTAGTGGATTGTAAAGTGGTGAGTGTTATAGAACCCAGTTGCCCGAGCCCCCAAGAACCCCACTGAGTCAGCAGGACATCATGCTTAAAGAGTGGACTATATCATGCCCAGTTTATTCCTTTGTGCTGATCAGGATGACTTACTTCCTTAGGTATTAACTACAATGAATAACGCTTTTGAGATGATTATATTAAACTGTTAGCCTGGTTAGAGATGGAAAAATTCTAATCCCTCAGGCTCCATTCAGATTTCAATTGACCATGAATACACCTCACATTATTGCACTCTTGTAGAATGTTTAACATATTACACCTTACAGCCACTGCTTAGCTATGGTGGATCCAGATTTGCTTCCAATCTTTTAGACTGAGCTATGATGGTCACCATAACGGAAAGTCCACAAGCTCATGCAACTTTCTTACAGCAGGCAGACTATGATGCCCGTCAGTGTATGAAGCTGATGGCATCAATGCCCAAATGGATCTCAACTCTGCGCGCAGTGTGAAGTGTCATGATCCAACTCCATCAACAACTTCAATCAAACTGCTTAAATAGATCTGCTGGCAACCCAGACAGAATGCTAGAGGAACTCAGCAGACCCGGCAGCACCGGTATAGCTGACGTTTTCCGCCGAACTGGAGATATAAAGATGAGGAGTAGATTTAGACGGTGGGGGAGGGTAGAGGGAAACACAAAGTAATAAGTGAAACTGGGAGGGGGAGGGGTGAAGTAAAGAGTTGGGAAGTTGATTAGTGAAAAAGATACATATAAAAATAGTTAAATTAATCAAATACTGCAAAAATAAAAATAAAAAAGTAGCGAGGTAATGTTCATGGGTTCAATGTCGGATGGTAGAGGGGAAAAATCTGTTCCTAAATCACTGAGTAGGTGCCTTCAGGCTTCTACACCTCTCAAACAATTACCGCCGTTGTGCCTTCTTTGTAGCTGCGTTGATATGTTGGGCACAGGATACATCCTCAGAGATATTGACACCCAAGAACTTGAAATTGCTCACTCCTTCCACTTCTGATCTCTCTGTGAGGACGGTTGGGTATTTCTTGAGGACCACAATCAATTCTTTGATCTTACTGATGTTGAGCTCTCTAGCCTGGTGGATATATTTGCTACAGTATATTTGCCTACTGCAAACTCTGGCCTTAGAAGAGTGACATTATATAGAGTATTAAGATCTGTTCACAATGACCAATATTTTACATCTACTAGCAAATGTAACATAAATGAAATTAATTTTCAGAACATTTTGGTATCTAATTCATTTGTTAAGTTCCAGACAAGACAAAGGACAGCCCTCCATCTACAAAACCCTCAACTCGACCTGAGCCACTGAGAATCTCCAGTGTATTGCTCTCTAGGTTTTGTATAGCCAAATGGATATTAATTGTTGGATGTTTTCCTTAAAGTTGGGGGCCACCCAAATTCTTAAGTCCTTCAGCTATCAAAATTGTTTATGTTTCTTCTCCAAGGGGATTTACAACCAGGCCATTACTTCCCCCTTTGAATTTTACCTGCATGGTTCAGATTTTGAATGAAGAAGCAGTTTTACCTGACATGCAGATGTCAGGGTGAGAGAACAACCCTGATCTTTTCACCATATCCCAGAGACAGAGTGTGAATTTATATTTTCTAAGATGACAAAAAGAGGCCATTTATCCATGAATCCTATGCTGGTTCTCTTCGGCCTAGACCGTCCATGCCAACCATGTTGTTCACCCAGCTAGTCCCAATTTCCTGTGTTCAGTCCACACCTCTCTAAGACCTGCCACCCAGGTATTTTTTAAATAATACTATTATACCTGCTCTAATCTCTGCCTCTGGCAGTTCATCCCATATACTCACCACTCTCTGTACAAAGAAGTTGCCCCACATATCCATTTTAAGTCCTTTTCCCCTCACCCTAGTTTTGGACTTCCCTGGCCCGTGGAAAAGCTCGCTGTCATCTAACTTATTCGTGCCTAAGGTTGGCCCCCATTCTCCTGTCTTCCAAAAAATAAAGAGCTAGCCTGGCCAACCTCTCCCTATACCTCAGGCCCTCTAGTCTGGGTAATAGTCTCAACAATATGTTCTGCTCTCTTTCTGGTTTAATCATGTCTTTCTTGTAACAGGACAATCAAAACTGTACACTGTACTGCAAGTGTGGCCTCACCAAAACTTACACCATTGCAACACAACTCTCAAGTTAATCCCTTCCCCCTTTTCCCTCCGACCCATTTCTTCCCTACTATTCTTATCCTTCTACCAGCCAACTCTATTAGAGACAATTTACAGAATCCAATTAACTTACCAACTCACACATCTTTGGGGTGTGGAAGGAGACCAGAGGACCCAGCTGAAACCCACACACTCAGAAATAGCTGCAAGCTCCACAAAGACAGCACCAGGAGTCAGGATCAGACCTGATGAACTGGATCTGTGAGGCAGCCTGTTCACCTTCAACCAAAGGGTTTAAATGAGACAAAGCCAAGTATGCTATCTAATGACAGATATGACACATGACAACATTCCCCATCATGTAATGATATCCATGTACCACTCCCAAAGAAATCAATTCTTTGGGGAGTTAAATGGTTTGCAATAATCATTGAGTGCTGGGAAGGTACTACCTAGATATTTTAGGTTTATGTTATTGACACAGATTTCAAACCAAGGTCATTAAAAAGGAAGCTTATAGCTTTAAAAGGGTCATTACTCAATTGCCATTAGCTCTATAACAATATTATTCTTTTTTTATTGATTTTCCTGTCCATTTCAAACTGGTTCCACTTCTTCCAAATAAGCATCCAATAATTACTTGCTCTCTCAGCCTGACATTGCAGTGAAATACGAGTGGTTGTTATTTCCATAATGCTTTGTTATGGCTTTTAAAAATTATAGTTTCTTAACAAATGTAATTGGATAGTAGGTGCATATACTGAAAACTGTTATGGAGGGAAAAGAATCATGGTGCCTTGGAAGAGGTTATGCAGGAGCTGTGAATCAGAAGACCTCTATTACCCTTCACTCATCTCATAAATTCATAAAATATGCAGACACTCACCATATATCAAGGAAATTGCCAAAAGCAATTATATAATGGGTAACTAATTCTACATTCACCATACTCTGGTGAAAAACTCAATTAAAACCTCAATATTTTTAAGTGCAATTTGTACTGGTATGGCAGGGGGTGGTGGCTACTGCACAGGATTGAAATAAGCTGCAAAAGATGTAAACTCAGTCAGCTCCATCATGGACACTGGCATCCGTAGTATCCAGGACATCTTCAAGGAGTGATGCTTCAAAATGGTTGATTGATTGTGTGGTGAACTCTATGTGTTATGAACTGGAATTTTGCCTGCATTGAGACCTTGATCCTATTTGTAAGCCAATGTAGGTAAAATTCCAGACCATAATGCAAAGGGTTTGACATGCAACCAATCAGCAATGAGACCCTTCCCTATGCCACAATTGAATTTTCGTAATGATGACCAATCAGCTGCTTGATAAGTATATAAAGGCCAAGCATTCGGAGGACACACTGCAAATGAACATCGCACTGACCTTGCCAAGATCGGAGAACAACTCAACCCAGCCATAAATTGTATCGTTAACTGCACAGAAATGCTGAGGTTTGTAGGGTAAAGCAATTGGGAGAAATGTACATAATTCACAACCACCAATGTTGAGTTGTGGTTTCGCTTTAAGAGGACGGTCGGATGTGATGTTGTTGTTACATGAAGATTTTTAGCACGCTTTTGTGTTTAGGTTTTGGAGTTCAATAAAGTGTGTTACGGGTTTCATTAAACATATATAATGCCCTGGTTATGATTTTTACTACTATGCTGTAGGTATTTCATTTTAGCAGTTCTGTAAGAGCAGTCTATTCTGCTTTCAGCCTGTTTGGGTTTGAGCTAAGATAAGGGGCTTTGTTGTTCAACTTACGAATGTGATGTCAACCAATCAAGATGGTGGAATTGGGAGAAGGTTCTAGAGGGCACTGTGTGGAGAGATGTTTCTGATAGACACTGGTATGGGTCGAGGGCTTTTTGGCGGGAGATGGGAGAAGACAGGAGGGAAGGTGGCTGAGGATGCTGTCCATATTACACAAGGTGTTTTGTGCAGATGAATGGCTCAAGGAGATAGGACCAATACTCCCGTGGGTGAGCACATTTGTTTGAGACAGATGTAAAGCGACATTCGGAGGGTAGTGCATGCATTCACGCAGACCGAGAGTCCAACACATGAGTTAAATACAACTTCAAGGTGAGCTCCAATTTATGTGCACATTTTACTCTTTAATTATATTGGGCTCTTCTGTTTTTTTTTAATAACTGTTTGGTTAAGTTAACATTCATAAATATAGCTTCTTTACAATTGTATGCAGTGTATGGTTTGATATTTCTTGCCAACGGGCAATTGCATGGGGGCAATATGTTACATAATATTCACACAAATCGGGATTTGCCTAGGCGAGACATCCCAACCTCACGGGTTTGGTGGGACCCAAGTCATATCGACCCTAGACCACTGAGTCCGGTGGCTGTTAGCAAGTGGCTACCGAGCTGCACCTCTAGAGACGCCTGGCAAAAAGGGGTTTCATTGTGGGGGTTATTGTCTGGGATTGAATTAGCTGAATACTGCATAATTGCTCTAAAAATTGATTAATTGGTTTTGTGTTAAGTCTGTGTTAAACATTTGTCCGGGAAAGTGATATGGACGCCGCAGAGATTAAGCGTTGGTACGATTCAAAGAGGTTACTCATAACTAATGCTTGTGTTCCGAGCAGGGTGGATATTCACAGCTCAGATTAATTATTGGTTAGGGTTTTAAGTACCGTTAAAGCAGTAGGGAATGTTTCAATCATGGAATGGAAGTTTGACCAAATGGTGGGCAAAGATGTTGTTTTAGTTCAGACTAACAATGGTGTGACGGGAGTGGGTCTGCCTGGTACCATTGAAGTACTTGGAGAGGCAGGGCCATGGGCCGTTAGAGAAGCGGGGGGGGACATAGACGTGGGTGCTGAATAGGAAGTCCAGTTTTCTGTATCTGACAGCAGAGACTTTAAAGACAAGTTGCTCTCATTTCTGCGGAGTGAGGGGAAGGAGTCGTCTGACATGAAAGGTCCAATGTGTCCTTCAGCGGTTGACTTAAAATCTAAGCTCGTTTTGGCTATTACATCACTGGTTGATAAATGCCAAAATATATATGCAAAGAGCCAATGTTATTGTAGGCTGGGAGTATTCTCTGGGGTTAAGCCCACACCCAAAGGGAAAGAAGAATATAAGGCTTGGGCTGAGCAGACATCTTGTTAAATTCTAAGCAAGCTCAGAATTCAAATCAACCGCTGAAGTACTTATTAGACCTTTTCAGATCAGATAGCTCCTGCCCCTCACTCCGCAGAAACGAGAGCAACTTGCCTTTAAAGTCTCTGCCATCAGCTACAGGAAACTCGGCAGCTAATGGATGAATGGCAGTGCTCAGATAATACGAGAAAAGTGAGACTAGTAGAGAGTTAAAGGGCCCGGTGACAGATATAGTGATGCTCCTCAAAGCAGAAAATCCATTAGCCACATCAGCTAATTAACTGCAAGCTCTGGAAGATGCTTTTGGCACCTTGGAAAGTGTATTTGATCTTAGGATGAAGTTCAGGCACACATTTCAGGAGGAAGGAGAGAAGCTGTCTACCTACATTTTCAGGTAGGAGAAGCTGCTGCACGTTTGTGCCACAAAGAGAGCATTCAGCTTTCTGAGGAAGATCACTTGAGGATGGAGCAGATGTCACATGATGTGATTGCTCTACATCTTCGAATGGCCCTCAAGATGCACCCTCCTCCATCTTTTACCCCGTTACTCAGAGAAGTTAGAGAGGAGGAACACACAATGGAGGAGTGGGAGGCCCCTGTCAGCAGGGCACTGTCCTCGGTAGTAGCCTCTATTGCAGAAATGATCACTAATGCCACACAAACGGTGGTTTTGCAGGACGTCGTGAAACATCTGTGGGCCGAAGCATTTCGAATAATAGCGAGTGGTGCTGACACCAAGCATTACAAGGCCGGTAGGAAGCCAGACATACAATGGCAAAGGCTGCTACTGAGTGGGGTCCCTTGACTAGAGAAGTGACCGGTATTTTCTGTTACAACTGGGGAGAAAATAGATATTTCAAGCATGAGTGTGAGGGACAGGATAATCTTTGGAAGGTAAATCAGTGGTTAATCAAACAGTGAAGAGGTAAAATTACGGAGGGATTCAGTGAAGGAACGGGCTAGTGTTTCGGAGAGGATACGTTCCAATCAGTGCTTGAAGGGAAATAATAAAGTACAAAACACTATTCTTGAAGGTTTAGTGGGACCAACCTCTGATGTATCCATACAGTTTGAAGGTATTTGTTCTAGAGCCATACTTGACACAGGTTCTCAAGTTATTTGCCTTATAGATCGTTTTACAACAGGTATTTGATGTATTTACCATTGACGCCATCAGTGCCCTTAAGATTTGGGGGCTTAGTACTGATGGGTACTCATATGATGCTTACTTGTCGTTTAAGCTGTAGTTCTTAGAAGCAGATATTGGAGTAACTGAGACAATTGACACACCAATGTTGGTCTGCCCGGATCCGATTGAAAAGGTTACAAATACTGCCATTGTGAGAAGGATCCTGGGAGCATGCAAGGAGAGAAATGGAGAGAACTTTTTGAAAACTTTGTCCATTTACCCCGCATTCAGAGCTGCTTTTGAGAAGATGCAAGTTCCTCCAAAGAAGGATGAAGAACAGAAACGAGGAACTGTGTGATACACCCAGTCTAAACCTGTCATATTACGTCCTGGAGGATTAGATAGAGTGACAGAAACCCCAGAATCTTCCGGAATGTCTGGGGAATGGAAAAGGAGATTAGCTGAGAAGATGTTGAGACACGAAGATGTGTTTGCTACTGACGAGTCTGGTGTTGGTTAGTCCAGGAGTACTTGCCACACTGTTGGAGCAAGCAAGGACACCATTTTCCAAGAGAGGTCTTGCCGGTGAGCACCAGCCGAGGTTGAAGATGTTTGACAGCACTGGCTTAAGCTGACCGGAGTTAAATTCAGTCATGCAGCGAGGGACCTGAGCCACCAGAAGACATGAATGATAAACAGGGGAGGCTCCCTCCAATGGACAGGAAGGGTCACAAGGGGTGGTTGAAGATGAAGGAGCTGAAGATGGGATAAGGAGGTCTCAAAGAGACAGGACACCCCCAGATAGGCCGGCCTATGATACACTGGGGTAACAGAGTGTTGTGTCTATCCCCCAAGTGAAATATGTCACTACCATTTACAAATGGATTGCAGGTCCTGACCTTATGAAATTCCTTTGAAAACTCTGTTTGTCATAAGGAGGTGGCTAAGAACGGACCCAAGTGCAAGACACAGACACTGAAGTTCTAGGGACAGGACTAGGATACAGGCTGAGGGCAAGGACATGGACACGAAAACCGGGAACCTGGAAAAAGACTGGACAAGAGAGCTAGGAGCCCGGGCTTGGACTCCGAGCCAGAGACTGGACAAGGACCCAGTACCTGGGTCTTGCCTCTGGCTCGGACCCCAGAACTAGGCAAGGACAAGGCTTGGCAGGCAGGCAGGACGAGGCTGGAGTCTTCAGGCTTGAGGCTAGAGGTGAGGCTTGGCAGGAGGCAGGAGGCTGGAGTCTTCAAGCTTGAGGATAGAGGCGAGGCTTGGCAGGAGGCAGGAGGCTGGAGTCTTCAGGCTTGAGGCTAGAGGTGAGGTGAGGCTTGGCAGGAGGCAGGAGGCTAGAGTCTTCAGGCTTGAGGCTAGGCAGGAGGCTGGCGGCTCCTCCTGGGCAGGGCGCGGTTCTCCTGGGCAGGGCGTGGATCACCACCCGAAGGAGGCAAGGGACGGGAAGGGACAGAACCAACCGCAGGTAACGGCAAGACGGCCTGGCTTACCCGACAGAGGCAAGGGACAGGAAGGGACAGAACCAACCGCAGGTAATGGCAAGACAGTCTGGCTTACCCAACGGAGGCAAGGGACAGGAAGGGAGCTAGGTACGGGGTGGCTCCAGGACAAGACAGCAAGACAAGGCGAGGCTTCAGGCAATGCAAGGCAAGACGAGAACTTCAGGCGAGGCGAGAGTTACCGGCAAGACAAGGCAGGGCTTCAGGCGAGAAAACAGAAGGCAGAGGAAGGGATACAAGGAGTAAGGACAAGAACAATCCAGCAGCCACGCCCTGGTCTCTGAAGGTATTTATGCAGCCAGGCCCAACGAGTATCAGCTGCCTCAATTAGGGCTCAACAAAAATAGAAACGGGGTAGACAGGAAAACCTGGAGCAAGGGTCGATGGACCGGACCGTGAACCAGAATATGGACTTCACGGACCGGACCATGACAGTGTTATTAATGACGGGTTGATAAATTTCAAAGTCATGAAGACATGGCTACTTTTGATGGGAGAGAATGTAATGCCCTGGTTAAGATTTTTACTGCTATGCTGTAAGTATTTCATTTTAGCAGTTCTGTAAGAGCAGCCTGTTCTGCTTTCAGCCTGTTTTAGTTTGAGCTAAGATAAAGGGCTTTGTCGTTCAACTTATGCATGTTCTGTTAGCCAATCAGGATGGTGGAATTGGGAGAAGGTTCTAGAAAACACTGAGCAGAGAAGTTTTTGTGATGGACACTGGTGTGGGTCGAGGACTTTTTGGTGGGAACTGGGAGAAGACAGGAGGGAAGATGGCTGAGGATGCCGTCCCTGTTACACAAGGTGCTTTGTGCAGATGAATGGCTTCAAGTAGGAAGGACCAATACTCCCGTCGGGGAGCCAGTTTGTTCGAGATGGATTTTGAGCGACATTTGGCAGGTGGTGTGTGCTTTCACACATCGGCTTCACTCCATCTGCGGTCCAACGCACGAGTTAAAGACAGCTTCAATATGAGTTCCAACTTATATGCAAATTTGCCTGTTTAATTATAATGGGCTCTTCTGCTTTCTTCACTTTCTTTTCTTTAATAACTGCTTGGTTAAGCTAACATTCATAAATATACTTTATAATTGTATGCAGTGTATGGTTTGATATTTCTTGCCAATGGGCAATTGCATGGGGACAGTAAGTTACACAGATCGGGGTTCGGGTGGGTGAGACAGCCCAACCTCCCGGGTTTGGCGGGACCCAAGTCACAATCTACTCCAGATGTACAGAGTCTGAGAAAGGAGGTTTTCTCACTGCTGAGTCCGGTGGCCACCTATGAGGGGTTAATGAGCTGCATCTCAAGAGACGCCCAGTAAAAAAGGGTTTCACTTAAAACGCCTCACTTTGTTTTATTTTCAAAAGCCTGAATCGGTGACCCTGATGAGATAGGACAATTCCGGAGATATTGAACATGTCACCCAACGTAGTCATTTTGAAATTGCCAATCCCTTTTGGGAGAAAACTGCTGTCACTTGGTTTGTATAAGCTGAGGCCCAGTTCACCGTGTGAGAGAGCTCTGCTGACAACACCAAATATTATTACATGGTAGTGCCGTTCAGCAACTCCACGGTGGTGAGAATGGTGAACCTGCATGAGCACCCGCCTGAGAAAATTAAACACCGATCACTGACAACTCACCTTTTACAGACTTCAGGACTATCGGAGTCTGAGCCCACCAAACAGTTGCCCTCCTTACCCAGTCCCAGTGATGGGAGGTCTTTGGAGCTAATGCACCACATGCTGCCCCTCTTGGGAAATTACCATCCTTGTCTTACTTTTAAAGAAAAGCAAATGCCTGGTCCATTCGGCATCGTCCTTGCTAAAGCACCTGAGAAGATCTGAGAAGGAGCTTGCTAAGATGGCTGATAGAGTCCACTCAGCTAGGCAGTGGTGCATCATTCCGCCTCCTTTCTCTACCTCATTAAGCCCAGTCAGCAAGGCTCCCAACATAAGGATGCCCATGGCTGCGAAACAGATAGAGCCAGGCCTGTGCTTTTACCATGCTCGCTTCGGTAGGAATGCTAGGAAGTGCTGATCGCCTTGCTGTATTGACAGTGCCAGTGCATCGGGAATCAGAAGTCTGTGAACATCATGGGTTCCAGCTGCCAGAGTCATCTACTATTCATTATGGACACACTTTCAGGGCGACACTTCCTGTGTGACTTCCAGGTGCCCAAGTGAGTGTGTTTCCAGAATCACCTTTAGATGAAAAGACAAAGAGCAACAAAACTCTGTTTCAGTGGGCGACGTTACACATGGGATTTCATCCTGGCTAAAGTAGGTAGACCTCTGCTTGGTGCAGATCTCCTGTGTGCCCAAGGACTGTTAGTTGATCTTAAGAACTGCCCGCATGTGAACGTCAAGGACTTTGGGTCATTATCCTGCTCCCCCAGTAGGTTCCCCATAATGACTCTGTTGTGTGCGTGCACCACCACCTCTGAGTTTACTCCACTGCTGGGTGAAATCCCAAACTTCACCAAGCTCACATTCTCCACCACAGTTGCAAAACATGGGGTCGAGCAGCATATTCGCACAACCGGCCCAGCAGTCCATGCATGCGTGCACAGACTGGACCCAGAAAAGCTGGCAACCACGAAGGCTGAGTTTGCCAACAAGTTGTGACTTGGAATTGTACACCGGTCAGATAGCCGCTGGGCTTCACCGCTCCACATGGTCACTAAGTCCGATGGTGTTTGCCACCCATACGGGGATTACAGACGCCTTGAGGAGGGCCACCATCCCCAATCTTTACCTAATCCCACACATTCAGGAGTTTTCAGCCTGAATGATAATTTTTTTCAAAGTTGATCTCATTAGGTGCCCGTGTGCTCGAAGGACATTCCCAAAACAGATGTGATAACCATATTTGTTTACCTGGATGACATACTTGTCACCAGTCCGTCCAAATCTGAACACGTGTCTCATCTCTGCAAACTATTCAAGCACTTAAGCCAGCACAGGTTGATTATTCGTCCTGCTAAATGCCAGTTTAGGTTGTCAACCAGTGACTTTCTTGGCCATCACATCTCCGCAGAAGGTGCAAAACCCTTCCCATCAAAGGTAGCTGCTATTATGGATTTTCCACTGCCCCGCACTACTAAAAAGCTACAAGAGATTTTAGGTATGGTGAATTTCTATCACCACTTCATTGCACAAGCTGCTGAACTTTTGCTCCCCTTGTTTACTGCGCTTAAAGGCAATACCCCTAATCAAGTTCTTGACTGGTCTGCGGTTATGACCACAGCATCTGATAATACCAAACCAGCTCTTTCGAACGCAACCTACTGACACACCTGCTCCTCAATGCATCCACAGCCATTACAACTGACGCCTCAGACTATGCTGTGAGTGCCGTGCATGAGCAGTTGGTCAGAGGCATCTAGCAGCCACTTGCCTTCTTCCCGCCAGCTCCATACCCACAATAGGAACTACAGTACACTTGACCGTGAGTTTCTTGGTCTCTATCTGGTTGTCCGCCATCTTCATGTTCTTCAAGAGGGTTGCCATTTCACAGCATTTGTTGACCACAAACCCCTCGTGCTCACAATGGCCAAAATATCAGACCCTTGGTCTGCACGGCAGCAACACCACTTGGCCTACGTACCTGAATTCACAACAGATATACGACATACCAAGGGGAAAAATAATGTCCTGGCTGATTGCCTCTCACAACCAGCCGCTGAGGCTGTACACATTGGGTTAATTATGCTGGCATGGCAGCCAACCAAGTTATTGATCCAGATGTCCAGGCTTACTGAACAGCAGTCACGGGCCTGCGGTTGGCTGACATTAAGTATGAGGAATCTGGGGTTTCTCTCCTGTCTGATATTTCAACCAATTACCCTCGCCCCATCATGCCCCTAATCTGGAGATGGATTAATTTTGAATCCACACATTGCCTCTTGCTCAGTTTGGCATCCCATCTGCTATTTCCTCTGACTGCAGTCCCTAATTAATCTCAGACCTCTGGGCTGCAATGGCCCAGTAGTTCGACATTAGGATACATTGTACCACAACATATCACCCGCAGTCCAATGGCCAATGCGAGTCTTTTTACCGCTCCTTAAAGACTGCTCTCAGGGCTTTCCTGACTGATGAGTGTTGGCATGATCGGCTCTCATGAGTCCTGATCGGGCTCAAAACCGCTCCAAAGGAAGACCTGCAGTCGTCCAAGGCTGAGTTGGCATACGGGCAGCCATTATGAGTGCCAGGTAATTTCACTTCTGACTTCACGACCACTTGGTCAGCCTCCCAAAAGCATTCAATCCCTTTGCACTATTCTTACCTCCCATCATGGCGCACAACACCCTCGGGTTCCTGTTAACCTACAAAGCATATTCTGGTTGTTTGTTTTTGTCCACTGTGATGCACACCAACCTCTCCGCACCCCACCCCAGGCCCCCTTATAATGGACCATTTCTCATTTTGGAATGAGGAGAAAAGACTTTTATCATAGATAAGAGGGGTAAATCTGAACATATTTCGGTAGATCACATTAAACCGGCCCAGCAAGATTTGGAGTCACAACAGCCAAAGTAGGAAGCCTTTGGCTCAACGGGGCTTAGGTGATAAAGGGTCGAGGCCAGGTAGGTTGTCTGTTTAAAATAAAGTCAGAGAGTATGTGTGTGAGGCTGGTTTTCTGCGCTCAGTGTCAGATATGGGAGGTCCTAGAGACTCCCAGCCTCCTGGACAACTACATCTGCAATAGGTGCATCGAGCTGCAGCTCCTTAGAGACCGCGTTAGGGAACTGGAGCTGCAGTTGGATGATCTTCGTCTGGTCAGGGAGAGTGAGGAGGTGATAGAGAGGAGCTATAGGCAGGTAGTCACACCGGGGCCTGGGGAGACAGAGAAGTGGGTAACAGTCAGGAGAGGGAAGTGCAAGAAGCAGATACTAGAGAGTACCCCAGTGGCTGTCCCCCTTAACAATAAGTATTCCTGCTTGAATACTGTTTGGGGGGGATGGCCTACCTGGGGAAGCAACAGTGGTCGTGCCTCTGGCACAGAGTCTGGCCCTGTGGTTCAGATGGGTAGGGAAGGGAAGAGGATGGCAGCAGTGATAAGGGACTCTATAGTTAGGGGGTCAGATAAGCAATTCTGTGGACACAGGAAAGAAACACAGATGGTAGTTTGCCTCCCAGGTGCCAGGGTCCGGGATGTTTCTCATTGCGTCCACGATATCTTGAAGTGGGAAGGAGAACAGCCAGAGATCGTGGTACATATTGGTACCAACGACAAAGGTAGGAAAAGGGAGAAGGTCCTGACAAAAGACTACACAGAGTTAGAAAAGAACTTGAGAAGCAGGACCTCAAAGGTAGTAATCTCAGGGCAGTGAGTATAGGAATAGAATGAGGTGGAGGACAAATGCGTGGCTGAGGGATTGGAGTAGGGGGCAGGGATTCAGATTTCTGGATCATCGGGACATCTTCTGGGGCAGGTGTGACCTGTACAAAAAGGATGGGTTGCACTTGAATTAGAGGGGGACTAATATCCTGGTGGGAAGATTTGCTAAGGCTAGAATTGCTGGGGGGTGGGAACAGAACTGAAGTGACAGAGGAAAGGGAGGTTGGCTCACAAATAGAGAAAGCTTGGAGACAATGCAAAAGTGAGGATAGGCAGATGATAGAGAAGGGACGTGCTCAGTCCGACGGTTTGAGATCTGTCTATTTTGATGCGAGGAGTATCATGAATAAAGCAGATGAGCTTACAGCATGGACCAGCACTTGGAGCTATGATGTTGTGGCCATTACAGAGACTTGGATGGTGCAGGGGCAGAAATGGCTACTTCAAATGCAAGGCTTTAGATGATTCAAAAAGGACAGGGAAGGAGGCAAAGAGGTGGGGGCGTGGCACTGTTGATCAGAGATAGTGTCACAGCTGCAGAAAAGGAGGAAGTCATGGAGGGGTTGTCTACGGAGTCTCTGTGGATGGAAGTTAGGAATAGGAAAGGGTCAATAACTCTACTGGGTGTTTTTTATAGAGAACCCAGTAGTAACAGGGACATCAAGGAGCAGATAGGGAGACAGATTCTGGAAAGGAGTAATAATAACGGGGTTGTCGTTGTGGGAGGTTTTAATTTCCCAAATAACGATTGGCATCTCCCTATAGCAAGGTGTTTAGATGGGGTGGAGTTTTTTAGGTGTGTTCAAGAAGGTTTCTTGACACAATATGTAGATAAGCCTACAAGAGGAAAGGCTGTACTTGATCTGGTACTGGGAAATGAAGCTGGTCAGTGGGAGAGCATTTCGGAGATAGCAATCACAATTCTATTCCCTTTACCATAGCATTGGAGAGGGATAGGAACAGACAAGTTAGGGAAACTTTTAATTGGAGTAAGGGGAACTATGAGGCTATCAGGCAGGAACTTGGAAACATAAATTGGAAACAGATGTTCTCGGGGAAACTTACTGAAGAAATGTGTTAAACGTTCAGGGGATACTTGTGTGGGGTTCTGAGTAGGTACGTTCCAATGAGACATGGAAAGGATGGTAGGGTACAAGATCCGTGGTGTACAAAGGTCATTGTAAATCTAGTCAAGAAGAAAAGAAAAACGTACGAAAGGTTCAAAAAACTAGGTAATGATATGAATCTAGAAGATTATAAGGCTAGCAGGAAGGAGTTTAAGAATGAAATTAGGAGAGCCAGAAGGGGCCATGAGAGTGCCTTGGCGGACAGGATTAAGAAAATCTACAAGTATGTGAAGAGCAAGAGGATAAGACGTGAGAGAATAGGACCAATCAAGTGTGACAATGGAAAAGTGTGTATGAAACCGGAGGAAATAGCGAAGGTACTTAATGAATACTTTGCTTCAGTATTCACTACGGAAAAGGATCTTAGTGATTGTAGGGATGACTTGCAGTGGAATGAAAAGCTTGAGAATGTAGATATTAAAAAAGAGGATGTGCTGGAGCTTTTGGAAAGCATCAAGTTGGATAAGTTACCGGGTCCGGTCGAGCTGTACCCCAGGTTACTGTGGGAGGCGAGGGAGGAGATTGCTGAGCCTCTGGCAATGAACTTGTGAGGACGGGAGAGGTTCTGGAGGATTAGAGGGTTGCAAATGTTGTTCCCTTATTCAGGAAAGGGAGTAGAGATAGCCCAGGAAATTATACACCAGTGCGTCTTACTTCAGTAGTTCGTAAGTTGATGGAGAAGATCCTGAGAGGCAGGATTTATGAACATTTGGAGAGGCATAATATGATTATGAATAGTCAGCATGGCTTTGTCAAAGGCAGGTCGTGCCTTACGAGCCTGGTTGAATTTTTTGAGGATGTGACTAAGCACAGTGATGAAGGTAGAGCCGTAGATGTAGTGTATATGGATATTAATGAGGCATTTGATAAGGTACCCAATGCAAGGCCTATTGAGAAAGTAAGGAGGCATGGGATCCAAGGGGGCATTGCTTTGCAGATCCAGAACTGGTTTGCCCACAGAAGGCAAAGAGTGGTTGGAGATGGGTCATATTCTGCATGGAGGTTGGTCACCAGTGGTGTGCCTCAGGAATCTGTTCTGGGACCCCTACTCTTGGTGATTTTTATAAATGACCTGGATGAGGAAGTGGAGGGATGGGTTAGTAAATTTGCTGATGACACAAAGGATGGGTGTGTTGTGGATAGTGTGGAGGGCTGTCAGAGGTTACAACGGAACATTGATAGGTTGCAAAACTGGGCTGAGAAGTGGCAGTTGGAGTTCAACCCAGATTATTGTGAGATGGTTCATTTTGGTAGGTCAAATATGATGGCAGAATATACTATTAATGGTAAGACTCTTGGCAGTGTGGAGGATCAGAGGGATCTTGGGGTCCGAGTCCATAGGATACTCAAAGCTGCCACGCAGGTTGACTCTGTGGTTAAGAAGGCATATGGTGCATTGGCCTTCATCAATCGTGGAACTGAGTTTAAGAGCCAAGAGATAATGTTGCAGCTATATAGGACCCTGGTCAGACCCCACCTGGAGTACTGTGCTCAATTATGGTCGCCTCACTATATGGAGGACGTGGAAACCATAGAAAGGATGCAGAGGAGATTTACAAGGATGTTGCCTGGATTGGGGAGCATGCCTTATGAGAATAGGTTGAGTGAACTCAGCCTTTTCTCCTTGGAGCAACGGAGGATGAGAGGTGACTTGACAGAGGTGTAGAAGATAATGAGAGGCTTTAATGTGGATAGTCAGAGGCTTTTCCCCAGGGCTGAAATGGTTAGCATGAGAGGGCGTAGTTTTAAGGTGCTTGGAAGTAGGTACAGAGGAGATGTCACAGGTAAATTTTTTACGCAGAGTGGTGAGTGCGTGGAATGGGCTGCCGGCAGCGGTGGTGGAGGCAGAAATGATAGGGTCTTTTAAGAAACTCCTGGATGGCTACATGGAGCTTAGAAGAATAGAGGGCTATGGGTAAAGCCTAGGTAGTTCTAAGGTAGGGACATGTTTGGCACAGCTTTGTGGGCCAAAGTGCCTGTATTGTGCTGTATGTTTTCTATGTTTCTATGTTTGTCTAACATGACCATGAGCATGACAGTTCACCACTGGATGAGCCAGAGGCACCTGCAGTTCCTCCACCACGGAACATAGGACCCGAGCCAAGTGGCTCGTCCAAACTCTGGACAGACTCACAATGCCGGTTTTAGGGAATTCTGTGGGGTCTGCATAGGGTAACGTAATTGGTGGAAATGTACTTAATTCACAACCACTAACATTAAGTTGGGGTTTTGCTTTAAGAGGCTGGTTGGACGGGATTACATGGTTACATAATAATCTTTAGCGTGCTTTTGTGTTGAAAATTACAAGTGTTGGGATATGAGGACATCAAACCAATTGGTGATTTATGCTACAAAATTAACCAAAAGCCACAGTTTTGAAGGTCAGTCAGGGCATTCTGGATATCCCGTTTAAGGAATTAATTTTTGGAGCACTTGTTCACTTATTGACCCTGAGCTATTGGCAAACTGCGTTTCTCCAGAGCCCGAAAGGATGATGAAAATAGTAATTTATACCCTTCTGGTGCTCCAGCTACTAAATGTGAGGTAGGCGTGATGAAGCATCTGGAGTCTGTCTGCTCATCATTTCTATGTATTTGTAAGAATCACTCTACATCTAATGTGTGCTGTAGCTTTCCTGGATATCATGCTGGAGTTGATTTATTCTATTTTATCAGCAATAGCACCCTTGAATTGATAAATAGGAAAAGCACAGAAATTTAAAGAATTGATGATTTTCCAATATCGTCCACAGCACATGGTTTGGCATAAGTGTCTGGAGTATTTCAGTCTTATGCTTTGAAGTTTGGATTTCAAGCTAATAGTTTCAAACATTGAAACATTTGATCTGAGTAAAGAAGATCAAATATTGCTTCTTTTGTTTTTGATGTTTAAAGCTGAACTGGAGCAGTGGGATCTGCATACGCACTCTTAACTTTAATACTGGCTACAACTTCACTCTGATTTCTTTGCAGCTGACAGTGGGAGACTTTTTCAAGTTCCAGAAGATGGATTTTGTATTTCCTTTTCACATGACATCTGTAAGAAACCATATGCAAGTTATAAAGTGATGCTTGTGCAACTTGGACAAGTACGAAATATTTCTTTGAAGGTCAGTGACTTTTAATGAAAGTAGTTTGGCAAACTACTTTGGGAAGTAGTTTCTCATTCCATTGCAACTTTTAGAAATGATCTCTTTAAGCCTTGAAGGTAGAACGTTGCACATGATGTGTTCAAATACAGACATACTTCCTCTGTACTTCTGCCACAGCTAATACAATGATTATTTTTAATAAAAACAATAAATGTCACAGATCTGTATTCTGTCAGTGCAAGATAGCTACACACATCAAAGTTGCTGGTGAACGCAGCAGGCCAGGCAGCATCTCTAGGAAGAGGTGCAGTCGACGTTTCAGGCCGAGACCCTTTGTCAGGACTTCGTCTAGTCCTGACGAAGGGTCTCGGCCTGAAACGTCGACTGCACCTCTTCCTAGAGATGCTGCCTGGCCTGCTGCGTTCACCAGCAACTTTGATGTGTGTTGCTTGAATTTCCAGCATCTGCAGAATTCCTGTTGTTTGAGTGCAAGATAGCTGTCTGTTTTATATTTATTCCCCAATTAAAAGTGTTGTACAAACGTGTTACTCTCTCTTGCCAACTCATCATTCATTTTCAATCACAAGTATATATTTCAGACTAGAGGTGGTCAATAATCATAGTGCATGATCCCACACTCCCATGCGCTCTGATTAGGAAATCAAACCTTTTTAATTAAAAATTCTTCCCATATTTGGCTCTCTCCTGTATGTGTGTATATATGTGTGTGTGTGTTAAATTAAATAAATAGTGCAAAAAGAGAAAAAAAATTAGTGAGGTACTGTTCATGGATTCAGAAATCTGTTGGCAGATGGGAAGAAGCTATTTCTGAATCATTAAGTGTGTGCCTTCAGGCTCCTGTACCTCCTCCCTGATGACAGCAATGAGAAGAGGGCATGTCCTGGGTGATGGGATCCTTAATGATGGATACCACCTTTTTGAGGTATCACTCCTTGAAGCTGTCCTGGATGCTGGGGAGTGTGGTGCCCATGATGGAGCTGACTGAGTTCACAACTTTCTGCAGCTTACTTCAATCTAGTGTGGTGGGTCCCCCATACCAGATGGTGATGAAGCCAGTGAGAGTGCTCTCCACGATATATCTGTAGAAATTTATGGGTGTCTTTGGTGACATACCAAATCCCCTCAAACTTCTAATGAAATATAGTCGCTGTCGTGCCTTTTTGTAACTGCGTAGATATGCTGGTCCCAGCATAGATCCTCAAAGATGTGATGATGTACAGGTAATTCTGGCATTTTGGTAGCCAGTACGTTCTCCTCACCTAACATTACAAGCAAATCAGTTAACTGGCTATTAATCCCTGAAGCAGAACGTTTATATTTAAACACCAGAACTTCAAAACATTTATTATAGAGTCACAACAGTGGGATTTTCAGAAACTTAATAAGATGTTTCTGAATAAGACAATATAACTTAATAAAATACCCCACTGCTTCTGTCTTCAATGTGACAACTTTTTATGAAAGACTGCATCAAAGGCATTAGCAACCATTTAACATTGTATTGCCTAATTTTGATGCAAAAGTTGTCTTCAGGCTGCAACTCTTGTCTCTCAAAGTCACTGAAGCTCAATATATACTTGCTTTTCTATTTCTCTCTCAACTGGGTTATCATGTTAATCTTTATGAACTTGAAGAGGTAAGGGCATTTAGCATTGATTAGTGGTGAGATATGTACATCAAGATAATTTGTATTTACTTCAGGCTATTGATAAGAATAATCATGAAAATTCTTTTGACTGACCTTTCAGGATCAATGATACATGCATAAATTAGTCACAAAGTCACGGTTTGTCAAGAAACACGAGCTCTGAATACTCTAGCTCCTGTGTCTATTTTAGACATAACTTTCTGAACTATCTTAACTCTCTGGTTAAGCAAACCAGTCTACTATTTGATCGTATTGGTCAATAAGTATCGTTGCTCAACAACCAGCTATAGGATCATAAACCACAGCCAAGCAAAAAGCACAGATCAGTACCCTGACGCTTGATGCTGGGATTAATTACAGTTGGATGCTAACCAAATGCAGACCAGCTATAGAACCTGGGCTTTTACCAGAGCCACATAGGAGCAAAAAGGTTATTTTTGACGTAGCCACTTGTTACACTCATCATTTGATTGGAATCATCAAGAATGAAAATTGGAAAAGTTATAAATCTTTTTTCTATAAGCAATGGTGTGGTGGGGTAGCATTACACTATTACAGTGCCAAAGATGCAAAATACATTTATTATTAAAGTGTGTATGCACCTTCCCCACAGATAGTCATGAAACAAGGAAAACCATGGAACTTGTTCAAAGAAAAACATCAAACTCCCACACGTGCAAAGAAAAAAACAAATCATGCAAACAAAAAAATAACAAGCCAGAAACACAGAATATTAAGCACAAAAATCAAAAGAGTCCAAGCAGATTCAGTTCACTTAGTGTTTGTTATCTGCAGACCACCCCAATTCAAAATCGTCCAAAATAGCAAAAGGAGTGACCAGAGACATATCATAACGTGGACCACAGAGTCCAATCCACAAACTGTGTGAATTAAACCTTGTCCAAGATCCAAAAGCATTGAGGAACAGAGAGATCATCTGAATGCAGAGACCTTCCTCTGGCAGCAGCAAACGAGAAGCTGATAGACGGCACTGAACACCCCTTCGTCTTCCACACTCGCCTTGATGATTTCAATCTTCCTCAGAACTTTAATCAGCGAGATCAGCAAGAAATGGAGTTGTTCATGGGCATGGGCCCTGTCTCCAGGCTTCCTGACCTTGAGGATGCATACTTTGCTCAAAGCCTCATGGAACCCTCTCGGGGACAGCAAAGCATAAGATTGCTCAACTGGCCCGAAAACACACCACCAAAATGTAGATCACAGGCTCCAACAGAGGCAGAACCACATTTGAGAAAAAAGGAACACATAAGAGAAGTGAAAGAAATAGTTCCCTGAACCGTCTGGAGGATGTCTCCCTTGGTCGCGTTGTTCGCTGCCACCATCTTCTTCTGTTATATGACCCAGTGACCCAGATTCAGTTCCACCATTGCCTGTACAGAGCTTGCATGTTCTTCTCATGATCACTCAGGCTTCCTCCAGGTACTCTCGTTTCCTCTCCCATCCCAAATACATATGGGTTAGTAGGATAATTGGTCCCAAGCATGTAACTGGGCAGAGTGGGCTCATTAGGCCAAAAGGGCCTGTTACATTGCTGTATCTCAAAATAATTAACTACTATAGGCAACTGAATCAATATTACTCACTTTATATCACTGCTCCTTCAACACAGTGTACTCTTTGAGGACTTAATGCTCATGCAATAATTACTATATATAGCTTCAATGTAAGTTTTATCCAGTTCAAAACACAAAATGAATGATTACACACAAGAATAGCTTGTAATTATATTAACCACATTGTAAATTTAGAAGGAAACAATTAAATTAGATTTCATATAAAGAATTTGCAATTATTTGAGTGGGAGTAGAATACTAAAATTAAGACCATGCTCCACAGTTGTGCTTTATAGGCCCAGGACTGAATTACTGCTCTCAGATTTCACCCCCAAAAGGCTCTGTTTCAATCTATAATCCTGTTTCATTCAATATTTTGACGTCCTACAGGTGCTGCAGGATTAATAATGAACTTTATTTCTCAGGCCTAAATCTCCTGGGATAATTCATGGTCGCAGTCAGTCAGGTTAGTCATCAGTAATCTAATTGGTCATGGATGGCAAAGAAGACAAAATTGTTCTGCATTGTAACTAACACCACAGAATTCCTCGACCATTTTACAGTACAATTTGATACCTTTTACATACTTTTGTGAAGGCATTTCAACATGATCAATATTCCTCCATGCTAGATGTGGCCCAATATGCTGAAACCAAGCAACACACACAAAATGCGCGAGGAACTCAGCCAACCAGGCAGTACCTATGGAAAAGAGTGAACAGTCGACGTTTCAGGCCGAGACCCTTCATCTGAGTTCCTCCAGCATTTTGTGTGTGATGCTTGGATTTCCAGTTTCTGCAGATTTCCTTTTGTTTGTGATACTGAAACTAATCTGTGGTCATTCCTATTAAACACTGAATATAATTTAGTGACACACTTCCACTCGAAGCTCAGAGGAATTGAAATGTGTTTATCTGCCACAGCTTACAGTATCTTTTTCCTTTACATTCTCTCAAAGCAGGAAATGACCTTTGAACCAGGAGGATGTGTGTTAGTCAGCTTCCTTTCTCGTAAAGCAAAGTTCCATTGGACAGAAATTCAAAATTCAAAGTAAATTTATTATCAAAGATACCAGAAAGTCTGCAGATGCTGGACAACTTGAGCAACACACACAAAATGCTGAAGGAACTCTACAAGTCAGGCAGCAACTATGGAAATGAATAAACAGTCGATATTCTGGGCCAAGACTCTCTTTCAGGATTGAGAAAGAAGGGCCAAGATGCCAGAATAAAAAAGTGGGGGGGGGGGGGGGGGCAGTGGAATGAGGATAGCTAGAAGGTGGCAGGTGAAGCTAGGTAGGTGGGAAATGTAAAGTGCTGGAGAAGAAGGGTTCTGATAGGAGAGGATAGCGGACCGTAGGAGAAAGGGAAGGGGGAGGGGACCCGTGATAGGCAGGTGAGAAGAGGTAAGAAACCAAAGTGGGGAATAGGAGATGAAGGGAGGGGGAGGATTGTTTTTTACTGGAGGGAGAAATCGATATTCATGCTGTCAGGTTGGAGGCTACCCATACGGGATATAAAGTATTGCTCCTCCACCCAGAGGTGGCCTTATCTTGGCACAAGAGGAGGCCTTGGCCTGACATGTCGTTACGGGAATGAGAATCGGAATTGAAATGTTTGGCCACTGGGAAGTTTCAGAAAGCCACCAGTTAATTTTTATTTTTCTTTTCCCCTCCCCTCTTCTTCTGAGGGCATGGCAGGAGGCATTGTCTGCATGGGCCTAAGCAAGGCTTGGTAATTAGATCATATGTGAACTTGGGTGAACTAGTCAACTGAACACAAAATTAGCTTAGTGGAAAGAGTCGGACAGTGGTGAATAGAAGATTGTGCTTCATAATGGAGGCGTGTCACCATGGTGTCCTGCAGGTATACTTGGTCCCCTTTTATTTGTCATACAGTATACATTAATGATCTGGATGAGAATGTAGGTAGCATGGTTAATAAGCTTACAGGTGACACCAAGATTGGTGGTGTACTGGACAGTGAAAGTTGTTTTCTAAAGTTACAACAGGATCTAAACCAACATGGGAAATAGGCAAAGGAATGGCAGATGGAATCTAAGTTTGAAGTGATGCACTTTAGGAAGTTAAACCAGGGCAGGAACTATACAGTAACTGACAGGGTCCAGGGGAGTGTTGTAGAACAGACATATCTAAGGGTACAAATTTGCTGAAAGTGATAACACAGTTCAAGAGGGTAGTGAAGAATGTGTATGTCATCTTGCCTTCATAGGATGGTACAGTACGTAGAAGGGTTGGGTATGTAGGACATTGGTGAGATCGATTCTGGAATATTGTCTGCAGTTCTGGCTGTCATACAATGGGAAGGTGTGATTCAGCTAGAAAGGGTGCAGAAAAGAAACTCACAGAAACTATGGGGTTTGAGTTATAACGAGACACTGGATAGGTTTTTTTTGCTTGGAGAGTATAAGATCGTGGGAGATAACTGTATAAAGGTTCATAAAATCATGAGGGGGATAGTTAAGGTGGATTGTCACAGTATTTACCCCAGCAAAGGGGAGTTTAAAACTAGATGGCATAAGTTTAATGTGAGGGGGATGAGGGGCAATCTCCTCGCACAGAATGGGTTAACTAAATGGAATGAGCTGGGTATAATTACAACTTGTAAAAGATAATTGGACAGGTACATGAATAGGAAATGGATGAAATGAAAGCAGACGTAACTAGCTCAGAAAGGCATCTTGGTTGGGGAGGACAATTTAAATCAAAAGGCCTTTTTCTGTGCAGTCACCAGCAACTTTGATGAGTGTTACTTGAATTTCCAGCATCTGCAGAATTCCTCGTGTTTACACACTATACCAAACTGTTTAGGCTGGAATAAGTGATCACACTGGTGTTAAACATTGAAAGCATCACTAAAAGGCCAAGTAACCCCATGATCAACACAGCAGATCAAGGCTTGGCTAGTTTGCAACTTCCAGGCATGATTACCAAGAAAAACATACTGCAGCAACATTTCCATCCTGGGTGATGGCAAAGCACAATACATGGTCCAAAGACAAGGTTGAAATGCAAGTATTTAAAGTCAGCCAGGTGTAAAAAGGAAGATCCACTTTCTCATACTGGGTTTTGCACAGAAGCCAATCTTCAGCCAATTCAATTTGTTCCATGTGATGGCAAGAAATAGCAGAAAGCACTGGTTTTACTGCTAAAGATTTGCACTGCAGAACTAGTTATGTATACATTTTCCCCGTATAGTTATTACACTACCATTTAGTATTCAACAATGTTCCAATTTGCACTGTAATGTCCAATTTACAAGGACAAATTAATTCTGGCTGCAGGTCAACCAATTTCCTACTCATCTGCAAAGTGATTCATGACATTGTTGAAAATATTTCCAAGTGCCACTACTAACCCATAACCTCTTCATTGAAATCAGGACCGTTAGGTTGATTAGTCACTTGGAGAGAGAGCTGAGTTTTGGAAGTGATGTGAGAGTAACTACCTATGACACTGAGGCAGCATTTTAGCAAGGAGCCCTGGAAAACTCAAATCATGAACTTCTAACATTATGACAAAAACCAGGTGTAGATAATTTCACTCGCCTCAACACTGAACTGATTGTACAACCTATGGACACATTTTCAAGGACTCTACAACTCATGTTCTCAGTTCTGTAATTATTATATTTTTATTTTTTCTCAGCTCAACCTGGTAAAAGCTAAACTACAGGCATGGCCAAGCACACTCATTTCTCAATTGTTAGGAACTTTCGGACTACTGTTTAGTGTTGCGGTTTCCTGGAAATTTACATAGATATTGCAGTGTAGCTCTAACTGTTTAATGCTATTGTGTAGGGACTTTGGAATGATACCAGTTGTAGATATTACTATCGGGACAATGTATACCCAGTTCATGTTCCAAAGCCTTTCAATATCTTCGTTTAACCCTCGTTTGGCGGGAGGTGAAGATGGCGATGCACCTGCGCGTGCGCAGCCCTCCAGTGAAAAATGATATCGTATCTGTTAAATAGGGGCCGTGGACAATTCTGATTTGATGGAGAATGGATGTGAAAGCACAGAGGAACATCTGGAGAAATTTCTGAAACGCTCATTCGCTGCTGTCGTTACTGCGTGGTCGGGAATCTTTCGGAGGGTAGGCCTCAAATTCCCCGGCCTTGCCTGCTTTTGGCGACCGAAGTTGGGGTTGAATCATTTGGACCGAGATGGCGCTCAGTACTCGGTGACGGAGAGTTGATCAGAGCTCAAAGTTTTCGGATGACTCAGAGCCGGATTGTGGTCGGCACAGCAGGAAGAGTTTTTCTTCCTTCTCCCGTCTGCGTGAGATGTAAGACATTTGAGAGACTTTGAACTTTACTGTGCTCATGGACTTCTTCATCAAGTTATGGTATTGTTGCACTGTTGTAACTGTATGTTATAATTATGTGGTTTTGTCAGTTTTTTTCAGTCTTGGTCTGTCCTGTGTTTTGTGATATCACACTGGAGGAGATATTGTATCATTTCTTAATGCATGCATTACTAAATGACAATAAAAGAAGACTACGCGTCTTCATAATCTAATTCAGCATATGTTTTTCACTAATTGATTTCTGTGTTTTTAGAATGGCTGCATCTACTAACTAAGTTATTCTTTCCTGTTTATCCTTTATTATTATATCCAGTTATTGTGAATTGTCCTATCTATAATAATGGACTGGTCATAACATAATTAGTAGGACTCTGTCATAAACACTGGATCAGGCTTGTATTTATAGTCAGGTGTAGTTTCTTTTATGAGTTCATATCTTAAAGCAAGATTTTATGAATGATGTTTGCCTCTTGATTGTGCCTGATTGTACCTCAATCAGATTGAGTTAAACTGCTGCAGGACATGTAATGTGTTAGATTGTTCCTAATTCCCCTTGGCATTTTTTGCATTTATTGTCTTGAAATTGTTGTTCTTTTATTATGTATGTTGATAATTTTTTGTGTTAACCAGTTCTTCTTTATATTTGCAGTTTGTCTTATCTTTTGCACATTGGTTATTTGTCATCCTCTATGGGCTATTGATTCCACTGTATTTCTTTTTCTACTGTGAACGCCTGCAAAAAATCATTCTCAGGGTAGTATATGGTGGCATCTACATACTTTGATTATAAATTTACTTTGACTTTGAATTTGGGATGGCCAATGAACAATGCTTTATTCTCCTGTCATGCATGCATGCTGTAAATGAATGGAAAATAGAAGCTTCATTTGACAGCAGTGGCAATATGGGTCCTCCAGCTATTGCGAGTTTGCCCTTTTAGAGCCATTCTCGAAGCAAGTCTATCCTCTGCATATTCAGGTTGAAAAATTGGACACTGGCACAGCTCCTTTTGAAACAGGGGCCTGAGAAGAGAAGGTGGAATTACAAAGAAAACAATTGGTGGAAAAGGAAAGAGGAATGTGTGGTGATACAACTTGGAAAGCAAGAAAACGATGGGAACTGAAAAATGTGTACATGAGCTATTTCTGTGAGTTGGAGAAATGGGGCTGTTTAATGAATTGGCTTTATTACTTCTCTCACTTATTTTATATCTTTTTCTTTCAAATGCACTCCTGTTATGTTGGACCCTGAGATCAACATTTTGGTGGTGTATTTATATTGAGCGATCTGGCGCTTTGCCGTCCCCGAGAGTGTTTGGTGAAGTTACGAGCGAAGCCCATGGCTTTCAGGCCTGGAGATGGGGCATGAGCCCATGATCAACTCCATTTCTCACCGATCTCGCCAGTTAAAGCATTGAGGAAGATTGAGATCATCAAGGTGAGAGTGGAAGGCAAGTGACTGTTCAGCGTTGTCCACCTCTCACTCCCTGCTGCCAGAGGACGGCCTCTGTGTGTGTTTTCTCTCTCTCTCTCTCTCTCTCTCTCCCCCCTATGTTCTTCACTCTTTTCATTTGCTGTTTGTGCGATTTTTTCGGGCGTTGGGGGTAATGATGTTTTTCTTTGAACAAATTCCATGGTTTTCCTTGTTTTGTGGCTATCAGGGTTGTATACTGCATACATGCTCTAATAATAAATGTACTTCGAATCTTTTGAATCTATTGAGCATACCAACAAATTACACTACCCTTCATTGTTAAAATCCTAGAACTTCAGTAAATTCAAGTATAATGCAACAAATTTGAACAGCTCGGGTTTTATCCATCTCTGGGAATCAATTTTTTAACTTGCCTGTAGTTGTGCGCTTTGGTCAAATATCAATGTTATGCTTTATAATCTACAATTGGAGTAACATCACCTGAACCAACAAGGGCTAGGATCCTGGTGTAAATGAAAACCATGGCAACAACAAGGACATTACAGAGGTAAATGTTAACAAATGTGAGGAGAAAGCATCATGGAAATATGGACTTCTATACCAAAGGAGATAAGAGTGCAAGCTTTCTGTTGTCCTCATACATGGAAAACTAACAAATGTCAAGTAATTAAACTAGGGAAGAGTAAAACATTAGCATGACTAGTGCTGTGTTTTGTTGTCATTATGCATTTTTTAATTAATTTTCCTTTGAAGACACTGCAATATTTCTGAGCATGTGCATTATCCTGGCTCTGACAAGAAAGAAAGAAGACATTATGTACATCAGGCACATCATCGCCATCATTATGTTGTATCATATGACTTGGGGAAACCAGACAGAAGAGAATCGGAGGTGAAGGAGGTAGACATGGAGGAGACAGTGTTAGTGGATGGTTCCATTCCAGGAGAAGATGTAGGGGTAACAAGATTAGCTTTGATGAAGAATGGTATTCGGTTTAATTACATAGCTGCTTCTATTAGTATCACCTGATAAATTTAGCCTCCATCCAGGTCTGACGATCAGTAATGAATCCAGGTTGCATTTGCCCCTACAATTCATTTAATTAGTTTCTTATGAGAAGTGGGGTAGGAGGATTGCATGGAGAGTTTATTACTCCTGTTCTATTAGGCAATGATGTGGGAGGTACCACCTTTACCTTTGTTCATTCTTTGCACATGAAGATTTGGCTACAACTGAGTGGTTGATCAGGTCATTTTTTTTTCCTTCAAGGAAAGTGAATGAACAATTCACCTGTGAATCTGCAGGAGTTGTCTACCGTATCTGGTGCTCCTGATATGGCTTCCTCTACATTGGTGAGACCTGTTGTAAATTGGGGGACCATTTCATCAAGCACTTCCACTCCATTTGCCACAAGTGGATCTTCCCGGTTGCCAAACATCTTAATTCCGTTCTAACGTGTTGATCTACTGCCTGCTCTTGTGCCAAGATGCGGCCATCCTCAGGGTGGAGGAGCGACATCTTATATCCTGTCAGGGTAGCCTCCAACCTGATGGCATAAATATCTATTTTTTCTTCTGGTAAACAAATTCCCCCCCACAACTTCCTCTATTCCCCACTCTGACCTTTTTACCTCTCCTCACCTGCCTATTACTTCCCCCTGGCTCCCCTCCTCCTTCCTTTCCCCTGTAGTCCACTTTCCTTTCCTATCAGATTCCTTCCTCTCCAGCCCTTGAGAGAGGGCTTCACCTATCACTTTCCAGCTAGCCTCCTTCTCCTCCCTCCACCTTTTTATTCTGGCCTCTTCCTCCTTCCTTCTCAGTCCTGAAGAAGGGTCTTGGCCCCGAACATTGTCTATTCATTTGACTGTCTATTCATTGACTGCTGATCACCTCCCTCTTGGTTCCGCCTCCTTCTACTAACCATTGTGTTTTCCCCTATCCTTTCTTCACCTTTCCTGCCTATCACCTCCCTGCCTCCCTTCCCCCACCTCTTTATCTTTCCCCTTACTGGTTTTTCACCTGGAACCTACCAGCCTTCTCCATCCCACCCTCCCCCCACCTTCTTTATAGGGCCTCTGCCCCTTCCCCCTACAGTCCTGACGAAGGGTTCTGGCCCGAAACGTCGACTGATCTTTTCCACGGATGCTGCCCGACCTGCTGAGTTCCTCCAGCGTGTTGTGAGTGTTGTCTATTCATTTGCATAGCTCCTGCCTGGTGTGCTGAATTTCTGCAGCATTTTGTGTGTTTGCTTGTATTTCCAGCATCTGTACACTTTCTGATGTTTATGGCGCTGCTTTAGTCTACATAGTTAATGGTAGCTAAGCTGTGGTGAGGTTTACACAATCATGTTTCTGTTTTGCTTCAGCATTTCTCCCCCGCACATACACATCAGTTCCAGTATTTCGTTAAGTAGAGGTAGAATGATCATAAGTAATGTTATCACAAGTGACCCTTCATGAATTCTTTCAGGCCAAAATGATGACTGTTTATTTCCCTCAGTAGATGCTGCCTGACCTGTTGATTTCCAGCATCTGCAGAATCTCTTGTGTCCATGTTATCACAAGACTCCAGGTTTATGTTAAAATATTTCAGGATGGGACGAAGTAGCCATCAAAACTTTTCACCCTCCCTCCTTTGGCTCCGCAGGGGTTCCATCTCGGTTCATGGTAGGGGTCCCTGGAATAAAAAAGGGTTGGGGACCCCTGCTGTCAAAGATCATTTGCAGTGGCTCATCCGAAATCTCCAATCTCTTCGGGGATCTCACAGAACTGGCATGTCTGCCCAAATGAGGGCCATGATCACCTTGAGAGTATCTTGTTATTTCCTCTTCTCCCTCTTCGGGTAGCCCGTGTCAAAGTGGCCCAATTTTGCAGCGCAGCCTCTGGGCACTAACCAAGTTACACAAACATGCGCCAGGATCAACAGCACAAGTATTTCAGGGACTTTCAGGTTTGTTTCTCACACATTTGCACATAGTTTGACAAAGGCCACACTTGCCTTGGTATTTCACAGTGTACGGCTAAGGAAAATAAAATTGCTGACTGCATCGACAATTTGTCATGTGACGGTAAACTCTACATAAGGCTTTTCTTGTACAGCTGAATGCACCAATGCTCTCATCTTGATGTTAACTGTGAGACCACAAGCCGAAGAGAACTGATGCATCCACATACTGGTAAATTTACACTGTTGATTAATATTGCTAAGTTTGCCAAGTTCAATTTGATTTTAGCATCTGTGATGTTTAAAACCTGATCTGAATGCAGCTATCATAACAGTGGTGAGATATTTTAATACTGTTTATGTGCAGTGTGAATTGAATTCAGTTTCTTTCTGATACTCTCTTCAGTATTACTTGCCAGCGTTAAACATAAGCAGCTGGACAGATAGACAGAAGACTAACGATATTGTGGCACGTTGTTTGTTTTACTAAAGCAATGTAAGCCAAGCTCAGTTAAATTACTTTAACATGCAAACACCAGATGGTCAGTGGGGATCTGAACTGGGTAGCTGGATCTGTGCAGCAACCACACTAACTGGCCATGAAGGGATAGAGGCAATCCCTCCAACCTAACTGGATGCATTGACCAACTCCAACAGTCTCCTGTGTCTTTCCTACAGATCATCAGAGCAAGCAAGAATGATCAACAGAAAGGGTCTCAGTGGCTGTCACTGGCAATCATTGATATAAATAACATTCCTGGCCACTGGACAAGGCACTTCATTAAACAGGCTGCGTTGTAATCATTCATAAGACAAATCAGCAAAATAGAAGTCAATGCATCAGCTCTCCGATAGAGAAACATCAAGTTAAAGCACTTCTATTTTTAGGAGCTGTAGTGCTTGCATATGTTTTAATTCTGCCAGATTGAACATTTTCGCTACTTTCTTTCCAGTATTGTGTGAGGAGATGGGGGCAGCACATTGGTGCAGTAGTTCATGTTGCTGTTCACAACACGCTGGAGGAACTCAGCAGGTCGGGCAGCATCCGTGGAAACGATCAGTCAACGTTTGGGGCCGAAACCCTTCGTCAGGACTGAAGAGGGAAGGGGCAGAGGCCCTATAAAGAAGGTGGGGGAGGGTGGGAAGGAGACCAGGCTTCTCCTTCCCACCCTCCCCCCCTTCTTTATAGGGCCTCTGCCCCTTGCCTCTTCAGTCCTGACGAAGGGTTCCGGCCCGAAATGTTGACTGATCGTTTCCACGGATGCTGCCCGACCTGCTGAGTTCCTCCAGCGTGTTGTGAGTGTTGCTTTGACCCCAGCATCTGCAGAGTATTTTGTGTTTAGTGTTGCTGTTGCTGCATGGATCCATCTGGCATCAGCTGTGGTCTGTGCAGAGTTTGCACGTTCTTCCCGTGACTGTGTGGTTTCCCCTTGGAGCATTCGAATCCTCCCATATCTCACAAAATCATTCAGTTCAGTAGCTATGTTGTTCATGTGGCCTGCTGTTTGTTACTGTATCGGCTTTTTGCAGGGACAATTCGGAATTGGCCAATTCAGAATTCGTCACATTGCTCCATATGTTCCCAAGAGACTAATTTAATTTTGTAAAATACCACCAGTGGAAATGGGTAGCAGGAAAACCAAGGAGGAGTTGATGCAGAGAACAGGTTTTATAGAAATAATCTGGGGAAATGGACTAATCATAATGCTTGGAGATCAGCACAGACACATGAAGAAAATGCCTTCCTTCAATTGTGTAAGAATATATGAACTATGAAAGAGCACAAAGCTGGCTTGACTGTCGTCATGTGACACAGGTCTCGTGGCTGAAGGGAGATTGGGGTAGTCAATGGATTTCTTGTTTTTAGTAGAGAAAGCAAACACACTAGTCAGACAGAAGTAGGAGTATGTCACATGATCCTTTTGCTCTCACGATATCATCAGGATAGCAAACAGCACTGACTTCCAAGTACCTCTGACCCAAGCAATCCATAATACCCCCGTCTCCCTTCAGCCATGAGACCTGTGCCACATGATGATGGCCAAGAATAGGCGAGATATTTTGCTCTCAAAAATACTCCTGAAAATACAATTAAATTATTATAATGGGTATACACAATATGCTATGCATGTAGAGCATGCTCATCAACGTGATCGCAAACCGTGATACATGTAAATACGATGCACAGAAAGGTGTGTGTGTGTGTGTGTGTGTGTGTGTGTGTGTGTGATGATTTTATTGCCTTTCTAAAACCTGTCCTGCCATGCAGCATCCTCCCTGCCTAAGCATGCCCTGGCATCATGCCTGGACAAGATAGAAAACTTTTCATCTTACACCGTGGGCAACATTTTAATTGACTTGAATTATGAATTGAAATAACAAATATAGGCAATTTCAAAAAATGGTGCATGATAGGGAAATATCATGGTGGTTTTCATGATCAGCAGCCCAAAATCCATTAAATGCACCCAAAAGCATTCAGGAAGCAAAATCTTTGTGTCAGTGCTGTAGGGGGCTATCAAGACAATCTTGTCCTTCTACTGCCTGATATACAGTGTAATTTACAGATGTTCTGCAGTGTCATTATGTGGCTTTCTCTCCATCCTATTTTCAACTATGCTGTGCTCCGAGAGGATAGAGAGCCAACTTGTTTCCAGGAAAGCATGCTATTTGATTAAGTCAGCAGGGTGCAGTTACTATTATTTAACCCTACATTTCTAGCCCAGGAGAGCATTACACTTGATGGAGACTGTGACCTTGGCTTTGCACTGGCAGCTTTTAGAACATTATGATGATATATGGTCAGCACAAAATCATACAAACTCGCACCTTTTGAGGACTGCAACTACAGTTTACTGAGAGGAGACCACATCAGTGTCTGGAATTTCTGAGGAATACCGGTACTAAATTTGCTGTGTAAAAGCCTTGAATACCTCAAAACATACTTTATGAATACTTGGGAATAAGGGCAGACATCAATCTTCTTGGGAAGGTAGTAATCGGGAATCATTAGGCTGAAGTTGGTACCATGGCTCAGCAGTTAGTGCTGCTGTTTCACAGCTCCAGGGACACAGGCTCAATCCTAACCTCAGGCCTTGCTTGCGAATATTGTATGTTCTCCCTTTGGGCACGTGGTTTTCCTTCAGATGATCCAATTTCCTTCCACACCAAAGAAATCCATTGCTAACAGATTATTTAAATACTGCAAATTGTTGCTTAATGCAGATTAATGGCAAAAATAATCAAAGGGGAGCTATTGGGTGTGTGTGACAGAGAGTAAGTTGAGTGGAACATGGAAATAATGAGATAATGGAACTATTGGAGATATTCTCAATGTGCTGAATGGCCTCCTTCTGTGCTACTATGAGGATAGGAGTAAGCACTGAGGCTAGAAGAGTTGGTGCCTTTTCTCAGAAGGTTTTGAAACATTGAATGCCCTGTGATGGAGACAAGGTGACGGTAGTTTTGTTGAAACGAGGTGCAGGTTTATGGACGAGGTTAAGATTGTGGAATAAATTCTGAATTACTCCAGCAGAGACCAAGATGAAAGAAACAATAGTCCAAATGGACAACCTACCCTCTGAGCCATAAATGCCAATTATTTTAGACTCTCTAAAAAAGGAGCTAAAGATGGCGCCAATGGTTTTTGCAGACCTGGGCGGCTTCTTCCAGTTCGTCTGTGAAACAGTTTAATTTCTCCTCTTCTCATGTCTTTCTTTTTCCTTTTCAAGGTGGCTGGGGTCATGTCAGTCCATGTTCTACAGCTGCACTCAAACTGCAGTCAGTCAGTCAGTCAGTCTCTCTCTCTCTCTCACACACACACACACACACACACACACACACACTCTCTCTCACACTCTCTCTCTCATCTGCTGGCCCTCGAGTCAGAGGAACTCAAGTAAGCGACGCTGCAGAATGTAACATCAAAACAGAAAGCTGTTGCTCTCCCCTCTCATTTGCTGCAGGAGTGATCTTTCTCCCTCCCTCACCAGTGAGAGACAGAGCCTGCCTGAGATGTCAAAGTGTTGGGATGGACAGTTATTTTGGATGGACTCTGGATTATGGTCTCTCAGGGGCTTTGCTGTTGCTTGCACGGTGGGTGGTGGGGGTTGATGCTGGCAGGAGGGGGAAGGGGAGGGGGAACGTCGACTCAGACCAAGGGAGGCCTGTGTCGGGCATTTTCATGCCTTACAAGGTGTAGATTGGAAGTCTATGTGGGGTGCCACTCCTCGCACAGACATTAGAGCAATTTGTGATTAAGTGCTTTGCTCAAGGACACAAACATGCTGCCACAGCTGAGGCTTGAACCAGCGACCCTGAGATCACTATACGAACGCCTTAACCACTTGGCCACGTGCCCAACACAAAGGGGAGGGGAGGGCTGCTGCTTCTGCTGCTGCTTGTGTGTGGGAGGCGGGAGATTTGGGGTTCCAACACTTTCTATCATTCATTCTTTGGGGGTTTTTCTTCTGGTTTGTGGATGCCTGCAATGAGCAAGGATTTCAGGTTCTATACTGTATACATTCTCTGATGTTAAATTGAACCACGTTCATGGGGCTTTTCAGTGCTGGCATTTAAAAGCTTGTAGCTCACCAGTAAATGGTTACATTGACTGAGCATCCCTTGAAACTTGATCATTTCCTTTGTGCTTAGAACTGGGCAAGCTACCCCACATTCCTAATCTTGTGACCCAGACAGCTATTGGAGGGTTTCGAAAATGGGATTAATGTCACTAATCCTTTCTTTCAATCATATGTGGCAATTTCTTTAGCTTAGTTCCATCAAAAATGCCCGGTATATATGTAGTACTCAAAGTTACACATTGTTCTGCTGTCCTCTGAGATTCCCATTCCATTAATTGGAATTGATTAACCATTAGGGACATGAAACTTTCTTTCCAGAACAGCAACACAGCTATCCAAAATCATCTTGCTGCTGCATTTGCAGAAAGGAATGTTTCCAGTACACTTCCAAACATTATTTTATTCAAAACAATGCCTTTCTCCCTGCAGAAAAGACATCATCTCATTACAATGCCACCAATTATGTTTTCTGTGGAAAACTTCTCAGACGTTGCAAATGGTCTTACAGGAGATCTCAAATTTTTGACATTTATCCAGAATGGTTACAGATTTAAAAAAATTAAAACAAGTAAAACAGATGACACTTGAAACACTGAAACATTTTATTACTCTCATGCCAGACCAGAGAGAGCCACTATATGAGGGAATTTATTTATTCTAAATATTTCTATTTCTGATAAGCAGGAAAATCTCTAGCGCTACGCTGTAGGTGAGTAATGACAGAATGTGCCTGACAAAAGAGCCCTGAATTTGTTGGTTGGGATACCTTGCAATGAGCCATGGGAATTGTATTTTTTCCTCTTGCACAACAAAGCCCTAATTATATTTGCTCTGTAAAATGCTGGAAGTGCAAAACTTTAATCAAGGCAAAAACCCAAAAGGATATCAAATCCTTGGCAAACAATGAAACCAATGATCTTCTTAATCAATTTATTTAAATATATTTCATGTTTAACAAAACTCTGTCAGCTGTGTCACACATCTTATTTGAATAACACTAAATACCAAATTATATACAGGAAAATATACTCCCTGTGAAACAAAACATTTAAAACTAACTTTTTTTTCCAATTTGTGGAATCAGCATGGTGATTTTTGGTTACTCACCAATTGGTTGATACATAAACTTTGTGGAGTGGGGAACACTAAATACTGACAAATGGAAATATGTGGCATGAGAAAGTCCGCAGATACTGGAAATCCAGACAAACACATACAAAATGCCGGAGGAACTCAGCAAGTCAGGCAGCATCTATGAAAAAGAATAAACAAGTCGACATTTTGGGCCGAGATCCTTCATCAGGACATGCCTCAATTATTTATGGAAATAAATGCCTCATCAATCTTACTCCCAGTCAGAATACAGGACATATCACTTTAAAAGAATATTTGAAACTGTCTTTTAAAGCAGTTTATCTTGTGTTTGATTATGTGTAGCATGTGGTATTGTAGGATCACAATCTCTGAATCAATAACAGTTACCAAATTGTATAATCATTGAAAGCAGATGAATTCATTAACATTGTCCTTACATTGTTAAATAGCAGCCATGACTCCCTGTGTAGCGCAACTTGTTTTTACACTGCAGCAGTCATTTAATACTCATCTGCCACTCCCCGGTTTTTCTCTGTTCAGTGGAATTTTATAAGAACATAGCTCACAACCAACATCTGCTCCAGTAATTCAAGAGCACATTCCCATAGAATCATACAGTCCTATAGACAAAGAATAGTACAGCACAGAATGTGACCCTATTGGCTCACTTTGTACGTGTTGATCATGATGCTTATCTCATAAATCCCATTTCCTGCATGAGGCCATTACCCCTCTGCGTCTTTATCATCCAAATACCTCTCAGAATACATTTCTAATGTTGTCATTGCTGCCTCTACCATCTCCTCTGGCAGCTCATTCCAGACAGTCACCATTTGGCCCTCAGATTTTGTCCCCCTTGCCTTAAACTTGTGTCCTTTTGTTCTAGACTTCCCTACCCTAAGGAAAAATGTTAACTATCTATCTGATCTTTGTACCTCACAATTATATATACATCTATAGAATATCCCTTCAGACTCTTATATCCTAGTGAGGATAAACCCCGCCTATCTAATCACTTGTTATAATTTAAGCCAATATTCTGGTGAATATCTTTTGTATTCCCTCCATCACCATCACATCCTTCCTATAGTACAACAACCATAACTCCACAAGGTACACTAAACCAGTCTACTGAATGTTTTGTATAAGTGCAATATGATGTCCCAGTTTATACTCCCTGCCTCAGACTACCTCCAAATGTTCAGGATCCTATCCACTTTCAGGGAGCTAAGGACATGCACCCGAGATGGGGGTGGCACAAAGAGTGGTGGTTAGCCCAGTGCTCTACAGTACCAGCCACTGCCTGTAAGGAGTTTGTATGTTTTCCCCGTGATGGTGTGGGTTTCCTCCGGGTGCTTGGGTTTCCTCCCATCATCAAAAGATGTATCAGTTGGTTAATCGGTCATTGTAAATTGTCCCGTAATTAGGCTAGGATTAAATTGGGGGTGTAAAAAATACTTACTACTTATAACGATGATTAGTGAGGCACAGAGAGATCTGTATTTACTGACAAGTACCTTTATTGTTTAAACTAAAAAGTATATGAATTCATACACTAAACACCTTGTGTGCACACTCGCTAGGCATCCCTGACTCAAGGTATTACCCGGGCAAGGGAGTTTACGCTGGCCAGGTGTTGCTCGTTGTCCTGATTCACTCGCCATGTGTTTCACACAGGGTTGCTTATGCTTGTATCTGCAATGGTTATTCTTCAAAGTTACCACTACCAGCCCACACGAAGCATCCACTTTTTTATCCATTCCTTATCAATTCAAATATTGCATGTGTCTATCCTTTACCTTGTTATTGGCTCTGCTCCAAGTCAGCATCAAGTTATTGTCCTCTTCCCATCAAGTGACAGTCGATAATTTATGGCTCTTTGTTCTCAATCAGCAGTGAGCTCAAATCACTTCAGGCAGGCATCAACCCCAACATTCACAAACTTGCATATCATAGCCAACCAAAGAACATCTCATAAATAACTTCTTATTTGGAAATGATCTCCAGTCCAGCAGATTACCTGAAGAATCATTGTGTCTTTTTTAAAACACTGATCAAACTCAGCATTTCAAGCTCACAAAATGGAGAATACAGTGTCTTCACAAAATGGCAGCCTCCATTCCCAAGCATGTGGCAGGAAAAAAGACAATAAGTCTGTCTGTTTCCACTGTCCTTGATTCAATTGAATTCACTGATTTGTAGATTGTCATTCTTTCTGGCCAACAGGGGATTGCTGGGCAGCTAGGCTCAAAGGGGTGCTGTATCTCAATATCTATCTATCTATGTATACAGTGTATCTATTTTAGTACATTCATTTTAGTATATCAATATTTGTAAGGTCCATGCCAATTACTTGTTACATCCTAACACACTAAGTGTCTTACTGATGCATATATATTACATAGTGTATATAGATATACAGTATATAATATAGAGAAAACATGTAAAATACAGGCAAAGATCCCAATGATACCTCAGGTAGCCAATATGTAACTGATATGTTACATTCTAGTCTCTATTATTGATCAATTTTCAAGCTATTTAGACATATTATTCCCAGTCCTAACGAACTTTAGGTTTTTTTGTTGTGAGTTAGTTTGTGGCTCTTCGTCAAGATTGGTTTTGGGAAAATTAAATACAACATATCATAAGAACAGCTGAAATACAAGCAGAATTCACCTGTTGCAATATTCAACAAGGTGATGACCAAACACTGACCTCAAACAGGACTTTCTTCACAATTCCCATAACTCTTGATTCCTAAATTTCTGGAATTCTATTGAACTCTGCTTTGAACACAATCAATAATGCAGACTCCATAACCCACCAAAGTAGAGTATCCTCAAGAACCAGCAGATATGTATGAAGAAATCGCTACACATTTCAGTCCTAAAAGGCCAATGCCCTTACAATGAGACCACAAGTTGTAATTCTAGACTCCTTCCTTCCTGCATCTATTCTGGTAGACCCTCTAAGAAGTATTTAGTCCATAAGACCATAGGATATAGCAGCAGAAGTAGGCCATTCAGCCCATCAAGTCTGCTCTGCCATTCAATCATGGGCTGATCCAATTCTTCCAGTCATCCCCACTCCCCTGCTTTCACCCCATACCTTTTGATGCCCTGGTTAATCAAGAACCTACCTATCTCTGCTTTAGATACACCCAACGACTTGGCCTCCACAGCCACTCATGGCAACAAGTTCCACAGATTTACCACCCTCTACGTAAGTAATTTCTCCGCATCTCAGTTCTAAAAGGACATCCTTCGATCCTGAAGTCATACCCTCTTGTCCTAGAATCCCCTACCATGGGAAATAATTTTGCCATATTTAATCTGTTTGGGCCTTTTAACATTTGGAATGTTTCTATGAGATCCCCCCTTATTCTCCTGAACCCCAGGGAATACAGCCCAAGAGCTGCCAGATGTTCCTCATACGGTAACCCTTTCATTCCTGGAATCATTCTCGTGAACCTTCTCTGAACCCTCCCCAATGACAGTATATCCTTTCTAAAATAAGGAGCCCAAAACTGCACATAATACTCCAAATGTGGTTTCACGAGTGCCTTAGAGCCTCAACATCACATCCCTGCTCTTATATTCTATATCTCTAGGAATGAATGCCAACATTGCATTCACCTTCTTTGTAACTGACTCAACCTGGAGGTTTTTCTTTAGGGGAACTTGCACAAGGACTACCAAATCCCTTTGCATCTCTGCATTTTGAATTCTCTCCCCATCTAAATAATAGACTGCCCATTTATTTCTTCCACCAAAGTACATGACCATACACTTTCTAACATTGTATTTCATTTGCCACTTCTTTGCCCATTCCCCTAAACTACCCAAATTTCTCTACAAGCAGCCTGCTGCGTTCACCAGCAACCTTGATGTGTGTTGCTTGAATTTCCAGCATCTTCAGAATTCCTGCTGTTTGCTCTCTACAAGCTCTCTGCTTCCTCAACACTACCCACTCCTCCACTTATCTCTGTATCATCGGCAAATTTAGGAGGAGAAGAAGATGGCGACGCGACACAGCTTGCGCGGCCACTCCAGTGAATGATATCTGTAATCTGTCAAGTAGGGTACTGTGCACAATCCTGATTTGGCGGAGACAGACGTGAGAGAACAGAGGACCATCTGGTGAAACTTCTGAAATGCCTTTTTCGCTGCCGCTGTTACTGTGTGATCTTGAGTCTCCGGAGGGGAAGGCCCCAAGTCCTCGGCTTTGCTTGCTGCTCGGTGGCCTGGATGGGGTCGAAGTGCTCGGCAGAGATGGTGCTCAGTGCTCGGTGTTGAAGGGTTGGTCGGAGGCTCGAAGTTTTCGGACAGACTCAGAGTCGGCTGGAGTCGGGTGCTTCCAATGCATCGACAGTTGTCGGTGCCTGGAGGTTTATGGCAGAGAGAGTTTCTCCCTTCTGATGCCTGCTATCGGGGACTATCAGGAGTCGATCGGAACTTTGAGACTTTTTTTTACCGTTTCCATGGTCTGTTCTTTATCAAATTACGGTATTGCTTTGCACTGCTGTAACTATGTGTTATAATTATGTGGTCTTGTCAGTGTTAGGCTTTGGTTTGTCCTTTTTTTTTGTGATATCACTCTGGAGGAACATTGTATCATTTCTTAATGCATGCATGCATTTCTAAATGACAATAAACGAGGACTGAGTGTCCTCATAATTAAAAAAAATAATTTAGCCACAAATCCATTAATACCATAGTCCAAATAATTGACATATGTTGTAAAAAGCAGCAGTCCCAACACTGACCCCTGCGGAACTCCACTTGTAACCAGCAGCCAGCCAGAATAGGATCCCTTTATTCCCACTTTCTGTTTTCTGCCAACCAGCCAATGTTCCATCCACACTAGTAACTTCCCTGTAATTCCATAGGCTCTTATCTTGCTAAGCAGCCTCATGTGCAGCATCTTGTCAAAGGCCTTTTGAAACTCCGAGTCCACCACGTCTACTGCATCTCCTTTGTCTACCCTGCTTGTAATTTACTCAAAGAATTGCAGTATGTTTGTCAGGCAGGATTTTCCTTTCAGGAAACTATGCAGGCTTTGGCCTATCTTGTCATGTGCCTCCAGGTACTCCGTAATCTCATCCCTAATAATCAATTCCTTTTGTGATCACTTATTTGTACTTGTAGTTAAAGCCTCACAAATCACAGTTGTCAAACATAATTCACTGTTCATAAATTCCCACTGGATCTACCCATCACATTATGGTTTTCAATGCCCTGTATTTGCCTTCTTAAGAAAAGATTCTAGCATTTCTTCCATTACTGATGTTGATGTCAGGCCAACTCTTGTACAGATCAACCCCTGCCACCCCTCCTCTATCCTCTCCCTCTTGCTCTCTCTCTCTCACTCTCAGACTTTCCATCAAGTTTGGCAACACTAACATTTTTCCCTTTAATCTAATTCTAGCTTTAACTTCTTCATTTAAGGTTCACATTTCTATAGGATTTTTAATAACTACAAAATTATTCTTATTTTTGCACTGATTTACATTTGTCTCATTAGAGTCCGTTAATGAATTGCCTGGACAGAGTTGGTTAATGAATTGCTTGGACCATATTGGTTTATGAAGTTGTTTTATTCACATTTAAGATACATTTTGCAGACTGAACCAAATTATCTTTAGCTTTATATAATCATATTTGTCTCAAGGACTCCTTCATTGCAGGGTTACTATCTGTTCCATTGTATAATGTGTGATCGATATTCACTGTTCAGGCTCAAACAGCTCTTACATTTTGCCAAGCTCAGCTCTCTAAACATTAGCAGCAGATCCAAGGGTTGTTTTAGAGGAAATTAAACTTCCAAACAATATTCTTTTTTAGCTTCTTGTCGTAAACGGGAGCCAGTCTTCAGTTCTTAATGTAAATGGTAAGCAGTAATCAGTTTTAAATTGAAAGGACAGCATTGAAAACAGGCACTGTCTAAAGACGAGACTTGCTGACCCACAGCACCTGGGCTTACTGCTCAAGAGCTGCAGTGTAAGCCAATGGGTTATTTAATTGGGCTTATTTCAAACTAGAGAACACTGGCTAAGTACATCGAATGGCTCATCTATTAATAGTTGGAAGATTTGTTACTCAAGGAGTCAGCTTCGCAGCATTAAAATAAGGAGGGCAGCCAGCGCCTCTTCCACAGGGAACCACTGCTCAATACATGGCTTTAAGGTAAGGGGTGGGAAGTTCAAGGGGGATATCAGAGGAAGGTTTTTTACTCAGAGAGTGGTTGGTGCGTGGAATGCACTGCCTGAGTCAGTGGTGGAGGCAGATACACTAGTGAAATTTAAGAGACTACTATACAGGTATATGGAGGTATTTAAGGTGGGGGGGGGGTATATGGGAGGCAGGGCTTAAGGGTCGGCACAACATTGTGAGCCAAATGGCTTGTACTGTGCTGTACTGTTCTATGTTCTATGTTCTATGTATGTTCTATTAATCCTGGGTACCCAGGATCTCTATCTCAAGATGGTTTAAGATTATTTGTTTTAAAAGATATCTGAAAATATCATGTGTGTGTGAAAGCACCCAACTGGCAAAGAAACAGTATAAATGGAGAGAGCAGTCCAGACTTTCTAGGAATGGCCCAAGAACATAAAGAAGAATGACAGAAGCACAAGATGAATTAGAATTCATTCTTCTGCCTTCAGTTTTGGTGACAGATGACTAGATCATCAGCAGCTCATATGTATGTTTTAGGTTATAGGAATTATATCTGTGTTTTGGAAATCATTTGTGGTTTAGAAATGGTTTGTAATTTCGAAATCTTTTATAAGAAAGAAATCATTTGTGGGTTTTAACATGTTTTAAAGATGTTGCTGTGTTTAAAAATGTCTCACTGAAAATAAAAGAATACTGCATTCGAACTACTTTGTTAGCTGGAAGTATCTCCTCCTTCGTATGGAGAGGGGACCCATCACTAATCAAGTACTGGCAGCTAAACTTGGGGTGGAGGATAAACAGGGAAATGAACTAGTCTTTGAAGATGGGATGGTCACGGCATAACCTCCCTTTAGTGAGATTATCCATACCTATCTATATTGGATAGGGCTTAAAATCTTCACTTGAGTTTAGAACTTCACCGTCAGCAAACCCAATACTGTGGGTGTACCTACACCTCAGGAATTGCAGCAGTTCAAGAAGACAGCTCCTTCTCAAGGGCAACTAGGGATGGGCAATAAATGCTGGCTTAGCTGGTGACGCCCACATCCCGTAAATGAATTAAATAAAATCACAGTTGATGCCCAATGTGGTCACGTTGAACCCAAACTATATTTTTTATAAAGAGTGATTATTTAGCAGTAGTCCAATTCAGTGTGCGCTCAACAAGTGCTGCAGCACTACACCTCGTACTAGAAAATGGCCAACATTCTGGTTCCAGTAGTGCACAGGCAAATGCTGGTCAATATTATGAATGTGTTAATAAAATATCTGAGATATGGCATGCCACCCCAACTGCTCCTCAAATTGAACATGGTGAATATTTTAATTTTTAAGTTAGACACTGGAATGATGAAGGGACAGATCACACCATAGGTTTAGAATGCACAGCGACTGACCAAATCCCACTGTACGACCCTGCCTTCTTGATACAGGTACAGACATTTCAATGCTAAATCTTCATAGTATTCACAGTGATAAACTAGGGAAGTCGACAGGGAACCAAGGTACAATGCCCAACTTCCCGTACAGATATACAGGATTAAACATACAACAGAAGTACCAGTAAAGTTGTTACACTAGTTTGCCCCAGATGGTAACAAACTAGCACTTCTAAACTAACACCGGATGCTTCCTGTTGAATTTGTACTATAATCAAACCAACAGCCGATGCAACTGCAGCAGATGAACAAGACATACGTATTCAGAAATGGCTTGGTTATCATCAGGATAAAATGATCAGAGTGAAATTGAAACATATTTTGTACAAATATTATAAGCACCTACAATAATGTCCTAACTACTCTGGTCATCCTGGTCATTGACTACATAACACTGAATAAACACACAGAACCTAATTCAGCCCAGCAAAAGTCATTACAACAAATGTTGCAGGGATTGACTCATAAGAAATATTAACCTTGCATAGATCTGGCCAATGGACAATCGGTCATACTTAATTCTTGAAAGTGACAGATATTACACAGCCTTTACAGCACCCGATGGCCCACAATATCAGTGGAACAGACGTCCACCAGGTTTTTGTAATAGTCCACAGACAGTTTTTGTAGGAATCATTGAGGCTCTACAGGGAATATCAGATATTTGTGCGTACATTGACGACATATACTTCACAGCCAACACACTGGATGAACATGTAACACAGACTGAGACTATCATTAAAAGTTGACAGACAGAGGCTATGTAATTGATGTTAAAAAGCTCAATTCTGTTAAATAGAAGTGAATTTCCTAGGCATGACAATTACCAATCAGGGATATGGTTTAAACTGTAAATCTAGACAAAATGCTGCTATTGTAGGATATCCAAAGAGACTAAAAGGCTTACAATCAACCCCAGGCCTATTGAATTATGCTACAGCAGGGGGCTTCCAAACTGGAGTTCACAGACCCCTCAGTTAATGGGAAGACTCCATGGTATCAAAAAAGCTTGGGAACCCCTGTACTAGAGCTTTCATACCTAGCTAAGGTCAATTGTCAAAATCATTATATGACAGATGCACACTGAAAAATGAAAAACCTTTTGTTTTTATACTCCAGAAAATTATGAGGCACTACTGAAACTGATGAATGCAGTTCAGCAAGCAATAGACCTCCAGGTAAGTGACCTAACAAAATCTCTGCTTCTGCAAGTTTGTATTTCTCAAAAACAGGTGTAGCCATCTGCTATAATGAGTGAGAAGAAACACAAGCCCCCATACACTCTGCCTCATATAATCTCACCCCAACCGTACAGGAATTTACTGCCTTAGAACGATGTCTTACTATGGCATTCTACACATTTCATGCAGTAAGACCACTGCAAAGGGACAAACAAATTATTATAAAAACAGAGTCTTCAGCTCTGAAAAACAGTCACAAATTACCAACAAATGAACGGAGAGCTACCGTAACCAGATATGAAAATGGCAAACACTCTTACAAGATGCCACCTTAAAGAGGGAATACATCCCTGAGAGCTATGACTTACAGTCCTTACCTGTCATAGAAGATGCAGAACCATCTTCTCCACAACCTAATGTAGCAGGGCATCCTTTAAAGCTCTATTCTCAAATACGGTACTGTGATGGATCAGAATTGAAAATCCAGAAAGATAGGTCCCCTCAATTAGAGGCAGGAGCAAGGATTATAAAAGGATTTTTTTTTCAGAAACTGAATTTGAACCACGCGAATTGCAAGCTCATCCTTTGGCGAATCATACAGCACAATTTGCAGGGGCTAAAACCCTAGAATTGTGTTTAAAGCAAGTAAATACAACAGAACTTGTCTTGATATGAACTGACTAATTATGTTAGGAATGTGTAGAAAGAAATCATCCAATCTGCTCATCTACTGGATGCAGAACACACGGAGGTAAATTGCTTCCACATTTGTCCATGTGCAAGAATATTGATGAATTATTATTGACTCGTCTAATAGCACAGGTGTTTCACATTCTGGGACTTACTGCAGGCCCCTTACTCAGCTATGGTAATAAATGAGCCAATGAACAAGTAAACCAAGCTGTCAGGATGAATCTTACTATGGTAAGGGAGGCTAGGGTTTTGGTAATACCTCAGCAACAAATAAAAAAATAACCAGAATGACGTTTCAAGATTTCTCCTAGATTCTACTAAACCCAATTCCAAAGGATTCCAACACAGTTTATCGTAAATATGAAGCTGATGGTGAAGTAAGGTTTCGGTATGCCACCCTAAAAAAGATACAGAAGCAAGTACCTCCTGCTCACAAGCAGGAAGCACTGTTTCATGAAGCCCAGCAAGGATTCAGACGCCGTTCATTTACTTATCACATGTACATCCAAACATTTGGAGACACTCATGGTGGGAGAAAAACCACGCATACAAAATTACCCATTGTGGCGGCCCGACTACACCATGTTATACTGGTGGTGTTACGTACTGAGTGATTGTAAACAATCTATTGCAAATAGTAAAGAATGTCTGGTCTACAATAAAGGAGCAATCAGTCACAAGACCACCTCCTATAAGACAAACAAAACCAACTGCACCAATGCAGGTTTGGCAAATTAATTGCAGAGGCCCATTCCAGCATCCCAGCTTATCAGAAGCCTAATAAGTATATTCTTGTAATCCTTGACCTTTGTATGGGATATACGTGGTTTGTTTCTACAACTTCTGGTAGTGATACTGCAATTGTCACAGTACTCCAAAACTCCATATTGCGATATGCTGGCACCCCAGCCTGCATATACACCGACTGAGGGTTTTCCTTCAGTGGTAAAGACTTTCAGTCCACAGGTGAACAAACAGGCATACAAGGGGTGTACAGTACTCCATTCCAACCACAAGTGAGCGGCACAGTGGAGTGAAAGAACCAAGAGATTACAGAGGCCTGGCAAAACTGGTCTTGAGGCCAAAGACAGCTATACTTGTCCCTGAAGTCTGCAAACTGTATGCTAATTGCAAAAATAGGAGTACAGCAGAATGTTCCCCTTATTCCTTAATGTACAATGTCCACCTAAATAAACCCCTGATCACCAACTCAGACCAACCATTACCTACACCAAATACAATTCTTCTCAAGGACTTGAGAGAGTTTATGGGAATTCAAGAGAAAGCAAAAAACCTGATAAGAAAGTTTAGATACCAGAAGAAGGCGACTGGATCCAAGAAAGCAAATTTCATAAGAACAATTCCGACCCTAATTTCTGAGATGGAAACCTCCTTGTCTTATTCCTCTGGTTATCAATGATAGCTCTGTGGTACTCAAGACCAGGAGGGAAAACAAGACTATAAGTAAACCAGTCACTATAGGTAACATCAAGCCTGCCCCAGCAGGATTTAGTATTCCTCCAGAATGATTGGAACCCTTATATTGGGCCAGTACAATGGTTCACCACAAGATCCTTACAGCCCAAAGGGGAGGGAGTGAGATGTATACAACACTGAGTCAGGTCACCTGCAGAAATTCTCTGATGACTCAGCAATAGTTGGGTGTATAAAAGGAGGATGGGAGGATAAATACAGGGATCTGGTGGTGGACTTTGTCAAATTGTGCAGGCTGAATCATCTTTATCAGTAAGACAGAGGAGATGATGATGGACTTTCAGAAGACTAAGCCTGCACAACTCCCAGTTACTATTGTTAGTGAGGACTTACAGGAACCTGGAGGTGCACCTGGATGACAGACTTGAGTGGAACATCAACACAGAGGCAATGTACAAGAAGGACCAGAGTTGCATCTACTCTCTGAAAAGACTCAGGTCCTTTGAAATATGCAGGCCTCTCCTCCATGTGTTCTACCAGTCCGTTGTCGCCAGTACAATCTTCTATGCAGTGGTGTGCTGGGGTAATGACGTCAACACGGGTGATGCCAACAGGCTCAACGTTGATTAGAAAGGCTGGCTCTGTTATAGGAGTCAAACTGGACACATTGGAATCTGTGGTAGAACAAAGGACCTGACAGAAAACACTAGCAATTCTGGATAATGTTTCTCGCTTTCTGCATGCCACCTTGGCTGAACAGGGGAGCACGTTTAGTAACAGACTAAGACATCTACGCTACCCCAGAGCATCATATAAGGTAATTCTTAACCTCGGCCATTTGGCTCCATAATGAGTCAACCTGTAGCTGGGAGCGTGATGACCCCCTCCTGTTAGACTGTTTCAGGCATCTTATTTTTCATTCTTTCTTACTTCTCTTCTAATACTTGTATATTTGTATATTTGTGCACTTGTAATGCTACTGTGACACTATAATTTCTTTTGGGATCAATAAAATATCTATCTATCTATTGAAAGGATGAAACACGTTTAGATCTAAAACAAAATGCAAAAATTCCTGTTCACCTGAGGAAGATCTGATAGCCACCTTGCCCAAATAATGCACTCAGAAGGCATTGTTGTTTTCAGAGTAAGACAGATTCAAGTTCCAAGGAGAAATGTGGCTTTTGCTATACTTTACTTTTAGTATTTGTGCTTATAATATTCCTCAGTGCTGCCTTACTTACTATTTGCTTTTTAGCAGACAAAGTCACATTTACTATGGAAATTGTCTCATCTGGCTTAAGCACCCCTAAATTTAATTACTATGAGAATATTAGATTAAGAAGATATGCAGGCAATGATAATTCTAATTTAAATACAGTATCATCAAATGGCTCTTAGCCCTCAGTCATTTTTGAAGTAATACACTAAAACACCTAATGCTTGCCTCTGGTGAAGTGATTGTTCCTGTCCACAAAAACATTCACTCTGACCACATTGCATATGAAATGGGCATAGATACATGGGAATGCAAAGAAACACTTGCAGAAATGATTAATGACACCCTAACAAAACCGAAAGATTCCAGCCCAGATATTGAAGGTGAACTAACAGAGGATCTCTTGAAATGGGTCCCTCTGCACTTGAGTATAAAAGTATAAACACTGTTATGTTAATGAATGGTTCCACTCCTGGAAACTTGATATTGAAACAGTTAGACTAAAACATTGTGAGAAGCCATTCATTTTTTAATGAAGACTTTTCTATATTAGATGGATATCTCATTGCACTCTCCCTTTATGGCCAACAAGCGTATTAATATACTTACTACAAAGATTTTACACATTTCCATTTCTCCAACTATGGCTACTATTCTACTCCATTGTCAAATGTCAAGGTAACAAGGCAATTTTCTGCATTACTGATTTACATTCTAAATGTTTCAGAAATACATCTGGGAAGACGGAAAGATGCACTGCAGCCAAAGATAAGATAAAACAAAAATGTTTTCCTCACTGGTGAATTAAAATGGATAAGCATTTTATAAATTTCAGTCCCAAAGACTATTGCATCTACCAAGATCTCCAATCTGCCCTTAATCAGTCATGAATAGTTTGTACTGTGATGGCATTATACTATTGTGGTTCACACATTTGATTTTTATATTCAAGCCATCTGCCTTGTGTTTTATGTTATAGAATTGTAAAGGACTTACCAGGAGGTTAAAGATAGCTATCCCTGGGGAATGCAACACTCCTGTAACTTTTTTTTTACCTATTCTGATGCAAGTTCTTTGGAAACGGTGATATAATCCTAGTGCCTCCAAGGTCTATAAAGTGCTATATTGTCACAAGGTAGAACTGTTTGAATGAGTTTACTATTCCGTTACTATTTGGGTATAGGCATACATTGCATATGTAGTGCTCTTACAATGCACCAAGTAGGACCACAAGGCCTACCAATGGTGCTTGCTGTTTGTGTTATACATAATGTTACAAGAACAGTTTGTATATTTGATTGATAAAATCACATGGTCTGACAGAACAGACTAGGTAGCACTTACTCAGTTAAAGTTTTCTGGGAAAACACAGAAGCTGGAAAGTTCTGTTAATTCTTCTCAGTCAGGTCCAACCTTTAACAAAGTAAAGGGAAAAAACCTAGACAATTAATCCCAGAGTCCAGAATCACTAGAATGGGAAGAAATTTATGCAGATGGTATTATTGGTATCAGAATACCAAATAGAAATCAGCTAAAAGTACAGCTTTGCAAACAAACACTGTCTATAGAGCAGACTTGCTGACCCACTGTACTTTGCTTACTGCTCAAGTGTTGCACTGTAAAACAATGGGGGTATTTAATTGGGCTTGTTTTAAAGTAGACAACAATGGCTAAGTTACACACATAAAAGTTGCTAGTGAACGCAGCAGGCCAGGCAGCGTCTCTAGGAAGAGGTACAGTCAACGTTTTGGGCCGAGACCATTTGTCAGTACAGTCCTGACGAAGGGTCTCGGCCCGTAACGTCGACTGTACCTCTTCCTAGAGACGCTGCCTGGCCTGCTGCGTTCACTAGCAACTTTTATGTGTGTTGCTTGAAATTCCAGCATCTGCAGATTTCCTCGTGTTTGCATTTTTAAACAATGGCTAAGTTATTTAGTTCAAGGAAACTTGCAGAGCAGATTGATTTTATCACTTAGCACATCAAATAGCTCATCTATTAATAGTTGTAAGATTTGTATTCTCTAAGAGTCAGCTTCACAGGATTAATTGTGAGTACCTGGGATCTCTGTCTCCAGAAACTTTTAGACCACTTGTGTTAAGAAGTATCTGAAAAAAAAATCACACGTGTGTAAAGTCAAACAAGTGGCAAAGAAACAGTATGAATATAGAGAGCAGTCTGGGCTTTTGAGTAATGGTCCAGGAACATCAAGAGAATGATAAAAACACAGGAGAAATTAGAATTCATTCCTCTGTCTTCAATTTCTGTGACAGATGACTGGTTCATCGGCAGCTGGAGGGTAGGTCATTTCAGAAATTGTAGTTGTATTTCAAAAATCCTTTGTGTTTTAGAAATTGTTTATAATTTAAGAACTTTTATAAGATAGAAGTCTTTTGTGAGTTTTAAATGTACTTTAAGAATGTTGTTTAGATTTAAACATATATGACTGAAAGTCAATAAACTGTGTTTAAATTACTTTGTTAGCTGGAAGTACAGTGCCTATAAAAAGTATTCACCCCTCCCCTCCTGCCAGAAGTTTTCATGTGTTATCGTTTCACAACATTGAATCATAGTGGATTTAATTTGGGTTTTTTTTGACACTGATCAACAGAAAAAGACTCTTTTGTGTCAAAATGAAAAAAGATCTCTACAAAGTGATTACAAATATAAATACAAATATAAAACACAAAATTATTGATTGTATAAGTATTTACCTCCCCCCTCCCCTTTAATATGACACACCAAATCATCACTGGTGCAGCCAATTGGATTTAGATGTCACATAATTAGTTAAATGGAGATCACCCATGTGTAGTGAAGATGTTTCAATTGATTGTAGTAAAAATAAACCTGTATCTGGAAGGTCCAACTGCTGGTAAAAGCTGCACCATGAAGTCAAAAGAACACTCCAAGCAACTGTATGAAAAAGTTGTTGAAAAGCACAAGTCAAGAGGTGGATACAAGAAAATTTCCAAGTCACAGAATATCCCTTGGAATACAGTTAAGTCAATCATCAAGAAATGTAAAGAATTTGGCACAGCTGTCAATCTGCCGAGAGCAGGCCATCTTCAAAAACTGAGTGGCCATGCAAGAAGGGAACAAGTGAGGAAGGCCACCAAGAGACTTATGACATCTCTGGAAGAGTTACAAGCTTCAGTGGCTGAGATGGGAGAGACTGTGCAAAAACAACTGTTGCCCGGGTGCTTCACTAGTTGCAGATTTATGGAAGAGTGGCAAAGAGAAAGCCCCTGTTGAAAAAAAAACTCACATGAAATCTTGGCTAGAGTTTGCTAGACTCCGAAGACAGATGGAAGAAGGTTCTACGGTCTGAAGTTTTTGTCCATCAGTTTAAACACTATGTCTGGTGTAAGCCAAACAGTGCACATCATCAAAAACACACCATCCCTACTGTAAAGCATGGTGGTGGCTGCATCATGCTATGGGGATGCTTCACTGCAGCAGGCTCTGGAAGGCCTGCGAAGGTAGAAGGTAAAATGGATGTGGCAAAATACAGTGAAATCCTGGAGAAAAACCTGATGCAATCGGCAAGAGAACTGCGACTTGGGAGAAGATATGTTTTGCAGCAAGACAATGACCTCAAGCATAAAGCCAAAGTTACAAGGGAATGGCTTAAAATCAACAAAGTTAATGTCCAGGAGTGGTCAAGTCAGAGTTCAGACCTCAATCCAATTGAGAATTTGTGGCTGGACTTGAAAAAGGCTGTTTACTTATGATCCCCATGCAATCTGACAGAGCTTGAGCGTTTCGTAAAGAAGGACGGGGAAAATTTTCAGTGTCCAGATTTGCAAAGCTGGTAGAGACCCATCCACACAGACTCAAGGCTATAATTGCTGCCAAAGGTGCATCTACTAAATACTGACTGGAAGGGGGTGAATATTTAAGCAATCAATTATTTTGTTTTATATTTGTAATTAATTTATATCACTTTATAAAGTTCTGCTTTCACTTTGACACAAGATTTTTCGATCAGTGTCAAAAAAGCCAATTTAAATCCATTGTGATTCAATGCTGTAAAACAATAAAACATGAAAACTTCCAAGAGGGTGAATATTTTTTTATTAGGCACTGAATCTCCTCCTTGGTAGGGAGAGGGAACACACCACTCAAATAGTGGGTATTGGCTGTTAAACTCATCATAGAGGATAAACTGAGAAGTGAACTGGTCTTAGAAGATGGAGTAGTTATAATATAATCTCCCCTTAGTGAGAGCACCCATAGCTATCTATATCGAGCAGGACTTAAGATCTTTGTTTGAGTTTAGAATTCCGTAGTCAGCAAACCCAATACCATCACAAATGTTCAGTTTAAGATCTAATACAACTTCTTCCTTGACATATACAGTGTTTGTAGATTAAAATAAAGCTATCTTGAATGCCCTCCAAGAACCTCACTCCACATTACTAGAGCTGCTTTGATTTGTCAAGTATTTTGTGATCACTATAGTAGAGGTACTACTTAGTTCCTGATCTTCACATTTCTTCACCACACAACATCAGCACCCAGAAACCGCAGATACGGAGGGCTGACTGTATGTGCCAAATGGATCCTGGTACTTGGGATTTTCTCAGGTTGCCAGTGTCCAAGATCACAGAGCACCAGCATAACCATTTGCTTCAGGAACCTCTGCAGACCTTCTGCTAACCAATCTGCTGTCATTTGTAACAATGCAATACAGTCGACCCTCTGTATCTGCGGATTCAACCAACCGCGGGTCGAAAATACTGTAGAGGTTTCCCCCGCTATCCAAAAGTAGAGCGGAAATGGCGTAAAGCAAAGAAGCAATTACCATTAATTTATATGGGAAAAATTTCTGAGCATTCCCAAACCCAAAATTTAACCTACCAAATAGACAATAGACAATAGGTGCAGGAGTAGGCCATTCAGCCCTTCGAGCCAGCACCGCCATTCACTGTGATCGTGGCTGATCATCCACAATCAGTATCCAGTTCCTGCCTTATCCCCATAACCTTTGATTCTGCTATCTTTAGCGGAATATCATACCAAGTAACACATAAAACCTAAAATAACACTAATATATAGTAAAAGCAGGAACGATATGAAAAATACACATAAAGTAGAAATAATGTATGTACAGTACAGTGTAGTTTCACTTACCAGAATCGGGAAGACAGCGAACACACTGGAAGACTCACGCATTTTTCTATCATACAGTTCTTTGTAAGCACTCAAAATATCCTGCAAACCTGCCCTAAACCTATGTGCCCTTTCAAAATTAAAGTCATACTTTTCTGCAATCCTTGCAGCACTGTCAATTGTAGCGAAAATCTGACGCAGTTCAAAACTATGGCGTGCGTGCCACCTCTATATCGGCTCGCTGCAAAACAAACCCTGAACGCTGTTTTCCTTGTTTGCTACTCTCGCTGCTCGGGGTGCGCGCTGCCTCGATAACGGCTCCCTGCAAAACAAACGCCGAATGCTATTTTTGCTGAGGCAGCATCAGCGTTCCCAGAAGAGCTATGATGGTTGCGTCTGTACTGAACATGTACAGACCTTTTTTCTTGTCATTGTTCCCTAAACAATACAGTATAACAACTATTTACATTGTATCAGGTATTATAATTAATCTAGTGATGATTTTAAGTATACGGGAGGATGTGCATAGGTTATATGCAAATACTATGCCATTTTATATAAGGGACTTGAGCATCCGCAAATTTTGGTATCCACGGGGGATCCCGGAACCAATCACCTGCGGATACAGAGGGCCAACTGTATAATCATACCCATTCTATTGCCACCTGGAGTGGTGGCATAATATTACTATTATATTATATTAATATTGACTGTTTGCATTAACCCTTGTCTCAGGCAACAAAGCTGGATCCAAATCACAATTATCAATCTAATTGCAGGCATTAAAAATGCACCTATCAAAGCCAACTGTGTGGCCACCAGTGTTAGTTTTAATGGTGATTTATTTGTTACATAGTCATAGTCATACTTTATTGATCCTGGGGGAATTTGGTTTTCGTTACAGTTGCACCATAAATAATTAAATAGTAATAAACCATAAATAATTAAATAGCAATATGTAAATTATGCCAGGAAATAAGTCCAGGACCAGCCTATTGGCTCAGGGTGTCTGATCCTCCAAGGGAGGAGTTGTAAAGTTTGATGGCCACAGGCAGGAATGACTTCCTATGATGCTCTGTGTTGCACCTCGGTGGAATGAGTCTCTGGCTGAATGTACTCCTGTGCCCAACCAGTACATTATGTAGTGGATGGGAGACATTGTCCAAGAAGCATGCAACTTGGACAGCATCCTCTTTTAAGACACCACCATCAGAGAGTCCAGATCCATCCCCACAACATCACTGGTCTTACGAATGAGTTTGTTGATTCTGTTGGTGTCTGCTACCCTCAGCCTGCTGCCCCAGCACACAACAGCAAACATGATTGCACTGGCCACCACAGACTCGTAGAACATCTTCAGCATCGTCCAACAGATGTTAAAGGACCTCAGTCTCCTCAGGAAATAGAGACAGCTCTGACCCTCCTTGTAGACAGCCTCAGTATTCCTTGACCAGTCCAGTTTATTGTCAATTCGTATCCCCAGATATTTGTAATCCTCCACCATGTCCACACTGACCCTCTGGATGGAAACAGGGGCCACCAGTGCATTAGCTCTCCTCAGGTCTACCACTAGTTCCTTAGTCTTTTTCACATTAGGCTGCAGACAATTCTGCTCACACCATGTGACAAAGTTTCCTACTGTAGCCCTGTACTCAGCCTCATCTCCCTTGCTGATGCATCCAACTATGGCAGAGTCATCAGAAAACTTTTGAAGAATACAAGACTCTGTGCAGTAGTTGAAGTCCGAGGTGTAAATGGTGAAGAGAAAGGGAGACAAGACAGTCCCCTGTGGAGCCCCAGTGCTGCTGATCACTCTGTTGGACACACAGTGTTGCAAGCACACGTACTATGGTCTGCCAGTCAGGTAATCAAGAATCCATGTCACCAGGAAAGCATCCACCTGCATCGCTGTCAGCTCCTCCCCAGCAGAGCAGGGCGGATTACGCAGTGGACCTCAATCAGTTGGCCTACTTTCTGAAACTATTCTAATTACAGAAACCTCAATAGGCAGTCACATATCATGGAATCACAGCTGTGATGTTCATTGACTAATATTAATGGATGTATTTACACGGTGACATTTAACTGAGTGTGGCCTCAAAGAGCCCTGGTCTCTTTGGAATCAAGAATCAAAACTATTCCAGTGGCTGGGGTTGTATATCACAGAAAGGAAGATATTTGTTGTTGATAGGGGACAGTTATTCCAGCCTCAGAACATTACTGCAGGAGTTCCTCAAGGCACAACCACCTACAGCTGCAAAGTGACCTTGCTTCCTTTGGAATATAAGCAGTAGGAATATTCACTCAATGTTCAATTTCATCAGAGCTTCTCAGCAAATGAATCAGCCCACACCCACACTTCAAGAAAAGCCAGAATGTGGATTATTTATTATTATTTGACCCTGATTGTTGTTGCCAAGGACAATGCGCCTGCACTGCTGCTCCATTCAGTGCGTGACAGGATACTGGCAATTCAATTACTAAAAACAGTGACTACATTTCAAATAATGTCTCAGTTATTTAGAATGACATCCAAGTTACAAATGCATTAAAAACAAACAACTGTAAGATTAAAGAAGCAGTGGCTACCCATGAAACAAGACTGAGACAGCATCAGGCAAGGGCTCATAAGAGGTAAATAGTATCTGTGCTGTAAGCATGACAGGTATTATTATCTCCAACAGGAAAGAGTCCAACCATCTACACAATCACATTATTATTGGCATAAGCACACTACGTTTCAATAATCTATCAGAAACTCACCTGGATGAACCACATAATACTGTTTTCAGAAGAGCAGATCAGAGAATGATTATCTTGCAGCAAATGAATCAAAGTCTTTCTACCACCGAAAGGCACAAGTCAGAACTGTGAGGCATTACTTTTTACTTGCCTGGATGAGTTGAATTCAACTCCAGCAAAAGCCAAGTAGCCCTGTTCACCCTCCTAAAGAGATGTTCACCAAGGGAACTCCAACAGCATTTCTGATGGTCATCGAGATGGGCAAAGGTAGTCACTGGAGTACATCACCACTTACAGATTTCATCTCCAGCCTGACTTGGATAAGTGTCACCAGAACTTGAATCATTGCTATGTGAAAGTTCTGGAACTCCCTCCCAACACCATGGTAGAAGCACTGCAGCAGTTCAAAACAACAGTTTGATATCTTCCTCACAAGGTCCATCAGAATAGTCAGTAAGTGCTGGTTTTGGCAAAGACGCCCATACTTCAAAGCTGAATGATTGAAAAAGAGCCATGGGCTTTTGAATATCCATCATATACCCACATGAAATACTCCAACAGATGAGACAGAATGAACGTGTTTCCCAGCTTTACCTTCAAAACTTCTGTATTTGTTTTTTGTAACCATTAACTCAACAGCAACCTCATGAGTGTAAAATAACAGTGTGATGGACTTCCTCTGTCACACCATCCCTGATGATTGAATACAGCATAATATGCAAACATGCCAAGAAATGAATTAGAGTTATGACCTTCTGAGACAAAAAGTCTAGCTTTAACTTTTTATATGGCGACTCTTTAATTTTTAAGCAGTTCTGGATTCTCCCACAGGAGGAAACATTCTGTCAAAACCCCTCAGAATTTTATATCTTATTTTAATTGCTTAAAGGTGCATTATTGGATCTGCAGTGCTGTCCAATATCGGATTACAAGTCTCATTATGGAGCTTGAAAAATTTGAATTTATCCTAAAAGGAATCTAGAAGTGAAATTTTTAAAAAATGTGGTCTTTAAATTGATGGGCTAATTTCAAAACCCAGAAGATTCATGAAGTGCATTAAGAAAATGAGGCCTGGCATCTTTGCCTGGTTGAAGTTGGATGCAACTTCAGAATCATGTCAATGAGACCGGCTTGTAACAACCTTCTAAAGTGCAAACGATCTCTCAGTTCTCTGCCCTGTTGTGATAATTGCAATCCTTCATTGTTCTTGACGTTATCCAATCCTGGACATGTGGTTCCTAAATTTTCTACCTACACCTCTCTCTCTGTCTATCTCTCGTTCTACACCTTATATGTGTAATGCCCTGGTTCACATTTTTACTGTTACGCTGCAGGTATTTCATTTGGCAGTTCTGTAAGAGCAGTCTGTTCTGCTTTCAGCCTGTTTGGGTTATTGTTGAAGAACTGGAATGGACATAGTGATGCTCAGTTCTTCTATCTCCTTCCATGACTTATAATGCAAAATATGTTTATTGATAGCTATCACACACTTGTCAAGCCTTTCAAACATTTTTCTCTGGAAATCATAATACAAAGCATATGTATATTACTGTTGTCCCTTTTTCACAGGAATCTAACAAATTGGAGCAGAAGTAGGCCATTAGGCCATTCAAGCCTCTGCTCACTTTTGTTAAGATCAAGGCTAATTTTCTATGATTTCCCAAACAACTCCCATGTTCATTGAAATCCTTAAAATCCAGGATTCTATTAACTTTAGTTTGCAAAGAAGCAAGGCTCCACAGCCTCTTGAGGCAGAAAATCCCAAACTTCATCACCCTCAGTTTAAGATGTATCCCTTCATCTCAGTCCAAATAAAATTAGAACCCCATATGCTAAGTCTGTGGCTCTGATTCATGATTTTTCATCAAGGAACTTTGTTAGGTTCAATTAGATATCTCATTCTGCTAAACTCCAGAGAGCACTGGCTGCTTCTACCGAATCTCTCCTCATAGAACAATTCTGCCAATCCTGGAATCAGTCTGATGAACCTGCTATATCTTTTTCCATGTGCAGAGTGCAGGACCCCTGAACAAATGCCCAAGAGTAGTCTCATGAAGGCCTTTATATCTAGTTAATATTATGTCAGTAATTATAATACATGTGTTATGAATCTTTATAACATTATATATAATATTATAATAGTTTATATTACTAATAGTAAATTATTTGAAAACATAATTGCAAATTAAGTGTCTTCAATATGAAATGATGAATCCATTTCTCTTTCCACAGAGGGTATCCAAGCTGCTGAGTTTTTTTCCAGAACTCCAGATTCAGGTATATTTCTTTATTACATATACATTGGAACATACAGTGAAATGTGTCATTTGCGTTAACAACCAATGAAAACTAACGATGTGCTAGAGGCAGCTACAATAAAACTTTGTTACTCTTATATTCCAATCCTCCTTAAGATAAAATATGGCATGTTATTTGTGTTTCCGACTCCTTGCTGCATTTCCATTTTAGTCTCTAAGTCCCTTGAAACATCAACATTATCTCAACTCTCATCATTTAAAAAATACTCAATTTTTATGCAAAGATGTGAATAACGCCATACTCCTTCACTTTTCCTGCATACACAGTGATTTTGCCTACACTGTCAGTTGTCCATACTCCCTTAATCCCGCTGCAGAATTTCCATGAACGATGAGCAGACAACCAGACAGTGAAAAACAAAATAGTTAAAGATAATTAGTAATATTGGACCAAACCCTCGACTTGTTCTGTAATACAAATTATTATATGCATTGAATATATAACTCGGGAGGGTGCAGTATTGCCCCTTCTCCAAGGGGACAAGGCAGAGCAAGTAACTGAAGTGGCAGTCAGGGAGCACCTTGCCTCTAGTGACCATCAGTGGGAGCACCTTGCCTCTAGCGATCAGCGTGATGCTATCACAGCTCAGGGTGTAGGAGTTCAGAGTTCAACTTTGAGAAGTTTATACATCCCTCCTGTGAGGGCTTGGGTTCCCTCCGAGTGCTCCGGTTTCCTCCCACAATCAGAAAATGTACCGGTTAACAGGTTAATTGTTCATTGCATATTGTCCTGTGATTAGGTAGGATTAAATAGGTGGGTTGTTGGGCAATGCGGCTCGTTGGGCTGGAGGGCCTGCTCCCCACTGTAGTTCTAAATAAATAAATCAGCTATTAGTCTTAAGATAGTGATTGATAGGGCAATTCCACAGGTCAGAGTCCTAACTGGGGCAGGGCAAATTTTGTGGGAATTAGGCAGGATCTAGCATGGGCCAATTGGGTGAGCTTGTTCGAAATGAAAGGAACAAGTAGCAAGTGGGAGGCTTTTAAGAGTGTGATATCAAAAGTCCAGGAACTGCATGTTAGGGTCAAGGGTAAACATGGCCAGATTATGGAGCTGTGGCAGATGAGAGTTGAGGCCCTTCTCGAGGAAAAGAAGTAAGCATATATTGAATATAGGATATCAGGAATGATTGAATTCCTTGAAAGCTAAAAGACAATTAGGAATACTCTTATGGGGAAATCATGAAGGCATAAAGAGCGTATGAGAGGGATCTGATAGGTAAGGTCAAGAAGTTCTGCAGCAATATTAAGGGTGAAAGAGGTGGCCTCTTTATTTCTCAAGAGGGGTGGGATTTTTAACAAATATTTTTCTTTATGAATGTTTTCTACATGGATTTTATTAAGGTGTTTGACAAAGTCCCTCATGAGAGTCTAATACAGAAGATTAAGACGCATGGGGTCCACAGCAAATTGGCTGTTTGGTTTTAGAACTGGCTTCCATATAGAAGACAGAGGATAGCGGTCGATATTGGAGCTGGAGGTCTGTAATTAGTGGTGTTCCACAGGCACCTTTGCTGTTTGTGATGTATACACGTAACCTGGATGAAAATATAAACAGGTGTGTTCGTAAGTTTGCAGATGGTGTAGAAGGCTGGTAGCATGATATAGATCAGTTGCAGGGATGGGCCGGGAAATGGCCGATGGAGTTTAACCGAGACAAATGCGAGATGTTGCACCTTGGTAGGACAAATGCAAGGAAACAGTACACTGATAAGGGCAAGATCCTTAACAGTGTTGCTGAACAGAGAGATCTTGGGATCCTAGTTCATAACTCATAACTCATAATTCATAAGGTGATTAACAAGGCTTATGGAATGTTTGTTTTTATTAGTTGAGGCACTGAGTTCATAAATTAAGAGGTTATCTTGCAACCTTATAAAACATTGGTTAGGCCACATCTGGAGTATTGCACACAGTTCTGGTTGCCCTGCTATAGGAAGGAATTTGAGGCTTTGGTGAGGGGGCAGAAGAGGTTTACTGGGATGCCGCCTGGCTGAGAGGGCATGTGCTATCACAAGAGGCTGGATAAGCTTGGGTTGTTTTCTCTGGAGCGGTGGAGGCCGAGAGGAGATCTGAGAGGTTTACAAGATTATGAAAGGCATGGATAGAGTGGACAGAGAGTATCTGGTTCCCAGAGTTGAAATGTCTAATATCAGAGAGAACATCCATTGAAGGTGAGAGTGGGTAGGTTCAAGGGGGCTGCAAGGGGGTAAGTTTTTTAGTCTAGAGAATTGTGGGTGTCTGGAATGCCCTGCCTGGTATGATGGTAGAGGCAAATACATTGGAGGCTTTTAAGAGACGTTTGGATAGGCACAAAAGGAAGATAGAGGGTTATGAACATATTGTAGGTAGAATGGATTAGTGTTTGGGTGTTTTTGATTTGCTTTTTAGCTGCTTTGGCTCAACATTGTGGGCTGAATGGCATGTTCCTTTGCTGTACTGTCTATGCTCTATGTTCTCTGGTATTACTACACAGAAACTCATGATTGCTCCAGAAATAAAGAATGCAAATGGAGATGGTTTGGAGGACATTCACATTAACCAGAAGGACTAATTTGCAGATCTAGTAGTGCATTAAGGTGAGTTGATCCCTAGAGCCTCACCAAGAGCATCCTCAGACTTTGTGGGAGACTAGAGATAAAATTGCAGAGACCTTTGCAGAGATATTTGCTTCATTGTTGGTTATTGAGGAGTTCCCAAAGACCAGAAGTTGGCCAATGTTGTTCTATTGTTTAAGAAAGGTATCAAGGACAAGTATAAGATATGAGTATAAGGAATGAGCTGCTAGAGGAAGAGGCTGAGGCAGATACAATAGTATCATTCAAGAAGCAAATGAAGGGATGAGCTTAGAGGTATTTAAGTTAAGTGCAAGAAATCAGGACTAATTGGTTGGGCGTTGTGGTCAGCATGAACGTAAGAGACCAAAGGACTTGTATCTGTGCAATATTGCTCTATAACTCTATAGTTCTAATTGACTAGAATGCCTTCTGGTTATATTTGAAGAAAGATCTTCCCACCATAAATCTTACAGATTCTTTCCCTGTAGTACTGAAAGGATACCTGTCTATGGCCTCAAGTAACTTAATTGTACTTCTTTGAGCTATCTGAGCCTTCCCTTGAGACAGAAGATGGTGCAACATGTGGGTACAATAAAGCAGAGGTGTTAATGAAATATAAACATCAATACCTTTACCATCACAAAATATAGTTACTGTACTTTAAAACATATTGGAAGAAAGATCACATTTTTTTATATAACCTAGAAGCTACAATAAATACAGTGTTTAAAGAAACATGACTCTCTGGGTGAATCAAAGTACTATGTGTAATGTTTATGAATGATGCTTTGTGTTTAAGAAAGTAACTGTTTATACTCTTGCCATACTTGCCATCTTTAAATGTGCTAAACTATTTACAGCATGATGAAAAAAGGTAGTTCCAGTATAATTGAACCTCCTGCCCACAGCACAGTGATTGTGATCTTTCCTACTCTAACAGGTTTTGCTCAAACATCTTCTATAGTTGTCCTCATGTGTAGCTGCTCAATTATTCCCCCGGGCCTGTACCATGTTCACATTAAATCAAATGAGCCACCAAACAAGAGACTAAAACCAATACTCAATGTGGTCTTCTGAATTACATTTAATTATCTAGGTGGAATATTACATGTCCACCAATTGTCCTTGAGGATTTCATCCAGTTTTAGACTTCCAAGGGAAGCAAATCTCTTGACATGATACAAATAACATCACAATAATATAGTCTGCTGGATAGATCAGCTAGCCTTTCCCTCTTCAACATCTCATAGCACCCACTCTTGTTGTTCTCTGACTGAAATTCCCACCGCTGTAACTCCACCAAGCAACACAAAGCCTTGAGAGCACATAATGTTGCCAAGCTCCCTGGGTAAAAGAACAGAACCAAGCATAGTGGAGGAATTGGTAGATCAGACCATGCCTTGTGTGGAAAGATGTTGAATATACTTTTATCCCAGCAGACACTGTTTCAAAGACACAACATTTTAAGAAAGAAACGGAGATTGAAGATAGAACCTCAATGATGGATGAGAAGGGTGAATAAAAGGCACAAGTGGGACCATCAAATGTGCAAAAAGATGGGAGCAAGAAAGCAAACTGTTGGGAGGAACTCAGCAGATCAAGCAGCATCTGTGGAGGCAAATAAATGCTCAGTAGTTCAGGAAAGAAACTTGTGTCAGGAAGGGAGAAAATGGTTTCAAAATCAGGAAAGGATAATTTTTAAATGAAGATAGTTTTAAAATTTAACATAATATGAGCAGGCAATGCTTGTACAAGCAGTCCACATGTAATGATAGGATTCTGTTTCTGAGGACTGCTACAAACTGTTTGTAAGTTGTAAGTTAATGAAAAGTGTGTGGAAGGGGATCAGAGGAACAACTGTCATTGCAGAACCAGCAGGCACAGGTAGAACAGCCACCAGCCAGTCTCACTGACTTAGTGAGAGAGTTAGTGAGGCTCTGAGGGCTCCAAGCTCTACTGCGCTCAGACCCAGCCCCTGCTTGTTGCAGTTCAGCGGTGTGATAAGTGAAGGCATGTAGAAATGCTGCATTCTCACCTGCAAAAGATGCCCTCAGCCCTTCAACAGCTGGGAACTCAATCTTTGTCTATCACACCGGTTCATAAGTTAGATGTTCATAAACTGGGGAGGACCTGCAATTGGCCTTTAAACTCCTGAGTCAATGTTGATGCATGAATGCTTCCACTGTGTCTGCTCTGCCTAAAGATCTGTCAGATATCTCAACGGAGGGGCTGAATTAAGCCCCTGCCAAGAAGTATTGCACTAACATATCAGGCGTCCTTCCCACACCCCACTCAGCTGATGAGGCTTCTACCCCCAACCTATCCCGTTCCCAATGCATCTTAAGGTTAAAATCAGCCTTCAGTTTCATAAAAGTTAATCTTTAGTAGCTATGGGATGGATATGTCTGTACAATTCTGTATAATGGCCTCATAATTCAAAACCAAACCTTTCCCTCAAGAGCGGATGAAGCTGAATCTGATGGTGTTTTTATCGAAGACACACGAGCCTGCAGATGCTGGAATCTGGAGCAACAGACAATCTGCTGGATGAATTCAACCAGTCAAGCTTCATCTTAGATGCTGCTCGATCTACTGAGATCCTTCAGTGGATTATTTGCTGCATTGAATGTTATCGATCTTGAGTGTTGTAGTCAATATTCATCATAGGGATTCCAAGTTTCCACCTTTCGACCATCTCACCACTAAGGCTCTCAACAGTGTCTCAGGGCTCCATTTTACAACATGTTCTTCCAGACAATCAACAGACAGAAAAAGGGCACTCCTCAAGTATGTCCCATTTCCTAACACCATTCACCACCTGCCTTGGAAAGACAATTTTTTTTACACATTTTATCATGTCTTTTCATCTTACTTGGCCAAACACACTCTCCACTTCGCAGCATTTTCACGTGGGGCATCTTTGGTGATGTTGCTGCCTCACAGGGCCAGAAGCTTGATGGTGATCATGACCTCGGTTGCTATTTGTGTAGAGTTTGTATGCTCGCCCTGTTACTGCATGGGTTTCTTCTGGGAGCTCCAGTTTCCTCCCATATCCTAAGGCTGAGTTAACCAGCTACTATAAACTACCCTGAGTGTGCAGGAGGGTGGAAGAATTATGAGGGGAGGAGAAGTTAATGGGAATGTTGGGAGAATAGATCACAAGGAAAAATCAGGAGGAATGAGATTGCTCTGAGAAGAATCGTAGATTCATTGGGTTGAAACAGCTTCCTCTATTATATGGAAATATGAATCTCTAATCTCAGGCAGCACAGAATCAAGTTAGGGAAACTGACAGCTAGTTAAAATACAAATAAACAGCTGCAATTAAAATATCAAAATTCAGGGGTGGCCTTATAACTACACCAATCAACCAGTCAAATAGAGAGATGGCAGCCAACGTTCTCGAAAGTCGCTTTATTTTCGCCAGCCTTATCTGGCCTCGCTCGCAAAGCTCGATTGAAGGGCTGTCGACTCACAAGCCACCCAGATTTCGGGCAAGTTGCTGTTATTGCATCGAGCAATAGACCTGTTGATACAAAGAGTACGGTCTGTGGTCCTTTCGGAGCGGCAGTTGAAACAATAGGAATGTGGCCACAACTTGCACTTACGGCAATTTGCATACACTTTCAAATAACTATCGGCCGTTTTAATCAGTCCGCTAAATCGCTTGTAAACGCAAAAACAACATCGATTTTATGCGCTTTGCAGCTTGAGGATTAAGTGGTGAAGGCGCGAGGCAAGTGCAAAACTGGCTAACAATATACCCCGCAGTAAATTGAAGAGCTGAGAGTACGGTTGCAAGGGGTCACCGAGAGAGAACCGCATTCCACTACCGCAGTGCAGTTCCAGGCTGCCGCCACACCGTGGCTCTACTTCCTTTGCCTGGGCGCACCTGGGAGCCGAGCGCTGACACCGAGCGTCCGCCCAGCCCCTGCACCAACCCCGGTTCCCTCCCGCATCAGCGCAAACTGCAACCCGCCGCCCGTTCTTTGTGTGTGGAGCCACAGCCACCTCTACAATCACACCGTGGCAAACCGACGCGTTTTGATTTCCCAAAGAATGTCTAAACACGCAATCAGAACCAGCAGACAAATTAACACTGAACTGACCACTATCCACTCCGGAGACTGAAAAGAAAGTCTCTCAGGACACGTCTGAAAATCTCTGGCCTATCGCCCAGAAATTTGCCTTTAATGCCTTGTGATTGAATGTCCTGAGATGACTTTACACATTCCAGTGATTACTCCTGTTCAATAGAGTAGCCTGACCCGGCTACCGGAGCCACGGGTCACAGACTGGAGCAGACTGAATCAACTGTCAACTATCCGCAGCACCTCATTTCATTATTATCGATCCCTGTCGAAGTCATACAATTCACTATCAGTAACAACATACACCACGAATATGATTCAGATCTGTGACAACCAGCAAAGCAAACCGGAAGACATCTCGTATCAAAATATCCTTGATCAGCTGCAATTATTAACTAATAAGTCTAATTTCGCAAAAGAAAGCCTTAAATGCAACGGTGTAAAAGTTTAGCGAGTATCCGGTGTTCCCCGGTATGTTTACTCCGGGGTAGCTGGACACGGTAGCGGATAGAGAGGTGGGTGGGAGAGGGATGATTACCTGCAGGTCATCTCGGTTTTGCAGCCTTTCCTTGCCGCCCGCTATTGTGATTTGCACCCCCGGATTGTCAGTCGGCCCCGAGCTCTCGCTCGCCACGCTGGCCGTATCGCTGGAAGCCTCGGTGTCCCGGGACGGGCCGTGCTGACCGGAGCTCCGCGAGCTCCGAGAACTCCTGCGACCGACGCTGAGTGCATCGAAATCCAAAGTCTTGCTCTCGTACGCTCCTTCCACCGAGCAGAACATGCCCCCATACTTCTGTCTTGGTACCTGGGCAGTCGTGCCTGGTCTAGCCAGATACACCGGGAGATCGTCATCCTTATCCCGGTTTCTCCTATCCTCGGCCATTGATCTCGGTGAGCGACGCAAGAAAGGTGAGAGCACAAAACGGTATTGGGGAGTCAGAGGCGGTTGTAGCGAGCCGCTAGTGGCAGACTGCTGCTGAAATCCCTTGACACGGAAGTGATAACGCGTGTGCACCGCACACTGAACGCATTTTAAAGTATAGTTGCCCCCCTCCCCCGTTTGCCTGGGCTCTCGCAACGGACCGCCCGCAGATGAGCGACTGCAGCCGCAATCCCAGCAGACGGATTGCGGAGAGTCGCCGCCGAGGGACCGAGACTGATGGCACACGGGTAGGAGGGGGTTGGTGGTGGGGGAAGGAGAGAGGGAGGGTTATGAAAACAAAGTGACCCTCACCTTAAGCCACCCGGAATACCACCAACCCACCACAGGAGTGTTGTCCTCTTTAAAAGAAAACACATTCAGTGAATGACAAGAAAAAACGATCTTTCAAAAATAATGATTAAAACACTAACACAATACTGCTTCGAGAAGAAGGGAAAGGCGGGGTGGTGGTTGGTGGAGAGGAGGTTGAGACAATTTGGGGTTTCATACAGTCAAGACGGATGGTGATTTACTGCTTAATTTATTTACAAGTAAACAATGCATTCTTGCTGGAAATTTACAGAATAAAACACAGGTCCCACACTTTACAAAACTGTTCTGCATTTGTGGTTACAGTGATTGTGGATTCCTGAAAGATTCCAGTCCAGACTGGTCCGTTCACATCAGCTCCATCATTGAACTGTATCACTCAAAAACTAGGGTCTGTACAGATCTTTTGGAAAAGAGTGGGGTACAGATGTGGTGGGTGAGAAGTGGCGCACCATTAAAAAACTGGTAATATAAGACAACGTGCTGAACGATCTTTCTCAGCCGTATGTGACATGTTGAACAAACGTAAAGGTTAAAGTTGGACGAAGTTTATGAAGGGCATGGAATGTACGATTCAGCTCATGGACCTACCAACTGAAAAAATAAGCTTGCCCCAATTTGATCTTCGTCTATATTTTAACCGAAATCAAATTAGGGGCGTTCATTCATCATCGGTCTCCCACCCATCATCCTTTTCTACTGAGCTGTGTCATCTGTCTGCCACAAACAAGTCACCGCCTTTTAGATAACTAGTGGATTATCCCACCTATCCTCCCAAGGATAACAGCGACAACAACCTGCGCGCCCAGATCGCTGCCCTTATTCGGAGAGAAACGAGCGTCGACCCGGTCAGAAATGTGAAATTTGCGGTTATTCAGAAGGGCAATTACATTGAATTGTTTCAGGGCTGGTGTAGGATGTGACAGGTATCACTCAACCGGGTTTAGTTAATTCCAATGCTAAAATTAAGCTATTTACTATGATTTCGTGGCACAGAATTGTATATGCAAAAGTATTTTCAATCTCACTCAAAAGAGATTGTTAACCGTTGCATTATCTCCAAAACTAATGATATAAAGCTCCCTTTTGTTAAAAAACTTTGCTTTTAACCAATAAATGCAAACTCCCAATATTCGCAATTGTTTTCACCATCTGAAGTTATTTTGCTTGTTGTTCATCACCTGACACTAATATAATTGCTTTTAACAACAACCTCTTTCCAGACAGTCTACAGAACCACCACTTCCGTCCCAATGGATTCCTGTCCGTTTATTTCTCATTAGGTCTTCGTCGTTTCCTGGGAACTGTTTGCTGAGTGCTCGATCCTGCCATTTGCTCGGTAACTCTGCCTTCCTCCGGCATTCGCGTGTGAGGTGCGGCTTTCCCAGTGGGAACTGTCTTTTCAGCACCCTAATCGATCCGTCTGATTCGCCAAATTTGCCAACCAACTACCTCGATAGCATCTTCGGTGGTGTCAAGGATCCTGGATCAATGTAATGACAGCGAGGAAATCTACAGCTCTACAGTTCTAGCCTGCCGCTGGCTGCTTTCTTGCATCTTTTTTAGGGAGAAGATTAAGAGCGAGTCTCTAGTTTATGGAGTTGGACAAAGCAACTCCTCTTAAAAGCTTCACTGGGGTTGAACTTTTTACTTATTTTAGCACAAGAGGAGAATTAATAAACATTTATGTTGTATTAGCTAACATTTGGGACAGTGGCTATTTTAAATATACTCCTGAAAAGCTGTCCATTGGGCATTTATCAAGTGGGATATCTCCAAGTCTTTTGAAGATGACTTTCTTCAGTGGGAGATTTGTAATACAAAAACCTTGCTACAATAATATTCACACTCTCAAATTCGGTGCACGCGTTATCATCTGTAAACAATATATTATACCGGGTTCCAGCAGTTGTGTGTTACACAATCCTCCCCACTGCCCCAATTTAGAGATACTTTGAAAATTTTTCACAAGATTTACCCTAAATTATTGCATTTTTAAACCATATCTAGGGTTCAAATTGCTAATTTCAATCGTAATGAGCGCTTTTATTAATATTAAATATAGAAGATGGATTTACCTCAGTTGTTGATTCGGGTATGTCTGCTTATATTTACCCTTTAGTTGACAATTTGTTGTCATTTTCAAAGAAATATGTAATTAATTTATTTATTGAGATACAGTGTTGAATTGCCCTTTCTGGCCCTTCAAGCCGCACTACTCAGCAACTCCTGATTTAACCCTAGCCTAAACACGGGACAATTTACAATGGCCAATTAACCTAATAATAAAAACGTCTTTGGACTGTGAAAGGAAAGCGACGCACCTGGAGAAAGCACACACATTGCTCGGGGAGGACACACAAATTTCTTACAGATGATATCGGAATTGAACTCCAAACTCCGATAGTACCTCAAGCTGTAATAGCATCGAGGTAATCAAAACGTGACTGTGGCGTCCTGCAGTATAACGAACAGATTTCCTTGGTAATATCCCTGAAAAAGAATAATAATGGCATAGTCAGACCACACTAAAAGAGATCAATGAAATAATTGACGAGTGTCACCTCTTTGAAGAGCTATCACACTCTCTGCCCATTTACCATAATCTTACAAAGTCCTCCTTTCAAATATTTATCTAATTCACTTTTAAGCATATTTTTACTTGGCAACTTTTAAACAGACCCTTTCTCAGTCGTAATAGGTTCTCAATTGTCTTCATTTTTTTGTGTTATCTTAAATCCATATCCAGAGATCAGTTTCTCCCTCTGAAAATGGTAATAACCTTTAACAACTACATAAAATCTCCAATATGCCTTGTCCATCCCCATGAATAATACTGCTTGCATCTGTAATCTCTCTGTGCCATACTAATTCCCCTGAATTGTGAATCACAGTTCTTTGACTGCTCAGAATGGCCCTTGCCTTAATACACTATCAATTTGGTCTCCCGATGTGTCAGGCTAGAACAGATGGTTGTTAAACATGACCTCAATGTTACTGAAACAGTCAATCTCACATTTATCAAAAAAGCACCTTTCTATTAACAGCATGTTACTGCAGGGACTCTTCTTTAGTTGTGTCCTGTAATACAACATATTGCACACCAGAAGGACCTCCACCAAAATCATCTCTCCAACTAACTAACTAATTAACAAACTAAATAGGATATCTACACACAGACACACACATTTTCAGGGCATTGCTGCATATTAAAGCAGCAGTTTCAGAATGCATAGTATATACAATAGAGAAGCTGGCTATTCAGTCCATCTAATAGGTGCTAGCATACTGAAATCACCCCTCTTTCGCCAACCTTTTAGTTGATGTTTCATTATTCAGTTTTTCTTTCATACTGAGTTATTTTCCATTTGAAAGCATTATTGGCTCAACAAAATAGTATTTTCCATATTCTAATCACTTGCTGAATAAAAATGTTTCTTATCGTTTCTGAATAAATGGGACTGATGTAAATAGGATTCCATGAGGAAACAAATATATAGAGTTGTAGATTCAAAATAATTCTGAGTTGTTCATTGATAAAGAGACACACATTTCAAAAGATGAAGACATAGAAACATAGAAACATAGAAAATAGGTGCAGGAGTAGGCCATTCGGCCCTTCGAGCCTGCACCGCCATTTATTATGATCATGGCTGATCATCCAACTCAGAACCCCACCCCAGCCTTCCCTCCATACCCCCTGATCCCCGTAGCCACAAGGGCCATATCTAACTTCCTCTTAAATATAGCCAATGTACTGGCCTCAACTGCTTCCTGTGGCAGAGAATTCCACAGATTCACCACTCTCTGAGTGAAGAAGTTTTTCCTAATCTCGGTCCTAAAAGGCTTCCCCTTTATCCTCAAACTGTGACCCCTTGTTCTGGACTTCCCCAACATCGGGAACAATCTTCCTGCATCTAGCCTGTCCAATCCCTTTAGGATTTTATACGTTTCAATCAGATCCCCCCTCAATCTTCTAAATTCCAACGAGTACAAGCCCAGTTCATCCAGTCTTTCTTCATATGAAAGTCCTGCCATCCCAGGAATCAATCTGGTGAACCTTCTTTGTACTCCCTCTATGGCAAGGATGCCTTTCCTCAGATTAGGGGACCAAAACTGCACACAATACTCCAAGTGTGGTCTCACCAAGGCCTTGTGCAACTGCAGTAGTACCTCCCTGCTCCTGTACTCGAATCCTCTCGCTATAAATGCCAGCATACCATTCGCCTTTTTCACCGCCTGCTGTACCTGCATGCCCACTTTCAATGACTGGTGTATAATGACACCCAGGTCTCGTTGCACCTCCCCTTTTCCTAATCGGCCACCATTCAGATAATAATCTGTTTTCCTATTTCTGCTACCAAAGTGGATAACTTCACATTTATCCACATTAAATTGCATCTGCCATGAATTTGCCCACTCACCCAACCTATCCAAGTCACTCTGCATCCTCTTAGCATCCTCCTCACAGCTAAAACTGCCACCCAGCTTCGTGTCATCCGCAAACTTGGAGATGTTGCATTTAATTCCCTCATCCAAGTCATTAATATATATTGTAAACAACTGGGGTCCCAGCACTGAGCCTTGCGGTACCCCACTAGTCACCGCCTGCCATTCTGAAAAGGTCCCGTTTATTCCCACTCTTTGCTTCCTGTCTGCTAACCAATTCTCCATCCACATCAATACCTTACCCCCAAGTTTGCACACTAATCTCCTGTGTGGGACCTTGTCAAAAGCCTTCTGAAAATCCAAATATACCACATCCACTGGTTCTCCCCTATCCACTCTACTAGTTACATCCTCAAAAAATTCAATGAGATTCATCAGACATGATTTTCCCTTCACAAATCCATGCTGACTTTGTCCGATGATTTCACCGCTTTCCAAATGTGCTGTTATCACATCTTTGATAACTGACTCCAGCAGTTTCCCCAACACCGACGTTAGGCTAACCGGTCTATAATTCCCTGGTTTCTCTCTCTCTCCTTTTTTAAAAAGTGGGGTTACATTAGCCACCCTCCAATCCTCAGGAACTAGTCCAGAATCTAACGAGTTTTGAAAAATTATCACTAATGCATCCACTATTTCTTGGGCTACTTCCTTAAGCACTCTAGGATGCAGACCATCTGGCCCTGGGGATTTATCTGCCTTCAATCCCTTCAATTTACCTAACACCACTTCCCTACTAACAAGTATTTCGCTCAGTTCCTCCATCTCACTGGACCCTCTGTCCCCTACTATTTCTGGAAGATTATTTATGTCCTCCTTAGTGAAGACAGAACCAAAGTAATTATTCAATTGGTCTGTCAAGTCCTTGCTCCCCAAATCAATTCACCTGTTTCTGTCTGTAGGGGACCTACATTTGTCTTTACCAGTCTTTTCCTGTTTACATACCTATAAAAGCTTTTACAGTCAGTTTTTATGTTCCCTGCCAGTTTTCTCTCATAATCTTTTTTCCCCTTCCTAATTAAGCCCTTTGTCCTCCTCTGCTGAACTCTGAATTTCTCCCAGTCCTCAGGTGAGCCACTTTCTCTGGCTAATTTGTATGCTGCTTCTTTGGAATTGATACTATCCCTAATTTCTCTTGTCAGCCACGGGTGCACTACCTTCCTTGATTTATTCTTTTGCCAAACTGGGATGAACAATTGTTGTAGTTCATCCATGCAACCTTTAAATGCTTGCCATTGCATATCCACCGTCAATCCTTTAAGTGTCATTTGCCAGTCTATCTTAGCTAATTCACGTCTCATACCTTCAAAGTTACCCCTCTTTAAGTTCAGAACCTTTGTTTCTGAATTAACTATGTCACTCTCCATCTTAATGAAGAATTCCACCATATTATGGTCACTCTTACCCAAAGGGCCTCTCACGACAAGATTGCTAATTAACCCTTCCTCATTGCTCAAAACCCAGTCCAGAATAGCCTGCTCTCTAGTTGGTTCCTCGACATGTTGGTCCAAAAAACCATCCCGCATACATTCCAAGAAATCCTCTTCCTCAGCACCTTTACCAATTTGGTTCACCCAATCTACATGTAGATTGAAGTCACCCATTATAACTGCTGTCTAAGACAATGGTGTTGGCAGTACATTGTAGTGAAAATGTTGGTCTATACATGAAATGCCATGTTTAATAAATCAGTAGTTAATGTCTTTACTCAAAAGGAAAATAAAGGCATCACACAAGCATCATCTATGGAGTTTATTGATCATTGAAAAATAATCCTCAATACTGTTAACAATTTACAATAATGTTATAAAAAAAACAAAACTGTAGGTTTACAAAGAAATTATTAATTCTGCATATTACTGACATTTATATAATAACCATATATTTTAAATGTCTTCAAAGTGTCATCATTCTCTACATATTTCGCCGTTCACTGGACATACATTTCAAAGTAATTATTTAGTGACTAGAACAAGATGGGAAACTTTATTAAATCAATCTCTAGAGAAATGTTCTCTGGAAATCTAAAGTTTAGAAATTATATTATTATAACTATTACTTTCTGTGCAGTATATCTTTTAATTGCACAATTAACAATGGAATAGGTGATTTGCTAACCTTACATCTAAGATAATTGTTTCATTTCAATCAGAAAAGCAATTTATTTGATAATCACTTTCTTCCCAAAGACTAGTTGAGCTGCACAGAATTTATTTTAGAGGGTTATACAAGAGGAAAAAGAAACAGTATCCACCACAAACAATGATATAATCTTACATTAATGATAGCTCTGCGTATGTGTGGACTAACCACAACGTTGCAGTATGAAGGAAGAACCATTCAGATAATCATATTTCTACACTTTCTTAATAATTCATCTCACCTCAATCTACAGATTTAATTCTGGAGACAATATTCTCACCTGAGGCAACAGAGGCTCCAGGATTATCTCATCTCAGAAGATAGTTTGTGCATAAACACTAGGTTGATGCCTTAGATCAGAAGAGCAGCACTGTCAAAACTAACATCTTTCAGATGAAGTCTTAATTTGAGACGCTGATTATATTCTGTGGATTTAAATAATACCATGGCATTGTTAAATGGAAAAGAGGAGAATTTTTCTGATACCATGGCTGATATTTGTCCCTTGGCCAATATCTGAAACAAATACCTTTACTGCTGGCTTGTGGGGAATTGGTGTATTCAAAGTAGTTGCTTTGTTTCCAATATCACAGCTGCGACAATATTTCAGAGGTAAACACACAGGAACATACTCACATCATGTAAGATAGAATTGTTTCCATAGAGATATTTGTCAGCTGTCAAACTCTTACACATTCACTCAAAAGTTTTACTCTAGTTAAGCTGAGTAAAAGTTTCAGAATTGAATTGAATTGACTTTATTTCTTACCTACTTCACATACATGAGGAGTAAAAATCTTTGTTATGTCTCTGTCTGAATGTGCAATGTGCAAATTATAGTAATCTGTAATAAATAGTACACACAGTAAGATATACAACAGAACAGTCAATGTAACTTAGAAATACAGTTGTGTCAGCATGAATTAATCAGTCTGATGGCCTTGTGGAACAAGCTGTCCCGGAACCAGTTGGTCTTGGTTTTAATGCTGCAGTACCATTTCCTGGATGGTAGCAACCGGAACAGTTTGTGGTTGGGGTGACTCAGGTCCCGAATGATCCTTCAGGCCCTTTTTACGCACCTGTCACTATAAATATCCTGGATTGTGGGAAGTTCACAACCACAGATGTGCTGGGCTGCCACACCACTCTCTGCAGAGTCCTGCGATTGAGGGAAGTACAGTTTCCATTCCAAGCAGTGATACAGCTGGTCAGGATGCTCTCAATTATGCCCCTGTAGTCAGTCCTCAGGATTTGGGGACTAATGCTGAACTTCTCCAACTGTCCGAGGTGAAAGAGATGCTGTTGTGCTTTTTTCACCACACAGCGGTACGTACAGACCAAGTGAGGTCCTCGGTGATGTGTATACTGAGGAACTTAAAGCTGTTCACCCTCTCAACCCCAGATCTATTGATGCTAATACGGGTGAGCCTGTCTCCATTCCTCCTGTAATCCACAACCAGCTCCTTTGTTTTGTCGACATTGAGAGAGAAATTGTCTTCTTGACACCACTATGTCAAGATGATGAGTTCATCTCTGTAGGCTGCCTCATTATTATTTGAGATAAGGCCAATCAATGTAGTATTATCTGCAAATTTAATTAGCAGATTGGAGCTGTGGTTAGCTCCAATGATACCGAGGGTACAGAGAGTAAGGAGGGTGCTTAGGACACAGCCTTTTGGGGCTCCTGTGTTGAGGGTCCGAGGGGCAGAGGTGAGGGAACCCACTCTTACCGCCTTCCGGCAATCGGACAGGTAGTCCAGAATCCAGCTGCACAAGGCAGGGTGAAAACAGAGGTCTTTGAGCTTCTTGTTAAGCCCGGAGGGAATTATGGTGTTGAATGCTTAACTGTGGTCCAAGAAAAGCCTTCTCACATAAGCATCCCTCTTCTTTAGATGTGTAAGGATGGTGTGTAGAGCTGTGGTTATTAAGTTGTTTGTCGATCAATTGTGTCAGTAGGTGCATTGTAGGGGGTCCAGTGTGAGTGGTAACATGCTGCAGATGTAGTCCTTGACCAGCCTCTCAAAGCATTTGTTTGTTATTGAGGTGAGTGCAACAGGACACCAGTCATTCAGACACGTTTCCTTGGTCTTTTTAGGTACAGGGACAATGGTGGATGTTTTGAAGCAGGACGGCACTCTACACTGGGAGAGGAAGAGATTAAAAAGGTCTACAATTTACTCTAGTTACTTTATTGCACACTCACTTTAATTATCAGTTAAATCTGAGCATTGACACTATCTTTTACATTAAGGTTGCTTTTAAGTCTACTGCCTAATATTATATTTATCAGCCATCATTTTTTAACTCAAGATCATTAAGGAATGCCTTACACTTATAATCATGCATTCTGACAATGCCTCCCCATAAAATTATGAATACTTTCGTATCATTATTCAGTTTGATGCAGACTGCAAGATCATGGAGTGGATCTTTCAGAAGGTAATTGAGGTAGTGGTACTTGTAGTATAAAAATGGAGCAGAGCAGGCTTCATTTACATATTGAAGGGCTAAGATCTGAATGGCATTCATCAGAAATGTGATCATATTGTACCAAAAAGCTCAATTGTGGAATAAAGGACAGGATTTCAGTTACAATCTTTGTAATTGTGATGAAGGTTTTTGGCCTGAAACATTAACTCTGTTTCTTTTTCTTGCTTAAGGGTTGGCTTAATATTTCCAGCAATTATTACAAGACAAAGAATTTCAGGTTGTATACTGCATACATTCTCTGATATTAAATGATATCCATTGAACCACTGAATCCTTGGTGCAGTGCAATTCATACTTCAAACACTTTTACTTGTGGGATGAAATTGAATGAAGTCAACCCTTTATGCCTCAGTCAGTCAGGATAATCTGAGAGCTAAGTGATTGTGATATACTTTATCAATGTGAACAAATGTGTGTAAGAAGTGCAGTGACTACAGTACATTGGACAACTCTGAGATCTAGAAACCTTTCTAGACACATGAATTTTGACAGTTCATTACATTCATTACTGCTGTTTACCGAAATGAATTGTCATGCTTAGCAAAATCATCAGGCAAAATGCATTAAAGCCCACTAATAATTTAGAGTTGCAAGCTGACTGAATCCTTAACTCACTTTACAACATGAAACTGGCTGCTTCTACATACAGCCATTCAAATGTATCTATCAGAACACGTTTGGTAAGATATCCTGGATATCAGAATCAGGTTGAATAAGTAGTGAAAAAATAGAAATAAAAACTAGTTCATGGGTTGAATATCCATTCATAAAATGGATGGCAGAGATGAAGCAGCTGTTCCTGAATCATTGTGTGCCTTTAGGCTTCGATACGTTCTTATTGATGGTAGCAATGAGAACAAGGCAGGTCCTAGGTAATGGGGGGGGGGGGGGCGGGGGCCTAGTTGATGGTCCTCCATCATGACCTTCTTATATCAGGTATGAGGCTCTCACCTTCCAGGGTGAATATGTGGGACTGTTGAGTGCTCTTGCTCTCCAAGGAACTATTGCACAAAGTTACACATATGCAGATACAAGCACCTGAAGATCTGGAGCAAAGCACAAAAAGCTGCAGGCAGCATCTATGGAGGCTATGTTTTGGATTATGACCCTTCATCTGGACTGGGCAGAAACAAAGATCTACTAGAAAAGGGTTATTTGTGAATCCTGGATAAGAGTAAGAAAATGCTGGGAATAGGGTTAAAATCAAGCTGGAGGTCATGGAGGGAAATTCCAGAAATGCTGTAAATGATGATAGAGGAGACAATAGCCTGATGATCATCAGTGGAGTTTTGGTTCAGGGGTAAATCAGCAGGATGCTGTCCGGCCTCTGTAAGATAGAAGCCAGTCAGCCAGACCACAATGACAGCATCCTTGTCTGCAGGTTTTATGATAAGGTTGGGATTGGTACAAAGAGTGTTCAGAGGAGATGAGATTGGAGACAGTGAGGGGAGTGGTGAACTCGAGTCCGTTAATGTCCTGTCAACAGTTAGAAATGAGAAGGTCCAGAATGGGCAAACGTCCAGGAGGGTGTGTACAAGAGGAGAACTTGAGGGTGAAGAAGGTGTCACAAGGTGGGGAGCAAGGGTGGACCCAAATGCAAGACACAAACACATCTTGTGAGGTTAACTAAATTGAGTTTATTGCTCGTTACAAGGAGAGCAAAGCAGAAGTGGGAATAGCGTAATGGATGAGGACTCAGGCCCTGAGCTAGGTTGGGACTAAGGGTCTGGGCTAGGACACGGAACACAGACCCCCGAAGCCAGAGCCTCGTGATACCTGAGACTGCCGGAGCTAGAGACTCTTCTTATTCACGGGGCAGCCTCAGACACAGGACATAAAACATTGAGCCGGGAATCCTGCATAGACACAGGACGGAGTCGGGACTCTTCTTGACACAGGGTCAGGACCCTTCCAGGGTACAGGGCCGGGACCCCTTTTAGATGCAGGACATGGATACGGAGACCACACAACAATGGACAGTACTATAACCAGGCACAAGTACGCTCCAAGCAGCGAGCACTTGGCTCACACCGGCAGGTTAACTTTGACTGACCTGCTCTGGCAAGGGAAGGCGGCTTGCTGGCACTTGCTTCAGGAGGCAACTAGGCTTGCTCCAGCAAGAAACTTAGTTGGCTCCAGCCAGATGACATTGGCTCGCAGTACCTTCAATGAGTTCGTTAACACTCTCGCACTGAACAGCTGAAAGCCGGAGACTTATAAACTGCTGGTTCAGCCGAGAGTAAATTGCCTCTATGTCACAATGGGGGTGCTGGGAACAGACCCGAATGAAAGACACAGACACTGAAGTACAAGGAACAGGACTTGACTAGAGTAGGGACATGACAGGATTCAGACCAGGAGCAGGGACAAGAATGCAGACTTGGGCTAAGGAAAGCAGGACCAGGACTAGGAACCATGGACTAGGAGACAAGGCTTGGACTCCGAGCCCGAGATTGGACAAGGACCCAGAACCTGGGTCTTGCCTCGGGCTCGGACCCCAGAACCAGGCAAGGACATGACATGGCATGAGGCTTGGGTCCTTGGAGCTTGGCTGCAGGATCGTCGAGGCTTGGGTCCTTGGAGCTTGGCGCTTGGCTGAGGGATCGTCAAGGCTTGGGTCCTTGGAGCTTGGAGCTTGACTGCAGGATTATTGAGGCTTGGGTCCTTGGAGCTTGGTTGCAGGATCGTCGAGGCTAGGGCTCTAGGAACTTGGCTGCGGGATCGTCGTCTTGAAATGCAGAGGCTGATAACTCAGAGGCTGGAGCTGAGAGACAGCCTGGGAACTGAACATCTACATAGAGCCGGGACTTATCCTTCGACAAGCCAGGACTCATCTTTAATACAACACTAACGTGAGACAGGACAGAACATAGACAGAGCCAGGACTTATCCTACAACAAGCCGGGACTCAACTTCTCCACACCACGGTGGGACAGGTCCACCTGTTGGGTAATGGCAGGACAGCCAGACTTACCCAACAGAGACAAAGACAAGACTTGACCCCCCCCACAGGGCAACAGCAAGACAGCCTGACTTACCCCACAGGGGCAAGACAAGACAAGACATGACATGACCCCCAACAGGGCAACAGCAAGACAGCCTGACTTACCCCACAGAGGCAAGGACAAGAGACAAACACCAAAGAACAACAGACAGTTCCATCTCTGCTCCGGGGTAGCTCCAAGTCTCAGTTCAGCCAGCAACCTCAGCTGGCTGTGGAAACAGCTGGATCCCTACCTAGCTAGGAGTGGCTGGCAGCCACTCAGCTCACCCAGGAAACAATCAAATCCATACTGCAAAGACAGCTCCAACTACTGACAGCAAGACTCCATGAGGGGATGGTTCCCCAACACAGTCTAAAGATGGCAATTGGCTGCTCTAGCCTCCCACCGGCAGGTTGCTCCAAGGGGGACTGACAAGACAAACCAGCAGCCCCCACTCAATCCCAAGGTTACTTCTATTGCAAGCCCAAAGATGGGAATCAGGTGCCTTTGATTAGTCAAACAAGGGACAGCTGGAAGACCCAGAGTCCTGAGTCCACGGATCAGACCGTGAACCAGAATGTGGACTTTACGGTCCGGACCATGACACTCTAATCACCAAGCCCGAGGGACACGGAAAAAACAGGGACCCAAAGGGAAACAGGGTGTCAACGGTCCAGATCGTAACACAAACAAAGTAAATCTAAAGGGAACCCAATCCGGATCATGACAGAAGGAGTTATCAGAGGAGTGTGGGGAATTCTTGCCGAACTAGTAGGCACAGGAATGGATGAAATGGAAGCACAGCTTGGCATCATAGCGGGTAAAGAACTTGTTGGGGAGCAGACATAGGTGGATGTATGAAGACAGACCATTCTGCCTCCATAACCTACTTACCTTTGTATTTATAGCCATGGCAAGTGAATTCTTGTTCCCGATGCACCTTACTCACCAACTTATCTCCCCTAACACTTTCAGGGACTCTTGGACTTGTAATCCATAATCCCTTTGTTCTTGTTACACACTAGAGCCCAACCGTTCATTTTGTATGTTCTATCCTTCCAAAATACATCTTCTTACACTCATCAGGATTAAATTTCATGTAATCTGCCATTCTTATCAGTATCACACTCTAATGTAATACTACCTTACTGACTATCAACAACACAATGAGGTTTAGGGTCATCTGCAGCTGATATTTCTTTGCACACATATCCTGACCCTGAAATACTTTCCACTGTCCACAAATTGTAAATAGTGGCTGCAAATATCAGCTGAAGTGCTGGAGCACCATTTACTCATTTACTGGACCATAACTCCCAACACCAATGCAAATAGAGGGGTTTGGATTTTGGTAAATCAGAAGAGATTGTGGATGAGAATGGAATATATGTTGAGAAGGAGGGTTGGATAGCTGACTACATTGTTCACCATCTCTTTTAAAAAGAGACAATTGTCAGTGTGTTTGGGCTAATGGAGTGTCACTGTGCTGTACAACTATGATCTCATGTTTTCCTCATCATTATTACTGTTACTACTCTCCTGAGCTACTGAAAATATTAATGCAAACGAATTAGCTAATAGGTCTAACATTTTCTTGTTTTCATTTACAGTGTCATGACACATTCAAGGGCCTTCATTGTTCCTGATACAACTGTAAAAAATACTGATTCTGATATCCTCAGCACTTCTATCAGCTTATTTTGCAGCTCGTACTATCTCTTTTCCCACTTTCTGCTGTTTTTGCAACTTTCCCAAATGCCAGGAAATGGACAAATTTCTTGTACAATCAAAGATGACCGGCAGTAGCGATAATCTGATAAATGTGCACATTACTGGAAAGACCACCCACCAGCCAATATTCAGAAGTTCACTGTGCTCTGCCTAGAATTTCCCATTCATCCCTTCAAAGGAAATGGAAATTATGGAAAATGCCCATACAAGTGAAGGCTTTCCAGCTTTTATTGAACTGTTATTCTATTAGTAATAGCGTATTATTGACACAGATGTTACAGATGCCTCTGCTCCATGTTCAAAGGCCAGTGATGTGGTCTGGTGATGAAGGGCATCCGCAGTTCGGGCCTTTGCTTCATGCTTGAAGGCCAAAGACCAGGAGTGCATGGGAGCAGCAGGCATGAACGACAGCTCGGAGTTGGAGCCTGGAGTTTAGGGCTTTGTCGTCAGCTAGTCTGGGGAATGATACAGAAGCTCAGAACCCAAAGGTCGATTGGTAGTTTGGAAGGTGAACTCCAATGGTGAAAGTCTGGAAACAGAGGAGGAGGTCTGTCCTGGAAATGGGGAGGAGCTGTCTGTGTGTGTGAGTGGGTGGGAGGGAGGAAAGCGACTTGTGCTGTTGTTTTGGTGCTAGTTGTGTTCTGGGATGTTGCTGAGTATTGTGGGCATGCTAGATGGTGCCGGAATGTGTGGTGACTCTTGTGGGCTGCTCCTGGCACATCTCACATTGTGTTGGTTGTTAATGCAAATGACACATTTCTCTGTGTGCTTGAATGTACGGGCAGTAAAGAAATCTGAATCTGAATCTGCTTTTGCTTGTGTGCCTTCCAAACAAAAATATTCCATCCACAAATGCTTCAACATAGTTCAGAAGGAAAAGAGACTGCAGAATATAGTGTTACATTTATAGAGGAAATGCAGTGCAGGCAGACAATAAAGTGCAAGGGCAAAGAGAAAGTAGATTGGGAAATCAAGACTTCGTCTTTACCATATAAAAGATTTGCTCAAGATTCTTATAACAGCAGATTGGGAGTTATCCTTGAACCTTGGGTATTTGGCTTTGAGCATGCCCAATCGGGGGCGGGCATGGTGGAGAAGAAAGAATGACAGGGTTGAGAGGCTTCTTTACCGAGGCAGCAGGAAGTGTAGATGGAGTCAATGGAGTGGAAGCTAGTTTTTGTGATAGACTGAGCAGAGTTCATAACTCTCTGCATTTCTTGGGCAGAACAACTGCCATACCAAGCTGTGATGTATATGGATAGGATGCTTTCTATGATGCATCTGTAAAGGTTGCTGAGGGTAATTGAGGACATGCTGAATTTCTTTAGCCTATATTGGCCTTTAGCTGGTAGATATTATCTGACATTTGTATACATAATCTGTTGTTGTTTTCTTTAATTTTAAAAATGAAAGATGCTGAGAGATTATTGTTTTAGTTATTGGGGTACCTGTGGCTAATAACACCAATTAAATGTTCATTATTTCAACATTGCAATTCTTTATAAACAGTTCAATCATTAAACCAAAATACTGATTTCTACACTAGCAGTCTAGTGGTAATGACAATCGACTGGAAACAACTGCCTCACTGTTAAAGTAAAGATACTTCTGCAGTATATAGTTTTTGATTGCTTTGAGTCAGGAGAGTAACTTAAAGCTAAAGTTGACTTACTTTTAACTGTAGTTGACTTTTAGCTAACCTTTTTAGACAATGACAAAATAAATTGAATGTAGAATAGTGCAGATTTCTGTATTTTCCTGACAGACCTCTAGTTAAGCCTGTTCCATAAGTGTTATGATTGTCTTTGTTCATTGGGTATTTCCTTTGGAAATTAAAGTTGTTATTGGCTATTTTTATTTCTCCGCACTTTTCAACTGAATTCATTTTCTCAAACTTCTTGAGTGGAATTTGAACTTCTACTACGCGGAATATTATTCCAGGCTTCAAAAATACTAATCTAATAACCCCTCCACTGGCACTTATAAAATGTTTATCATGCTTATAAACGTAACCTTTCCAAAAGCTTCACCCAGCAATTACAAGAAAGCGTTGAGGAGAGCACATTCATAACCATTGGTCCAAATAATGAAATATTTCTAACTTTTCTTCCATATCCTTGTTTGGACATAGAAAAGCTATAGCTGCAGTAACCATACATTTCTGGCAAATGCTTCCAATTGTCTATTTTGTTCTGTGGTTTAGTTGAGGTCCTGAACAATTTGGAAAATGTGATTTATTTCTTATCAGAGATGTAAAAAAAGCTGAGACTATAGAATTAATTTAACTGGTGGGAAGATTAGTGGGGTGGCGAGGTTATTACAAAGGGAATGGTGTTAAAGAATGGGGATGTTTAGTTACAGTTTTATAAAGTATTAGCGAGGCCACACCTGGAATACTATGCATAGTTTTGGTTCCTTTACTTCAAAATGTATATGGTAGCATTGAAGGCAGTTCAAAGGATGTCCAGCAGGCTAATTTCTGGGATCAGAACACACTGTACAGTTTAGGTTTGAATTCAATAACATTTAGAAGAATGAAGGATGACAAACATAAAGATCCTAAAGGGCCTTGACAAGGTAGATTTTGAAATGTTGCCACTCATGGGAGAATCATGAACAAAGGGATTTAAAGTAACTTCAAAATAAGGGGCCATTTTTAAAAACCAAGATGTGTAGAAATTTTTCCTGTAAGAAGATGGTGAATCTCTGGAGTTTTCTGTCTCTGAGGAAGGTGGTGGCCATATCATGAGATATATTTATTATGGAGGTAGATAAATATTTGAAAGATCAAAAAATTAAAGGTTATCAGAAACTGACACTGAAGAGAAGTTTAGACAAATATAGATCAGTCACGATCGTATTAAGTGGAAGGGCAATGTTGAGCAGCAAATTTCTACTCCTTCTCCCACTCTCTTGTCTTCCTGTGAGAAATCAGGTTGGTGGGTATCAAGCTAATTATATTTGGGATAAATAAATAATCTTGATTCTCAAACCTCGTAAATAAAACTGTTTAGTCCTCAATGACTTGAATCATAGGCAAGGATCATGATTGGACTGTAATCCATGTGCAATCGTGTATTATCAATAGCATTATTAATTGTTAATGACTGGATAAGGCACAGTGAAGTCATTCCTGATAACCTTTAGATCTTACATCTTCTTGACATTTTTATTCACCATCAATTTAAAATGAAACAGTATCTGTTGCTTTTGGAAAATTAGGTGGAACCTCCATTCAAGTCAATACTTAACAGAGCAAAGCAATGTTTAATTCATGTGATATAAGCATTATTGAATTCATTAAACTTGAAACAGACATCTGTTAGAGCCAAGAAGATGACTCTATAAAACTGGCTCAAATGTTATTGTCAATGCATCTTTACCTCCATTTACTCGATTGGGTGGAATACAATGAATTCTTCAATCAGAACCACCTTAGCCAAATGTTAAATGGTACTGCATAAAACTGGAAATGGGAAAGAGAGTGTCTTGAATAATAAAGCAAAATTCCATTTTTTAAAGTATATCTTCAGCTGTACTATTAGTTATGTTCCTACCACCATAAAGGATAGATTGTGGTTGACAAGGCCAGAAGCATAAGTTAAAAGGTCAGTCTAGCCTAATTGCTCTGACCTTGGTAAACAACATTCAAGCAAAAAAAAGTTAAATTTAGCTAAGTTTATTTATTCTCACAATTCTCTTTCAAAACAAACACAGAAGGCTGTGGGCCAAATGATTGAAGATAGGATTAACATGCGCTGGGACCCACTAGTTGGTGTGGACCATGTGGGTCAAATGGCTTGTTTCCATGTTGTGTAACTCTGTGACTCCAATATATCAGTCCTTATCCCCTCATAAGCATCATATACATGCAGTGTTATGAGGAAGGATATACTGAAGTTTTGAATTGTATTAAGGTGGACCAATCCCCAGAGCCTGACCAAGTGCACCCCAGACCAGGAAAGAAATTGTAGAGTCCCTTGTAGAGATATTTGCTTCGTCTTTAGCCACTGGTGAAGTTCCAGAAGACTGGAAGGTGCCTAATGTTGTTTCATTGTTCAACAAGGTCAGTGAGAACAAGCCCGGCACACTCTTGTGAGCCTGACTCCAGTTATTTGCTTGTTACTGGAGGGAATTCTGAAGGACAAGATCTGCTGGATATTCGAAGCTTGATCAAAGTTCAAAATTCAAAATAAATTTATTATCAAAGTATGCTTTCTGTCACCATATACCACCCTGAGGAGTAGTCAGCATGGTTTTGTGCTTGAGAGGTTATGTTTGGTGAAGGTAGGGCAGTAGATGTTGTTTTTACGGACTTTAGTAAGGCTTTTGACAAGGTACCGCATCACAGGTTGATCTGGAGGTTAGTTCTCATGGGATTCAAGGTGAGCTGGTAAGCTGGATTCAGAATTGACTTGATGGTAGGAAACAGAGGGTGATAATTGAAGGTTAATTCTCTGACTAGAGGCTGGTGTCCAATGGGGTGCTCCAGAAGTCAGTGCTGGGACTTCTGTTATTCATTATTTATGTAAATGGTTTGGATACGACTGTCCATTATATGATTAGAAGTTTGCTACTGATACTAAATTAGGGAGTCTTGTCAAAAGTGACACCAGTTACAATAATTTGCGAAGGGATTTTGATCATTCATGGAGATGGGCTGAGGAATGGCAGATGGACTTCAACTTAGATAATTATTAGGTGATGTAATTTGGACATTCAACTATCAAATTTGGGCAGAGACTTAAAAGAGATCAGAGAGATAACTTAGTTTACACAGAGGGTATTAAGTATCTAGAATGATCTGTCAGGGGAAGTGGTTCAGGTGAGTATAACTGCAACATTTAAGAGTCATATGGATAGGTACATGCATGGGAGAGGCTTGGAGGTTTAGAGGCCAAAGTTGGACAACTGGGGCTACCAGGAATTCAATTCAATTGCAGCGTTATTGTCATTTAACCATATATGAATACTCATGAATACAGCCGAACAACGTAGTGTTACTATGGGGTCAAGCTACAAAGTCATATTACCAACAGTCACACACAGTAAGTACACACAAGCTCACAATCATGTAATAGGAGTCCCGAGGCCCATCTCCCCCACACCCCACAGCAGCAGCTTGATGATGCTACTTGAGTGAGGGGCTACTGCACAGGACTGAAAGAAGCTGCAGAAGGTTGTAAATCTAGTCAGCTCCATCTTGGGCACTAGCCTACAAAGCACCCATCACATCTTTAGGGAGCGGTGTCTCAGAAAGGCAGAGTCCATTATTAAGGACCTCCAGCACACAGGGCATGCCCTTTTCTCACTGTTACTATCAGGTAGGAGGTACAGAAGCCTGAGGGCACACACTCAATGATTCAAGAACAGCTTCTTCCCCCCACCATCTGATTCCTAAATGGATTTTGAAGCTTTGGACACTACCTCACTTTTTTAATATACAGTATTTCTGTTTTTGCACATTTTTTAATAACCTATTCAATATATGTAATTGAGTTACTTGTTTATTTATTACGTTTTATTTTATTTACTATTATTTTTTTCTCTCTCTGCCAGATTATGTATTGCATTGAACTGCTGCTGCTAAGTTAACATAAGTTAACATATTTCAATTCACATGCTGGTGATAATAAACCTGATTCTGATTCTGATGCTGTAGTCAGCAAGTTGGTCTGAATAAACATTTTCTGTGGTGAAGCAACACACATAAAAGTTGCTGGTGAACGCAGCAGGTCAGGCAGCATCTGTAGGAAGAGGTGCAGTCGACGTTTCAGGCCGAGACCCTTCGTCAGGACTTCGTCTGTGGTGTATGACTTTCTGTCTGGAGCGTATTTCAGTCAGGGCTCTTTTGCTGAACTCAGAAGGATGTAGATGAATATCTCCCCAATGATCATTTATTGATGTAGCCACTTCTGAGAGCTCTTCTTTTCCTTCTTCTGGTATCTTCTTTTGCTCAGTCTTCTTCTCATGCTGGAATGGCTATTTAAACACTCAGATCTACATTTTCCAAAAGCCGTCAAGTCAAAATAATCTCTGTTGTCTTCTAGCACACTGTAGGTCATCAAGCCCTAAGTAAACCTGCAACCAATGAAAGAAGTGACCAGTCTAGAAGTAATTAACAAATAGAATTTAGGGATGTCTTTCCCTATGTGGTTCAATTTTGTGAGATTTATATTTGGCATTGGTTATAATACAGAATAGATGTCAACCGCATCAAATTCAATACAAGGCTGACATTAATATCTGCTTACTTTGCAAGTCTGTGGTCAGTTGAAAGTATTTGCATCTTTCCCAGAATCACACATCACACGTCTTACAGTACAACTGTGACCATGATTTTCATCGGGTTCGAATAGATCCATTTAGATGCCTGTAACATCAAAATAACAGATAAAGTGCAAATAACTTTGAGAATTTTCATTTGATTTTCCTGGAAATTTGAGTGAAATTCAGAGCCACGATGATGTTGTTACTTCTTGACTGTTTGTCTATCACTTAAACACCGCGCGTCAATCACAGGATCTAAGAGTCAACCAGTCCGTTCAGCCTACCTTCTCAATGCTCACAATGCTTGTCTACTCTAATCCCAGTTGCTTGCATTATTCCCGTAATCCTCTGCATCCTTCTTATCCAAATGTTTTTTAAATATAGTAATAGTATCTGCCTCCACTACCTCATCTGAGAGCTCGTTCCAAATATTCCCCATTCTCTGTATGAAAAACTTAACTCTCAGCTTTCCTTTAAATTTCTCCCCTTGCATCTGTGCTGTTGTTTGTCACCAGAGAGAGGTACTGATTGGAATGAAGCAAAACAAGATACACCAGGGAACACATTGAGACACTTTTGGTGGAATGGTATTTTTGGCCCAGCCCTACACAACAATTTATGTTCTAAAGGTCAAAGATAAATTCGGGACAATTCAAACAAATCTGTATTTTCAATGCTTCCGTTGAACTACACCCCGTTTCACACCTCCCACCTTTGCACCCATACAGACACAAATAATGAATTTAATTCAGCATTGTTTACCCATTGTTAGGAGTTGCATTTTAGATTTAATCTTCAATGCATATTCAGATCTGAAGATTGGTCACTGAAATCAATATTCACTTCATGTCCTAACCCCAAAAACACTCTAATGGTCCCTGGCCAGCCTTAAGGGGGATCTATTCAAATGGGCAGCAGAAATACCTTGCTTTGGAACCCTTCCAGTTACTCTGTGTGCACCTACATCTACCCTAACATCCCTAATGGCTACCTACAAAATGCTAAACAGAGAAATTGTTCCAGACCTTTGACAACTGTCTTTAGAAATGCATCTTCATTTGAGTGCCTGTTGATTCTTCCCCTGCTGGCTGATTTCACCCTCACCATGACTTGATCACCCGGCTGAGGGAAGTCTATCTCCTTTCCCTCCGGTTCTCTCTGATCAGCAATGTGCTGTTGTTGTCTTGCTCGGTCCGTTAACACTTTAAAGTTGGTTACAAAGGTCTTTCACATACTGTGTCATTCTATCCCTGTAAGTCCTGGGCTCATTTCAACCCATAATTACCCCATAAGGGAGTCACATTGCTTACCCCAGCAATAATTTGTAGCGGCTGAGACCCAGCGTACAGTTTGGGGTTGCTCGTAATCTCATCAGGATTCTGAGTAATACATCAACCCATGTCTTTCCCTTCTCAGTTATAGCTTTGGCTAAGGCATTCTTGATTGTTCAGTTCATCCTTCCTACAATATCTGAACTCTGAGGATGGTAGGGTATGTGGAACCATTGTCGAATACCTAACAGTCAGCACATTTCCTTCATCACTTTCCCTGTGAAGTGTGCCCCCTGATCCAACTCCACCTGAACTGGAGTTCCCCACCTTGGGAGGATTCCTGAACTCGAATCAGTGCAGTGGTGCCGCCGGTGCAGTCTCTTGCTGGGAGTGCCTCTACTCTCCTGGTGAAGTGATCCATAATTACTGGACTGTAGCTTTACCCCCTGCTTTTTGGCAGGGGGCCGGTGAGTCCATCTCGATGTTTTCCCAGCGTCCCCTGGGCCGAGGCTGGTTTGCCAGCTGTAGCTTTATGCCCTTACCAGGTTTAAGCTGGGCACAAATGGTACAACAACAGCAGAATTTGCCAACATCCCCGCCCATCCCTGGCCACCACCAGTCCTGCTGGAGGGTTGTGATCATGCTCTGCCTTCCCTGATGCATCATTCCATGATGTAACTTCAGTAGTATCTGCCTACTATACGGTGGGGCCACCACAAATCCTTCCTCCCCATGGGTCTCCCCTTTGCTCCCTTTCCCCTTCATTTCGCCTTCTCTTCTGCCTCCACCTGTTCATGAAACTTTACTAAACTTGCTTCTGCTGCTTTTTCCTGCACACTTGCAATTTCAATCACCTCTTGTTTCTCTACTGCCTTCTTCGTACTAATGTCTGGCCACTCGTTTCTTTTCCGCTCTTTACTCTCCCCTTTCTAGTGAGCTTTAGCTTTAATTACTGCCACCTCTGCTGGCAGACTCACTGCTTCCTGCAGGTGTTGTATTAGGTGCTAATTCTTCACCTGCTTTGTTCACCAGTCCCCACCTTCCCGTCAATGTACCTCCACGACCCGTCTATAAAAATTTCCTCAGCCTCACCTTCCAGAGGTGTTTCCTTCACACCGGTATCCTCTTCCTGCTTTATTTCCATTTGGCACTTATGTGCTTCTCCTTCTGTTAGGGTGGTGCTCACAGGATTCATTCCAGTGTCCAGGACTATTGTCACTGACCTGTCTTTGGGGATGGGAACTGCCTCTCAAGCTGCCCCTCTGCTGTCGGTGACTGTTCTCAGCCTCCCCGTGTTCCGGGGCTACAATGGTGTAGGTTGTGTGTAGTATGAGCTGTCCCAGCATTGCAAATAGCTCAGCTACTTGCACTGCCCACACTGCGCAGTTAAAGCTGCTATGCAGCAGGGACGTTCTGCTGCAATGGGTGCCTGTTTCATTGAATAACATGCCACTGATCTTCTTGTGTTCCCATGGTCCTGCACCAAGAAAGCATTGTAATACCCTACCTCATTGCTGCAGTATAGGTGAAAGGGGCGAGCTGCCTCAGACCATCAGCTATAGGAGCAGAATTAGGCCATTTGGCCCATTGGGTTTGCTCTGCCATTTCATTATGGCTGATCTCTCAGCATGATTCTCCTGTCTTCTCCCCATATCCTTTCATGTCCTGAGCAAACAAGAATCTATCAGCCTCTGTCTGAAATATACAGGCCTACATAGCTGCCTGTGACAAAGAATTCTACAGATTCACCACCCTCTAGCTAAAGAAATTCCTTCTCACCTCCGTTCTAAAAGAACGCCCCACTATTCTGAGGCTGTGTCTTCTGGTCTTAGACTCTCCCACCATAGGAAACATCCTCTCCACATCCACCCTGCCAAGGCCTTTCACCATTCGATAGATTTCAGTGAAGTCACCTCTCATTTTTCTGAATTCCAGTGAATACAGGCCCAGACCCATCAAACGCTCTTCGTATGACAACCCATTCAATCCTGGAATCATTTTAATGAACCTCCTTTGAACTCTCTCCAGTTTCAGCACATCCTTTCTACGATAAGGGGCCCAAACCTGTTCACAATACACCAAGTGAGGCCTCGCTAGTGTTTTATAAAATCTCAACATTACATCCTTGTTTTTATATTCTAGTCCTCTTGAAATGGATGATAACATTGCATTTACCTTCCTCACCACGGACTCAACCTGCAAATTAACCTTTAGGGAATCCTGCACGAGGACTCCCAAGTCCCTTGGCATCTCAGTTTTTTGTATTTTCTCTTCATATAGAAAGTAATCAACCCTTTTATTCCTTGTACAAAAGTGCATGACCATACACTTCCCAACATTGTATTCCATTTGCCATTCCTTTGCCAATTCTCCTAATCTATCTAAGTCCTTCTATAGCCTCTGTACTTTCTCAAAACTACCTGCCCCTCTAGTTATTTTCATATCATCTGCAAACTTTGCAACAAAGCCACCAATTGCATCATCTAAATCATTGTATACAGTACAAAGAATTGGTCCCAACACAGACCCATGTGAAACATCACCAGTTATTGGCAGCCAGTCAGAAAAGGCTCCCTTTATTTCCACTCTTTACCTCCTGCCAATCAGCCATTGCTTTATCCATGTTAGAATCTCTTCTGTAATACCATGTGCTTGTAGCTTGTCAAAGGTCGTCTGAAAATCCAAGTACACAACCTTAACCAATTCTCCTTTGTCTCTCTTGCTTGTTACTTCTTCAAAGAATTCCAACAGATATGTCAGGCAAGATTTTTCCTTGAGGAAACCATGCTGACTACAGCCTATTTTATCAAGTGCCTCCAAGTACCCTGAGACCTCATCCTTAATAATCAACTCCAACCTCTTCCCAACTACTGAGATCAGACTAACTGGCATCTAGTAATCCTCCTGTGAGTGCAGAGACCAGGGCAATTTTGAAATTTGTAAAGGCCTTTCCCTTATATGGCCCCCCATCTTACTTCCTCCAGAATGGGCTCCCCCCTTTAATCAAGGTCCTTATCAGGGCCACTAGTGCTGAGGACCCTGGTATGAAATTACAGCAGTAATTGAATAGACCCATTACCCTCCTCACTCCCCTTATGTTTACTGGGTGGGGCATGAAGCTGATTGCGGAACGCCTGTCATCTGACCTGTCTTTCCTCCCCTGGGAAAAGACATAGCCCAGGTACTGTAAGGTTTGCTACCCTATCTGGGCCTTGTGTGGACTGATTTTAAACCCCTCGTCTCACAGTATCTCAAAAACACTGGCTATCGCTCCTAAGTGACCTGCTTCGTCTTCCAAAGCAATTAGTAGATCATCTGCATATTGTAAGATGGTGACTGGTAAGGCTTTCCATTGAGCTTTTCCAAAGTCTGCACCACGACAATATGAAGAAAAATGGCTGGGCTATTGTGGAATCCAATGGGGAGTCTGGCCTACATATACTGCTGCCTACCCAGGGTGAAGGCAAATCGCTCTTGGGATTCAGGTGCTAAGGGGGAGCCCCCAAAATCCATTAGCGATATCCAGGACTGAAAAAAACACTTTATATTTTGGAGACAGGCGATTCAGGATCGTTGCAGGGCTCGCCACGATGGGATGCAATCTCGGCATGGTTTCTTGTTAACCAACTTTGCAACGCGAGGGGAAAACGTGTTGGACCTTGTTTACACAAACATTCCCAACGTGTACCCGCGGACCCCTGCCCCCACCTCGGTTACCCAGACCACATCTCTGTTATGCTAATCCCAGCATACAGACCACTCGTCAGATGCTCCAGACCAGTTCAGAAGCAGGTGAAAACCTGGCCAGCAGGAGCCATCTCTGCTCTTCAAGACTGTTTTGAGCACACTGACTGGCACATCTTCAGGGATGCTGCAACCGATGGCGACGCTACCAAATTAGAGGAGTACACGGCATCAGTGACTAGCTACATCAGCAAGTGCATCGATGACATCACTGTGGCCAAGACCATCACTACACGCGCTAACCAGAAGCCATGGTTGACCGCGGAGGTGCGTACGCTGCTGAGGACCCCTGACTCTGCCTTCAGAGCAGGCGACAAGGCAGCCCCAACAACAGCGAGGACCAGACTGTCCCGGGCCATCAGAGAGGCAAAGCATGCACACGCCCAGCGAATCCACAGCCACTTCCAGGACAGCAGAGACACACGGCGCATGTGGAAGGACATTCAGGACATCACCAATTACAAGATAACACCACCTGCCTGTGCTGGTGATGCCTCCCTCCCAGATGCACTGAACAACTTCTATGCTCGTTTTGAGGTCGAAAATGATGTGGCGGCGAGGAAGACCACCCCTCCTCCAAATGACCAGGTGCTGTGTCTTACTGTGGCCGATGTGAGGAGAACTCTATGCAGGGTCAACCCACGGAAGGCTGCTGGACCAGACAATATTCCTGGCAGAGTGCTTAGAGGATGTGCAGACCAGGTAGCTGAGATTCTCACTGACATCTTCAACATTTCCCTGAGCAGCGCCGTCGTTCCTATGTGCTTCAAGGCCGCCACCATTGTCCCCATGCCGAAGAAGTCTTCAGTGTCCTGCCTCAACGACAACCATACCGTTGCACTCACATCCATCATCATGAAGTGTTTCAAGAGGCTCGTCATGAGGCACATCAAGACCCTGCTGCCCCCCTCACTGGACCCCCTACAGTTCACATACCGTCCCAACCGTTCAACAGACGACCCCATCGCCACCACCCTCCACCTGGCCCTAACCCACCTGGACAAAAAAGACACGTATGTTTGAATGCTGTTCATAGACTTCAGTTCAGCATTCAACACAATCATTCCTCAGCACCTGATTGGAAAGCTGAGCCTACTGGGCCTGAACACCTCCCTCTGCAACTGGATCCTAGACTTCCTGACTGGGAGACCTCAGTCAGTCCTGATCAGCAGCAGCATCTCCAACACCATCACACTGAACACGGGGGCCCCACAGGGCTGTGTGCTCAGTCCACTGCTGTTCACTCTGCTGACCCACGACTGTGCAGCAATACACAACTCGAATCGCATCATCAAGTTCACCGATGACACAACTGTGCTGGGTCTCATCAGCAAGAACGATGAGTCAGCATACATAGAGGAGGTGCAGTGGCTAACGGACTGGTGCAGAGCCAACAACCTGTCTCTGAATGTGAACAAAACAAAAGAGATGGTTGTTGACTTCAGGAGGACACGATGCAACCACTGTCCACTGAACATCGATAACTCCTCCATAGAGATCGTTAAGAGCACCAAATTTCTTGCTGTTCACCTGGTGGAGAATCTCACCTGGTCCCTCAACACCAGCTCCATAGCAAAGAAAGCCCAGCAACGTCTCTGCTTTCTGCAAAGGCTGAGAAAAGTCCATCTCCCACCACCATCCCCCATCCTCACCACATTCTACAGAGGTTGTATTGAGAGCATCCTGAGCAGCTGCATCACTGCCTGGTTCGGAAATTGCACCATCTCTGATTGCAAGACCCTGCAGCGGATAGTGAGGTCAGCTGAGAAGATCATCGGGGTCTCTCTTCCCGCCATTACAGATATTTACACCACACGCTGCATCCGTAAAGCAAACAGCATTATGAAGGACCCCACGCACCCCTCATACAAACTCTTCTCCCTCCTGCCATCTGGCAAAAGGCACCGAAGTATTCGGGCTCTCACAACCAGACTATGTAACAGTTCCTTCTCCCAAGTCATCAGACTCCTCAATACCCAGAGCCTGGACTGACACCAACCTACTGCCCTCTACTGTGCATGTTGTCTTGTTTATTATTTATTGTAATGCCTGCACTGTTTTGTGCACTTTATGCAGTCCTGGGTAGGTCTGTAGTCTAGTGTAGTTTTGTGTTGTTTTACGTAGTTCAGTGTAGTTTTTGTATTGTTCATGTAGCACCATAGTCCTGAAAAATGTGGTCTCGTTTTTACTGTGTACTGTACCAGCAGTTATGGTCGAAATGACAATAAAAAATGACTTGACTTGATGATCCATCAGGTTTCTTTACTGGCCATATAGGTAAGTTAGTAGTTGACGCAGACTCCCTTAGTTCCTTCACTATACTCTGAACTGCTGTTGGCGCGTCAGTTTTTATAGTATACTGCTAATGGGGTTTATGCAGGCACCCCCTCTACTGTATGTTAACTGGGTTTATCTTTACTAAAGTTCACAGTCATAGTTATACTTTATTGATCCCAGGGGCAAATTGGTTTTCGTTACAGTTGCACCATAAATAATAAATAGTAATAGAACCATAAATAGTTAAATAGTAATATGTAAATTATGCCAGTAAATTATGAAATAAGTCCAGGACCAGCCTATCGGCTCAGGGTGTCTGGCCCTCCAAGGGAGGAGCTGAAAAGTTTGATGGCCACAGGCAGGAATGACTTCCTATGATGCTCTGTGCTGCATCTCAGAGGAATGAGTCTCTGGCTGAATGTACTCCTGTGCCCACCCAGTACATTATGTATTGGATGGGAGACATTGACCAAGATGGCTTGCAACTTAGACAGCATCCTCTTTTCAGAAACCACCGTGAGAGAGTCCAGTTCCATACCCACAACGTCACTGGCCTTACGAATGAGTGTGTTGATTCTGTTGGTGTCTGCTACACTCAGCCTGCTGCCCCAGCACACAACAGCAAATATGATAGCACTGGCCACCACAGACTCGTAGAACATCCTCAGCATCATCCAGCAGATGGTAAGGGACTTCAGTCTCGTCAGGAAATAGAGACGGCTCTGACTCTTCTTGTAGGCAGCTTCAGTGTTCTTTGACCAGTCCAGTTTATTGTCAATTCGTATCCCCAGGTATTTGTAATCCTCCACCATGTCCACACTGACCCCCTGGATGGAAACAGGGGTCACTGGTACCTTAGCTCTCCTCAGGTCTACCACCAGCTCCGTAGTCTTTTTCACATTAAGCTGCGGATAATTCTGCTCACACCATGTGACAAAGTTTCCTACCATAGCCCTGTACTCAGCGTCATCTCCCTTGCTGATGCATCCAACTATGGCATGCAACCACAATCTTGATTGTGTCTAGCCCAAAACTCTGGGAACTACTGACAAAGTAACCCATAGAAACTATCCTGCACTCTCTGGGCCATATTGTCCCATATTCCTCGGGCACTTCGCTTTTACCAACAAGTGTATATTTTTAGGGTGCATCTGTTGAATTTCATTCATTTCCTCAAGATTGCACCAGAATTCAGAATGCCCACATTGACTTCAAGTGAGGGCAACTCTGACAAAGTGCTCTGTTTCTCCCTGGGGGCGATGGTCGTAATCAGGGTCAAGGGCTGGCTCGGATCATCAAGGCTCTCGACCTGACATTGCCTGACCTCAGTACGTGCCATCCTAACAGATATATCAGGGTAAAGCCTCTCCCTGAAATCTGTCCGCATTAGGCAAAATATAAATGACGCGTAGCAGTTAAGCAGCACATAGTTAAAACCGCAGTGTACTGTATGTACTCCGCGATCTGCCAGTTACATGTGCCGGGACTCATGAAGCCTGCTGTATTCCTTTGCATCACATTGGAAAAACACGTATGTCAAAATGGAGCTCCCGGAATGAGTATACACACCCCCACTTACGTCCCGAAACTTCAATAACAACACTTCACAATGGGTGTCTGCGTCTCACCAAATGAACACACAGGTTTCGTCCCTTCCATAAACACACATGCACGCATACACATTACTTTTAAGTCTATGAGTTTAACTCACTGTGTTTGTGTTACCTCGTGTTCCCATGTACCACCGACCCAAACAGGTCCAAGTGTGAGCGCTAATTTTTTAAATAATCACCCACTTAGATCACTAAAATAGCTGATAAAACGGTGCGTTGCAAGAGGGAATCCCACTTCTGACACCAAATGTTGCTGCCTGAATGAAGTCACCGGAGAAAATTACTGGTCGGTATGAAGCAGCCTCTCTTTTGGACAAACAAAATCCAGCAGGCATCATGCTGCCGCCCTTTCAGTGGGAAGGTCTCTTGGACCAGCCCAACATGATATTTTATATGCTAAAGATCAAAAACAAATGCAAGCCAGTTCAAATAAATCCATATTTTCAACTTTCCTTTGAACTACTCCCCCTTTCACACTTCCCTCCTTTGCACCCATTCTACAGACACACAAATAACAAACTTAATTCAGCATCGTTAAGAGTTGCATTTTAGGTTTAATCTTCAATGCATATTCAGATCTGAAATCGGTTACTGAAGTCAATATTCAATACATATCCTAACCCCAAAAATGACCTAACACTCCCCAGAGACTCCTCTAACCTGGGAAAAAGATTCTGAATTTCTATCTGTTCTACCTATCCAACCTATGGCCCTCATCATTTTGTTACCCTCTATCAGGTCATCACTCAGCCTCCTATCATCCAGAGAAAACAAGCCCAGACTACCCTCATTTCAGGCAACAGTCTGTGATGAAGCTCTTCTGCATTCTCTTTATAGCTACCATATCCTTCCTGTACTATAACTTAACTGAATGGCTCCATCTGTCTAAGTAGACAATGTTCCAGGGCGCAGACCTGGGCAATGAATATGGAGATCCTGGGCTACTCAGACATCAAGATCCCCCTCTCAGCCTCGCGGATTAGATTAGATTAGTTTAGATTATGAGGATACTCAGTCCTCTTTTATTGTCATTTAGTAATGCATGCATTAAGAAATGATACAATGTTCCTCCAGTATGATATCACAGAAACACAAGACAGACCAAGACTAAAACTGACAATACCCACATAATTATAACATATAGTTACAACAGTGCAAAGCAATACCGTAATTTGATAAAGAGCAGACCATGGGCACGGTAAAAAAAAGTCTCAAAGTCCCGATAGCCCCAATATCTCACACAGACAGTAGAAGGAAGAAGAACTCTCCCTGTCATGAACCTCCAGCACAGCAAACTTGCTGATGCAGCACCCTGGAAGCACCTGACCACAGTCGACTCTGAGTCTGTCCGAAAACTTCGAGCCTCCGACCAGCCCTCCGACACCGAGCACCGAGCACCATCTCTGCAGAGCGCTTCGACCCCGCCCTGGCCACCAAGCAACAGGCAAAGCCGAGGATTCGGGGCCTTCCCCTCCGGAGATTCTGGATCGCACAGTAGCAGCGGCAGCGAAACAGGCATTTCAGAAGTTTCATCAGATGTTCCTCCGTGCTTCTCACGTCCATCTCCATCAAATCAGGATTTTGCATGGCATCCTGCTTGACAGATAACAGATATTCATTCCGAAGTGGCTGCTGCACGTTGCGTCATGCCGCCATCTTCTCTTCAGAAGTTGTGGTCCAAAGGAATGCGAAGCAGTACATTTGACATCAGCTTGGCTGCAGGAGCTGCCGGGAGGTGACGTGATACATCATCCAACTGCCTTAGGGGCTCCACTCCGGATTTGTGTAGGGTTTGCTCCTTAGCCTTCTCTTCTCTCAAAGATACCCACAAGGTAGTGGGGTCCATAACCCTGGATAGGGGCCCATACCGGGTACTGTCAGCCGGAGCCAGCTGAGCCCAGGACTCGTGTAAGGCAGGGTCGTCACGCCCTGTAGTAGTGACATATGGAGCCACTACCCACTACCCACTACCCATACTATAGTGTACTGTAGTGACTATAGTATTCCTGTACTATAGTGACAAGAAATGTACATGTAACTCTCTCGCCATAGGCACATAATGAGTTTGCCATTACTGTGAATTCAACCTCACAGTGCATGGGGAGATAATGATGACAATGCCATTTCTAATAAATATGTCTAGGGTAAATATGATATGGATAAACACGACAAGTTCATTTAACATGTTCATTTAAAAGGACATAGGACTGTTATTTGTATGAACACTGACAACCCATGCACATTTACCATTTGCCAGGCAACATAAATTTAGCTCACACCAGTATAAAATGGTTTTGACAAAATATTTTAAACTGCAACAAACAAAATAAAGGGCCCATTACACATATATTATCTATAGTGTGCACATAATAATTGGAGATCATAGTTACGTAGTCAATACGGTTTGCTTCACTTCCTTTACTCATGGTACTGAACAATTTCACGTGAAAACCCACTGAAAAATAAATATCCACGCAATGTCCAAGGAAAAGGAATCAAACTTTCTCCAAGGTTGTGTGCTAACTAGCTACTAAAAGTTACCTGCACATTCTCTGTGAGGCCAAATTCTGCATGAGGATTTTCCGACAACGGTATCTGTCCTTAGAAATGGATTCTGGGAACGTTTCACTGTGTTCTTTTGTGATGTTCGTCGTCGGTTGCCATTTTTCTTCTTTGATCCTACACCCTGTCTAGAAAAAATGTTAACAAGACAAATCCTATTGACTAATTCAACAAGACTAATTTAACAAACTGATTTTTTATTTTAAAGAGCAAAAATGAAGAACTCGGTTGTATAGTGTAATTAAAGGGACACTCATTGCATTTTGAGAAAATCTGCAAAAAAAAATACTCAACAACATAACTGCATTAATGAAATAAAACATGGTCTTAAACCAGGGTACTACATACACAAAATACTCCAGATACCGTTTAACTAATGTTCTGTACAGCCTCAGCATGACATTGCAGCACTTACTCTCAGTTCCATGGCTTATGGAGCCAAACATGCCAGATGACCTTATCCACCTGTTTTGCCACTTTCAGGGAGCTATGGATTTATATCCGATGGTCTGTCTGTGTAGTGGTGATTCTAAGTTCCTGCATATTAACCTAGCACAGAGTTTATCAACTGAGGTTCAGCAAGAGATCGTGATTTAAAAAAAACATTGTATTTTGAACTTCGCGCAACCTGCGACGCTAGCACTCGCAGTGGTGGGCAGTGACCGAGCGGCCCCCGTTAGCCTCTCAGCCCAGTAGAGTTGTGTTTACTTGCTTGAGCCCATTCTCAGTTTTTTAACGCAAGATAGAGGAGGCCGTTGATAATTGGTGGGCGCTGTATTGCATGGGAGGAGGATGGTAGACTGATAATTGGTGTGCGCTGTCATGGGGAGAGGACAGTAGACTGAGGAGCTTTCCAAGCATTGAATGGACTCGCACAACTTGGACTGTGATGTCAGCCTCTCCCTCTCGAATTACCTCCCCAACTTCCCCTGATGCGCCGCCGACTGACTTATGGAACAAACTACCGGTGTAGGAGAAAATTGGAGGGAAATTGGCAATTTTTGAAGAGGAGATATGAGATGTAACAGAAGGATTCTAGGCCTAAACCTACGGACAATTCTGATAAGGTTGGTGATGAAGAATTACTATCTTCTGCACTGCACTAGTACAACAAAGGACAATGGTAGACAATAGACAAAAAAAGTATGTTTTTTTTTACAAAACTGCATTTACACAACAAACAGACAAAGTACAAACATTAAGTATTTCCAAGACGGTGAATAAATTCAAATTAAAATATGATTATTACTGCCTATAAAACAGTCAATTACCTGGGGGGGGGCCCGAAATCCCCCACTGTACCCTTTGTGACTGCAGGCTCTCTCCCAAGGACAGCCAGGAATGAACGCATCCTTGGAAGAGGGGCAGGCAGTGGGCCTGGGCAGAGCCCTCGACTTTCCACCGCCTTAACCCGTGAATGGCCATCTTGGCCAGGCCCAGGAGCAAGCCCACCAGTAGATCCTCCTCGTACTGGGTGCCCGTATACAAGAACCAAAGCAGCAGCCCTTTCAGATACTCACACAGGGCTGTAACCTCTCACACTTCATATAAGCCCAGTACACTGACTCCTCCCGGCTACAGAATAGACAGGTGGACGGGGTGTCAGTGAACCTGCTTAAAGATCTGTTGCCTAGTACTGCCCAATGCAACACCTTACATACCAGGACCCACTGTACAGGTGAAGGACCCCTGCATAAGAGAATTCCACTGGGGACCTCCTCCGCTGCTGGATGGTAACACAGACCGCTAAGGCGAGTCTGGTTGGCAGACGACGGCAAGCAAATGAAAGGTGTTCAAGAGCAGCCGGTACAAGAAACGTTTTGAAGCTTCATGGAAGGGCACGATGGGCTTCCCCGTGAGACAGCTCACATTGTGTGGGACCGTCTCCCGTGTGGTGTGCCGAGGCCTAGGTCCGACAAGCACTTCCGGCCCATCAGGTGGTGGTGCAGCCGGAACATCTCCACTTCCCCGATCCCCCTCGACACCCACCGTGATAGGATGGGGATCAGTCTCCCTCGCAGCTAGAGCATCGTTTCCCGTGGACACAGGAGCACCCCGTCTGAACGAGACTAGACCCATACGCTCAAGAGCACTCGGTAAAAGCGAGGCAGTCCCCACAAAGCAGCGCGGCTGATGCTGTCCGCTGGAAGCCACATGTCCTCCTGCAGAGAAAGTGCATCACCCGCGCATATGCCATCAAACAGGGTGGTCACTATACAGGTATCTCTGCAGGGTACTGAGGTGGAGAGCCACCAGCTGGGTGCACACACACCAATGACTGACCGCCCTCTGCGATTGGGAGACTCACGACCGCTGCAGAGACCCAATGCCTCCTGTTGCCCAAGTTGACTAGCCTCTTCTGGGTCCTGGACACAAAAGCAGTGGGTGGGACTAAAGTAATCTGCGGATACCATATCTTTACAATGAAAGGTACTTATCAATCGGTTTTACATGGACTGGTGATTCAAGTTGTCCTATTCCATTGTGAGTAGTCTGTGGCAAACAACTTACAAATGTAGCAATGGCTCCAGCAAAATTGAAAAGGCACTTAACTACAAATCACAGTCATATGACACGTACAATTCCTGATTATTTTAAACAATGATTGGAATCTTAAAACAAATAGATTAAAGCTTTTAAAAATAAAGTCAGAGTCAGTAAGAAGACTCAGGAAGCAAGTTATTTAGTAGCTTTAAGACCAGTTTACTCGAGAATGTTTAAAAAACTGTGAAAACCTGGACAAAGAGCACACCAGTCTCCCGCTACATGCAAAAATCCAGTGGCTTAGCTGAGGAAAAGTTCTCAACAGGGTGTTGGGGCTGAAAGATGAATTGCAGGAGGACTTTCAGGAAAATAGTAGGCCAGATTTTGCTACGTGCTTTTAAGGTGAAGAATGGCTGCAGAAACTAGCCTACTTAATAAACATATTTCATCATATGAACCAGTTGAACAAGTCTCTCTGCAAGGTCCCAGAGAAAATATTTTGATTTCAAGAGAAAAGACTTTTGGGTTTCTTCGTTTTGTGGCTGCCTGTTAGGAGACAAATCTCAAGGTTATATAATGTATACATAGTTTGATAATAACTGTACTTTGAAACTCCTTCTTAGGTTTTATCACCCACATTCACTAGTGACAATTTGCAGTAGTTAATTAATCTACCAACCCACCCATCTTTGGGAAGAGGGAGGAAACGAGAGCACTAGCGGCAAGCACACAGTCGTGGGGAGTACGTTCAGACTCCACACAGAAAGCTGCACAGGTTATGACCGGACCCAGGTTGCTGAAACTGTGGAGCAAGGCTGCACTGGTTTTGTCACCATGTCATCCAACTTTCTTCAGCTCGTGCTATTCCATATGAAGCAATCTTCCACAGCCTTTTCATATGTGTGAGTCGTTATCACATCATCCCTGAGTCACATCCCCTCAGTTCTAAAGAGCACAGATTCTGAGAGCCTTGCCTCATTATTCACTCTGCCTTCAACAGCTGAATTTCATCTGGTGTTTTAATGAATAGAAAAGGATGCCCGACTGAGATAGGATCTGTCAGCATCGAAGCCCAACTATGAATTCCCGTGGCCTGCAATCTAACGTTTCTGCAAAATATTTTGGCACCCTATTGGTTTTATTTACTGCTTTAAATAGATTTTGTGATAATGACTTTCAGCATACACAGATGATTTGCATCATCTGATTTTCAACACTTATTCTGTATTAACTTTAACTCCTCAGCGTTCTTTCTATACAAATGGTGTCTCCAAGGTTTTTTATATTTTCCGGATTACCTTCTCAGAGTTAATTGGATATCGGATTAATACATATTAGTTTATAAACTGATAGAAATCTATAAAATTATGAGAGGCTACATAGGGTAGACTGTCAGAATCTTATTCCCACAGTAGAAATGTCAAATTCCAGAAGATAGAAGTTTCCTATGGTAGGGGACTTTGACCTACATTGTCTGCTGTAATGTAACGTTAAGGCTTTATAAGGCACTGGTGAGGCCTCACGTGGAGTATTGTGCTAGTTTTGAGCCCCTGATCAAGGAAAGGTTGTGCTGACATTGGAGAGGGTTCAAAGGAGATTCACTAAAATGATTCTGGGAGTGAAAGACTTGTCATATGAGATACATTTGATGGCTCTGGGCTTGTACTCACTGGAATTCAGAAGAATGAGGGGAGGGTCTCATTGAAACATGTTGACTGTTGAAAACCCTCAAAAGAGTAGATTTGGACAGGTTGCTTCCTATGGTGGGGTGGGGGGGAGTCTAAGACCAGAGGATGCAGCTTAAGAATAGAAGGACTTCCATTTAGAACGGAGATGAGAAAGAATTTCTTTAGCTAGAGAGTGATAAATCTGTGGAATTCATTGCCACAGGCAGCTGTGGACTCCAAGTCATTGGGTATATTTAAGGACGTGCTTGATAGATTCTTGATTAGTCAGGGCATGAAGGGATACGGGGAGAATACAGGAGATTGGGACTGAGAAGGAAATGGATCAGCCATGATGAGATGGTAGAGCAGACTTCATGGGCCAAATGGCCTAATTTGGCTCCTATATCTTATGATCTTATGACATTATATATAATTACAGCAGGAAGAAATGCGAGAAGAATAAAGTTTAAAGGAGATATGTGGGAAGTATTTTTACAGGAAGATTGGTAGGTGCCTGGAATGGGCTGCCAGAGGAAGGGGTGGAGGCAGATACGACTGGAGTATTTAAGAGGCGTTAGATAAAAATGTATATGCAGAATATGGGAGGTGGGAAGTAAGGGTTATGTATAGCAGAAGAGATTTAGTTTAGTTCAGCCTTGTGTTCAGCACGAACATTGTGGTACAAGGGCCGGTTCCTGTGCTGTTCGGCTCTATGTTATATGTTCTATATTGTGGTATAAATTCATCCAGACCATAAGGACTGGATATTGGAATTCATTGAGGTAGAATAATTGTTGTCCTTGACCACACCTGCTAAATGGGCAACTTACTAGCCATTGCACCTTACGAAGTCATAGAACTATATATGATTATGAAGACTCGTAGTCCTCTTTTATTGTCATTTAGTAATGCATGCATTAAGAAATGATACATTATTTCCTCTGGTGTGATATCACAAAACACAGGACAAACCAAGACTGAAAAAACTGAAAAAACCACATAATTATAACATATAGTTACAAACAGTGCAACAATACCATAACTTGATGAAGAATTATGTGAGCACAATAAAGTTCAAAGTTTCTCAAATGTCCCACATCTCACGCAGACGGGAGAAGGAAGAAAAACTCTCATTGCCATGCCGACCACGATCTGACTCTGAGTCATACGAAAACTTCGAGCTCTAATCAGCTCTCCGACACCGAGTTATGAGCGCCATCTCTGTCCAAACGATTCGACCCCCTTCTCGGTCGCCAAAGGCAGGCAAGGCCGGGGATTTTGAGGCCTACCCTCCGAAAGATTCCTGACCACACAGTAATGACAGCAGCGAACGGGCGTTTCAGAAATTTCTCCAGATGTTCCTCTGTGCTTTCACGTCCATTCTCCATCAAATCAGAATTGTCCACGGCCCCTATTTAACAGATACAATATCATTTTTCACCAAAGAGCTGCGCACACGCAGGTGCACCGCCATCTTCTCAGGGTTAAACAGTGCAGAACCAGGCCCTTGGCACACATACCCAGGCCCCATGGCAACCATTGAATACTCTGTCTACCTTGGTTCATTCAATTTTGGATAATGCGCACCCTGGTGTTATCCTCCCATGCACATTCATCTAGCTACTTAGCTTTCTTTTCCTTTTGTTAATCCTTTCCCATCTGGTTCTATCCATCTTCTACCAGCATCTGTCCCATCATGGGTGACTTCAATCTACATGTAGATTAGGTGAACCAAATTGGTAAAGGTGCTGAGGAAGAGGATTTCTTGGAATGTATGCGGGATGGTTTTTTGAACCAACATGTCGAGGAACCAACTAGAGAGCAGGCTATTCTGGACTGGGTTTTGAGCAATGAGGAAGGGTTAATTAGCAATCTTGTCGTGAGAGGCCCCTTGGGTAAGAGTGACCATAATATGGTGGAATTCTTCATTAAGATGGAGAGTGACATAGTTAATTCAGAAACAAAGGTTCTGAATTTAAAGAGGAGTAACTTTGAAGGTATGAGAAGTGAATTAGCTAAGATAGACTGGCAAATGACACTTAAAGGATTGACGGTGGATATGCAATGGCAAGCCTTTAAAGGTTGCATGGATGAACTACAACAATTGTTCATCCCAGTTTGGCAAAAGAATAAATCAAGGAAGGTAGTGCACCCGTGACTGACAAGAGAAATTAGGGATAGTATCAATTCCAAAGAAGAAGCATACAAATTAGCCAGAGAAAGTGGCTCACCTGAGGACTGGGAGAAATTCAGAGTTCAGCAGAAGAGGACAAAGGGCTTAATTAGGAAGGGGGAAAGAGATTATGAGAGAAAACTGGCAGGGAACATAAAAACTGACTGTAAAGGCTTTTATAGATAGGTAAAAAGGAAAAGACTGGTAAAGACAAATGTAGGTCCCCTACAGACAGAAACAGGTGAATTGATTATGGGGAGCAAGGACATGGCAGACCAATTGAATAATTACTTTGGTTCTGTCTTCACTAAGGAGGACATAAATAATCTTCCAGAAATAGTAGGGGACAGAGGGTCCAGTGAGATGGAGGAACTGAGTGAAATACATGTTAGTAGGGAAGTGGTGTTAGGTAAATTGAAGGGATTAAAGGCAGATAAATCCCCAGGGCCAGATGGTCTGCATCCTAGAGTGCTTAAGGAAGTAGCCCAAGAAATAGTGGATGCATTAGTGATAATTTTTCAAAACTCGTTAGATTCTGGACTAGTTCCTGAGGATTGGAGGGTGGCTAATGTAACCCCACTTTTTAAAAAAGGAGGGAGAGAGAAACCGGGGAATTATAGACTGGTTAGCCTAACGTCGGTGGTGGGGAAACTGCTGGAGTCAGTTATCAAAGATGTGATAACAGCACATTTGGAAAGCGGTAAAATCATCGGACAAAGTCAGCATGGATTGTGAAAGGAAAATCATGTCTGACGAATCTCATAGAATTTTTTGAGGATGTAACTAGTAGAGTGGATAGGGGAGAACCAGTGGATGTGGTATATTTGGATTTTCAGAAGGCTTTTGACAAGGTCCCACACAGGAGATTAGTGTGCAAACTTAAAGCACACGGTATTGGGGGTAAGGTATTGATGTGGATAGAGAATTGGTTAGCAGACAGGAAGCAAAGAGTGGGAATAAACGGGACCTTTTCAGAATGGCAGGCAGTGACTAGTGGGGTACCGCAAGGCTCAGTGCTGGGACCCCAGTTGTTTACAATATATATTAATAACTTGGATGAGGGAATTAAATGCAGCATCTCCATGTTTGCGGATGACACGAAGCTGGGCGGCAGTGTTAGCTGTGAGGAGGATGCAAAGAGGATGCAGGGTGACTTGGATAGGTTGGGTGAGTGGGCAAATTCATGGCAGATGCAATTTAATGTGGATAAATGTGAAGTTATCCACTTTGGTGGCAAAAATAGGAAAACAGATTATTATCTGAATGGTGGCCGATTAGGAAAAGGGGAGGTGCAACGAGACCTGGGTGTCGTTATACATCAGTCATTGAAAGTGGGCATGCAGGTACAGCAGGCGGTGAAAAAGGCGAATGGTACGCTGGCATTTATAGCGAGAGGATTCGAGTACAGGAGCAGGGAGGTACTACTGCAGTTGTACAAGGCCTTGGTGAGGCCACACCTGGAGTATTGTGTGCAGTTTTGGTCCCCTAATTTGAGGAAAGATATCCTTGCCATAGAGGGAGTACAAAGAAGGTTCACCAGATTGATTCCTGGGATGGCAGGACTTTCATATGAAGAAAGACTGGACGAACTGGGCTTGTACTCGTTGGAATTTAGAAGATTGAGGGGCGATCTGATTGAAACGTATAAAATCCTAAAGGGATTGGACAGGCTAGATGCAGGAAGATTGTTCCCGATGTTGGGGAAGTCCAGAACGAGGGGTCACGGTTTGAGGATAAGGGGGAAGCCTTTAGGACTGAGATTAGGAAAAACTTCTTCACACAGAGAGTGGTGAATGTGTGGAATTCTCTGCCACAGGAAACAGTTGAGGCCAGTTCATTGGCTATATTTAAAAGGGAGTTAGATATTGCCCTTGTGGCTATGGGGATCAGAGGGTATGGAGGGAAGGCTGGTGCAGGGTTCTGAGTTGGATGATCAGCCATGATCATAATAAATGGCAGTGCAGGCTCGAAGGGCCAAATGGCCTACTCCTGCACCTATTTTCTATGTTTATCACCTCACCCATCTGGTTCCACCTGTCCTTCATCCCCTCCCTATCTTGATCTATCAATCCATCATCAGCCTCTGACTCAGGGTTCTGATCTGAAACATTGACTCACACCAACTGCCTCCTTTTTTTTGGTCCATTGAGTTCTTCCAGCATTCAGCTTTTCATTCCAGATTCCAATATAAGCAGCCTCTTGTCTTTGTCTCCATCTCTTTTCATCCCATTTGGTAATTCTTGACCCTCTTTCGCTTGGTGATTTCAGTATCTAGATGAACATTTGAACAGCCAAAGCACAGAGGAGCAATAGACCAGGAGAAAGGAAATGGGATTGATAAGGATGGATACTGGATTGCTGGCATCAAAGAATGTGCTGGAGGAACTAGGAATGTTGAGCAACTTCTGTGGGGTGGCAAGATAGCGTACTGGTTGGCACAGTGCTTTACAGTACAGGCGACCCAGGTTCAATTCCCGCTGCTGCCTATAAGGAGTTTGTCTGTTCTCACCTTGATCACATGGGTTTCCTCTGGCAGCTCCAGTTTTATCCCATAGTCCCAGGATGTACTAGTTGGTAGGCTATTGTCCCGTGATTAAATCAGGGGATTGCTGGGCTGCGTGGCTCAAAGGACCAGAAGGACCAACTGCCATGTCTCTAAATAAATAGGGAGAGAGTTTGATAAATAAATAAACAGTTTACACTTTGGGTGAAAACTCTGCACCAGGACTGAAAGTTGATTATCAGAATGGACATGGTAGGCTTAAAGGCCAACCTCTAAGCCAGGAGTTCCCACCCTGGGGTTTGCGGATCCCTCGCTTAATGGTATTGGTCCAGGGCAGGGAAAAGGTTGTGAGCCCCTGCTCAATGCTGCCTGACTCTGTCTCTATGATGTTACACTTGCTGCTGCTGTACATGGCACATTTAGCAGATGTAACCAAAGTAACCCCTCTACTCTCAGTGAATTTCTAACTGGCAATATTGATTAGAAACCTGGATATATTGCAAGCAATATCTCCACACAAGCTCAACAGGGGAAGACAGGATATGCATTGAGACATTTCCACTGAGAATCTGAAATGAGGGGACACCTTGAGTGAAGGATCAGACAATTCAGGGCTATGAGGAACTGCAGTCTGGATATGGTCCTTTACATCGCTACAGTTTTGCCTTAGCTCTGTAGACTCTGTGTCCATCTTGGGAGTAAATACAGATGCAAAAATAAAATCCATTTAAGATCTTCCCCATCTTTATTGGCTTCATGTGTAGATGACCACAACACAGGCTAATAAGCCATTTGTTTTCCTCACCATTTGCGGCACATCTCTGTTAATTTTTTGCAATTCATGTGCAAGAACACTTAGATCCCCCTGTACATTGCTTGTCTGTGATAATACTCCACTTAAAGAAGAATACTAAACTTCTTTTGCCAAATTTTTGTCCACTAACCAACCATGACCTGTGACCATCAGTTAAGAAATACTCAAGTTAGATTTAATGCTACATTTACTGCTAGAAGAATGTCCTCAAACAAAGTGTGACTAAGTTATGCAATGAATTTGTAGCTATTGTAGTGTTCATAAAACATTCACATTATCTAAGAGACACAGGAGCAGAGCAGTTTCTCCCTGGAAAAGTAGCTAAAGTTAGCTAAATACATAGCTTTCCACATTGTAATTTATCTTGAGACTCTAAATTCCTGTATAACCAAGAGCCTGAGATCAGTAATTGGGTATTAGGTGGAAAGTAAACAATAAGAAAGAAGTCACATAACTGCGATACAAAGATTTTAATCATTACATTCACAGCCAAATTTTCCATGAAGTTCATCACTCACCAACATTTTATTAGTACAAGGGTGCTAGATGATGCTGGGTCAAGTTCCTGTTTGTCAATGTAAAATGTGACGTGAACTGTTTTCATATGACAACAGAACAATGTTGTACATAACGATAGTGGATTCTACATAGTAGCGTCATAAATCCCTGAGCATATATTTGAAAAGAAAGCAAATTTAAATATTCAAATGGGTCAAGATGAAGAGTTTCAATCTGAAATGTTGGCAGTGTATTTCCCTCTCAGATGCTGCCTGACCTGCTGAGTTCCAGCATCCTGTTTTTGTTTTTAAGTATTCTTATTTGTGTGTTCCTGTTCTACCATGTCAAGAAATTCATTTGCACATGTTCCAGTGCATATGTCTTAAATTAATACAGTGGATTGGTATTAATTGCCCCTTGTATAACCAAGTATCTTTAAAAAAAGGCCATGCAGATGCAGGAAATCTAAAGTAGACACAAAAAAAATGCTTGAAACACTCAGAAAGTCAGCCGTATCTGTGGAAGTAGAAACAACTATTTCTCTTTCCCCCTCTATTTCTCCCTACTTCCAATCTTTTCTGCTACCTAAACTAACCTATTTCTCTCTTTTTCAACTCTCATAAATGGTCCTGGACTTGAAGTATTAACTCTCTCCCGAGATGCTACCCGGACTGCTAAGTGTTTCCAGTATTTTCTGATTTTATTTCAGACTTAGAAATCCTTTAATTGACCTGTCATCAACGACATTGAAGACAGCAAGTTTCCAGATTTCCTCAACAATGCATGTAGTGCTTTCTGATATAACCTTAGCTATGATGATAAGAATATGTTGTCATGTTCCAGGCTCTCACCCACATTGGTGAGATTATTCATCTAACATGGAGCCCGTGCTTATTTCTACCCTTCCACTTCCCCAACAATGTTTATCCTTATTCAACACAAGCAGATACTCAACAGTACAGTGATGACTTATACTTTTTAAAACACAAAGACAATAATAAATGATTCAGTGTTCTGAAGAAGGGTCTCAGCCAGAAACGCCGACTGCTTATTCATTTTCATAGAAATTACCTGGCCTGCTGAGTTCTCCCAGCATTTTGTATGTGTTGCTTTGGGTTTCCAGCATCTGCAGACTTCCTCGTGTTTATAAATGATCAATTAGTTTTGATGGCTATAATTGCCTACTTAACTTTAAAATTTTGAGCGAAGACAGGAAACTTCAATTAATTACATATTCACAATGGGAGCACAGTTCAGCTCTCAGAACCTATTTGAATAATCAGATACAGTCACAAGTCTGAGATCTCAAAACACTAGACACCCAAAATATACTTACTTTTGCTGAGGGAAGGTTTCCTGGATATACAAACATACACAAAGTGCTGGAGGAACTCAGCAGGCCATACATCAACTATGGAAAAGTGTAAACAGTTGATGTTCCAGGCCAAGACCATTTCTCAGGAGGGATAGAAGATAGACAGGAAGCAAAGAGGGGGAAAAATGGGCTGTAATCTGGTTGGTTACCAGTGGTGTCCCGCAGGGTTTGGTATTGGGAGTGCTTCTTTTCACATTATATGGTATGCCAATGATTTGGATAATGGAATTGATGGCTTTGTGACCAAGTTTGCAGATATACAACAATAGGTGTAGGAGCAAGTAGTGTTGAGGAAGTAGAGAATCTGCAGAAGGATGCAGACTAATTGGGAGAATAGGCAAAGAAGTGGCAGTTGGAATATAGTGGAGGGCAGTGTATGGTCATGCACTTTGGTAGGAAGAATAAGGACATAGATTATTTCCTAAATGGGGAGAAAATTAAAAAATCAGAGGAGCAAAGAGTCTTGGAAGTCTAAGTGCAGGATTCCCTAATCATTAAATTGCAGGTTGTGTCAGTGGTAAGGAAAGCAAATGCATTGTTAGCATTCATTTCAAGAGGACTGGAATAAAAGAGCAAGGGTATGATGCTGAAGCTTTATGAGACATTGGTCAGAGCACACTTGGAGTATTATGAACAGTTTTGGGCCCCTTATATAAGAAAAGATAAGTTGGCACTGGAGAGGGCCAGTGAAGGTTCATGAGAATGATTTAGAGAATGAAAGGGTTAACATATGAGAAGCATTTAATGACTCTGAACTTGTGCTCGCTGGAGTTTAAATGAATAAAGGGGGATCTCATTGAAACCTATTGAATAACATAGATAAACTGGATTTAGAGAGGATGTTTCCTGTATTAGGAGAGTCTAGGACCAGAGGGCACAGCCTTAGAATAGAGGAATATCCATTTAGATTGGAGATGAAAGGCCAGAGGAAGGTGAATCTTTAGCCAGAGGAAGGTGAATCTGAGGAATTCATTGCCACAGATGGCTTTGGAGGCCAAGTCATTGAGTATATTTAAAGTGGAAGTTGACAGACTTGTGAATAATCAGGGCATCAAAGATTACAGGGACAAGGCAGGAGAATGGAGTTGAGAGGGATAATAAGTCAGCCATGACAGAATGGTAGAGAAGATTCAGTGGGCTGAGTAGCTTAATCTCCTATATCTTGTGGTCTTACTCCAAGTGAATTTTTATGGAGTTAAAATTGTTGTTTTATGTTGCTTTACCTTGGGCATATTTTGAATGATTAGGTTAAGGTTTTGTTCATTTCCAATTTACAAATTGTTTCAGGAACGATATCCTGTTGTAAACCAGAGACTGCCCGTAAGACTTCTGAGGATCCAGTGTAATTATACACGATATATCCTGCAGCCTTTCAGCATTGCTACCTCTTAAACCTGCACTTGTATTGGATTGTATCTTATTGTGGAAATATAACCACTTATAAATCAGCTAGACAACTCAATTAAAAGGTTTTTTTCACCCCAGTGCTTACTTTAGCATGATGTTATCACTAATCAGCCTGTTATTGGATTAAGTTCTTTTATCTTTTGTAGAATTAAGGAGATGTATTGTCACACAGCTCATAATTATGGTTGTAAATTTCAGATAACTCAAGACCTACGCTTTTTCCTCAGAACAAATTCCAAATCGTAATAGTGTTAGTTACTGGCTTAAAAACCAAGCGGTTTCTCCAATCTTATCTCAGTCTACTCTGAACTGGGCAGACAATGACAATCCGCAGCTTCATGACCATAATCTATACACTAGGATCTCAGGAGATAATATTTTGTAATACTATATAACAGCAAAGGTCTCTAAGTCATCTATTCTCCAAATAAATCATTCATATCATGTACACACAATATAAAATTAAAATACAAACGATGTACTAAAATGATTTCAGTTTAAAAATCCTGCCCACCAGCACCATTTTACTTATTTATATTATTTTACTTAGTGCTACAGCACAGTAACTGGTCCTTCCAGCCCAATGAGCCTGCGTCACACAATTGCACCCATCTGACTAAATACTTTACCTACCCATACATTTTGGAATGTCAGAGGAAACCCATGTGTTCACAGGGAGAACATACAAACTCCTTAAAGACAACAGCAGAACTGAGCACGCTTCACTGGGCATGTAACAGCGTTACACTAAACATTGCACTACTAAGCCTAATTATTGCTCGTTTAGTTTGTCATATAACAGATGCTAATATTGGGGGAAAAAAGTCAAAATCTAAAATTTCACCTCATGGCATCTTTTGAACATTATTGAAATGTCATTTTCAACTGAGATTAACTGATAATAGGGAAGGTTGAATAATTTCTTTTGATTTAAAATGTTGGTGGTGGCATCCGTTAGTCTCGCGAGACCATGGATCTGCGCCTGGAAGGTCTTGCTTCAGTCTGTGTTAGAGCAGCGTCTGTTGCGGCTGTAGAGGCCCACATGGGAGTGACAGTCTCGGCTGCATTGACTGCACTTGAAGGCACTGTCCTCCAATGTTGTCTTGGTGCTGTTTTTCCGATGAGTGCGCTTTTCTGCAGCAGCAAGCCTCAGCTTCTCTTCTTTAAAATAACACCATGTTTTATATCTGAAGTTGCCTCCCTTCAGTGACCTGACCAGAACTTTCACTGAATGATACTCCTCCTTAATTCATAATTTTCAGCAGCTGGATATCCTGTAGTGATAAACAGTTGACTATTAGTTGTATTAGTTGATTGCATCAAGAGGTACAGTTAGTATGCTTGGCCTTTATAAAAGTATCAATCAGCTGACTGGCCGTCATTATCAAAACACAATTGTGATGTAGGGAGGAAATCTTGCCACTGATTGGTTGCGCTACAAACTTCATGCATTGCGGTTCGTATTGGCTCATAAATAGGATCAAGGTCTACATGTCTGTTTACAGAATTGTTTACGGAAAACACACTTCTAGGAATTTTCTTGCATGTTGTATGTTTGCTTGTGCCATAACTTTCACTGATGACCAGTCAAATTTGTGTCTTTCTTGATCTTCATGGGTAACGTCTAGGGAAAGCTGATCATGCCAGTTTACAGCCAGTTGATATTCATGGCTATGTGGATAGCTTTCTCCTGGTTTGGCTGACATAATATTTGCTGAAGTCCCTGCCTTGGATTTTGTAGACCACGTTGGTCTTGTCCAATATCTTGGGTCATCCTTTGGGTTGGTAGAGTATTCTCCTGAATGTTGCTGTTGGCTTGTGTGTGACTGAAATTCTATGTTCTTGGAGCAGTTGGGCCATCATTTCAGAGATATTTTGAATGTATGGAAGGTCAACCCATTTAGCCACTTCATTGCTGACCTTGGAGGCATCTTCATATGGACGCACCCTGTTATAAAAGACATGGTTAAACTGGAAAGAGTGCAAATAAGATTTGAGGATTAGAAGGCTTGAGTTATAAGGAGAGATTGGCTGTCTAGGTCTCTGTTCCTTAGAAAGTAGGAGAATAAGTGAAGGCCTCACAGGTGTGTAAAATTAATTCATATTTCTCTGTCTCTTCCCTAGGATAGAGGAGTCCAAAACAAGGCACTATAGGTTTAGGGTGAGAGGGGAAAGATTTAAAAGGGACCAGAGAGACAAATATTTTCATGGAGATTAGGGAGTATACAGAATGAGCTGCTAGAAGAAATGATTGAGGCAATTACAGTGGTATCATTTAAGAAGCGCTTATGTACTGTAAGTACTTGTAGGTGCAGGGCTTAGAAGGATGTGGGTCAAGAACAGAAAATTGGGGAAGTTGGGTGGGCTTTGTGGTTGGCCTGGATTGTTTAGTCCAAAGTGCCTGTATCTGTGCTGTATTGCTGCACAACACTATGGCTAAGTTTTGAGCATTTGTTGAGATAAGGGAAGATGTTGGTATTGGATCTAAACTAGCAGAATTTTGTGAGTGAGTAAGAGCAACAGACATTTAGACAGCAGAGTTCCTATTGTTAATCTGAGAAGTGGAACTATATTGAGCTTGCTTGAAGGGTACTATCCATTCAAAATAATCTAACTTTATACTTTATTCTCGCCAAACAATTGATACTAGAACATACAATCATCACAGCGATATTTGATTCTGCGCTTCCTGCTCCCTGGATTACAAATCCGTAGTAAATATTTAAAAAATTAAATTATAAATCATAAATAGAAAATAGAAAAATGGAAAGTAAGGTAGTGCAAAAATACCAAGAGGCAGGTCCGGATATTTGGAGGGTACTGCCCAGATCCGGGTCGGGATCCGTTCAGCAGTCTTATCACAGTTGGAAAGAAGCTGTTCCCAAATCTGGCCGTACGAGTCTTCAAGCTCCTGAGCCTTCTCCCGGAGGGAAGAGGGACAAAAAGTGTGTTGGCTGGGTGGGTCGTGTCCTTGATTATCCTGGCAGCACTGCTCCGACAGCGTGTGGTGTAAAATGAGTCCAAGGACGGAAGATTGGTTTGTGTGATGTGCTGTGCTGTGTTCACGATCTTCTGCAGCTTCTTCTGGTCTTGGACAGGACAGCTTCCATACCAGGTTGTAATGCACCCTAGAAGAATGCTTTCTATGGTGCATCTATAAAAATTAGTGAAGGTTTTAGGGAACAGGCCAAATTTCTTTAGTTTTCTCAGGAAGTAAGAAAGTAATGATGCATCTGTTGAGAAGGTTAGGCTAGGTCCTCAGATGGTGAGTTTTCAAAAGAATGTAAAGAAAAGGATAAAAATATCCAGCTTTCCCGTGCTTTCCCTGAAGTGATGTGAGGAGACGTTCATCTGTTTATTTATTAATTACACATTAACGATAACCTGAAAGTGGGGTCAATGAATTTTGGTAGCAAGATAGCTTGTACTGTAATCATTCCCACTAGAGTATCTGCATGGTATCCAATTTATCCATGCAACTTGTCATGACAATAAAAGTGAATCTGTACGCAATTAAAACTATAAGACTAGAGGACTATAAGACATAAGAGCAGAATTAGGCCATTCAGCCCATTGAGTCTGTATTGCCATTCCATCATGGCTGATTTATTATTCCTCTTTATTATTCCATTCTCCTGTGTTGCCCTGTAACCTTTGACTCACTGATTAATCAAGAACCTATCGACCTCCGCTTTAAATATACCCAATGACCTGGCCTCCACAGCTTTCTGTGGCAATGAATTCCACAGATTCATCACCCTCTGGCTAAAGAAATTGCTCTTGATCTCTGTTCTAAAGGGATGTGCTTCTATTTTCAGGCTGTGCCCTCTGGTCCATGTCTCCCTACTATTGCAAACATCCTCAGCATCTCCACTCTATGCCTACATGTGCGATAGGATTCAATGAGATCCTCCATTACTTTTCTAAACCCCAGTGAGTATAGTCCCAGAGTCATCAAATGTCCTCATACAGTATGTTAACCCTTTCATTCTCGGGATCATTCTGGTGAAACTTCTCTCCAATGCCAGCGCGTCCTTCCTTAGATAAGGTGCCCAAAACTGCTTGCAATACTTCAAATGAATGCTGACATTGCATTTGCCACTGACACAACCTGCAAGATAACTTTTAGAGAATCCAGCACTAGGACCTCCAAATTCCTTTGCACCTTTGATTTCTGAATTTCTCCCCATTTAGAAAATAGGCTACACCTTTATTCCCTCTACCAAAGTGCATGACTATACACTTCCCTACACTGTATTCCATCTGCCTCTTCTTTCTCCATTCTCCTAATCTTTCTGAGTCCTTCTGCAGACTCCCTGCTTCCTCAACACTACCTGCTCCTTGCTCTATCTTTGTATCATATGCAAACTTAGCCACAAAGTCACCAACTGCATCATCCAAACCATTGGATCATAACATGACTCAGTCCCAGCATAGACCTCTACAGAGCACCACTAGTCACTGGCAGCCAACCAGAAAATGCCCCCTGTATTCCCTCTCTTTGCCTCCTGCTGGTCAGCCAATCTTCTATCCATGCCTTTCTGTAATACCATAGGCTCTTATCTTGTTTAGCAGCCTCATGTATGACACAATGTCAAAGGCCTCCTGAAAATCCAAGCAAACAAATCCACTGACTCTCTTTAGTCTATTCTGCATTTAATTTTCCTCAAGGAATTCCAACATATTTGTCAGGCAAGATTTTCCCTTAAGAAACCAGATAGCTCCAAGTAGCTCAAAGATCTCATCCTTAATAATGGACTCCAACATATTACCAACCTCTGAATTCAGGCTCACTGGCCTATAATTTCCTGTCTTTTGCCTCCCTCTTTTCTTAATGAGTAGAGCGACATTTGCAATTTTTCAGTCCCCTGGAACCATTCCAGAATATAGCGATTCTTGAAAGATTATTACTAATGCCTTCACAACGTCTTCAGCTACCTCTTTTTGAAACCTGGGTGTAGTCCACCTGGTTAGGTGTCTTATCTACCTTCAGACCTTTCAGCTTCCAAAGCACCTTCTTTGTAGTAATAGCAATGACACCTACTTCTGCCCCTAACACTTGAATTGTTGATATCTTCCACAGTGAAGCCTCTTGCAAAATACTTATTATGTTCATCTACTATTTCTTTGTCCCTATATCTTTTGTTTAAAAAAAAACCATTGGACAATTTGGAAAAGAAAGCAAGCTGTGGCTGAACTGAGAGAATGGGGATTGCAAGAAGGCAGTGGCTGAGCTTTATTTAGATACAAAATCTGTACCACCTCCATCTATAACTCACTCAATCAAAGTGATACCTGCATATGAGTTAAGTCGAGGTGAGGCGGTGCTGAAATAGTGGCCAGGGATGTGCTGGGGAATGTTAAAGGTGATTATGCCCACACTTGTATACCAAAACCTCAAGCAGTGCAGGTTTGACCAAGCTTAATGCAGCCCAGTTTCTCTGAATTGTCTTTGAATTGTTCTATCCTCATTAACATTGTGCATTTCATGATTTTAAATTGACCTTGCACTTAGGAATGTGGCATGTGATCGGCTTTCTTTGGATCTTTTTGTACCCCTTTTAAGCCTGTTTCTTTAAACTCTCAAAGGCAGGTCGACAACAGATACCAGCAGTCTTTCATTATGTAGTGATCACACAAAGTGAGTAAGTGCAAATCCCTCAGCCTGTCCCACAAAGAATCAAAACAGAACTGCATCAAAATTAGTTCATACAAAATTAACAAGGGAGAGAGAGAATCTTTTTAGTCAGTTGCTGAATGAGCATATGTGGGAGTGCTCAAGAAATCAGCTAAATGTGAGGTGGAAGAGTGGAACCTTCTCAAAGAAATAATAAATGCCAACTTCATCAATAATTTTAAATCTCAGATTGAAAAATTTGTTAATCAGTTATTGAGCGATAGAACAACCATTAAATGTTCAGGTGAGGATCTTACAAGATCTAATTAATGGTAGAACTGAAATGATAAGCTAAAATACCTATCACTATTCCTATTTTCTTTGCATGCTATTGATTAGTTTAGAGTAAAATTGGTTAGGTATCTGAAATATGAAGGAAGGTTACTGGGATCATGACTTGGAAAGTCCAGAATTTCATGAGAAAAATAATTCTTTTTCTGTTCTTTTCTTTAACAAGTTCTATTACGCACACCAAATGCCAAGATGTTCCTTTTCACTGATGAATGGCACAATTGTATATTCTGCTTTTCTACTCTCCAGGAGTTAGTGTTTTTACAACCTTGCTGCTCCCTCTCTTGAGGCTTCCATTCTCTTTACCTCTGAAGACAGCAGAGCCTGTTACTCAGTAATGATGTCTCTTTCAGTGAAAGTGACCCTCCCTTCTCTTACATATATTCCGGAGCATGTGGGGTACAATGTAAGGCAGATTGTTCCAGAATTACATCCTATACAACATTTCCAATGAATTATCGAATTAAACTTTGAATGGAAGTGTTTCCTTTCCTGGACATTTATGCATTCATTAAAAGATTCAGAGCATACTGGTTCCATTTATTGAAACCATCTATAAGCTACAAAGTAACAATTTTCATTCTAGTTGCATTACCAACAAATATGTACCAGGCTGCCCCAGATTGCACTCATGAACCACATGTTTCTTTGCAGTTTTTGTGGATTCATTTAAGAAAAATATACCCAGTCTTCTCAGATAGTAGTTTAGTAGCTAATAGGTTTCAGACAGAAAATATTATACATTGTTTGCCACAGCCTGCTTACTGTGATTACAGGGATTTTGTATTAGAGAAGCATAAATCACAACCTTTTAAAACAGTCCATGTGGAGCATATTAACACAACATGGTGGTTTTCTTTCCCACACGGCACAAGGTTCACATTTCTTTGTATATTACCCAGTGAAATGAAACTTTCAGGCACCGACTAGAGGCAACAAAAGAGTTCAAGAGAAGCCAAGCAATCATCATGTCTTTGGTTAGGACTGAAATCTAAAACTACAAAACACAGGAGGAACATTTTTTGTGGCCAGTTAGAAATTAGCTCATTGAGACAATGTGTAATTAGAGCAAAGATCTGGTCAGGAAGCTGAAAGTTATTCCATGTGCAGTGTATATATGTTTAAGGCCTGAGTAGGTCTTGTGCGATAACCTGGATGAATTGCTGCACCAAGCACTGCTGGTGAGATTGACTGTCCACAATTAATAATAACTCCATCAATTAACAATAGATCCACTTATATCTAAGTGCCTTTGTTTCTAGGAATATCAAAGAATCCCATAAATATTACACCATGTACCGTTGTTGACTAGAACTTATAAAAGAATGGTAATTTATGGCATATGCTGGACATTTGACTTACTGAAGAAGTTTGAAATTTAGATTTTTTCCATCAAATTCACCTCATAGCCTTGATAGTCCAAAGGGATTGATGGTGGAATGGAAGTGCCATTAAGATTAAAGAATCAACCAAGGAAACCCATTTCCTAGTCCCTGAGAAGTATGTGGTAGGTAATCAGCCATGTATGAGATTTTTTTAAGGGCTTATTTAATACCTGGATGCTGCAGCTGATAATGATATGGTTGTAGGATCAAGTTTTACCATGTTTTTGGAAGAAGAAAGATAATAGTGCATAGGGAATGGATGAAAGAGCCCTAATTAGTTTTAAACCACATATTGTAAATCACCTTGTAAATTGGAAGGAGGTATAGTTTTTCACCTAGGCCTCACATGGACCTGTTTGCTCTTCACAGCTTTGATTGTTCTCAGACTCTGCAATACTGCCTCCTCTTGATCATGTTCCTTAATTTGTAATGCCACTCATATTAAAGGCTGTTGCCCCTCTGAAAGGTGGGCTAGAAAATAAATACTTTCACCTCTAACTTATGGCTCTGAATTTTTAATACATCCATTGTGGGTCCACCTCCAACATGGTATCATTCTATATTCTATCATTATAGGATACATACTAAAGGACATCACCGCATTTACCATGATGATGGATTGATTTCTTTACTGTTAAATACTCTGTTTCTTTGGCTACAAGCTTTCTCTCCTAATTCATAGATTCATACAGCAGAGAAACAGGCCCTTTGGCCCACCAACTTCATTCTAGTCAATTCAATTCAAGTTTAATTGTCACCCAACCATACATGAATACCCATGAATACAGCCAAAATGAGACAGGGTTACTCCAGGGTTAAGGTGAAAAACACAGCACAAAGCACATATAGCACATATACAACAGCGAACACGTGTAAGGTATCAGTAAAATACAGCCACACAAAAACATTAGTCCAGACCCTGGGTCCATGAATGCCACAGAAATCTGCAGTTGACCACAATGCAGGTTGTCTTCTGCTCAGCGAATACTAGGTCCACCAAGTCCACCCTGGATGCCGTGCCATACTGCCCCCAGTGGAGCTCACCGTCTCCAATGCCTCTCTCCTGGCAGCTGTAAACAGGCGACGCCGTGGCTTGAGACCCTGAGTCCAGGAATGCCACGTATCGGCAGTCGACCATAATACAGCTTGTTTTCTGCCGAGTGAATACTGGGTGGACACACCAGCTCCAGCCAGGATGCCATGCTGGACTATGCCACACTACCCATCTATTCTAATCCCATTTCTGCATGCTGGTATCTTCTATGTCTTGTTTATTTAAGGATCCGTCTATATGTCCCTTAAACATAGCAATTGTGTCTGACTCATCTGGCAGCAAATTCCAGATATCCATCATTCTGAGTAAAAAAAACATTCTTCTCCATTGCCCTTTTCAACTCCTCCTCCCACCTTGTGCCTATGCCCTCCTACTTGTGATACCATCCCCAGGGGAGAAAGATTCTGATTATATACAATAACCTAGCTATGCCTGAATTCCATCCCTAGAAACTACGCAGGTAGTCCCTACGGCTGTGACCCTCTTACTAACTTCTGATTCTGCCCATTGTTCGAAAGTCAATCTGGTCTATTGCCTTTTGGGAATCTACAGTAATCTATTGAAGTGAAGCTTTACTATTAAAATTAGCAGTTCTTTCAAAGTCTTAATTTGTCATATTCTTCAACTGTTAACTTTACCTCGCATACCTTCCCCATCTCCTGCTAATATCAAGGCTTTGAGCTCTGTTTTCATCTCGGCAGGTTCTTACTGGTCTCTGCATTTCCTTGTACTTGCTGCTTATACTCGGAGGAGCAAGAAACCAGAACTATCTTTGAATTTTCGTAGTAATTTGGACTGACAATTGATTATATTAACTGAACTCTCAAAATAGCAATCTTAAAAGAAACTAACTATCTAGGGAAACAATACAGTTTGTCACTGTGATGTTTCACAAACCTATTGATGAATTATTTTTGATCATAAATCCCAGCTGAAATCCTTTACTACCACATTATTTGACAAGTGTATTGTTTTTCTGTTTAATGCAGCTGATTCTGAACTTAAATGCAAGTCAAACCACAATCCCCAAGTCTGCTTTAAAATATTTTATGACCAATTGCCTTTCTGTCTAAGAAATAAATGTAGTCTTTGCAGATGTTAAGGGACTACAACTGCTGTTTATAACTGCATGGGATTGGAAAAAAAACTGAAGAAAGTTGTAAACTCAGCCTGCTCTATCATGGACACTAGCCTCCCCAGCATCCAGGACACATCCATCATTAAGGACCCCCATCACCCAAAACCCATCAGTACCATCATGAAGGAGGTACAAGTATAGTTTCAGGAATAGTTTCTTTCCCTCTGTCAACAGAGTTTTGAAAAGACAATGAACCCATGAACACTACCTCAGTATTTTCCCCTCACTTTTTGTATTACTTATTTAATTTAATTTTCTTTTTTATATATACTGTATCGTAATTAATTGTTATGTATGGCAATGTACTACTGCAGCAAAACAATACATTTCACTTCATATGACAATGATATTAAACCTAATTCTGATTCTAATATTGGACCTTCTCAAAAGTCTTGCTGAAATTCAGAAGCAAAAAGTTACAGTTGCTGGGTATGTACAATGAAAAGACGTTGACCAAAGATATTCACTCTGTATTCAATCCACAGACGCTGCCTGACTGGCTGACTACTCCTTGAAACTTCTACTTTTATTGCTAAAATCCACAAAAATGACACAATACATCACTGTCATTGACCTTTCTTAGGATAATACAGTATTACATTCACCAAACAAATCCATGCTGGATGCCCTTGATTCATCTAAGTCTTTATAAGTGAAGACTTACAGTCTCCAGAATGGATTCCAATAATTTTCACGCCATGTAAAATCAACTTACCCAGTTTATCTATTCCTCCTTTATACAATAAACAGTACTATTTTATCAGTTTTCCAAATCCCCCAGCATCAATTCTATAAGCAGAGATGACGATTAGAGCCTCTGCAATTTTCCTCTTGCTTTATTTTAACAGCTTGGACTGTACTTCTTCTAGTTTTGGTGCTTTATCCAGCTTCAATCCTTAATGGTTTCTTTTTTACAATGTGTACCCCTTAAATATTTGCCAAAAGTATCATAGAATAGATTTCAATAATTTAAACAGCATGTTAAACTAACTGGCCTTTTATTACTCAGTTTACCTCTCCTTTCTTTCAATTTTTTTTTGGAAAAAAGAAAGAAGGGAAAAAGAACCCCTACTAACTAAAACAAAAAAGAAATCCTGCTAACAGGAAAAAAAAACAATAAAAAACCATTGGGAGCATAACTCCAGAGCTATACGCCATACAAGCTTCTATAAAAGAAAAACATCAATCCGCCAACTCAAATCCAATGACACAAGAATCAGAAGGGGACCATCTTAATTGATTCAAATCAAATGATAGTAGCGGGCAAAAGAACTTCACCTTTTCTCAAAGTCAAATTGAGGATCAAAAGTTCGACTTCTGATTTTCTCCAAACTAAGACATAACATCACCTGAGAGAACCATTGTATCAAAGTGGGAGCAGAGGCTTCTTTCCATTTCAATAAAATAGCCTTTCTGGCCAATAATGTAACAATTGCAATTACATGTTGGTCTAATATAGAAATACCATGAATATATTGAGGGATTATACCGAACAAAACTGTCAATTTATTAGGTTGTAAATTAATTTTTAAAGCTTTAGGAATTGTACAGAAAATAGATTTCCAAAACTGTTTCAATACAGAACACGACCAAAACGTGTCAATATAGCTGTCTCAGTTTTACATCTATCACACTGACTATCAACATTAGGAAATATTTTGGACAGTCTGTCCTTTGTCAAATCTGGGTATCTAATTAGTCAGGGTATCAAGGGATATGGGGGAAAAGCCAGACATTGGAACTAGATGTGTGAATAGCTTAGCTCATGGGGAGCTGCGGAGCAGACTCGATGGGCCAAATGGCCTACTTCTGCTCCTTTGTCTTGTAAAAATAGTAAAAATGTACAATTTTAAATTGAATTAAAGAGTGACTGGCACAAATCAAATAAGAGTTAACCAACTTCAAAATTTGCAACCAATCCTCTGTTATCAAGGACATGTTAAGCTCTCTTTCCCAATCTTGCTTAATCTTAAGTAAAGGATATGTACTGTTGTAATAGTAAATTATAAATTTTCCCAATAAAACCTTTCACTAAAGGATTTATTTTTAAAATAATGTCTAACAGGTCAGAATCTTGTATATATGGAAAATTACTTAAATATTCTTGTAAGAAATGTCTGACCTGAAGATATTGCAAGAAATGTGAGTACGAGAGAGAGTATTTAGTTACTAATTTCTCAAAAGACATCAATCGGCCTTCTTGGAACAGATCCATGAAGGAATTGACTCCTTTATACTTACACTTTATACTTTATTGTCGCCAAACAATTGATACTAGAACATACAATCATCACAGCGATATTTGATTCTGCGCTTCCCACTCCCTGGATTACAAATATTAAATATTAAAAATAGAAAAACTTAGTAAATATTAAAAATTTAAATTATAAACCATAAATAGAAAATAGAAAAATGGAAAGTAAGGTAGTGTAAAAAAACCGAGAGGCAGGTTGGGATATTTGGAGGGTACGGCCCAGATCCGGGTCAGGATCTGTACAGCAGCCTTATCACAGTTGGAAAGAAGCTGTTCCCAAATCTGGCCGTATGAATCTTCAAGCTCCTGAGCCTTCTTCCTGAGGGAAGAGGGACGAAAAGTGCGTTGGCTGGGTGGGTCGTGTCCTTGATTATCCTGGCAGCATTGCTCCAACAGTGTACGGTGTAAAGTGAGTCCAAGGACGGAAGATTGGTTTGTGTGATGTGCTGCACCGTGTTCACGATCTTCTGCAGCTTCTTTTGGTCTTGGACAGGACAACTTCCATACCAGGTTGTGATGCACCCTAGAAGAATGCTTTCTACGGAGCATCTATAAAAATTAGTGAGGGTTTTAGGGGACAGGCCAAATTTCTTTAGTTTTCTCAGGAAGTAAAGGCATTGGTGGGCCTTCTTGGCAGTGAACTCTGCTTGGTTGGACCAAGTCAGGTCATTTGTGATATTGACCCCGAGGAACTTAAAGCTTTTGACCTGTTCCACTCGCACACCACCGATGTAAATTGGGTCGTGTAGCCCGCTACTCCTTCTGAAGTCAACAACCAATTCCTTCGTCTTGCTGACGTTGAGGGATAGGTTATTGTCTTCGCACCATGCCACCAGGTTCTTAATTTCTTCTCTGTACTCAAACTCATCATTACCCGAGATACAGCCTACAATTGCTGTGTCATCAGCAACTTACATATTGAGTTCGATGGAAACTTGGCTACACAATCATGGGTGTACAGTTAGTATAGTGGGGGCTGAGTACACAGCCTTGTGGGGCACCGGTGCTCAGAGTGATTGTAGAGGAGAGCTTGTCCCCTATTTTTACGGCGTGGGTCCTGTCTGTGAGGAAGTTGAAGATCCAGCTGCAGATCTGAGTGCTAAGGCCCAGGTTCCGGAGCTTATGAATCAGTTTATTTGGAATGATGGTATTAAAGGCAGAGCTGTAGTCAATGAAAAGGAGACTTACGTATGTGTCTTTATTCTCCAGGTGTTCTAAGGAGGAATGTAGGGCTAGAGAGATGGCATCTGCCGTTGACCTGTTGCTCCAGTAGGTGAATTGCAAAGCGTCGAGGTTGACCGGTAGGCTATGGTTGATGTGTGCCATAACCAATCTCTCGAAGCACTTCATAGCAATTGATGTCAGAGCCACAGGTCGATAGTCATTCAGGCATGCCACCTTGCTCTTCTTCAGCACTGGGATTATCGTTGCCTTCTTAAAACACGAGGGTATCTTAGACTGAAGCAAGGAGCGGTTGAAGATGTCAGCAAACACTCCAGCAAGCTCGCTTGCACAGGCCCAGACAACCCGTCCTGGGACGCCATCTGGCCTCGTCGCCTTCCTTGGATTTATCTTCAGGAAGTCCCTTCTAACGTCTTCCAGAGAAAAAATGTAGGATCACTAAGTGTAGGCTTCAATAAATAATTTCGATAAATTAAACTAAGAAGGTTAAATTTGAGATTAAAAAAATTACGAAACTGGTACCAAATTCGTAATGACTGCTTAATCACAGGATATAAATTTAGATAAGAAATTTTGGTTAGTTGTACAGGTAAAGAAGCTCTTAATAATGAAGTTAAATAAAATTGTTTCACAGCTTTCAATTCCAAATCAACCCAAGGTGGTCGTTCATTTTTATCATTTCAATATAACCGAGAACACACATAATGTATATTAACAGCCCAATAATACATTCTTAAATTAGGCAGAGCAAGACCTCCATCCTTTTTTAATTTTTGTAAATGATATTTTCCAATTCTTGGTCTTTTATTATTCCAAACAAAAGATGAAGTAATAGAATCAACCTGATCAAAAAACTTCTTCGTTAAAAAACAGGAATATTTTGAAATACACATAAAAATTTTGGTAGAATCATAATTTTAACTGCATGAATTTGGCCAGCTAAGGAAAGTGTAAGTGGATTCCATCTACAAAATAATTGCTTCATAAAATCCATTAAAGGAACCAAATTAGCTCTATAAAGGTCTTTATAATTTTTAGTGATGATAATACCTAAATATTTAAGAGTCCGTAACTTTAAAAGGAACGTCATCATATATAGAAGCAGAATCATTTAGAGGAAATAATTCACTTTTATAAAGGTTTAGTTTATATCTCGAAAATTTTCCAAATTCATTTAATAATTTCAATAAACTAGGAACAGATTCTTCAGGATTTGAAACATAAACTAAGAGATCATCAGCATAAAAGGAGATCTTGTGAATAGTCCCATTTATGGAAATTCCATGAATATTTTTAGCTTCACGAAGTGCAATGGCCAAGGGTTCCAACATCAAATTAAATAACAGGGGACTTAACGGATATCCTTGTCTCGTACCCCGCGAAAGCTGGAAAAAAAGATCTGCAATCATTAGTAATAACAGCAGCAATAGGGCTTTTATATATCATTCTAATCCACTTATTAAAATTAGTACCAAAGTTGAATTTCTCTAAAACGTTAAATAAGTATTTCCATTCAACTCTATCAAATACCTTTTCAGCATCAAGAGAAACAACACTTTGGGGAGTCTTAGAAAGGGATGAGTATATAACATTTAACAGTCTCCGAGTATTAGAGAAGGAATAACGGCCTTTTATAAAACTTGTTTGGTCCTGAGAAATAATTTTAGCTAGAATATTCTCCAGTCGATTAGCCATTATTTTTAAAAGAATTTTAGCATCCACATTTAATAATGAAATAGGTCTATATGAAGCGCAATCAGTAGGGTCTTTATCTTTTTTAAGAATTAAAGAAATAGAAGCTATTAGCTTCCCAATTAAAGGCAGCTAGAGCTAAAAGACAAATTTTAAAAATTCGTAAGGGAGATGGTAGTTTAGCTTGTAATTATGAAGACATTAATAACATTTTTCAAGGCTTTTACAGTGAACTTTATAAATCTCAGTTTCCAGTTGATCCTTCTAAAATGAATGCCTTTCTACAAAACATTGATTTTCCTAGAATATCTGCTGAAGATCAACAAACTCTTGATACTCCTATTACTGAAAAAGAAATTCAGAAAGCTATTCTTTCAATGCAATCTGGTAAAGCTCCTGGATTGGATGGTTTTTCTGTCAGATTTTATTTAAAAAATTTGAAAAATTGCTTTTTCCATACATGTTGGAAACCCTTAAAGATCCTTTCTTTTAAAATAAAGTCTTTCCTGGTGAAGCAGTAATTCATTTGCACTTCACTATTGTTATTTATTTAATATTTCAGTTATACTTGAGTAATCTTGTGTGTGTGTGTATATATATATATATATATATATAGATAGATAGATATATATAGGTTGATTAAGCTTTCAAGTTTGTGTAAATAATTCATTATGGGTTATATGTATAATACATGAGTTGCACACATCATCATGGTACCACATGATAAACACGGACCTTGCTTCAAGTCAAAACAAAGTGTTATCCTTTGAATTAGTTAAAAGTTTTGAAGGTTCAAAACATAACTATATCTACTGTACTGGTGTTCACAGAGTAATCTCCCCTAAACCAGCAAAACCAAATATGAATTGGAAAACTGCATTCAGTCTTCAGGAGACCCCAAGATTCCTGTTGTCCGCCACTTTAATTGTCCATCCCACCTCTGATCTGAGGTATCAGTCCCTGGCCTTCTGCACTGTTACAATGAAGCCCAACACAAGCTTGTGTCTTATCTTCCATCTGAGCACATTGCAGCCTTATATTGCATTCTACAACTTCAGGCAGCTTGACATCTTTGACAGTGTCAGTCGCTCATCTGGAAATGGAGAATATTCCCGGCCTGACATTGACTCTCTATTTTGCAACTCCTTTGCCTATATTCTTTTGTCTGCATTCTCACCCTCTATCTGCTCCCAGTCACTTTGTTTACAACTTATCCCATGGTGACCTCAGTTTTACCCTGCAGAAACACTTCCCTTACCTCCCTGCAATTTAATGAGCTTCTTTTCCCTCCTTTGAAACCTCTGAGAAAGCATCTTTGACATGAAATAGAACATAGAATATAGAACATAGAATAGTACAGCACAGTACAGGCCCTTCGGCCCACAATGTTGTGCCGACCCTCAAACCCTGCCTCCCATATAAGCCCTCACCTTAAATTCCTCCATATACCTGTCTAGTAGTCTCTTAAACTTCACTAGTGTATGCTTTCATTCTTTTCCTAAAGTTGCTGCCTTCCAACATTTTCTGTTTTAATTTGTCCAGTATCACATCACCCCTTCTTTTGTGAAGGCAGCACAGGTAATCATTAAGAACCATATCTTATCCACACACATTCAAAGATTCATAGTACATTTATTATCAAAGTATGCATGCAGAATACAACCTTGAGATCATCTTCCCACGGACAGCCACAAAACAAAGGAAACCATGGAACCCACTTAAGAAAAAACATCAAGCCCCCAACACCCAAAAAACCCAACAAATCATGCAAAGTAAGAGAAAAAAAGCAAGCAAAAGACACAGAATACAAATCACTAAGACATCAAAAGGGTCCAGGCACATTCACTTCAGTTCAATCCAGCCCCACGTCTCTCACTACCTGCAGGCCGCAGAGCTAATTTGCCCTAAATCAAAGTCACTCAAAACAGCACCAAAAAATGGAACAACCAGAAACACAAATACTACAGATTCCAATCCCCAAACATAATTTGATTAAGCCTTGCCCAAGACTCATGGACTCCAGCATTGAGTGAGAGGGAGAGAGAGACTGTCACCTTCCTCCAGAAGCATCGAGTGAGAGGGTGAGGGAGACCATTCATGCGTAGGTACCTTTAGTCTGGAGCAGTGAGCAGGAGGGAGAGAGAGACCATTCACAAAGATAGATGGTGCTGAACACCTAACCACCTCCCTCACTTGTCCTCATTGATTTCAATCTTTCTCGATGCTCTAATCAGTGAAATTAGCAAGAAGTGGAGCTGATCAAGGGCTCTTGCCATGTTGCCAAGCTTCTTGGTCTCCAACCCACACGCTTCGCTTGAAACCTCGCCGAACCCCCACGGAGAGTGCAAAGCCCCAGATCGCTCAATTGCCACAAAAACACACCGTCAAAATGTAGATCACAGGCGGCAATAGTAGCAGAACCACATTTGAAAGAAAAAAATGAAGTAAACGAAGTGAAAGAAGTAGCTTCGCGAACCGCCTGAAGGATTCCACCCTTGACCGTGTTGTTTGTGGCGCCATCTTCACTGGACAAAACACATGCTAACTTTTTGGTCCCTTTTAATGCCCGCTCTTATCTTCCAACCATTCATCAAGATTTTCTTCGATTTTATTTGCTGATATTTTTTCAGAATTGTGTTCCAAGCCTTTTTCCCAAAGTGAAAATGTCAAATACTGGAGCTCATGCATTTAACGTGAGAAGGAGATAGCTTAAAGAAGATGTGAGGGGCATGTTTTTTTTTAACACAGAGAGGTAGGTAATTGAAACAGACCGTTAGGAGTGGTGGCAGAAGAAGACACAATAGTCTCATTAAAGAGGTTCTTGGATAGACTCATGAATTGAATATACAGGGCAGAGAGGGTTATGGACAAGGAGCAGGCACAAGGGATTTAGTTTAATTTGCCATTGTGTTTGGTACAGACATTGAGAGCCAACGGATTTCTGTGCTGTACTGTTCTATGTTCTACGTAGTTTTTCATTTCACTCATTTTTAGTCTTCCAGACTTAATGAAATTTAAAAAGTATTTGAACTTCTCAACATTTGTTGAAAGAAAAACAGACAGCAGTTCAGGTCTAGGACCCTTCATAAGAACTGAGACTTCTGGGTTTCCAATTGCATTAAACTCTCAGTGTCTGGCGATAGTTCTCCAGCTTTCCTTATCTGACCCTTTGTAAGCCTTGTCATCCTTTTCTTGAGTGAAAATGAAGTAAAAGAGAGCATGATCTGTTTTTTCCCTATGTTATGTTAATGTTCATCCAAATACTATTGTTGGGTTCTTTCTGTGTTCAAGGTAGCTGTGGCAGTTGCAGGTGGAACAGTTACCCCACATCAGGAGGGGTGCTTGACTGGCTGTGCAATGTTTTTGAATATAGAGATCAGAGACTTCAAATAACTGGGAGAAACTGCATAGGAAGCAGAAAGATTACATTTCAAATTACACATTAATCAGAACACACAAAAACAAAATAGAGGTGCATAAGATGATGAGAGGCATTGTTCATGTAGATAGTCAGAGGCTTTTTCCCAGGGCTGAAATGGTTGCCACAAGATGACACAGGGTTTAAGGTGCTTGGGAGTAGGTACAGAGGAGATGTCAGAGGTAAGTTTTTTACACAGAGAGTAGTGAGTGCGTGGAATGGGCTGCCGGCAACGGTGGTGGAGGCGGATACGATAGGGTCTTTTAAGAGATTTTTAGATAGGTACATGGTGCCTAGAAAAATAGAGGGCTATAGGTAAACACGAGGAAATCTGCAGATGCTGGAATTTCAAGCAACACACATAAAAATTGCTGGTGAACGCAGCAGGCCGGGCAGCATCTATAGCAGGAAGCACAGTCGATGTTTTGGGCCGAGACCCTTCGTCAGGTCTCTTCTTTCAGTTAGTCCTGACGAAGGGTCTTGGCCCAAAATATCAACTGTGCTTCTTCCTATAGATGCTGTCTGGCCTGCTGCGTTCACCAGAAATTTTTATGTGTGCGGCTATGGGTAAGCCTAGTAATTTCTAAGGTAGGGACATGTTCGGCACAACTTTGTGGGTCAAAGGGCCTGTATTGTGCTGTAGGTTTTCTATGTTTCTATATCCTATGTGAACTTCCTGTTGTTTGCACATCCTAAATTTGCTATTCTCCATAAAATAGTAATTTCAAATTTATTTGTATATTGTACTGCTGCTCATTCTCAGCATTATTTTTCCTAAATTTTTGCTCTTTATCTCTTCTGTTTAATATTTTTCCTTGATCTTAACCTCTTATAACTTATTGCGACACCATCTTGATTTTTTTTATTGCTTTTCACAAGCCAGCACTTTCTAATCTTTTGCTATTCTGCTTATTTTTCTTTCCAGCCCTTCTCACTTTTTGGACACACTCCCAGCTTGCCTCTCAGTACTTGAGTTTATTACTCACCATTTTATAAACTCTGCTTTCATTTGCTTTTGCTCTTTGAAGATCAGTTATTCCTTTTGCACAGACTATTTCATTCTTAGACTACAGCTATCCAGCAGGGATTCAAAATAAATTTTCTCTGGGCAGCAGAAGGTTGTTAGCATATCACCTAACCACCATATCATCCATAATATAGACAATTCAATAATTTAGCATACAACTGTATACAGTATATGACTAATAAAACTTGCCATCTCAGTCTTCAAATAGTCACTTGCTATGGGTGTGTTATGAAGGTGACCAGTGCAAATAAACTTGCTTCAATGTACAACTCCAGAATATCCCTTAACATAAAATAGTGTTCAAAGTAAATTTTATTATGAAAGTACAGATATGTCACCATGTACAATTTCTTATGAGCATATACAACATACCTATAAAATAATAACCATAACAGAATCATGAAAGAACACCCAACTAGGGCGTTCAGCCAGAGTGAGGAAAACAAGCTATGCAAATACCAAATTAAGAAATAAATAACCAATAAATATCAAAAACATGAGATGAGATAACTGTTCCTGAATCAAGTGGTGCAAGTGTTGAGGATCTTGTACCTTCTTTCTGAGGCAGCACTGAGAAGAGAGCATGTCCTGGGTGCTGAGAGTCCCTGATGATGGATGCTGCTTTTCTGTGACAGTGTTTCACGTAGCTGTGTTCAATGGTTGGGAAGGGTTAACCCCTAATGGACTGGGCCTTCTTCCTGATGATAGCAGTGAGAATGGCCTGGGTGGTGGGGGTCCTTGTTGGTCAACGCTGCTTTTCCGCAGCAGCACTTCATGTAGGTGTAGGGAGTGCTTTACCCTTGCCCAGCTGCGACATATCCACTACTTTTTGTAGGATTTTCTGTTCAAGGGCATTGGCGTTTCCATACCAGACTGTGATGCAGCCAGTCAATATACTCCCCACCACACATAGCCCTGAGGCACATAGTGTCAGGGCTATGTTAATAATCAGAATTCAAGACCTGAAAATAGGACAGAGCATCAACCAAAGTCAGGAAGCACAGCTTTATTATATAAGCTCCCAGGGACAGATGTAGATCATTTAAGCTTGTTTTCCCATTCTGTTAGATTACGGTAGATCTGTAACTTCATTAACCCACTTTGGCTCTGTATTACTTCTCCGGTGCTCTCCTCTAACAAATATTCACCAAATTCAATTGTAGCATTTCCGCCTGTTTCATAAACCTATCCCTTAATCACATTAAAACCTCATTAAAAACTCTTCATAACATCTTGTTCCAAGTCAAATCAAGGTCACCTAAATAATCCTTATAATTTACTATAGAGCACACAGAGAGGAGGTGGAGCCCAGCAGCTTGAGCCTCAACATGGACAAGATCAAAGAAATTATTGTGCTCTTTAGGAAGGTGCCATCGAAGCACTCCTCACTGCACATACACACACGGCTTCTTCGTGGAGAGAGTTAGGAACACTAAGGTTCTGGGAGTGTATATAACAACGATTCCTCAACACCATCCTCTCTCATGAAATCACAACGGCAAAAGCACAGCCATCCACTTCCTGAAAGAATGAGGTGAGTAAGGCACCCCCTTCCCCCATTTTAAATAATTTTTATAGCAGCACCATTGAGAATGTCTTGAGCAAAGGTATACTCTGTCTGGTACAGGAATTGCAAGACATCTGACTGCAAAAGATTGTGAGGACTGCTGAAAAGAACTTCAAGGTCTCTCTTTCACCCAAAAGAGATACTTATCTCGAGTGCTGCTTAGGCAGAGTCCTTAGTGTTTTTAGTGATCCCTGCCATCCGTCCAGCAATATCTTTGACCCCCTACCCCCCACCAGGCATGAGGTACCATAGCATTAGAATAAGAACTATTAAGGTGGGAAACAGCTTGTTTCCTAAGACTAACTGACCTCCCTGCCGCAAGCTAGGTCACATCACATATGATGCGCCAGTAGCATTATACTGTTTACTTTTTAACTTGAATCGTATATGCATCTTATTATTTGTTAATTTATTTGTGGTAATATTACTTTATGTGTTACGTGTGTGAGTTATATGTACAGTGTTGTGCACCTTGGCCCGGAGGAACATTGTCTTGTTTGGTGGTATAAATGTGTAGAGTCATATGACAATAAACTTCAACTTGAACTTTCTCAACCTTAGTATCTTTCTAGTGAAATCCCCGATGTGTACGTAATTCCACACATTATTTCAAATGAGCTCTTTACTGAACATAGAACATAGCAGAATACCAGGCCTTTACCCTATGATGTGCCGACCTTTTAACCTACTCCAAGATCTATCTAACCCTTCCCTCTCAGAGAGCACTACAGTTTTCTTTCTTCCATATGCCTCTCTAAGTGTCCCATGTATGCCTCTAATGTATTTCCCTTTACCGCAACTGGTAGTGCATTCCATGCACTTAGCACTCTCTGTGGGGGATAAAAAAACCTATCTCTGATATCTTCCCTATACTTTCCTTCAAAATTATTTCCTATTTCTACCTTGGGGAAAATGTTGAAGGCTGTCCACTCTGTCTATGCCTCTTATCATCTTATACCCCTCTACCAAGTTGCCTCTCATCCTCCTTTGCTCCGAAGAGTAAAACCCTAGTTTGCTCAACCTTTTCACAGAAGACATATTCACTAACCCAGGGAGCAACCTGGTAAATCTCTGCAGCTTCTCTAAAGCTTCCACATCCTTCCTATAACCATGGTTTGGCTTCACGAGAGAAGATTTACGAAGGGGCTGCCCACGTCTTCTGCAGGCTCGCTGGTGGTTGATGAGGCCAATACGGGACAGGTAGGCCTGGCCACAGTGGCTCATCGGGTAGGATGGTCGTAGACATGGGCGTGTTCTTCGGCCTGCATAATGGTATTTTAGGTGGAGTGCAGTGTGCGCAGTACTGGTCCCACCCTTTACACCCGGGGTTCATCTGCCATAGCCTAGCAAGCTGGGATGGTGACAGCGAGGTCATTGGGTCGTAGGAGTTACGTCGGAGTGTCCTTCTCTGAGATGGATGGCCCGACAAAGCTAATGAGCCCCATCTGCCCAGGGTTGGATTCAGAGTTGTCCTTCTCTTAGGCTGGCTGCCAACCAAGGCTAACGAGCCCAGCCTACCCATCCAGTTATACCACCGGACTGGACACTCGGTCACACCACCATGCAGCAAGCTTGGTGGAAACGGGGGCTAGTGAGGAGAAGGTGTTGCTATGGGTGCAGTAATGTAGGAGAGGCCATTTGCAGTGGCCTCCTGCCTAGCAGGCCAGACAGTGACCACGCGGTAATCACTACACCAGGAAAGGAGAGGCAATGTATTGCACGTTCACTTTCCCTGGGTGAGCTAGACGTCAGGCCCAGACCTCACACGCCCCCTTCCTATAATGAGGCAACCAGAACTGAACACAATACTCCAAGTGTGGACAAACCAGGGTTTTTTATAGAGCTGTAATATTACCTCATAGCTCTTGAACTCAATTCCCCAACTAATGAAAGCCAACACACCATATGCCTTTTTAACCACCCTATCAACTTGTGTGGCAATTTTGAGGGATCTATGGATCTATGGACTTGGACCACAAAAGCACTCTGTTCTTCCGCACTGTTTAGAGTCCTTCCATTAACCCTGTACTCTGCCTTCAAGTTCAACATTCCAAAGTCTATCTCTTCACACTTTCCAGATTGAAGTCCATCTGCCACTTTTCAGCCCACCTTTGCATCCAATCATTCTCATTTTAACCTATGACAACTGTCTACACTATCCACAGCACCAATCATTCTGTTATCTGTCAAATTACTAACCCATCCTTCCTCACTTAAGTCATTTATAAAAATCCATATCCTTTTGAAGCATCTAAATCCCAGAACATCCAACAGCCAGTCCTGCCCAAGTTTCAGTAATGGCCACAATGTTGTAGTTCTATCTGCTGATCCACATTCTAGGTTCATCTTTTGATATATGCATAATTACACCCTTTGGGACAAAGTCAGGTATTCTTGGGTCTTTTTAATTACATTTTGTTACATATCCCTTTTACCCATTCCTGTACTTGTACATGGAGGTACATAAAATTATGAGAGATTCAGATAGAGCAGTTAGCCAGTGTCTGTTCCCCATGGTAGTAAAGTATAAACCTAAAGGGCATAGCCTTAAGGTGAGAGGGAGGAGGTTTAAAGGGGATCTGAGAGGGAATTTTTTCACACAAAGATTACTTAATATCAGTTGAAATAAGCTACCAGAGAAGATGGTGGAGCGAGGGACAGTAACAGTTAAGATGCATCTTGACAGGTATTTGAATGAAAAGGGAATAGAGTGATATTGAATTAATGCAGGTAGGTGGGACTGGTATACATCGTCATGATGGTCTGCATAGGTGTAGTGTGCCAAATGGCCTGCTTCCATGCTGTAGATCTCTATGAATCTTAACATTTTGTACTTATTTTGTGATTCCTAATTCCTCTACTTTTATGGTCAATTCACTTTTCTTAGGCCAAAATGGAAGACCGCACAATTTCCCAGAATAAAAAAGAATGGACTTGATTTTCATGATAGCAGGAAGGTATGGTTCAGCAAACTCTGATCCTCAGCCCCCACTACTTTATTGACCTTTAGCTGGTGTAAAATCTAATAAGAGGCTAGTTGCTTCATCTACAAAATGTGCTCATATGCAAGTGGAATGAATATTAAAAACATCATCCATCAAGTTCTCCGCCTTTCATCCCACATGAGAAACTGCGAATGAGTTTATGAAATAATGGTAAAAATCAATCATTGCAAATTCATTTACAACATTGTCTAACTAAGGTACATCAAATGGATGGAACACTGATAAGAGTGATATTTCATAAAAAGAATTCCATCTCCGCTTTAAGCATCTTTAGTCCATAACATTTTTTAAGTAGGGCAATGTTTTATTGTTTGTCACAGAAGTATTTATTTAAAAGTTGATCTTTAAATGCTGCTACTCCATTTTATAAACTTAGATCCCATTTGATTTTTGTTCTTTGAAGAACGAGGATATTGCTTTTGTGCAGACTCTTTCATCCTCTGCCATCGGCTATCTAGCAAGGCATCAGAATAATTTCTCACTGGGCAGCAGTTTATTATGCAAAGTGGATCTGGACTGGATTTGCAAAGTGATATCAGATTTTCAAATAACTTGTGCAAAATTCACCTCTGTGCAAGGTCCATTGTACTAAGGCTATTCATCCAAAAACCAGTCATTCACAAGAAATTTGTTTCTTTGTGTTGTATCGGGCTCTCTCTAAACTGACAAGGGTGTTGTCTGGATTGGAGAACATGCCTTATGAAAACTGGTTGAGTGAACTTGGCCCTTTCTCCTTGGAGTGACAGAGGATGAGAGTTGACCTGATAGAGGTGTATAAGATGATGGGAGGCATTGATCGTGTGGATAGCCAGAGGCTTTTTCCCCCAGGGTTGAAATGGCTAACACAAGGGGGCATAGTTTTAAGTTGCTTGGAAGTAGGTAAAAGGGGATTTCAGAGTTAAGTTTTTCACACAGAGGGAGTGGTGGGTGCGTGGAATGCTCTGCCAGCGACGATGCTAGAAGCGGATACAATAGGGTCTTTGAAGAGGCTATTAGATAGATACATGGAGCTTAGAAAAATAGAAAGCTATGTGATAGGGGAATTGACAGCTTCTAGAGTACAACATTGTGCGGCACAATATTGTGGGCTGAATGGTCTGTAATGTGCTGTAGATTTCTATGTTTCTGTGTTTCTATGTAAACTGGTATGCAGCCATGGTTTTTGGTGCAAGAATCCTCCTACAGTTTGTTCCTCCTCAATATCTTCATTTATCTTCAGCTAAAGCCTAAGTCGATGCGATTGCTGTTGTTGCGAAGGACATAAAGAATTGAGGGAAGAAAAGAAGTTAGATCAGGCTCGAATGGAACATTAACTTGATCTGCGCACTCTCTTACTGACAGTACACCACTTTATGATCAATTTCTTTGTGTGGATCGTCCCTTGATTCTAAATAATTACGTACATCTGGGTGTCATTAAGTATGTAAATACAGATGCTTACATTGTGCTAGGGGATGTATGATCCATAAGAGACCTGAGAAGCTGAAGGTCAATGCTACTGAACAAGTTTTCCCTGGGCTTTGGCATATGTGATTCACAGTACTAATGATGCACAATAAATGTATTGATTTTCTCTAGGCACACATATTGTGCCTTGTGGCCAGGCAACTCCTCTTTAAGTGTTTAATACTGAAAGGAGTTTGTGTGTAATTTCAGAAAATGTACCATCAGCAAACACTGCTTCCCTATATTCCCCAGATGTTGTGGCCCAGCAACAGCAGAACCTAACCTGATCCCCTGGGCACTTCTCAAACTACTGCAGTGCAATATTGTTGGATTGATTAAGTGACTATATTGTAGGTATAATATTTTCTACTTGCACACGGTGCAGAATATTTTACATAAAATGTTGTTTTATAGCCCAGTCATCACAGTATTGTAAAAGAAAATAAAGAGGCTGTTGAAGCAAAGATGTTGAACTCAAAGATTAATTAACTAACAGTGCACTGGGGGCTAAAACAGCACCTAACAATGTAACAGTGCTGAAGTAAGTCAAGAAAGAGTATCAGCATTACAAAAACTTGCAATCAATAGATTAAAAATAAATCATCACTGGCTTGGGGTAACTGTCTGTGTGCGTGAACAATGACTGCAGTTTCTCTCATTCCGCAATAGGTGGGAAAGCTGATACATTCAGAAAACTTTGAAAAGCACAACTAATAAAGACAATGTCAATTCATCATTTTTGGACAGGAGAGATGTAATTCATTTTCTTCTCATAGATGGGAAATGAAAGATTTATAAAGTAAAAATCCAGATGTGATATTTGAAACATTTTCTCAACTTGCAATTTTATATTGGATCGATTAAGTGATGACATTGTAAGTGTAAGTATAATATTTTCTACTTGCACTCACTTGTTCTGAATGCTGATGCTTGCTTTATTGTTTGTATGATTCGATTTTTTTCCTTTCTCTCTGCGCATCGGGTGTTGGTCTCTTTTTTAAATTGTGTTTTTTCGGGTTTGTTGGTTTGTGGATATTTGGAAGCAGATGAATCTCAGTTGGCAGGCTGTGACTAGTGCAATCGTAGAAGGACCAATGCTTACGCCCAAACTATTCACAATATATATCACTGATTTGGATGAGGGACTTAGATGTAACATTTATAATTTTGTAGTTAAAGCAGGGAGGAAGGAGGGTTGAGAAGAATACAATACCAAGCCTTGGGTTAGTGTTGGAGATTGGTTACATTTATGCATTTTAAAGAAGAGTGAAATGTTTTCATGTCTTTTATATACAGCGAATCCAGTAATTGGGACTCATTGGGACCAATACACTTTGGCCCAATTAAGCAGCTGCCCCAATTAGCAAAAGCTTCATGGAAATTGTTAAAAAGTATAAAAATAACAAACTACCATTTAACTGTGTTACAATTTATGTATTTAAATGAAATACAGAACAAATCAGAACACTACCAATACCCCTACAGTACTATAACACTGTGTATTAGATCTTAATAGTTATTGACACAGGAATTCATACAGTGTACACTGCCGTGTTCTTTTGATTTACTGTAAATTAACAAAATCAGTGCAGATAATGGACTGCCTTCATACAATGCTTTAGATGCTTACACCCTCTAAATCTTCATTTTCATTATAACATTCAAGATGATTGTCAATACCTTCATAATTCCTAACATGTTAAAGTAGTGAAATTGTTTCATTTTCACTCTTGGCCGTTTTTGCCATCTCTAAGCCTGAATACTTGAAACCATGGTCAGCCAAACTGTTCCAAATTGTCTAACTGTTTATTTCTCACTAAATTAGTGACAAAAATCAGTGGTTTTTGAGCACAAACACTTGGAGCTAACGCTATTTAAAACCGGATTGTTCTGAGCATGGTGTAGTGTCTAACGGCCATGTAAGTGCTTGATAATCCCTCTCAGTTGTACCCTTACTTGGGAAGGAGGTGTGAGTAAGGCTCCTCCTAATGTTTCAAAAGGTTTCCTTGTCGTTTGTCTGGAAGGACTAAACATCACATGTTATCAGAGCATGTTACCCATGGCAGAGTGGTGGTCACGATCCCTTTGTTAATATATTTACCCATTCATTCATTGGATTTTTCGTTTAAGGTCGATTCCAACTCTAGCTCCCCACATGAATTTCCCAAATAATTTGCTGGAGAACAGTGTTGGGCTGATTTTTCTTGCCTTTCTCAAAACAGATTCCTACATTTGAGTATTTGCTCAGTGAAAAAGCCAGAGGAGAACAACCCATAGTTTATGATAAGGGAAGGATCTCTGACAAAAGGGTTGCTCTGGATATCAGTCCATATGCTTTATGATAAGCCACGGTCTCTGACAAAGGGATCTCACTGGATAGTGACCCAGCCTATAAGCCTAAACTCTGTATCTCCATGAAGGTTCCAACCCCAGTCATACTGATATGAAAATGGGAATTCCATTTGGGTGCAAAACATCCATTCTAGGCCAGTTGTTCTCTATCTAACCCCAACAAAAATGAAGCTGAAGCTGACCAGTAACCTCATTTTGCAAACAGAAATCCATTAGTTTTAACATCTCAATGCCTTTATTCAACTTCCAATAAATTTTAATAGTTGGTTCTTTGGCAAGAATTCCATGTGTTAGCAGTCTTCCATTGGGGAAGGTGGTGCATTCAGTTGCAGTGACCACTCTGGCTCCAACTAATGGTGTAATTGTTCATCCTTTCCATCTTTCTTATGAACGCATGACACTGCTAGATATTAAGAACACCAAGTACTTCAAGTGCACCTCACTAGTGAGTTGTTGGACAGCAGAGGAGCTCAGCAGCATGGGCTTGTTGCACACTGTATTGTCACCTGCAACAGCCACCCAGGGGAGACGGCACTGGAAGTGATGAACAAGGAAACAGAAATGAGAATGTTGCGCTGGCATTCGTACTAAAGGCAAAACCCTTCAGGCCAGCTTTCCCATCTAATGTTCTAACATTCGATCTCTGGATAATAGATTAGATTTAGACTATGAGGACACGCAGTCCCCTTTTATTGTCATTTAGTAATGCATGCATTAAGAAATGATACAATGTTTTCCCAGAATGATATGACGGAAACACATGACAAATGGACTTAAAAACTAACAAAAACCACATAATTATAACATATAGTTACAACAGTGCAAAACAATACCGTAATTTGATAGAACAAACCATGGCACGGTAAAAGTCTCAAAGTCTCTCAAAAGTCCCATCATCTCACGCAGACGGTACACCTCCAGCATCGCCAAACTTGCCGATACAGCATACTGGAAGCATCCAACCACAGTCCGACTCTGAGTCCATCCGAAAACTCCGAGCCTCCGACCAGCTCTCCGATACCGAGCACCGAGCACCATCTCTGCTGAGTGCTTCGACCCCGGCCCTGGCATCAGGCAATAGGCAAAGCCGAGGATTTGGGGCCTTCATCTCCGGAGATTCTCAATCATGCAGTAGCAGCGGCAGCGAAGCAGGAATTTGAGAAGTTACTCCATGTGTTCCTCCTTGCTTCTCACGGCTGTCTCCATAAAATCCAGATTGTGCACGGCCCCCTAGTTAACACATAACCGATACCATTCAGAACGGCCGCATGCGCTGCTTTGTGCCGCCATCTTCTCCTCCCTCCTAATGAACTAGATTACCTGCATTTGAGACTGAATCAGTGTGAGGTGAAGGATAGCTGTGCGCTCATCCTGATAGAAATGTGGCTCCAGTATACCATCCCTAAAGCTAGAGAATTCTGTCTCTTTTCAGACCAACAGAATTCCCATGATCTCTTGCAAGACCCACTTGGAGTTGTACGTATCTATGATAATAACAAATGGTGTGTGAATGCTTTGGTCGTGATGACCTACTGGTGAAGTACAGGCCGTACTATTTACTGAGGGAGTTCAACGCTATTGTGATTAAATTATATCCCGTCCCCCCAGACCTTGTTACCCTGTGCTAATACTGAGGAAGCACTGTGTGAGCTCTATGGCACCATCAGTGACTTGCAGACCACACAGAGTTATGTTTACATCATAGGACCTGAGCAGCAGCTTGACAGGAGGCTGTCAAATAAAATAGTCAGACCCCCAGGTTCTAACTTCCGCTAATGCCCCACCTCCCCCTCGTACCCCATCCTTTATTTACTTATATACACACATTCTTTCTCTCCCTCTCCTTTTTCTCCCTCTGTCCCTTTGACTATACCCCTTGCCCATCCTCTGGGTTTCCCCCCCTCCCCCTTTTCCTTCTCCCTGGGCCTCCTGTCCCATGATCCTGTCATATCCCCTTTGCCAATCACCTGTCCAGCTCTTGGCTCCATCCCTCCCCCTCCTGTCTTCTCCTATCATTTTGGATCTCCCCCTCCCCCTCCCACTTTCAAATCTCTTATTAGATCTTCCTTCAGTTAGTCCTGACGAAGGGTCTCGGCCCAAAACGTCGACTGTACCTCTTCCTAGAGATGCTGCCTGGCCTGCTGCGTTCACCAGCAACTTTGATGTGTGTTGCAAGTAATTTATAAGCTAGGACAGTGGGTATTTGGAGCAGTAGCAGAAAGTCAGCTAATCTGCTTTAAATGCGGGTTCAGGGCTATCATTTTAGTCTGAGCTGTTGAAGCCAGAGAATTATCTCTTGTGTATCAGTGTGATACCTATATAACCTATATAATGTTGAGCAACAGACAAAAATGCGGGAGGAGCTCAACAAGTTAGGCAGCATCTATGGAGGGGAGTAAACAGGGTTTATTGAGGTGTAATTATTAGATCTAACTCCCTTAACCTTTGCTGATGTAGTATGTAGTATAAAACCATAAGATACAGGAGCAGAATTAGGCCATTTGGCCCATCGAGTCTGTTCCACCATTTCATCATAGCTGATCCATTTTCCCTCTCAGCCCCAGTCTCCTCTCTTATCCCTGTATCTCTTCATGCCCTGCACAGTCAAGAATCTATCAAACTCTGCCTTAAACATACTGTATGTAAAGACTTAGCCTCCACAACCACCTATGGTAACGAATCCCACAGATTTGTTATTCTCCAGCTAAAGAAATTCCTCCTCATCTCCATTGTAAAAGGAGGCTGTGTCCTCTGGCCCTGGGCTCTCCCACCATAGGAAACATCCTCTCCATATCTTGTGGTTTCTGAGAGCCCAGCACAGGTGTGAGAGGAAAAATTTAAGCTGGACTCTTCTGGGCAATCTGTGTCTTGTAGACTGGATCTCCTGCTGGTTTGTCGTCTGTTAGAACCTTAGAGTCACTCTGTTTCTCTGATGATACTTGCAGTATGATGCACTGAAACATAATGCATATCTCCTGCCACCTGGAGTGGGGTATCTGGTTGATTTGAAAACTTGTGTGGAGAATATTGTAGAAGAGACAGACACCAACCAGTGAATAGACTCCTCCTTGCCCTACATATTCAGTAATTGCAACTTAAATTGGTGACCATGTCTGTCTTCATTACCTCACAAAATAAAACCCTTTACACATCAAATTTTATGACCCAGCAGGACAAAAATGATTCAACTTGTGCAGCCATATTCTCATTTAAAATGCTTGGCAAAAAAGGAAAAAAAAAAATTCACAGTTGGCTTTAATCACCATTTTTGGGAATAAGCATTTCAGCTTTTATTGTGTCATTAAATTTAATAATGCTGATAACAGACATTCTTTTTACTATTGAATCTACCCATTCAAGTCATGTCTGATAAGGAGATCTTTCATCTCTCGAGTCTGACAGGGCCTTGGGCAGGAACAGATGCAAACTTGTTCAGGAAAAGATGTGAGCAGTTATCAAGGAAGGGCGTACCAACAGGATGGTAGAAATGGGGCAGGAGGGAACTTGAACAAGGTGGCAAGGTACGCTGAAGCAGTAAGTCTGGTCCAAGGTCTGCCAGACAGAACCCAGTGCATCAAGTTCATGATCTAGGCCGTGTACAAAGTCCTGCCTAGTCCAGTGAACTTTTTTATTTGGGGCAAAAGTGAGGCACTATCATGTCCTCTCTGCCTTGGCAGAGGGGCTCTGGAACATATCCTCAGCAGCTACCCAAAAGCCCTGGGAGAAGGCCGCTACCACTGGTGCCATGACTGAGGGTAGCGGCAGAAAATATCTCCTCCGTCATTAACAACAGGAGGCACTTACACCAACCTATAAAGCCCATAGCCTTTGTCAAGGTTGAAGAACAACTACAGCCTCAGTCCAGATCACCAACAGGCTTGCTCAGTCAACTGCAAGTTGATCTTGGTAAGCAATTAAAGTTCCCTGACTTCATCTGGTCATCATCTCTGATGAACATGGTCATCCTGTCAGAAACCACAAGGCAGGTGATCATGATAGAACTGATGGTTGCTTGGGAAGACTGGATTAAGGAGTTTTTTGAGCATAAGAAAGCCAGCTATCAGGAGCTAGTAGAATAGTGCCGGTGAAGAGCTTTAAAAAGCAGGAAGTTTCTCTGTGGGAGTCTTCGATTGGAGTACTGCTCAGATGCAATAGAAGTGTTCCCGCGCAGGACTAGTGAAGAGCTTTAATAACCCAGTCTCCATAAAAGAGAGGTACCACCTCGCAGAGTGGTCAATGTGGGAGCAGTCATCATCGGAGAAGTCTGAGTCAGAGTGGTAAGGCCTTGGCTCTACAAGGTTTTGGTGAGAGCAAGCAGAATAAAGGTGAGTAAGTTCATTCCTTATTTCTTCTTTTTTTTTGGAATTAATTCTTGAGAGAATAGGGAGTATATCTGCAGAATCAGTGCTCTGTTCTGGGTGCCAGATGTGGGATTTCCAGGAGTCTACCAGCCTCCCCAATGGCCACAGGTGTATTGAGATGCAGTTCCTTAGAGACTGCGTTAGGAGTGGAAGCTGCAGCTCGATGACCTTCGGCTTGTTAAGGAAAGTGAGGTGGTGATAGACAGGAGCTACAGGGAGGTAGTCACCCCAAGACTACAAGAGACAGATAAATGGGTGACAGAAGTGAGAACATCAGATAGTGGAAAGCACCCCTGTGGCCATTCCCATCAACAATAAGTACTCCATTCTGGGTACTGTTGTGGGGGAGGGGCACCTACCCGGGGGAAACAACAATGGCCATTCCTCTGGGACTGAGTCTGGCCATGTGGCTCAGAAGGGTAGGGAACAGAAGAGAATGGAAGCAGTAATAGGGAGTCTACAGTCAAGGGGATAGATAGGCGATTCTGTGGACGTGAAAAGGAAACGGATAGTGGTTTGCCTCCTAGGTGCTAGGATCTGCGGTCTTTCTGAATGACATAGGTTGAAGAAGGGAGGAGGTCCTGAAACAGAATACAGAGAGTTAGGAAGGAAGCTGAGAAGCAGGACCTCAAGGGTAATATTCTGAGGATTGTTCCCTGTGACAATGAGGATAGGAATAGAGTAAGGTGGATGATAAATGTTTGGCTGAAGAATTGGAGCAGGGGGCAGGGATTCAGATTTCTGGATCATTGAGACCTCTTCTGGAGCAGGTGTGACTGTACAAAAGGGACGGATTGCACTTGAAACTGAGGGGGACCGAAATCCTTGCGGGCAGGTTTGGTGGAGCTGTTGGGATTGGTTGAAATTTATATAGCAGGGGAATGGGAACCAGTATGATAGAGCTGAGGATGAGCCAGCCGGTTTACAAGTAGAGAACATAATATGCAATATGAATGTAAGGAAGGATGAGGCAAAGATTGGGTACAACTCCAATCAGGGCAGAGTTAAGATGTACCACTGAGGCAAAATTCATAAGGGTGTAGAATGTAGGACTGAAGATGCTGTATTTAAATGCACGTAGCACTCGGAGTAAGGTGGACGAACACATGACACAATTAGAGATTGGTCAGTATGATCACTATGTTGTGGCTGAAAGAAGGTAATAGTTGGGAGTGTAACATCAAAGGATATACTTTTTATTGAAAGGACAGACAGGGAGGCATAGACGGTGGTGTGGCTCTATTGGTAAGAGATGGAATTAGATCTTTAGAAAGAGGTGACATAGGGTCAGAAAATGTTGAATCTTTGTGGGTGAAGTTAAGAAATTGCAAAGGTAAAAAAACCTTATGGGATTCATTTAAAGGTCTCTAGGTAGTAGCCAAGATGTGGGGTTGAGATTGCAAAGGAAGCTGGAAAGGGCATGTAATAAGTGTAATGTCACAATTATAAAGGGGTCTTCAATATGCAAGGGGATTGGGAAAATTAAGTTGGTGTTGGATTGCAAGAGAGGGAATTTGTTGAATGCTTACAAGATGGCTTTTAAGAGTAGCTTGTGCTTGAGTCTACTCAGGGAAAGGCTATCTTCGATTGGGTCTATTGTAATAACCAAGACCTTATTAGGGAGCTTAACGTAAAGGAATCCTTAGGAGGCAGTGATTCAATTCATACTGCAATTTGAGATGGCGAAGCATTGGTCACATTTATCAGTATCGCAATGGAATAATGGGAATTACAGAGGCACGAGAGAGGAGCTTGCCCAGGTCGATTGGAAGGAGAAACTGCAGGGATGATGGCAGAACAGAGGTGGCTGAAATTTCTGGGAGTAGTTCACAAGATGTAGGATAGATATGTCCCATAGAAGAGATGAAATATGGGGGCAAACTAGAGTGTCAAGGGGCAGGACTGAGTGTTATTGCAATTACAAAGGGAAAAGTGTTAAGAAAACTGAAAGGTCTTAAGGTGAATAATTCACCTGGACCAAATGGACTACATCCCAGAGCCCTGAGAGAGGTTGCTGAAGAGATTACAGATGCATTGGTCATGATCTTGCAAGAATCACTTGATTCTGCATGGTCCCAGAGAACTAGAAAGTTGCAAATGACACTCCACTCATTAAGAAGAGAGGAAGACAAAAGAGAGAAAATTATAGGCCAGTTAGCCTAAGCTCAGTGGTTGGGAAAATGGTGGAGTCCATTATTAAGGATGAGGTTTTGGGCTACTTGGAGACTAATGATAAAACAATTCAAAGTCAGCATGGTTTCTGTAAAGGGAAATCTTGCCTGACAAATATGTTAGAATTCTTCGAGAAAGTAACAAGCAGGGTGGACAAAAGAGAGGCAGTGGATGTCATTTACTTACTTTTCTGGAAGACATTTGATAAGGTGTCTAACATGAGGCGGCTTAACAAGATAAAATCCCATGGTGTTACAGGAAATATACTGGCATGGATAGAGGAATGTCCAACAGGCAGAAGGCAATGAGTGGGAATAAAGGGGGCTGTTGCTGTTTGGCTGCCAGTGACTAGTGGTGTTCCCCAGGAATCAGTATTGGGATTACTACTTTTCACGTTGCTTTTCAATGATTTAGATAGTGAAATTGATGGCTTTGTGGCATAGTTTGTGGATGATATGAAGATAGGTGGAGGGGTAGGTAGTGCTGAGGAAGCAATGCAATTGCAGCAGGACTTAGACAAATTGGAAGAATGGGCAAAAAAGTGGCAGATGGAATACAGAGTTGGGAAATGTATGATAATGCATTTTGGTAAAAGGAACAAAAGAACAGACTATTATCTAAATGGGAAGAAAATTCAAATGTCAGAAGTGCAAAGGGACTAGGAGTCCTTGTGCAAGACTGCCAGAAGGTTAATTTATAGATTGAGTCTGAGGTAAAGAAGGCACGTGCAATGTTGGCATTTATTTCAAGGGGAATAGAATGTATAAGCAAAGAGATAATGCTGAAGCTTTGTAAGAGGCTAATCAGGCTGCACCTGGAGGATTGTCAACAGTTTTAGGCCCGTTATCTATAAAGGATGTTTGTCATTGGAGAGAGTCCAGAGGAGGTTCACGAGGATGATTCCGGGAATGAAAGGGTTAACATATGAGGAGAACTTGGCAGCTCTGGGCCTGACTCACTGGAATTTATAAGAAAACATGGGGATCTCATTGAAATCTTCCGAATGTTGAAAGGACTAGATAAGGTGGATGTGGAGAGGACGCTTCCTCTGGTGGGGGTATCCAGAGCTAGAGCGCACAGCCTCAAAACTGAGGGGCGACCTTTTAGAACAAAAGCAAGAAGGATTGTTGTTTTAGTCAAAGAGTGGTGTATCTGTGGAATATTCTGCCACTCACTGTGATGGAGGCCAGGTCTGTGGGCTGAATAGACTAATTCTACTCCTATGTCTTATGGACATCCCTGTGGAACAAGGCGGAAGTCATCATTCTAGTGCCAAAGAAGGTGACAGTAATCTGCCTAAATGACTATTGTCTGAAGACATTAACATCAACCGTTATGAAATGCTTTGAGCGGCTGGTCATGGAGCACATTAAAGCCATTCTCCCCGGTACACTGGGCCCTTTCCAGTTTGTTTATCATTCAAATCGATCCACTGATGATGCAATAGCTCCTGCCTCCCACTCTGTCCTATCCCACCTGTATGCCAGACTGCTGTTTTGTAGACTTCAGTTCAGCATTCAACAACATCATACCCCAGAAACCGATGCAGATACTGTTCTTGCTGGGTTTCAACACCTCCCTCTGCAATTGGATACTGGACTTAACAGTAAGGTGACATTCAGTGCGTGTGGGCAGCAATGTCTCTTGTTCCATTACACTGAACACTGGCCCTCCCCAAGGCTGTGTTCCCAGCATGCTGCTGTTCACACTGTTGATGCATGGCTGTGTCACAAGATCCAGCTCAAACCGTGTCATCAAGTTTGCGAATGACACAACAGTAGTTGGCCTTATCAAAAACGATGTTGAGACGGAGTATAGAGAGGAAGCAGAGTGGCTGGACGATTGGTGTGAGAACAACCTAAGCATGAATGTGGAGAAGACGGAGGATATTATTGTGGACTTCAGGAAGGTGCAGACAAATCATCCCCCTCTGTGAAAACATGACTCCTCTATAGAGAGAGTTAAGTGCACCAAGTTCCTGGGAGTTCACACCATGAATGACCTCACCTGGTCCCTTATATCACCTCCCTGAACGAGAAAGCAGAGCAGCGCCTCCACTTCCTAAGAAGATTGAGGCAAGCAAGGCTCCCCTGTCCCCCTATCTTAACTGTGTTTTCTTTTCTTTCTTTCCCAATCTTTTTATTAATTTCAGAATACAGAAACAAAACATAGCAATAATACAGATAATAGGAGATACATTGTTACACTTAAAAAAAGTAATTGCAAAACCAAATAGTGGAAATTGACAAAGCTCCCATACATGTAGAACTAATCACGGATAATACAAAGCAAAAGAAAAGGAAAGAAAAGAAAAAGAAAAAAAAAACAAAAAACCCATCCCCAAAGAAAAAAAAAATCAACTAAACTAAACTAAAAGACTTGGGCAAAACTAATAACTTGAAAATGGAAAAGAAGAAAACCTTAGTGTCGACGACTCCATTCCCCTCCAACAACAGTACAGAGAGATAAAACAAGTTTGGAACTGATCAAATTACATCAAATGAAAATACTGAATGAATGGCCTCCAAGTTTTTTCAAAGTTAATAGAAGGGTCATAAACTGCACTTCTAATTTTCTCCAAATTCAAACACACCATAGTTTGTGAAAACCAATGAAATACAGTAGGAGGGTTGATCTCTTTCCAATTCAACAAAATGGACCTTCTAGCTATTAAAGTAAGAAATGCAATCATCCTTCGTGATAAAAAGGTTAAATTATTTAAGTCTATCATTGGTAGTCCAAAGATAGCAGTAATTGGATGAGGTTGTAAGTCTATATTTAGGACCGTTGAAATAATATCAAAAATATCTTTCCAATATTTCTCCAACAAGGGACAGGACCAAAACATGTGGGTTAAAGAAGCAATCTCAGAATGGCATCTGTCACATATTGGATTAATATAAGAGTAATAACGAGATAGTTTATCTTTGGACATATGAGCCCTGTGGACTACTTTAAACTGTATCAACCTATGCTTAGCACATACAGAGGATGAATTCACCAACTGAAGAATTTTTTCCCATTTTTCAGTCGGTATATTAATCTCAAGTTCTCTTTCCCAGTCAGCTTTAATTTTATTAGAGGCATCAGGACATAGATTCATAATTATATTATATATAATTGCTATTACACCTTTCTGAGAAAGATTTAAATCTAAGATTTTTTCCAAAGTGTCCATTGGATATGGGTGTGGAAAATTAGGAGAGACAGTAATTAAAAAGTTTCTAATCTGTAGATACCTAAAAAAGTGAGATCTAGTTAAGTTATATTTATTAGAGAGTTGATCAAAAGACATAAAACAGTTATCCAAGAATAAATCGTGAAAAGATATTATACCTTTGGTTTTCCAGTCAAAGTAAGCTTGATCCATCGTGGAAGGTTGAAAAAGAAAATTTGATATAATGGGACTTGCTAGAATAAATTGTTAAACCCAAAAAATCTTCGGAATTGAAACCATATACGTAAAGTATGTTTAACTATTGGGTTATTCATTTGTTTATATGATTTAAAAGAAGTAAAAGGAAGTAAAGTTCCTAAAACCGAACCCAAGGAAAACCCTTGTAATGAATTAGATTCAAGATTTACCCAATGAGGGTTTAAGGATGCGTCCAAATCTTGTAGCCAAAATTTTAAATATCGAATATTAATTGCCCAATAATAGAATCTAAAATTTGGGAGGGCGGGCCCCCCCTCCATTTTAGATTTCTGTAGATATCTTTTACCTAACCTAGGATTTTTATTCTGCCAGATATATGAGGAAATTTTTGAATCTACGTTATCAAAAAAAGATCTTGGGATAAAAATTGGAACTGATTGGAATATATACAAAAATTTGGGCAAAATGATCATCTTAATAGCATTAATCCGACCAATCAAAGACAAAGCGATTGGGGACCATTTGGTAAATAAAAGTTTAATCTGATCAATTAAAGGTAAAAAATTAGCTTTAAATAAATCTTTATATTTTTTCGTAATTGTTATCCCTAAATATATAAATGAATCAGTAACCAATTTAAATGGTAAACGTCCATAAATAGGTACATGCTTATTTAAAGGGAATAATTCACTCTTACTAAGATTCAATTTGTAACCAGAGAAGTTACTAAATTGAGCTAACAGATCTAAGATAGCAGGAATTGAATTCTCCGGGTTAGAGATATATAACAACAAATCATCTGCATATAATGATAATTTATGTATTTCGTTTCCACGGGTAATACCAGCAATATTTGGTGAGTCACGAATAGCAATTGCTAAAGGTTCAAGAGCAATATTAATTAGTAAAGGACTAAGAGGGCAACCTTGCCTAGTACCACGAAAAAGATGAAAAAAAGGAGATCTATAATTATTTGTACAAACCGAGGCTACCGGGGAATAATATAACAATTTAATCCAAGATATAAATGTCAAATTAAAATTAAATTTCTCAAGAACATTAAATAAATAAGGCCATTCAACTCTGTCAAAGGCTTTCTCAGCATCTAATGAGATAATACATTCCGGGGTAGTAAATGAGGGGGTGTAAACAATATTCATTAACCTCCTAATATTAAAGGATGAATAGCGATTTTTAATAAATCTGGTTTGATCCATGGAAATAATTTGAGGTAACACCTTCTCCAGTCTAGTAGCTAGAATTTTTGAAAAAATTTTTGAATCTACATTCAGAAGAGATATCGGTCTGTATGATGCACAATCCGTAGGATCTTTATTCTTTTTAAGAATTAAGGAAATAGAGGCTTCATAATACGATTGTGGTAATTTACCTAAACTGATTGCTTCCTTAAATATTCTAGACAACTTAGAAGAAAGAATGGAGGAAAAAATTTTTAAAATTCCACTGTAAACCCATCAGGACCGGGTGCTTTACCGGAATTCAATGATGAGATTGCAGTTATTATTTCTTCCTCTGAAATGGAAGTTTCTAATGATAGGCAATCTTCGGGAGATAGTTTCGGAAAACTCAATTTACTTAAAAAATCATGCATGAAATTAGAATCATGAGGAAAATCAGAGTGATATAAAGAGGTATAAAATTCTTGAAAGGTTTGGTTTATCCCAACATGATCAACTGTGAAAGTATCATCCTGTTTGCGGATCTTAGTAATTTGACGTTTAACCGAATCAAATTTCAATTGGTTAGCCAGTAATTTACCCGATTTATCACTATGAATATAAAAATCACTTCTAGTTCTCATTAATTGATTTTTGATCGAGGATGTTAATAATAAGCTATGTTCCAATTGGAGTTCAACTCTGTGTTTGTACAGCTCCTTACTAGGAGAAATGGCATATTTTTTATCGACTTCTTTAATTTTATCAACCAACAGAAGTATTTCATTGTTAATACGTCTTTTCAAACCGGCCAAATAGGAAATAATCTGACCACGGATATAAGCTTTAAAGGCGTCCCAAACAGTTCCGTTGGAAACTTCTTCCGTAGTATTAGTTGAAAAGAAGAAATCAATCTGCTCCTTTATAAATTTGACAAAGTCCTGATCTTGAAGCAAAATAGGGTTAAATCACCATTGTCTGCTAGTACAAAAGGTATCCATTAACTTGATGGAAAGTTTCAATGGAGCATGATCTGAAATAGCAATAATGTCATAATTACAATCAACTACATATGGAATCAAACGAGAGTCAATCAGGAAATAATCAATTCGGGAAAAAGAACGATGTACATGTGAAAAAAACGAGAATTCCTTATCATTTGGATGTAGAAATCTCCAAATTTCTGAAATCCCAGCATCCAACATAAGAGAGTTAATAATAGTAGCCGACTTATTCGGTAAAGCCGGACTACTTATGGATCTATCCAACATGGGATTCAAACATAAATTAAAATCACCGCCCATTATCAACATATACTCATTTAAATTAGGAAAGGAAGTGAGTAAGTGTTTAAAGAAATCAGGATAATCCACATTCGGAGCGTAAACATTAACCATAGCGACCTTTTTATTAAAAAGTACCCCCGTAATTAACAGAAATCTGCCATTAGGATCTGAAATAATGTCTTGATGAATAAATGTAATTGAGGGATCAATAAAAATTGAAACGCCTTTAATTTTGGCTTGAGCATTTGAATGGTATTGTTGTTCTTCCAAAACTTAAAGAAGCGTTGACTGTCCACTTTCCTTACATGAGTGTCTTGAGCAAAGATAATATGAGCATTCAGTCTTTGGAATATTTTGAAAATCTTTTTCTGTTTTATTGGATGGTTTAAACCATTTGTATTACAAGAGACAAAATGAATAGAATGAGCCATAACTAAAAATTAACCCTTTGGTAAGTAAGGAGTTAACCATAATGTGAGCTCATGAAATCGGAAGAGGAATACATGATTAGAGAGGAACCGGAAATCTCGACACTGGGGACAACTTTGTGGTTCTGAATCAGCCCAATAGAAAAAATTAAAAAAGAAAAGGACAACCCCCTCCCCCAACCCCAAGTAGAAACCCGAACTAAGCCAGAAAAGGCTGAAGAAAGCACTAACTAATACTAACTTTAACCCCATTTCTGCAGGAGGCAACTCCAAAAATATATGTTAAATAGGTGACCTCCGGAAGACTAATATATGTGAAAAATAAACAGTATTGTAAATTAGTCTCCATAGTAAAAATTACTAAAATATATGAAATAAAAAAAACAGTATCATGCATATAATTAGTTAATTATAAGCGAGTAAATAAAAAAAACGCTTCCAAAATAAGAAAAATGGATTATGGGAAGAAGAAGCATAAGAACATGTCGTCCCGAAAAAAAAACACAAAGATTATAGAAAAAGAAAGACAAGTCGCCATTTTAATTATGCGAAAATCAAAAATAGGAAACATATAACTACAAATGACCGTCGGATCGGATCATTAGTAATAACGAAAAAGGATAAATTAAAACAAAAGGTTAACTAAGGGAAAATGATGTTATTCACAGAAGATAAATATTCTATATAAATTATAGAATAATCACTATGGTAATAAACAAAGAACAAAAATCTTAGACTTATAAAAAACCTTCATCGCACAGTAGTAGAAGGTTTATTTTGAAGAAAAACACCAGAGAGAAAAAAAAATTGGTGCTGGAAGCACCCAACACAGACTAAGAGAGGGTGTCTGTATCAGATGGGAAATTATCATCCAAAAAGCTTCGAGCGGCAGTTGTAGAGTGGAAGACACGACGATTTCCATCGGGAAGAGAGATTCTGAGACGTGCAGGATACAATAGTGCCAGTTTGAGATTTTTTTGATAGCATTCCGACATTAAAGGTTTAAAAGTCAGTCGTTCCTTCATCACTTCAGGACTGTAGTCTTGAGCTATCCTGAAGGAATGCTGGTGATACTTGATCATCCCTTGTCGACGAGCAGCCTGGAGAAGTTGTTCTTTAACATTAACATAATGGAAACGAAGAATAACTGGTCTGGGTTTGGAAACAGCCGCTGCCGACTTTACCCACGGTATACGATGGGTACGGTCGAGTAATGGAGGATCGTTGGGAAAAACTGAACCGAACGAATCCTTTAAAAGTTGAACAAAGAATATTACAGGATCTCCAACCTCAACGTCCTCGGGTAAGCCAATTAGACGTAAATTTTGTCTTCTCGATCGATTCTCAAGATCAATAACTTTGGATTTAAGTTGTTGGAGCTGTTTAGTAGTCGAAGCTAGATTCTTCTCTAAGATCTCAACTTTTGTATCCGTCTTCTGAGATTTAGTATCCAGCTCAGAAATTTTTGCATCGTGTTTTTGAACATCAGAATTCAGGGATTTCAAAGATTCCGTGATTGATTTTAAATCTTCATTGAGGCTTTGACGATGTTGTTCAAATTGAGCAGTTAAACTTTCAGATAATTTTATCCGATGCTGCTCAAGCATTTCCTCCAAACACTTCACCATAACTTCGTAAGTTAATTCCGTTGGTTTAGAGTCACCTTTCTTCTTCCCTCCATTCCCATCAGCGTCTTTCCCATCTTTGGTTTTAGATCTCGTACTCATTTCTTTAAGCTCAAAAGTTGCAATTGACAAAAGGAAGTCAATTAATCAGTAATTCAGAGAGATAAAGTAAGTCTTCTGGTGTACTTAAAGTCGATTAAATCAAGGAGATCATAGGTTAAAAAGGATAACGGGGATGGAGCAAAGCCAGAGAGACGACCTCACTCCATGAGCGCTCCCTGCAGAATCCTTAACTGTGTTTTACAGGAGCACCATTGAGAGCATCCTGACAAGTTGCATCTCCATCTGGTATGGGAGCAGTCAAGCATCAGATCAGAAGTCCCAACGAAGGACTGTGAGAACCGCTGAAATGATCATAGGGGTTTCCCTAACATCCCTCGTGAACATTTATCAGGAGCGCTGCATACGCGGGGCCCTTAGTATTATTAAGGATTCCACCCATCCATCCAGCATCCTCTTTGACTTTCAACCATCAGCAGGAGGCTATGATGATTAAAAACATGAGCAGTCAGGATGAGAAACTGTTTCTTCCCCCTGCCTATTAAGCTTCTGAACTACTGGCAGCTTCGTATTCGAAGTGTCACTGGTTAATCTATTCCGTACCTTACAATATTTAATATCAATGCACTTTAGTTTGTTATTTATGTGTGATTCATCCATAGATTTTATCCTTACCTTCATAAGTTACTGTATGTTATGTTTGTTATGTGTTCTACACCCAGGTTTGAAGAAACGTGTTGTTTCTATATGGTTATATACGTTATATAAATGTGAAACACTCAGGTTTCCTTGGCTGCGTAACTCGAGGGGAGACAACCTCCGGCCCCACCAAACCTGTGAGATTGAGGTGCACTCGATCCCACCCCAAACCCCGGTTTGTGTGGATGCTGTGTCATTTGCTACCCTGTTACAAGTTAATGTCACGAAATAACCCCGGTTTGTGTGGATGCTGTGTCATTTGCAACCCTGTTACAAATTAATGCCACAAAATAACAGACAGAACACTGCATACGATTAAAGGAATTGTACTTATCTTAACTGAATGGTTAGTAAAGATAACAAAAAGAAAAGGTCCCATTCTAATTAAACAGTCAAATGTGCACGATTGAACTCATCTTGAACTTCTCTGCCACTCACGTGCTGGGCCCTCGGTCAATGTGAAAGTACACACCACCTTCCGAACGTCGCTCGCAATCCATCTCGAACAAACAGGTCTCCCATCGGATCGTATGCTATGACCAGTTCTCCCCAGCATCTTCTCTCTTCATTTCCTCTCCAACAAGAAATAAACCCCAAGCCCAACCTTATTGTCCCTCACCAAGAAAGCCTCCCACTAATTGGATGGTACAATTTTCACAACACTGTTATCTTCAACAGTAACCCAAACAGGCTGAAAGTAGAACAGCAGCTCTTACAATTACTGGGAAGTTGCTGAAAGGCAGCATATACCACACCCCTATTTCCTCATCCTCTGAGTCTGTATCCCATTCAGGGGCAGGCACCAGTTTAATCCTTCCTACTGCTGGTCCTTCAGTTTCTCCACGTCTCTGCAGAGTCCTCTTACTAGGTGTAGGGTCCAGGCCAGGCTCTGGGTCAAGACGTACCTCTTGTCTCAGACGTAGAAATGGATTCCGATGGAGAATCTTGACAGGCCCATTCCCATCCTCCAGTTTCTCCCAGAAAACTGGTACATTTGGCATCTGACTCTCCACTACATACAAGGGGTGATGGATAAGTTCGTGGCCTAAGGTAGAAGGAGTCAATTTTAGAAAACCTAGCACATTTATTTTTCAATATAGTCCCCTTCTTCATTTACACACTTAGTCCAGCGGTCATTGAGCATATGGATCCCTTCTTTGTAGAAGTCGGTGTCTTGGTCCTCCAGAAAGTGGTCCACAGCAGGGGTGATTGATAAGTTCGTGCCCTAAGGTAGAAGGAGGTGAGTTATACAGCTCTCGTTACATGCACGTGCAGTTCAACTCTTTGAGTGATTACTCAGAAAGTTTGAAGTTAATAACTCATCTCCTTCTACCTTAGACCACGAACTTATCAATCACCCCTGCTGTGGACCACTTTCTGGAGGTCCAAGATGCCGACTTCTACAAAGAAGGGTTCTGTCCGCTCTAGGACCGCTGGACTAGGTGTGTAAATGTAGGAGGGGACTATGTGGTTCTACCTTAGACCACAAAATTATGAATCACCCCTTGTAGAGTGTAGCTGCCCGGTGGTCAGCCAACTTATGCTTCCCAGGTAGCCCCAAATTCTTTATGAGGACTCGGTCTCCGGGCATGAGTTGGGAGAACCTATCCTTTTGATCACGCCTCCACTTATTTCCTTAATTCTGCTTGTTAGCCGAGACTTCAGCTAGTTCATAAGCCTTTTTCAGCTCCCTTCTCATATCAGACACATAATTCAGATAAAACTTCTCTTTATCAGCCTCCCTCCTGGGTATCTGGTAATACCCATTCCTCAAGCCCAGCACACTGAATCACGTCACACTATTCAGGCAGTCCAGCAAGTCCTCGAATCTTGGGACTCTATACTGGTCGGGGACTGTACACCTGTTCAGAATCTGATCATCCACACACATCCGTACCTTCCCATTCTTCTTCCTGGCCACTACTATTGGAGACGTGCAAGGGCTTCTGGACTCAGTGATGATCCCAGCTTCCTTCAACTTCCGCAGATGCTGCCAAATGTCCTCCAGCTCTGCAAAAGTGCCAGTCGCTGTGACCTTTCTCTGGATGGAGTATCCTCTGTCACCCAGATAGTGTGGCAAGTGCTCTCGGAAGAACCCACATCAAACTTATCAACAGAAAAACCATCTTCCAGCTTCAGCATTTTCTCTATCAACCTCTTCTTCCAACCTGCAGGAACTGGGGAGCCTCCAAAGTTGAATGACTTGGCAGTCATCTTTCCTCTTTTCCGAAACAGTTCCTCCCCGGCTTGTCTCACAGGAACACTAGACATTACTGTCAATGGGAAGAGGTGTACCATTGGCATCCTCTGCCTGAGGATGTCCTCCCTCTCTGTAGTGTTCCTGACACTCACCCTGTACAACCGAGGGCTTCTGCAGTTCGAGCCTCACCAGTACCCCAGCAGGTAAGCCTAACTCATCTTCGTGGTCTCCTGGAGCATCCACCAAAAATGTCTCAGCCTTAGGCTTTCCTTGAAATTTGGGGTTCCCATCACTCTCTCTACATCCCCAGGCCGTAACACAACTGGCTGTACCACACGGTCCCTCGTTTATGCTCATCATCCAGCCTACTGCGGCCACACACTTCCTCAAAAGCAGCTCGGAACACAGGGTGAATGGACAATGTTTTCAGAAGTCTCTCTCCAACTTTCTCCTTGCAGGTTCCCACTAACCTCCTCACAATAGAAGTATTCGACCCCATGAGAATTGAAGCTTCGTCCCTCTCGACCGGGTCCAGACAACCCTGCACTAATAGTCATCCATACTCAGACTCCAGATCTCTAACGCACTGAGTAGCATCAAATACCTGTAAATGCATCAAATATTAGTTGTAAAATGAATGGTACAGCAGAGTAACCTGAGAGCCAGTGTCAAGTATGGCTCTAGCATAAGTACCCTCGATCCGTAGCAATACACTGGAGCTTGGCCCCACTAAGTCTTCAGGAATAGGGTTTTTTGCTTCAGGGGGTTCCTTAATATATTGACAACACGCTGGAGGAACTCAGCAGGTCGGGCAGCATCCGTGGAAATGATGAGTCGATGTTCAGCCTGAAACGTCGACTCATCGTCTCCACAGATGCTGCCCGACCTGCTGAGTTCCTCCAGCATGTTGTGAGTGTTGCTTCGATCCCAGCATCTGCAGATTATTTTGTGTCCTTGATGTATTGCTGGGTTCCCCCTGAGATGCCAGGCCGTTCCCTTACTGGGTCTCTCAGCTTAGGTATCTGAGGGCTGATTCTCCGAGGGGTTTCTTGTCGTTCACACTCCCACCTAGTATCCCTTTTCACCACAGTTATAACAGACAATACCGGCCACCTGCCTTCTCGCAGGACCCCGGTCACTAGCAGCCCTCTGCGTAGTCCATCCCCCTAGTAGGTCTGCCTCCCTATCAGATCTATCGTATGGTGGGGGGGGGGGCACAGCCGCACTCACTGATAACAACCGGGACATCTCAGTCCTAAACTCTGCCACAAGCTCCTTCTCCAATCCCTGGAGCGGATTATCAGTGGTCACTTCAGCCAAGGGGACTACAACCGAGGACTATACCCTGCAGACGGAGGCCTCCCGCACCTCCATCACATTCTCCTCCTCTCCTACTTCTCTGATCAGTTCCACAAATGAGGGAGAGGGGGGCACGTCTTATGAGACCTTTGGAGATCAGGTCCAGTGAATGGGTGCCTTTCACCACTTGGTCCATTCTTAACTGATTCACCTCAGCCATTTCAATAGCCCCTCTGCTCCACAAGCAGTTTAGCTGCCTCTCTAGCCTAAAAATGTAGGCAGAAAGCTTCTCTCCCTTCTCCTGAAATATGTTCTGAGACCCCATCATAAGTTCCAATGGGCTTCCAGTCACCCCAAACACCTTTTCTAGTGCTTGCATATAGGCCGCAGTGATAGCAAAGGGGTTTTGTGTCTTTGCGGACTTCAACGTGTCAACAGCCAGCCCCTTCAAACTTCCAACCAATCGCTGTCTTTTTTTTGTCATCAGGGCACTGCCGCTCATCCAGCATCTGAGAGGTCTGCTCCACCCAAGTCTCAAACTCTTCTTCCTCTTTAGGGGTGGGCTTCGTTCCTGAGAACAGGCTGAGCCTACGACAGCTGGGACTTTTAACCTGGGTGCTTTGCCATTTATTTTCCAGGGAAGTAAGGGCTGCTACCAACTCAGAATGTTTAGCCCTTGCTGGAGGGCTCAATAGACCTTCTACGTTAGACCACTCCTTCCCCTCGCCCTGCAGAAACGAGAGCAACTTGTCCTTGACGTCTCCGCCCCCAGCTAAGGGAAAATCAGCTTCTCATTCAGCATGCTCGCCTTCACTTCCCTCCTCCTGGAAAGTATGGACAGCCCACGGGCCCCCCTCTCCCAGGGCCCCAATAGTACCAGGCAGTTCGTCTGCCGTTATGTCAATGCTAGTCTGAACTAGAATAAAGTCTTTGCCCGCCATTTTATCAAACCTCTGCTCCACCCCTGAGCATCCATAACCACGTATTGTAATCACTTTACAGAACAATAGTTTACCACAGAATTAAACACACAACCCACTGGATCAATGCTCAGAGCAATCACACAGCATCCAACAGAATTGATCCCGGATGATACCCCCACAATGAAAAATCCTGGTTTCCTTGGCTGCGTAAGTCCAGGGAAGACAACCTCCAGCCCCGCCAAACTCGTGAGATTGAGGCGTGCTTGATCCCACCCCAAACCTCGGTTTGTGTGGATGCTGTGTCATTTGCTACCCTGTTACAACTCAGTGCCAAGAAATACCAGACAGAACACTGCATACGATTAAAGGAATTATATTTATGAATCTTTACTGAGGGGTTAGTAAAAAAGTAACAAAAAGAAAAGGGCCCATTCTAATTAAACCGCCAAATGTGCACAAGTTGGAGCCCATCTTGAACTTCTCTGTCATTCACGCACTGGGCCCTCGGTCAACGTGAAAGCACACACCACCTTCCAAACGTCGCTTGCCATCCATCTCAAACAAATGGGTCTACCAGCGGATTGTATGCTACGACCGGTTCTCCCCAGCGTCTTCTCTCTTCACCTCCTCTCAAACAAAAAAAAAACCCAAGCCCACCCTTACGGTCCCCCACCAAGAAAACCTCCCGCTAACTGGATGGCACACATTCCACATCATCTCTTATCTTCAACAATAACTCAAAACAGGCTGAAAACAGACAGCAGCTCTTACAGAGCTGCTAAGTGAAATATCTACAGCATAACAGTAAAGATGTGAACCAGGGCATTACACAAGTACGTAGTTGAATGACAAAAAACTTGACTTGACTTGACTTGACTTGAATTGACTTGAGTGATTTAATATTTGTTGTGGCTGAATAATGTCCAAGTGCAATTGCTGATGACTGCAGCTGAGTTCAGAGGAGAGAACAGAAAAATGCAAGGCTACTGTCAGCAATCTGAGTTCAGCCATGCATATAACCAAGAATGGGATTGGGCAGTTCAGTTATTTTCATGCAGCCTAGCACAGGAAACCCTGGAGGACATGATAATGCCCAAGGTACTTCATGTTCATATGAGAAGTAGGCAAAGTGTTTTTCAGAAGAAACAATACATTTGAAGATGAGGGCAGGGCTGAAGCTAAGATGAAGGTGTATCAGAGTGTAGGAGAGCAACCTATCTTACCTGATGGAAATCAGTTTAGATATACTGTATATCCCATTTTCCTAGACTTTTCACTTCCATTTGGAGAGATGAAAGAATGCTTGCAGATCCATTTTGTCCCAGTACCCTTGGAGTTTTTAGTGAGTGCAAATTTCGGTCCAGAAGCTTGGGGTGTTGAAAGTGAGCTGTCATGACATTGTAATTTTTACACTTTCCTAAACTGACAAATTCATGAAGTTAAGATTGATGTGGTTTCAATCGACATGACATTCAAGCACATATATTAACCATCACGTCAATGGAGGTAGCTTTGAAAAAGGATTTTGGTCATGATACAGTATTTGTTTAGGATGGTGCATGGGGCTGAAATGTTGACCTAAAATTTGAATTAAGAGTAAGTGGAAAGTAAGGTTGATGCAAAAGTCTGCTGTTGGTCAGTCATAATTAATGAAGATCACAGACCGCAGCTGTAGCATTTTACAGCAGTGAAATTCTTTCACGATACAGACAGAAGGAAAGGCACAATACCCCAGTAAGCAAGGCTAGAGGTAAGAAATAATCAGAAGTGTGTACTTCAAAAGGTTTATCAAAGTTCAATTGGCAAGGAGACATTTTTGAATTTGAAAACATATTCTGGTAAGGTCCTATGTGCTGTGTCTTGTAAAGATTAAAAATTTAAGCTACCTAGCAGGGTAGCTGACTACACAAACCAGTCAGGTCTGTTGGAGAAAAGTTGGCTCAGGGCAATAAAGTGAAAGTGGAACTATGTATTCTATCTAAATGCCTCATCAGTAAATTCAGATATAACTCTGGAAGAACATGCAAAGTTGTTCAAGGATTTGTCCACTGATATCATCATTTTTGATTCAACTGTAGTACGTTTATCTAATTCAAGTTGTGTGTTTAAGTTTGACACAAACAAAAAATCCAAGATTATAGGACTGGTCTGGGAGAATAGCACAGTCTAACCCCTGGGACATCAAACAAAGGCCCTATCGCACAGACTTGCTGTACTATATATTTATAACCCACAATGTGCAGAAAAATAATCTTCTGGTCATTAATATCATTGTCCATTTTTCCTTTATTTATAAATTCTTGGATTGTTTACATCACACACCAGCCCAGCATTTGATATCCACAGTGATAATGGGACTTCCTTTTGAAACGTTGCTTTGAAAAGTGTTGGAATTTTATCCAGTGTCAACAAAGAAACATCAATGTACTTCCAAGGCAGGGTGGTGTATGACATAGCAGTCCTGCTGTCCCAACAAGCCTCCTCTCTTCTCCAGCTGGATGGCAGATGGTTGTGAGAAGCTGGGTCTAATGCTGCAGAAGCACATTTAGAAGTAATTCATTGCAACCGCTTTATCTGACTGTTAGGAAGTGAGTCGGTTTAGCCGGTTGGTTTGCTCCTTTGTCATTGCTGGAGTGACACAGATTCAAATGAATGATCACATTTGCCTTACGATTGAGATTAGTGCTTTGGATAGCCAGGGGATAATTCACCCAGTGTTGAATTTCCAGCATCTGATTGTCCTTGTTGAAATGACATTGACACAGTTGGTCTGGTACAGTATCTGGTGAATTCTGACCTTAATGATATTAATTTCATTGAATATCAGGTTTAGTAGCTAACTTCTCTCTTGGCAGGGAGAGTCTTGATTGGCACTGATATGGCATGAACTCTAGGTATTAACTAGACAAGGTTTGGAATGGAATTTGTTTTGAAAATCTCTTCTTCTGAGATTCACACAACAGATCACGGAAACCAGCCTCTTCTCCATGGACGCTGTCTAAACTTCTCAATGCCTTATCAAAGTAACCTGCATTTTCATAAACCCCACCTACCCCAGACATTCTCCCTTCTCCCCTCCCATAGGGTAAATACTACAAAACTCCAAAAGCATGTCGCATCAGCTCCTATCCCATTGTCATAAACCATTGAATGGCTCTGAGTACAATAAGATGAACTCTTGACTGCACAGTCTGCCTTGTTATGGCTTTGCATTGTACTGTTACTAGCATTGCACTTTATCTACATTGTTATTGGGGTGGCAGGGAGGGGTAGCACCTCTGGTGGGAGAACATGTCACGTCCTTTTCAAGGCGATTAGTCCACTTTTGGTCCCCACCTGGCACTCAGCTCTCACCTGTGGCTCCCCGTAGCTGTTTGCATGTGACAGCAGCCACACCCCGGGCAACGGCTTCGACAAGCCAGCTAAACCAGGTGAGGGTAGCTGATGGGGCTCAAACCCTCGGTGAGGTAGGGAGTTGTCTATCCCAGCGTGTGAAGACAGACTCCGGCGGATTGCGCGGACGAGACTAGTGGAAGGTCCAATGGTCAAGAAGGCGGTCTGTGCAAGCGTTGTGAAACGTGCAGAGCAGGACAAGAGAGTGTCCTAGTCCCATCTCCAGCCGTCTCGACTCTGTCTTGATCCAGATGGGAATTGGGAAGAGAGAGCCTCCGCGACGCCCAGCGATCACCCGATTTACTCCTAGCCTAATCACTGGGCAATTTACATTGACTAATTAACATACCAACCGGTATGTCCTTGACTAATTAACCTACCAACCGGTAGGTCCTTGAACTGTGGGAGGAAATTGGCGCACTGGCAAGAAACCCACGCAATCGCAGGGAGAACATGCAAACCCCCGCAATCACTGGGAGAACGTATGAACCCTCGCAGTCGCGGGGAGAAGGTACGAACCCACGCAGTTGCGGGGAGAAGGTACGAACCCACGCAGTCGCCGGGAGAACGTACAAACTGCTTACAGACAGCAGCAGGAATGAACATGGGTCGCCTGCACTGTAAAGTGTTATGTTAACTATCATGCTATCATGCACATAAACTCTCACCATTTTCTGGCTTGCATGCAGATCTGCCCCCAGGTTCTGTACAGGACTGTAGCAAACACAGGCTATTTATTATCTCTGAACAGGAGGACAAGTGGATAAAGAACAGAGAACTGCCTGTGGGTATATCTGGATGAACAGTAATCAAAAAGACCCTGCAGAGTGCTCTGTCCCCTTTACTGCATGACCAGTCTCTCATTGGTGGTGGATCCTGCTACACGAAGATATTCAAGGTCATTTCCAAGTATCTTGTCAGATAATGAATAGCTTCACTTCAGAGAAATAAATTAGGAGGCTGGGCTGCATGGGAGAAAGAAAAGAATTCGGTATCAGTCTTTAGCAGTTCTGGTTAATCAGAGCATGGGCTAGAAAGAATTGAAAAGCTTTACGTGACATAACCCTGCAGAAAGAAACCATGACTGAGGATTTTAGAGTGCTCACTCTGCCCTTGTGTTAACAGACATTCCCTTCCTCCCTTCCTTTTCCTGTAAATGATCATGGCAAATAACTGGCTATCAACTGTCTTATCATTAGGAAACTATATAGAGTCATAAAACAACCCCTCTTAACAACATCACCTCACAACATTTTTTCTTAAGCAGGCATTTTAAAACAAGAACTACAATTCTATTTGAAGTTTTGTGAAATTTATGAAGCAAAAGGTCACCAGTTTACTTTATCTGGATGAATTCAGTACTTGTTCCATTCAAATGAATCACATCGCAGCCCACCACTCACACCACCCCTCACCACACCACCACACCCGTTACACCCCCCCTCACCACACCACTTCACCCACCACCCACACCCACCACCCCCCTCACCACACCACACCTACCACACCACCCACACCCGCCACTCACATCCCCCTCACCCACCACTCACATCCCACTCACCCACCACTACCACACCCACTACCCACAACCCCACACCACATTCCTCACACCCACCACACCCCACTCACCACACCGCACCACCCACATTCCACCATATCACACCCTACCTACCTTGCCCCCTCAGCACCCCACCCATCACACTCCACCACACCACACCACACCTCACACCACCACACACCACACACACATCACACCACCCAGAACACATCACCCAGATGACACCAAATCACCCTCACCACCCCCCACCACACAAACCTCATACATATCACACCACCCACCACACACAGAGTTCTGTCTTATTCAATTAATTTAATTTGACTGTTCGATTCGAAATAATAATCTTACTTTTCCCTGCCTACCCATCTCTTGACAGAACGGTAATATGGGTTTATTTAACCAGTAACCAGTACATCTTTGGAATATGGGAGGAAACCACAGCACCTGGAGAAAACCCACGCGGTCACGGGAGAACATACAAACTCCTCATGGACGGCGGCACATTTCAATCCAAGTGACTAGTACTGTAATAACGTTACACTGACCACTACCCACCATGCCACTTATTCCAAAACTAATACCAGAACTAAAACTAAAGCTCAGTCAAAATATCAGCAGCAAAATATTTATAAATGTTCTATTTTTTTAATAATGCAATTAATGTTTAAAATCAATATCTGAACCAGTTCTGGTTAAGCAACCCGGTCTTAAAGCTATAGTAAAGCTATAGTCTCTGCTCAGTAGACTTTAAATAGGAATATAAACTGTTCATTTACTGACGTGTATTGTGTGACAAGAGAATATGGGTTATTGATATGCCCATTTGTAACTTAAACCCCTGCACCTGCTCCATCGTTCAGATCTGCATCTCAGCTACATTTTTTCCTGTTTTGCTAACAAAAACCTATCTGGTCTCATCGCTCCAATTATCCCTGTTTTGTCATCCATAAGCTAGACCTCCAGCTCTTTGCCCTTTCAGCATCTCAGGACATGATTTTTTATACAATTTTCAATATGTCCACCCATACTGGTCACTCTGAAATTTAAGAGAAGATTCCAAGTACACCACTTACCATTATAAATCCTTTGAATGTTTCCAGGCTCTGTGTGCAAACATTACTGTATTTGGATATACATTGTTTTACTGGAATCAAGAACATACAGATTTCCTTATAGGCATGGTTCATTCAGTCCACGACCAGTAATGGACAGAAGGCTCATGACTCGACCCAGGAGCAGAGGGACAGCAGAATCTCCACGAAGAGATGGAAACAAGAGGTTAGATGTAGCAATATTGACAGAGTCTCAGAGGAACAAATGAGTGAAACAGCAAGACTAATCATTCTTTCCAAACACAATGATTCCACAAAGGCACTCAATGAGAGTCCTCCTTAAATAATCGTATAATGTGGGAAACATGTGCCAGTGCCAGATGAGATTAAACCAAAAGCACAAGGGCTTAATGTCAGTACATTCGGATATGGCCCAAGTGTGGAGAGAGAAACACTAATGAGGATCGATATTTCACAGACTTCAATGCGAACAGAGTTTTAAGGGAAAGGAAACAATAAATGCTAGGTCAAACAGGGCTGTTAACTAAAGCCCTCAAATGGAAAACTAGATGCCAGCATTGCAGCTGAAAGGAATATCTAAATTTAAAATGAATACCGCTAGTCTTCAGCGACAGTTGATTCGACAGTCCACTTTCTCATACAAGGCTAAATGCAAGCAGGCAGTATAATATTGATGTGCTTTGCTCAAGTCTCGACAAGCGCTACAACGAAAAGAATAGAGTTAAATAACACCATAATGTAACCCATGTCTAAGCAAGATGGGTATTTGAAACCCTGGACAACATAGCTACCTGGGTTAAGATGACCTTCAAGGCCATGACGTTCTGATGCACGGTAATCCAAAAGGACAAAGTTACGAGCAAGTTCAGTCTTCAAGTACAGGGAGAAGTCATTCCATCCATAGAGGACAACCCAGTAAAGTGTCTTGGAAAGTGGTTTAATGCTGCAATGATGGACAGCGTCAACATCACCAACACTGTAAAGCAGACTGAAGAGTGGCTGAAGAAGATTGACAAAACCGGGCTCCCTGGTAAATGTAAGACATGGTTGTACCAACATGGTCAACATGCTCTGGCTTTTCATGGTGTACAAGTTCCCCATGACCACTGTAGAAAGCATCACGAGGAAAGTCAACAAGAACCTGCGGAGGTGGCTGGGGATTCCAAGTTTCTCTTCAGAGGGGCTCTACATTAGATCAGTCTGGCTACAGCTGCCGTTGTCATTGGTAGTGGAGGAGTTCAAGGTGGCAAAGTGCAGAGATGTGTTAACGCTGAGGGGCTCTGATGACAAGCTAATAAACCAAGCAGGAGTCACAGCAGATCGGGATGTATGTGGGCCCCCAGCTTAGCCCGAACACCCCCAGGCAGTGAGCTCCCAGTATTGAGGGATATCAATGGCAATCTGTGCCTGGGACAGTAAAGCCTTGGCTCAGCACACTTCCAGTGATGGGGAAGTGCTAGTGGAAGGGATAGGCATGACATGGTCCAGGCAGAGTTGCGGAACCGTGAGGACAAAAGGGGTTATGAATGCCAGTGGAGTCGGGCGTCACAGGATGCTTGGACGAAATGGGATCTTCCCAAGCACAAGATCATTTGGGCAGAGCTTTGGAGACTGGAGCCCTTTTGCATTTATTTCTTCCTGCAGTCCGTATATGACACTCTCTCTACACCATCACAGCTGCACACATGGGTGTTGAGAGAGGACCCTAACTGCAAGCTTTGTGGTCAGGGGGGCTCACTGGCACACATACTGTCTGGATGGAAAACAGCTTAAACACAAGGACGGTATAGGTGGTTCCATGACAAGCTGCAGTTCCCGGAGGTGGTGCAAACCACACTTTGACCAGACATCGTACAGTGGTCCACTAAAGACAAGAAAATCATCCTGGTGGAGCCCACAGCACCATGGGAGGAAGGATTTGGGGAGGCTCATGGAAGGAAGGATGTGAGGAGGCTCATGGGAGGAAGGCACTGAAGTACCCGTCCTTAGTCCAGGAGTGCAGGGACAAAGGCTGGCAGACGTGCTATTCCCCGTGGAGATCGGCTGCAGAGGGTTCCTGGCAAGGTCGGCATAGAGGTTGCTGTCTGTGTTGGGCCTCGATAAAAAGAGCAAGAACCAAGCAGCTTGCAGGATGAGGGAGGAAGTAGAAAGAGCCTCTTGCTGGATAAGGAGCAGGTGAGAGGAGTTGAGATGGAAGTCAGGAGCAGATGGACAGTGACTTGGCCACCACTGCTGACCCGCCAACTGGAGAGTGTAGTGGTTAAGAGTCGAAAGACTCTGTGAAGGTTGGGTACCACCTGACAACATCTGCTTCTGACCAAAGGCTACGATTATCTCATCAAGTAACTGAAGAGAGCACCCTGGTGTATGGTGCAAGTGTATTTCAATATACATTGTTTTACTGGAATCAAAAACATGCATCTTTCCTTATAGGCTGTACAGGGCCCTGGTGAGACCACACCTGGAGTACTGTGTGCAGTTTTGGTCTCCAAATTTGAGGAAGAACATTCTTGCTATTGAGGGAGTGCAGCGTAGGTTCACAAGGTTAATTCCTGGGATGGCGGGACTGTCATATGTTGAAAGATTGGAGCAACTGGGCTTGTATACTCTGGAATTTAGAAGGCTGAGAGGGGATCTTATTGAAACATATAAGATTATTAAAGGATTGGAAATGCTGGAGGCAGGAAGCATGTTCCCGCTGATGGGTGAGTCCAGAACCAGAGGCCACAGTTTACGAATTAGGGGTAGGCTACTTAGAACGGAATTGAGGAAAAACTTTTTCACCCAGAGAGTGGTGGATATATGGAATGCTCTGCCCCAAAAGGCTGTGGAGACCAAGTCTCTGGATGCTTTCAAGAAAGAGATGGATAGAGCTCTTAAAGATAGCGGAATTAAAGGTTATGGGGATAAGGCAGGAACTGGATACTGATTGTGGATGATCAGCCATGATCACAGTGAATGGCGGTGCTGGCTCGAAGGGCCAAATGGCTTACTCCTGCACCTGTTGTCTATTGTCTATTCAGTTCAGAACCAATAATGACTTGACCCAGGAGCAGAGGGACAGCAGAATCCCCATGAAGAGAAGGAAACAAGAGGTTAGATGTAGCAATATCAACAGAGCCTTGGAGGAACAACAGAGTGAAAATGCAAGACTAATCATTCTCTCCAACACAATGACTTCACTAAGACCAGGTGTATTCTCAGAGGGTGACCCTACATTACCAGACTGGAGCAGGTGTGAAGTGACCACACTGAACTTGTGTAGTCTGATCCTGATGTTTCCTCAGAGTAGAAGAAGAAAAACATGCAAGTGATTTTGCTGAGAATCCATTGGTACACCTGTAATATTATTTATGCCATTATACTCTGTGATACTTTACCCAGTTTAACAAGTATGGGAGGCCCAGGAGCCATACACTTAACCTGAAAACAAGTAGAATGATGTTACACATTATATTATTTTAATTTCCAGTGTACTGAGTCCCTGGGATGCAAAGTTCCTGTCACAGTACGCTCTTGGAGGACTTGGCCCAAGTGTGGAGGAACAGCCCACTTTCTCAGTCACAGGGGCCGCTGGAACCAACTCAGTCCAGGAGCTGCAGACAGCAGTCTCATGACTTGACCCAGGAGCAGAGGGCTGCAGAATCCCCTCGAAGGAACAGAAACAAGAGGTTAGACATAGGAATACTGACAAAGCCTCGAAGGAGGTGACTGAGTTTAACGAGGTGTGGGGGGGGAGGGGTGCAGGAACCACACACCTTCCCTGAAAACAAGTAGAACTATGATACATATCATGTTATTTTATTTTCCAGTGTACTGAGTCCCTGGGATGCAATGTTCCCGTCACGGTATGCTCTTGGAGGACTTGAGCCAAGTGTGGAGGAATGGCAGGCTTTCTCTGTCACAGGGGTCGCTGGAACCAACTCAGTCCAGGAGCTGAAGGCAGCAGACTCATGACTCGACCCAGGAGTGGCGGACTGCAGAATCCCCTCTTAGGAACAGAAACCGGAGGTTAGACGTAGGAATATCGACAGAGCCTCAGAGGAACAACAGAGTGAAACCGTGAGACTAATGATTCTTTCCAACACAATGACTCCACTAATGCACTCAACGAGAGTCCTCTTTAAATAATTGTATAATGTGGGAAACATGTGCCAGTGGCAGACAAGATTAAACTGAAAGCACAAGGGTTTAATGTCAGTACGTTCGGATATGGCCCAAGTATGGAGAGAGAAACACTGAAGAGGATCAATAGTTTACAGACTTTAATGCGAACAGAGTTTTAAGGAAAAGGAAAACAATAAATACCAGGCCAAACAGGGCTGTTAACTAAAACTCTCAAATGAAAAGCTCAATGCCAAAACTGGCTGAAAGGAAAACCAAAATATAAAATGAATGTCGCTAGTCTTCAGCGTCAACTGGACTGTCCACTTTCTTAGGCAAGGTCGAACGCAAGCAGGCAGCGAAATGATGCTGTGCTTTGCTCAAGTCTCAAGAAGTGCTACAACAAAAAGGAGGGAGTTAAATTCAGCCATAATAAAATGATTATCACGTGACATGCACATATTCATGAGTTCATTTGCCAAATCTGCTGTGCTGCTGTGTCTGTGTTGTGACAGGGCCCCCTTCCCTTGGCACAGCTCCTCAGGCACCTCAGACCTGTGCCCACTGGAAGTACTGGATGAGCGACTTGTCCAAGATGTCCTTCACCAAGATCCAAGAACACACTTCAGGACCATACCTTTCCCAATCCACAAGGTACTGGACCTTACCGGGTACCCAGCGAGATGCCAGGAGGTGCTGCACAATATAGATCAGGGATCCATCTACCAAGCAAGGAGGAGGGGGAGGTTGGGTGAATGGGGCCGGGGAAGAGGTAGTAACCGGCTTGAGCTAGGAGACATGGGACCCTGGGTGGATCTTTTGTGATGCTGGTAGACACAATCTATAGGAGTCCTTGTTGACAGCCTTTTCCAGACGAATGGTCGCATGTAACATAGAGCCAATTTACGGTTCTCGACTTTCAGGCGAAGATCCTTTGATGCCAAGCAGGCCTCTTCTCCTGGTTTGAATGGCCTTACTTGTCAATGGAGCTGATCAACCCTGGCTTGTTTCCAGTTGTGCTTGTAGCACTGGATCAACTGTTCAGCAGCCGGAACTCCAACATCAATCGCTTAGTCAGGAAAAAAGCAGTGGCTGGAATCTCTTCTGGTATTCAAAGGGGGCTCTCTCCTATAGATTGTGTCCACTGCCAGACTTAGGTTTGGCAACGCAGGGTTGTCTCCATCTCCTTCTTCCCATTGGATTGGGTTTGGAAAGCAGACAAGAAGCTGGCCATGACTCCTACAAGAGAGAAGAAAGCCTTCCAAAAGCGGGAAGGAAACTGTGGTCCACGATCAGACTCTATGTCTTGAGGGAATCCATGGAGACTGAACACATGTTGAACCATGTTGGCAGTCTCATGAGCTGACGGGAGCTTAGGTAGACAAAGAAGTGGGGAGCCTTGGAAAATTGATCCATAACAACCAAATGGTAAAGTTTCCATTAGATGGGCAGCAGCCCAATGATGAAGTCCACTGAGAGGTGGGACCAAGGGTGGTGGGGCACAGGCAGCATACATAACAGACCTGCAGGATGCTGGTGTTATGTCTTGTTTTGAGAGCAGGTGGGACAGGGAGATACAAAGTTGTGGATACCCTGGGACATAGATGGCCACCAAAATAGTCTCTTTATAAATTCCTGGGTCCATTGAATACCCAGATGGTCAGCCAGACAGCAGGAGTGGCCACCTTTCCAACATTACGGAGCACACTGCAACAGGCACAAACATCTGGTTGGGAGGTCTCCCACCTGGGTCTGACTTTTGGGCATCTCTCACCTCTGCCTCTATTCCCCAGATAACTGGAGTTGCAATACATGAGCGAGGAAGAATGGATTCTGGATCAGAATTGTCCAGAGATCCGTTGAATTGCTGGGAGAGAATGTTGGCCTTGATATTCTTGCTGGTGAAGATGAAATTAAATCAGGTGAAGAAGAGAGCCCACTGGGTTTAGCAAGCGTTGAGTGTCTTTGCATTCTGAATGTAGGAGGGATTCTTGTGATCTGTCCAGACCAAGAAAGGATGCTCTTCCCCCTCCAGCCAGTGTTGCCATTCCTCCAGGGCCTCTTGGACAGCCAGGAGTTCCATATTCCCATCATCTTAATTCCTCTCGGCCAGAGTCAAGCGATGGAAAAGAAAGGCACAGGGGTTCAGCCGGCTATCCACTGACAGCTCCAATGCCAACATCAAATGCATCCACCTCGACGATAAATGGCCAAGATGGGTCTGGGTGTTGCAGCACTAGAACAGTAGCGAAATGTCTCTTTAGCTCCAAAAATGCTTGTTTTGCATCGTCCGTCCAATGAAATCTTTTCAACATCTTCCTGGTGAATGCATTTATGGCAGCAGCGATAGAGTCGAAATTCTGGATGAAGCGGCAATAAAAGTTTGCAAACCCCATGAAGCACCATACTTGTGACTGTAGATAGTTTGGGCCACTCTGTAACTTGCTGAACTTTACTAGGTTCCATTTGAAAACTGGATGGGGTAAGTATATAGCCCAAAATCAACACCTTGCCTTTATAGAACTCACACTTCTTGGGCTTGACGTACAGGTTATTTTCAATGAGCTGTCTGAAAAACATTCCAATATTCTGGATGTGTTCCTGATGAGAGCAGGAATAGATAAGGATGTCGTCTAAACACACAAGAACATAATGGTTCAACATGTCCCTGAGCACATCTTTAACTGAGGCCTGGAAACAGCGGGGCCGTTGGCCAGACCAAAAGGCATCATCAAGTACTCACAGTGGTCATTAGAGGTATTCAAAACTGTCCTCCACTCATTCCCTTCTTTCATACGAACCAGATTGTAAGCATTGTACAGACCAATTTTGGAACATATGGTTACTTCCTGGAGATGTTCAAACACAGATGCCAGCAGGGAAAGAGGTTAGTGGTTCTTCACAGTGATGTTGTTCATGGATTGATAATTGATGCAGGGATGGATCTTGCCATCTCTTTTACTCACAAAAAAGAAGCCTGCTCTTGCCAGTGAGGTTGATAGACTGATAAACCCCATGACCAATGCCTCCTTGATGTATTCCTCCACGGCCACCATTTCAGGATGAAAGAGAAAAGAGCCAGTCCTGGGGAGGACTAGTGCCAGGTAGGATGTCTATGGCCAGTGTGGAGGTAGGGAGGTGGCCTTCCTTTTACTGAAGATCTTAAGAAGATCCACATATTCAGCCAGAATCCCAGATACATCCACATCTTTAGCTGACGCAGGAGAGGATTCATGGAACGGAGCTTGAGCTGGACCCAGACAGGTAGGCAGACATGCTGGTCCCCACTCTTGCAATACTTTAAGAGACCAGTCAATCCATGGTTTATGTCGGGATAACCAGGAGAGACCAAGCATTAGCGGCTGTTCAGGCGAAATCAACCAGATAGGAGAGCTCTTCACTATGGTTGCCTTCGAGCACAAGTTTGAGGGGTTTGCCAGAAAGGTGGATCTGGCCGGTGCCCGGAGGTCGACCATCCAGGGCCTTGACATTGATCTTTTCTCTTAATTCCTGTCTTTGAGCTAGGGAGATGTCCATGAGATTCCTGGCTGCACCTGAGTTGATAAACGCCTTAAGTCATGGGTCTATGACACCCACGATAAGGAAACAGCAAGCACTACACTATTAGTGGAAGCTGACTGAAGAGAGGACTGACCCATCAGGACTCTTCTCCCTGCTGACAGATATCCTCTTTTATTGGATGCTTGGGACATGCCGCCCAGAAGTGTCCTGGATCACTAGAATAGAGGCAGGAACCTGTTCTCCGGCGCTGCTCTCGTTCCTCCTGAGACAGGTGTATGCGCCCCACTTGCATAGGCTCCTCCGTGGGCTGGGTGCTGGGTTGTGAGGGAAGGAGAGAGGGCAAGGAAAGACGGTGATCAGATGGAGATAGGAAGCTTGAGACATCCTTTCCCTGCACCACTCAGTTACCCGGTTGTCAACTCGAATAGCCAGATTAATCAGGTCATCCACACTAACCTGCTCATCATGGACAGTGATCTTGTGCCGGACCCCTGTGATAAGTCCACGCTGGAAGGCAGCGATGAGTGATCTCTCATTCCAACCCGCCTCTACTGCAAGTGTGCAGAATTCACCATTCCTCTGACTTGGTGCAGGTCCAGGGGTCAGAGGGCAGCCTCCTTACCCCATACTGGAAGGTCAAAAACTCTCCTTAACTCTGCAACAAAATGTCAGACCCACTGGGCTATGGGATATCCTTGCTCCCATAACGTGTTGAACAGGCTGAGTGGAGGTCCATCTAGGAGACTGACCATGTACGTCAGTTTTCACGCATCATCACCAAAACAAACAGGCTGGGCATGGTATGTCAATTTGCATTGGGCAACAAAATTCCTGTAGCTATTGGCATCACCAGAGTATCTGCCTAGTGCTGGGGTAATCGGTTCTTGTACAGACAAGGGAATCTGTAGTGGTCTGAAAGCATGAGTCAGTTCTGGTCCGAGCACGTGAATGGGAGCATTAGTGGCAGAGATTGTTGGGTTCGCAGAAAAGGACAGTCTGCAAGATGCTGGGAGTGGGACTGGTTGGCCAGATGCTGCTGAATTGTGTTGATGAGAACGCTAATGGCTGTCGGCTGATGCTGGCTGTCCACAGTGAGTTTGTGGATGGCGGCCATGAGAGTGGAAATTGCAGACATCTGACTCTGATTGTCTGAGGTGAGCCCTTAAACAAGGTTACCTGCCTCATTGCTTCAGTAACTTCACCCAGAGCTGATTCAATTGCCTGTAGCTTGTCCTCTACCTCACCAAAGAATCAGGGCCAAGGTCAGCTGTTCTCTCTTTGCTGGGTCCACCTTTGCGTGATCAAGAATTGCTGACACTACGTTCAGATATAGCCCAAGTTCAGAGACAGAGACACTGAAGTAGGTTGATAGTTCACAGCATTTAATGTGAACAAAGCAGAGGGAAAAGAAAACAATAAATGCTAGGCCAAGCAGGGCCGTTAACTAAAACTCTCAAATGGAAAACTAGATGCCGACACTGCGGATGAAAGGAATAGCTAAATATAAAATGAATGCCGCTAGTCTTCAGCGACAGTCGACTCGACAGTCCACTTCCTCAGGAAAGGCTGAATGCAGGCATGCAGCGTAATGTTGCTGTGCTTTGCTCAAGTCTTGACAAGCACTACACTGAAAAGAAGGGAGTTAAATGCCGCCATAATGAAATAATAATTAGCTGACACATACATTCACGAGCGCAATTGCTGAATCTGCTATCAAGTCCGTGGTCGTGACACTTAATGGCTCTAGTTAAGATAACCATTAGTAAATGTAGGTGCACAAGAACCCAAGAAGTTCAACGCTGTATGGCAAGCCACAGAACTCATGACAGTTCCTTGCAAGCCTCCAGTTATCTCCTCTGGGATTTGGTTTCTTATGGATGATCAAAGGGCTTCAGGTAGATAAGAAGACTGGGCAAGTTTGTTGGGCCATCTGCTCTTTTTAGCTCATACTGTTGGATGATTATGTATGTCTGTATAATGTGAGGTAATTGGGCTGGTTTTCAAGTAATCCATCTTCATTCTGGTGCATTATATCAAAGGCATCTCTTCTTTTCCTTTTTGTTCTTGCCTGTAGAGGGTTAAAAGCCAGGCTCAGCTAGAGAAATGATCCATGACTCAGAAGTGGCTTATGAACAATTGCATAGGAACAGCCTCTTTGTTGTTACAATAAAATGATGAGATAATTTACTTTGGTCATGCCTGTTAATCACAAAGCCACAATTGTGATTTTACATAGACGTATGGCTGATACTGATGCTAGATATATTGAAGTCCAAGAGGGCAGATCTGATCTTCAAAGGATTGCACCGTCCAGCAAATATCCTTTCTGTTTTGTATTCTGTGGATGTTTGACAGCTTGATGCAATTATTTGATTTCCTGTGTCCCTGGGTGAACTTCAACATAATTGAGAAATATTTCCAGGACAAGTCTCCCCAATTCAAGCATCCTTTTTAAACCATCAAAGAAAGAAATGAGATTTTCTGGGACTGGTAGGCTGGTTAGAGAAAGTGCGTAAAATTAATGTGTTGGTAATATAGAGGTAGAAAACAGGCCTCAGTTTCACTATGATAGTTATCTTATATCGTCATATCCGTACATCGATACAAAACTTATACTTCTTTGAACCTACGTTACAACCTGTTTATTATTGCTAAAAATATTCCAAAGATTTTTCAGTCCATTATTTGCTGCAGGAAGTTGTGGTATTGATGAATGAGAGTGCATCTTCAAGAACTGTTACTGCTGTGAGCTGAGTGAAAACTATCACTGGTAAATCATAGTCATATAGAAACAGGCCCTTTGGCCCATCATGCTCATGTTGACTATCTAACAACTATCTATTCCAATTCCATTTACCAGTAAGACGAGAAAATCTGCAGATGTTGGAAATCCAAGGCAACACAAACAAAATGTTGGAGGAACCCAGCAGGCCAGGCAGCATCTATGGAAAAGAGTAAATAGTTGATGTTTGAAGCCGAACCCTATTGGGACTGGAAAAAAAAGATGACAAGTTACAGCAAGAAGGTGAGGGGACAGGAGGACGAAGTTCAAGGAAAGCAGGAGAGGGCGAAGGGTGAAGTGACGAGCTGGGAAGTTGATGTGTGGAAGAGATAAAGAGTTAGAGAAGGGAAGATCCAGAGGGCGGTGGTGGGCAGGTAAGGAGATAAAGTGAGAGAAGGAAATAGGAATGGGAATGGTGAAGGAGAGGGAGGGCAATTACTGGTAGTTTGAGAAATTGATGTTACTGCCATCAAGTTGGATGCACCCCAAACGGAATATAAGATGTTGCTTTTTCTGGTGGACAGAGTGCGGATGCTTGGTGAAACAGTCTCTCAATTCATGTTGGGTTTCACTGATACACAGGCTACACCAGGAAACTACCCAAGATCCACAAACTTGCCTGTCCAGGTAGGCCCGTTGTTTCTGCTTGTTCCTGCCCCATTGAACTTTTATATCTGCATACCTTGACTCTGTTTTATCCCCCTTCAGTCCCTTTCTACCTACATCCATGACACTTCACATGCTCTGGATCTTTTTAATGACTTCAAGTTCCTTGGCCCCGATCATCCCATTTTCAACATGGATGTCCAGTTGCTATACACCTCCATCCCCCATCAGGAGGATCTTCTTTCTAGATAACAGACCCAAACTGTTTCACTCTACCACCACTTCTCCTCCATTTGGTGGAACTGGTCCTCACATTCAATAATTTCTTCTTCAGCCCCTCCCACTTCCTCTAAACCAAAGGTGTAGCCATGGGCACTCACATGAGTCCCAGCTATGCTTGCCTTGTTGTCGGCTATGTGGACCAGTCCATGTTCCAAGCCTACACCAGTATCACTCCCCAAATTTTCTTATGCTACATTGACTACTGCATTGGTGATGTTTCCTGCACCCACACTGAGCTCATGGTCTTCATCAACTTTGCCTTCAAGTTCCTCCCTGCCCTCAAACTTCTGAAATGCCCGCTTCACTGCCGCTGCTACTGTGCAATCGAGAATCTCCGGAGGGGAAGGCCCCATATCCTCAGCTTTGCCTGTTGCTTAGCAGCCAGGGCCGGGGTCGAAGCGATCGGCAGAGATGGTGCTCGGTGTTGAAGGGCTGGTCGGAGGCTCAAAGTTTTCGGACGGACTCAAGAGTTGGCTGTGGTTGGGTGCTGCATCGGCAAGATTGCAGCGCTGGAGGTTTATGGCAGGGAGAGTTTTCTTCCTTCTACCGTCTGCGTGAGATGATGGGACTTTCGAGAGACTTTGAGACTTTTTTTTACAGTGCCCATGGTCTGTTCTTTATCAAATTATGGTATTGTTTTGCACTGTTGTAACTATATGTTATAATTATGTGGTTTTTGTCAGTTTTTCAGTCTTGGTCTGTCTTGCATTTCTATGATATCATACTGGAGGAACATTGTATCATCTCTTAATGCATGCATTACTAAATGACAATGAAAGAGGACTGCGTGTCCTCATAATCTAATCTAATCTAATTTACCTGGTCCATTTCAAACACCTCCCTCCTCTTTCTTGATCTCTCTGCCTCTATCTCTCGAAACAGCTTATCTATTGATATCTTTTATAACCCCACTGCTTCTCAAAGATACCTGGACTATACCTCTTCCCACCCTGTCACTTATAAAAATACCATCTCCTTCTTTCAGTTCCTCCATCTCCATTGCATCTTCTCTCCGGATGAGGCTTTTCATTTCAGAACTAATGAGGTGTCTTCTTCAATGAAAGGGGCTTTCCTTCCTCCACCATCAATGCTGCCCTCACCCACATCTCTTCCATTTCATGCATGTCTGCCCTCACTCTATCCTCCTGCCACCCTACCAGGGATAGGGTTCCTCTTGTCCTCACCTATTACTCCAGTAGCCTCCTTGTCCAGCACATAATCCTCCATAACTTCTGCCATCTCCAACAGGATCCCACCACCAGGTACATCTTTCCCTCTCTCCCCACTTTTCGCTTTCTGCAGGGATCGCTCCCTGCACGACTCCCTTGTACATTAATTCCTTCCCATTGATCTCCCTCCTGGTACTTATCCTTGCAAGCGGAACAAGTGCCATACCTGCCCATACACCTCCTTCCTCACTCCTATTCAGGGCCCCAAGCAGTCCGTCCAGGTGAGGCAACACTTCACCTGTGAGATGTTGGGGTCATCTACTGTATCCAGTGTTCTCAGTGTGACCTCTTGTATATCAGTGGGACTGGATGTACATTGGGAGACCGCTTCACCGAGCACCTACCAGAAAAAGTGGAATCTCCAGGTGGCCACCCATTTCAACTGTACTTCCCACTCCCATTCTGATATGCCAACCCATGGCTTCCTGTACTGCTGCAATGAAGCCACACTCAGATTGGAGGAGCAACACTTTATATACTGTCTGGGTAGCCTCCAAATGGATGGCATGAACAGCAATTTCTCGAACTTCTACTAATAGCCCCCCCCCCCTTCACCATTCCCATTCCTATTTCCCTCTCTCACCCTATCTCTTTACCTGTCCATTACCTCTTTCTGGTGCTCTCTCTTTCACTTCCTTCCATGGTCTTCCATCATCTCCTATCAGATTCTCCCTTCTCCAGCCCTTCATCATTATCAACTTCCCAGCTCTTTACTTCACCCTTCCCCCTCTCCCTGTTTCACCTATCACCTACCACCTTGTACTTCTACCTCTCTTCCCCAACCTTCTTGCTTTAACTTCTCAACTTTTTTTCAGCCCTGATGAAAGGTCTTAGCCCAAAACGTCAACTGTTTACTCTTTTCCATAGATACTGCCTGGCCTGCTGAGATCCTCCTTCATTTTGTGCCTATTTACCAGTGCTTGGTCCAAAGCCTACAGTGCTTTAGTGATTCAAATGCACATCTAAGTACTTAAATGCTGGGAGAATCTCTGCCTCCAGGCAGTGTACTCCAGATTTCAAGCATCCTCTGAATGAAAAAGATCTTCCTCAGATCCCCACTGAATTCCCTGCCCTTAACTTATACCTATGCCTTCTAGTTATGGACAACTCTATAAGTGGAACTTCTTTCTATCTACCTCATCTGTGCCCTCCATAATTGTCTCCTCTTCTATCAAGTTCATTCTTCCCCTTATCATACTCATTTCCAAGGAGAGCATATCTCATCTATTGAATTTCACATCATAGCATATTTTGAATTAAATTGAGTTGACTTTATTTCTTATATCCTTCACATACGTGAGGCTGGGTGGAAGTTGTTGTCCTGGAACCTGTTGGTCCTGGCTTTTATGCTGCGGTACCATTTCCTGGATATTAGCAGCTGGAATAGATTGTGGTTGGGATGGCTTGGGTCCCCAATGGTCCGACGGGTCCTTTTTACACACCTGTCCTACTATGGGAAGGTCACAATTACGGATGGGTTGGGTTGTCGGCACCACTCTCTGCAGAGTCCTGCGATTAAGGGAGGTACATTTCCCATACCAGGCAGTGATGCAGCCAGTCAGGGTGTCCTCACTTGTACCCCTGTAGAAGGTTCTTAAGATTTGGGGGCCCATGCTAAACTTCCTCAACCATCTGAGGTGAAAGAGGTGCTGTTGTGCTCTTTCCACCACACAGCTGGTGTGTACAGACCATGTGAAGTCCTTGGTGATGTGGATGCCAAGGAACTTAAAGCTTTTTATCCTCTCAACCCAGACCCGTTGATGTCAATAGGGGTTAGCCCGTGTCCATTCCTCCTGTAATCCACAGCCAGCTCCTTTGTTTTTGCAACATTGAGGAAGAGGTTGTTTTCTTGACACCACTGTGTCAGAGAAATGACTTCTTCCCTGTAGGCCACCTCACTATTGTTTGAGATAAGACCAATCAATGCAGTGTCATCGGCAAATTTAATTAGCAGATTGGAGTCGTGGATGGTGATACAGTAATGGGTGTACAGGGAGTAAAGGAGGGGACTCAGTACACAGCCCTGAGGGGCTCCTGTATTGAGAGTCAGACGGCTGGAAGTGAGGGAGCCCACTCTTACAACCTGCTGGCGTTCTGACAGGAAGTCCAGGATCCAGCTGCACAAGGCAGGGTCAAGGCCGAGGTCTCTGAGCTTCTTGTCGAACCTGGATGGAACTATGGTGTTGAATGCTGTACTGTAGTCCAAGAACTGCATTCTCACATAAGCATCCTTCTTCTCCAGATGTGTAAGGACAGTATGTAGAGCAGTGGCTATTGTGTCATCTGTTGATTGGTTGGTGACTTGTAGGGGGTCCAGTTTGGGTGGTAGTAAGCTGCAGATGTAATCCTTGACCAGCCTCTCAAAGCATTTGCTTATTATTGAGGTGAGTGCGACAGGACACCAGTCATTCAGGCATGTTTCCTTGGTCCTTTTTGGTACAGTGACAATGGTGGATAATTTGAAGCAGGAGGCACTTTACACTGGGAAAGGGAGAGATTTGGTGGACACTGTTAACTTATTCTGGAGCAAGTGACTACATCCTGAGGAGGGTGCATCAGGAAGGTAATTAATCCAACTTGCTGAGTGGCTGAACCATGGCAGGTCACTTCTTCCTCCCCAGCCTGATGCCCACTCACCCTTATTTTCCTAACTTAAGTGCAGTTGACATCTCAGCGTCAGAGTAGTGGAAACACTAAGCAGTAGGAAGGCATCAGGCAGCAAACTACCAAGGCTCTTCCCTAGAATTCCTCCAGAAAGCAAGGGTGGAGTGGACCCTTGCCATCTATCAAGAATTTTTAATAGTTAGTAAATATCTCTGATTTACTTGGAGCATGGAACAGGCCCTTCCAGCCTAACGAGCGGTACGGCCCAGCAACCCACCGACTTAACGTTAGCTTAATTGAAGATAATTTACAATGACCAATTAACCTGCTAACTGGTACGTCTTCAGACTGTGGGAGGAAACCGGAGCACCAGGAGGAAACCCACGCAGTCACAGGGAGAACATACAAACTCCTTACTCATGGTGAACTCCAAATGCCCCGAGCTGTAATAGTGTCATGCTAACCATCACACTACCGTGGCACTAGTTAGAGTTTATTTAAATAATTACAAAATAGATTTTAAAAAATGACTTAAATTACATTGAAGTATCAAGAATGTTGAAACAGTGAAGTAAAATAAATAATTAAAGTGTGATGGAAATATACAGCATGAAAACAGCCCGATGAGTCCATGTTGACCTGTTCAATAATGGAACGTGCTGCCTTAATAGGCTATTCTATTATTGAAACTATTTAGTTTTCCCTTTTATAGGACTTTGACTGAGGATTCCTATTCAATTGACATTACTTCTGTAGGGTCAGAAAAGCAGAGGGTTGATTTGTCAGAGTAATACTGAAAAATTTGAAAACAATCAGACTTTGTACATCCATACTTACATCATTCTACAGATGTGCAGCAGAAAGCACCCTGACAAACTGCAGCACTGTGTGGTGCAGAACCTGCACTGCAGCAGACCGAAGGCTCTGCAATGGGTTGTCAGAACTGCCCAACGCATCTCCAGCACCAACCTACCAGCCATCAAGGATATAGATATCTAGAAAGATTCTGGAAAAGGTCCAGCAACATCCTGAAGGATCCCACCCATCCTGCGCATGGACTGTTTGTCCCACTCCCATCAGGGAGGAGGCCACATGACATCCATGCAAGGACCACCAGACTCAAAAACAGTTACTTTCTCCAAGCAGTAAGGCTGATCAACACCTCCACCCACTAGCTCCACTACTACTTTATTATTTCCTGTCAGGCACCTTAATTATAGCCTAGCACCAATTTATGGACATTCAATCAATCTACGTATATAAACCATCTTATGTATTTATATTTGTTGTGTTTTTTATGATTATTATTGTGTTCTTTATCTTGTGTGTTTTTTTAATGCTGTATCAGATCCACAGTAACAATTATTTTGTTCTCCTTTACACTTGTATACTGGATCTAACATTAAACAAGCTTGAATTTTTGGTGTTAGTTTATTTTTGTCACGTATACCAAGATGCAGCGAAAAGTTTGCCTGACTGCCATCCAGACAAATCGTTCCATACATAAGTACATCAAGGTATACAAAAAGGAATAGCAGAATGCAGAATACAGTGTTACAGAGAAAGTGCAGTGCAGGCAGACAATAAGGTGCAAGGCTATCCTGGGGTAAATTGCAAGGAAAATTATCCATATTATTGTACAAAGGGAGTGTTTAATATAATCTGTCTTTCAGTCTGATAGTACATGCTTTCAGGCTTTTTTATACAAAATAATCTGCAGATGCTGGGGTCAAAGCAACACTCACAACACGTTAGAGGAACTCAGCAGGTCAGGCAGTATCCGTGGAAACGATCAGTCAACGTTTTGGGCCGGAACTCTTCATATCCCGACCTGCTGAGTTCCTCCAGCGTGTTGTGAGCAGACTTTTTTATATCCTCTGCCTAATGGGAGAGAGGTCCAGGGTCATAGTGATCCTTGATTCTATTGGCTGCTATCCTGAGGCAGTGTGAAGCTGCTTTGCATGATAGACTGGCTACCTTCACAATCCTGCAATTTCTTACTGTCCTGGGCAGAGCAGTTACCATAAAAGCTGGCATGCGAAAGGGTAGGATGCTGTTTATGTAAAAATTGTAGAGAGTCACATGTGGAGTTCAGTTACTGAGTGAGGTGATAGATGTGACACAGGGGCATGCAGGCAAAGAAAGACACAGTCCTAATGCAGGCAAATGGAGTTAGTGTTGATGGGAGGATAGGTCAGCAGCTAAACTGAAAGGCTTCTTTCTGTGCTGTATGACTCCATGACTTAAAACTATCTTTTTTTTTTCTTTAGGTAGGTCGGTAGATGCTTTATTGATCCCAAAGGAAATCACAGTGTCACAGTAGCATTACAAGTGCACTGACACACAAATATTAGAAGAGAAGTAAAAAAGTATAAAAATAAGTAATTTTAAAAATAAGATGTACAAGATTTACAAGTCAAAGTTTACAAGATTACTTCCTCGGCTTTAGGTTGACTCATAGAACCCGAGGGCCAAGAGGAAGAATGATCTCATATGGTGCTCTCTGAAGCAAAGCTGTTGTCTTAATCCCCAACTCCAATAAAAGCCCTTTGACCTGTGATGCAAATTTTGTTCCAGTTTGCACAGATCCCGCCTGGCTCACTGGGTGTTTCAAGTATTGTCTGTTTATATTAGTATTCCAAAAGCACTGAATAACAATTTGGTGACCTGAGTTCAAATCTCACCACAGTGTCTGTGGAATATAGACATAATTCATAATTGGGAATTTGTATACAACAAACCAAGTGTCTTTGTAATGCTGGCTTCAAAACTGGATTTCAGAAAGTGATTCACTCATATCCCTCAGGAGAGGAAAGGAAATTCATCCTCTTCGATCAGTCTGGATTACATGCAACTCCAAACCACACTCCATATGAATTACTCTTAAATTCCCACTGAACTGGCCAAGGAAGTCAGTTAGTACAATGGCAATTCATGGTGGACATTAAATTCTTATCTTTCTATCTATGTCTGGAATTTAATATGAATGAAAAAAATTGATATAACCCCAGAAGAAAACAAAGTAGAATTCCCTCCCTCAAGAGAGCCTTACTCTGCCTCACATTGGAGCAACTCTTGTGTGCTGCTAACTCAAAAACTCAAAGCTTTTTCCTCATGTGGGTGAAGAGCCATCATTCGTGAACATTACCATGAAATATAGTGGTCTTTGTCACAGACAGAAATTTACTGAAACTTACCAAGGCTAGAAAGATAGTCCGTCACCCACCACACACATCCATTAGTTTATATGAATACTCCAAGACTCATTTCCAAGAGGCTATCGAACACTGCTAGAAAACTGAGCTAGGGCACATGAAGGAGGAAGGAACAGGACCCTCCCAGAATTCCCACCTCATCTCTATAGCAGGACCAGATCCTTGTCTATCTGTGAATCTGCTAATCAGCTCAGTGATGTCCACTCCTCCCAAGCAAAGGTCTGTGTTGCATTGACAACTTGCTGGACATTCCATAGACAGCAGCAGTACACTGGAGACCAGGTGCAGGTCATTCCACCCCTGAAGTTATCATTACATTGATGAACATGATAAGTTATAGCAAATGGCCAAATACACTTCACATCTGGTCTATCTGATGCATCTAAAATGGCCTCACGTATTTGAATATGGTCATTGGCATTCACTAAGTTTGGCAAACTACTAATTTTTTCTTACTTTTCTGTATATTTATCAGATTCAGAATCAGGTTTAATATCACTGGCATTGTCTTGAAATTTGTTTACCTAGCAGGGGCAGTACAATGCAATGCATGGTAATGTAGAAAGTAAATAAATAAATTACAGTATATGTGTATATTAAATAGTTAAATTAAAACTAGAACAAAAACAGAAAAAACAACTGAGGTAGTGTTCATGGGTCCAATGTCCATCTAGAAATCTGTGGGCAGACGGGAAGCAGCTGTTCCTGAATCATTGAATGTTTGCCTTTAGGCTTCTGTACCTTCTTTCTTACAGTATGTTTTTTTTTGTTAATTAACAGCAATTTTTGAATGTTCAGTGTTTATTAACTGTATGATTTTTTCAGATTTAAATACAATAGTACATTAAAGAGGAATATAGAGGCCGGCTTGAGAGAGGAGGCCCTTCAATTATTGTAGTGGTCTACCATCCCACGTTGCCACATGAGTGTCACCGGAGCTACTGGATTTAAACAATGTAATTTAACACTAAACACATTGTTTAAGAATGAGAAGGCTTTGCATGGTTTATTCTTGTAAATATTTTTATTATAAATAACATATATTTTGGGCTGGCTGGTGGTGTAATGACATCGGTGCCGGACCCGGGAGCAGAGGTTCCCGGGTCCAAAACTAGTCAGGTCCGCTCCCGAGTACGCTTTCCATCCGTGCCAGGTTGAGTGTCGAGATCGCAACTCGACCTCATAAAATAAAGGGAAAATACTGCGAAAATGTCTGCGTGAGGAGTGGCGCGTCACACAGTATCTCTCTCCTGCTCCGAGCCTTGTAAAAAAAAAGCCATGAAAAAGACATCATCACAGATGCACACATGGACCATGCAGGCGCACACACACAGACGCGCATGCACGCAGGCATATGCCAAAAAAAACATACTTTGGATGCAAAATAATCATGGTTGGCACAGAAGAGCCAGTCCTTGTGCTAAATCAAAATCAACTACCTTTATTAAAGACATTTCAAATCACCAAGGTAGTCACAAGAAACTTGAAGCACAAGTGATTTCCAGACCGTCAGCCCATGCCCCACTCCTTCACCTCAGAGATTAACTGAGCCAAGTTGGAGACAGGGTCTACGGATTCACTGTCGCTGGAGCCTGTCTCTACTTGCAGCGGGCTCCACTTGGCTGACAGCAATGTAAACAATACTGTGAGAGGAACAGTGGCTGCTAAAGTGTTAGCATGTGGGAGGGGAATGTCTGTAAATACAGGTACAGAGCTAGATCATGTGTGACCTGGTTCAGTTCACTCACCACCATCTTGATGCGAATGAGATTCAGGCCACAACATGGCTCAGTCATCATGCCAGTAAGGACAGATGGACATGAGCATGCTTGACCTACTGACATTCTTTCTTGATTCTGAATGACCTGTCCCTATTAATAAATGTCTTAGTTCTGAGTTAGCATTGTTCAAAACCACAGACGGGTTCAGATGAATCTGCTACAATAACCTGGTCAGAAGCAATCTGGAGACAGTTCAATCAACCATTTCTGGACTTGAGACTCTATTTTAAACCCACCCAAATCTTAGACAGATTTTCCAGTGTAATATAGGTATGGGGAGAGATTGGGTAGTGATGAGGGAGTAGTATAATTTACTTAAATTTCAGCAGTCCACCCTATTTATAACTAAATAAGGTATTCTTCACTTCAGTTAGCAGTCCAAATAAGGATAAGAATTCCTAGAATAAATCTAAAAGCAACCCCTGATAAATCTGCAAACACTAATAGCATGCTAAATTGTGAATTCAGCCAGAAGCCAAGATATTAGTTATGGAAATCTGAGTAGACATACAATCATTAGTGAGGAATTTTCCTGGACTGGTTGTACTTTTTACACAGATGAAGTATAAGCATTCTGATGAACATGTTAAAAATCATACAGCATATCTCCAAAAAAATTATCATTATCATAGTTTGTTTCAAAGATTTTAGAGAACGTTTAAAAAACACACTCCAGTGACGTTAAAAGTCTCACTGCATTATTTTACAAAACATTTTTGCTTGGGGTAATTTGCTGTGCAAAAACTGGCTAACAAGTTTCTTTAACCTCTTCTATCAACTCCATTCCCCATCACCCACACACTCCTGCCACTGCCTCCCCTCCCCTCCCGGCTCCCTTACGCTTACTCCAGCTCCCTTATTTGCTTCCATGGTCCACTCTCCTTTCCTATCAGAATTCCAACATTGGCAACCATCATCTCCATCTATCACCTCTATCGCTATTTCTACTCTTCCCTCCTCCATTTGCCTATCATCCCTCCTCATCTGGATTCCCCTATCACTTGTCAGCTTGTACTCCATCCTTTCCCTTCATCTTCTTATATTAGCTTTCTTTCCTATGTTTTTCATTTCCAATGAAGGGTCTGTATTCAAAATGTTGACTGTCAATTCCCTCTGACCCATGCCCCCCAGATGCTTTCCCCGACTAATTGCAGTTTAAGATGGCGATGCCCAGCAACTACCTACTGGTGGCAAACAAAACAAAGAATACAACTAAATACTTATATTGCTAACACGTTTTCTTGTAAAATTTATGGTAAATGAGAGGTGAAAAAAAGGTGAAGCTGAGTCGAGGGTGAAGTGTACAAGTGCGAGGCAAAGTCAACGCAAGATTGAGGCACGTTTGAGCAAAGTCAGAGCGAGGTTGAGGGAAAGTTGGGGTGATGGGAGTGGAACTAAGTCAGAGTGGACTAGAAGTAGATTCAAGGCCTGTCCACCTAAACTGAGAGTGAGATTTGATCAATCTAAGTGCCAGGCTGATTTGGAAAGGTTGGATACAGTCTGAAATGTGATGGCGGGATCCAAGCCCGGAGCATATTGAGGTGACGGGGCTCGGATCCTAGTACAAAGAATGACTCGATGTTTGGATGATTTAAGTGCTGAGCCAGATAGATTGGAAAGGAAAGACATTGGTACAAGAGGCAAGTGTCAGGCTGGTTTTGCTCGGCAACATTTACTCGGCTCTTCAATGAACTGAGGCTGGGGCTGTGCCCTGCTCCAGATGCTCCAGGCTTCATGCCTATGAACTCACTTCTCTTCTGAATGCTATTTCCATAGCTTTATTGTCTGCATAATATACGTTTTTTCTTTCAGCACATTGGGTGTTTGATGGTCTTTTTTAATGGGTTCCTTTGGGATTCTTTGTTTTGTGGCTGCCTGTAACAAGATGAATCTCAAGTCTGTATGATGTATACATACCATATTTTGACAATAAATATACTTTGAACTCCTCCAGCATCTTGTTTGTTACTCCTCATTCCAGCATCTGCAGATCTCTTGTCTCTGCCATGTTCTTTACATTACAAGGGTGATTATACTTCAAAAACAGATTTGTTAGAGATGCTGTTTACATAAAGTGCTAGATCATGCATAACAAAATAATAACCATAATAGAACCAATCAAAGACCACACCAACTGGGTGTTCGACCATTGTGCAAAGGACAACAAACTGTGCAGATTGTTAGTTAGTTAGTTACTGCCTGTTACATCACTGATGTTTAGGCCGGCAATGAAGGTCCTCCACCTCTGTCCGTCTTTGGCCATCTTCTCTATTGTGCCCCATGTCTGTTTCAAGGCCCTTATGTCTGCTTCTATGGTATGGCGTCAAGTTGACTTTGGTCTCCCACATTTCCTCCACCCTTCAGAGGTCCAAAGAAGTGCTGTCATCCTTTTTCATGCCCAATCTATCTCCAATGTTTCCTTATGATGATTGTGGCCATGTCCTCTTGATGACACTGAAGGAATAGGGCATGATTGGAGATTTTTCTTGGCCAGAAAATATGGAAGGTCTTTCAGAAGAACTCATGGTGTAGAACAACGACATTTTGGCAAAGTCATTCTCTGTCATGCACCAGTGTTCTGACTTGTACAAGAGTGAGGACAGAGCACAGCTCTGGCACAGTTTCACCTTGCCACAGATGCTGTACTTGGTTGATCCTCATATGTTACTCATTGATTTGAAGATGTTTCTAGCTTTGCTGAGTCTGTACTGGATGTTGTCCTTGATCCCACCATCCCGCCGAATGACACTGTCCAGGTAGCTGAACTTGCTGGTGCATGGTAAGTCGATGCCATATGCCTTGACGGGAGGAGGAGACTCTACATTGAGGGTTCTCCAGCTGACTCTGAATCCAACCTGTTCACCAAAAGCACATGGGTGTTGAGGCTTATCTTGCATGTGCTGATATGTATGTTTGTATGCAATAATATTGCGTGTGGCCGAGTGGTTAAGGCGTTCGTCTAATGATTTGAAGGTCGCTAGTTCAAGCCTTGGCTGAGGCAGCGTGTGTGTCCTTGAGCAAGGCACTTAACCGCACATTGCTCTGTGATGACACTGGTGCCAAACTGTACGGGTCCTAATGCCCTTCCCTTGGACAACATCAGTGGCGTGGAGAGGGGAGACTTGCAGCATGGGCAACTGCTGGTCTTCCATACAACCTTGCCCAGACCTGCACCATGGAAACCTTCCAAGGTGCAAATCCGTGGTCTCATGAGTCTAACGGATGCCTATATATATAATATTGCGAGATCATCTGCAAAGTCAAGATCTTCTAAAGTAGAGAATAGAGTCCATCTAATGCCTCTCTGCTTACCTTTCATTGTTTTCCTCAGAACTGAGCCAATCACTAGGTTAAATAATATTGCTGACATTACACAGCCTTGCCTGACTCCTGTCTTGACTTCAAAGCTCAAATTGCAGTTTCCCAACTGTGCATGTGAAATTAGCATAGAAACTCTGGATAAGGTGGACAATTTTGGAAGTGATCCTGTATGATCTAAGGATTCGCCAGAGGCTCTCCCTGTGGATGCTATCAAAAGCCTTTTCAAAGTCCATGAAATTCATATGAGGTTGTCTTTGCCACTCTGTGTACTGCACCACGATGTTACACAGTGTGAAGATCTGGTTGACACAGCCCGTTTCTTCTAAAGCCAACTTGCTCTTTCCTCAAGCACACATCGACAGCATCTGTAATCCATTGGACAATGACTTTGGTGAGAAACTTGCTGGGTACTGACAGAAGTGTGATGTCATGTCAGTTGTTGCAATCACTTAGCGCTCCTTTCTTGGAGATCCTAACAATAACTTCCTTTGTCCAGTTCTTGTTTTCACACTATAGTAAACAGTGATTGGAGGATGGCTGCTGCAACTTTTGGTTCAGCTTTGAACAGTTTGGTGTTCAAATTGTAATGCCCTAGACATTACAATTGTAATGTTCAAATTGCTGTTCCTTAATGACTTAATCACAGCAACAATCTCTTCTTTCTTTGGTGGATCTGTGTTGATGTTGAGGTCCTCTGCTGTCTCTTGTATGTCAAGTTCTTCATTTGCTGATGGTCTATTCAGTAATTCTCTGAAATACTCTGATCAACATGCTTCTTCCTTTTTCTCAGTTGCCCAAGGTAGACCATACGTATCTCACATAGGACCACTGGATCTGGCCTGGAACTTTCCACATACCAATTTTGAGATCTTGTCTATATTTCCCTGATCACCTTAATTGGTTGCTGCTTTGGCCTCCTCTTCAAAGTTTTCCATGTAGACTCTCTAATCCTTTCTTCCAAATCTCTTCACTTTCTTGTTAGCTTCAGTATATGCTAGATAAACAAATAAACTCTTCTCAGGCTTCCAACTAGGTACAGGTACCAATTATAACCCACGTTTCAATGACAAAGTCTGCCATCTTCATCAAGCCATCATCCCTGATGAAGATGGCAGTGTTTGTCATTGAAATGTCAGTTATAATCAATACCCATACCTGGTTGGAAGCCTGACGAGAGTTTATTCATCAAGTACACTGGGAAAGCACTAGATTCTTTTATGCTAGGTGAAGTTTTTCCTTAACTTGTGTTGACTTTACATCTAACACTTTTTTCTTAATTTTCCATTTTTCTTCTCAGGCTGTCCATGTTTTGTGCCTTATCCATTCTTTGTTCTTCCTTCCAGCTCTGTATCCCAGAGAATCAATCTGTTTCCCCATGTGTGGATCGAATCTACTGACACATCCTTTACAAGGTCTTGCAAAGCCTGGAATCCATCCTTAAGGTGAATGGTGAAGGCAGATCTCACACTGAGTGTTCTTTTGCTTTTCAACATCTGAACATCTTTGTACATGTGTTCTGGTCCCAGTGCTTCTCAGCTTGAGTTTCATCACTGCTACAACAAGATGGTGATAACTTCCTGTATCTGCTCCTCTCTTCACCTTTACATCCTGCATGTATTGTCTTCATGTACCATTGACCATTAAATGGTCAATCTTGTTCTTGGCATGTCCATTGGATGAGCACTAACTCAGTTTGTAGATTTCACAGTGCGAAAAGAAGGTCCCTCCTACAACCAGATTGTTCATGGCACAGAATTCCATCAGTCTTTCACCATTGTTATTCATCGTTCCACATCCATGTGTGCCCGTGACCCTAGTGAAGTGTGAGATGCTATTTCCCACTTTGGCATTTAGATCTCCCATGACAATGACTATGTCATGGATTGGTGTTAACTCCACCTCTGATTGCAGCTGTTCGAGGAAAACATTATTTTCAATGTCGCTATCGTTAGTTGGAGCATAGCACTGGATCACAGTCATGTTCCCTCGCTTCCCTTTCAGTCTGACTCTCGTCAGCCCACTGTGGATTGGTTTCCACTCCAGTAAGCACTTAACAATGCCTTTCTTCAAAATGACAGCCTCATCATCATGTTGCTTCCCTTCCTGAGTATCAAACTGTTACACCTGTTGCTGCCTTTAGCCTGCCAGACCCTGTCCATCTGCTGTCACTGACACCCAGTATGTGGAATTTGTAACAGTGCATTTCTGTAGTTATTTGTGCTAGCTTGCCAGTATTATACTTGGTTCATGCATTCCAAAAAACAATTCTTGATCTTGATGATGTTCAGGGCTTCCTTTACATGGTAGTAGCTTCCTCTCACATTTCAGCCGTGGATACTCAGGAACACTCTTTCACACAGATATAGGATTCTTCATTGCTGTTTCCATAACAACTTTCTTTTGACCAGTCAGGAATTTCAATCCTGAGCTGAAACTCCAAACCTGGAGGCCCAGTGGACCCCTTAGTCTGCTCTCTACCCTTTGAAATGGGTGACCCTACCAAGAGTCAAAGCACAGGGCCCTGACAACATAGCTCTCTAGGTCATTGAAGCATGCAAGCCTTCAAACCCAAAGGCAGGGTTGTGGTTCTCTTAGACTACAAAATGAAAGTAATGATAATAAATAAGTAAGCAATAAATATTGAGAGCGTGAGATGAAGAGTCCCTGAAAGTAAGTCCATAGGTTGTGGGAACATTTCAGTGATGGGGCAAATGAAGTTGAGTGAAGCTATCCCTTTTGGTTCGAACATCTGATGGTTGAGGGGTAATATCTGATCCTGAAACTGGTGGTGTGGGTCCTGAGGCTCCTGTACCTTGTTCCTGAAGACAGCAGCAAAAACAGATTATGTTCTGTGTGTTGAGGGTCCCTGTGGCAAAGTGTCGTATAGAAGAGTGCAATGGTGGAGAGGGCCTTCTTCCTGAGATACTGGGAGGTAAACACTACTTTTTGTAGGATTTTCCTTTTTCTGTGGAGATAGTAAAATAATTCATGTTTCAGTCTGTTTAAATTTTTAATGTTGATTCTCTTGCAGTGCTTCCAATCTGGAATACTATATTCAGTGCTCAGAATGTGATTACCTCTGTACTCCCAACACCTCATCCTACATCTGGTCACATTGCAACCTTCCAATCCCAACATTAAATTCAATTATTTTCAGTAACTTTCTTCCTCTGTTTATATCAGAATACCACCTCTGCTGTAGGTTTCCATTGTAGGTTATCCAGATACAATATTGACTCCACCTTCTCCCTTCACTAATGCCATCTGAGTTGCTTGGGGTTTCCCACAGCCCTGATTTAAATATTATGGCATTTACATGTTTTTTGCTTCCCTTCTCCCTCACTGATGATCTTTATTAACCAATCATGCTTTTATTAACATCTTGTTCATAAACAACATTGGCTTTATCCTGTCAGGGATATTCCCTTTGTTCAGTCACTCCTTCCTCACTTCTTCTCCAATGTAAAAATAATTTCTTTCCCTTGTTATCCAGTTCAGATGAAGGGTCTTTGACTTCAAAGATTAACTGTACTTTTCTTTCTACATGTATTGCCTGGCTGGTTGAGTGTTTCCAGTATACCTTGTTTTTATTTTACATCTTCCACCAACTCTGACAGAAGGTCAGAGTTTAATTCCATTTCCCTCTCCCCATATTCCCTAACCTGTTGAGTATTTCCAGCAATTTCTGTTTCCATTTTAATTCATAAGTGTTTCCTAATTGTATCATGTATACTAGTGCATTCTTTATGATGAATTCCCTAGTGCGACCTTTCTCACACTTTATGCCTTGGGGGAGCCCTTGAGATAATTTTTAGTTCTCAGGGAACTCCTGTATAAAAATTATTATATCTAGAGCTCACGGAACATTAGTGTGATCAGTGAGTTGTAGATGTAATAATCCAAAAATAATTGTCAGAGTTCTTTTGAGTGGAGAATGAATATTTAGTCAACTGTGCTTGAAAAAGAAACAGATAGCTGAGCTAGCTGACCTTTCTTGAAATTATCCTTTATTTTTCTTTCATAAATTTTAAAAACTCAGAAGGCAAACATAATAAATTTCTCAATTCTGGGTGGAACTTGAGATAAGCATGCATGGATTTCACCTTCAATTAAAATGAGACGATATCTGTCCTTGCTCTTGTTGCTTGTTAAGCAAGAAAAAGCTTGCTCACACGTGTAAGAGGTTGAAAACTGTAGCAAAATGTTCATTGCTTTCCTATGAATGGCAGGATATTCTTCTTTCCCAGAAATCCAGAACTTGTCCAGGGGCAGGTCAGTAAATCTCATCTGTGCACTATCAGACTGCAGCTCACAAAGTTCTTCCTCTTCTCTCAAAGTCAAGTTCTCAGGCTGAGCCAAAGATTCAGAGAAAGGGTCCCTCACCAGTCAGACATGTGGGTTGAAAGGAAGGAAAAATACTGTTCAATCTTATTCTGCAGGAAGTTTTCAAAAAGGCTCGAGACTTTCTGATATCCTTCCTTATGGCTGATTTATACTTCTGTGTGGGCTCTATGCCATAGCCTATGCAAGTGGCCTATACCGTTATGAGCATTTATACTTGTGCATTGGTGTGTCTGCATCGCTCTGCATTTCACCGCCAAAACGCCAGTTGGCGGTGGGGTTTCTATGCCACTGTGTTGAGTTTCTTTGTGTATGTAAGGGGTTTCTTCTTTTATGTTACTGCTAAGGCTAATAAAAATGGCTTCTTTGCTATATTATAATAAAAATGGCTTCTCTGTTATGTTAAGTGCTGAGACAGTAGTTCTCTCTAGCAGCTTGTTTGGGTTATAATTATTGATAATGAGAATTGTATTCATTTGCTAACCAATTGGGATAGATGTTATTCTTTCTTGTGTGTCTGTAAGCTATTGTTTTCGCGGTCTTTGGGCAGAATGCGCAATGGCGACAGAGAGAGGAGACGCGATGCTGTAAGCTGGGCAACGGAATGGACCCCGAGTGGGAGTCCGAGGCCCAGGGTCTTTGGCGAGGAGAGGAGACGAGGACAGACTCGAATAGAGCGATTGGTCGATCACTGACGGTGGTCCCATTAGTGGGTTGGCGGAGTTTGGAGGACATCAACTGGAGGAAGGGGGACCTGGTTATGTAAAACCTCCAATGATTTGTGCACGAACTGGTTAATAATTATGACACCTTTTTCTTTTTTCTTAAACAGTTAAACAGTTCTGATTTTGTTCCTTTACTATCTACACAGTCAAAGTAAGGGTTATCAAAGTGTAATCATTGAATTGCATATGGTGTACTGTCTGTTATTTGGTGTGGTGGGGTACATCACACAGCACCTACACAAACTTGATTACAGTTTGGCGGGGCCGAAGGCTGCTTCCCCTAAACAAAAATGAGCTGAGCGAGCCTGAGGTTTACCAGGGGGCTACATGTACTTCAAATAATGGCGACTGAAACTGAGTGCATCATGTTGGAGTTGGAGCTAATAAATGTTGAACAAGAGTTACTTTTATTGAAATTACTGCAACACAGAAGAGAGAAGACATCGGAGGAGATGGTGTGTACGACCATTGAACAGACTGAGGCAGAAGGAGGGTGAATTTTCTGTGCTTGTCCTGCCACTGAGAGACATGGATGAGGAAATGCATTTCAAATATTTTCGGATGTCGGCAGGTAGATTTGATGATTTGGTTCATCGTCTCCAACCATTTATTTAGCATCAGTGTACGCACAGTATGCCTATGGACATTACTCAGAGACTAGCAATCACCATTCGAGTATTAGCTTCAAGTGGAAGTAACCGGAAATGTGTAGGAGGAAATGTGATGCTACCAAGCAGACCAATCACAGTTGTTGCAGTCTGCGTCGCCGCAACGCGCAGTTACATTTTTGGAGAGGTGCGCGTCAGGCTACGGCATAGGGTGTGCGGCTACGCCGTACCTACGGCGTAGATTCGACACAGAAGTATAAATTGGCCTTTACTCTCAAGCCCAAGCAGCAATGGAAACATTTCAAGATTTCCTTTTACAGCATGATTTTTCCAAAGATTCCGTTTCCTTTTAAATCCAAGAATCTTGTCATTTGAAGTCAAAACATTTTCTCCAGGGCCTTGCAGACACTTGTTCAACTGGTTCATATGATGAAAAATGTCTGTTAACTGGGCTAGTTTCTGCAGCCATTCTTCATCTTCAAAGCTCTTAGCAGAATCTGGCCTACTATTTTCTTGAAAGTCCTCCTGCAATTCACCTTTCAGTTCTTGAAGGTACTCCTGCAATGCACCTTTCAGTTCCAACACCCTGTTGAGAACTCTTCCTCTGCTAAGCCACCAGGTTTCTGTATGCAGCAGGAGATTGGTGTGCTCTTTGTCCAGGTTTTCACACAGTTTTTTAGACATTCTTGAGTGAGCTGGTCTTAAACTACTAAATAACTTGCTTCTGTGAGCAGGTGGCCAAGTGGTTAAGGCATTGGACCAGCTACCTGAAGGTCGTGAGTTCGAGCCCCAGCCGAGGAAACATGTTGTGTCCTTGAGCAAGGCACTTAATCACACATTGCTCTGCGATGACACTGGTGCCAAGCTGTATGGGTCCTAATGCCCTTCCCTTGGACAACATTGGTGTCGTGGAGAGGGGAGACTTGCAGCATGGGCAACTGCTGATCTTCCATACAACCTTGCCCAGGCCTGCACCCTGGAGAGTGAAGACTTTCTAGGTGCAGGTCCGTGGTCTCGCAAGACTAATGGATGCCTTTAAACTTGCTTCCTGAGTCTTCTTATTGACTCTGACATTATTTTTTTAACATGTCATATGGCTGAGATTTATAGTTAAGTGTCTTCTCAGTTTTGCTGAAGTCATTGCTACATTTGGAAGTTGTTTGCCACAGACCAGGCACAATAGAATAGGACAATTTGGATCACCAGTCCATGTAAAACCCATTGATAAGTAGCTTTCATTGTAAAGATATGGTACTGGCTGATTACTTTAGTTCCACCCACTGCTTCTGTGTTCAGGACCCAGAAGAGGCTGGTGAACTTGGGCAACAGGAGGCGTTGGGTCTCTGCAGCGGTCGTGAGTCTTCCAATCGCAGAGGGCAGTCAGTCATTGGTGTGTGTGCACCCAGCTGTCGGATCTCTGCCTCAGGACCCTGCAGAGATACCTGTACAGTAACCACCCTGTCAGATGGGGACATTGCCTGCAGGAGGGCATGTGGCTTCCAGTTCATAGCATCAGCTGTGTCGCTTTGAGGGAACTGCCTCACTTTTACCGAGAGCTGTTGAGGGTATGGGGTCTAGTCTCGTCCAGACGGGGTGCTCCTGTGTATGTGGGGGACTGTGCTCTAGCTGTGAGGGGCACTGGTCTGCATCCTCTCACAGCAGATGTCGAGGGGGCTCGTGGAAGTAGAGGTTTTGGCTGCACCACTGCCTGGTGGGCCAGAGTGCTTGTTGGACCCAGACCTTGGGATACCACGTAGGAGAGGGTCCCACACAATATGAGGCATCTCATGGGGATGCCCACCATGTTCTTCCATGATGCTTCAAAGTGTTTCTTGCACAGCATTTACTTCCTTGCCTTTGTCTACTGACCAAACTTACCTTGGCTGTCTGTTTTCACTATCTGGCAGTGGAGGAAGTTTCCAGTGAAAATCTCTTTATGCAAGGGTCCTTTCCCTGCATAATGGGATTGATCTGGGCCGGAAGGTGTTTCATCGGGTAGTGCCGGGCAACAGGCTTTTAAGCAGGTTCACTGACACCCTGTCCTGTCCATTCTGTGGTGGGAGGAGTCAGTGTTCCAGGCTTATATGGAGTGTCAGTGCTTGCAGCCCCTGTTTGAGTATCCAGAGGGGCTGCTGCTCAGGTTCTGGTTGCAATTCAGCCCCGCACTCCTTATATACAGGCCCCCAGTACGGAAGGGGCGGGTCACGAGGAGGGTCTACTGGTGGGCTTGCTCCTGGGCCTGGCCAAGATGGCTATTCATGGGTCCAAGCCGCAGAAAGTCGAGGGCTCTGCCCGGGCCGACTGCCTGCCCCTCTTCTGAGCATGCGTTCCTGCCCAGTTGTCCTTGGCGAGGGAGCCTGCGGTCACAACAGGTAGAGCAGGGGATTTCCGGGAGCAGTGGGCCCCCAGGGAATTGACTGTTTTACAGACAGTGGTAATCGTATTTTAATTTGAATTTATTCACTGTCTTGTATATGTTTGTACTTTATGTATTTGTTGTATAAATAATCTTTCATAGTTTGGTAAAAAAAATGTACTTTTTTGTATCTGTTGTTGCGCTAGTGTAGTGAAGTGACTCAGAAGATTGCAATTCTTCATCACTAACCTTATCAGAATTGTCCGTAGGCCTAGGCCTAGAACCCTTCTCTTCCAACTCACACTCCCTCTTCAGAAATCCACACTGGGCTGACTTTAGAATGAAAATTTCCTCCCAGTTTTCTAGTACACTGGAAACATGACAAAATCTGCAGATGCTGGAAATTCAAGCAACACACACAAAGTACTGGTGGAATTCAACAGGCCAGGCAGCATCTATAGGAAGAAGTACAGCCAACGTTTTGGCCCGAAACGTTGACTGTACTTCTTTCAATAGATGCTGCCTGGCCTGCTGCGTTCCACCAGCACTTTGAGTGTGTTTCTTATACACCGATAGTTGGTTTGCTCCCTTAAGACAGTTGGCAGTGTGAGCAGGTGAATTTGGGGAGGTAATTCGCGAGGGAGAGCCTGACATCACGGCCCAAGTTGTGCGAGTCCATTCAATGCTCGGAAAGCGCACTTCATGCTCCTAATCAGCCTACCGTTCTCCCTTACATGCAATAGAGCACTTGCCAATTATCAGCATACTATGCTCCCTCTCCGTGCAATAAAACGTTCAGCAATTATCAGCCTACCGATCTCCCCCTATCCAATACAGTGCCCAGCAAATATCAGTTTACTGACTTCCCCACGGTGCAATACAGTGCCCACCAACTATCAGTCTACTGTCTTCCCCACGGTACAATAAAGTTCTCACCAATTATCAGTCTACTATCTTCGCCACGGTGAAATACAGTGCCCACCAATTATCAGTCAACTGTCTTCCCCACGGTGCAATACAGTTCTCAGCAATTATCAGTCTACTGTCTTTCCCACAGTGCAATACAGTGCTCACCAATTATCAGTCTACTGTCTCCCACAGAGTGTAAAACAGGGCCCACCAATTATCAGTCTACTGTCTTCCCCACGGTGCAATACAGTTCTCAGCAATTATCAGTCTACTGTCTTTCCCACAGTGCAATACAGTGCTCACCAATTATCAGTCTACTGTCTTCCCAATGGTGCAATACAGTGCCCACCAATTATCAGTCCACTGTCTTCCCACGGTGCAATACAATTCTCATCAATTATCATTCTACTATCTTCCACACGGTGCAATACAGTGCCCTCCAAATATCAGTGTACTGTCTTCCCAACGGTGCAAAACAGTTCTCACCAATTATCAGTCTACTGTCTTCTCCACAGTGCAATACAGTTATCACCAATTTTCAGTCTACTGTCTTCCCCACGATGCAATACAGTTCTCACCAATTATCAATCAACTGTCTTCCGCTCGGTGCAATACAGTGCTCAACAATTATCAGTCTACTGTCTTCCCCACAGTGCGATACAGTTCTTAGCAATTATCAGTCTACTGTTTTTACCCACGGTGCAATACAGTTCTCACCAATTATCAGTCTACTGTCTTCCCCATGGTGCAATACAGTCCCAACAATTATCAGTCTACTGTCTTCCCCACGGTGCAATACAGAGCCCTCCAATTATCAGTCTACATTCTTCCCCACGGTTTAATACAGTGCTCACCAGTTATCAGTATACTGTCTTCCCCAAGGTGTTATACAGTGCTCACCAATTACCCGTCTACTATCTTCCCACGGTGCAATACAGTGCCCACCAATTATCAGTCCACTGTCTTCCCCACGGTGCAATAGAGTTCTCACCAATTATCAGTCTACTGTCTTCCCCACGGTGCAATACAGTGCCCTCCAAATACCAGTCTACTGTCTTCCCCACGGTGCGATACGGTGCTCTCCAATTATCAGTCTACTATGTTCCCCACGGTGCAATACAGTTCTCACCAATTATCAGTCTACTGCCTTCCCAACGGTGCAAAGCAGTTCTCACTAATTATCAGTCTACTGTCTTCCCCACGGTGCTATACAGTGCCCACCAATTATCAGCCTACTGTCTTCCCAAAGGTGCAATACAGTGCCCTCCAATTATCAGTCTACTGTCTTCCCAACGGTGCAATACAGTGCTCACCAATTATCAGTCTACTGCCTTCCCAACGGTGCAAAGCAGTTCTCACTAATTATCAGTCTACTGTCTTCCCCACGGTGCAATACAGTGCCCACCAATTATCAGTCCACTGTCTTCCCCACGGTGCAATAGAGTTCTCACCAATTATCAGTCTACTGTCTTCCCCTCGGTGCAATACAGTGCCCTCCAAATACCAGTCTACTGTCTTCCCCACGGTGCGATACGGTGCTCTCCAATTATCAGTCTACTATGTTCCCCACGGTGCAATACAGTTCTCACCAATTATCAGTCTACTGTCTTCCCAACGGTGCAATACAGTGCTCACCAATTATCAGTCTACTGCCTTCCCAACGGTGCAAAGCAGTTCTCACTAATTATCAGTCTACTGTCTTCCCCACGGTGCTATACAGTGCCCACCAATTATCAGCCTACTGTCTTCCCAAAGGTGCAATACAGTGCCCTCCAATTATCAGTCTACTGTCTTCCCCACGGTGCAATACAGTTCTCACCAATTATCAGTGTACTGTCTTCCCTATGGTGCAATACAGAGCCCTCCAATTATCAGTCTGCTGTCTTTCCCTCGGTGCAATACAGTTCTCACCAATTATCAGTCTACTGTCGTCCCAACGGTGTAATACAGTGCTCAGCTATTATCAGTCTACTGTCCTCTACGCGGTGCAATACAGTGCCCTCCAATTCTCAGTCTACTTTCTTCCCCACAGTGCAAAAAAGTGCCCTCCAATTATCAGTCTACTATCTTCCTTACGGTGCAATACAGTTCTCACCAATGATCAGTCGACTGTCTTCACAATGGTGCAATACATTGCCAACCAACTATCAGTCTACTGTCTTCCCCAAGGTGCAATACAGTTCTCAATTATCAACCTACTGTCTTCACAACGGTGCAATACAGAGCCCTCGTATTATCAGTCTGCTATCTTCCCAACGATGCACTACAGTTCTCACCAATTATCAGTCTACTGTCTTCCCCACAATGCAATACACTTCGCACCAATTATCAGTATATTGTCTTCCCCATGGTGCAATACAGTTCTCACCAATTATCAGTCTACTGTCTTCCCAACAGTGCAAAGCACTTCTCACTAATTATCAATCTACTGTCATCCCCACGGTGTAATACACTTCTCACCAATTATCAGTCTACTGTCTTCCACACAGTTGAATACAGTTCTCACTAATTATCAGTCCACTGTCTTCGCCATGGTGCAATACATTTCTCACCAATGATCATCCTCTTGTCTTCCCAATGGTGCAATAGAGTGCCCTCCAATTATCAGTCTGCTATCTTCCTGACAGTGCAAAAAAGTGACCTCCAATTATCAGACTACTATCTTCCCCACAGTGCAATGCTGTTCTCACCAATTATCAGTCCACTGTCTTCCCCACAGTGCAATACGGTTCTCACCAATTATAAGTCTACTGCCTTTCCCCATGGTGCAATACACTGCCCACCAATTATCAGTCTACTGTCTTACCCCCTGTGCAATACAGTTCTCACCAAATATCAGTCTACTGTCTTCCCCACGGTGCAATACCGTGCTCACCAATTATCAGTCAACTGCTTTCCCAATGGTGCAAAGCAGTTCACACTAATTATCAGTCTACTGTCTTCCCCACGGTGCAATACAGTGCCCACAATTATCAGTCTACTGTATTCCCTACCGTGCAATACAGTTCTCACCAATTATCTGTCTACTGTCTTTCCCCATGGTGCAATACAGTTCTCACCAATTATCAATCTACTGTCTTCCCCATGGTGCAATACAGTGCTCACCAATCATCAGTCTACTGTCTTCCCAATGGTGCAATACAGTTCTTATCAATTATCAATCCACTGTCTTTACAACGGTGTAATACAAATCCCTCTAATTATCAGTCTGCCATCTTCCTCACAATGCAATTCAGTGCCCTCCAATTATCAGTCTACTGTTCCACACGGTATAATACAGTTCTCACCAATTATCAGTCGACTGTCTTTACAACAGTGCAATGCAGTGCTCACCAATTAACAGTCGACTGTCTTCCCAACGGTGCAATACAGTGCCCACCAATTACAGGTCTACTGTCTTCACAACAGTGCAAAAAAATGCCCTCCGTGTCCTCCCCACGGTGCAATACAGTTCACACCAATGAGCAGTCTACTATCTTCCCCACCGTGCAAGACAGTTCTCACCAATTATCAGTCTACTGCCTTCCCAACGGTGCAAAGCAGTTCTCACTAATTATCAGTCTACTGTCTTCCCCACGGTGCAATACAGTGCCCACAATTATCAGTCTACTGTCTTCCCTACCATGCAATACAGTTCTCACCAATTATCTGTCTGCTGTCCTTCCCCATGGTGCAATACAGTTCTCACCAATTATCAGTCTACTGTCTTCCCCACGGTGCAATACAGTGCTCACCAATTATCAGTCTACTTGTTTCCCAACGGTGCAATACAGTGCCCACCAATAATCAGTCTACTGTCTTCCCCACGGTGCAATACAGTTCTCACCCATTATCAGTCTACTGTCTTCCCCGCGGTGCAATACAGTGCACTCCAATGATCAGTCTACTGTCTTCCCAATGGTGCAATACAGTTCTTATCAATTATCAATCCACTGTCTTTACAACGGTGCAATACAAATCCCTCTAATTATCAGTCTGCCATCTTCCTCACAATGCAATTCAGTGCCCTCCAATTATCAGTCTGTCTTCCACATGGTATAATACAGTTCTCACCAATTATCTGTCTACTGTCTTCCCCCGGTGCAATACAGTGCCCACCAATTATCAGTCTACTGTCTTCCCCAGGGTGCAATACAGTTCTCACCAATTATCAGTCTATTGCCTTCCCCACGGTGCAGTACAGTGCTTACCAATTATCAGTCTACTGTCCCCAACAAAGTGCAATACATTTGTCACCAATTATCAGTCTACTTTCTTCCCCACGGTGCAATAGAGTGCTCACCAACTATTAGTCTACTGCCTTCACCACGGTGCAATACAGTTCACACCAATTATCAGTCTACTGTCTACCCCACGGTGCAATACAGTGCTCACTAATTATCAGTCTACTGTCTTCCCCACGGTGCAATACAGGTATCACCAATTATCAGACTACTGTCTTTTCCTCGGTGCAATACAGTTCTCACCAATTATTAGTCTACAGTCTTCCCCACAGTGCAAAAAAGTGCCCTCCAACTATCAGTCTACTGTGTTCCCCACGGTGCAATACAGTGCCTTCCAATTATCAGTCTACTGTCTTCCCAACAGTGCAATACATTGTCCACCAATTATCAGTCTTCTGTCTTCCCCACGGTGCAATGCAGTGCTGACCAACTATCAGTCCACTGTCTTCCCAACGGTGCAAAGCAGTTCTCACTAATGATCAGTCTACTGCCTTCCCCACGGTGCAATACAGTGCCCACCAATTATCAGTCTACTGTCTTCCCCACGGTACAATACAGTTCTCACTAATTATCAGTCGACTGTCTTTCCAACGGTGCAATGCAGTGCTCTCCAATTATCAGTCTACTATCTTCCCCACTGTGCAATACATTTCTCACCAATTATCTGTCTGCTGTCCTTCCCCATGGTGCAATACAGTTCTCACCAATTATCAGTCTACTGTCTTCCCTGACTCCCGGGGTCAGACACAGAGAGGAGCTGTGCTGACTGAGCTGGGAGAAATCGAGGCAAAACTACTGGATAAAGTTCGTGGAATACTTTGGAGGTGGCTCTAAAAGTCTCTTGAACAATCGAGTGAGTGACGGCGCTGGTGAAGAAACTCGGTGTGCAGTTTTACTGCCGGTTTGGGCTGGGTTTGTTGGCGGCTGCTAACTGCATAGCTCTCAGCTGCGGCCGCTGGCAACTCGCCAGGAAGCCGGTTCGCTCCAAAACCGGAGGCAAACGCCGTCGTTCCCCCCATTGACAGCGGGGTAACGTTCCTCCTCCATTGTTTTTCCTGATTTTCGTCCGGTGTTGGTGCCGAAGCATCTGGAAGGACGTTTCGGCCTCTCCCGGCCTGGGTCTCTGCAAGTCCGACGGAGCCTTTCCTGGCGTCGAGCCAGCGAGGAACTGTCGACTGCAAACTTTCCCGGCCAGTTATTCGACTCGTTCCAGGACTTCTAACCGGCACCGCTGTAGGATTCTCGGACTGGAAAGAGCGCCAGCATGCCGGACCGGTCTCCAGGGAGTCGCGGGCCTTCGGGGAGTTACGCAAGGGCGGCTGCCTCCCCGGCCTCGGACAACGCCCTGTTTCGGTCGGTGAAGGTGGAACGTGGGGTGCAATGTATTTTGCGCCCTGGAATGACACTAGAAAAGTGTACGGAGGCAATGGAGGACCTTGTTGGGAAAGGTGGTATTCTGGCCACCGAGAAGGAGTTTGGAAAGGCGGTGTTTTATCTGGTGAATGAAGAGCTAGTGCACCGGGCCCTAAGCAGGGGAGTCACGGTAGACAACATCTTTTTACCTATGGAGCTGGTGACGGCCCCCACGCAACGTATCGTGCTTGGGCATGTTAAGCCTTTCATTCCAAATGAGGACTTGCTTCCCCTACTGGCCCGTTTAGGGCAAGTAAGGTCGGAGATCACTGCCATCCGACACAAATTTAAGAGACGCACCCTCCGCACCGTAATCTCTTTCCGGCGTCAGGTATTCATGCAGCTGGAAAGGGAGGACGATGTTGAGGGCCGGTTTACTGTCCGGCATGAGGGAGTGGATTATCAGGTGTACTGGAGCTCCGAGCGCCCGCGGTGCCATGCGTGCAGGGGGGTGGGGCACTTTCGGAGGGACTGTCCTGCCGGCCGGAACCCGAGGGAGCCCATTTCGGGCACCAGTGCCCCAGCTACCTCTGCCCCTGATCCTACTCCTGCACGTGCATCTGCGCCTGCATCTGACCCTGCCCCCGCCCGTAATCCTGCCCCAGCCCCTCACCCTGCCCCTACCCCTACCTCTACTCCTACGGTTGGGTCGGTCCCTGCTCCTCTCCCTGTGGTTCGGGTGGGGGACGGGGTGGAGTCTGTGCGGAGTAAGAAGGCAAAGGGGAAATCCAAACACAGTAAGAAGCGGGCCTTTGAGGCTGCAGAGCTCACGCCCATTTCGCCTGAAGTGGAGCGTGGGGCTCGGGGAGGTGCGCTAGCAGACGGGGCGATGGAAACAGAGAGCGCCGCCCCATCGGTGAAGCCTGCACCTGTGTGCTCCTCCGGTGTGAAGAGGAGAAGGGAACGTTCCCGCAAGAGGGCAGGGGATGTAGATGCGGAGGAGTCCCAGGAAGGGGTGGGAATCCGGGTAGGGGTTGGTTCTAAACCTGAGTCCCCAGATGTAGCCACCAGTCCTGGGGAAGATGGTGTGGTTGTGCAAATAGCTTGTGATAGCCCTGTTTGCACCAATGAGGCAGCCCTGGAGGCCTCCACCCAGGACCTACAAGTCAGCGCCTCTCTGGAGGCCAGTGTACCGAATAATGTAAGAGGAGACGAGACAAAGCGCTCTCATTCTCAGCACCAGGCTGCTTGTGAATCCCTTGGACCAAAGGTGCCGGGTTCCCCTCTATGCCTGCCCCCTGGGGAGGGCGTTTTTCTGTGCACGTCGACCCCAGCAATTAATGACTTGCAGGGAGTCCCTGGGGATTGTCCCTCCACTGTCGCAAATGTGGATGAGGCTGATGCGACGGTGGAGCGGGCAGGTAAGAGCGAGGTGCCCGCTGCGCGGTATGGGTCACAAGCGCAGCCATCTTTTGGAACATGCGGGGAGGCCGATGGGGATTCTGTCTGCAGTGACGGGTTGGAGGGGGACTCTTTCGATAGTGAAATAATGGACATCCTCACCCCTCCTGAGAAGTCCCCATTGATACCTGTAGAGGAAATTAAGCATTTTATTCTTACCTCTGAGGGTGCCAAGCACCGGCCTCAACTAGCCTCGCTACGCTGGCCCAGCATGCCGAGGCTGGTGAGGTCCCTGCGAGTCATCCTCGGACGAAAGGGAAAGAGGAATGCGGTGGCGGGGAACGACAGACGGCAACTAAAATCCTTCCTAGATGACCTAGTAAGAGACATTAGAGGGAGAAGCAGCCTCGCTCCTACGGGGGATGGTGGGTCACAGGGTGTCGCTGGTACCGCTCGAGCCCGGAAGGCAAAAAGTAACCTTGCTTTCTTTCCGGACAGTGTGGTGGAGGGCGCCTCCGCTCTCACCGAAATGGGCACAGCTGCTGAGACCTAGTGTGCTCCCGCCATGAAGCTTACCATAGCTAGTCTCAACGTAAACGGCAGCAGGGGTCCTCTTCGCAGGCATAACAATCTCTCAGCCCTCAGGGATGGGCGGTATACGGTGAGTTTCCTGCAGGAAACCCATACCATCCCTGGGGATGATTCTGCTTGGCTCCTGGAGTGGCGGGGCGGGGTCTACATGAGTCACCTCAGCTCCATTTCTAGCGGGGTGGCGATCCTGTTGGCCCCGACCTTCCAGCCAGTAATTGAAAGAGTCCAGGACGTTGTGCCCGGCCGTCTGCTCCACCTGGTTGTGCGCCTGGATGGCGTACCATTGCATTTTATCAATGTGTATGCTCCCAGGCGCGGTGTGATGCAGACGCGCCTATTCTGCCAGCTGTCCACCCTGCTGAGCTCCATCGATCCTGGGGATTGCGTCATCCTCGGGGGAGATTTCAATTGTACCCTCGAGGCGGAGGACCGTTCGGGCCTCCAACGCGACCCAGCATCGGCAAAAAAGTTAAAGGAGCTAGTCGGCTCCTTTGACTTGGTGGACAGCTGGCGGAATCTTCACCCCAACTCTAGCGCCTTCTCGAGAAGGTCTAGAGAAGGAGGTTCCAGGATAGACCGCATTTACATCTCTCGGGCCTACGTCTCCCGCGTGTCGGCGTCCTCCATGCAGCCGGTGTCGTGCTCGGATCATCACCTTGTGTGGATGGAATTTATTCCACTACACCCTCGGGTGGGATCCGGGTACTGGCATTTTAACAACCGGCTGCTGGAGGACAGCCGATTCCGGGATTCGTTCCGAGCTTTCTGGGTCTCCTGGAAGGAGAGGCGAAGAGATTTCTGCTCCCTACGGCTATGGTGGGATGTGGGCAAAGCCCACATCCGGTTTTTATGTCGGGAGTACACTAGGGGGTCGACAAAGAGGCGGAGCTCTGAGGTTGAGCGGCTTGAGAGAGCGTTGCTTGACCTGGAGTCCCGCCTCGGTCCAACCGCTGGAGACCAACAGCTGTGGCAGGAATACCAGGAGAAGAAGGACGCACTAAGGAACCTGCAGCTTCAGCAGTCCCGAGGTGCGTACGTGAGGTCACGGATCCAAATGCTGCAGGATTTGGACCGTGGCTCACCCTTCTTCTACTCGTTGGAAAGGTGGCGGGGAGTTCAAAAGCAGCTAGTGGAGCTGCTGGCTGCCGATGGCTCCTCCATCACGGACCCTGATGGAATTAACAACGAGGTCCGTTCTTTCTATCGGTCCTTATTCTCGCCTGATCCGTCAAATGCGGAGGCGTGTAATGAGGTCTGGGAGGATTTGCCGAAGGTCAGCCCAGAGGACGCAGTGCGTCTGGATGCCCCCCTGACTCGGGAGGAGCTGTCCACTGCCCTTCGGCAACTCCGGAGGGGCAAGTCCCCTGGTTTGGATGGACTGAGTGTTGAGTTTTATCAGGCTTTTTGGGATGTCCTGGGGGATGATTACAGCCTTGTCCTAGGGGAGAGCCTAGCCACTGGAGAAATGCCCCTCTCATGGCGGAGAGCTGTTGTGGTCCTACTGCCCAAGAAGGGAGACCTCCGCCTGCTAAAGAACTGGCGGCCGGTCTCCCTCTTGTGCGTGGACTACAAGATCTTCGCCCGGGCAATGGCCAACCGTCTGGGTTCGGTAATTGGACAGGTGGTCCATCCTGACCAATCTTATACAGTCCCGGGCCGCTCCATCCAGGACAATGTCCACCTAGTACGGGACCTGATCCACCTACTCCAGGAGACTGGGACCCCGGCAGCGTTTCTTTCTCTTGACCAGGAGAAGGCTTTTGACCGGGTGGACCACAGTTTCCTGGTGGGCACCCTGCAGGCTTTTGGGCTCGGACCACACTTTGTGGCCCGAGTTCGGCTCCTGTACTCTGCCGCAGAGTGCCTAGTTAAAATTAATGGATCATTGACAGGACCTATCCACTTCCGAAGAGGAGTGTGTCAAGGGTGCCCCATGTCCGGTCAACTGTATGCGATCTGTGTCGAGCCATTCCTCGGCCTTCTTCGGCGAAGGCTGACAGGTCTGGTTCTGCGCGAACCGGACATGGGGGTCGTCCTCTCGGCCTACGCCGATGACGTACTCCTCATGATGACAGACCCCTGTGACCTGCGGAGGATGCGCGAGTGCCAAGATGTTTTCTCGGCGGCATCCTCCGCCAGGATCAACTGGGCGAAATGTTCCGGACTCTTAGTAGGCCAGTGGCAGGTGGACTCCCTGCCGGAGGAGATGAGAGCTTTTGAGTGGAGCACCAGACGTCTTCTCTATCTGGGAGTCTACCTGAGTCCTTCTGGGGAGACCTGGCTGGCGAACTGGCAGGACCTGGAGACAAAGGTCATGGCCCGGCTAGGGCGCTGGTCAGGCCTTCTCAGGGTGCTTTCCTATCGAGGCAGGGTGGTGGTCATAAACCAGCTGGTGGCCTCCATGTTGTGGTACCGGATGGTCACCTTGGCCCCCCCTGCCCCTTTTGTCGCAAGAATGCAGAGGAAGCTAGTGGACTTCTTCTGGGGAAACAGGAAGCACTGGGTCTCTGCAGCGGTTCTGAGTCTCCCAGAAGGAGAGGGCGGACAGTCGCTGGTGTGTGTACGCACACGACTGGCGGCTCTCCGCCTCAGGACGCTGCAGAGATTCCTGTACGCCGAGCACCCTCCCAGGTGGCACGTGTTGGCGACTTTCTTCCTCCGGAGGGGCTGCTGTCTTGCCGAAGATATGCAGCTACCACCGGCGGGCGTCAGCCGTGCTGCTTTGCAGAGGCTGCCCGGCTTCTATCAGGACCTACTGAGAGTCTGGAACATGGTTGCCTCAGGCCGGGAATCCCCTCCTCTGGCAGAGGGCGGGGTCCTGGCCGACCCTTGCCCTGTCTCAACGGATGTCAGTGCGGCTCAGGTGTGTGGAACGACTCGGGCTGAGCTGCTCGTCGGGCCCAGGCCCCGCAGCCTTACCCGAGAGACGAATCCACACAACTTGAGCCGTCTTTCATCAACACCCACAATCCCATTTAGGGATGCAGGCAGGAGGTACCTTTATGGGCTGCTGCTCCACACCCTCCACTTCCTAGCATTTGTCCACCGTCCCGACACGCCATGGCGGTCGGTCTTTCCACCTGGAGGTGAGGGGGGTCCCCAGTGGAAGACCCTCTACAAGGGAGTCCTTCCCATGCACCTTGGGGATCTCGGCTGGAGGGTGCTGCATAAAGCGGTGCCCTGCAATAAGTTCTTTAGTTTGTACACGGATCTCCCAGCCGCGTGTCACTTCTGCGGGCTGGAGGAGACCGTGTACCATATGTACGTGGAGTGTGTGAGGCTGCAGCCCCTTTTCGCGTATTTGCGTGGGCTGCTTCTCGCCTTCTGGTTGCATTTCAGTCCCACCCTATTCATATATGGTCATCCAGTAAGGAGGGGGGCACAGAGGGATGAGGATGTCCTTGTCAACTTGCTCCTGGGGCTGGCGAAAATTGCCATCCGTGGCTCCTGGAAAAGGGTGGCAGGAGGTTCTCCCCGGGCGGACTGCCTGGCTATGTTTAGGGGGTATGTTCCAGCCCGGGTGAACATTGAAAAGGAATACGCACAGTCCACGGCGACCGTCGAGATGTTCCGGGACCGTTGGGCTCCGCGGGGTGTAAATGCCATCATTGACGAGGATGGCAATATATTGGTTTAACATGTATTGTCTGTTTGTAGTGTAGTAAATGTGTTATTCACTGGGTTTGTAAATATTGTATGGCACCGACATTTGTAATAAAGAATTTTGTTTAAAAAAAAAAAAAAAAAAAAAAAAATCAGTCTACTGTCTTCCCCACGGTGCAATACAGTTCTCACCAATTATCAGTCTACTGTCTTTCCCCATGGTGCAATACAGTTCTCACCAATTATCAGTCTACTGTCTTCCCCACGGTGCAATACAGTGCCCACCAATTATCAGTGTACTGTCTTCCCAATAGTGCAAAACAGTTCACACCAATTATCAGTCTACTGTCTTCCCAACGGTGCAATACAGTGCTCACCAATTATCAGTCTACTGTCTTCCCCACGGTGCAATACAGTGTCCACCAATTATCAGTCTACTGTCTTCCCCACGGTACAATACAGTTCTCACTAATTATCAGTCTACTGTCTTCCCCACGGTGCAATACAGTGCCCACCAATTATCAGTCTACTGTCTTACCCACCGTGCAATACAGTTCTCACCAAATATCAGTCTACTGCCTTCCCCACGGTGCAGTACTGTGCTCACCAATTATCAGTCTACTGCTTTCCCAATGGTGCAAAGCAGTTCTCACTAATTATCAGTCTACTGTCTTCCCCACGGTGCAATACAGTGCCCACAATTATCAGTCTACTGTCTTCCCTACCATGCAATACAGTTCTCACCAATTATCTGTCTGCTGTCCTTCCCCATGGTGCAATACAGTTCTCACCAATTATCAGTCTACTGTCTTCCCCACGGTGCAATACAGTTCTCACCAATTATCAGTCTACTGTCTTCCCCACGGTGCAATACAGTTCTCACCCATTATCAGTCTACTGTCTTCCCCGCGGTGCAATACAGTGCACTCCAATGATCAGTCCACTGTCTTCCCAATGGTGCAATACAGTTCTTATCAATTATCAATCCACTGTCTTTACAACGGTGCAATACAAATCCCTCTAATTATCAGTCTGCCATCTTCCTCACAATGCAGTTCAGTGCCCTCCAATTATCAGTCTACTGTCTTCCACATGGTATAATACAGTTCTCACCAATTATCAGTCCACTGTCTTTCCAACAGTGCAATACATTGCCCACCAATTATCAGTCTACTGTCTTCCCCATGGTGCAATACAGTGCTGACCAACTATCAGTCCACTGTCTTCACAACGGTGCAATACAGTGCTCACCAATTATCAGTCTACTGTCCTCCCCACAGTGCAATACAGTGCCCACCATTTATCAGTCCACTGTCTTCCCAACGGTGCAAAAAAGTGCCCTGCAATTATCAGTCTAATGACTTCCCCACGGTGCAATACAGTGCCCTGCAATTATCAGTCTAATGTCTTCCCCACGGTGCAATACAGTGCCTTCCAATTATCAGTCTACTGTCTTCCCAACGGTGCAATACATTGCCCACCAATTATCAGTCTACTGCCTTCCCAACGGTGCAAAGCAGTTCTCACTAATTATTAGTCTACTGTCTTCCCCATGGTGCAATACATTGCCCACCAATTATCAGTCTACTGTCTTCCCCACCGAGCAATACAGTTCTCACCAATTATCCGTCTACTATCCTTCCCCATGGTGCAATGCAGTTCTCACTAATTATCAGTCGACTGTCTTTCCAACGGTGTAATGCAGTGCTCTCCAATTATCAGTCTACTATCTTCCCCACTGTGCAATACATTTCTCACCAAATATCAGTCTACTGTCTTCCCCACGGTGCTATACAGTGCTCACCAATCATCAGTCTACTGTCTCCCACAGAGTGTAATACAGTTCTCACCCATTATCAGTCTACTGTCTTCCCCAAGGTGCAATACAGTGCTACCAATTATCAGTCCACTGTCCTCTCCAGAGTGCAAAAAAGTGCCCTACAATTATCAGTCAACTGTCTTCGCCACGGTGCAATTCCACTCTCACCAATTATCAGTCTACTGTCTTCCCTAAGGTGCAATACAGTTCTCACCAAATATCAGTCTACTGTCTTCCCCACGGTGCAATAGAATGCCAACCAATTATCAGACTACTGTTTTCCCCACGGTGCAATACAGTGCCCTCCAATTATCGGTCTACTATCTTCCCCACGGTGCAATACAGTTCTCACCAATTATCAGAGTACTGTCTTCCCCACGGTACAATACAGTTCTCACCAATTATCAGTCTACTGTCTTCCCAATGGTGCAATACAGTGCCCACCAATTATCAGTCTACTGTCTTACCCACCGTGCAATACAGTTCTCACCAATTATCTGTCTACTGTCTTTCCCCATGGTGCAATACAGTTCTCACCAAATATCAGTTTACTGTCTTCCCTACGGTACAATAGAGTGCTCACCAATTATCAGTGTACTGTCTTCCCAAGAGTGCAAAACAGTTCACACCAATTATCAGTCTACTGTCTTCCCCGCAGTGCAATACAGTGCCCACCAATTATCAGTCTACTGTCTTCCCCACGGTACAATACAGTTCTCAGTAATTATCAGTCTACTGTCTTTCCAACAGTGCAATGCAGTGCTCTCCAATTATCAGTCTACTATCTTCCCCACTGTGCAATACATTTCTCATCGAATATCAGTCTACTGTCTTCCCCACGGTGCAATACAGTTCTCACCAATTATCAGTCTACTGTCTTCCCCACGGTGCAATACAGTGCCCAACAATTATCAGTCTACTGCTTTCCCAATGGTGCAAAGCAGTTCTCACTAATTATCAGTCTACTGTCTTCCCCATGATAAATACAGTTATCACCAATTATCAGTACACTGTCTTCCCTACAGTGCAATGCAGTGCCCACCAATTATCCAGTCTGCTGTCTTCCCAACGGTGCAGTACAGTGCTCACCAATTCTCAGTCTACTGTCTTTCCACATGCTGCAATACAGTTCTCAACAATTATCAGTCGACTGCCTTCCCCACTTTGCAATAAATTGCCCTCCAATTATCAGTCTACAGTCTTCCCCACGGTACAATAAAGTTCACACAAATTATAGGTCAACTGTCTTCCCAACGGTACAATACAGTGCCCTCCAATTATCAGTCTACTATCTTCCCCACGGTGTAATAACATTCTCACCAATTACCTGTCTTCTGTCTTCCCTATGGGGCAATACAGTGCCCTCCAATTATCAGTCTACTATCTCCCCCACGGTGCAATACAGTTCTCACCAATTATCAGTCAATTGTCTTCCCCACGGTGCAATACAGTGCCAATCAATTATCAGTCCACTGTCTTCCCAACGGTGCAAAAAAGTGCCCTGCAATTATCAGTCTACTGTCTTCCCCACGGTGCAATACATTGTACATCAATTATCAGTCTACTGTCTTCCCAACGGTGCAATACATTGTACATCAATTATCAGTCTACTGTCTTCCCAACGGTGAAATACAGTGCTCACCAATTATCAGACTACTGTCTTTCCCTCGGTGCAATACAGTTCTCACCAATTATTAGTCTACAGTCTTCCCCACAGTGCAAAAAAGTGCCCTCCAACTATCAGTCTACTGTGTTCCCCACGGTGCAATACAGTGCCTTCCAATTATCAGTCTACTGTCTTCCCAACAGTGCAATACCTTGCCCACCAATTATCAGTCTACTGTCCTCCCCACAGTGCAATACAGTGCCCACCATTTATCAGTCCACCGTCTTCCCAACAGTGCAAAAAAGTGCCCTGCAATTATCATTCTAATGTCTTCCCCACGGTGCAATACATTTCTAACTAATTATCAATCTACTGTCTTTCCCTCAGTGCAATACAGTTCTCACCATTAGTCTACTGTCTTCCCCACGGTGCAATACAGTGCCCAACAATTATCAGTCTACTGTCTTCCCCACGGTGCAATACAGTTCTCACCAATGATCAGTCTACTGCCTTCCCAACGGTGCAATACATTGCCCACCAATTATCAGTCTACTGTCTTCCCCACGGTGCAATAGAGTGCCCACCAATTATCAGACTACTGTCTTCCCCACCGTGCAATACAGTTCTCACCAATTATCAGTCTACTGTCTTCCCCAGCGTGCAATACAGTTCTCACAAATTATCAGTCTACTGTCTTCCCAACGGTGCAATACAGTGCCGACAAATTATCAGTCTACTGTCTTCCCAACAGTGCAAAAAAGTGCCCTGCAATTATCAGTCTACTGTCTTCCACCCGGGGCAATACAGTTCTCACCAATGATCAGTCTACTGCCTTCCCAACGGTGCAATACATTGCCCACCAATTATCAGTCTACTCTCTACCCAGGGTGCAATACAGTTCTCATCAATTATCAATCTACTGTCTTCCCCACGGTGCAATACAGAGCCCTCCAATTATCAGTCTACTATCTTCCCCACGATACAATACAGTTCTCACCAATTATCAGTCTACTGTCTTCCCCACGGTGCAATACAATGCCCTGCAATTATCAGTGTACTGTCTTCCGCACAGTGCAAAAAAGTGCCCTCCCTTTATCAGTCTACTGTCTTCCCCACGTTGCAATACACTGCCCTCCAAGTATCAGTCTCCTATCTTCCCCATGGTGCAATACAGTTCTCACCAATTATCAGTCTACTGTCTTCCCAATGGTGCAATACAGGGCTCACCAATTTTCAGTCTACTGTCTTCCCCACGGTGCAATACAGTGCCCTCCAATTATCAGTCTACTATCTTCCCCACGGTGCAATAACATTCTCACCAATTATCTGTCCACTGTCTTCCCTGCGGTGCAATACAGGGCTCACCAATTATCAGTCCACTATCTTCCTCACGGTGCAATACAGTTCTCACTAATTATCAGACTACCGTCTTCCCCACGGTACAATACAGTTCTCACCAATTATCGGTCTACTGTCTTTCCCCATGGTGCAATACAGTGCCCACCAATTATCAGTCTACTGTCTTACCCACCGTGCAATACAGTTCCCACCAAATATCAGTTTACTGTCTTCCCCACGGTGCAATACAGTGCTCACCAATTATCAGTCTACTGCCTTCCCAACGGTGCAAAGCAGTTCTCACTAATTATCAGTCTACTGTCTTCCCCACGGTGCAATACAGTGCCCACCAATTATCAGTCAACTATCTTCCCCACGGTGCAATAAATTGCCCTCCAATTATCAGTCTACTGTCTTCCCCACGATAAATACATTTCTCACCAGTTATCAGTCTATAGTCTTCCCTATGGTGCAATACAGTTCTCCCCAAATATCACTGTCTTCCCCACGGTGCAACAGAGAGCCCACCAATTATCAGTCTACTGTCTTCCCCACGGTGCAATACAGTGCTCACCAATTATCAGTCTACTGTCTTCCCAACGGTGCAATACAGTGCCCACCAATTATCAGTCTACTGTCTCCCCCACAGAGCAATGCAGTGCCAATCAATTATCAGTCTACTGTCTTCCGCACAGTGCAAAAAAGTGCCCACCAATTATCAGTCTACTGTCTTCCCCATGGTGCAATACAGTTCTCACCAATTATCAGTCTACTGTCTTCCCAATGGTGCAAAACAGTTCTCACCAATTATTAATCAACTGTATTCCGAACACTGCAATACAGTGCTCACCAATTATCAGTCTACTGTCTTGCCAATCGTGCAATACAGGGCTCACCAATCATCAATCTACTGTCTCACACAGAGTGTAATACAGTTTTCACCCATTATCAGTCCACTGTCCTCTCCACAGTGCAAAAAAGTGCCCTATAATTATCAGTCAACTGTCTTCCCCACGGTGCAATTCCACTCTCACCAATTATCGGTCTACTGTCTTCCCCAAGGTGCAATACAGTTCTCACCAAATATCAGTCTACTTTCTTCCCCACGGTGCAATAGAATGCCAACCAATTATCAGACTACTGTTTTCCCCACGGTGCAATACAGTTCTCACCAATTATCTGTCTACTGTCTTTCCCCATGGTGCAATACAGTTCTCACCAAATATCAGTTTACTGTCTTCCCTACGGTACAATACAGTGCTCACCAATTATCAGTGTACTGTCTTCCCAAGAGTGCAAAACAGTTCACACCAATTATCAGTCTACTGTCTTCCCCGCAGTGCAATACAGTGCCCACCAATTATCAGTCTACTGTCTTCCACACCGAGCAATACAGTTCTCACCAATTATCCGTCTACTGTCCTTCTCCATGGTGCAATACAGTTCTCACCAATTATCAGTCAACTGTCTTCCCCACGGTGCAATACAGTGCCCTCCAAATATCAGTCTACTATATTCCCCACGGTACAATACCATTCTCACCAATTATAGGTCTACTGTCTTCCCAACGGTACAATACACAGCCCTCCAATTATCAGTCTACTATATTCCCCACGGTGCAATACAGTTCTCACCAATTATCAGTCTACTGTCTTCCCAACGATGCAAAACAGTTCTCACCAATTAACAGTCGACTGTCTTCCCAACGGTGCAATACAGTCTTCACCAATTATCAGTCTACTGTCTTCCCTATGGTGCAATACAGTTCCCAGCAATTATAGGTCTACTGTCTTCCCCATGATAAATACAGTTATCACCAATTATCAGTACACTGTCTTCCCTACAGTGCAATGCAGTGCCCACCAATTATCCAGTCTGCTGTCTTCCCAACGGTGCAGTACAGTGCTCACCAATTCTCAGTCTACTGTCTTTCCACATGCTGCAATACAGTTCTCGACAATTATCAGTCGACTGCCTTCCCCACTTTGCAATAAATTGCCCTCCAATTATCAGTCTACAGTCTTCCCCACGGTACAATAAAGTTCACACAAATTATAGGTCAACTGTCTTCCCAACGGTGCAATACAGTGCCCTCCAATTATCAGTCTACTATCTTCCCCACGGTGTAATAACATTCTCACCAATTATCTGTCTTCTGTCTTCCCTATGGGGCAATACAGTGCCCTCCAATTATCAGTCTACTATCTCCCCCACGGTGCAATACAGTTCTCACCAATTATCAGTCAATTGTCTTCCCCACGGTGCAATACAGTGCCAATCAATTATCAGTCCACTGTCTTCCCAACGGTGCAAAAAAGTGCCCTGCAATTATCAGTCTACTGTCTTCCCCACGGTGCAATACACTGTACATCAATTATCAGTCTACTGTCTTCCCAACGGTGCAATACATTGTACATCAATTATCAGTCTACTGTCTTCCCAACGGTGAAATACAGTGCTCACCAATTATCAGACTACTGTCTTTCCCTCGGTGCAATACAGTTCTCACCAATTATTAGTCTACAGTCTTCCCCACAGTGCAAAAAAGTGCCCTCCAACTATCAGTCTACTGTGTTCCCCACGGTACAATACAGTGCCTTCCAATTATCAGTCTACTGTCTTCCCAACAGTGCAATACCTTGCCCACCAATTATCAGTCTACTGTCCTCCCCACAGTGCAATACAGTGCCCACCATTTATCAGTCCACCGTCTTCCCAACAGTGCAAAAAAGTGCCCTGCAATTATCATTCTAATGTCTTCCCCACGGTGCAATACATTTCTAACTAATTATCAATCTACTGTCTTTCCCTCAGTGCAATACAGTTCTCACCAATTATTAGTCTACTGTCTTCCCCACGGTGCAATACAGTGCCCAACAATTATCAGTCTACTGTCTTCCCCACGGTGCAATACAGTTCTCACCAATGATCAGTCTACTGCCTTCCCAACGGTGCAATACATTGCCCACCAATTATCAGTCTACTGTCTTCCCCACGGTGCAATAGAGTGCCCACCAATTATCAGACTACTGTCTTCCCCACCGTGCAATACAGTTCTCACCAATTATCAGTCTACTGTCTTCCCCAGCGTGCAATACAGTTCTCACAAATTATCAGTCTACTGTCTTCCCAACGGTGCAATACAGTGCCGACAAATTATCAGTCTACTGTCTTCCCAACAGTGCAAAAAAGTGCCCTGCAATTATCAGTCTACTGTCTTCCACCCGGGGCAATACAGTTCTCACCAATGATCAGTCTACTGCCTTCCCAACGGTGCAATACATTGCCCACCAATTATCAGTCTACTCTCTACCCAGGGTGCAATACAGTTCTCATCAATTATCAATCTACTGTCTTCCCCACGGTGCAATACAGAGCCCTCCAATTATCAGTCTACTATCTTCCCCACGATACAATACAGTTCTCACCAATTATCAGTCTACTGTCTTCCCCACGGTGCAATACAATGCCCTGCAATTATCAGTGTACTGTCTTCCGCACAGTGCAAAAAAGTGCCCTCCCTTTATCAGTCTACTGTCTTCCCCACGTTGCAATACACTGCCCTCCAAGTATCAGTCTCCTATCTTCCCCATGGTGCAATACAGTTCTCACCAATTATCAGTCTACTGTCTTCCCAATGGTGCAATACAGGGCTCACCAATTTTCAGTCTACTGTCTTCCCCACGGTGCAATACAGTGCCCTCCAATTATCAGTCTACTATCTTCCCCACGGTGCAATAACATTCTCACCAATTATCTGTCCACTGTCTTCCCTGCGGTGCAATACAGGGCTCACCAATTATCAGTCCACTATCTTCCTCACGGTGCAATACAGTTCTCACTAATTATCAGACTACCGTCTTCCCCACGGTACAATACAGTTCTCACCAATTATCGGTCTACTGTCTTTCCCCATGGTGCAATACAGTGCCCACCAATTATCAGTCTACTGTCTTACCCACCGTGCAATACAGTTCCCACCAAATATCAGTTTACTGTCTTCCCCACGGTGCAATACAGTGCTCACCAATTATCAGTCTACTGCCTTCCCAACGGTGCAAAGCAGTTCTCACTAATTATCAGTCTACTGTCTTCCCCACGGTGCAATACAGTGCCCACCAATTATCAGTCAACTATCTTCCCCACGGTGCAATAAATTGCCCTCCAATTATCAGTCTACTGTCTTCCCCACGATAAATACATTTCTCACCAGTTATCAGTCTATAGTCTTCCCTATGGTGCAATACAGTTCTCCCCAAATATCACTGTCTTCCCCACGGTGCAACAGAGAGCCCACCAATTATCAGTCTACTGTCTTCCCCACGGTGCAATACAGTGCTCACCAATTATCAGTCTACTGTCTTCCCAACGGTGCAATACAGTGCCCACCAATTATCAGTCTACTGTCTCCCCCACAGAGCAATGCAGTGCCAATCAATTATCAGTCTACTGTCTTCCGCACAGTGCAAAAAAGTGCCCACCAATTATCAGTCTACTGTCTTCCCCATGGTGCAATACAGTTCTCACCAATTATCAGTCTACTGTCTTCCCAATGGTGCAAAACAGTTCTCACCAATTATTAATCAACTGTATTCCGAACACTGCAATACAGTGCTCACCAATTATCAGTCTACTGTCTTGCCAATCGTGCAATACAGGGCTCACCAATCATCAATCTACTGTCTCACACAGAGTGTAATACAGTTTTCACCCATTATCAGTCCACTGTCCTCTCCACAGTGCAAAAAAGTGCCCTATAATTATCAGTCAACTGTCTTCCCCACGGTGCAATTCCACTCTCACCAATTATCGGTCTACTGTCTTCCCCAAGGTGCAATACAGTTCTCACCAAATATCAGTCTACTTTCTTCCCCACGGTGCAATAGAATGCCAACCAATTATCAGACTACTGTTTTCCCCACGGTGCAATACAGTTCTCACCAATTATCTGTCTACTGTCTTTCCCCATGGTGCAATACAGTTCTCACCAAATATCAGTTTACTGTCTTCCCTACGGTACAATACAGTGCTCACCAATTATCAGTGTACTGTCTTCCCAAGAGTGCAAAACAGTTCACACCAATTATCAGTCTACTGTCTTCCCCGCAGTGCAATACAGTGCCCACCAATTATCAGTCTACTGTCTTCCACACCGAGCAATACAGTTCTCACCAATTATCCGTCTACTGTCCTTCTCCATGGTGCAATACAGTGCCCTCCAAATATCAGTCTACTATATTCCCCACGGTACAATACCATTCTCACCAATTATAGGTCTACTGTCTTCCCAACGGTACAATACACAGCCCTCCAATTATCAGTCTACTATATTCCCCACGGTGCAATACAGTTCTCACCAATTATCAGTCTACTGTCTTCCCAACGATGCAAAACAGTTCTCACCAATTAACAGTCGACTGTCTTCCCAACGGTGCAATACAGTCTTCACCAATTATCAGTCTACTGTCTTCCCTATGGTGCAATACAGTTCCCAGCAATTATAGGTCTACTGTCTTCCCCACAGTGCACAAAAGTGCCCTCCGCATCTTCCCCAAGGTGCAACACAGTTCACACCAATGATCAGTCTACTATCTTCCCCATAGTGCAATACAGTTCTCATCAATTACCAATCTACTGTTTTCACAAAGGTGCAATACAGAGCCCTGCAATTATTAGTCTGCTATCTTCCCCACGAGGCAATACAGTTCTCACCAATTATCAGTCTACTGTCTTCTCCACAGTGCAATACAGTGCCCTCCAATTATCAGTCTGCTGTCTTCCCCACGGTGCAATACAGTGCCCTCAAATTATCAGTCTACTGTCTTCCCCACGGTACAATACAGTCCTCACCAATTATCAGTCTACTGTCTTTCCAACGGTGTCAATGCAGTGCTAACCAATTATCAGTCTACGGCCTTCCCCACCGTACAATACAGTTCTCACTAATTATAAGTTTACTGCCTTTCCAACGGTGCAATGCAGTGCTCTCCAATTATCAGTCTACTATCTTCCCCACGATGCAATTCCACTCTCATCAATTATCGGTCTACTGTCTTCCCCACGGTGCAATACAGTTATAACCAAATATCAGTCTACTGTCTTCCCCACGGTGCAATAGAGTGCCAACCAATTATGAGATTACTGTTTTCCCCACGGTGCAATACAGTGCCCTCCAATTATCCGTCTACTATCTTCCCCACAGTGCAATACAGTTCTCACCAATGATCAGTCTACTGCCTTCCCAACGGTGCAATACATTGCCCACCAATTATCAGTCTACTGTCTACCCAGGGTGCAATACAGTTCTCATCAATTATCAATCTACTGTTTTCACAACAGTGCAATACAGAGTCCTCCAATTATCAGTCTACTACCTTCCCCACGATACAATACAGTTCTCACCAATTATCAGTCTACTGTCTTCCCCACGGTGCAATACAATGCCCTGCAATTATCAGTGTACTGTCTTCCGCACAGTGCAAAAAAGTGCCCTCCCATTATCAGTCTACTATCTTCCCCACGATGCAATTCCACTCTCATCAATTATCGGTCTACTGTCTTCCCCACGGTGCAATACAGTTCTCACCAAATATCAGTCTACTGTCTTCCCCACGGTGCAATAGAGTGCCAACCAATTATGAGATTACTGTTTTCCCCACGGTGCAATACAGTGTCCTCCAATTAGCCGTCTACTATCTTCCCCACAGTGCAATACAGTTCTCACCAATTATCAGACTACTGTCTTTCCCACGGTACAATACAGTTCTCACCAATTATCAGTCTACTGTCTTTCCCCATGGTGCAATACAGTGCCCACCAATGATCTGTCTACTGTCTTTCCCCATGGTGCAATACAGTTCTCACCAATTATCAGTCTAGTTGTTTCCCAACAGTGCAATACAGTGCTCACCAATTATCAGTCTACTGCCTTCCCAACGCTGCAAAGCAGTTCTCACTAATTATCAGTCCACTGTCTTCCTCACGGTGCAATACAGTGCCCACCAATTATCAGTCTACTGTCATCCCCACCGAGCAATACAGTTCTCACCAATTATCCGTCTACTGTCCTTCCCCACGGTGCAATACAGTGCTCTCCAATTATCAGTCTACTGTCTTCCCAAGGTGCAATACAATGCCCACCAATTATCAGTCTACTGTCCTCCCCACAGTGCAATACAGTGCCCACCATTTATCAGTCCACCGTCTTCCCAACGGTGCAAAAAAGTGCCCTGCAATTATCATTCTAATGTCTTCCCCACGGTGCAATACATTTCTAACTAATTATCAATCTACTGTCTTTCCCTCAGTGCAATACAGTTCTCACCAATTATTAGTCTACTGTCTTCCCCACGGTGCAATACAGTGCCCAACAATTATCAGTCTACTGTCTTCCCCACGGTGCAATACAGTTCTCACCAATGATCAGTCTACAGCCTTCCCAACGGTGCAATACATTGCCCACCAATTATCAGTCTACTGTCTTCCCCACGGTGCAATAGAGTGCCCACCAATTATCAGACTACTGTCTTCCCCACCGTGCAATACAGTTCTCACCAATTATCAGTCTACTGTCTTCCCCAGCGTGCAATACAGTTCTCACAAATTATCAGTCTACTGTCTTCCCAACGGTGCAATACAGTGCCGACAAATTATCAGTCTACTGTCTTCCCAACAGTGCAAAAAAGTGCCCTGCAATTATCAGTCTACTGTCTTCCACCCGGTGCAATACAGTTCTCACCAATGATCAGTCTACTGCCTTCCCAACGGTGCAATACATTGCCCACCAATTATCAGTCTACTGTCTACCCAGGGTGCAATACAGTTCTCATCAATTATCAATCTACTGTCTTCCCCACGGTGCAATACAGAGCCCTCCAATTATCAGTCTACTATCTTCCCCACGATACAATACAGTTCTCACCAATTATCAGTCTACTGTCTTCCCCACGGTGCAATACAATGCCCTGCAATTATCAGTGTACTGTCTTCCGCACAGTGCAAAAAAGTGCCCTCCCTTTATCAGTCTACTGTCTTCCCCACGTTGCAATACACTGCCCTCCAAGTATCAGTCTCCTATCTTCCCCATGGTGCAATACAGTTCTCACCAATTATCAGTCTACTGTCTTCCCAATGGTGCAATACAGGGCTCACCAATTATCAGTCTACTATCTTCCCCACGGTGCAATAACATTCTCACCAATTATCTGTCCACTGTCTTCCCTGCGGTGCAATACAGGGCTCACCAATTATCAGTCCACTATCTTCCTCACGGTGCAATACAGTTCTCACTAATTATCAGACTACCGTCTTCCCCACGGTACAATACAGTTCTCACCAATTATCGGTCTACTGTCTTTCCCCATGGTGCAATACAGTGCCCACCAATTAGCAGTCTGCTGTCTTACCCACCGTGCAATACAGTTCCCACCAAATATCAGTTTACTGTCTTCCCCACGGTGCAATACAGTGCTCACCAATTATCAGTCTACTGCCTTCCCAACGGTGCAAAGCAGTTCTCACTAATTATCAGTCTACTGTCTTCCCCACGGTGCAATACAGTGCCCACCAATTATCAGTCAACTATCTTCCCCACGGTGCAATAAATTGCCCTCCAATTATCAGTCTACTGTCTTCCCCACGATAAATACATTTCTCACCAGTTATCAGTCTACAGTCTTCCCTATGGTGCAATACAGTTCTCCCCAAATATCACCGTCTTCCCCACGGTGCAACAGAGAGCCCACCAATTATCAGTCTACTGTCTTCCCCACGGTGCAATACAGTGCTCACCAATTATCAGTCTACTGTCTTCCCAACGGTGCAATACAGTGCCCACCAATTATCAGTCTACTGTCTCCCCCACAGAGCAATGCAGTGCCAATCAATTATCAGTCTACTGACTTCCGCACAGTGCAAAAAAGTGCCCACCAATTATCAGTCTACTGTCTTCCCCATGGTGCAATACAGTTCTCACCAATTATCAGTCTACTGTCTTCCCAATGGTGCAAAACAGTTCTCACCAATTATTAATCAACTGTATTCCGAACACTGCAATACAGTGCTCACCAATTATCAGTCTACTGTCTTGCCAATCGTGCAATACAGGGCTCACCAATCATCAATCTACTGTCTCACACAGAGTGTAATACAGTTTTCACCCATTACCAGTCTACTGTCTTCCCCACGGTGCAATACAGTGCTACCAATTATCAGTCCACTGTCCTCTCCACAGTGCAAAAAAGTGTCCTATAATTATCAGTCAACTGTCTTCCCCACGGTGCAATTCCACTCTCACCAATTATCGGTCTACTGTCTTCCCCAAGGTGCAATACAGTTCTCACCAAATATCAGTCTACTTTCTTCCCCACGGTGCAATAGAATGCCAACCAATTATCAGACTACTGTTTTCCCCACGGTGCAATACAGTGCCCTCCAATTATCGGTCTACTATCTTCCCCACGGTGCAATACAGTTCTCACCAATTATCAGACTACTGTCTTCCCCACAGTAGAATACAGTTCTCACCAATTATCTGTCTACTGTCTTTCCCCATGGTGCAATACAGTTCTCACCAAATATCAGTTTACTGTCTTCCCTACGGTACAATACAGTGCTCACCAATTATCAGTGTACTGTCTTCCCAAGAGTGCAAAACAGTTCACACCAATTATCAGTCTACTGTCTTCCCCGCAGTGCAATACAGTGCCCACCAATTATCAGTCTACTGTCTTCCACACCGAGCAATACAGTTCTCACCAATTATCCGTCTACTGTCCTTCTCCATGGTGCAATACAGTTCTCACCAATTATCAGTCAACTGTCTTCCCCACGGTGCAATACAGTGCTCAACAATTATCAGTCTACTGTCTTCCCCACGGTACAATACAGTTCTCAGTAATTATCAGTCTACTGTCTTTCCAACAGTGCAATGCAGTGCTCTCCAATTATCAGTCTACTATCTTCCCCACTGTGCAATACATTTCTCACCGAATATCAGTCTACTGTCTTCCCCACGGTGCAATACAGTTCTCACCAATTATCAGTCTACTGTCTTCCCCACGGTGCAATACAGTGCCCACCAATTATCAGTCTACTGTCTTCCCCACGGTGCAATACAGTTCTCACCAATTATCAGTCTACTGTCTTCCCCACGGTGCAATACAGTGCCCACCAATTATCAGTCTACTGCTTTCCCAATGGTGCAAAGCAGTTCTCACTAATTATCAGTCTACTGTCTTCCCCACAGTGCAATACAGTGCCCACCAATTATCAGTCTACTGTCTTCCCCACGGTGCAATACAGTGCCCACCAATTATCAGTCTACTGTCTCCCACACAGTGCAATACAGTTCTCACCCATTATCAGTCTACTGTCTTCCCCACGGTGCAATACAGTGCACTCCAATGATCAGTCTACTGTCTTCCCAATGGTGCAATACAGTTCTTATCAATTATCAATCCACTGTATTTACAACGGTGCAATACAAATCCCTCTAATTATCAGTCTGCCATCTTCTTCACAATGCAATTCAGTACCCTCCAATTATCAGTCTACTGTCTTCCCCACGGTGCAATACAGTGCCCTCCAAATATCAGTCTACTATATTCCCCACGGTACAATACCATTCTCACCAATTATAGGTCTACTGTCTTCCCAACGGTACAATACACAGCCCTCCAATTATCAGTCTACTATATTCCCCACGGTGCAATACAGTTCTCACCAATTATCAGTCTACTGTCTTCCCAACGATGCAAAACAGTTCTCACCAATTAACAGTCGACTGTCTTCCCAACGGTGCAATACAGTCTTCACCAATTATCAGTCTACTGTCTTCCCTATGGTGCAATACAGTTCCCAGCAATTATAGGTCTACTGTCTTCCCCACAGTGCACAAAAGTGCCCTCCGCATCTTCCCCAAGGTGCAACACAGTTCACACCAATGATCAGTCTACTATCTTCCCCATAGTGCAATACAGTTCTCATCAATTATCAATCTACTGTTTTCACAAAGGTGCAATACAGAGCCCTGCAATTATTAGTCTGCTAACTTCCCCACGAGGCAATACAGTTCTCACCAATTATCAGTCTACTGTCTTCTCCACAGTGCAATACAGTGCCCTCCAATTATCAGTCTGCTGTCTTCCCCACGGTGCAATACAGTGCCCTCAAATTATCAGTCTACTGTCTTCCCCACGGTACAATACAGTCCTCACCAATTATCAGTCTACTGTCTTTCCAACGGTGTCAATGCAGTGCTAACCAATTATCAGTCTACGGCCTTCCCCACCGTACAATACAGTTCTCACTAATTATAAGTTTACTGCCTTTCCAACGGTGCAATGCAGTGCTCTCCAATTATCAGTCTACTATCTGCCCCACGATGCAATTCCACTCTCATCAATTATCGGTCTACTGTCTTCCCCACGGTGCAATACAGTTCTCACCAAATATCAGTCTACTGTCTTCCCCACGGTGCAATAGAGTGCCAACCAATTATGAGATTACTGTTTTCCCCACGGTGCAATACAGTGCCCTCCAATTATCCGTCTACTATCTTCCCCACAGTGCAATACAGTTCTCACCAATGATCAGTCTACTGCCTTCCAAACGGTGCAATACATTGCCCACCAATTATCAGTCTACTGTCTACCCAGGGTGCAATACAGTTCTCATCAATTATCAATCTACTGTTTTCACAACAGTGCAATACAGAGTCCTCCAATTATCAGTCTACTACCTTCCCCACGATACAATACAGTTCTCACCAATTATCAGTCTACTGTCTTCCCCACGGTGCAATACAATGCCCTGCAATTATCAGTGTACTGTCTTCCGCACAGTGCAAAAAAGTGCCCTCCCATTATCAGTCTACTATCTTCCCCACGATGCAATTCCACTCTCATCAATTATCGGTCTACTGTCTTCCCCACGGTGCAATACAGTTCTCACCAAATATCAGTCTACTGTCTCCCCCACAGAGCAATGCAGTGCCAATCAATTATCAGTCTACTGTCTTCCGCACAGTGCAAAAAAGTGCCCACCAATTATCAGTCTACTGTCTTCCCCATGGTGCAATACAGTTCTCACCAATTATCAGTCTACTGTCTTCCCAATGGTGCAAAACAGTTCTCACCAATTATTAATCAACTGTATTCCGAACACTGCAATACAGTGCTCACCAATTATCAGTCTACTGTCTTGCCAATCGTGCAATACAGGGCTCACCAATCATCAATCTATTGTCTCACACAGAGTGTAATACAGTTTTCACCCATTACCAGTCTACTGTCTTCCCCACGGTGCAATACAGTGCTACCAATTATCAGTCCACTGTCCTCTCCACAGTGCAAAAAAGTGTCCTATAATTATCAGTCAACTGTCTTCCCCACGGTGCAATTCCACTCTCACCAATTATCGGTCTACTGTCTTCCCCAAGGTGCAATAGAATGCCAACCAATTATCAGACTACTGTTTTCCCCACGGTGCAATACAGTGCCCTCCAATTATCGGTCTACTATCTTCCCCACGGTGTAATACAGTTCTCACCAATTATCAGACTACTGTCTTCCCCACAGTAGAATACAGTTCTCACCAATTATCTGTCTACTGTCTTTCCCCATGGTGCAATACAGTTCTCACCAAATATCAGTTTACTGTCTTCCCTACGGTACAATACAGTGCTCACCAATTATCAGTGTACTGTCTTCCCAAGAGTGCAAAACAGTTCACACCAATTATCAGTCTACTGTCTTCCCCGCAGTGCAATACAGTGCCCACCAATTATCAGTCTACTGTCTTCCACACCGAGCAATACAGTTCTCACCAATTATCCGTCTACTGTCCTTCTCCATGGTGCAATACAGTTCTCACCAATTATCAGTCAACTGTCTTCCCCACGGTGCAATACAGTGCTCAACAATTATCAGTCTACTGTCTTCCCCACGGTACAATACAGTTCTCAGTAATTATCAGTCTACTGTCTTTCCAACAGTGCAATGCAGTGCTCTCCAATTATCAGTCTACTATCTTCCCCACTGTGCAATACATTTCTCACCGAATATCAGTCTACTGTCTTCCCCACGGTGCAATACAGTTCTCACCAATTATCAGTCTACTGTCTTCCCCACGGTGCAATACAGTGCCCACCAATTATCAGTCTACTGCTTTCCCAATGGTGCAAAGCAGTTCTCACTAATTATCAGTCTACTGTCTTCCCCACAGTGCAATACAGTGCCCACCAATTATCAGTCTACTGTCTTCCCCACGGTGCAATACAGTGCCCACCAATTATCAGTCTACTGTCTCCCACACAGTGCAATACAGTTCTCACCCATTATCAGTCTACTGTCTTCCCCACGGTGCAATACAGTGCACTCCAATGATCAGTCTACTGTCTTCCCAATGGTGCAATACAGTTCTTATCAATTATCAATCCACTGTATTTACAACGGTGCAATACAAATCCCTCTAATTATCAGTCTGCCATCTTCTTCACAATGCAATTCAGTACCCTCCAATTATCAGTCTACTGTCTTCCCCACGGTGCAATACAGTGCCCTCCAAATATCAGTCTACTATATTCCCCACGGTACAATACCATTCTCACCAATTATCAGTCTACTGTCTTCCCAACGATGCAAAACAGTTCTCACCAATTAACAGTCGACTGTCTTCCCAACGGTGCAATACAGTCTTCACCAATTATCAGTCTACTGTCTTCCCTATGGTGCAATACAGTTCCCAGCAATTATAGGTCTACTGTCTTCCCCACAGTGCACAAAAGTGCCCTCCGCATCTTCCCCAAGGTGCAACACAGTTCACACCAATGATCAGTCTACTATCTTCCCCATAGTGCAATACAGTTCTCATCAATTATCAATCTACTGTTTTCACAAAGGTGCAATACAGAGCCCTGCAATTATTAGTCTGCTATCTTCCCCACGAGGCAATACAGTTCTCACCAATTATCAGTCTACTGTCTTCTCCACAGTGCAATACAGTGCCCTCCAATTATCAGTCTGCTGTCTTCCCCACGGTGCAATACAGTGCCCTCAAATTATCAGTCTACTGTCTTCCCCACGGTACAATACAGTCCTCACCAATTATCAGTCTACTGTCTTTCCAACGGTGTCAATGCAGTGCTAACCAATTAACAGTCTACGGCCTTCCCCACCGTACAATACAGTTCTCACTAATTATAAGTTTACTGCCTTTCCAACGGTGCAATGCAGTGCTCTCCAATTATCAGTCTACTATCTTCCCCACGATGCAATTCCACTCTCATCAATTATCGGTCTACTGTCTTCCCCACGGTGCAATACAGTTCTCACCAAATATCAGTCTACTGTCTTCCCCACGGTGCAATAGAGTGCCAACCAATTATGAGATTACTGTTTTCCCCACGGTGCAATACAGTGCCCTCCAATTATCCGTCTACTATCTTCCCCACAGTGCAATACAGTTCTCACCAATGATCAGTCTACTGCCTTCCCAACGGTGCAATACATTGCCCACCAATTATCAGTCTACTGTCTACCCAGGGTGCAATACAGTTCTCATCAATTATCAATCTACTGTTTTCACAACAGTGCAATACAGAGTCCTCCAATTATCAGTCTACTACCTTCCCCACGATACAATACAGTTCTCACCAATTATCAGTCTACTGTCTTCCCCACGGTGCAATACAATGCCCTGCAATTATCAGTGTACTGTCTTCCGCACAGTGCAAAAAAGTGCCCTCCCATTATCAGTCTACTATCTTCCCCACGATGCAATTCCACTCTCATCAATTATCGGTCTACTGTCTTCCCCACGGTGCAATACAGTTCTCACCAAATATCAGTCTACTGTCTTCCCCACGGTGCAATAGAGTGCCAACCAATTATGAGATTACTGTTTTCCCCACGGTGCAATACAGTGTCCTCCAATTAGCCGTCTACTATCTTCCCCACAGTGCAATACAGTTCTCACCAATTATCAGACTACTGTCTTTCCCACGGTACAATACAGTTCTCACCAATTATCAGTCTACTGTCTTTCCCCATGGTGCAATACAGTGCCCACCAATGATCTGTCTACTGTCTTTCCCCATGGTGCAATACAGTTCTCACCAATTATCAGTCTAGTTGTTTCCCAACAGTGCAATACAGTGCTCACCAATTATCAGTCTACTGCCTTCCCAACGGTGCAAAGCAGTTCTCACTAATTATCAGTCTACTGTCTTCCTCACGGTGCAATACAGTGCCCACCAATTATCAGTCTACTGTCTTCCCCACCGAGCAATACAGTTCTCACCAATTATCCGTCTACTGTCCTTCCCCACGGTGCAATACAGTGCTCTCCAATTATCAGTCTACTGTCTTCCCAAGGTGCAATACAATGCCCACCAATTATCAGTCTACTGTCCTCCCCACAGTGCAATACAGTGCCCACCATTTATCAGTCCACCGTCTTCCCAACGGTGCAAAAAAGTGCCCTGCAATTATCATTCTAATGTCTTCCCCACGGTGCAATACATTTCTAACTAATTATCAATCTACTGTCTTTCCCTCAGTGCAATACAGTTCTCACCAATTATTAGTCTACTGTCTTCCCCACGGTGCAATACAGTGCCCAACAATTATCAGTCTACTGTCTTCCCCACGGTGCAATACAGTTCTCACCAATGATCAGTCTACAGCCTTCCCAACGGTGCAATACATTGCCCACCAATTATCAGTCTACTGTCTTCCCCACGGTGCAATAGAGTACCCACCAATTATCAGACTACTGTCTTCCCCACCGTGCAATACAGTTCTCACCAATTATCAGTCTACTGTCTTCCCCAGCGTGCAATACAGTTCTCACAAATTATCAGTCTACTGTCTTCCCAACGGTGCAATACAGTGCCGACAAATTATCAGTCTACTGTCTTCCCAACAGTGCAAAAAAGTGCCCTGCAATTATCAGTCTACTGTCTTCCACCCGGTGCAATACAGTGCCCACCAATTATCAGTCAACTATCTTCCCCACGGTGCAATAAATTGCCCTCCAATTATCAGTCTACTGTCTTCCCCACGATAAATACATTTCTCACCAGTTATCAGTCTACTGTCTCCCCCACAGAGCAATGCAGTGCCAATCAATTATCAGTCTACTGTCTTCCCCACCGTGCAATACAGTTCTCACCAATTATCAGTCTACTGTCTTCCCCACGGTGCAATAGAGTGCCAACCAATTATGAGATTACTGTTTTCCCCACGGTGCAATACAGTGCCCTCCAATTATCCGTCTACTATCTTCCCCACAGTGCAATACAGTTCTCACCAATGATCAGTCTACTGCCTTCCCAACGGTGCAATACATTGCCCACCAATTATCAGTCTACTCTCTACCCAGGGTGCAATACAGTTCTCATCAATTATCAATCTACTGTCTTCCCCACGGTGCAATACAGAGCCCTCCAATTATCAGTCTACTATCTTCCCCACGATACAATACAGTTCTCACCAATTATCAGTCTACTGTCTTCCCCACGGTGCAATACAATGCCCTGCAATTATCAGTGTACTGTCTTCCGCACAGTGCAAAAAAGTGCCCTCCCTTTATCAGTCTACTGTCTTCCCCACGTTGCAATACACTGCCCTCCAAGTATCAGTCTCCTATCTTCCCCATGGTGCAATACAGTTCTCACCAATTATCAGTCTACTGTCTTCCCAATGGTGCAATACAGGGCTCACCAATTATCAGTCTACTGTCTTCCCCACGGTGCAATACAGTGCCCTCCAATTATCAGTCTACTATCTTCCCCACGGTGCAATAACATTCTCACCAATTATCTGTCCACTGTCTTCCCTGCGGTGCAATACAGGGCTCACCAATTATCAGTCCACTATCTTCCTCACGGTGCAATACAGTTCTCACTAATTATCAGACTACCGTCTTCCCCACGGTACAATACAGTTCTCACCAATTATCGGTCTACTGTCTTTCCCCATGGTGCAATACAGTGCCCACCAATTAGCAGTCTGCTGTCTTACCCACCGTGCAATACAGTTCCCACCAAATATCAGTTTACTGTCTTCCCCACGGTGCAATACAGTGCTCACCAATTATCAGTCTACTGCCTTCCCAACGGTGCAAAGCAGTTCTCACCAATGATCAGTCTACTATCTTCCCCATAGTGCAATACAGTTCTCATCAATTATCAATCTACTGTTTTCACAAAGGTGCAATACAGAGCCCTGCAATTATTAGTCTGCTAACTTCCCCACGAGGCAATACAGTTCTCACCAATTATCAGTCTACTGTCTTCTCCACAGTGCAATACAGTGCCCTCCAATTATCAGTCTGCTGTCTTCCCCACGGTGCAATACAGTGCCCTCAAATTATCAGTCTACTGTCTTCCCCACGGTACAATACAGTCCTCACCAATTATCAGTCTACTGTCTTTCCAACGGTGTCAATGCAGTGCTAACCAATTATCAGTCTACGGCCTTCCCCACCGTACAATACAGTTCTCACTAATTATAAGTTTACTGCCTTTCCAACGGTGCAATGCAGTGCTCTCCAATTATCAGTCTACTATCTGCCCCACGATGCAATTCCACTCTCATCAATTATCGGTCTACTGTCTTCCCCACGGTGCAATACAGTTCTCACCAAATATCAGTCTACTGTCTTCCCCACGGTGCAATAGAGTGCCAACCAATTATGAGATTACTGTTTTCCCCACGGTGCAATACAGTGCCCTCCAATTATCCGTCTACTATCTTCCCCACAGTGCAATACAGTTCTCACCAATGATCAGTCTACTGCCTTCCCAACGGTGCAATACATTGCCCACCAATTATCAGTCTACTGTCTACCCAGGGTGCAATACAGTTCTCATCAATTATCAATCTACTGTTTTCACAACAGTGCAATACAGAGTCCTCCAATTATCAGTCTACTACCTTCCCCACGATACAATACAGTTCTCACCAATTATCAGTCTACTGTCTTCCCCACGGTGCAATACAATGCCCTGCAATTATCAGTGTACTGTCTTCCGCACAGTGCAAAAAAGTGCCCTCCCATTATCAGTCTACTATCTTCCCCACGATGCAATTCCACTCTCATCAATTATCGGTCTACTGTCTTCCCCACGGTGCAATACAGTTCTCACCAAATATCAGTCTACTGTCTTCCCCACGGTGCAATAGAGTGCCAACCAATTATGAGATTACTGTTTTCCCCACGGTGCAATACAGTGTCCTCCAATTAGCCGTCTACTATCTTCCCCACAGTGCAATACAGTTCTCACCAATTATCAGACTACTGTCTTTCCCACGGTACAATACAGTTCTCACCAATTATCAGTCTACTGTCTTTCCCCATGGTGCAATACAGTGCCCACCAATGATCTGTCTACTGTCTTTCCCCATGGTGCAATACAGTTCTCACCAATTATCAGTCTAGTTGTTTCCCAACAGTGCAATACAGTGCTCACCAATTATCAGTCTACTGCCTTCCCAACGGTGCAAAGCAGTTCTCACTAATTATCAGTCTACTGTCTTCCTCACGGTGCAATACAGTGCCCACCAATTATCAGTCTACTGTCTTCCCCACCGAGCAATACAGTTCTCACCAATTATCCGTCTACTGTCCTTCCCCACGGTGCAATACAGTGCTCTCCAATTATCAGTCTACTGTCTTCCCAAGGTGCAATACAATGCCCACCAATTATCAGTCTACTGTCCTCCCCACAGTGCAATACAGTGCCCACCATTTATCAGTCCACCGTCTTCCCAACGGTGCAAAAAAGTGCCCTGCAATTATCATTCTAATGTCTTCCCCACGGTGCAATACATTTCTAACTAATTATCAATCTACTGTCTTTCCCTCAGTGCAATACAGTTCTCACCAATTATTAGTCTACTGTCTTCCCCACGGTGCAATACAGTGCCCAACAATTATCAGTCTACTGTCTTCCCCACGGTGCAATACAGTTCTCACCAATGATCAGTCTACAGCCTTCCCAACGGTGCAATACATTGCCCACCAATTATCAGTCTACTGTCTTCCCCACGGTGCAATAGAGTGCCCACCAATTATCAGACTACTGTCTTCCCCACCGTGCAATACAGTTCTCACCAATTATCAGTCTACTGTCTTCCCCAGCGTGCAATACAGTTCTCACAAATTATCAGTCTACTGTCTTCCCAACGGTGCAATACAGTGCCGACAAATTATCAGTCTACTGTCTTCCCAACAGTGCAAAAAAGTGCCCTGCAATTATCAGTCTACTGTCTTCCACCCGGTGCAATACAGTTCTCACCAATGATCAGTCTACTGCCTTCCCCACGATGCAATACATTGCTCACCAATTATCAGTCTACTGTCCTCCCCACGGTGCAATACAGTTCTCACCAATGATCAGTCTACTGTCTACCCACGGTGCAATACAGTTCTCATCAATTATCAAAGTACTGTCTTCACAACGGTGCAATAACGAGCCCTCCAATTATCAGTCTACTGTCTTCCCCACTGTGCAATAGAATGCCCTGCAATCATCAGTTTACTATCTTCCCCACAGTGCAAATAAGTGCCAAGCAATTATCAGTCTACTGTCTTCCCCACGGTGCAATACAGTTCTCACCAATTATCAGTCTACTGTCTTCCCCACGGTGCAATAAAGTGCCCACCAATTATAGGTCTACTGTCTTCCCCACAGAGCAAAAAAGTGCCATCCAATTATCAGTCTACTGTCTTCCCCACGGTGCAATACATTTCTCATCAATTATCAATCAACTGTCTTCACAACGGTGCAATACAGAGCCCTCCAATTATCAGTCTGCTATCTTCGCCACAATGCAATACAGTTCTCACCAATTATCAGTCTACTGTCTTCCCAACAGTGCAATACAGTGCCCTCAAATTATCAGTCTACTGTCTTCCCCACGGTGGAACACAGTGCTCACAAATTATCAGTCTACTATCTTCCCCATGGTGCAATACAGTTCTCACCAATGATCAGTCTACTGTTTTCACAACGGTGCAATCCATTGCCCACCAATTATCAGTCTACTGTCTTCCCCACGGTGGAATACGTTACTCACCAATGATCAGTCTACTGTCTTCCCAACGGTGCAATACATTGCCCACCAATTATCAGTCTACTGTCTACCTACGTTGCAATACATTTCTCATCAATTATCAGACTACTTTCTTCCCCACAGTGCAAAAAATTGCCCTCCAATTATCAGTCTACTATCTTTCCCACTGAGCAATACATTGCCCACCAATTGTCTGTCTACTGTCTTCCCCACGGTGCAGTACAATTCTCATCAATTATCAATCTACTGTCTTCACAACGGGACAATACAGAGCCCTCCAATTAGCAGTCTGCTACCTTCCCCACGATGCAATACAGTTCTCACGAATTATCAGTCTGCTGTCTTCCCCACGGTGCAATACACTTCTCATCAATTAACAGTGTACTGTCTTCCCCACTGTGCAATACAGAGCCATCCAATTATCAGACTGCTATCATCCCCACGGTGGAATACGTTACTCACCAATGATCAGTTTACTATCTTCCCAACGGTGCAATCCATTGCCCACCAATTATCAGTCTGCTGTCTACCTACGTTGCAATACATTTCTCATCAATTATCAGACTACTTTCTTCCCCACAGTGCAAAAAATTGCCCTCCAATTATCAGTCTACTATCTTTCCCACTGAGCAATACATTGCCCACCAATTGTCTGTCTACTGTCTTCCCCACGGTGCAGTACAATTCTCATCAATTATCAATCTACTGTCTTCACAACGGGACAATACAGAGCCCTCCAATTAGCAGTCTGCTACCTTCCCCACGATGCAATACAGTTCTCACGAATTATCAGTCTGCTGTCTTCCCAACGGTTCAATAGAGTGTGCACCAAATATCAGTCTACTGTCTTACCCACGGTGCAATACAGTGCCCACCAATTATAGGTCTACTGTCTTCCCCACAGAGCAAAAAAGTGCCCTCCAATTATCAGTCTACTGTCTTCTCCACGGTGCAATACAGTTTTCACCAATGATCAGTCTACTGTCTTCCCAACGGTGCAATACATTCCCTCCAATTATCAGTCTACTGTCTTCCCCACGGTACACTACAGTTGTCATCAATTATCAATCTACCGTCTTCACAACGGTGCAATAGAGAGCCCTCCAATTATCAGTTTGCTATCTTCCCCACAATGCAATACAGTTCTCACCATTTATCAGTCTACTGTCTTCCTAATAGTGCAATACAGTGCCCTCAAATTACCAGTCTACTGTCTTCCCTATGGTGGAATACAGTGCCCTCCAATTATCAGTCTACTATCTTCCGCATGGCGCAATACAGTTCTCACCAATTATCAGTCTACTGTCTTCCCCACAGTGCAATACAGTGCCCACAAATTATAGGCCTACTGTCTTCCCCACAGAGCAAAAAAGTGCCCTCCAATTATCAGTCTGTCTTCCCCACGGTGCAATACAGTTTTCACCAATGATCAGTCTACTGTCTTCCTAACGGTGCAATACATTCCCACCAATTATCAGTCTACTGTCTTCCCCACGGTGCAATGCACTGCCCTCCAATTATCAGTCTACTGTCTTCCCCACGGTGCACTTCAGTTGTCATCAATTATCAATCTACTGTCTTCACAACAGTGCAATACAGAGCCCTCCAATTATCAGTTTGCTATCTTCCCCACAATGCAATACAGTTCTCACCATTTATCAGTCTACTGTCTTCCTAACAGTGCAATACAGTGCCCTCAAATTACCAGTCTACTGTCTTCCCTACGGTGGAATACAGTGCCCTCCAATTATCAGTTTACTATCTTCCCCATGGTGCAATACAGTTCCCATCAATTATCAATCTACTGTCTTCACAACGGTGCAATACAGACCTCTCCAATTATCAGTCTGCTATCTTCCCCACGATGCATTACATTTCTCACCAATTATGAGTGTACTGTCTTCCTCACTGTGCAATACAATGCCCTGCAATTATCAGTCTACTGCCTTACCCACAGTGCAAAAAAATGCTCTCCAATTATCAGTCTACTGTCTTCCCCACAGAGCACAAAAGAGCCCTCCAATTATCAGTCTACTGTCTTCCCCACGGCACAATACAGTTCTCACCAATTATCAGTCTACTGTCTTCCCCACGGTGCAATACAGTGCCCTCCAATTATCAGTCAACTGTCTTCCCCACGGTACAATACAGATCTCACCAATTATCAGTCCACGGTCTTCCCAACAGTGCAATACATTGCTCACCAATTATCAGTCCACTGTCTTCCTGATGGCGCAATACAATTCTCATCAATTATCAGTCCACAGTCTTCACAACGGTGCAATACAGTGCTCACCAATTATAGGTCTACAGACTTCCCCACAGTGCAAAAAAGTGCCCTCCAATTATCAGTCTACTGTCTTCCCCACGGTGCAATACGGTTCTCACCAATGATCAGTCTAATGTCTTCACAACGGTGCAATACAGAGCCCTCAAATCATCAGTCTGTTATCTTCCCCACGATGCAATACAGTTCTCACCAATTATCAGTCTATTGTCTTTTCAACAGTGCAACACAGTGTCCTCCAATTATCAGTCTACTGTCTTCCCCACGGTGGAATACACTGCCCACCAATTATAGGTCTACTGTATTCCCTGCAGAGCACAAAAGTGCCCTCCAATTATCAGTCTACTGTCTTCCCCACGGTGCAACACAGTTCTCAGCAATTATCAGTCTACTGTCTTCACAACGGTGCAATACATTGCCCACCAATGATCAGTCTGCTATCTTCCCCACGATGCAATACTGTTCTCACCAATTATTAGTCTACTGCCTTCCTCACAGTGTAATACAGTGCCCTTCAATTATCAGTCTACTGTCTTCCACACAGTACGATACAGTTCTCACCAATTATCAGTCTGCTATCTTCCCCACGATGCAATACAGTTCTCACCAATGATCAGTCTACTGTCTACCCATGGTGCAATACAGTTCTCAACAATTATCAATGTACTGTCTTCACAACGGTGCAATACAGAGCCCTACAATTATCAGTCTGCTATCTTCCCCACGATGCAATACTGTTCTCACCAATTATTAGTCTACTGCCTTCCTCACAGTGTAATACAGTGCCCTTCAATTATCAGTCTACTGTCTTCCACACAGTACGATACAGTTCTCACCAATTATCAGTCTGCTATCTTCCCCACGATGCAATACAGTTCACACCAATGATCAGTCTACTGTCTACCCATGGTGCAATACAGTTCTCAACAATTATCAATGTACTGTCTTCACAACGGTGCAATACAGAGCCCTCCAATTATCAGACTGCTATCTTCCGCACGACGCAATACAGTTCTCACCAATCAGTTTACGGTCTTCCCAACGGTGCAATACATTGCCCACCTATTATCAGCCTACTGTCTTCCCCACGGTGCAATACAGTTCTCATCAATTATCAATCTACTGTCTTCACAACGGTGCAATACAGAGTCCTCCAATTATCAGTCTGCTATCTTCCCCACGATGCAATACAGTTCTCACCAATTATCAGTCTACTGTCTTCCCCACGGTGCAATACAGTGCCCTCCAATTATCAGTCTACTATCTTTCCCACTGTGCAATACAGTTCTCACCAATTATTAGTCTACTTTCCTCCAAATGGTGAAAAACAGTTCTCACCAATTTTCAGTCTACTGTCTTCCCAACGGTGTCAATGCAGTGCTCACCACTTATCAGTCTACTGTCTTCCCCATGGTGCAATACAGTTCTCACCAATTATCAGTCTACTGTCTTCCCCACGGTGCAATACAGTTCTCATCAATTATCAATCTACTGTCTTCACAACGGTACAATACAGAGCCCTCCAATTATCAGTCTGCTATCTTCCCCACGGTGCAATACATTTCTCACCAATGATCAGCCAACTGTCTTCCCAACAGTGCAATACAGTTCTCACCAATGATCAGACTACTGTCTTCCCATGGTGCAATACAGTTCTCATCAATTATCAATCTACTGTCTTCACAACGGTGCAATACAGAGCCCTCCAATTGTCAGTCTATCTTCCCCACAATGCAATACAGTTCTCACCAATTATCAGTCTACTGCCTTCCCAACAGAGCAATACAGTGCCCTCAAATTATCAGTCTACTGTCTTCCCGACAGTGCAAAAAAGTGCCCTCCAATTATCAGTCTACTGTCTTCCCCACGGTGCAATACAGTGCCCTCCAATTATCAGTCTACTATCTTTTCCACTGTGCAATACAGTTCTCACCAATTATCAGTCTACTGTCTTCCAAATGGTGCAATACAGTTCTCATCAATTATCAATCTATTGTCTTCACAACGGTGCAATACAGAGCCATCCAATAATCAGACTGCTATCTTCCACACTACGCAATACAGTTCTCTCCAATTATTAGTCTACTGCCTTCCCCACAGTGTGATACAGTGCCCTTCAATTATCCGTCTACTGTCTTACACACAGTACGATACAGTTCTCACCAATTATCAGTCTGCTATCTTCCCCACGATGCAATACATTGCTCACCAATTATCAGTCTACTGTCCTCCCCACGGTGCAATACAGTTCTCACCAATGATCAGTCTACTGTCTACCCACGGTGCAATACAGTTCTCATCAATTATCAATGTACTGTCTTCACAACGGTGCAATAACGAGCCCTCCAATTATCAGTCTACTGTCTTCTCCACTGTGCAATAGAATGCCCTGCAATCATCAGTCTACTATCTTCCCCACAGTGCAAATAAGTGCCAACCAATTATCAGTCTACTGTCTTCCCCACGGTGCAATACAGTGCCCTCCAATTATCAGGCTACTGTCTTCCCCACGGTAGAATACATTGTCCTCCAATTATCAGTCTACTGTATTCCCCACGGTACAATACAGTTCTCACCAATTATCAGTCTACTGTCTTCCCCACGGTGCAATACAGTGCCCACCAATTATAAGTCTACTGTCTTCCCCAAAGAGCAAAAAAGTGCCCTCCAATTATCAGTCTACTGTCTGCCCCACAGTGCAATACAGTTCTCACCAATGATCAGACCACTGTCTTCACAACGGTGCAATACAGAGCCCTCCAATTATCAGTCTGCTATCTTCCCCACAATGCAATACAATTCTCACCAATTATCAGTCTACTGTCTTCCTAACAGTGCAATACAGTGCCGTCAAATTACCAGTCTACTGTCTTCCCCCCGGTGCAATACAGTGCCCTCAAATTACCAGTCTACTGTCTTCCCTACGGTGGAATACAGTGCCCTCCAATTATCAGTCTACTGTCTTCCCCACGGTGCAATACAGTTCTCACCAATTATCAGTCTACTGTCTTCCCCACGGTGCAATACAGTGCTCTCCAATTATCAGTCTACTATCTTACCCACAGTGTAATACAGTTCTCAGCAATTATCAGTCTACTGTCTTCACAACGGTGCAATACAGACCCCTCCAATTATCAGACTGCTATCTTCCGCACGACGCAATACAGTTCTCACCAATCAGTTTACTGTCTTCCCAATGGTGCAATACATTGCCCACCAATTATCAGTCTACTGTCTTCCCCACAGTGCAATACAGTTCTCATCAATTATCAATCTACTGTCTTCACAACGGTGCAATACAGAGTCCTCCAATTATCATTCTGCTATTTTCCCCACGGTGCAATACAGTGCCCACCAATTATCAGTCTACTGTATTCCCCACAGAGCACAAAAGTGCCCTCCAATTATCAGTCTACTGTCTTCCCCACGGTGCAATACAGTTCTCACCAATTATCAATTTACTGTCTTCCCAACGGTGCAATACATTGCTCACCAATTATCAGTCTACTGTCTTCCCAACGGTGCAATACATTGCCCACCAATTATCAGTCTACTGTCTAACTACAGTGCAATACATTTCTCATTATCAATGTACTGTCTTCACAACGGTGCAATACAGAGCCCTCCAATTATCAGTCTGCTATCTTCCCCACGATGCAATACTGTTCTCACCAATTATTAGTCTACTGCCTTCCCCACAGTGTAATACAGTGCCCTTCAATTATCAGTCTGCTGTCTTCCACACAGTACGATACAGTTCTCACTAATTATCAGTCTGCTATCTTCCCCACGATGCAATACAGTTCTCACCAATGATCAGTCTACTGTCTACCCATGGTGCAATACAGTTCTCAACAATTATCAATGTACTGTCTTCACAACGGTGCAATACAGAGCCCTCCAATTATCAGACTGCTATCTTCCGCACGACGCAATACAGTTCTCACCAATTAGTTTACGGTCTTCCCAACGGTGCAATACATTGCCCACCAATTATCAGTCTACTGTCTTCCCCACGGTGCAATACAGTTCTCATCAATTATCAATCTACTGTCTTCACAAGGGTGCAATACAGAGTCCTCCAATTATCAGTCTGCTATCTTCCCCACGATGCAATACAGTTCTCACCAATTATCAGTCTACTGTCCTCCAAATGGTGAAAAACAGTTCACACCAATTTTCAGTCTACTGTCTTCCAAACGGTGTCAATGCAGTGCTCACCACTTATCAGTCTACTGTCTTCCCCACGGTGCAATACGGTTCTCACCAATGATCAGTCTAATGCTTTCACAACGGTGCAAAACAGTTCTCACCAATTATCAGTCGACTGTCTTCCCCACGGTGCAATACAGTGCCCACCAACTATAGGTCTACTGTATTCCCCACAGAGCACAAAAGTGCCCTCCAATTATCAGTCTACTGTCTTCCCCATGGTGCAATACAGTTCTCACCAATTATCAGTCTACTTTCCTCCAAATGGTGAAAAACAGTTCTCACCAATTTTCAGTCTACTGTCTTCCCAACGGTGTCAATGCAGTGCTCACCACTTATCAGTCTACTGTCTTCTCCACGGTGGAATACAGTGACCACCAATTATAGGTCTACTGTATTCCTCACAGAGCACAAAAGTGCCCTCCAATTATCAGTCGACTGTCTTCCCCATGGTGCAATACATTTCTCACCAATTATCAGTTTACTGCCTTCCCAACAGAGCAATACAGTGCCCTCAAATTATCAGTCTACTGTCTTCCCGACAGTGGAATACAGTGCTCTCTAATTATCAGTCTACTATCTTCCCCACGGAGCAATACAGTTCTCACCAATTATTAGTCTACTGTCTTCACAACGGTGCAATACAGACCCCTCCAATTATCAGTCTGCTATCTTCCCCACGATGCATTACATTTCTCACCAATTAACAGTGTACTGTCTTCCCCAATGTGCAATACAATGCCCTGCAATTATCAGTCTACTGTCTTCACAGTGCAAAAAAGTGCCCTCCAATTATCAGTCTACTATCTTTCCCACTGTGCAATACAGTTCTCACCAATTATCAGTCTACTGTCTTCCAAATGGTGCAATACAGTTCTCATCAATTATCAATCTATTGTCTTCACAACGGTGCAACACAGAGCCATCCAATTATCAGACTGCTATCTTCCGCACTTCGCAATACAGTTCTCACCAATTATCAGTCTACTGTCTTCCACACGGTGCAATACAGTTCTCATCAATTATCAATTTACTGTCTTCCCAACGGTGCAATACATTGCTCACCAATTATCAGTCTACTGTCTTCCCAACGGTGCAATACATTGCCCACCAATTATCACTCTACTGTCTAACTACAGTGCAATACATTTCTCATTATCAATGTACTGTCTTCACAACGGTGCAATACAGAGCCCTCCAATTATCAGTCTGCTATCTTCCCCACGATGCAATACTGTTGTCACCAATTATTAGTCTACTGCCTTCCCCACAGTGTAATACAGTGCCCTTCAATTATCAGTCTGCTGTCTTCCACACAGTACGATACAGTTCTCACTAATTATCAGTCTGCTATCTTCCCCACGATGCAATACAGTTCTCACCAATGATCAGTCTACTGTCTACCCATGGTGCAATTCAGTTCTCAACAATTATCAATGTACTGTCTTCACAACGGTGCAATACAGAGCCCTCCAATTATCAGACTGCTATCTTCCGCACGATGCAATACAGTTCTCACCAATTAGTTTACGGTCTTCCCAACGGTGCAATACATTGCCCACCAATTATCAGTCTACTGTCTTCCCCACGGTGCAATACAGTTCTCATCAATTATCAATCTACTGTCTTCACAACGGTGCAATACAGAGTCCTCCAATTATCAGTCTGCTATCTTCCCCACGATGCAATACAGTTCTCACCAATTATCAGTCTACTGTCCTCCAAATGGTGAAAAACAGTTCTCAACAATTTTCCGTCTACTGTCTTCCAAACGGTGTCAATGCAGTGCTCACCACTTATCAGTCTACTGTCTTCCCCACGGTGCAATACGGTTCTCACCAATGATCAGTCTAATGCTTTCACAACGGTGCAAAACAGTTCTCACCAATTATCAGTCGACTGTCTTCCCCACGGTGCAATACAGTGCCCTCCAATTATCAGTCTACTGTCTTCCCCACAGTACAATACAGTTCTCACCAATTATCAGTCTACTGTCTTACCCACGGTGCAATACAGTGCCCACCAATTATAGGTCAACTGTCTTCCCCACAGAGCAAAAAAGTGCCCTCCAATTATCAGTCTGCTATCTTCCCCACGGTGCAATACAGATCTCACCAATTATCAGTCCACGGTCTTCCCAACAGTGCAATACATTGCTCACCAATTATCAGTCCACTGCCTTCCTGATGGCGCAATACAATTCTCATCAATTATCAGTCCACAGTCTTCCCCACGGTGCAATACATTTCTCACCAATGATCAGTCTACTGTCTTCCCAACAGTGCAATACAGTTCTCACCAATGATTAGACTACTGTCTTCCCCACGGTGCAATACAGTTCTCATCAATAATCAATCTACTGTCTTCACAACGGTGCAATACAGAGCCCTCCAATTGTCAGTCTGCTATCTTCCCCACAATGCAATACAGTTCTCACCAATTATCAGTCTACTGCCTTCCCAACAGTGCAATACAGTGCCCTCAAATTATCAGTCTACTGTCTTCACAACGGTGCAATACAGACCCCTCCAATTATCATTCTGCTATCTTCCCCACGATGCATTACATTTCTCACCAATTAACAGTGTACTGTCTTCCCCACTGTGCAATACAATACCCTGCAATTATCAGTCTACTGTCTTCACAACAGTGCAAAAAAGTGCCCTCCAATTATCAGTCTACTGTCTTCCCCACGGTGCAATACAGTGCCCTCCAATTATCAGTCTACTATCTTTCCCACTGTGCAATACAGTTCTCACCAATTATCAGTCTACTGTCTTCCAAATGGTGCAATACAGTTCTCATCAATTCTCAATCTATTGTCTTCACAACGGTGCAATACAGAGCCATCCAATTATCAGACTGCTATCTTCCGCACTACGCAATACAGTTCTCTCCAATTATTAGTCTACTGCCTTCCCCACAGTGTAATACAGTGCCCTTCAATTATCCGTCTACTGTCTTCCACACAGTACGATACAGTTCTCACCAATTATCAGTCTGCTATCTTCCCCACGATGCAATACAGTGCCCTCCAATTATCAGTCTACTATCTTTCCCACTGTGCAATACAGTTCTCACCAATTATCAGTCTACTGTCTGCCAAATGGTGAAATACAGTTCGCATCAATTATCAATCTATTGTCTTCACAACGGCGTCAATGCAGTGCTCACCACTTATCAGTCTACTGTCTTCCCCACGGTGCAATACGGTTCTCACCAATGATCAGTCTAATGTCTTCGCAACGGTGCAAAACAGTTCTCACCAATTATCAGTCGACTGTCTTCCCCACGGTGCAATACAGTGCCCACCAATTATCAGTATACTGTCTTCCCCACAGTGCAATACAGTTCTCAGCAATTATCAATCTACTGTCTTCACAACGGTACAATACAGAGCACTCCAATTATCAGTCTGCTATCTTCCCCACGATGCAATACAGATCTCACCAATTAACAGTCTACTGTATTCCCCACAGAGCACAAAAGTGCCCTCCAATTATCAGTCAACTGTCTTCCCCACGGTGCAATACAGATCTCACCAATTATCAGTCCACAGTCTTCCCAACAGTGCAATACATTGCCCACCAATTATCAGTCCACTGTCTTCCTGATGGCGCAATACAATTCTCATCAATTATCAGTCCACAGTCTTCACAACGGTGCAATACAGTGCTCACCAATTATAGGTCTACAGACTTCCCCACAGTGCAAAAAAGTGCCCTCCAATTATCAGTCTACTGTCTTCCCCACGTTGCAATACAGTTCTCACCAATGATCAGTCTAATGTCTTCACAACGGTGCAATACAGAGCCCTCAAATCATCAGTCTGTTATCTTCCCCACGATGCAATACAGTTATCACCAATTATCAGTCTACTGTCTTCCCCACGGTGCAATACATTTCTCACCAATGATCAGTCTACTGTCTTCCCAACAGTGCAATACAGTTCTCACCAATGATCAGACTACTGTCTTCCCCACGGTGCAATACAGTTCTCATCAATTATCAATCTACTGTCTTCACAACGGTGCAATACAGAGCCCTCCAATTGTCAGTCTGCTATCTTCCCCACAATGCAATACAGTTCTCACCAATTATCAGTCTACTGCCTTCCCAACAGTGCAATACAGTGCCCTCAAATTATCAGTCTACTGTCTTCCCCACGGTGCAATACATGGCCCACCAATTATCAGTCTACTGTCTTCCCCACGGTGCAATACAGTTCTCATCAATTATCAATCTACTGTCTTCACAACGGTGCAATACAGAGTCCTCCAATTATCAGTCTGCTATCTTCCTCACGATGCAATACAGTTCTCACCAATTATCAGTCTACTGTCCTCCAAATGGTGAAAAACAGTTCTCACCAATTTTCAGTCTACTGTCTTCCAAACGGTGTCAATGCAGTGCTCACCACTTATCAGTCTACTGTCTTCCCCACGGTGCAATACGGTTCTCACCGATGATCAGTCTAATGCCTTCACAACGGTGCAAAACAGTTCTCACCAATTATCAATCGACTGTCTTCTCCACGGTGCAATACAGTACCCACCAATTATAGGTCTACTGTATTCCCCACAGAGCACAAAAGTGCCCTCCAATTATCAGTCTACTGTCTTCCCCACGGTGCAATACAGTTCTCACCAATTATCAGTATACTGTCTTCCCCACAGTGCAATACAGTTCTCAGCAATTATCTACTGTCTTCACAACGGTACAATACAGAGCCCTCCAATTATCAGTCTGCTATCTTCCCCACGATGCAATACAGTTCTCACCAATTAACAGTCTACTGTCTTCCCCACAGTGCAAAACAGTGCCCTCCAATTATCAGTCTACTGTCTTCCCAACAGTGCAATACATTGCTCACCAATTATAGGTCTACTGTATTCCCCACAGAGCACAAAAGTGCCCTCCAATTATCAGTCTACTGTCTTCCCCACGGTGCAATACATTTCTCACCAATGATCAGTCTACTGTCTTCCCAACACTGCAATACAGTTCTCACCAATTATCAGTCTACTGTCTTCACAGCGGTGCAATACAGAGCCCTCCAATTGTCAGTCTGCTATCTTCCCCACAATGCAATACAGTTCTCACCAATTATCAGTCTACTGTCTTCACAACGGTGCAATAAAGACCCCTCCAATTATCATTCTGCTATCTTCCCCACGATGCATTACATTTCTCACCAATTAACAGTGTACTGTCTTCCCCACTGTGCAATACAATACCCTGCAATTATCAGTCTACTGTCTTCACAACGGTGCAATACAGTGCCCTCCAATTATCAGTCTACTGTCTTCCCCACGGTGCAATACAGTTCTCACCAATGATCAGTCTAATGTCTTCACAACGGTGCAATACAGAGCCCTCAAATCATCAGTCTGTTATCTTCCCCACGATGCAATACAGTTCTCACCAATTATCAGTCTATTTTCTTTTCAACAGTGCAATACAGTGCCCTCCAATTATCAGTCTACTGTCTTCCCCACGGTGCAATACATTTCTCACCAATGATCAGTCTACTGTCTTCCCAACAGTGCAATACAGTTCTCACCAATGATTAGACTACTGTCTTCCCCACGGTGCAATACAGTTCTCATCAATAATCAATCTACTGTCTTGACAACGGTGCAATACAGAGCCCTCCAATTGTCAGTCTGCTATCTTCCCCACAATGCAATACAGTTCTCACCAATTATCAGTCTACTGCCTTCCCAACAGTGCAATACAGTGCCCTCAAATTATCAGTCTACTGTCTTCCCCACAGTGGAATACAGTGCTCTCCAATTATCAGTCTACTACCTTCCCCACGGTGCAATACAGTTCTCACCAATTATCAGTCTACTGTCTTCACAATGGTGCAATACAGACCCCTCCAATTATCAGTCTGCTATCTTCCCCACGATGCATTACATTTCTCACCAATTAACAGTGTTCTGTCTTCCCCACTGTGCAATACAATTCCCTGCAATTATCAGGCTACTGATTTCCCCACGGTGCAATACAGTGCCCTCCAATTATCAGTCTACTGTCTGCCAAATGGTGAAATACAGTTCGCATCAATTATCAATCTATTGTCTTCACAACGGCGTCAATGCAGTGCTCACCACTTATCAGTCTACTGTCTTCCCCACGGTGCAATACGGTTCTCACCAATGATCAGTCTAATGTCTTCGCAACGGTGCAAAACAGTTCTCACCAATTATCAGTCGACTGTCTTCCCCACGGTGCAATACAGTTCTCATCAATTATCAATCTACTGTCTTCACAACGGTGCAATACAGAGTCCTCCAATTATCAGTCTGCTATCTTCCCCACGATGCAATACAGTTCTCACCAATTATCAGTCTACTGTCCTCCAAATGGTGAAAAACAGTTCTCACCAATTTTCAGTCTACTGTCTTCCAAACGGTGTCAATGCAGTGCTCACCACTTATCAGTCTACTGTCTTCCCCACGGTGCAATACGGTTCTCACCAATGATCAGTCTAATGCCTTCACAACGGTGCAAAACAGTTCTCACCAATTATCAGTCGACTGTCTTCCCCACGGTACAATACAGTGCCCACCAATTATAGGTCTACTGTATTCCCCACAGAGCACAAAAGTGCCCTCCAATTATCAGTCTACTGTCTTCCCCACGGTGCAATACAGTTCTCACCAATTATCAGTCTACTTTCCTCCAAATGGTGAAAAACAGTTCTCACCAATTTTCAGTCTACTGTCTTCCCAACGGTGTCAATGCAGTGCTCACCACTTATCAGTCTACTGTCTTCCCCACGGTGGAATACAGTGACCACCAATTATAGGTCTACTGTATTCCTCACAGAGCACAAAAGTGCCCTCCAATTATCAGTCGACTGTCTTCCCCATGGTGCAATACAGTGCCCTCCAATTATCAGTCTACTATCTTTCCCACTGTGCAATACAGTTCTCACCAATTATCAGTCTACTGTCTGCCAAATGGTGAAATACAGTTCGCATCAATTATCAATCTATTGTCTTCACAACGGCGTCAATGCAGTGCTCACCACTTATCAGTCTACTGTCTTCCCCACGGTGCAATACGGTTCTCACCAATGATCAGTCTAATGTCTTCGCAACGGTGCAAAACAGTTCTCACCAATTATCAGTCGACTGTCTTCCCCACGGTGCAATACAGTTCTCATCAATTATCAATCTACTGTCTTCACAACGGTGCAATACAGAGTCCTCCAATTATCAGTCTGCTATCTTCCCCACGATGCAATACGGTTCTCACCAATGATCAGTCTAATGCCTTCACAACGGTGCAATACAGACCCCTCCAATTATCAGTCTGCTATCTTCCCCACGGTGCAATACAGTTCTCATCAATTATCAATCTACTGTCTTCACAACGGTACAATACAGAGCCCTCCAATTATCAGTCTGCTATCTTCCCCACGGTGCAATACATTTCTCACCAATTATCAGTCTACTGCCTTCCCAACAGAGTAATACAGTGCCCTCAAATTATCAGTCTACTGTCTTCCCGACAGTGGAATACAGTGCTCTCTAATTATCAGACTACTATCTTCCCCACGGAGCAATACAGTTCTCACCAATTATCAGTCTACTGTCTTCACAACGGTGCAATACAGACCCCTCCAATTATCAGTCTGCTATCTTCCCCACGATGCATTACATTTCTCACCAATTAACAGTGTACTGTCTTCCCCACTGTGCAATACAATGCCCTGCAATTATCAGTCTACTGTCTTCACAACAGTGCAAAAAAGTGCCCTCCAATTATCAGTCTACTATCTTTCCCACTGTGCAATACAGTTCTCACCAATTATCAGTCTACTGTCTTCCAAATGGTGCAATACAGTTCTCACCAATTTTCAGTCTACTGTCTTCCAAACGGTGTCAATGCAGTGCTCATCACTTATCAGTCTACTGTCTTCCCCACGGTGCAATACAGTGCCCTCAAATTATCAGTCTACTGTCTTCCCCACGGTGCAATACATGGCCCACCAATTATCAGTCTACTGTCTTCCCCACGGTGCAATACAGTTCTCATCAATTATCAATCTACTGTCTTCACAACGGTGCAATACAGAGTCCTCCAATTATCAGTCTGCTATCTTCCTCACGATGCAATACAGTTCTCACCAATTATCAGTCTACTGTCCTCCAAATGGTGAAAAACAGTTCTCACCAATTTTCAGTCTACTGTCTTCCAAACGGTGTCAATGCAGTGCTCACCACTTATCAGTCTACTGTCTTCCCCACGGTGCAATACGGTTCTCACCGATGATCAGTCTAATGCCTTCACAACGGTGCAAAACAGTTCTCACCAATTATCAGTCGACTGTCTTCTCCACGGTGCAATACAGTACCCACCAATTATAGGTCTACTGTATTCCCCACAGAGCACAAAAGTGCCCTCCAATTATCAGTCTACTGTCTTCCCCACGGTGCAATACAGTTCTCACCAATTATCAGTATACTGTCTTCCCCACAGTGCAATACAGTTCTCAGCAATTATCTACTGTCTTCACAACGGTACAATACAGAGCCCTCCAATTATCAGTCTGCTATCTTCCCCACGATGCAATACAGTTCTCACCAATTAACAGTCTACTGTCTTCCCCACAGTGCAAAACAGTGCCCTCCAATTATCAGTCTACTGTCTTCCCAACAGTGCAATACATTGCTCACCAATTATAGGTCTACTGTATTCCCCACAGAGCACAAAAGTGCCCTCCAATTATCAGTCTACTGTCTTCCCCACGGTGCAATACATTTCTCACCAATGATCAGTCTACTGTCTTCCCAACACTGCAATACAGTTCTCACCAATTATCAGTCTACTGTCTTCACAACGGTGCAATACAGAGCCCTCCAATTGTCAGTCTGCTATCTTCCCCACAATGCAATACAGTTCTCACCAATTATCAGTCTACTGTCTTCACAACGGTGCAATAAAGACCCCTCCAATTATCATTCTGCTATCTTCCCCACGATGCATTACATTTCTTACCAATTAACAGTGTACTGTCTTCCCCACTGTGCAATACAATACCCTGCAATTATCAGTCTACTGTCTTCACAACGGTGCAATACAGTGCCCTCCAATTATCAGTCTACTGTCTTCCCCACGGTGCAATACAGTTCTCACCAATGATCAGTCTAATGTCTTCACAACGGTGCAATACAGAGCCCTCAAATCATCAGTCTGTTATCTTCCCCACGATGCAATACAGTTCTCACCAATTATCAGTCTATTTTCTTTTCAACAGTGCAATACAGTGCCCTCCAATTATCAGTCTACTGTCTTCCCCACGGTGCAATACATTTCTCACCAATGATCAGTCTACTGTCTTCCCAACAGTGCAATACAGTTCTCACCAATGATTAGACTACTGTCTTCCCCACAGTGCAATACAGTTCTCATCAATAATCAATCTACTGTCTTCACAACGGTGCAATACAGAGCCCTCCAATTGTCAGTCTGCTATCTTCCCCACAATGCAATACAGTTCTCACCAATTATCAGTCTACTGCCTTCCCAACAGTGCAATACAGTGCCCTCAAATTATCAGTCTACTGTCTTCCTCACAGTGGAATACAGTGCTCTCCAATTATCAGTCTACTATCTTCCCCACGGTGCAATACAGTTCTCACCAATTATCAGTCTACTGTCTTCACAAAGGTGCAATACAGACCCCTCCAATTATCATTCTGCTATTTTCCCCACGATGCATTACATTTCTCACCAATTAACAGTGTACTGTCTTCCCCACTGTGCAATACAATTCCCTGCAATTATCAGTCTACTGTCTTCACAACAGTGCAAAAAAGTGCCCTCCAATTATCAGTCTACTGTCTTCCCCACGGTGCAATACAGTGCCCTGCAATTATCAGTCTACTATCTTTCCCACTGTGCAATACAGTTCTCACCAATTATCAGTCTACTGTCTGCCAAATGGTGAAATACAGTTCGCATCAATTATCAATCTATTGTCTTCACAACGGCGTCAATGCAGTGCTCACCACTTATCAGTCTACTGTCTTCCCCACGGTGCAATACGGTTCTCACCAATGATCAGTCTAATGTCTTCGCAACGGTGCAAAACAGTTCTCACCAATTATCAGTCGACTGTCTTCCCCACGGTGCAATACAGTTCTCATCAATTATCAATCTACTGTCTTCACAACGGTGCAATACAGAGTCCTCCAATTATCAGTCTGCTATCTTCCCCACGATGCAATACAGTTCTCACCAATTATCAGTCTACTGTCCTCCAAATGGTGAAAAACAGTTCTCACCAATTTTCAGTCTACTGTCTTCCAAACGGTGTCAATGCAGTGCTCACCACTTATCAGTCTACTGTCTTCCCCACGGTGCAATACGGTTCTCACCAATGATCAGTCTAATGCCTTCACAACGGTGCAAAACAGTTCTCACCAATTATCAGTCGACTGTCTTCCCCACGGTACAATACAGTGCCCACCAATTATAGGTCTACTGTATTCCCCACAGAGCACAAAAGTGCCCTCCAATTATCAGTCTACTGTCTTCCCCACGGTGCAATACAGTTCTCACCAATTATCAGTCTACTTTCCTCCAAATGGTGAAAAACAGTTCTCACCAATTTTCAGTCTACTGTCTTCCCAACGGTGTCAATGCAGTGCTCACCACTTATCAGTCTACTGTCTTCCCCACGGTGGAATACAGTGACCACCAATTATAGGTCTACTGTATTCCTCACAGAGCACAAAAGTGCCCTCCAATTATCAGTCGACTGTCTTCCCCATGGTGCAATACAGTGCCCTCCAATTATCAGTCTACTATCTTTCCCACTGTGCAATACAGTTCTCACCAATTATCAGTCTACTGTCTGCCAAATGGTGAAATACAGTTCGCATCAATTATCAATCTATTGTCTTCACAACGGCGTCAATGCAGTGCTCACCACTTATCAGTCTACTGTCTTCCCCACGGTGCAATACGGTTCTCACCAATGATCAGTCTAATGTCTTCGCAACGGTGCAAAACAGTTCTCACCAATTATCAGTCGACTGTCTTCCCCACGGTGCAATACAGTTCTCATCAATTATCAATCTACTGTCTTCACAACGGTGCAATACAGAGTCCTCCAATTATCAGTCTGCTATCTTCCCCACGATGCAATACGGTTCTCACCAATGATCAGTCTAATGCCTTCACAACGGTGCAATACAGACCCCTCCAATTATCAGTCTGCTATCTTCCCCACGGTGCAATACAGTTCTCATCAATTATCAATCTACTGTCTTCACAACGGTACAATACAGAGCCCTCCAATTATCAGTCTGCTATCTTCCCCACGGTGCAATACATTTCTCACCAATTATCAGTCTACTGCCTTCCCAACAGAGTAATACAGTGCCCTCAAATTATCAGTCTACTGTCTTCCCGACAGTGGAATACAGTGCTCTCTAATTATCAGACTACTATCTTCCCCACGGAGCAATACAGTTCTCACCAATTATCAGTCTACTGTCTTCACAACGGTGCAATACAGACCCCTCCAATTATCAGTCTGCTATCTTCCCCACGATGCATTACATTTCTCACCAATTAACAGTGTACTGTCTTCCCCACTGTGCAATACAATGCCCTGCAATTATCAGTCTACTGTCTTCACAACAGTGCAAAAAAGTGCCCTCCAATTATCAGTCTACTATCTTTCCCACTGTGCAATACAGTTCTCACCAATTATCAGTCTACTGTCTTCCAAATGGTGCAATACAGTTCTCACCAATTTTCAGTCTACTGTCTTCCAAACGGTGTCAATGCAGTGCTCATCACTTATCAGTCTACTGTCTTCCCCACGGTGCAATACAGTGCCCTCAAATTATCAGTCTACTGTCTTCCCCACGGTGCAATACATGGCCCACCAATTATCAGTCTACTGTCTTCCCCACGGTGCAATACAGTTCTCATCAATTATCAATCTACTGTCTTCACAACGGTGCAATACAGAGTCCTCCAATTATCAGTCTGCTATCTTCCTCACGATGCAATACAGTTCTCACCAATTATCAGTCTACTGTCCTCCAAATGGTGAAAAACAGTTCTCACCAATTTTCAGTCTACTGTCTTCCAAACGGTGTCAATGCAGTGCTCACCACTTATCAGTCTACTGTCTTCCCCACGGTGCAATACGGTTCTCACCGATGATCAGTCTAATGCCTTCACAACGGTGCAAAACAGTTCTCACCAATTATCAGTCGACTGTCTTCTCCACGGTGCAATACAGTACCCACCAATTATAGGTCTACTGTATTCCCCACAGAGCACAAAAGTGCCCTCCAATTATCAGTCTACTGTCTTCCCCACGGTGCAATACAGTTCTCACCAATTATCAGTATACTGTCTTCCCCACAGTGCAATACAGTTCTCAGCAATTATCTACTGTCTTCACAACGGTACAATACAGAGCCCTCCAATTATCAGTCTGCTATCTTCCCCACGATGCAATACAGTTCTCACCAATTAACAGTCTACTGTCTTCCCCACAGTGCAAAACAGTGCCCTCCAATTATCAGTCTACTGTCTTCCCAACAGTGCAATACATTGCTCACCAATTATAGGTCTACTGTATTCCCCACAGAGCACAAAAGTGCCCTCCAATTATCAGTCTACTGTCTTCCCCACGGTGCAATACATTTCTCACCAATGATCAGTCTACTGTCTTCCCAACACTGCAATACAGTTCTCACCAATTATCAGTCTACTGTCTTCACAACGGTGCAATACAGAGCCCTCCAATTGTCAGTCTGCTATCTTCCCCACAATGCAATACAGTTCTCACCAATTATCAGTCTACTGTCTTCACAACGGTGCAATAAAGACCCCTCCAATTATCATTCTGCTATCTTCCCCACGATGCATTACATTTCTTACCAATTAACAGTGTACTGTCTTCCCCACTGTGCAATACAATACCCTGCAATTATCAGTCTACTGTCTTCACAACGGTGCAATACAGTGCCCTCCAATTATCAGTCTACTGTCTTCCCCACGGTGCAATACAGTTCTCACCAATGATCAGTCTAATGTCTTCACAACGGTGCAATACAGAGCCCTCAAATCATCAGTCTGTTATCTTCCCCACGATGCAATACAGTTCTCACCAATTATCAGTCTATTTTCTTTTCAACAGTGCAATACAGTGCCCTCCAATTATCAGTCTACTGTCTTCCCCACGGTGCAATACATTTCTCACCAATGATCAGTCTACTGTCTTCCCAACAGTGCAATACAGTTCTCACCAATGATTAGACTACTGTCTTCCCCACAGTGCAATACAGTTCTCATCAATAATCAATCTACTGTCTTCACAACGGTGCAATACAGAGCCCTCCAATTGTCAGTCTGCTATCTTCCCCACAATGCAATACAGTTCTCACCAATTATCAGTCTACTGCCTTCCCAACAGTGCAATACAGTGCCCTCAAATTATCAGTCTACTGTCTTCCTCACAGTGGAATACAGTGCTCTCCAATTATCAGTCTACTATCTTCCCCACGGTGCAATACAGTTCTCACCAATTATCAGTCTACTGTCTTCACAAAGGTGCAATACAGACCCCTCCAATTATCATTCTGCTATTTTCCCCACGATGCATTACATTTCTCACCAATTAACAGTGTACTGTCTTCCCCACTGTGCAATACAATTCCCTGCAATTATCAGTCTACTGTCTTCACAACAGTGCAAAAAAGTGCCCTCCAATTATCAGTCTACTGTCTTCCCCACGGTGCAATACAGTGCCCTGCAATTATCAGTCTACTATCTTTCCCACTGTGCAATACAGTTCTCACCAATTATCAGTCTACTGTCTGCCAAATGGTGAAATACAGTTCGCATCAATTATCAATCTATTGTCTTCACAACGGCGTCAATGCAGTGCTCACCACTTATCAGTCTACTGTCTTCCCCACGGTGCAATACGGTTCTCACCAATGATCAGTCTAATGTCTTCGCAACGGTGCAAAACAGTTCTCACCAATTATCAGTCGACTGTCTTCCCCACGGTGCAATACAGTTCTCATCAATTATCAATCTACTGTCTTCACAACGGTGCAATACAGAGTCCTCCAATTATCAGTCTGCTATCTTCCCCACGATGCAATACAGTTCTCACCAATTATCAGTCTACTGTCCTCCAAATGGTGAAAAACAGTTCTCACCAATTTTCAGTCTACTGTCTTCCAAACGGTGTCAATGCAGTGCTCACCACTTATCAGTCTACTGTCTTCCCCACGGTGCAATACGGTTCTCACCAATGATCAGTCTAATGCCTTCACAACGGTGCAAAACAGTTCTCACCAATTATCAGTCGACTGTCTTCCCCACGGTACAATACAGTGCCCACCAATTATAGGTCTACTGTATTCCCCACAGAGCACAAAAGTGCCCTCCAATTATCAGTCTACTGTCTTCCCCACGGTGCAATACAGTTCTCACCAATTATCAGTCTACTTTCCTCCAAATGGTGAAAAACAGTTCTCACCAATTTTCAGTCTGCTGTCTTCCCAACGGTGTCAATGCAGTGCTCACCACTTATCAGTCTACTGTCTTCCCCACGGTGGAATACAGTGACCACCAATTATAGGTCTACTGTATTCCTCACAGAGCACAAAAGTGCCCTCCAATTATCAGTCGACTGTCTTCCCCATGGTGCAATACAGTTCTCACCAATTATCAGTCTACTGCCTTCCCAACAGAGTAATACAGTGCCCTCAAATTATCAGTCTACTGTCTTCCCGACAGTGGAATACAGTGCTCTCTAATTATCAGTCTACTATCTTCCCCACGGAGCAATACAGTTCTCACCAATTATCAGTCTACTGTCTTCACAACGGTGCAATACAGACCCCTCCAATTATCAGTCTGCTATCTTCCCCACGATGCATTACATTTCTCACCAATTAACAGTGTACTGTCTTCCCCACTGTGCAATACAATGCCCTCCAATTATCAGTCTACTGTCTTCCCCACGGTGCAATAGAGTGCCCTCCAATTATCAGTCTACTATCTTTCCCACTGTGCAATACAGTTCTCACCAATTATCAGTCTACTGTCTTCCAAATGGTGCAATACAGTTCTCATCAATTATCAATCTATTGTCTTCACAACGGTGCAATATAGAGCCATCCAATTATCAGACTGCTATCTTCCGCACTACGCAATACAGTTCTCTCCAATTATTAGTCTACTGCCTTCCCCACAGTGTAATACAGTGCCCTTCAATTATCCGTCTACTGTCTTCCACACAGTACGATACAGTTCTCACCAATTATCAGTCTGCTATCTTCCCCACGATGCAATACATTGCTCACCAATTATCAGTCTACTGTCCTCCCCACGGTGCAATACAGTTCTCACCAATGATCAGTCTACTGTCTACCCACGGTGCAATACAGTTCTCTTCAATTATCAATGTACTGTCTTCACAACGGTGCAATAACGAGCCCTCCAATTATCAGTCTACTGTCTTCTCCACTGTGCAATAGAATGCTCTGCAATCATCAGTCTACTATCTTCCCGTCAGTGCAAATAAGTGCCAACCAATTATCAGTCTACTGTCTTCCCCACGGTGCAATACAGTGCCCTCCAATTATCAGGCTACTGTCTTCCCCACGGTAGAATATATTGTCCTCCAATTATCAGTCTACTGTCTTCCCCACGGTACAATACAGTTCTCACCAATTATCAGTCTACTGTCTTCCCCACGGTGCAATACAGTGCCCACCAATTATAAGTCTACTGTCTTCCCCACAGAGCAAAAAAGTGCCCTCCAATTATCAGTCTACTGTCTGCCCCACAGTGCAATACAGTTCTCACCAATGATCAGACCACTGTCTTCACAACGGTGCAATACAGAGCCCTCCAATTATCAGTCTGCTATCTTCCCCACAATGCAATACAGTTCTCACCAATTATCAGTCTACTGTCTTCGCAACAGTGCAATACAGTGCCCTCAAATTATCAGTCTACTGTCTTCCCCACGGTGGAACACAGTGCTCACAAATTATCAGTCTACTGTTTTCACAATGGTGCAATCCATTGCCCACCAATTATCAGTCTACTGTCTTCCCCACGGTGCAATACAGTTCTCATCAATTATCAATCTACTGTCTTCACAACAGTGCAATACAGAGCCCCCCAATTATCAGTCTGCCATCTTCCCCATGATGCAATACAGTTCTCACCAATTATCAGTCTACTGTCTTCACAACGGTGCAATACAGAGCCCTCCAATTATCAGTCTGCTATCTTCCCCACAATGCAATACAATTCTCACCAATTATCAGTCTACTGTCTTCCTAAAAGTGCAATACAGTGCCCTCAAATTACCAGTCTACTGTCTTCCCCCCGGTGCAATACAGTGCCCTCAAATTACCAGTCTACTGTCTTCCCTACGGTGGAATACAGTGCCCTCTAATTATCAGTCTACTATCTTCCCCACGTTGCAATACAGATCTCACCAATTATCAGTCCACGGTCTTCCCAACAGTGCAATACATTGCTCACCAATTATCAGTCCACTGCCTTCCTGATGGCGCAATACAATTCTCATCAATTATCAGTCCACAGTCTTCACAACGGTGCAATACAGTGCTCACCAATTATAGGTCTACAGACTTCCCCACAGTGCAAAAAAGTGCCCTCCAATTATCAGTCTACTGTCTTCCCCACGGTGCAATACAGTTCTCACCAATGATCAGTCTAATGTCTTCACAACGGTGCAATACAGAGCCCTCAAATCATCAGTCTGTTATCTTCCCCACGATGCAATACAGTTCTCACCAATTATCAGTCTATTTTCATTTCAACAGTGCAATACAGTGCCCTCCAATTATCAGTCTACTGTCTTCCCCACGGTGCAATACATTTCTCACCAATGATCAGTCTACTGTCTTCCCAACAGTGCAATACAGTTCTCACCAATGATTAGACTACTGTCTTCTCCACGGTGCAATACAGTTCTCATCAATAATCAATCTACTGTCTTCACAACGGTGCAATACAGAGCCCTCCAATTGTCAGTCTGCTATCTTCCCCACAATGCAATACAGTTCTCACCAATTATCAGTCTACTGCCTTCCCAACAGTGCAATACAGTGCCCTCAAATTATCAGTCTACTGTCTTCACAACGGTGCAATACAGACCCCTCCAATTATCATTCTGCTATCTTCCCCACGATGCATTACATTTCTCACCAATTAACAGTGTACTGTCTTCCCCACTGTGCAATACAATACCCTGCAATTATCAGTCTACTGTCTTCACAACAGTGCAAAAAAGTGCCCTCCAATTATCAGTCTACTGTCTTCCCCACGGTGCAATACAGTGCCCTCCAATTATCAGTCTACTATCTTTCCCACTGTGCAATACAGTTCTCACCAATTATCAGTCTACTGTCTGCCAAATGGTGAAATACAGTTCGCATCAATTATCAATCTATTGTCTTCACAACGGCGTCAATGCAGTGCTCACCACTTATCAGTCTACTGTCTTCCCCACGGTGCAATACGGTTCTCACCAGTGATCAGTCTAATGTCTTCGCAACGGTGCAAAACAGTTCTCACCAATTATCAGTCGACTGTCTTCCCCACGGTGCAATACAGTGCCCACCAATTATAGGTCTACTGTATTCCCCACAGAACACAAAAGTGCCCTCCAATTATCAGTCTACTGTCTTCCCCATGGTGCAATACAGTTCTCACCAATTATCAGTATACTGTCTTCCCCACAGTGCAATACAGTTCTCAGCAATTATCAATCTACTGTCTTCACAACGGTACAATACAGAGCACTCCAATTATCAGTCTGCTATCTTCCCCACGATGCAATACAGATCTCACCAATTAACAGTCTACTGTCTTCCACACAGTGCAAAACAGTGTCCTCCAATTATCAGTCTACTGTCTTCCCCACGGTGGAATACACTGCCCACCAATTATAGGTCTACTGTATTCCCCACAGAGCACAAAAGTGCCCTCCAATTATCAGTCAACTGTCTTCCCCACGGTGCAATACAGATCTCACCAATTATCAGTCCACAGTCTTCCCAACAGTGCAATACATTGCCCACCAATTATCAGTCCACTGTCTTCCTGATGGCGCAATACAATTCTCATCAATTATCAGTCCACAGTCTTCACAACGGTGCAATACAGTGCTCACCAATTATAGGTCTACAGACTTCCCCACAGTGCAAAAAAGTGCCCTCCAATTATCAGTCTACTGTCTTCCCCACGTTGCAATACAGTTCTCACCAATGATCAGTCTAATGTCTTCACAACGGTGCAATACAGAGCCCTCAAATCATCAGTCTGTTATCTTCCCCACGATGCAATACAGTTATCACCAATTATCAGTCTACTGTCTTCCCCACGGTGCAATACATTTCTCACCAATGATCAGTCTACTGTCTTCCCAACAGTGCAATACAGTTCTCACCAATGATCAGACTACTGTCTTCCCCACGGTGCAATACAGTTCTCATCAATTATCAATCTACTGTCTTCACAACGGTGCAATACAGAGCCCTCCAATTGTCAGTCTGCTATCTTCCCCACAATGCAATACAGTTCTCACCAATTATCAGTCTACTGCCTTCCCAACAGTGCAATACAGTGCCCTCAAATTATCAGTCTACTGTCTTCCCCACAGTGGAATACAGTGCTCTCCAATTATCAGTCTACTATCTTCCCAACGGTGCAATACAGTTCTCACCAATTATCAGTCTACTGTCTTCACAATGGTGCAATACAGACCCCTCCAATTATCAGTCTGCTATCTTCCCCACGATGCATTACATTTCTCACCAATTAACAGTGTTCTGTCTTCCCCACTGTGCAATACAATTCCCTGCAATTATCAGGCTACTGTCTTCCCCACGGTGCAATACAGTGCCCTCCAATTATCAGTCTACTGTCTTCCCCACAGTACAATACAGTTCTCACCAATTATCAGTCTACTGTCTTCCCCACGGTGCAATACAGTGCCCACCAATTATAGGTCTACTGTCTTCCCCACAGAGCAAAAAAGTGCCCTCCAATTATCAGTCTACTGTCTGCCCCACGGTGCAATACTGTTCTCACCAATGATCAGACTACTGTCTTCCCCACGGTGCAATACATTTCTCATCAATTATCAATTAACTGTCTTCACAACAGTGCAATACAGAGCCCTCCAATTATCAGTCTGCTATCTTCCCCACGATGCAATACAGTTCTCACCAATTATCAGTCTACTGTCTTCCCAACAGTGCAATACAGTGCCCTCAAATTATCAGTCTACTGTCTTCCAAACGGTGTCAATGCAGTGCTCACCACTTATCAGTCTACTGTCTTCCCCACGGTGCAATACGGTTCTCACCGATGATCAGTCTAATGCCTTCACAACGGTGCAAAACAGTTCTCACCAATTATCAGTCGACTGTCTTCTCCACCGTGCAATACAGTACCCACCAATTATAGGTCTACTGTATTCCCCACAGAGCACAAAAGTGCCCTCCAATTATCAGTCTACTGTCTTCCCCACGGTGCAATACAGTTCTCACCAATTATCAGTATACTGTCTTCCCCACAGTGCAATACAGTTCTCAGCAATTATCTACTGTCTTCACAACGGTACAATACAGAGCCCTCCAATTATCAGTCTGCTATCTTCCCCACGATGCAATACAGTTCTCACCAATTAACAGTCTACTGTCTTCCCCACAGTGCAAAACACTGCCCTCCAATTATCAGTCTACTGTCTTCCCAACAGTGCAATACATTGCTCACCAATTATAGGTCTACTGTATTCCCCACAGAGCACAAAAGTGCCCTCCAATTATCAGTCTACTGTCTTCCCCACGGTGCAATACATTTCTCACCAATGATCAGTCTACTGTCTTCCCAACACTGCAATACAGTTCTCACCAATTATCAGTCTACTGTCTTCACAACGGTGCAATACAGAGCCCTCCAATTGTCAGTCTGCTATCTTCCCCACAATGCAATACAGTTCTCACCAATTATCAGTCTACTGTCTTCACAACGGTGCAATAAAGACCCCTCCAATTATCATTCTGCTATCTTCCCCACGATGCATTACATTTCTCACCAATTAACAGTGTACTGTCTTCCCCACTGTGCAATACAATACCCTGCAATTATCAGTCTACTGTCTTCACAACGGTGTAATACAGTGCCCTCCAATTATCAGTCTACTATCTTTCCCACGGTGCAATACAGTTCTCACCAATTATCAGTCTACTGTCCGCCAAATGGTGAAATACAGTTCTCATCAATTATCAATCTATTGTCTTCACAACGGTGTCAATGCAGTGCTCACCACTTATCAGTCTACTGTTTTCCCCACGGTGCAATACGGTTCTCACCAATGATCAGTCTAATGTCTTCGCAACGGTGCAAAACAGTTCTCACCAATTATCAGTCGACTGTCTTCCCCACAGTGCAATACAGTGCCCACCAATTATAGGTCTACTGTATTCCCCACAGAGCACAAAAGTGCCCTCCAATTATCAGTCTACTGTCTTCCCCACGGTGCAATACAGTTCTCACCAATTATCAGTATACTGTCTTCCCAACAGTGCAATACAGTTCTCACCAATTATCAATCTACTGTCTTCACAATGGTACAGTACAGAGCCCTCCAATTATCAGTCTGCTATCTTCCCCACAATGCAATTCAGTTCTCACCAATTATCAGTCTACTGTCTTCCTAACAGTGCAATACAGTGCCCTCTAATTATCAGTCTACTGTCTTCCCTACAGTGGAATACAGTGCCCTCCAATTATCAGTCTACTATCTTCCCCACGGTGGAATACAGTTCTCACCAATTATCAGTCTACTGTCTTCACAACGGTGCAATACACACCCCTCCAATTATCAGTCTGCTATCTTCCCCACGATGCAATACAGTTCTCACCAATTATCAGTCTACTGTCTTCCCCACAATGCAATACAGTGCCCTCCAATTATCAGTCTACTGTCTTCCCCACGGTGCAATACAGTGCACTCCAATTATCAGTCTACTTTCTTCCCCACGGTGCAATACAGTGCTCACCAATTATTAGTCTACTGTCTTCCCCACGGCACAATACAGTTCTCGTCAATTATCAGTCCACTATCTTCACAACGGTGCAATACAGTGCTCACCAATTATAGGTCTACAGTCTTCCCCACAGTGCAATACAGTGCCCTCCAATTATCAGTGTACTGCCTTCCCCACAGTGCAATACAGTTCTCACCAACTATCAGTCTACTGTCTTCCCCACGGTGCAATACATTTCCCACCAATTATCAGTCCACTGTATTCCCCACGGCGCAATACAGTTCTCATCAATTATCAGTCCACTATCTTCACAACGGTGCAATACAGTGCTCACCAATTATAGGTCTACAATCTTCCCCACAGTGCAAAAAATTGCCCTCCAATTATCAGTCTACTGTCTTCCCCATGGTGCAATACAGCTCTCAGCAATTATCAGTCTACTGTCTTCCCCACAGCGCAATACAGTGCACTCCAATTATCAGTATACTGTCTTCCCCACGGTAGAATACAGTGCCCGCCAATTATCAGTCTACTGTCTTCCCCACAGTACAATACAGTTCACACCAATTAATCAGTCTACTGTCTTCCCAACGGTGTCATTGCAGTGCTCACCAATTATCAGTCTACTGTCTTCCCAACGGTGCAATACATTGCCCACCAATTATCAGTCTACAGTCTTCCTCATGGTGCAATACAGTTCTCATCAATTATCAATCTACTGTCTTCACAAGGGTGCAATAGAGAGCCCTCCAATTATCAGTCTGCTATCTTCCCCACGATGCAATACAGTTCTCACCAATTATCAGTCTACTGTCTTCCCCACAATGCAATACAGTGCCCTCCAATTATCAGTCTACTGTCTACCCCACAGTGTAATACAGTGCCTACCAATTATCAGTCTAATGTCTTCCCCACGGCGCAAAACAGTTCTCATCAATTATCAATCTACTGTCTTCACAACGGTGCAATACAGACACAGAGAGGAGCTGTGCTGACTGAGCTGGGAGAAATCGAGACAAAACTACTGGATAAAGTTCGTGGAATACTTTGGAGGTGGCTCTAGAAGTCTCTTGGACAACTGAGTGAGTGACGGCGTTGGTGTGGAAACTCGGTGTGGAGTTTTACTGCCGGTTTGGGATGGGTTTGTTGTCGGCTGCTAACTGCGTAGCTCCCAGCTGCGGCCGCTGGCAACTCGCCAGGAAGCCGGTTCGCTCCAAAACCGGAGGCAAACGCCGTCGTCCCCCCCCCCCCCCATTGACATCGGGCCAACGTTCCTCCTCCACTGTTTTCCTGATTTTCGTCCGGTGTTGGTGCCGGAGCATCTGGAAGGACGTTTCGGCCTCTCCCGGCCTGGGTCTCTGCAAGTCCGACGGAGCCTTTCCTGGCGTCGAGCCAGCGAGGAACTGTCGACTGCAAACTTTCCCGGCCAGTTATTCGACTCGTTCCAGGACTTCTAACCGGCACCGCTGTAGGATTCTCGGACTGGAAAGAGCGCCAGCATGCCGGACCGGTCTCCAGGGAGTCGCGGGCCTTCGGGGAGTTACGCAAGTCGGCTGCCTCCCCGGCCTCGGACAACGCCCTGTTTCGGTCGGTGAAGGTGGAACGTGGGGTGCAATGTATTTTGCGCCCTGGAATGACACTAGAAAAGTGTGCGGAGGCAATGGAGGACCTTGTGGGGAAAGGTGGTATTCTGGCCACCGAGAAGGAGTTCGGAAAGGCGGTGTTCTATCTGGCGAATGAAGAGCTAGTGCACCGGGCCCTAAGCAGGGGAGTCACGGTAGACAACATCTTTTTACCGATGGAGCTGGTGACGGCCCCCACGCAACGTATCGTGCTTGGGCATGTTAAGCCTTTCATTCCAAATGAGGACTTGCTTCCCCCACTGGCCCGTTTAGGGCAAGTAAGGTCGGAGTTCACTGCCATCCGACACAAATTTAAGAGACGCACCCTCCGCACCGTAATCTCTTTCCGGCGTCAGGTATTCATGCAGCTGGAAAGGGAGGACGACGTTGAGGGCCGGTTTACTGTCCGGCACGAGGGAGTAGATTATCAGGTGTACTGGAGCTCCGAGCGCCCGCGGTGCCATGCGTGCAGGGAGGTGGGGCACTTTCGGAGGAACTGTCCTGCCGCCCGGAACCCGAGGGAGCCCATTTCGGGCACCAGTGCCCCAGCTACCTCTGCCCCTGCTCCTACTCCTGCGCGTGCGTCTGCGCCTGCATCTGACCCTGCCCCCGCCCGTGATCCTGCCCCAGCCCCTCACCCTGCCCCTGCCCCTACTCCTACCGTTGGGTCGGTCCCTGCTCCTCTCCCTGTGGTTCAGGTGGGGGACGGGGTGGAGTCTGTGCGGAGTAAGAAGGCAAAGGGGAAATCCAAACACAGTAAGAAGCAGAGCTCACGCCCATTTCGCCTGAAGTGGAGCGTGGGGCTCGGGGAGGTGCGCAAGCAGACGGGGCGATGGAAACAGAAAGCGCCGCCCCATCGGTGAAGCCTGCACCTGTGTGCTCCTCCGGCATGAAGAGGAGAAGGGAACGTTCCCGCAAGAGGGCAGGGTATGTAGATGCGGGGGAGTCCCAGGAAGGGGTGGGAATCCGGGTAGGGGTTGGTTCTAAACCTGAGTCCCCAGATGTAGCCACCAGTCCTGGGGTAGATGGTGTGGTTGTGCAAAAAGCTTGTGATAGCCCTGTTTGCACAAATGAGGCAGCCCTGGAGGCCTCCACCCAGGACCTACAAGTCAGCGCCTCTCTGGAGGCCAGTGTACCGAATAATGTAAGAGGAGGCGAGACAAAGCTCTCTCATTCTCAGCACCAGGCTGCTTGTGAATCCCTTGGACCAAAGGTGCCGGGTTCCCCTCTATGCCTGCCCCCTGGGGAGGGCGTTTTTCTGTGCACCTCGACCCCAGCAATTAATGACTTGCAGGGAGTCCCTGGGGATTGTCCCTCCACTGTCGCAAATGTGGATGAGGCTGATGCGACGGTGGAGCGGGCAGGTAAGAGCGAGGTGCCCGCTGCACGGTATGGGTCACAAGCGCAGCCATCTTTTGGAACATGCGGGGAGGCCGATGGGGATTCTGTCTGCAGTGACGGGTTGGAGGGGGACTCTTTCGATAGTGAAATAATGGACATCCTCACCCCTCCTGAGAAGTCCCCATTGATACCTGTAGAGGAAATTAAGCATTTTATTCTCACCTCTGAGGGTGCCAAGCACCGGCCTCAACTAGCCTCGCTACGCTGGCCCAGCATGCCGAGGCTGGTGAGGTCCTTGCGAGTCATCCTCGGACGAAAGGGAAAGAGGAATGCGGTGGCGGGGAACGACAGACGGCAACTAAAATCTTTCCTAGATGACCTAGTAAGGGACATTAGAGGGAGAAGCAGCCTCGCTCCTACGGGGGATGGTGGGTCACAGGGTGTCGCTGGTACCGCTCGAACCCGGAAGGCAAAAAGTAACCTTGCTTTCTTTCCGGACAGTGTGGTGGAGGGCGCCTCCGCTCTCACCGAAATGGGCACAGCTGCTGAGACCTAGTGTGCTCCCGCCATGAAGCTTACCATAGCTAGTCTCAATGTAAACGGCAGCAGGGGTCCTCTTCGCAGGCATAACAATCTCTCAGCCCTCAGGGATGGGCGGTATACGGTGAGTTTCCTGCAGGAAACCCATACCATCCCTGGGGATGATTCTGCTTGGCTCCTGGAGTGGCGGGGCGGGGTCCACATGAGCCACCTCAGCTCCATTTCTAGCGGGGTGGCGATCCTGTTGGCCCCGACCTTCCAGCCAGTTATTGAAAGAGTCCAGGACGTTGTGCCCGGCCGTCTGCTCCACCTGGTTGTGCGCCTGGATGGCGTACCATTGCATTTTATCAATGTGTATGCTCCCAGGCGCGGTGTGATGCAGACGCGCCTATTCTGCCAGCTGTCCATCCTGCTGAGCTCCATCGATCCTGGGGATTGCGTCATCCTCGGGGGAGATTTCAATTGTACCCTCGAGGCGGAGGACCGTTCGGGCCTCCAACGCGACCCAGCATCGGCAAAAAAGTTAAAGGAGCTAGTCGGCTCCTTTGACTTGGTGGACAGCTGGCGGAATCTTCACCCCAACTCTAGCGCCTTCTCGAGAAGGTCTAGAAAAGGAGGTTCCAGGATAGACCGCATTTACATCTCTCGGGCCTACGTCTCCCGCGTGTCGGCGTCCTCCATGCGGCCGGTGTCGTGCTCGGATCATCACCTTGTGTGGATGGAATTTATTCCACTACACCCTCGGGTGGGATCCGGGTATTGGCATTTTAACAACCGGCTGCTGGAGGACAACCGATTCCGGGATTCGTTCCGAGCTTTCTGGGTCTCCTGGAAGGAGAGGCGGAGAGAGTTCGGCTCCCTACGGCATGGTGGGATGTGGGCAAAGCCCACATCCGGTTTTTATGTCGGGAGTACACTGGGGGGTCGACAAAGAGGCGGAGCTTTGAGGTTGAGCGGCTTGAGAGAGCGTTGCTTGACCTGGAGTCCCGCCTCGGTCCGACCGCTGGAGACCAGCAGCTGTGGCAGGAATACCAGGAGAAGAAGGACGCACTCAGGAACCTGCAGCTACAGCAGTCCCGAGGTGCGTACGTGAGGTCACGGATCCAAATGCTGCAGGATTTGGACCGTGGCTCACCCTTCTTCTACTCGTTGGAAAGGTGGCGGGGAGTTCAAAAGCAGCTAGTGGAGCTGTTGGCTGCCCATCGCTACTCCATCACGGACCCTGATGGAATTAACAACGAGGTCGTTTCATTCTATCGGTCCTTATTCTCGCCTGATCCGTCAAATGTGGAGGCGTGTAATGAGGTCTTACACAGTCCCGGGCCGCTCCATCCAGGACAAGGTCCACCTAGTACGGGACCTGATCCACCTACTCCAGGAGACTGGGACCACGGCAGCGTTTCTTTCTCTTGACCAGGAGAAGGCTTTTGACCGGGTGGACCACAGTTTCCTGGTGGGCACCCTGCAGGCTTTTGGGCTCGGACCACACTTTGTGGCCCGAGTTCGGCTCCTGTACTCTGCCGCAGAGTGCCTAGTTAAGATTAACGGATCATTGACAGGACCTACCCACTTCCGAAGAGGAGTGCGTCAAGGGTGCCCCATGTCCGGTCAACTGTATGCGATCTGTGTCGAGCCATTCCTCGGCCTTCTTCGGCGAAGGCTGACAGGTCTGGTTCTGCGCGAACCAGACATGGGGGTCGTCCTCTCGGCCTACGCCGATGACGTACTCCTCATGAGGACAGACCCCTGTGACCTGCGGAGGATTCGCGAGTGCCAAGATGTTTTCTCGGCGGCATCCTCCGCCAGGATCAACTGGGCGAAATGTTCCGGACTCTTAGTAGGCCAGTGGCAGGTGGACTCCCTGCCGGAGGAGATGAGAGCTTTTGAGTGGAGTACCAGACGTCTTCTCTATCTGGAAGTCTACCTGAGTCCTTCTGGGGAGACCTGGCTGGCGAACTGGCAGGACCTGGAGACAAAGGTCATGGCCCGGCTAGGGCGCTGGTCAGGCCTTCTCAGGGTGCTTTCCTATCGAGGCAGGGTAGTGGTCATAAACCAGCTGGTGGTCTCCATGTTGTGGTACCGGATGGTCACCTTGGCCCCACCCTGCCCCTTTTGTCGCAAGAATGCAGAGGAAGCTAGTGGACTTCTTCTGGGGAAACAGGAAGCACTGGGTCTCTGCAGCGGTTCTGAGTCTCCCAGAAGGAGAGGGCGGACAGCCGCTGGTGTGTGTACGCACACGACTGGCGGCTCTCCGCCTCAGGACTCTGCAGAGATTCCTGTACGCCAAGCACCCTCCCAGGTGGCACGTGTTGGCGACTTTCTTCCTCCGGAGGGGCTGCTGTCCGAAGATATGCAGCTACCACCGGCGGGCGTCAGCCGTGCTGCTTTGCAGAGGCTGCCCGGCTTCTATCAGGACCTACTGAGAGTCTGGAACCATGGTTGCCTCAGGCCGGGAATCCCCTCCTCTGGCAGAGGGCGGGGTCCTGGCCGACCCTTGCCCTGTACGGATGTCAGTGCGGCTCAGGTGTGTGGAACGACTCGGGCTGAGCTGCTCGTCGGGCCCAGGCCCCGCAGCCTTACCCGAGAGACAAATCCACACAACTTGAGCCGTCTTTCATCGACACCCACAATCCCATTCAGGGATGCAGGCAGGAGGTACCTTCATGGGCTGCTGCTCCACACCCTCCACTTCCTAGCATTTGTCCACCGTCCCGACACGCCATGGCGGTCGGTCTTTCCACCTGGAGCTGAGGGGGGTCCCCAATGGAAGTCCCTCTACAAGGGAGTCCTTCCCATGCACCTTGGGGATCTCGGCTGGAGGGTGCTGCATAAAGCGGTGCCCTGCAATTAGTTCTTTAGTTTGTACACGGATCTCCCAGCCACGTGTCACTTCTGCGGGCTGGAGGAGACCGTGTACCATATGTACGTGGAGTGTGTGAGGCTGCAGCCCCTTTTCGCGTATTTGCGTGGGCTGCTTCTCGCCTTCTGGTTGCATTTCAGTCCCACCCTATTCATATATGGTCATCCAGTAAGGAGGGGGGCACGGAGGGATGAGGATGTCCTTGTCAACTTGCTCCTGGGGCTGGCGAAAATTGCCATCCGTGGCTCCTGGAAAAGGGTGGAAGGAGGTTCTCCCCGGGCGTACTGCCTGGCTATGTTTAGGGGGTATGTTCGTGCCCGGGTGAATATTGAAAAGGAATACGCACAGTCCACGGCGACCGCAGAGGTGTTCCGGGACCGTTGGGCTCCGCGGGGTGTAAATGCCATCATTGATGAGGATGGCAATATATGAGTTTAACATGTATTGTCTGTTTGTAGTGTAGTAAATGTATTAGTCACTGGGTTTGTAAATATTGTACAGCACCGACATTTGTAATAAAGAATTTTGTAAAAAAAAAATCATCAGTCTGCTATCTTCCCCACGATGCAATACAGTTCTCACCAATTAACAGTCTACTGTGTTTCCAACGGTGTCAATGCAGAGCTCACCAATTATCAGTATACTGTCTTCCCCACGGTGCAATAAATTACCCTCCAATTATCAGTCGACTGTCTTCCCCACGGTACAATACAGTTCACACCAATTATCAGTCGACTTTCTTCCCCACGGTGCAATACAGTTCTCACCAAGGATCAGTCTATTATCTTCCCCACGGTGCAAAACAGTTCTCATCAATTATCAATCTACTGTCTTCACAACGGTGCAATACAGAGCCCTCCAATTATCAGTCTGCTATCTTCCCACGATACAATACAGTTCTCAGGAATTATCAGTCTACTGCCTTCTGCACAGAGCAATACAGTGCCCTCCAATTATCAGTCTACTGTCTTCCCCACGGTACAATACAGTTCTCACCAATTATCAGTCTACTGTCTTCCCCACGGTGCAATACAGTGCCCTCCAATTATCAGTCAACTGTCTTCCTCACCTTACAATATGGTTCTCACCAATTATCAGTCTACTGTCTTCCCCACGGTGCAATACAGTACTCACCATTTAACAGTCTACTATCTTCCCCACGGTGCAATAAATTGCCCACCAATTATCAATATGCTGTCTTCCCCATGGTAAATACAGTTATCACCAATTATCAGTCTACTGTCTTCCCCACAGTGCAACACAGTGCCTACCAATTATCAGTCTACTGTTTTCCCAACGGTGCAGTACAGTGCTCACCAATTATCAGTCTACTGTCTTTCCACATGGTGCAATACAGTTCTCAACTATTGTCAGTCGACTGTCTTCCCCACAGTACAATACAGTTCACACCAATTATCAGTCTACTGTCTTCCCAACGCTGCAATATAGGGAAAAGCAATTTTCAGTCCACTGTCTTCCCCACGGCGCAATACATTTCTCATCAATTATCAATCTACTGTCTTCACAACTGTGCAATACAGTGCACTCCAATTATCAGTCTACTGTCTAAACCACGGTAAATACAGTTATCACCAATTATCAGTCTTCTGTCTACCCTACAGTGTAACACACTGCCTACCAATTATCAGTCTACTGCCTTCCCCACGGTGCAAAACAGTTCTCATCAATTATCAATCTACTGTCTTCACAACAGTGCATTAGAGTGCTCACCAATTATCAGTCAACTGTCTTTCCACATGGTGCAATACAGATCTGAACGATTGTCAGTCGACTGTCTTCCCCACGGTACAATACAGTTCACACCAATTATCAGTCTACTTTCTTCCCCACGGTGCAATACAGTGCTCACCAATTATTAGACTACTGTCTTCCCCACGGCGCAATACAGTTCTCATCAATTATCAGTCCACTATCTTCACAACGGTGCAATACAGTGCTCACCAATTATAGGACGACAGTCTTCCCCACAGTGCAATACAGTGCCCTCCAATTATCAGGGTACTGTCTTCCCCACGGTGCAATACAGTTCTCACCAATGATCAGTCTACTGTCTTCCCCCCAGTGCAATACAGTTCTCACCAATTATCAGTCTCATGTCTTCCCCACGGTGCAATACAATTCTCACCAATTATCAGTCTACTGCCTTCCCCACGGTGTAATATAGTTCTCATCAATTATCAATCTACTGTCTTCACAACTGTGCAATACAGAGCCCTCCAATTATCAGTCTGCTATCTTCCCCACGATGCAATACAGTTCACACCAATTATCAGTCTGCTGTCTTCCCAACGGTGTCAATGCAGTGCTCACCAATTATCAGTCTACTGTCTTCCCCACGGTGCAATATAGTGCTCACCAATTATCAGACTACTGTCTTCCCAACGGTGTAATACAGTGTGCACCAATTATCAGTCTACTGTCTACCCCACAGAACAAAAAAGTGCCCAATTAATCAGTCTACTGTCTTCCCCACGGTGCAATACAGTTCTCATCAATTATCAATCTACTGTCTTCACAACGGTGCAATACAGAGCACTCCAATTATCAGTCTGCTATCTTCCCCACGATGCAATACAGTTCTCACCAATTATCAGTCTACTGTCTTCTGCACAATGCAATACAGTGCCCTCCAATTATCAGTCAACTGTCTTCCCCACGGTGGAATACAGTGCCCTCCAATTACAAGTCTACTGTCTTCCTCACCTTACAATACAGTTCTCACCAATTATCAGTCTACTGTCTTCCCCACAATGCAATACAGTGCCCTCCAATTATCAGTCTGCTGTCTTCCCCACGGTGGAATACAGTTCTCACCAATTATCAGTCTACTGTCTTTCCAACGGTGCAATACAGTGCCCAACAATCATCAGTGTACTATCTTCCCCACGGTGCAAAACAGTTCTCACCAATTATAAGTCGACTGTCTTCCCAACGGTGCAGTACAGTGCTCACCAATTATCAGTCTACTGTCTTCCCCACGGTGCAATACATATGCCCACCAATTACAGGTCTACTGTCTTCCCCACAGTGCAAAAAAGTGCCCTCCAATTATCAGTCTACTGTCTTCCCCACGGTGGAATACAGTGCCCTCCAATTATCACTCTACTGTCTCTCCCACCTTACAATACAGTTCTCACTAATTATCAGTCTACTGTCTTTCCAACGGTGTCAATGCAGTGTTCACCAATTAAAACTCTACTGTCTTCCCCACGGTGCAATAAATTGCCCTCCAATTATCAGTCTACTGTCTTCCCCACGGTAAATACAGTTATCACAATTATCAGTCTACTGTCTACCCCACAGTGTAATACAGTGCCTACCAATTATCAGTCTACTGTCTTTCCCACGGTGCAAAACAGTTCTCATCAATTATCAATCTACTGCGTTCAGAACGGTGCAATACAGAGACCTCCAATCAACAGTCTGCTATCTTCCCCACGATGCAATACAGTTCGCACCAATTATCAGTCTACTGTATTCCCCACAGTGCAACACAGTGCCCTGCAATTATCAGTCTACTGTCTTCCCCACGGTGGAATACAGTGCCCTCCAATTATCGCTCTACTGTGTTCCCCACCATACAATACAGTTCTCAGCAATTATCAGTCTACTGCATTTCCAACGGTGTCAATGCAGTGCTCGCCAATTATCAGTCCACTATCTTCACAACGGTGCAATACAGTACTCACCAATTATAGGTCTACAGTCTTCCCCACAGTGCAAAAAAGTGCCCTCCAATTATCAGTCTACTGTCTTCCCTACGGTGCAATGAAGTTCTCACCAATGATCAGTCTACTGTCTTCCCAACAGTGCAATACATTGCACACCAATTCTCTGTCTACTGTCTTCACCACGGTGCAATACAGTTCTCATCAAAAATCAATCTACTGTCTTCACAACGGTGCAATACAGAGCCCTCCAATTATCAGTCTGCTATCTTCCCCATGATACAATACAGTTCTCAGCAATTATCCGTCTACTGCCTTCTCCACAGCGCAATACAGTGCCCTCCAATTATCAGTCTACTGTCTTCCCCACGGTACAATACAGTTCTCACCGATTATCAGTCTACTGTCTTCCCCACGGTGCAATACAGTGCTCACCAATTATCAGTCTACTGTCTTTCCACATGGTGCAATACAGTTCTTAACTAATGTCAGTCGACTGTCTTCCCCACAGTACAATACAGTTCACACCAATTATCAGTCTACTGTCTTCCCAACGGTGCAATGCATTGCCCACCAATTATCAGTCCACTGTCTTCCCCACGGCGCAATACAGTTCTCATCAATTATCAGTCCACTATCTTCACAACGGTGCAATACAGTGCTCACCAATTATAGGTCTACAGTCTTCCCCACAGTGCAAAAAAGTTCCCTCTAATTATCAGTCTACTGTATTCCCCACGGTGCAATACAGTTCTCACCAATTATCAGTCTACTGTCCTGGCCACAGTGCAATACATTGCACACCAATTCTCTGTCTACTGTCTTCACCACGGTGCAATACAGTTCTCGTCAAAAATCAATCTACTGTCTTCACAACGGTGCAATACAGAGCCCTCCAATTATCAGTCTGCTATCTTCCCCACGATACAATACAGTTCTCAGCAATTATCCGTCTACTGCCTTCTCCACAGCGCAATACAGTGCCCTCCAATTATCAGTCTACTGTCTTCCCCACGGTACAATACAGTTCTCACCAATTATCAGTCTACTGTCTTCCCCACGGTGCATTACAGTGCTCACCAATTATCAGTCTACTGTCTTCCCAAGGTGCAATAGTTATCACCAATTATAGGTCTACTGTCTTCCCCACAAAGCAAAAAAGTGCCCACCAATTATCAGTCCACTGTCTTCACAACGGTGCAATACAGTTCTAACCAATGATCAGTCCACTCTCTTCACAACGGTGCAATAAAGAGCCCTCCAATTCTCAGTCTGCTATCTTCCCCACGATGCAATACAGTTCTCACCAATTATCAGTCTACTGTCATCCCCACAGCGCAATACAGTGCTCACCAATTATCAGTCTACTGTCTTCCCCACGGTGCAATACAGTGCCCACCATTTAACAGTCTACTATCTTCCCCACGGTGCAATAAATTGCCCACCAATTATCAGTATGCTGTCTTCCCATGGTAAATACAGTTATCAAAATTATCAGTCTACTGTCTTCCCCACAGTGCAATACAGTGCCTACCGATTATCAGTCTACTGTTTTCCCAACAGTGCAGTACAGTGCTCACCAATTATCAGTCTACTGTCTTTCCACATGGTGCAATACAGTTCTTAACTAATGTCAGTCGACTGTCTTCCCCACAGTACAATACAGTTCACACCAAATATCAGTCTACTGTCTTCCCAACGGTGCAATATAGGGAACAGCAATTTTCAGTCTACTGTCTTCCCAACGGTGCAATGCATTGCCCACCAATTATCAGTCTACTGTCTTCCCCACGGCGCAATACAGTTCTCATCAATTATCAGTCCACTATCTTCACACCGGTGCAATACAGTGCCCACCAATTATAGGTCTACAGTCTTCCCCACAGTGCAAAAAAGTTCCCTCTAATTATCAGTCTACTGTATTCCCCACAGTGCAATACAGTGCTCACCAATGATCAGTCTACTGTCCTGCCCACAGTGCAATACAGTGCGTTCCAATTATCAGTCTTCTGTCTTCCCAACGGTGGAATACAGTGCCCTCCAATTATCACTCTACTGTCTTTCCCACCTTACAATACAGTTCTCACCAATTATCAGTCTACTGTGTTTCCAACGGTGTCAATGCAGTGTTCACCAATTAAAACTCTACTGTCTTCCCCACGGTGCAATAAATTGCTCACCAATCTGTCTACTGTCTTCCCCACGGTAAATACAGTTATCACTAATTATCAGTCTACTGTCTACCCCACAGTGTAATACAGTGCCTACCAATTATCAGTCTACTGTCTTCCCCACGGTGCAAAACAGTTCTCATCAATTATCAATCTACTGTCTTCACAAAGGTGCAATACAGAGACCTACAATCATCAGTCTGCTATCTTCCCCACGATGCAATACAGTTCGCACCAATTATCAGTCTACTGTTTTCCCAATGGTGCAGTACAGTGCTCACCAATTATCAGTCTACTGTCTTTCCACATGGTGCAATACAGTTCTTAACTAATGTCAGTCGACTGTCTTCCCCACAGTACAATACAGTTCACACCAATTATCAGTCTACTGTCTTCCCAACGGTGCAATATAGGGAACAGCAATTTTCAGTCTACTGTCTTCCCAACGGTGCAATGCATTGCCCACCAATTATCAGTCCACTGTCTTCCCCACGGCGCAATACAGTTCTCATCAATTATCAGTCCACTATCTTCACAACGGTGGAATACAGTGCTCACCAATTATAGGTCTACAGTCTTCCCCACAGTGCAAAAAAGTTCCCTCTAATTATCAGTCTACTGTATTCCCCACGGTGCAATACAGTTCTCACCAATGATCAGTCTACTGACTTCCCAGCGGTGCAATACATTGCACACCGATTCTCTGTCTACTGTCTTCCCCACGGTGCAATACAGTTCTCATCAATTATCAATTTACTGTCTTCACAACCGTGCAATACAGAGCCCTCCAATTATCAGTCTGCTATCTTCCCCACGATGCAATACAGTTCTCAGCAATTATCAGTCTACTGTCTACCCCACAGCGCAATACAGTGCACTCCAATTATCAATATACTGTCTTCCCCGTGGTAGAATACAGTGCCCTCCAATTATCAGTCTACTGTCTTCCCCACGGTACAATACAGTTCACACCAATTATCAGTCTGCTGTCTTCCCAACGGTGTCAATGCAGTGCTCACCAATTATCAGTCTTCTGTCTTCCCCACGGTGCAATACAGTGTGCACTAATTATCAGTCTACTCTCTTCCCCACTGTGCAATACAGTGCCCGCCAATTGTAGGTCTACTGTCTTCCCCACAAAGCAAAAAAGTGCCCACCAATTAATCAGTCTACTGTCATCCCCACGGTGCAATACAGTTCTCACCAATGATCAGTCCACTGTCTTTCCAACGGTGCAATACATTGCCCACCAAATATCAGTCTCCTGTCTTCCCCATGGTGCAATACAGTTCTCATCAATTATCAATCTACTGTCTTCACAACGGTCCAATACAGAGCCCTCCAATTATCAGTCTGCTATCTTCCCCACGATGCAATACAGTTCTCACCAATTATCGGTCTACTGTCTTCCCACAATGCAATACAGTGCCCACCAATAATCAGTCTACTATCTTCCCCAAGGTGCAATACAGTTTTCACCAATTATCAGCCTACTGTCTTCCCAGCAATGCAAAACATTTCTCACCAATTATCAGTTGATTGTCTTCCCAACGGTGCAGTACAGTGCTCACCAATTACAGTCTACCGTCTTCCCCACGGTGCAATACCTTGCCCACCAATTACGGGTCTACTGTCTTCCCCACAGTGCAAAAAAGTGCCCTCCAATTATCAGTCTACTATCTTCCCCACGGTGCAATACAGTTCTCACCAATTATCAGTCTACTGTCTTCCCCACGGTGCAATACAGTGCTCACCAATTATCAGTCTACTGTCATCCTAATAGTGCAATACAGTGCCCTCCAGTTATCAGTCTACTGTCTTCCCCACGGTGCAATACAGTTCTCACCAATTATCAATCTACTGTCTTCCCCACGGTGCAATACAGTGCGCACCAATTATCAGTCTACTGTCATCCTAATAGTACAATACAGTGCCCTCCAGTTATCAGTCTACTGTCTTCCCCATGGTGCAATACAGTTCTAACCAATGATCAGTCTACTGTCTTCACAACGGTGCAATACAGAGCCCTCCAATTATCAGTCTGCTATCTTCCGCACGATGCAATACAGTTCTCACCAATTATCAGTCTACTGTCTTCCCACAGTGCAATACAGTGCCCTCCAATTATCACTCTACTGTCTTCCTCACCTTACAATACGGTTCTCACCAATTATCAGTCTACTGTCTTTCCAACGGTGTCAATGCAGTGTTCAGCAATTATCAGTCTACTGTCTTCCCCACGGTGCAATACAGTGCCCACCATTTAACAGTCTACTATCTTCGCCACGATGCAATAAATTGCCCTCCAATTATCAGTATGCTGTCTTCCCCATGGTAAATACAGTGTACGGGGTCTTTCTTTTGTTACATTTAAAATGGCGATTTTTGTTATGTTAATCTGTGGAATGCGGCTTTGTTGTGTTTTAACGCTGCAGAGAGTTTGCGCTAGCAGTTTATTGTGGTTTAGAGGGTGATAAGAGGGTGCTATTAGCCAATGGGTGGTTATGTATCGTTTTGTTTTCGGATGCCATGCTGTATGATATGACTGTGGACTGAGTTTTGGCGGGGGGTCGGGAGGAGAGACGAGGAGGACGGCGGACGTGCGGAGAGGCTCCGGTCGATCACTTCGGGTGGTCCCGAGCCGTGGGTCGACGGAATTCGGGTGGTCGTCTGACGTCGAACTTGAGCTCCAACGGTAGCGCGCGAAGAACTTGGACTTTGAATAAGTGTTGGCGCCTTTTTTTTTCATTACTTTCCTCTCTGTATCACATGTATATTAATGCCCTAGAATTAGTAATATCTATAAAGTGTATGTGTTAAAATTTACTGGGTGTGCTGGCTGATGATTGATGTTTGTGATTGAGTCGGGCGACGATTGACCCTGAGGGGACTGCTGAAGCAGGTGCTGGGCGGGATTTCCCCTAGACATACACGAGCCAAAATAACGGAACGTTACAAGTGGGGGCTACCGTCAGGGATTTGGATTTTTTTTCGGGAAAGTTGTACTTGTGGTTGCGGTAAGTGGTGTGAAGATGGAGCGAGATAAGATTGTAAGTTGGTGTGAAATGGAGGAGGTACCGGTGAATCATGCGTGTGTGGTAAGCGGGGTCGATTATCGCATTCCGGCAGAGGTACTGGTGCGAGGGTTGAGTTTGATTAAAGGTATCGGGCAGGTAGAACTTGTAGCTAGAAGGGGTGGGAAAGAACTGGAGGCTTGCTGGATGTTGGTGCGGGCGAGTGCCGACGTCATGGCTTTAGAATTACCAGCGACAGTCCATGTCCAGGGGGAGGCGGGGCCGTGGGGTCTCCATACCCTCCCCGAGGACGCAAGTGAGGAGGTGCCGGAGGAGCTAGTTGAGGCCCCCGGCCGGGTGCCCGTAGCAAGAGGTAGAGGTGCGGAGTGGGAAGGTTTGGCCAGGCCTCGCCCCCATGGGCTTGAGGAGACTGCCGAGTTAACGGCTGCCATTATCTCCCTGGCGAGAAGGGTTGAGGTGCACCGCCCGAAGCTGAGAATTTTCTCGGGAGCCAAGCCCACCCCGGAAGGGGAGGATGACTATGAGACCTGGGTTGAAGATACATCCCAATTGTTAGAGGTGTGGCCAGTTTCGGATGAGGAAAAGAGACAGCGATTGGTGGAAAGCTTAAGGGGCGGGGCAGCCCGGGTGGTCCGCGATCTGAGAGCGGCACGCCCCTTGGCTTCCCTATCGGAGTGTTTAGACGCTTTGGAGGAAGTGTTTGGACTGTCAGGGGATCCCTGGCGGCATTTAGCAGAGTTTCAACGGATGGGGCAGAGAAGAGGGGAAAAGCTCTCCGACTATGCTTTCAGGCTGGAAGGAAAGCTTACGGGGTTGCTGCGACGAGGTATAGTGAGGGAGGACGATGTGGCGGAGTTAAGGATGAGCCAGATATGTAGCGGTTCCCGGGAGGATGACAGGGTGGCTTGGAGTGTACGGCAGTCATTTAAGCAGAGCTCCCCTCCATCATTCGGACGGCTGATCCGAGAGGTACGGGCCGAGGAGTGTGCTTTGGGCCGACCAGGGGGCTCGGACCCTCAGGGACGGTCTTCAGCGGTTCAGGAGGTGGTAGCCGGGATGAGACCAGAGAAATCCAAGGGGTCCTCGGGGGCCCGTATCGGGAGGAGAGAGGCGGCGAGTAGTGGGTGCTATAACTGTGGGAGAGAGGGGCATTTCCGCCGGGAATGTGAGTGGCCGGGGGCGTGCTACCACTGTGGGGAAGCTGGCCACTTACGGAAGGATTGTGAGAGACGAAATGCGCCGAGGGGGGAGGGCCCCCAGGCCACCAAGAAGGGAGAGGTGTCGGGAAACTTAAGAGAGGCTCAGTGAGGGAACGGACTGGAGTCTCGGGAGGAACACGTTCCCAGAAAACCCCTATGGAACCCCGGAACAAACAAGCCCAAATTCCTGATGGGCTGGTGGGACCCCGTTCCAGCGTGTCCCTACGGATAGAGGGGATCTTTGCGAAAGCCATCCTTGACACCGGGTCGCAGGTTACCTTACTGTACCGGTCGTTCTACAACCAATATCTGAAGCATTTGGCAGTAACTCCGTTTAACGCATTGGAGATTTGGGGCATAAGTGATGGTGATTACCCGTACGATGGATACTTGTCAGTGAGAGTGGAATTTTCAGAGGGAGATGTGGGAGTATCGGAAGCCTTTGAGACGCTGGTGTTGGTTTGTCCGGATCCGGTGGAGACCGGTGGTGCTGCCCTGTTGGTGGGGACTAACTCCCCTCTGGTGCGACGGCTCTTGGGAGCCTGTAAGAAGAAGGGGGGGGAGAACTTTTTGGAGACCCTCTCGGTACACCCCGTGTTCCGAGGAGTGTACGAAGGAGTGAGTGACCCCCAGGGGCTGGACCCGGAGTGCAAACGAGGGACGGTGTGGTGCACTCAGGCGAGGCCTAAGGTGATACAGCCAGGGGAGGCGGCATTAGTGATGGGAACCCCCAGATTCCCCGGATTGCCGCCGGGAGAGGCCCTGCTAGTAGACGCCCCCGACGACCTGGAAAGGGAGTTCTGGTTCCCGGCTGGGGCGCTGGTGAGACCTGAATTGCAGAGGCCCTCAGCTGTACAGGCACGGCGGATGGGGGTGATGATACGGAACATAACGGAGAGGGAGATCACCTTTAAGCGCGGGATGCCCCTCGCGCACTTGTTCCCGGTGACGGTGATGTCCAGCGCCCCTGTGAAGCCCACTGGAAGAGAACTATTGGGAGACGGGGGGCGGCTGACCGAGGAGGCCTTTAATTTTGAAAACTCCCCTGTACCGCCGGCGTATAAGAGCAGGCTGGTGGAGAAGATGCTGAAGTTAGGGGATGTCTTTTCTCAGGGCGAGTTTGATGTAGGGTTTTCCAAGAGCACTCGGCACACCATTCGGGTAACAAATGACACCCCGTTTAGGGAGAGGTCGCGGCGGTTGGCCCCAGCAGATGTGGAGGATGTGCGGCAGCACTTGCGGCAGTTGAAAGATGCCGGGATTATTGCGGAGGCCCGAAGCCCATATGCGTCCCCCATAGTGGTGGCAAGGAAGAAAAATGGGAAGGTACGCATGTGCGTGGACTATAGGACCCTGAACCGCCGCACTGTTCCCGACCAATATACGGTCCCGAGGGTGGAAGATGCATTGGCCTGTCTAAGTGGTGCACAGTGGTTCAGTGTATTGGATTTGCGGAGTGGGTATTACCAGATTCCGATGAGCGAGACTGATAAGGAGAAGACAGCCTTTATCTGTCCCCTGGGGTTTTTCCAGTTCGAACGAATGCCCCAAGGTATCTCGGGGGCCCCAGCCACCTTTCAGCGGCTCATGGAGCGGACAGTGGGGGACATGAACCTGCTGGAGGTATTGGTGTACCTGGACGACCTGATAGTGTTCGGATCTACGTTGGAGGAACATGAGGAGCGGCTGCTGAAGGTGCTGAGTCGGCTGAAAGAGGAAGGGTTAAAACTTTCCCTGGATAAATGCCAGTTCTGTAAGACGTCAGTCAGTTATGTTGGGCACATAATCTCGCGAAATGGAGTGGCCACCGATCCGGATAAGATAGCCGCAGTCACCACCTGGCCGAGACCTCAGAAGGTGAGCGCCTTACGCTCGTTTTTGGGGTTTTGCGGATATTACCGGCGATTCGTGAAAGGATATGCGAAAATGAGTCATCCATTGAACCAGCTGTTGTGTGGCTATCCACCTATGGGGGGGAGGAGGAGGAAGGGAGACCGAGGGTCGGAGGTAGGAGGATACTTGAACCCGGGGGAGCCTTTTGGAGTGAGGTGGGATGCTCAATGTGAGGAGGCGTTCCAATCTCTAAAAAGGGCGCTGACACAGGCCCCAGTGTTGGCTTTTGCTGATCCCCGGAAGCCGTATGTTCTACACACTGATGCCAGTCACGAGGGTCTTGGGGCTGTTCTGTACCAGGAACAGGGAAACGGATTGAGGCCAGTGGCGTTTGTCAGTCGGAGCTTGTCGCCATCTGAGAGAAACTATCCCACTCACAAGCTGGAGTTCTTGGCATTGAAATGGGCGGTGGTAGACAAGTTGAGTGACTACCTATACGGGGCCCAGTTTGAAGTGAGAACTGATAACAACCCCCTCACTTATATCCTGACTTCGGCGAAGCTGGACGCTACTGGGCACCGGTGGGTAGCAGCCTTGTCTGCCTATGAGTTCAGCCTGAAGTACCGCCCGGGGAGTCGGAACATCGATGCAGATGCCCTGTCTCGTCGGGCGCACGACGAGTCGGGCACGGCCGAGGAGTGGAAGAGTGTCCCTGCCCAGGGAGTAAAGGCCATGTGTCAAGTTGGGAGCGACGGGGAAGTAGGAGCACAGATGGGAACGGATCGGGCAGTAGATCAACTGGGGGCTGACGGTGACGCGCTGCCCACTGGTTACTGTAATGTGACTGCTCTGAGGAACCGGCAGCTGCCGGAGTTGAGTCACCAGGAAGTACAGGCGGCTCAGCGTGATGACCCAAGCCTTGGCACTATCTGGTACGCGGTTAGCCAGGGTGATATGGGGCAGGTGGAGAAGGCGAAACATGCCTCCGTTCCTCTACTACTGAAGGAGTGGCCCCGGTTGAAGCTGAAGAACCACGTCCTGTACCGAGTCACTTCGCCTCCGGACCACCCCCGGCGCTGGCAGCTGGTCATGCCCGAGAAGTATCGAAAGGCTGTGCTTCAGGCTCTACATGATGATTCCGGACACTTAGGGGTAGAGAAGACCTATGGATTAGTCAAGGACCGGTTTTACTGGCCCCGGATGAGGGGGGAGGTGGAAGAATACTGTAAGACCTGTAGCCGTTGCGTCAGGAGGAAGACCTTGCCTGCGCAGGCGGCTCCGTTATCCCACTTGCAGAGTGCAGGACCCATGGACCTGGTGTGTATGGATTTCCTGTCTATTGAGCCGGACACCAGCAATACCGCGAATGTTTTGGTCCTCACGGATCACTACACTAGATATGCGCAGGCTTTTCCTACTAAGGATCAGAAAGCGACTACAGTGGCGAAGGTGTTATGGGAGAAGTACTTTGTTCATTATGGCCTTCCCCGGCGGATCCACAGTGATCAGGGACGGGACTTCGAGAGCAGGCTTATCCATGAATTGCTGGATATGCTTGGGGTTGAAAAGTCCAGAACCACCCCCTATCACCCTCAGGGTGATCCTCAGCCCGAGAGGTTTAACCGGACCCTGCTGGACATGCTCGGCACCTTGGAGATTGGACGGAAGAGTAAGTGGAGTCAGCACATCGCCCATTTGGTTCATTGTTACAATTGTACTCGCAATGATGCTACGGGGTACTCGCCCTACTATCTGATGTTCGGACGGGAAGCGAGGTTGCCCATTGATCTGTGTTTTGGGACTGAAGCGGGGGAAATACCTTCGAAGCCATGTCTGAAGTACGTGTCCGATATGAGGAGAGAGTTGAAAAGGGCGTACGAGTTGGCTGAGGCGGCAGCCACCAAGCAGAACCAGCGGAATAAAAGGAGGTATGATCAGAAGGTAAAGTTCGTCCAGCTATTGCCGGGAGACCGAGTCCTCATCCGGAATTTAGGACTACAGGGTAAGCACAAGTTGGCGGACCGTTGGGCAGCCACCCCATATGTGGTGGAGAGTCAGATGCCGAATCTCCCGGTTTACCGGGTGAGACCTGAGGGCGGGCAGGGGCCTGTCAAGGTACTCCATCGGAACCACCTGTTGCCTCTGGGTCGAGAGGTGAAGATGGACCTAGAGTCCGAATGGGAGTTTACTCCTAGTACGAGGACTCTGCGAGGGCGCGGGGCGCGGGAAGAGGCCGCTGCGAAGAAAACGGGGCCGGTCCCCACCTCGAGAAGGGATACGTCATCGGAAGATGATGATTCGGACGTGTGGTACCTGCTTCCGTTCGCTGATTCCCCGGTGCCAGGAGAAGAGACTCTTGGCCCTTCCATCACTGAGTCAGGGGGACCGAGGGAGGGTGTTGCAGAGCCGCCTGTATTACAGCCGGCATTGGGGGAGGAGAGGGTGGAGGCAGAACTCGAGCCAGAGGGCTCACCGGGGCAGAGGGATCCCGGTGAAGGGGAAGGTCCGACAGATCGGCTCGAGGGGTCACCTGGGGTGTCTGAACAGGGAGAGTCCACAGAGGAAGTCCTGAGGCCTCAGAGGAGTAGGCATCCCCCGGAAAGACTCACTTATATAGCGCCGGGAGAGCAGGGTGTAATCTCTACTGCCCTGCAAAGTTATGTCACTGCTTTATGCACCTGGGTTGGGTTTTGTGTTTTACAAGGAGTACTAGTGAATTCTGTTAACGTCATGAGGGCATGACTTTTTTTTAGGTGGGGGGAGAGTGTACGGGGTCTTTCTTTTGTTACATTTAAAATGGCGATTTTTGTTATGTTAATCTGTGGAATGCGGCTTTGTTGTGTTTTAACGCTGCAGAGAGTTTGCGCTAGCAGTTTATTGTGGTTTAGAGGGTGATAAGAGGGTGCTATTAGCCAATGGGTGGTTATGTATCGTTTTGTTTTCGGATGCCATGCTGTATGATATGACTGTGGACTGAGTTTTGGCGGGGGGTCGGGAGGAGAGACGAGGAGGACGGCGGACGTGCGGAGAGGCTCCGGTCGATCACTTCGGGTGGTCCCGAGCCGTGGGTCGACGGAATTCGGGTGGTCGTCTGACGTCGAACTTGAGCTCCAACGGTAGCGCGCGAAGAACTTGGACTTTGAATAAGTGTTGGCGCCTTTTTTTTTCATTACTTTCCTCTCTGTATCACATGTATATTAATGCCCTAGAATTAGTAATATCTATAAAGTGTATGTGTTAAAATTTACTGGGTGTGCTGGCTGATGATTGATGTTTGTGATTGAGTCGGGCGACGATTGACCCTGAGGGGACTGCTGAAGCAGGTGCTGGGCGGGATTTCCCCTAGACATACACGAGCCAAAATAACGGAACGTTACAACAGTTATCACCAATTATCAGTCTACTATCTTCCCCACAGTGCAATACAGTGCCTACCAATTATCAGTCTACTGTTTTCCCAAAGGTGCAGTACAGTGCTCACCAATTATTAGTCTACTGTCTTTCCACATGGTGCAATACAGTTCTCAACTATTGTCAGTCGACTGTCTTCCCCACGGTACAATACAGTTCACACCAATTATCAGTCTACTGTCTTCCCAACGCTGCAATACAGGGCACAGCAATTTTCAGTCTACTGTCTTCCCCACGGTGCAATACAGTGCCCTCCAATTATCAGTCTACTTTCTTCCCCACTGTGGAATAACATCTCACCAATTATCAGTCTACTGTCTTCCCCACGGTGCTATAGAGTTGTCACCAATTATCAGTCTACTGTCTTCCCCACGGTGCAATACAGTGCTCAGCAATTATCAGTCTACTGTCTCCAACAAAGTGCAATACATTTCTCACCAGTTATCAGTCTACTTTCTTCCCCACGTGGCAATACAGTCCTCACCAATTATAGTCAACTGTCTTCCCAACGGTGCAATAGAGTGCCCTACAATTATCGGTCTACTGTCTTCCCCATGGTGCAATACAATACTCACCAATTATGAGTTTACTGTCTTCCCAAGGGTGCAACACAGTGCCCACCATTTAACAGTCTACTATCTTCGCCACGATGCAATAAATTGCCCTCCAATTATCAGTATGCTGTCTTCCCCATGGTAAATACAGTTATCACCAATTATCAGTCTACTATCTTCCCCACAGTGCAATACAGTGCCTACCAATTATCAGTCTACTGTTTTCCCAAAGGTGCAGTACAGTGCTCACCAATTATTAGTCTACTGTCTTTCGACATGGTGCAATACAGTTCTCAACTATTGTCAGTCGACTGTCTTCCCCACGGTGCAATACAGTTCACACCAATTATCAGTCTACTGTCTTCCCAACGCTGCAATACAGTTCTCACCAATTATGAGTTTACTGTCTTCCCAAGGCTGCAATACAGTGCCCTCCAATTATCAGTCTACTGTCTTCCCCACGGTGCAATACAGTGCCGTCCAATTATCAGTCTACTGTCTTCCCCACAGTGCAATACATTTCTCACCAATTATCAGTCTATTGTCTTCCCCACGGTGCAATACAGTTCTCATCAATTATCAACCTACTGTCTTCACAACGGAGGAATACAGTGCCCTCCAATTATCAGTCTGCTGTCTTCCCAACGGTGTCAATGCAGTGCTCACCAATTATCAGTCTACTGTCTTCCCCATGGTGCAATACAGTTATCACCAATTATAGGTCTACTGTCTTCCACACAAAGCAAAAAAGTGCCCACCAATTATCAGTCCACTGTCTTCACCACGGTGCAATACAGTTCTAACCAATGATCAGTCCACTCTCTTCACAACGGTGCAATACAGAGCCCTCCAATTATCAGTCTGCTATCTTCCCCATGATGTAATACAGTTCTCACCAATTATCAGTCTACTGTCATCCCCACAGTGCAATACAGTGCCCTCCAATTATCAGTCTACTGTCTTCCTCACCTTACAATATGGTTCTCACCAATTATTAGTCTACAGTCTTTCCAACGGTGTCAATGCAGTGCTCACCAATTATCAGTCTACTGTCTTCCCCACGGTGCAATACAGTGCCCACCATTTAACAGTCTACTATCTTCCCCACGGTGCAATAAATTGCCCACCAATTATCAGTATGCTGTCTTCCCCATGGTAAATACAGTTATCACAAATTATCAGTCTACTGTCTTCCCCACGGTGCAATACAGTGCCTACCAATTATCAGTCTACTGTCTTTCCACATGGTGCAATACAGTTCTTAACTAATGTTAGTCGACTGTCTTCCCCACAGTACAATACAGTTTACACCAATTATCAGTCTACTGTCTTCCCAACGGTGCAATATAGGGAACAGCAATTTTCAGTCTACTGTCTTCCCAACAGTGCAATGCATTGCCCACCAATTATCAGTCCACTGTCTTCCCCACGGTGCAATACAGTTCTCATCAATTATCAGTCCACTATCTTCACAACGGTGCAATACAGTGCTCACCAATTATAGGTCTACAGCCTTCCCCACAGTGCAAAAAAGTTCCCTCTAATTATCAGTCTACTGTATTTCCCACGGTGCAATACAGTTCTCACCAATGATCAGTCTACTGACTTCCCAACGGTGCAATACATTGCACACCGATTCTCTGTCTACTTTCTTCCCCACGGTGCAATACAGTTCTCATCAATTATCAATCTACTGTCTTCACAACCATGCAATACAGAGCCCTCCAATCATCCGTCTACTATCTTCCCCACGGTGCAATACAGTTCTCACCAATTATCAGCCTACTGTTTTCCCAGCGATGCAAAACATTTCTCACCAATTATCAGTCGATTGTCTTCCCAACGGTGCAGTACAGTGCTCACCAATTATCAGTCTACTGTCTTCCCCACGGTGCAATACTTTGCCCACCAATTACGGGTCTACTGTCTTCCCCACAGTGCAAAAAAGTGCCCTCCAACGATCAGTCTACTGTTTTCCCCACGGTGCAATACAGTTCTCACTAATTATCAGTCTACTGTCTTCCCCACAGTGCAATACAGTGCCCTCCAATTATCAGTCTACTATCCTCCCCACGGTGCAATACAGTTCTCACCAATTATCACTCTACTGTCTTGCCCACAGTGCAATACAGTGCCCTCCAATTATCAGTCTACTGTCTTCCCCACGGCGGAATACAGTGCCCTCCAATTATCGCTCTACTGTGTTCCCCACCATACAATACAGTTCTCACTAATTATCAGTCTACTGTGTTTCCAACGGTGTCAATGCAGTGCTCACCAATTAACAGTCTACTGTCTTCCCCACGGTGCAATAAGTTACCCTCTAATTATCAGTCTGCAGTCTTCCCCATGGTAAACACAGTTATCACCAATTATCAGTCTACTGTCTTCCCCACAGTGCAGTACAGTGCCTACCAATTATCAGTCTACTGTCTTCCCAACGGTGCAGTACAGTGCTCACCAATTATCAGTCTACTGTCTTTCCACATGGTGCAATAGAGTTCTCAACGATTGTCAGTTGACTGTCTTCCCCATGGTACAATACAGTTCACACCAATTATCAGTCTAATTTCTTCCCCACGCTGCAATACAGTGCTCACCAATTATCATTCCACTATCTTCACAACGGTGCAATACAGTGCCCACCATTGAACAGTCTACTATCTTCCCCACGGTGCAATAAATTGCCCACCAATTATCAGTATGCTGTCTTCCCCATGGTAAATACAGTTATCACAAATTATCAGTCTACTGTCATCCCCACAGTGCAATACAGTGCCTACCAATTATAAGTCTACTGTTTTCCCAATGGTGCAGCACAGTACTCACCAATTATCAGTCTACTGTCTTTCCACATGGTGCAATACAGTTCTTAACTAATGTCAGTCGACTGTCTTCCCCACAGTACAATACAGTTCACACCAATTATCAGTCTACTGTCTTCCCAACGGTGCAATATAGGGAACAGCAATTTTCAGTCTACTGTCTTCCCAACGGTGCAATGCATTGCCCACCAATTATCAGTCCACTGTCTTCCCCACGGCGCAATACAGTTCTCATCAATTATCAGTCCACTATCTTCACAACGGTGCAATACAGTGCTCACCAATTATAGGTCTACAGTCTTCCCCACAGTGCAAAAAAGTTCCCTCTAATTATCAGTCTACTGTATTCCCCACGGTGCAATACAGTTCTCAGCAATTGTCAGTCTACTGACTTCCCAACGGTGCAATACATTGCACACCGATTCTCTGTCTACTGTCTTCCCCACGGTGCAATACAGTTCTCATCAATTATCAATCTACTGTCTTCACCACCGTGCAATACAGAGCCCTCCAATTATCAGTCTGCTATCTTCCCCACGATGCAATACAGTTCTCAGCAATTATCAGTCTACTGTCTTCCCCACGGTGCAATACAGTGCCCTCCAATTATCAGTCTACTGTCTTCCCCACGGTGCAATACAGTTTTCACCAATTATCAGCCTACTGTCTTCCCAGCAATGCAAAACATTTCTCACCAATTATCAGTTGATTGTCTTCCCAACGGTGCAGTACAGTGCTCACCAATTACAGTCTACCGTCTTCCCCACGGTGCAATACCTTGCCCACCAATTACGGGTCTACTGTCTTCCCCACAGTGCAAAAAAGTGCCCTCCAATTATCAGTCAACTATCTTCCCCACGGTGCAATACAGTTCTCACCAATTATCAGTCTACTGTCTTCCCCACGGTGCAATACAGTGCTCACCAATTATCAGTCTACTGTCATCCTAATAGTGCAATACAGTGCCCTCCAGTAATCAGTCTACTGTCTTCCCCACGGTGCAATACAGTTCTCACCAATTATCAGTCTACTCTCTTCCCCACGGTGCAATACAGAGCCCTCCAATTATCAGTCTGCTATCTTCCGCACGATGCAATACAGTTCTCACCAATTATCAGTCTACTGTCTTCCCCACAGTGCAATACAGTGCCCTCCAATTATCACTCTACTGTCTTCCTCACCTTACAATACGGTTCTCACCAATTATCAGTCTACTGTCTTTCCAACGGTGTCAATGCAGTGTTCAGCAATTATCAGTCTACTGTCTTCCCCACGGTGCAATACAGTGCCCACCATTTAACAGTCTACTATCTTCGCCACGATGCAATAAATTGCCCTCCAATTATCAGTATGCTGTCTTCCCCATGGTAAATACAGTTATCACCAATTATCAGTCTACTATCTTCCCCACAGTGCAATACAGTGCCTACCAATTATCAGTCTACTGTTTTCCCAAAGGTGCAGTACAGTGCTCACCAATTATTAGTGTACTGTCTTTCCACATGGTGCAATACAGTTCTCAACTATTGTCAGTCGACTGTCTTCCCCACGGTACAATACAGTTCACACCAATTATCAGTCTACTGTCTTCCCAACGCTCCAATACAGGGCACAGCAATTTTCAGTCTACTGTCTTACCCACGGTGCAATACAGTGCCCTCCAATTATCAGTCTACTTTCTTCCCCACTGTGGAATAACATCTCACCAATTATCAGTCTACTGTCTTCCCCACGGTGCTATAGAGTTGTCACCAATTATCAGTCTACTGTCTTCCCCACGGTGCAATACAGTGCTCAGCAATTATCAGTCTACTGTCTCCAACAAAGTGCAATACATTTCTCACCAGTTATCAGTCTACTTTCTTCCCCACGTGGCAATACAGTCCTCACCAATTATAGTCAACTGTCTTCCCCACGGTGCAATACAGTGCCCTACAATTATCGGTCTACTGTCTTCCCCATGGTGCAATACAATACTCACCAATTATGAGTTTACTGTCTTCCCAAGGGTGCAATACAGTGCCCACCATTTAACAGTCTACTATCTTCGCCACGATGCAATAAATTGCCCTCCAATTATCAGTATGCTGTCTTTCCCATGGTAAATACAGTTATCACCAATTATCAGTCTACTATCTTCCCCACAGTGCAATACAGTGCCTACCAATTATCAGTCTACTGTTTTCCCAAAGGTGCAGTACAGTGCTCACCAATTATTAGTCTACTGTCTTTCTACATGGTGCAATACAGTTCTCAACTATTGTCAGTCGACTGTCTTCCCCACGGTGCAATACAGTTCACACCAATTATCAGCCTACTGTCTTCCCAACGCTGCAATACAGTTCTCACCAATTATGAGTTTACTGTCTTCCCAAGGCTGCAATACAGTGCCCTCCAATTATCAGTCTACTGTCTTCCCCACGGTGCAATACAGTGCCGTCCAATTATCAGTCTACTGTCTTCCCCACAGTGCAATACATTTCTCACCAATTATCAGTCTATTGTCTTCCCCACGGTGCAATACAGTTCTCATCAATTTTCAACCTACTGTCTTCACAACGGAGGAATACAGTGCCCTCCAATTATCAGTCTGCTGTCTTCCCAACGGTGTCAATGCAGTGCTCACCAATTATCAGTCTACTGTCTTCCCCACGGTGCAATACAGTTATCACCAATTATAGGTCTACTGTCTTCCACACAAAGCAAAAAAGTGCCCACCAATTATCAGTCCACTGTCTTCACCACGGTGCAATACAGTTCTAACCAATGATCAGTCCACTCTCTTCACAACGGTGCAATACAGAGCCCTCCAATTATCAGTCTGCTATCTTCCCCACGATGTAATACAGTTCTCACCAATTATCAGTCTACTGTCATCCCCACAGTGCAATACAGTGCCCTCCAATTATCAGTCTACTGTCTTCCTCACCTTACAATATGGTTCTCACCAATTATTAGTCTACAGTCTTTCCAACGGTGTCAATGCAGTGCTCACCAGTTATCAGTCTACTGTCTTCTCCACGGTGCAATATAGTGCCCACCATTTAACAGTCTACTATCTTCCCCACGGTGCAATAAATTGCCCACCAATTATCAGTATGCTGTCTTCCCCATGGTAAATACAGTTATCACAAATTATCAGTCTACTGTCTTCCCCACGGTGCAATACAGTGCCTACCAATTATCAGTCTACTGTCTTTCCACATGGTGCAATACAGTTCTTAACTAATGTCAGTCGACTGTCTTCCCCACAGTACAATACAGTTCACACCAATTATCAGTCTACTGTCTTCCCAACGGTGCAATATAGGGAACAGCAATTTTCAGTCTACTGTCTTCCCCACGGTGCAATGCATTGCCCACCAATTATCAGTCCACTGTCTTCCCCACGGCGCAATACAGTTCTCATCAATTATCAGTCCACTATCTTCACAACGGTGCAATACAGTGCTCACCAATTATAGGTCTACAGTCTTCCCCACAGTGCAAAAAAGTTCCCTCTAATTATCAGTCTACTGTATTCCCCAGAGTGCAATACAGTTCTCACCAATTATCAGTCTACTGTCCTGCCCACAGTGCGTTCCAATTATCAGTCTACTGTCTTCCCCACGGTGGAATACAGAGCCCTCCAATTATCACTCTACTGTCTTTCCCACCTTACAATACAGTTCTCACCAATTATCAGTCTACTGTGTTTCCAACGGTGTCAATGCAGTGTTCACCAATTAAAACTCAACTGTCTTCCCCACGGTGCAATAAATTGCTCTCCAAATCTGTCTACTGTCTTCCCCACGGTAAATACAGTTATCACCAATTATCAGTCTACTGTCTACCCCACAGTGTAATACAGTGCCTACCAATTATCAGTCTACTGTCTTCCCCACGGTGCAAAACAGTTCTGATCAATTATCAATCTACTGTCTTCACAACGGTGCAATACAGAGACCTACAATCATCAGTCTGCTATCTTCCCCACGATGCAATACAGTTTGCACCAATTATCAGTCTACTGTATTCCCCACAGTGCAATACAGTGCCCTGCAATTATCAGTCTACTGTCTTCCCCACGGTGGAATACAGTGCCCTCCAATTATCGCTCTACTGTATTCCCCACCATACAATACAGTTCTCACTAATTATCAGTCTACTGTGTTTCCAACGGTGTCAATGCAGTGCTCACCAATTAACAGTCTACTGTCTTCCCCACGGTGCAATAAATTACCCTCTAATTATCAGTCTACAGTCTTCCCCATGGTAAACACAGTTATCACCAATTATCAGTCTACTGTCTTCCCCACAGTGCAGTACAGTGCCTACCAATTATCAGTCTACTGTCTTCCCAACGGTGCAGTACAGTGCTCACCAATTATCAGTCTACTGTCTTTCCACATGGTGCAATAGAGTTCTCAACGATTGTCAGTTGACTGTCTTCCCCATGGTACAATACAGTTCACACCAATTATCAGTCTAATTTCTTCCCCACGCTGCAATACAGTGCTCACCAATTATCATTCCACTATCTTCACAACGGTGCAATACAGTGCCCACCATTGAACAGTCTACTATCTTCCCCACGGTGCAATAAATTGCCCACCAATTATCAGTATGCTGTCTTCCCCATGGTAAATACAGTTATCACAAATTATCAGTCTACTGTCATCCCCACAGTGCAATACAGTGCCTACCAATTATAAGTCTACTGTTTTCCCAATGGTGCAGTACAGTGCTCACCAATTATCAGTCTACTGTCTTTCCACATGGTGCAATACAGTTCTTAACTAATGTCAGTCGACTGTCTTCCCCACAGTACAATACAGTTCACACCAATTATCAGTCTACTGTCTTCCCAACGGTGCAATATAGGGAACAGCAATTTTCAGTCTACTGTCTTCCCAACGGTGCAATGCATTGCCCACCAATTATCAGTCCACTGTCTTCCCCACGGCGCAATACAGTTCTCATCAATTATCAGTCCACTATCTTCACAACGGTGCAATACAGTGCTCACCAATTATAGGTCTACAGTCTTCCCCACAGTGCAAAAAAGTTCCCTCTAATTATCAGTCTACTGTATTCCCCACGGTGCAATACAGTTCTCAGCAATTATCAGTCTACTGACTTCCCAACGGTGCAATACATTGCACACCGATTCTCTGTCTACTGTCTTCCCCACGGTGCAATACAGTTCTCATCAATTATCAATCTACTGTCTTCACCACCGTGCAATACAGAGCCCTCCAATTATCAGTCTGCTATCTTCCCCACGATGCAATACAGTTCTCAGCAATTATCAGTCTACTGTCTTCCCCACGGTGCAATACAGTGCCCTCCAATTATCAGTCTACTGTCTTCCCCACGGTGCAATACAGTTTTCACCAATTATCAGCCTACTGTCTTCCCAGCAATGCAAAACATTTCTCACCAATTATCAGTTGATTGTCTTCCCAACGGTGCAGTACAGTGCTCACCAATTACAGTCTACCGTCTTCCCCACGGTGCAATACCTTGCCCACCAATTACGGGTCTACTGTCTTCCCCACAGTGCAAAAAAGTGCCCTCCAATTATCAGTCAACTATCTTCCCCACGGTGCAATACAGTTCTCACCAATTATCAGTCTACTGTCTTCCCCACGGTGCAATACAGTGCTCACCAATTATCAGTCTACTGTCATCCTAATAGTGCAATACAGTGCCCTCCAGTAATCAGTCTACTGTCTTCCCCACGGTGCAATACAGTTCTCACCAATTATCAGTCTACTCTCTTCCCCACGGTGCAATACAGAGCCCTCCAATTATCAGTCTGCTATCTTCCGCACGATGCAATACAGTTCTCACCAATTATCAGTCTACTGTCTTCCCCACAGTGCAATACAGTGCCCTCCAATTATCACTCTACTGTCTTCCTCACCTTACAATACGGTTCTCACCAATTATCAGTCTACTGTCTTTCCAACGGTGTCAATGCAGTGTTCAGCAATTATCAGTCTACTGTCTTCCCCACGGTGCAATACAGTGCCCACCATTTAACAGTCTACTATCTTCGCCACGATGCAATAAATTGCCCTCCAATTATCAGTATGCTGTCTTCCCCATGGTAAATACAGTTATCACCAATTATCAGTCTACTATCTTCCCCACAGTGCAATACAGTGCCTACCAATTATCAGTCTACTGTTTTCCCAAAGGTGCAGTACAGTGCTCACCAATTATTAGTCTACTGTCTTTCCACATGGTGCAATACAGTTCTCAACTATTGTCAGTCGACTGTCTTCCCCACGGTACAATACAGTTCACACCAATTATCAGTCTACTGTCTTCCCAACGCTGCAATACAGGGCACAGCAATTTTCAGTCTACTGTCTTCCCCACGGTGCAATACAGTGCCCTCCAATTATGAGTCTACTTTCTACCCCACTGTGGAATAACATCTCACCAATTATCAGTCTACTGTCTTCCCCACGGTGCTATAGAGTTGTCACCAATTATCAGTCTACTGTCTTCCCCACGGTGCAATACAGTGCTCAGCAATTATCAGTCTACTGTTTTCCCAAAGGTGCAGTTCAGTGCTCACCAATTATTAGTCTACTGTCTTTCTACATGGTGCAATACAGTTCTCAACTATTGTCAGTCGACTGTCTTCCCCACGGTGCAATACAGTTCACACCAATTATCAGTCTACTGTCTTCCCAACGCTGCAATACAGTTCTCACCAATTATGAGTTTGCTGTCTTCCCAAGGCTGCAATACAGTGCCCTCCAATTATCAGTCTACTGTCTTCCCCACGGTGCAATACAGTGCCGTCCAATTATCAGTCTACTGTCTTCCCCACAGTGCAATACATTTCTCACCAATTATCAGTCTATTGTCTTCCCCACGGTGCAATACAGTTCTCATCAATTATCAACCTACTGTCTTCACAACGGAGGAATACAGTGCCCTCCAATTATCAGTCTGCTGTCTTCCCAACGGTGTCAATGCAGTGCTCACCAATTATCAGTCTACTGTCTTCCCCACGGTGCAATACAGTTATCACCAATTATAGGTCTACTGTCTTCCACACAAAGCAAAAAAGTGCCCACCAATTATCAGTCCACTGTCTTCACCACGGTGCAATACAGTTCTAACCAATGATCAGTCCACTCTCTTCACAACGGTGCAATACAGAGCCCTCCAATTATCAGTCTGCTATCTTCCCCACGATGTAATACAGTTCTCACCAATTATCAGTCTACTGTCATCCCCACAGTGCAATACAGTGCCCTCCAATTATCAGTCTACTGTCTTCCTCACCTTACAATATGGTTCTCACCAATTATTAGTCTACAGTCTTTCCAACGGTGTCAATGCAGTGCTCACCAATTATCAGTCTACTGTCTTCCCCACGGTGCAATACAGTGCCCACCATTTAACAGTCTACTATCTTCCCCACGGTGCAATAAATTGCCCACCAATTATCAGTATGCTGTCTTCCCCATGGTAAATACAGTTATCACAAATTATCAGTCTACTGTCTTCCCCACGGTGCAATACAGTGCCTACCAATTATCAGTCTACTGTCTTTCCACATGGTGCAATACAGTTCTTAACTAATGTCAGTCGACTGTCTTCCCCACAGTACAATACAGTTCACACCAATTATCAGTCTACTGTCTTCCCCACGGTGCAATACAGTGCCCACCATTTAACAGTCTACTATCTTCCCCACGGTGCAATAAATTGCCCACCAATAATCAGTATGCTGTCTTCCCCATGGTAAATACAGTTATCAAAATTATCAGTCTACTGTCTTCCCCACAGTGCAATACAGTGCCTACAAATTATCAGTCTACTGTTTTCCCAACGGTGCAGTACAGTGCTCACCAATTATCAGATCTACTGTCTTTCCACATGGTGCAATACAGTTCTTAACTAATGTCAGTCGACTGTCTTCCCCACAGTACAATACAGTTCACACCAATTATCAGTCTACTGTCTTCCCAACGGTGCAATATAGGGAACAGCAATTTTCAGTCTACTGTCTTCCCCACGGTGCAATGCATTGCCCACCAATTATCAGTCCACTGTCTTCCCCACGGCGCAATACAGTTCTCATCAATTATCAGTCCACTATCTTCACAACGGTGCAATACAGTGCTCACCAATTATAGGTCTACAGTCTTCCCCACAGTGCAGAAAAGTTCCCTCTACTGTATTCCCCAGAGTGCAATACAGTTCTCACCAATTATCAGTCTACTGTCCTGCCCACAGTGCAATACAGTGCGTTCCAATTATCAGTCTACTGTCTTCCCCACGGTGGAATACAGTGCCCTCCAATTATCACTCTACTGTCTTTCCCACCTTACAATACAGTTCTCACCAATTATCAGTCTACTGTGTTTCCAACGGTGTCAATGCAGTGTTCACCAATTAAAACTCTACTGTCTTCCCCACGGTGCAATAAATTGCTCTCCAAATCTGTCTACTGTGTTCCCCACGGTAAATACAGTTATCACCAATTATCAGTCTACTGTCTACCCCACAGTGTAATACAGTGCCTACCAATTATCAGTCTACTGTCTTCCCCACGGTGCAAAACAGTTCTCATCAATTATCAATCTACTGTCTTCACAACGGTGCAATACAGAGACCTACAATCATCAGTCTGCTATCTTCCCCACGATGCAATACAGTTCGCACCAATTATCAGTCTACTGTATTCCCCACAGTGCAATAAGGTGCCCTGCAATTATCAGTCTACTGTCTTCCCCACGGTGGAATACAGTGCCCTCCAATTATCGCTCTACTGTGTTCCCCACCATACAATACAGTTCTCACTAATTATCAGTCTACTGTGTTTCCAACGGTGTCAATGCAGTGCTCACCAATTAACAGTCTACTGTCTTCCCCACGGTGCAATAAATTACCCTCTAATTATCAGTCTACAGTCTTCCCCATGGTAAACACAGTTATCACCAATTATCAGTCTACTGTCTTCCCCACAGTGCAGTACAGTGCCCACCAATTATCAGTCTACTGTCTTCCCAACGGTGCAGTACAGTGCTCACCAATTATCAGTCTACAGTCTTTCCACATGGTGCAATAGAGTTCTCAACGATTGTCAGTTGACTGTCTTCCCCATGGTACAATACAGTTCACACCAATTATCAGTCTAATTTCTTCCCCACGCTGCAATACAGTGCTCACCAATTATCATTCCACTATCTTCACAACGGTGCAATACAGTGCCCACCATTTAACAGTCTACTATCTTCCCCACGGTGCAATAAATTGCCCACCAATTATCAGTATGCTGTCTTCCCCATGGTAAATACAGTTATCACAAATTATCAGTCTACTGTCATCCCCACAGTGCAATACAGTGCCTACCAATTATAAGTCTACTGTTTTCCCAATGGTGCAGTACAGTGCTCACCAATTATCAGTCTACTGTCTTTCCACATGGTGCAATACAGTTCTTAACTAATGTCAGTCGACTGTCTTCCCCACAGTACAATACAGTTCACACCAATTATCAGTCTACTGTCTTCCCAACGGTGCAATATAGGGAACAGCAATTTTCAGTCTACTGTCTTCCCAACGGTGCAATGCATTGCCCACCAATTATCAGTCCACTGTCTTCCCCACGGCGCAATACAGTTCTCATCAATTATCAGTCCACTATCTTCACAACGGTGCAATACAGTGCTCACCAATTATAGGTCTACAGTCTTCCCCACAGTGCAAAAAAGTTCCCTCTAATTATCAGTCTACTGTATTCCCCACGGTGCAATACAGTTCTCAGCAATTATCAGTCTACTGACTTCCCAACGGTGCAATACATTGCACACCGATTCTCTGTCTACTGTCTTCCCCACGGTGCAATACAGTTCTCATCAATTATCATTCTACTGTCTTCACCACCGTGCAATACAGAGCCCTCCAATTATCAGTCTGCTATCTTCCCCACGATGCAATACAGTTCTCAGCAATTATCAGTCTACTGTCTTCCCCACGGTGCAATACAGAGCCCTCCAATTATCAGCCTACTGTCTTCCCAGCAATGCAAAACATTTCTCACCAATTATCAGTTGATTGTCTTCCCAACGGTGCAGTACAGTGCTCACCAATTACAGTCTACCGTCTTCCCCACGGTGCAATACCTTGCCCACCAATTACGGGTCTACTGTCTTCCCCACAGTGCAAAAAAGTGCCCTCCAATTATCAGTCAACTATCTTCCCCACGGTGCAATACAGTTCTCACCAATTGTCAGTCTGCTGTCTTCCCCACGGTGCAATACAGTGCTCACCAATTATCAGTCTACTGTCATCCTAATAGTGCAATACAGTGCCCTCCAGTAATCAGTCTACTGTCTTCCCCACGGTGCAATACAGTTCTCACCAATTATCAGTCTACTGTCTTCCCCACGTGCAATACAGAGCCCTCCAATTATCAGTCTGCTATCTTCCGCACGATGCAATACAGTTCTCACCAATTATCAGTCTACTGTCTTCCCCACAGTGCAATACAGTGCCCTCCAATTATCACTCTACTGTCTTCCTCACCTTACAATACGGTTCTCACCAATTATCAGTCTACTGTCTTTCCAACGGTGTCAATGCAGTGTTCAGCAATTATCAGTCTACTGTCTTCCCCACGGTGCAATACAGTGCCCACCATTTAACAGTCTACTATCTTCGCCACGATGCAATAAATTGCCCTCCAATTATCAGTATGCTGTCTTCCCCATGGTAAATACAGTTATCACCAATTATCAGTCTACTATCTTCCCCACAGTGCAATACAGTGCCTACCAATTATCAGTCTACTGTTTTCCCAAAGGTGCAGTACAGTGCTCACCAATTATTAGTGTACTGTCTTTCCACATGGTGCAATACAGTTCTCAACTATTGTCAGTCGACTGTCTTCCCCACGGTAAAATACAGTTCACACCAATTATCAGTCTACTGTCTTCCCAACGCTCCAATACAGGGCACAGCAATTTTCAGTCTACTGTCTTCCCCACGGTGCAATACAGTGCCCTCCAATTATCAGTCTACTTTCTTCCACACTGTGGAATAACATCTCACCAATTATCAGTCTACTGTCTTCCCCATGGTGCAATAGAGTTGTCACCAATTATCAGTCTACTGTCTTCCCCACGGTGCAATACAGTGCTCAGCAATTATCAGTCTACTGTCTCCAACAAAGTGCAATACATTTCTCACCAGTTATCAGTCTACTTTCTTCCCCACGTGGCAATAAAGTCCTCACCAATTATAGTCAACTGTCTTCCCCACGGTGCAATACAGTGCCCTACAATTATCGGTCTACTGTCTTCCCCATGGTGCAATACAATACTCACCAATTATGAGTTTACTGTCTTCCCAAGGGTGCAATACAGTGCCCACCATTTAACAGTCTACTATCTTCGCCACGATGCAATAAATTGCCCTCCAATTATCAGTATGCTGTCTTCCCCATGGTAAATACAGTTATCACCAATTATCAGTCTACTGTATTCCCCACAGTGCAATACAGTGCCCTGCAATTATCAGTCTACTGTCTTCCCCACGGTGGAATACAGTGCCCTCCAATTATCGCTCTACTGTGTTCCCCACCATACAATACAGTTCTCACTAATTATCAGTCTACTGTGTTTCCAACGGTGTCAATGCAGTGATCACCAATTAACAGTCTACTGTCTTCCCCACGGTGCAATAAATTACCCTCTAATTATCAGTCTACAGTCTTCCCCATGGTAAACATAGTTATCACCAATTATCAGTCTACTGTCTTCCCCACAGTGCAGTACAGTGCCCTCCAATTATCAGTCTACTGTCTTCCCAATGGTGCAGTACAGTGCTCACCAATTATCAGTCTGCTGTCTTCCCAACAGTGTCAATGCAGTGCTCACCAATTATCACTCTACGGTCTTCCCCACGGTGCAATACAGTGCTCATCAATTATTAGTCTACTGTCTTCCCAACGGTGCAATACAGTGTGCACCAATTATCAGTCTACTGTCTTCCCCACTGTGCAATACAGTGCCCACCAATTATAGGTCTACTGTCTTCCCCACGGTGCAATACAGTTCACACCAATTATCAGTCTACTGTCTTCCCAACGGTGCAATATAGGGAACAGCAATTTTCAGTCTACTGTCTTCCCAACGGTGCAATGCATTGCCCACCAATTATCAGTCCACTGTCTTCCCCACGGCGCAATACAGTTCTCATCAATTATCAGTCCACTATCTTCACAACGGTGCAATACAGTGCTCACCAATTATAGGTCTACAGTCCTCCCCACAGTGCAAAAAAGTTCCCTCTAATTATCAGTCTACTGTATTCCCCACAGTGCAATACAGTTCTCACCAATTATCAGTCTACTGCCTTCTCCACAGCGCAATAGAGTGCCCTCCAAATATCAGTCTACTGTCTTGCCCACGGTACAATACAGTACTCACCAATTATCAGTCTGCTGTCTTCACAACGGTACAATACACTTCTCACCAATTATCAGTCGACTATCTTCCCCACGGCGCAAAACTGTTCTCACCAATTATCAGTCGACTGTCTTCCCCACGGTGCAATACATTGCCCACCAATTACAGGCCTACTGTCTTCCCCACAGTGCAATACAGTGCCTACCAATTATCAGTCTACTGTTTTCCCAAAGGTGCAGTACAGTGCTCACCAATTATTAGTCTACTGTCTTTCCACATGGTGCAATACAGTTCTCAACTATTGTCAGTCGACTGTCTTCCGCACGGTACAATACAGTTCACACCAATTATCAGTCTACTGTCTTCCCAACGCTGCAATACAGGGCACAGCAATTTTCAGTCTACTGTCTTCACCATGGTGCAATACAGTGCCCTCCAATTATCAGTCTACTTTCTTCCCCACTGTGGAATAACATCTCACCAATTATCAGTCTACTGTCTTCCCCACGGTGCAATACAGTTATCACCAATTATAGGTCTACTGTCTTCCCCACAAAGCAAAAAAGTGCCCACCAATTATCAGTCCACTGTCTTCACCACGGTGCAATACAGTTCTAACCAATGATCAGTCCACTCTCTTCACAACGGTGCAATACAGAGCCCTCCAATTATCAGTCTGCTATCTTCCCCACGATGCAATACAGTTCTCACCAATTATCAGTCTACTGTCATCACCACAGTGCAATACAGTGCTCACCAATTATCAGTCTACTGTCTTCCCCACGGTGCAATACAGTGCCCACCATTTAACAGTCTACTATCTTCCCCACGGTGCAATAAATTGCCCACCAATTATCAGTATGCTGTCTTCCCCTTGGTAAATACAGTTATCACAAATTATCAGTCTACTGTCATCCCCACAGTGCAATACAGTGCCTACCAATTATCAGTCTACTGTTTTCCCAATGGTGCAGTACAGTGCTCACCAATTATCAGTCTACTGTCTTTCCACATGGTGCAATACAGTTCTTAACTAATGTCAGTCGACTGTCTTCCCCACAGTACAATACAGTTCACACCAATTATCAGTCTACTGTCTTCCCAACGGTGCAATATAGGGAACAGCAATTTTCAGTCTACTGTCTTCCCAACGGTGCAATGCATTGCCCACCAATTATCAGTCCACTGTCTTCCCCACGGCGCAATACAGTTCTCATCAATTATCAGTCCACTATCTTCACAACGGTGCAATACAGTGCTCACCAATTATAGGTCTACAGTCTTCCCCACAGTGCAAAAAAGTTCCCTCTAATTATCAGTCTACTGTATTCCCCGCGGTGCAATACAGTTCTCACCAATGATCAGTCTACTGACCTCCCAACGGTGCAATACATTGCACACCGATTCTCTGTCTACTGTCTTCCCCACGGTGCAATACAGTTCTCATCAATTATCAATCTACTGTCTTCACAACCGTGCAATACAGAGCCCTCCAATTATCAGTCTGCTATCTTCCCCACGATGCAATACAGTTCTCAGCAATTATCAGTCTACTGTCTACCCCACAGCGCAATACAGTGCACTCCAATTATCAATATACTGTCTTCCCCGTGGTAGAATACAGTGCCCTCCAATTATCAGTCTACTGTCTTCCCCACGGTACAATACAGTTCACACCAATTATCAGTCTGCTGTCTTCCCCACGGTGCTATAGAGTTGTCACCAATTATCAGTCTACTGTCTTCCCCACGGTGCAATACAGTGCTCAGCAATTATCAGTCTACTGTTTTCCCAAAGGTGCAGTACAGTGCTCACCAATTATTAGTCTACTGTCTTTCTACATGGTGCAATACAGTTCTCAACTATTGTCAGTCGACTGTCTTCCTCACGGTGCAATACAGTTCACACCAATTATCAGTCTACTGTCTTCCCAACGCTGCAATACAGTTCTCACCAATTATGAGTTTACTGTCTCTCCAAGGCTGCAATACAGTGCCCTCCAATTATCAGTCTACTGTCTTCCCCACGGTGCAATACAGTGCCGTCCAATTATCAGTCTACTGTCTTCCCCACGGTGCAATACAGTGTGCACTAATTATCAGTCTGCTCTCTTCCCCACTGTGCAATACAGTGCCCGCCAATTGTAGGTCTACTGTCTTCCCCACAAAGCAAAAAAGTGCCCACCAATTAATCAGTCTACTGTTATCCCCACGGTGCAATACAGTTCTCACCAATGATCAGTCCACTGTCTTTCCAACGGTGCAATACATTGCCCACCAAATATCAGCCTCCTGTCTTCCCCATGGTGCAATACAGTTCTCATCAATTATCAATCTACTGTCTTCACAACGGTCCAATACAGAGCCCTCCAATTATCAGTCTGCTATCTTCCCCACGATGCAATACAGTTCTCACCAATTATCAGTCTACTGTCTTCCCACAATGCAATACAGTGCCCACCAATCATCAGTCTACTATCTTCCCCACGGTGCGATACAGTTTTCACCAATTATCAGCCTACTGTCTTCCCAGCAATGCAAAACATTTCTCACCAATTATCAGTTGATTGTCTTCCCAATGGTGCAGTACAGTGCTCACCAATTACAGTCTACCGTCTTCCCCACGGTGCAATACCTTGCCCACCAATTACGGGTCTACTGTCTTCCCCACAGTGCAAAAAAGTGCCCTCCAATTATCAGTCTACTATCTTCCCCACGGTGCAATACAGTTCTCACCAATTATCAGTCTACTGTCTTCCCCACGGTGCAATACAGTGCTCACCAATTATCAGTCTACTGTCATCCTAATAGTGCAATACAGTGCCCTCCAGTTATCAGTCTACTGTCTTCCCCACGGTGCAATACAGTTCTCATCAATTATCAGTCTACTGTCTTCCCCACGGTGCAATACAGTGCGCACCAATTATCAGTCCACTGTCATCCTAATAGTGCAATACAGTGCCCTCCAGTTATCAGTCTACTGTCTTCCCCATGGTGCAATACAGTTCTAACCAATGATCAGTCTACTGTCTTCACAACGGTGCAATACAGAGCCCTCCAATTATCAGTCTGCTATCTTCCGCACGATGCAATACAGTTCTCACCAATTATCAGTCTACTGTCTTCCCCACAGTGCAATACAGTGCCCTCCAATTATCACTCTACTGTCTTCCTCACCTTACAATACGGTTCTCACCAATTATCAGTCTACTATCTTCCCCACAGTGCAATACAGTGCCTACCAATTATCAGTCTACTGTTTTCCCAAAGGTGCAGTACAGTGCTCACCAATTATTAGTCTACTGTCTTTCCACATGGTGCAATACAGTTCTCAACTATTGTCAGTCGACTGTCTTCCCCACGGTACAATACAGTTCACACCAATTATCAGTCTACTGTCTTCCCAACGCTCCAATACAGGGCACAGCAATTTTCAGTCTACTGTCTTCCCCACGGTGCAATACAGTGCCCTCCAATTATGAGTCTACTTTCTACCCCACTGTGGAATAACATCTCACCAATTATCAGTCTACTGTCTTCCCCACGGTGCTATAGAGTTGTCACCAATTATCAGTCTACTGTCTTCCCCACGGTGCAATACAGTGCTCAGCAATTATCAGTCTACTGTTTTCCCAAAGGTGCAGTACAGTGTTCACCAATTATTAGTCTACTGTCTTTCTACATGGTGCAATACAGTTCTCAACTATTGTCAGTCGACTGTCTTCCTCACGGTGCAATACAGTTCACACCAATTATCAGTCTACTGTCTTCCCAACGCTGCAATACAGTTCTCACCAATTATGAGTTTACTGTCTCTCCAAGGCTGCAATACAGTGCCCTCCAATTATCAGTCTACTGTCTTCCCCACGGTGCAATACAGTGCCGTCCAATTATCAGTCTACTGTCTTCCCCACAGTGCAATAGATTTCTCACCAATTATCAGTCTATTGTCTTCCCCACGGTGCAATACAGTTCTCATCAATTATCAACCTACTGTCTTCACAACGGAGGAATACAGTGCCCTCCAATTATCAGTCTGCTGTCTTCCCAACGGTGTCAATGCAGTGCTCACCAATTATCAGTCTACTGTCTTCCCCACGGTGCAATACAGTTATCACCAATTATAGGTCTACTGTCTTCCACACAAAGCAAAAAAGTGCCCTCCAATTATCAGTCTACTGTCTTCCTCACCTTACAATATGGTTCTCACCAATTATTAGTCTACAGTCTTTCCAACGGTGTCAATGCAGTGCTCACCAATTATCAGTCTACTGTCTTCCCCACGGTGCAATACAGTGCCCACCATTTAACAGTCTACTATCTTCCCCACGGTGCAATAAATTGCCCACCAATTATCAGTATGCTGTCTTCCCCATGGTAAATACAGTTATCACAAATTATCAGTCTACTGTCTTCCCCACGGTGCAATACAGTGCCTACCAATTATCAGTCTACTGTCTTTCCACATGGTGCAATACAGTTCTTAACTAATGTCAGTCGACTGTCTTCCCCACAGTACAATACAGTTCACACCAATTATCAGTCTACTGTCTTCCCAACGGTGCAATGCATTGCCCACCAATTATCAGTCCACTGTCTTCCCCACGGTGCAATACAGTTCTCATCAATTATCAGTCCACTATCTTCACAACGGTGCAATACAGTGCTCACCAATTATAGGTCTACAGCCTTCCCCACAGTGCAAAAAAGTTCCCTCTAATTATCAGTCTACTGTATTTCCCACGGTGCAATACAGTTCTCACCAATGATCAGTCTACTGACTTCCCAACGGTGCAATACATTGCACACCGATTCTCTGTCTACTGTCTTCCCCACGGTGCAATACAGTTCTCATCAATTATCAATCTACTGTCTTCACCACCATGCAATACAGAGCCCTCCAATTATCAGTCTGCTATCTTCCCCACGATGCAATACAGTTCTCAGCAATTATCAGTCTACCGTCTTCCCCACGGTGCAATACCTTGCCCACCAATTACGGGTCTACTGTCTTCCCCACAGTGCAAAAAAGTGCCCTCCAATTATCAGTCTACTATCTTCCCCACGGTGCAATACAGTTCTCACCAATTATCAGTCTACTGTCTTCCCCACGGTGCAATACAGTGCTCACCAATTATCAGTCTACTGTCATCCTAATAGTGCAATACAGTGCCCTCCAGTTATCAGTCTACTGTCTTCCCCACGGTGCAATACAGTTCTCATCAATTATCAGTCTACTGTCTTCCCCACGGTGCAATACAGTGCGCACCAATTATCAGTCCACTGTCATCCTAATAGTGCAATACAGTGCCCTCCAGTTATCAGTCTACTGTCTTCCCCATGGTGCAATACAGTTCTAACCAATGATCAGTCTACTGTCTTCACAACGGTGCAATACAGAGCCCTCCAATTATCAGTCTGCTATCTTCCGCACGATGCAATACAGTTCTCACCAATTATCAGTCTACTGTCTTCCCCACAGTGCAATACAGTGCCCTCCAATTATCACTCTACTGTCTTCCTCACCTTACAATACGGTTCTCACCAATTATCAGTCTACTATCTTCCCCACAGTGCAATACAGTGCCTACCAATTATCAGTCTACTGTTTTCCCAAAGGTGCAGTACAGTGCTCACCAATTATTAGTCTACTGTCTTTCCACATGGTGCAATACAGTTCTCAACTATTGTCAGTCGACTGTCTTCCCCACGGTACAATACAGTTCACACCAATTATCAGTCTACTGTCTTCCCAACGCTCCAATACAGGGCACAGCAATTTTCAGTCTACTGTCTTCCCCACGGTGCAATACAGTGCCCTCCAATTATGAGTCTACTTTCTACCCCACTGTGGAATAACATCTCACCAATTATCAGTCTACTGTCTTCCCCACGGTGCTATAGAGTTGTCACCAATTATCAGTCTACTGTCTTCCCCACGGTGCAATACAGTGCTCAGCAATTATCAGTCTACTGTTTTCCCAAAGGTGCAGTACAGTGCTCACCAATTATTAGTCTACTGTCTTTCTACATGGTGCAATACAGTTCTCAACTATTGTCAGTCGACTGTCTTCCTCACGGTGCAATACAGTTCACACCAATTATCAGTCTACTGTCTTCCCAACGCTGCAATACAGTTCTCACCAATTATGAGTTTACTGTCTCTCCAAGGCTGCAATACAGTGCCCTCCAATTATCAGTCTACTGTCTTCCCCACGGTGCAATACAGTGCCGTCCAATTATCAGTCTACTGTCTTCCCCACAGTGCAATAGATTTCTCACCAATTATCAGTCTATTGTCTTCCCCACGGTGCAATACAGTTCTCATCAATTATCAACCTACTGTCTTCACAACGGAGGAATACAGTGCCCTCCAATTATCAGTCTGCTGTCTTCCCAACGGTGTCAATGCAGTGCTCACCAATTATCAGTCTACTGTCTTCCCCACGGTGCAATACAGTTATCACCAATTATAGGTCTACTGTCTTCCACACAAAGCAAAAAAGTGCCCTCCAATTATCAGTCTACTGTCTTCCTCACCTTACAATATGGTTCTCACCAATTATTAGTCTACAGTCTTTCCAACGGTGTCAATGCAGTGCTCACCAATTATCAGTCTACTGTCTTCCCCACGGTGCAATACAGTGCCCACCATTTAACAGTCTACTATCTTCCCCACGGTGCAATAAATTGCCCACCAATTATCAGTATGCTGTCTTCCCCATGGTAAATACAGTTATCACAAATTATCAGTCTACTGTCTTCCCCACGGTGCAATACAGTGCCTACCAATTATCAGTCTACTGTCTTTCCACATGGTGCAATACAGTTCTTAACTAATGTCAGTCGACTGTCTTCCCCACAGTACAATACAGTTCACACCAATTATCAGTCTACTGTCTTCCCAACGGTGCAATGCATTGCCCACCAATTATCAGTCCACTGTCTTCCCCACGGTGCAATACAGTTCTCATCAATTATCAGTCCACTATCTTCACAACGGTGCAATACAGTGCTCACCAATTATAGGTCTACAGCCTTCCCCACAGTGCAAAAAAGTTCCCTCTAATTATCAGTCTACTGTATTTCCCACGGTGCAATACAGTTCTCACCAATGATCAGTCTACTGACTTCCCAACGGTGCAATACATTGCACACCGATTCTCTGTCTACTGTCTTCCCCACGGTGCAATACAGTTCTCATCAATTATCAATCTACTGTCTTCACCACCATGCAATACAGAGCCCTCCAATTATCAGTCTGCTATCTTCCCCACGATGCAATACAGTTCTCAGCAATTATCAGTCTACTGTCTTCCCCACGGTGCAATACAGAGCCCTCCAATTATCAGCCTACTGTCTTCCCAGCAATGCAAAACATTTCTCACCAATTATCAGTTGATTGTCTTCCCAACGGTGCAGTACAGTGCTCACCAATTACAGTCTACCGTCTTCCCCACGGTGCAATACCTTGCCCACCAATTACGGGTCTACTGTCTTCCCCACAGTGCAAAAAAGTGCCCTCCAATTATCAGTCAACTATCTTCCCCACGGTGCAATACAGTTCTCACCAATTATCAGTCTACTGTCTTCCCCACGGTGCAATACAGTGCTCACCAATTATCGGTCTACTGTCATCCTAATAGTGCAATACAGTGCCCTCCAGTAATCAGTCTACTGTCTTCCCCACGGTGCAATACAGTTCTCACCAATTATCAGTCTACTGTCTTCCCCACGGTGCAATACAGAGCCCTCCAATTATCAGTCTGCTATCTTCCGCACGATGCAATACAGTTCTCACCAATTATCAGTCTACTGTCTTCCCCACAGTGCAATACAGTGCCCTCCAATTATCACTCTACTGTCTTCCTCACCTTACAATACGGTTCTCACCAATTATCAGTCTACTGTCTTTCCAACGGTGTCAATGCAGTGTTCAGCAATTATCAGTCTACTGTCTTCCCCACGGTGCAATACAGTGCCCACCATTTAACAGTCTACTATCTTCGCCACGATGCAATAAATTGCCCTCCAATTATCAGTATGCTGTCTTCCCCATGGTAAATACAGTTATCACCAATTATCAGTCTACTATCTTCCCCACAGTGCAATACAGTGCCTACCAATTATCAGTCTACTGTTTTCCCAAAGGTGCAGTACAGTGCTCACCAATTATTAGTCTACTGTCTTTCCACATGGTGCAATACAGTTCTCAACTATTGTCAGTCGACTGTCTTCCCCACGGTACAATACAGTTCACACCAATTATCAGTCTACTGTCTTCCCAACGCTCCAATACAGGGCACAGCAATTTTCAGTCTACTGTCTTCCCCACGGTGCAATACAGTGCCCTCCAATTATCAGTCTACTTTCTTCCCCACTGTGGAATAACATCTCACCAATTATCAGTCTACTGTCTTCCCCATGGTGCAATAGAGTTGTCACCAATTATCAGTCTACTGTCTTCCCCACGGTGCAATACAGTGCTCAGCAATTATCAGTCTACTGTCTCCAACAAAGTGCAATACATTTCTCACCAGTTATCAGTCTACTTTCTTCCCCACGTGGCAATACAGTCCTCACCAATTATAGTCAACTGTCTTCCCCACGGTGCAATACAGTGCCCTACAATTATCGGTCTACTGTCTTCCCCATGGTGCAATACAATACTCACCAATTATGAGTTTACTGTCTTCCCAAGGGTGCAATACAGTGCCCACCATTTAACAGTCTACTATCTTCGCCACGATGCAATAAATTGCCCTCCAATTATCAGTATGCTGTCTTCCCCATGGTAAATACAGTTATCACCAATTATCAGTCTACTGTATTCCCCACAGTGCAATACAGTGCCCTGCAATTATCAGTCTACTGTCTTCCCCACGGTGGAATACAGTGCCCTCCAATTATCGCTCTACTGTGTTCCCCACCATACAATACAGTTCTCACTAATTATCAGTCTACTGTGTTTCCAACGGTGTCAATGCAGTGATCACCAATTAACAGTCTACTGTCTTCCCCACGGTGCAATAAATTACCCTCTAATTATCAGTCTACAGTCTTCCCCATGGTAAACATAGTTATCACCAATTATCAGTCTACTGTCTTCCCCACAGTGCAGTACAGTGCCCTCCAATTATCAGTCTACTGTCTTCCCAATGGTGCAGTACAGTGCTCACCAATTATCAGTCTGCTGTCTTCCCAACGGTGTCAATGCAGTGCTCACCAATTATCACTCTACGGTCTTCCCCACGGTGCAATACAGTGCTCATCAATTATTAGTTTACTGTCTTCCCAACGGTGCAATACAGTGTGCACCAATTATCAGTCTACTGTCTTCCCCACTGTGCAATACAGTGCCCACCAATTATAGGTCTACTGTCTTCCCCACGGTGCAATACAGTTCTAACCAATGATCAGTCTACTGTCTTCACAACGGTGCAATACAGTTCTCACCAATTATCAGTCGACTATCTTCCCCACGGCGCAAAACAGTTCTCACCAATTATCAGTCGACTTTCTTCCCCACGGTGCAATACATTGCCCACCAATTACAGGTCTACTGTCTTCCCCACAGTGCAATACAGTGCCTACCAATTATCAGTCTACTGTTTTCCCAAAGGTGCAGTACAGTGCTCACCAATTATTAGTCTACTGTCTTTCCACATGGTGCAATACAGTTCTCAACTACTGTCAGTCGACTGTCTTCCCCAGGGTACAATACAGTTCACACCAATTATCAGTCTACTGTCTTCCCAACGCTGCAATACAGTGCCCTCCAATTTTCAGTCTACTGTCTTCCCCACGGTGGAATAACATCTCACCAATTATCAGTCTACTGTCTTCCCCACGGTGCAATACAGTTATCACCAATTATAGGTCTACTGTCTTCCCCACAAAGCAAAAAAGTGCCCACCAATTATCAGTCCACTGTCTTCACCACGGTGCAATACAGTTCTAACCAATGATCAGTCCACTCTCTTCACAACGGTGCAATACAGAGCCCTCCAATTATCAGTCTGCTATCTTCCCCACGATGCAATACAGTTCTCACCAATTATCAGTCTACTGTCATCCCCACAGTGCAATACAGTGCTCACCAATTATCAGTCTACTGTCTTCCCCACGGTGCAATACAGTGCCCACCATTTAACAGTCTACTATCTTCCCCACGGTGTAATAAATTGCCCACCAATTATCAGTATGCTGTCTTCCCCATGGTAAATACAGTTATCAAAATTATCAGTCTACTGTCTTCCCCGCAGTGCAATACAGTGCCTACCGATTATCAGTCTGCTGTTTTCCCAACGGTGCAGTACAGTGCTCACCAATTATCAGTCTACTTTCTTTCCACATGGTGCAATACAGTTCTTAACTAATGTCAGTCGACTGTCTTCCCCACAGTACAATACAGTTCACACCAATTATCAGTCTACTGTCTTCCCAACGGTGCAATATAGGGAACAGCAATTTTCAGTCTACTGTCTTCCCAACGGTGCAATGCATTGCCCACCAATTATCAGTCCACTGTCTTCCCCACGGCGCAATACAGTTCTCATCAATTATCAGTCCACTATCTTCACAACGGTGCAATACAGTGCTCACCAATTATAGGTCTACAGTCTTCCCCACAGTGCAAAAAAGTTCCCTCTAATTATCAGGCTACTGTATTCCCCACAGTGCAATACAGCTCTCACCAATTATCAGTCTACTGCCTTCTCCACAGCGCAATAGAGTGCCCTCCAAATATCAGTCTACTGTCTTCCCCACGGTACAATACAGTACTCACCAATTATCAGTCTGCTGTCTTCCCAACGGTGTCAATGCAGTGCTCACCAATTATCACTCTACGGTCTTCCCCACGGTGCAATACAGTGCTCACCAATTATTAGTCTACTGTCTTCCCAACGGTGCAATACAGTGTGCACCAATTATCAGTCTACTGTCTTCCCCACTGTGAAATACAGTGCCCACCAATTATAGGTCTACTGTCTTCCCCACGGTGCAATACAATTCTAACCAATGATCAGTCTACTGTCTTCACAACGGTACAATACAGTTCTCACCAATTATCAGTCGACTATCTTCCCCACGGCGCAAAACAGTTCTCACCAATTATCAGTCGACTGTCTTCCCCACGGTGCAATACATTGCCCACCAATTACAGGTCTACTGTCTTCCCCACAGTGCAATACAGTGCCCACCAATTATCAGTCTACTGTTTTCCCAAAGGTGCAGTACAGTGCTCACCAATTATTAGTCTACTGTCTTTCCACATGGTGCAATACAGTTCTCAACTATTGTCAGTCGACTGTCTTCCGCACGGTACAATACAGTTCACACCAATTATCAGTCTACTGTCTTCCCAACGCTGCAATACAGGGCACAGCAATTATCAGTCTACTGTCTTCACCACGGTGCAATACAGTGCCCTCCAATTATCAGTCTACTTTCTTCCCCACTGTGGAATAACATCTCACCAATTATCAGTCTACTGTCTTCCCCACGGTGCAATACAGTTATCACCAATTATAGGTCTACTGTCTTCCCCACAAAGCAAAAAAGTGCCCACCAATTATCAGTCCACTGTCTTCACCACGGTGCAATACAGTTCTAACCAATGATCAGTCCACTCTCTTCACAACGGTGCAATACAGAGCCCTCCAATTATCAGTCTGCTATCTTCCCCACGATGCAATACAGTTCTCACCAATTATCAGTCTACTGTCATCACCACAGTGCAATACAGTGCTCACCAATTATCACTCTACTGTTTTCCCAAAGGTGCAGTACAGTGCTCACCAATTATTAGTCTACTGTCTTTCTACATGGTGCAATACAGTTCTCAACTATTGTCAATCGACTGTCTTCCCCACGGTGCAATACAGTTCACACCAATTATCAGTCTACCGTCTTCCCAACGCTGCAATACAGTTCTCACCAATTATGAGTTTACTGTCTTCCCAAGGCTGCAATACAGTGCCCTCCAATTATCAGTCTACTGTCTTCCCCACGGTGCAATACAGTGCCGTCCAATTATCAGTCTACTGTCTTCCCCACAGTGCAATACATTTCTCACCAATTATCAGTCTATTGTCTTCCCCACGGTGCAATACAGTTCTCATCAATTATCAACCTACTGTCTTCACAACGGAGGGATACAGTGCCCTCCAATTATCAGTCTGCTGTCTTCCCAACAGTGTCAATGCAGTGCTCACCAATTATCAGTCTACTGTCTTCCCCACGGTGCAATACAGTTATCACCAATTATAGGTCTACTGTCTTCCACACAAAGCAAAAAAGTGCCCACCAATTATCAGTCCACTGTCTTCACCACAGTGCAATACAGTTCTAACCAATGATCAGTCCACTCTCTTCACAACGGTGCAATACAGAGCCCTCCAATTATCAGTCTGCTATCTTCCCCACGATGTAATACAGTTCTCACCAATTATCAGTCTACTGTCATCCCCACAGTACAATACAGTGCCCTCCAATTATCAGTCTACTGTCTTCCTCACCTTACAATATGGTTCTCACCAATTATTAGTCTACAGTCTTTCCAACGGTGTCAATGCAGTGCTCACCAATTATCAGTCTACTGTCTTCCCCACGGTGCAATACAGTGCCCACCATTTAACAGTCTACTATCTTCCCCACGGTGCAATAAATTGCCCACCAATTATCAGTATGCTGTCTTCCCCATGGTAAATACAGTTATCACAAATTATCAGTCTACTGTCTTCCCCACGGTGCAATACAGTGCCTACCAATTATCAGTCTACTGTCATTCCACATGGTGCAATACAGTTCTTAACTAATGTCAGTCGACTGTCTTCCCCACAGTACAATACAGTTCACACCAATTATCAGTCTACTGTCTTCCCAACGGTGCAATATAGGGAACAGCAATTTTCAGTCTACTGTCTTCCCAACGGTGCAATGCATTGCCCACCAATTATCAGTCCGCTGTCTTCCCCACGGCGCAATACAGTTCACATCAATTATCAGTCCACTATCTTCACAACGGTGCAATACAGTGCTCACCAATTATAGGTCTACAGCCTTCCCCACAGTGCAAAAAAGTTCCCTCTAATTATCAGTCTACTGTATTTCCCACGGTGCAATACAGTTCTCACCAATGATCAGTCTACTGACTTCCCAACGGTGCAATACATTGCACACCGATTCTCTGTCTACTTTCTTCCCCACGGTGCAATACAGTTCTCATCAATTATCAATCTACTGTCTTCACCACCGTGCAATACAGAGCCCTCCAATTATCAGTCTGCTATCTTCCCCACGATGCAATGCAGTTCTCAGCAATTATCAGTCTACTGTCTTCCCCACGGTGCAATACAGTGCACTCCAATAATCAATATACTGTCTTCCCCATGGTAGAATACAGTGCCCTCCAATTATCAGTCTACTGTCTTCCCCACGGTGCAATACAGTTCTCACCAATTATCAGCCTACTGTTTTCCCAGCGATGCAAAACATTTCTCACCAATTATCAGTCGATTGTCTTCCCAACGGTGCAGTACAGTGCTCACCAATTATCAGTCTACTGTCTTCCCCACGGTGCAATACTTTGCCCACCAATTACGGGTCTACTGTCTTCCCCACAGTGCAAAAAAGTGCCCTCCAACGATCAGTCTACTGTTTTCCCCACGGTGCAATACAGTTCTCACTAATTATCAGTCTACTATCTACCCCACGGTGCAATACAGTTCTCACCAATTATCACTCTACTGTCTTTCCCACAGTGCAATACAGTGCCCTCCAATTATCAGTCTACTGTCTTCCCCATGGTGCAATACAGTTCTAACCAATTATCACTCTACTGTCTTGCCCACAGTGCAATACAGAGCCCTCCAATTATCAGTCTGCTATCTTCCGCACGATGCAATACAGTTCTCACCAATTATCAGTCTACTGTCTTCCCCACAGTGCAATACAGTGCCCTCCAATTATCACTCTACTGTCTTCCTCACCTTACAATACAGTTCTCACCAATTATCAGTCTACTGTCTTCCCCACGGTGCAATACAGTGCCCACCATTTAACAGTCTACTATCTTCCCCACGGTGCAATAAATTGCCCACCAATTATCAGTATGCTGTCTTCCCCATGGTAAATACAGTTATCAAAATTATCAGTCTACTGTCTTCCCCACAGTGCAATACAGTGCCTACCAATTATCAGTCTACTGTTTTCCCAACGGTGCAGTACAGTGCTCACCAATTATCAGATCTACTGTCTTTCCACATGGTGCAATACAGTTCTTAACTAATGTCAGTCGACTGTCTTCCCCACAGTACAATACAGTTCACACCAATTATCAGTCTACTGTCTTCCCAATGGTGCAATATAGGGAACAGCAATTTTCAGTCTACTGTCTTCCCCATGGTGCAATGCATTGCCCACCAATTATCAGTCCACTGTCTTCCCCACGGCGCAATACAGTTCTCATCAATTATCAGTCCACTATCTTCACAACGGTGCAATACAGTGCACACCAATTATAGGTCTACAGTCTTCCCCACAGTGCAAAAAAGTTCCCTCTACTGTATTCCCCAGAGTGCAATACAGTTCTCACCAATTATCAGTCTACTGTCCTGCCCACAGTGCAATACAGTGCGTTCCAATTATCAGTCTACTGTCTTCCCCACGGTGGAATACAGTGCCCTCCAATTATCACTCTACTGTCTTTCCCACCTTACAATACAGTTCTCACCAATTATCAGTCTACTGTGTTTCCAACGGTGTCAATGCAGTGTTCGCCAATTAAAACTCTACTGTCATCCCCACGGTGCAATAAATTGCTCTCCAAATCTGTCTACTGTCTTCCCCACGGTAAATACAGTTATCACCAATTATCAGTCTACTGTCTACCCCACAGTGTAATACAGTGCCTACCAATTATCAGTCTACTGTCTTCCCCACGGTGCAAAACAGTTCTCATCAATTATCAATCTACTGTCTTCACAACGGTGCAATACAGAGACCTACAATCATCAGTCTGCTATCTTCCCCACGATGCAATACAGTTCGCACCAATTATCAGTCTACTGTATTCCCCACAGTGCAATACAGTGCCCTGCAATTATCAGTCTGCTGTCTTCCCCACGGTGGAATACAGTGCCCTCCAATTATCGCTCTACTGTGTTCCCCACCATACAATACAGTTCTCACTAATTATCAGTCTACTGTGTTTCCAACGGTGTCAATGCAGTGCTCACCAATTAACAGTCTACTGTCTTCCCCACGGTGCAATAAATTACCCTCTAATTGTCAGTCTACAGTCTTCCCCATGGTAAACACAGTTATCACCAATTATCAGTCTACTGTCTTCCCCACAGTGCAGTACAGTGCCTACCAATTATCAGTCTACTGTCTTCCCAACGGTGCAGTACAGTGCTCACCAATTATCAGTCTACTGTCTTTCCACATGGTGCAATAGAGTTCTCAACGATTGTCAGTTGACTGTCTTCCCCATGGTACAATACAGTTCACACCAATTATCAGTCTAATTTCTTCCCCACGCTGCAATACAGTGCTCACCAATTATCATTCCACTATCTTCACAACGGTGCAATACAGTGCCCACCATTTAACAGTCTACTATCTTCCCCACGGTGCAATAAATTGCCCACCAATTATCAGTACGCTGTCTTCCCCATGGTAAATACAGTTCTCGTCAATTATCAATCTACTGTCTTCACAACCGTGCAATACAGAGCCCTTCAATTATCAGTCTGCTATCTTCCCCACGATGCAATACAGTTCTCAGCAATTATCAGTCTACTGTCTTCCCCACGGTGCAATACAGTGCCCTCCAATTATCAGTCTACTGTCTTCCCCACGGTGCAATACAGTTTTCACCAATTATCAGCCTACTGTCTTCCCAGCAATGCAAAACATTTCTCACCAATTATCAGTTGATTGTCTTCCCAACGGTGCAGTACAGTGCTCACCAATTACAGTCTACCGCCTTCCCCACGGTGCAATAACTTGCCCACCAATTACGGGTCTACTGTCTTCCCCACAGTGCAAAAAAGTGCCCTCCAATTATCAGTCAACTATCTTCCCCACGGTGCAATACAGTTCTCACCAATTATCAGTCTACTGTCTTCCCCACGGTGCAATACAGTGCTCACCAATTATCAGTCTACTGTCATCCTAATAGTGCAATACAGTGCCCTCCAGTAATCAGTCTACTGTCTTCCCCACGGTGCAATACAGTTCTCACCAATTATCAGTCTACTGTCTTCCCCACGGTGCAATACAGAGCCCTCCAATTATCAGTCTGCTATCTTCCGCACGATGCAATACAGTTCTCACCAATTATCAGTCTACTGTCTTCCCCACAGTGCAATACAGTGCCCTCCAATTATCACTCTACTGTCTTCCTCACCTTACAATACGGTTCTCACCAATTATCAGTCTTTCCAACGGTGTCAATGCAGTGTTCAGCAATTATCAGTCTACTGTCTTCCCCACGGTGCAATACAGTGCCCACCATTTAACAGTCTACTATCTTCCCCACAGTGCAATACAGTGCCTACCAATTATCAGTCTACTGTTTTCCCAAAGGTGCAGTACAGTGCTCACCAATTATTAGTGTACTGTCTTCCCAACGCTCCAATACAGGGCACAGCAATTTTCAGTCTACTGTCTTCCCCACGGTGCAATACAGTGCCCTCCAATTAGCAGTCTACTTTCTTCCCCACTGTGGAATAACATCTCACCAATTATCAGTCTACTGTCTTCCCCACGGTGCAATACAGTGCTCAGCAATTATCAGTCTACTGTCTCCAACAAAGTGCAATACATTTCTCACCAGTTATCAGTCTACTTTCTTCCCCACGTGGCAATACAGTCCTCACCAATTATACTCAACTGTCTTCCCCACGGTGCAATACAGTGCCCTACAATTATCGGTCTACTGTCTTCCCCACGGTGCAATACAGTGCTCAGCAATTATCAGTCTACTGTCTCCAACAAAGTGCAATACATTTCTCACCAGTTATCAGTCTACTTTCTTCCCCACGTGGCAATACAGTCCTCACCAATTATAGTCAACTGTCTTCCCCATGGTGCAATACAATACTCACCAATGATGAGTTTACTGTCTTCCCAAGGGTGCAATACAGTGCCCACCATTTAACAGTCTACTATCTTCGCCACGATGCAATAAATTGCCCTCCAATTATCAGTATGCTGTCTTCCCCATGGTAAATACAGTTATCACCAATTATCAGTCTACTATCTTCCCCACAGTGCAATACAGTGCCTACCAATTATCAGTCTACTGTTTTCCCAAAGGTGCAGTACAGTGCTCACCAATTATTAGTCTACTGTCTTTCCACATGGTGCAATAAATTTCTCAACTATTGTCAGTCGACTGTCTTCCCCACGGTGCAATACAGTTCACACCAATTATCAGTCTACTGTCTTCCCAACGCTGCAATACAGTTCTCACCAATTATGAGTTTACTGTCTTCCCAAGGGTGCAATACAGTGCCCTCCAATTATCAGTCTACTGTCTTCCCCACGGTGCAATACAGTGCCCTCCAATTATCAGTCTACTATCTTCCCCACAGTGCAATACATTTCTCACCAATTATCAGTCTATTGTCTTCCCCACGGTGCAATACAGTTCTCATCAATTATCAACCTACTGTCTTCACAACGGAGGAATACAGTGCCCTCCAATTATCAGTCTGCTGTCTTCCCAACGGTGTCAATGCAGTGCTCACCAATTATCAGTCTACTGTCTTCCCCACGGTGCAATACAGAGCCCTCCAATTATCAGTCTGCTATCTTCCCCACGATGCAATACAGTTCTCACCAATTATCAGTCTACTGTCATCCCCACAGTGCAATACAGTGCCCTCCAATTATCAGTCTACTGTCTTCCTCACCTTACAATATGGTTCTCACCAATTATTAGTCTACTGTCTTTCCAACGGTGTCAATGCAGTGCTCACCAATTATCAGTCTACTGTCTTCCCCACGGTGCAATACAGTGCCCACCATTTAACAGTCTACTATCTTCCCCACGGTGCAATAAATTGCCCTCCAATTATCAGTATGCTGCCTTCCCCATGGTAAATACAGTTATCACAAATTATCAGTCGATTGTCTTCCCCACGGTGCAGTACAGTGCTCACCAATTATCAGTCTACTGTCTTCCCCACGGTGCAATACTTTGCCCACCAATTACGGGTCTACTGTCTTCCCCACAGTGCAAAAAAGTGCCCTCCAATTATCAGTCTACTATCTTCCCCACGGTGCAATACAGTTCTCACCAATTATCACTCTACTGTCTTCCCCACAGTGCAATACAGTGCCCTCCAATTGTCAGTCTACTGTCTTCCCCATGGTGCAATAAAGTTCTAACCAATGATCAGTCTACTATCTTCACAACGGTGCAATACAGAGCCTTCAATTATCAGTCTACTGTCTTCCTCACCTTACAATACGGTTCTCACCAATTATCAGTCTACTGTCTTTCCAACGGTGTCAATGCAGTGCTCACCAATTATCAGTCTACTGTCTTCCCCACGGTGCAATTCAGTGCCCACCATTTAACAGTCTACTATCTTCGCCACGATGCAATAAATTGCCCACCAATTATCAGTCTACTGTTTTCCCAAAGGTGCAGTACAGTGCTCACCAATTATTAGTCTACTGTCTTTCCACATGGTGCAATACAGTTCTCAACTATTGTCAGTCGACTGTCTTCCCCACGGTGCAATACAGTTCACACCAATTATCAGTCTACTGTCTTCCCAACGCTGCAATACAGTTCTCACCAATTATGAGTTTACTGTCTTCCCAAGGGTGCAATACAGTGCCCTCCAATTATCAGTCTACTGTCTTCCCCACGGTGCAATACACTGCCCTCCAATTATCAGTCTACTGTCTTCCCCACGGTGGAATACATTGCCCCCCAATTATCAGTCTACTATCTTCCCCACGGTGCAATGCAGGTCTCATCAATTATCAGTCTACTGTCCTGCCCACAGTGCAATCCAGTGCATTCCAATTATCTGTCTACTGTCTTCCCCACGGTGGAATACAGTGCCCTCCAATTATCGCTCTACTGTGTTCCCCACCATACAATACAGTTCTCACCAATTATCAGTCTACTGTGTTTCCAACGGTGTCAATGCAGTGCTCACCAATTAACAGTCTACTGTCTTCCCCACGGTGCAATAAATTACCCTCCAATTATCAGTCTACAGTCTTCCCCATGGTAAACACAGTTATCACCAATTATCAGTCTACTGTCTTCCCCACAGTGCAGTACAGTGCTTACCAATTATTAGTCTACTGTCTTCCCAACGGTGCAGTACAGTGCTCACCAATTATCAGTCAACTGTATTTCCACATGGTGCAATAGAGTTCTCAACGATTGTCAGTTGACTGTCTTCCCCATGGTACAATACAGTTCACACCAATTATCAGTCTACTTTCTTCCCCACGCTGCAATACAGTGCTCACCAATTATCATTCCACTATCTTCACAACGGTGCAATACAGTACTCACCAATTATAGGTCTACAGTCTTCCCCACTGTGCAATACAGTTCTAACCAATGATCAGTCTACTGTCTTCACAACGGTGCAATACAGAGCCCTGCAATTATCAGTCTGCTATCTTCCCCACGATACAATAAAGTTCACAGCAATTATCAGTCTACTGCCTTCTCCACAGCGCAATAGAGTGCCCTCCAATTATCAGTCTACTGTCTTCCCCACGGTACAATACAGTGTCCTCCAATTATCAGTCTACTGTCTTCCCCACGGTACGATACAGTACTCACCAATTATCAGTCTGCTGTCTTCCCAACGGTGTCAATGCAGTGCTCACCAATTATCACTCTACAGTCTTCCCCACGGTGCAATACAGTGCCCACCAATTACCAGTCTACTGTCATCCCCATGGTGCAATACAGTTTTAATCAATTATCAGCCTACTGTCTTCCCAATGGTGCAAAACAGTTCTCACCAATTATCAGTCGATTGTCTTTCCCACGGTGCAATACATTGCCCACCAATTACAGGTCCACTGTCTTCCCCAGAGTGCAAAAAAGTGCCCTCCAACTGTCAGTCTACTGTCTTCCCCACGGTGCAATACAGTTCTCACAAATTATCAGTCTACTGTCTTCCCAACGGTGCAATACAGAGCCCTCCGATTATCAGTCTGCTATCTTCCGCACGATGCAATACAGTTCTCACCAATTATCAGTCTACTGTCTTCCTCACAGTGCAATACAGTGCCCTCCAATTATCAGTCTACTGTCTTCCTCACCTTACAATACGGTTCTCACCAATTATCAGTCCACTGTCTTTCCAACGGTGTCAATGCAGTGCTCACCAATTATCAGTCTACTGTCTTCCCCACGGTGCAATACAGTGCCCACCATTTAACAGTCTACTATCTTCCCCACGGTGCAATAAATTGCCCTCCAATTATCAGTATGCTGTCTTCCCCATGGTAAATTCAGTTATCACCAATTATCAGTCTACTGTCCTCCCCACAGTGCAATACAGTGCCTACCAATTATCAGTCTACTGTTTTCCCAACGGTGCAGTACAGCGCTCACCAATTATTAGTCTACTGTCTTTCCACATGGTGCAATACAGTGCCCTCCAATTATCACTCTACTGTCTTCCCTACGGTACAATACAGTGCTCAGCAATTATCAGTCTGCTTTCTTCCCCACGTGGCAATACAGTTCCCATCAATTATCAATCTACTGTCTTCACAACAGTGCAATACAGAGCCCTCCAATTATCAGTCTGCTATCTTCCCCACGATGCAATACAGTTCTCACCACTTATCAGTCTACTGTCTTCACCACAATGCAATACAGTGCTCACCAATGATCAGTCTACTGTCTTCCCAACGGTGCAATACATTGTCCACCAATTATCAGTCTACTGTCTTCCCCACGGTGCAGTACAGAGCTCACCAATTATTAGTCTACTGTCTTTCCACATGGTGCAATACAGTGCCCTCCAATTATCACTCTACTGTCTTCCCCACGGTGCAATACAGTGCTCAGCAATTATCAGTCTACTTTCTTCCCCACGTGGCAATACAGTCCTCACCATTTATACTCAACTGTCTTCCCCACGGTGCAATACAGTGCCCTACAATTATCGGTCTACTGTCTTCCCCACGGTGCAATATATTTCTCACCAATTATGAGTTTACTGTCTTCCCAAGGGTGCAATACAGTGCCCTCCAATTATCAGTCTACTATCTTCCCCACAGTGCAATACAGTTCTCACCAATTATCAGTCTACTGTCTTTACAGCAGTGGAATACAGAGCCCTCCGATTATCAGTCTGCCATCTTTCCCACGAGGCATTACAGTTCTCACCAATTGTCAGTCTACTGTGTTCTCCACTGTGCAATAAAATGCCCTGGAATTATCAGTCCACTGTCATCCCCACAGTGCAATAAATTGCCCTCCAATTATCTGTCTACTGTCTTCCCCACGGTGCAATAGAGTGCCCACCAATTATCAGTCTACTATCTTCCCCACGGTGCAATACAGTTCTCATCAATTATCAGTCCACTGTCTTTCCAACGGTGTCAATGCAGTGCTCACCAATTATCAGTCTACTGTCTTCCCCACGGTGCAATACAGTGCCCACCATTTAACAGTGTACTGTCTTCCCCACAGTGCAATAAATTGCCCTCCAATTATCAGTATGCTGTCTTCCCCACGGTAAATACAGTTATCACCAATTATCAGTCTACTGTCTTCCCTACGGTGGAATACAGTTCTCACCAATGACCAGTCCACTGTCTTCCCAACAGTGCAATATATTGCACACCAATTCTCTGTCTACTGTCTTCACTACGGTGCAATACAGTTCTCATCAATTATCAATCAACTGTCTTCACAACGGTGCAATACAGAGCCCTCCAATTATCAGTCTGCTATGTCCCCCACGAAACAATACAGTTCTCAGCAATTATCAGTCTACTGCCTTCCCAACAGCGCAATACAGTGCCCTCCAATTATCAGTCTACTGTCTTCCCCACGGTACAATACAGTTCTCACCAATTATCAGTCTGCTGTCTTCACAACGGTGTCAATACAGTGCTCCCCAATTATCAGTCTACAGCCTTCCCCACGGTGCAATACATTTCTAACCAATGAGCAGTCTACTGTCTTCCCAACGGTGCAATACATTGCCTACCAATTATCAGTCCACTGTCTTCTCCGCGGCGCAATACAGTTCTCATCAATTATCAGTCCACTGTCTTCACAATGCTGCAATGCAGTGCCCTCCAATTATCAGCCTACTGTCTTCCCCACGGTGCAATACATTTCTCACCAATGATCAGTCTATTGTCTTCCCAACGGAGCAATACATTGCCCACGAATTATCAGTCTACTGTCTTCCCCACGGTGCAATACAGTTCCCATCAATTATCAATCTATTGTCTTCACAACAGTGCAATACAGAGCCCTCCAATTATCAGTCTGCTATCTTCCCCACGATGCAATACAGTTCTCACCACTTATCAGTCTACTGTCTTCACCACAATGCAATACAGTGCTCACCAATGATCAGTCTACTGTCTTCCCAACGGTGCAATACATTGTCCACCAATTATCAGTCTACTGTCTTCCCCACGGTGGAGAACAGTGCCTTCCGATTATCAGTATACTGTCTTCCTCACCTTATAATACAGTTCTCACCAATAATCAGTCTACTGTCTTCCCCACTATGCAATACGGACCCCTCCAATTATCAGTCTGCAATCTGCCCCACGATGCAATACAGTTCTCACCAATTATCAGTCTACTGTCTTCCCCACAGTGCAATACAGTGCCCTCCAATTATCAGTCTACTGTCTTCCCCACAGTGCAATACAGTGCACTCCAATTATCAGTCTACTCTCTTCCCCACGGTGGAATACAGTGCCCTCGAATTATCAGTCTACTGTCTTCCCCACCTTACAATACAGTTCTCACCAATTATCAGTCTACTGTCTTTCCAACGGTGTCAATGCAGTGTTCACCAATTAAAACTCTACTCTCTTCCCCACGGCGCAATAAATTGCGCTCCAATTATCAGTCTACTGTCTACCCCACAGTGTAATACAGTGCCTACTAATTATCAGTCTACTGTCTTCCCCACGGTGCAAAACAGTTCTCATCAATTATCAATCTACTGTCTTCACAACGGTGTAATACAGAGACCTCCAATCATTACTCTGCTATCTTCTCCACGATGCAATACAGTTCGCACCAATTATCAGTCTACTGTATTCCTCACAGTGCAATACAGTGCCCTGCAATTATCAGTCTACTGTCTTCCCCATGGTGCAATACAGTGCCCTCCAATTATCGCTCTGTGTTTCCCACCATACTATACAGTTCTCACCAATTATCAGCTAACTGTGTTTCCAACGGTGTCAATGCAGTGCTCACCAATTAACAGTCTACTGTCTTCCCCACGGTGCAATAAATTACCCTCCAATTATCAGTCTACTGTCTTCCCCATGGTAAATACAGTTATCACCAATTATCAGTCTACTGTCTTCCCCATGGTGCAATATAGTTCTCATCAATTATCAATCTACTGTCCTCACAATGGTGCAATACAGATCCCTCAAATTATCAGTCTGCTATCTTCCCCACGGTGCAATACAGTTGTCACCAATTATCAGCCTACTGTCATCCCAACGGTGCAAAACAGTTCTCACCAATTATCAGTCTACTGTCTTCCCCACAGTGCAAAAAAGTGCCCTCCAACTATCAGTCTACTGTCTTCCCCACAGTGCAATACAGTGCCCTCCAATTATCAGTCTACTATCTTCCCCACGCTGCAATACAGTTCTCACCAATGATCAGTCCACTGTCTTCCCAACAGTGCAATATATTGCACACCAATTCTCTGTCTACTGTCTTCACTACGGTGCAATACAGTTCTCATCAATTATCAGTCTACTGTCTTCCCCACGGTGGAATACAGTGCCCTCCAATTATCAGTATACTGTCTTCCTCACCTTACAATACAGTTCTCACCAATAATCAGTCTACTGTCTTTCCAACGGTGTCAATGCAGTGCTCACCAATTATTGGTCTACTGTCTTCCCCACGGTGCAATACATTTCTAACCAATAATCAGTCTACTGTCTTCCCAACGGTGCAATACATTGCCTACCAATTATCAGTCCACTGTCTTCCCCGCGGCGCCATACAGTTCTCATCAATTATCAGTCCACTGTCTTCACAATGCTGCAATGTAGTGCCCACAAATTATCAGTCTACTGTCTTCCCGACGGTGCAATACAGTGCCCACCAGTTATAGGTATACTGTCTTCGCCACAGAGCAAAAAAAGTGCCCTCCAATTATCAGCCTACTGGCTTCCCCACGGTGCAATACATTTCTCACCAATGATCAGTCTACTGTCTTCCCAATGGAGCAATACATTGCCCACTAATTATCAGCCTACTGGCTTCCCCACGGTGCAATATATTTCTCACCAATGATCAGTCTACTGTCTTCCCAATGGAGCAATACACTGCCCACTAATTATCAGTCTACTGTCTTCCCCACGGTGCAATACAGTTCCCATCAATTATCAATCTGCTGTCTTCACAACAGTGCAATACATAGCCCTCCAATTATCAGTCTGCTATCTACCCCACGATGCAATACAGTTCTCACCAATTATCAGTCTACTGTCTTCCCCACAATGCAATACAGTGCTCACCAATTATCAGTCTACTGTCTTCCCCATCGTGGGATACAGTGCCCTCCAATTATCAGTCTACTATCTTCCCCACGCTGCAATACAGTTCTCACCTACTATCAGTCTACTGTCTTCCTGACGGTGCAATACAGTTCTCACCAATGATCAGTCTACTGTCTTCCCAACGGTGCAATATATTGTCCACCAATTATCATTCCACTGTCTTCCCCACGGTGCAATACAGTTCTCATCAATTATCAATCTACTGACTTCTCAACGGTGCACTACAGAGCCCTGCAATTATCAGTCTGCTATCTTCCCCACGATGCAATACAGTGTTCACCAATTAAAACTCTACTGTCTTCCCCACGGTGCAATAAATTGCCCTCCAATTATCAGTCTACTATCTTCCCCACGCTGCAATACAGTTCTCACCTACTATCAGTCTACTGTCTTCTCACGGTAAATAAAGTTATCACCAATTATCAGTCTACTGTCTACCCCACAGTGTAATACAGTGCCTACCAATTATCAGTCTACTGTCTTCCCCACGGTGGAATACATTGCCCTCCAATTATCGCTCTGTGTTCCGCACCATACAATACAGTTCTCACCAATTATCAGTCTACTGTCTACCGCACAGTGTAATACAGTGCCTACCAATTATCAGTCAACTGTCTTCCCAACGGTGCAGTACAGTGCCTACCAATTATCAGTCAACTGTCTTTCCACATGGTGCAATAGAGTTCTCAACGATTGTCAGTTGACTGTCTTCTCCACGGTACAATACAGTTCACACCAATTATCAGTCTAATTTCTTCCCCACGGTGCAATACAGTGCTCACCAATTATCAGTCCACTATCTTCACAACGGTGCAATACAGTACTCACCAATTATAGGTCTACAGTCTTCCCCACATTGCAAAAAAAGTGCCCTCCAATTATCAGTCTACTGCCTTCTCCACAGTGCAATACAGTGCCCTCCAATTATCAGTCAACTGTCTTCCCCATGGTGCAATACAGTTCTAACCAATGATCAGTCTACTGTCTTCACAACGGTGCAATACAGAGCCCTCCAATTATCAGTCTGCTATCTTCCGCACGATGCAATACAGTTCTCACCAATTATCAGTCTGTCTTCCCCACAGTGCAATACAGTGCCCTCCAATTATCAGTCTACTGTTTTCCTCACCTTACAATACGGTTCTCACCAATTATCAGTCTACTGTCTTTCCAACGGTGTCAATGCAGTGCTCACCAATTATCAGTCTACTGTCTTCCCCACGGTGCAATACAGTGCCCACCATTTAACAGTCTACTATCTTCCCCACAGTGCAATAAATGGCCCTCCAATTATCAGTGTGCTGTCTTCCCCATGGTAAATACAGTTATCACCAATTATCAGTCTACTGTCTTCCCCACAGTGCAATACAGTGCCTACCAATTATCAGTCTACTGTTTTCCTAACGGTGCAGTACAGTGCTCACCAATTATTAGTCTACTGTCTTTCCAACGCTGCAATACAGGGCACAGCAATTTTCAGCCTACTGTCTTCCCCACGGTGCAATACAGTCCCCTCCAATTATCAGCCTACTTTCTTCCCCACTGTGGAATAACATTCTCACCAATTATCAGTCTACTGTCTTCCCTACGGTGCAATAGAGTTGTCACCAATTATCAGTCTACTGTCTTCCCCACGGTGCAATACAGTGCTCAGCAATTATCAGTCTACTGTCTCCAACAAAGTGCAATACATTTCTCACCAATTATCAGTCTACTTTCTTCCCCACGTGGCAATACAGTCCTCACCATTTATACTCAACTGTCTTCCCCACGGTGCAATACAGTGCCCTACAATTATCGGTCTACTGTCTTCCCCACGGTGCAATACAGTTCTCACCAATTATGAGTTTACTGTCCTTCCAAGGGTGCAATATAGTGCCCTCCAATTATCAATCTACTGTCTTCACAAAGGAGGAATACAGAGCACTCCAATTATCAGTCTACTGTCTTCTCCACGGTGCAATACAGTTCTCACCAAGGATCAGTCTACTGTCTTCCCCACAGTGCAATACAGTGCCCTCCAATTATCAGTCCACTGTCTTCCCCACGGTGGAATACATTGCCCCTCAATTATCAGTCTACTATCTTCCCCACGGTGCAATACAGGTCTCAACAATTATCAGTCTACTGTCTTGCCCACAGTGCAATACAGTGCATTCCAATTATCAGTCTACTGTCTTCCCCACGGTGGAATACAGTGCCCTCCAATTATCACTCTACTGTCTTTCCCACCTTACAATACAGTTCTCACCAATTATCAGTCTACTGTCTTTCCAACGGTGTCAATGCAGTGTTCACCAATTAAAACTCTACTGTCTTCCCCACGGTGCAATAAATTGCCCTCCAATTATCAGTCTACTGTCTTCCCCACGGTAAATACAGTTATCACCAATTATCAGTCTACTGTCTACCCCACAGTGTAATACAGTCCCTACCAATTATCAGTCTACTGTCTTCCCCACGGTGCAAAACAGTTCTGATCAATTATCAATCTACTGTCTTCACAACGGTGCAATACAGAGTCCTAAAATCATCAGTCTAGTATCTTCCCCACGATGCAATACAGTTCGCACCAATTATCAGTCTACTGTATTCCCCACAGTGCAATACAGTGCCCTGCAATTATCAGTCTACTGTCTTCCCCACGGTGGAATACAGTGCCCTCCAATTACCACTCTACTGTGTTCCCCACCATACAATACATTTCTCACCAATTTTCAGTCTACTGTGTTTCCAATGGTGTCAATGCAGTGCTCACCAATTAACTGTCTACTTTCTTCCCCACGGTGCAATAAATTACCCTCCAATTATCAGTCTACAGTCTTCCCCATGGTAAATACAGTTATCACCAATTATCAGTCTACTGTCTTCCCCACAGTGCAGTACAGTACCTACCAATTATCAGTCTACAGTCTTCCCAACGGTGCAGTACAGTACTCACCAATTATCAGTCAACTGTCTTTCCACATGGTGCAATAGAGTTCTCAACGATTGTCAGTCGACTGTCTTCCCCACAGTACAATACAGTTCAGACCAATAGTCAGTCTACTTTCTTCCCACAGTGCAATACAGTGCTCACCAATTATCATTCCACTTTCTTCACAACGGTGCAACACAGTACTCACCAATTATAGGTCTACAGTCTTCCCCACAGTGCAAAAAAGTGCCCTCCAATTATCAGTCTACTGTCTTCCCTACGGTGCAATACATTGCACACCAATTCTCTGTCTACTATCTTCACCACGGTGCAATACAGTTCTCAGCAATTATCAATCTACTGTCTTCACAACAGTGCAATTCAGAGCCCTCCAATTATCAGTCTGCTATCTTCCCCACGTTACAATACAGTTCTCAGCAATTATCAGTCTACTGCCTTCTCCACAGCGCAATACAGTGCCCTCCAATTATCAGTCCACTGTTTTCCTCACCTTACAATACGGTTCTCACCAATTATCAGTCTACTATCTTCCCCACGGTTCAATATATTTCTCACCAATTATCAGACGACTGTCTTCCCCACGGTGCAATACAGTGCCTACCAATTATCAGTCTACTGTCTCCAACAAAGTGCAATACATTTCTCACCAATTATCAGTCTACTGTCTTCCCCACGGCGCTATACAATTCTCATCAATTATCAGTCCACTGTCTTCACAACGGTGCAATACAGTGCTCACCAATCAGTCTACTGTCTTCCCAACGGTGCAATACCGTGACCACCAATTATTAGTCTACTGTCTTCCCCACAGAGCAAAAAAGTGCCCTCCAATTATCAGTCTGCTGTCTTCAACACGGTGCAATACAGTTCTCACAAATGATAAGTCTACTGTCTTCCCAACGGTGCAATACAGTGCCCACCAATTATCAGTCTACTATCTTCCCCACGGTTCAATACAGTTCTCACCAATTATCAGCCTAATGTCTTCCCAACGGTGGAAAACAGTTCTCACCAATTATCAGTCTACTTTCTTCCCCACGGTGGAATCACATTCTCAGCAATTATCTGTCTACTGTCTTCCCTACGGGGCAATACAGTGCCCTCCAATTATCAGTCTACTATCTTCCCCACGGTGCAATACAGTTCTCACCAATTATCAGTCTACTGGCTTCCCCACGGTGCAATACAGTGCTCACCTATTATCAGTCTACTGTCTCCAACAAAGTGCAATACAGTTCTCACCAATTATCAGTCTACTGTCTTCCCTACGGTGCAATACAGTGCTCACCTATTATCAGTCTACTGTCTCCAACAAAGTGCAATAAATTTCTCAACAATTGTCAGTCGACTGTCTTCCCCACGGTACATTACATTTCAAACCAATTATCAGTCTACTGTCTTCCCAGCGGTGCAATACATTGCCCACCAAATACAGGTCTACTGACTTCCCCACAGTGCAAAAAAGTGCCCTCCAACTATCAGTCTACTATCTTCCCCACTGTGCAATACAGTTCTCACCAATTATCAGTCTACTGTCTTCCCCACAGTGCAATACAGTGCCCTCCAATTATCAGTCTACTGTCTTCCCCACGGTGGAATACAGTGCCCTCCAAATATCAGTCTACTTCCTTCCCCACGGTGCAATCACATTCTCAGCAATTATCTGTCTACTGTCTTCCCTATGGTGCAATACAGTGCCCTCCAATTACCAGTCTACTATCTTCCCCACGGTGCAATACAGTTCTCACCAATTATCAGTCTACTGTCTTCCCCACGGTGCAATACAGTGCTCACGAATTATTAGTCTACTGCCTTCCCCACGGTGCAATACAGTTCTCACCAATTATCAGTCTACTGTCTTCCACACGGTGCAATACAGTGCCCTTCAATTATCAGTCTACTGTCTTCCCCACGGTGCAATACAGGTCTCACCAATTATCAGTCCACTGTCTTCCCCACGGCGCAATACAGTTCTCCTCAATTATCAGTCCACTGTCTTCACAACGGTGCAATACAGTGCTCGCCAATTATCAATCTACTGTCTTCCCAACGGTGCAATACAGTGCCCACCAATTATCAGTCTACTGTCTTCCCCACAGTGCAATACAGTGCCCACCAGTTATAGGTCTACTGCCTTCCCCACAGAGCAAAAAAGTGCCCTACAATTATCAGTCTACTGTCTTCCCCACGGTGCAATACAGGTCTCACCAATTATCAGTCCACTGTCTTCCCCACGGCGCAATACAGTTCTCCTCAATTATCAGTCCACTGTCTTCACAACGGTGCAATACAGTGCCCACCAATTATCAGTCTACTGTCTTCCCCATAGTGCAATACAGTGCCCACCAGTTATAGGTCCACTGCCTTCCCCACAGAGCAAAAAAGTGCCCTACAATTATCAGTCTACTGTTTTCCCAACGGTGCAGTACAGTGCTCACCAATTATCAGTCTACTGTCTTCCCCACGGTGCAAGACAGTGCCCTCCAATTATCAGTCTACTATCTTCCCACGGTGCAATACAGTTCTCACCAATTATCAGTCTACTGTCTTCCCCACGGTGCAATACAGTGCTCACCTATTATCAGTCTACTGTCTCCAACAAAGTGCAATACAGTTCTCACCAATTATCAGTCTACTGTCTTCCCTACGGTGCAATACAGTCCTCACCATTTATACTCAACTGTCTTCCCCACGGTGCAATACAGTGCCCTACAATTATCGGTCTACTGTCTTCCCCACGGTGCAATACAGTTCTCACCAATTAGGAGTTTACTGTCCTTCCAAGGGTGCAATATAGTGCCCTCCAATTATCAATCTACTGTCTTCACAAAGGAGGAATACAGAGCACTCCAATTATCAGTCTACTGTCTTCTCCACGGTGCAATACAGTTCTCACCAAGGATCAGTCTACTGTCTTCCCCACAGTGCAATACAGTGCCCTCCAATTATCAGTCCACTGTCTTCCCCACGGTGGAATACATTGCCCCTCAATTATCAGTCTACTATCTTCCCCACGGTGCAATACAGGTCTCAACAATTATCAGTCTACTGTCTTGCCCACAGTGCAATACAGTGCATTCCAATTATCAGTCTACTGTCTTCCCCACGGTGGAATACAGTGCCCTCCAATTATCACTCTACTGTCTTTCCCACCTTACAATACAGTTCTCACCAATTATCAGTCTACTGTCTTTCCAACGGTGTCAATGCAGTGTTCACCAATTAAAACTCTACTGTCTTCCCCACGGTGCAATAAATTGCCCTCCAATTATCAGTCTACTGTCTTCCCCACGGTAAATACAGTTATCACCAATTATCAGTCTACTGTCTACCCCACAGTGTAATACAGTCCCTACCAATTATCAGTCTACTGTCTTCCCCACGGTGCAAAACAGTTCTGATCAATTATCAATCTACTGTCTTCACAACGGTGCAATACAGAGACCTAAAATCATCAGTCTAGTATCTTCCCCACGATGCAATACAGTTCGCACCAATTATCAGTCTACTGTATTCCCCACAGTGCAATACAGTGCCCTGCAATTATCAGTCTACTGTCTTCCCCACGGTGGAATACAGTGCCCTCCAATTACCACTCTACTGTGTTCCCCACCATACAATACATTTCTCACCAATTTTCAGTCTACTGTGTTTCCAATGGTGTCAATGCAGTGCTCACCAATTAACTGTCTACTTTCTTCCCCACGGTGCAATAAATTACCCTCCAATTATCAGTCTACAGTCTTCCCCATGGTAAATACAGTTATCACCAATTATCAGTCTACTGTCTTCCCCACAGTGCAGTACAGTACCTACCAATTATCAGTCTACAGTCTTCCCAACGGTGCAGTACAGTACTCACCAATTATCAGTCAACTGTCTTTCCACATGGTGCAATAGAGTTCTCAACGATTGTCAGTCGACTGTCTTCCCCACAGTACAATACAGTTCAGACCAATAGTCAGTCTACTTTCTTCCCACAGTGCAATACAGTGCTCACCAATTATCATTCCACTTTCTTCACAACGGTGCAACACAGTACTCACCAATTATAGGTCTACAGTCTTCCCCACAGTGCAAAAAAGTGCCCTCCAATTATCAGTCTACTGTCTTCCCTACGGTGCAATACATTGCACACCAATTCTCTGTCTACTATCTTCACCACGGTGCAATACAGTTCTCAGCAATTATCAATCTACTGTCTTCACAACAGTGCAATTCAGAGCCCTCCAATTATCAGTCTGCTATCTTCCCCACGTTACAATACAGTTCTCAGCAATTATCAGTCTACTGCCTTCTCCACAGCGCAATACAGTGCCCTCCAATTATCAGTCCACTGTTTTCCTCACCTTACAATACGGTTCTCACCAATTATCAGTCTACTATCTTCCCCACGGTTCAATATATTTCTCACCAATTATCAGACGACTGTCTTCCCCACGGTGCAATACAGTGCCTACCAATTATCAGTCTACTGTCTCCAACAAAGTGCAATACATTTCTCACCAATTATCAGTCTACTGTCTTCCCCACGGCGCTATACAATTCTCATCAATTATCAGTCCACTGTCTTCACAACGGTGCAATACAGTGCTCACCAATCAGTCTACTGTCTTCCCAACGGTGCAATACCGTGACCACCAATTATTAGTCTACTGTCTTCCCCACAGAGCAAAAAAGTGCCCTCCAATTATCAGTCTGCTGTCTTCAACACGGTGCAATACAGTTCTCACAAATGATAAGTCTACTGTCTTCCCAACGGTGCAATACAGTGCCCACCAATTATCAGTCTACTATCTTCCCCACGGTTCAATACAGTTCTCACCAATTATCAGCCTAATGTCTTCCCAACGGTGGAAAACAGTTCTCACCAATTATCAGTCTACTTTCTTCCCCACGGTGGAATCACATTCTCAGCAATTATCTGTCTACTGTCTTCCCTACGGGGCAATACAGTGCCCTCCAATTATCAGTCTACTATCTTCCCCACGGTGCAATACAGTTCTCACCAATTATCAGTCTACTGGCTTCCCCACGGTGCAATACAGTGCTCACCTATTATCAGTCTACTGTCTCCAACAAAGTGCAATACAGTTCTCAACAATTATCAGTCTACTGTCTTCCCTACGGTGCAATACAGTGCTCACCTATTATCAGTCTACTGTCTCCAACAAAGTGCAATAAATTTCTCAACAATTGTCAGTCGACTGTCTTCCCCACGGTACATTACATTTCAAACCAATTATCAGTCTACTGTCTTCCCAGCGGTGCAATACATTGCCCACCAAATACAGGTCTACTGACTTCCCCACAGTGCAAAAAAGTGCCCTCCAACTATCAGTCTACTATCTTCCCCACTGTGCAATACAGTTCTCACCAATTATCAGTCTACTGTCTTCCCCACAGTGCAATACAGTGCCCTCCAATTATCAGTCTACTGTCTTCCCCACGGTGGAATACAGTGCCCTCCAAATATCAGTCTACTTCCTTCCCCACGGTGCAATCACATTCTCAGCAATTATCTGTCTACTGTCTTCCCTATGGTGCAATACAGTGCCCTCCAATTACCAGTCTACTATCTTCCCCACGGTGCAATACAGTTCTCACCAATTATCAGTCTACTGTCTTCCCCACGGTGCAATACAGTGCTCACGAATTATTAGTCTACTGCCTTCCCCACGGTGCAAATACAGTTCTCACCAATTATCAGTCTACTGTCTTCCACACGGTGCAATACAGTGCCCTTCAATTATCAGTCTACTGTCTTCCCCACGGTGCAATACAGGTCTCACCAATTATCAGTCCACTGTCTTCCCCACGGCGCAATACAGTTCTCCTCAATTATCAGTCCACTGTCTTCACAACGGTGCAATACAGTGCTCGCCAATTATCAATCTACTGTCTTCCCAACGGTGCAATACAGTGCCCACCAATTATCAGTCTACTGTCTTCCCCACAGTGCAATACAGTGCCCACCAGTTATAGGTCTACTGCCTTCCCCACAGAGCAAAAAAGTGCCCTACAATTATCAGTCTACTGTCTTCCCCACGGTGCAATACAGGTCTCACCAATTATCAGTCCACTGTCTTCCCCACGGCGCAATACAGTTCTCCTCAATTATCAGTCCACTGTCTTCACAACGGTGCAATACAGTGCCCACCAATTATCAGTCTACTGTCTTCCCCATAGTGCAATACAGTGCCCACCAGTTATAGGTCCACTGCCTTCCCCACAGAGCAAAAAAGTGCCCTACAATTATCAGTCTACTGTTTTCCCAACGGTGCAGTACAGTGCTCACCAATTATCAGTCTACTGTCTTCCCCACGGTGCAAGACAGTGCCCTCCAATTATCAGTCTACTATCTTCCCCACGGTGCAATACAGTTCTCACCAATTATCAGTCTACTGTCTTCCCCACGGTGCAATACAGTGCTCACCTATTATCAGTCTACTGTCTCCAACAAAGTGCAATACAGTTCTCACCAATTATCAGTCTACTGTCTTCCCTACGGTGCAATACAGTGCTCACCTATTATCAGTCTACTGTCTCCAACAAAGTGCAATAAATTTCTCAACAATTGTCAGTCGACTGTCTTCCCCACGGTACATTACATTTCAAACCAATTATCAGTCTACTGTCTTCCCAGCGGTGCAATACAGCGCTCACCGATTATCAGTCGACTGTCTTCCCCACGGTGCAAGACAGTGCCCTCCAATTATCAATCTACTATCTTCCCCACGGTGCGATACAGTTCTTACCAATTATCAGTCTACTGTCTTCCCCACGGTGCAATACAGTGCTCACCTATTATCAGTCTACTGTCTCCAACAAAGTGCAATACATTTCTCACCAATTATCAGTCTACTGTCTTCCCCACGGTGCTATACAGTTCTCATCAATTATCAGTCCACTGTCTTCACAACGGTGCAATACAGTGCTCACCAATTATCAGTCTACTCTCTTTCCAGATGGTGCAATACAGTTCTCAACTATTGTCAGTCGACTGTCTTCCCCACAGTACAATACAGTTCACACCAATTATCAGTCTACTGTCTTCCCAACGGTGCAATATAGGGAATAGCAATTTTCAGTCTACTGTCTTTCCAACGGTGCAATGCATTGCCCACCAATTATCAGTCCACTGTCTTCCCCACGGCGCAATACAGTTCTCATCAATTATCAGTTCACTATTTTCACAACGGTGCAATACAGTGCTCACCAATTATAGGTCTACAGTCTTCCCCACAGTACAAAAAAGTGCCCTCTAATTATCAGGCTACTGTCTTCCCCACGGTGCAATACAGTTCTCATCAATTATGAATCTACTGTCTTCACAACCGTGCAATGCAGAGCCCTCCAATTATCAGTCTGCTATCTTCCCCACGGTTCAATACAGTTCTCACCAATTATCAGCCTAATGTCTTCCCAACGGTGCAATACATTGCCCACCAAATACAGGTCTACTGACTTCCCCACAGTGCAAAAAAGTGCCCTCCAACTATCAGTCTACTATCTTCCCCACAGTGCAATACAGTTCTCACCAATTATCAGTCTACTGTCTTCCCCATGGTGCAATACAGTGCCCTCCAATTATCAGTCTACTGTCTTCCCCACGGTGGAATACAGTGCCCTCCAAATATCAGTCTACTTTCTTCCCCACGGTGCAATCACATTCTCAGCAATTATCTGTCTACTGTCTTCACAATGCTGCAATGCAGTGCCCACCAATTATCAGTCTACTGTCTTCCCCACAGTGCAATACAGTGCCCACCAGTTATAGGTCTACTGCCTTCCCCACAGAGCAAAAAAGTGCCCTACAATTATCAGTCTACTGTCTTCCCCACGGTGCAATACAGGTCTCACCAATTATCAGTCCACTGTCTTCCCCACGGCGCAATACAGTTCTCCTCAATTATCAGTCCACTGTCTTCACAACGGTGCAATATAGTGCTCGCCAATTATCAGTCTACTGTCTTCCCAACGGTGCAATACACTGCCCACCAATTATCAGTCTACTGTCTTCCCCATAGTGCAATACAGTGCCCACCAGTTATAGGTCCACTGCCTTCCCCACAGAGCAAAAAATTGCCCTACAATTATCAGTCTACTGTTTTCCCAACGGTGCAGTACAGTGCTCACCAATTATCAGTCTACTGTCTTCCCCACGGTGCAAGACAGTGCCCTCCAATTATCAGTCTACTATCTTCCCCACGGTGCAATACAGTTCTCACCAATTATCAGTCTACTGTCTTCCCCACGGTGCAATACAGTGCTCACCTATTATCAGTCTACTGTCTCCAACAAAGTGCAATACAGTTCTCACCAATTATCAGTCTACTGTCTTCCCTATGGTGCAATACAGTGCTCACCTATTATCAGTCTACTGTCTCCAAGAAAGTGCAATAAATTTCTCAACAATTGTCAGTCGACTGTCTTCCCCACGGTACATTACATTTCAAACCAATTATCAGTCTACTGTCTTCCCAGCGGTGCAATACAGCGCTCACCGATTATCAGTCGACTGTCTTCCCCACGGTGCAAGACAGTGCCCTCCAATTATCAATCTACTATCTTCCCCACGGTGCGATACAGTTCTTACCAATTATCAGTCTACTGTCTTCCCCACGGTGCAATACAGTGCTCACCTATTATCAGTCTACTGTCTCCAACAAAGTGCAATACATTTCTCACCAATTATCAGTCTACTGTCTTCCCCACGGTGCTATACAGTTCTCATCAATTATCAGTCCACTGTCTTCACAACGGTGCAATACAGTGCTCACCAATTATCAGTCTACTCTCTTTCCAGATGGTGCAATACAGTTCTCAACTATTGTCAGTCGACTGTCTTCCCCACAGTACAATACAGTTCACACCAATTATCAGTCTACTGTCTTCCCAACGGTGCAATATAGGGAATAGCAATTTTCAGTCTACTGTCTTTCCAACGGTGCAATGCATTGCCCACCAATTATCAGTCCACTGTCTTCCCCACGGCGCAATACAGTTCTCATCAATTATCAGTTCACTATTTTCACAACGGTGCGAAACAGTGCTCACCAATTATAGGTCTACAGTCTTCCCCACAGTACAAAAAAGTGCCCTCTAATTATCAGGCTACTGTCTTCCCCACGGTACATTACATTTCAAACCAATTATCAGTCTACTGTCTTCCCAGCGGTGCAATACAGCGCTCACCGATTATCAGTCGACTGTCTTCCCCACGGTGCAAGACAGTGCCCTCCAATTATCAATCTACTATCTTCCCCACGGTGCGATACAGTTCTTACCAATTATCAGTCTACTGTCTTCCCCACGGTGCAATACAGTGCTCACCTATTATCAGTCTACTGTCTCCAACAAAGTGCAATACATTTCTCACCAATTATCAGTCTACTGTCTTCCCCACGGTGCTATACAGTTCTCATCAATTATCAGTCCACTGTCTTCACAACGGTGCAATACAGTGCTCACCAATTATCAGTCTACTCTCTTTCCAGATGGTGCAATACAGTTCTCAACTATTGTCAGTCGACTGTCTTCCCCACAGTACAATACAGTTCACACCAATTATCAGTCTACTGTCTTCCCAACGGTGCAATATAGGGAATAGCAATTTTCAGTCTACTGTCTTTCCAACGGTGCAATGCATTGCCCACCAATTATCAGTCCACTGTCTTCCCCACGGCGCAATACAGTTCTCATCAATTATCAGTTCACTATTTTCACAACGGTGCGAAACAGTGCTCACCAATTATAGGTCTACAGTCTTCCCCACAGTACAAAAAAGTGCCCTCTAATTATCAGGCTACTGTCTTCCCCACGGTGCAATACAGTTCTCAGCAATTATGAATCTACTGTCTTCACAACCGTGCAATGCAGAGCCCTCCAATTATCAGTCTGCTATCTTCCCCACGGTTCAATACAGTTCTCACCAATTATCAGCCTAATGTCTTCCCAACGGTGCAATACATTGCCCACCAAATACAGGTCTACTGGCTTCACAACAGTGCAAAAAAGTGCCCTCCAACTATCAGTCTACTATCTTCCCCACAGTGCAATACAGTTCTCACCAATTATCAGTCTACTGTCTTCCCCATGGTGCAATACAGTGCCCTCCAATTATCAGTCTACTGTCTTCCCCACGGTGGAATACAGTGCCCTCCAAATATCAGTCTACTTTCTTCCCCACGGTGCAATCACATTCTCAGCAATTATCTGTCTACTGTCTTCACAATGCTGCAATGCAGTGCCCACCAATTATCAGTCTACTGTCTTCCCCACAGTGCAATACAGTGCCCACCAGTTATAGGTCTACTGCCTTCCCCACAGAGCAAAAAAGTGCCCTCCAATTATCAGTCTGCTGTCTTCAACACGGTGCAATACAGTTCTCACAAATGATAAGTCTACTGTCTTCCCAACGGTGCAATACAGTGCCCACCAATTATCAGTCTACTATCTTCCCCACGGTTCAATACAGTTCTCACCAATTATCAGCCTAATGTCTTCCCAACGGTGGAAAACAGTTCTCACCAATTATCAGTCTACTTTCTTCCCCACGGTGGAATCACATTCTCAGCAATTATCTGTCTACTGTCTTCCCTACGGGGCAGTACAGTGCCCTCCAATTATCAGTCTACTATCTTCCCCACGGTGCAATACAGTTCTCACCAATTATCAGTCTACTGGCTTCCCCACGGTGCAATACAGTGCTCACCTATTATCAGTCTACTGTCTCCAACAAAGTGCAATACAGTTCTCACCAATTATCAGTCTACTGTCTTCCCTACGGTGCAATACAGTGCTCACCTATTATCAGTCTACTGTCTCCAACAAAGTGCAATAAATTTCTCAACAATTGTCAGTCGACTGTCTTCCCCACGGTACATTACATTTCAAACCAATTATCAGTCTACTGTCTTCCCAGCGGTGCAATACATTGCCCACCAAATACAGGTCTACTGACTTCCCCACAGTGCAAAAAAGTGCCCTCCAACTATCAGTCTACTATCTTCCCCACTGTGCAATACAGTTCTCACCAATTATCAGTCTACTGTCTTCCCCACAGTGCAATACAGTGCCCTCCAATTATCAGTCTACTGTCTTCCCCACGGTGGAATACAGTGCCCTCCAAATATCAGTCTACTTCCTTCCCCACGGTGCAATCACATTCTCAGCAATTATCTGTCTACTGTCTTCCCTATGGTGCAATACAGTGCCCTCCAATTACCAGTCTACTATCTTCCCCACGGTGCAATACAGTTCTCACCAATTATCAGTCTACTGTCTTCCCCACGGTGCAATACAGTGCTCACGAATTATTAGTCTACTGCCTTCCCCACGGTGCAATACAGTTCTCACCAATTATCAGTCTACTGTCTTCCACACGGTGCAATACAGTGCCCTTCAATTATCAGTCTACTGTCTTCCCCACGGTGCAATACAGGTCTCACCAATTATCAGTCCACTGTCTTCCCCACGGCGCAATACAGTTCTCCTCAATTATCAGTCCACTGTCTTCACAACGGTGCAATACAGTGCTCGCCAATTATCAGTCTACTGTCTTCCCAACGGTGCAATACAGTGCCCACCAATTATCAGTCTACTGTCTTCCCCACAGTGCAATACAGTGCCCACCAGTTATAGGTCTACTGCCTTCCCCACAGAGCAAAAAAGTGCCCTACAATTATCAGTCTACTGTCTTCCCCACGGTGCAATACAGGTCTCACCAATTATCAGTCCACTGTCTTCCCCACGGCGCAATACAGTTCTCCTCAATTATCAGTCCACTGTCTTCACAACGGTGCAATACAGTGCTCGCCAATTATCAGTCTACTGTCTTCCCAACGGTGCAATACAGTGCCCACCAATTATCAGTCTACTGTCTTCCCCATAGTGCAATACAGTGCCCACCAGTTATAGGTCCACTGCCTTCCCCACAGAGCAAAAAAGTGCCCTACAATTATCAGTCTACTGTTTTCCCAACGGTGCAGTACAGTGCTCACCAATTATCAGTCTACTGTCTTCCCCACGGTGCAAGACAGTGCCCTCCAATTATCAGTCTACTATCTTCCCCACGGTGCAATACAGTTCTCACCAATTATCAGTCTACTGTCTTCCCCACGGTGCAATACAGTGCTCACCTATTATCAGTCTACTGTCTCCAACAAAGTGCAATACAGTTCTCACCAATTATCAGTCTACTATCTTCCCTATGGTGCAATACAGTGCTCACCTATTATCAGTCTACTGTCTCCAACAAAGTGCAATAAATTTCTCAACAATTGTCAGTCGACTGTCTTCCCCACGGTACATTACATTTCAAACCAATTATCAGTCTACTGTCTTCCCAGCGGTGCAATACAGCGCTCACCGATTATCAGTCGACTGTCTTCCCCACGGTGCAAGACAGTGCCCTCCAATTATCAATCTACTATCTTCCCCACGGTGCGATACAGTTCTTACCAATTATCAGTCTACTGTCTTCCCCACGGTGCAATACAGTGCTCACCTATTATCAGTCTACTGTCTCCAACAAAGTGCAATACATTTCTCACCAATTATCAGTCTACTGTCTTCCCCACGGTGCTATACAGTTCTCATCAATTATCAGTCCACTGTCTTCACAACGGTGCAATACAGTGCTCACCAATTATCAGTCTACTCTCTTTCCAGATGGTGCAATACAGTTCTCAACTATTGTCAGTCGACTGTCTTCCCCACAGTACAATACAGTTCACACCAATTATCAGTCTACTGTCTTCCCAACGGTGCAATATAGGGAATAGCAATTTTCAGTCTACTGTCTTTCCAACGGTGCAATGCATTGCCCACCAATTATCAGTCCACTGTCTTCCCCACGGCGCAATACAGTTCTCATCAATTATCAGTTCACTATTTTCACAACGGTGCAATACAGTGCTCACCAATTATAGGTCTACAGTCTTCCCCACAGTACAAAAAAGTGCCCTCTAATTATCAGGCTACTGTCTTCCCCACGGTGCAATACAGTTCTCATCAATTATGAATCTACTGTCTTCACAACCGTGCAATGCAGAGCCCTCCAATTATCAGTCTGCTATCTTCCCCACGGTTCAATACAGTTCTCACCAATTATCAGCCTAATGTCTTCCCAACGGTGCAATACATTGCCCACCAAATACAGGTCTACTGACTTCCCCACAGTGCAAAAAAGTGCCCTCCAACTATCAGTCTACTATCTTCCCCACAGTGCAATACAGTTCTCACCAATTATCAGTCAACTGTCTTCCCCATGGTGCAATACAGTGCCCTCCAATTATCAGTCTACTGTCTTCCCCACGGTGGAATACAGTGCCCTCCAAATATCAGTCTACTTTCTTCCCCACGGTGCAATCACATTCTCAGCAATTATCTGTCTACTGTCTTCACAATGCTGCAATGCAGTGCCCACCAATTATCAGTCTACTGTCTTCCCCACAGTGCAATACAGTGCCCACCAGTTATAGGTCTACTGCCTTCCCCACAGAGCAAAAAAGTGCCCTACAATTATCAGTCTACTGTCTTCCCCACGGTGCAATACAGGTCTCACCAATTATCAGTCCACTGTCTTCCCCACGGCGCAATACAGTTCTCCTCAATTATCAGTCCACTGTCTTCACAACGGTGCAATACAGTGCTCGCCAATTATCAGTCTACTGTCTTCCCAACGGTGCAATACAGTGCCCACCAATTATCAGTCTACTGTCTTCCCCATAGTGCAATACAGTGCCCACCAGTTATAGGTCCACTGCCTTCCCCACAGAGCAAAAAAGTGCCCTACAATTATCAGTCTACTGTTTTCCCAACGGTGCAGTACAGTGCTCACCAATTATCAGTCTACTGTCTTCCCCACGGTGCAAGACAGTGCCCTCCAATTATCAGTCTACTATCTTCCCCACGGTGCAATACAGTTCTCACCAATTATCAGTCTACTGTCTTCCCCACGGTGCAATACAGTGCTCACCTATTATCAGTCTACTGTCTCCAACAAAGTGCAATACATTTCTCACCAATTATCAGTCTACTGTCTTCCCCACAATACAATACAGTGCCCTCCAATTATCAGTATACGGTCTTCCCCACGGTGCAATACAGCGCTCACCGATTATCAGTCGACTGTCTTCCCCACGGTGCAAGACAGTGCCCTCCAATTATCAATCTACTATCTTCCCCACGGTGCAATACAGTTCTTACCAATTATCAGTCTACTGTCTTCCCCACGGTGCAATACAGTGCTCACCTATTATCAGTCTACTGTCTCCAACAAAGTGCAATACATTTCTCACCAATTATCAGTCTACTGTCTTCCCCACGGTGCTATACAGTTCTCATCAATTATCAGTCCACTGTCTTCACAACGGTGCAATACAGTGCTCACCAATTATCAGTCTACTCTCTTTCCAGATGGTGCAATACAGTTCTCAACTATTGTCAGTCGACTGTCTTCCCCACAGTACAATACAGTTCACACCAATTATCAGTCTACTGTCTTCCCAACGGTGCAATATAGGGAATAGCAATTTTCAGTCTACTGTCTTTCCAACGGTGCAATGCATTGCCCACCAATTATCAGTCCACTGTCTTCCCCACGGCGCAATACAGTTCTCATCAATTATCAGTTCACTATTTTCACAACGGTGCAATACAGTGCTCACCAATTATAGGTCTACAGTCTTCCCCACAGTACAAAAAAGTGCCCTCTAATTATCAGGCTACTGTCTTCCCCACGGTGCAATACAGTTCTCATCAATTATGAATCTACTGTCTTCACAACCGTGCAATGCAGAGCCCTCCAATTATCAGTCTGCTATCTTCCCCACGGTTCAATACAGTTCTCACCAATTATCAGCCTAATGTCTTCCCAACGGTGCAATACATTGCCCACCAAATACAGGTCTACTGACTTCCCCACAGTGCAAAAAAGTGCCCTCCAACTATCAGTCTACTATCTTCCCCACAGTGCAATACAGTTCTCACCAATTATCAGTCTACTGTCTTCCCCATGGTGCAATACAGTGCCCTCCAATTATCAGTCTACTGTCTTCCCCACGGTGGAATACAGTGCCCTCCAAATATCAGTCTACTTTCTTCCCCACGGTGCAATCACATTCTCAGCAATTATCTGTCTACTGTCTTCACAATGCTGCAATGCAGTGCCCACCAATTATCAGTCTACTGTCTTCCCCACAGTGCAATACAGTGCCCACCAGTTATAGGTCTACTGCCTTCCCCACAGAGCAAAAAAGTGCCCTACAATTATCAGTCTACTGTCTTCCCCACGGTGCAATACAGGTCTCACCAATTATCAGTCCACTGTCTTCCCCACGGCGCAATACAGTTCTCCTCAATTATCAGTCCACTGTCTTCACAACGGTGCAATACAGTGCTCGCCAATTATCAGTCTACTGTCTTCCCAACGGTGCAATACAGTGCCCACCAATTATCAGTCTACTGTCTTCCCCATAGTGCAATACAGTGCCCACCAGTTATAGGTCCACTGCCTTCCCCACAGAGCAAAAAAGTGCCCTACAATTATCAGTCTACTGTTTTCCCAACGGTGCAGTACAGTGCTCACCAATTATCAGTCTACTGTCTTCCCCACGGTGCAAGACAGTGCCCTCCAATTATCAGTCTACTATCTTCCCCACGGTGCAATACAGTTCTCACCAATTATCAGTCTACTGTCTTCCCCACGGTGCAATACAGTGCTCACCTATTATCAGTCTACTGTCTCCAACAAAGTGCAATACAGTTCTCACCAATTATCAGTCTACTGTCTTCCCTATGGTGCAATACAGTGCTCACCTATTATCAGTCTACTGTCTCCAACAAAGTGCAATAAATTTCTCAACAATTGTCAGTCGACTGTCTTCCCCACGGTACATTACATTTCAAACCAATTATCAGTCTACTGTCTTCCCAGCGGTGCAATACAGCGCTCACCGATTATCAGTCGACTGTCTTCCCCACGGTGCAAGACAGTGCCCTCCAATTATCAATCTACTATCTTCCCCACGGTGCGATACAGTTCTTACCAATTATCAGTCTACTGTCTTCCCCACGGTGCAATACAGTGCTCACCTATTATCAGTCTACTGTCTCCAACAAAGTGCAATACATTTCTCACCAATTATCAGTCTACTGTCTTCCCCACGGTGCTATACAGTTCTCATCAATTATCAGTCCACTGTCTTCACAACGGTGCAATACAGTGCTCACCAATTATCAGTCTACTCTCTTTCCAGATGGTGCAATACAGTTCTCAACTATTGTCAGTCGACTGTCTTCCCCACAGTACAATACAGTTCACACCAATTATCAGTCTACTGTCTTCCCAACGGTGCAATATAGGGAATAGCAATTTTCAGTCTACTGTCTTTCCAACGGTGCAATGCATTGCCCACCAATTATCAGTCCACTGTCTTCCCCACGGCGCAATACAGTTCTCATCAATTATCAGTTCACTATTTTCACAACGGTGCAATACAGTGCTCACCAATTATAGGTCTACAGTCTTCCCCACAGTACAAAAAAGTGCCCTCTAATTATCAGGCTACTGTCTTCCCCACGGTGCAATACAGATCTCATCAATTATGAATCTACTGTCTTCACAACCGTGCAATGCAGAGCCCTCCAATTATCAGTCTGCTATCTTCCCCACGGTTCAATACAGTTCTCACCAATTATCAGCCTAATGTCTTCCCAACGGTGCAATACATTGCCCACCAAATACAGGTCTACTGACTTCCCCACAGTGCAAAAAAGTGCCCTCCAACTATCAGTCTACTATCTTCCCCACAGTGCAATACAGTTCTCACCAATTATCAGTCTACTGTCTTCCCCATGGTGCAATACAGTGCCCTCCAATTATCAGTCTACTGTCTTCCCCACGGTGGAATACAGTGCCCTCCAAATATCAGTCTACTTTCTTCCCCACGGTGCAATCACATTCTCAGCAATTATCTGTCTACTGTCTTCCCTGTGGTGCAATACAGTGCCCTCCAATTACCAGTCTACTATCTTCCCCACGGTGCAATACAGTTCTCACCAATTATCAGTCTACTGTCTTCCCCATGGTGCTATACATTTCTCACCAATATCAGTCTAGTGTTTTCCCCACGGTGCAATAGATTGCCCACCAATTATCAGTCTACTGTCTTCCCCACGGTTCAATACAGTTCTCACGAATTATCAGTCTACTGTCTTCCCCACGGTGCAATACAGTGCTCACGAATTATTAGTCTACTGCCTTCCCCACGGTGCAATACAGTTCTGACCAATTATCTGTCTACTGTCTTCCCAGCGGTGCAATACAGCGCTCACCGATTATCAGTCTACTGTCTTCCCCACGATGCAATACATTTCTCACCAATTATCAGTCTACTGTCTTCCCCACAATACAATACAGTGCCCTCCAATTATCAGTATACGGTCTTCCCCACGGTGCAATACAGCGCTCACCGATTATCAGTCGACTGTCTTCCCCACGGTGCAAGACAGTGCCCTCCAATTATCAATCTACTATCTTCCCCACGGTGCAATACAGTTCTTACCAATTATCAGTCTACTGTCTTCCCCACGGTGCAATACAGTGCTCACCTATTATCAGTCTACTGTCTCCAACAAAGTGCAATACATTTCTCACCAATTATCAGTCTACTGTCTTCCCCACGGTGCTATACAGTTCTCATCAATTATCAGTCCACTGTCTTCACAACGGTGCAATACAGTGCTCACCAATTATCAGTCTACTCTCTTTCCAGATGGTGCAATACAGTTCTCAACTATTGTCAGTCGACTGTCTTCCCCACAGTACAATACAGTTCACACCAATTATCAGTCTACTGTCTTCCCAACGGTGCAATATAGGGAATAGCAATTTTCAGTCTACTGTCTTTCCAACGGTGCAATGCATTGCCCACCAATTATCAGTCCACTGTCTTCCCCACGGCGCAATACAGTTCTCATCAATTATCAGTTCACTATTTTCACAACGGTGCAATACAGTGCTCACCAATTATAGGTCTACAGTCTTCCCCACAGTACAAAAAAGTGCCCTCTAATTATCAGGCTACTGTCTTCCCCACGGTGCAATACAGTTCTCATCAATTATGAATCTACTGTCTTCACAACCGTGCAATGCAGAGCCCTCCAATTATCAGTCTGCTATCTTCCCCACGGTTCAATACAGTTCTCACCAATTATCAGCCTAATGTCTTCCCAACGGTGCAATACATTGCCCACCAAATACAGGTCTACTGACTTCCCCACAGTGCAAAAAAGTGCCCTCCAACTATCAGTCTACTATCTTCCCCACAGTGCAATACAGTTCTCACCAATTATCAGTCTACTGTCTTCCCCATGGTGCAATACAGTGCCCTCCAATTATCAGTCTACTGTCTTCCCCACGGTGGAATACAGTGCCCTCCAAATATCAGTCTACTTTCTTCCCCACGGTGCAATCACATTCTCAGCAATTATCTGTCTACTGTCTTCCCTGTGGTGCAATACAGTGCCCTCCAATTACCAGTCTACTATCTTCCCCACGGTGCAATACAGTTCTCACCAATTATCAGTCTACTGTCTTCCCCATGGTGCTATACATTTCTCACCAATATCAGTCTAGTGTTTTCCCCACGGTGCAATAGATTGCCCACCAATTATCAGTCTACTGTCTTCCCCACGGTTCAATACAGTTCTCACGAATTATCAGTCTACTGTCTTCCCCACGGTGCAATACAGTGCTCACGAATTATTAGTCTACTGCCTTCCCCACGGTGCAATACAGTTCTGACCAATTATCTGTCTACTGTCTTCCCAGCGGTGCAATACAGCGCTCACCGATTATCAGTCTACTGTCTTCCCCACGATGCAATACATTTCTCACCAATTATCAGTCTACTGTCTTCCCCACAATACAATACAGTGCCCTCCAATTATCAGTATACGGTCTTCCCCACGGTGCAATACAGTGCCCACCAGTTATAGGTCCACTGCCTTCCCCACAGAGCAAAAAAGTGCCCTACAATTATCAGTCTTCTGTTTTCCCAACGGTGCAGTACAGTGCTCACCAATTAACAGTCTACTGTCTTCCCCACGGTGCAATACAGTGCCCACCAATTATCAGTCAACTGTCTTCCCCACGGTGCAATAAATTGCCCTCCAATTATCAGTCTACTGTCTTCCCCACGGTGCAATACAGTGCTCACCAATTATCAGTCTACAGACTTCCCCACAGTGCAAAAAAGAGCCCTCCAATTATCAGTCTAATGTCTTCCCCACGGTGCAATAAAGTTCTCACCAATGAACAGCCTACTGTCTTCCCCAGAGTGCAAAAAAGAGCCCTCCAATTATCAGTCTCCTGTCTTCCCCATGGTGCAATACAGTTCTCATCAATTATCAATCTACTGTCTTAACAATGGTGCAATACAGATCCCTCCAAATATCAGTCTGCTATCTCCGCCACGATACAATACAGTTCGCAGCAATTATCAGTCTACTGCCTTCCCAACAGCGCAATACAGTGCCCTCCAATTATCAGTCTACTGTCTTCCGCATGGTAGAATACAGTGCCCTCCAATTATCAGTCTGCTGTCTTCCCCACGGTACAATACAGTTCTCACCAATTATCAGTCTGCTGTCTTCACAACGGTGTCAATGCAGTGCTCACCAATTATCAGTCTACTGCATTCCCCACGGTGCAATACATTTCTAACCAATGATCAGTCTACTGTCTTCCCAATGGTGCAATACATTGCCTACCAATTATCAGTCCACTGTCTTCTCCGCGGCGCAATACAGTTCTCATCAATTATCAGTCCACTGTCTTCACAATGCTGCAATGCAGTGCCCACCAATTATCAGTCTACTGTCTTCCCCACGGTGCAATACAGTGCCCACCAGTTATAGGTATACTGTCTTCGCCACAGAGCAAAAAAGTGCCCTCCAATTATCAGCCTACTGTCTTCCCCACGGTGCAATACATTTCTCAACAATGATCAGTCTACTGTCTTCCCAACGGAGCAATACATTGCCCACCAATTATCAGTCTACTGTCTTCCCCACGGTGCAATACAGTTCCCATCAATTATCAATCGGCTGTCTTCACAACAGTGCAATACAGAGCCCTCCAATTATCAGTCTGCTATCTTCCCCACGATGCAATACAGTTCTCACCAATTATCAGTCTACTGTCTTCCCCACAATGCAATACAGTGCTCACTAATTATCAGTCTACTGTCTTGCCCATGGTGGAATACAGTGCCCTCCAATTATCAGTCTACTATCTTCCCCACGCTGCAATACAGTTCTCACCGATTATCAGTCAACTGTCCTCACGACGGTGCAATACAGTTCTCACCAATTATCAGTCTACTGTCTTCCCAACGGTGCAATACAGTGCGCACCAATTATCACTCTACAGTCTTCCGCACGGTGCAATACAGTGCCCTACCATTATCAGTCTACTGTCTTCCCCACGGTGCAATACAGGTCTCACCAATTATCAGTCCACTGTCTTCCCCACGGCGCAATTCAGTTCTCCTCAATTATCAGTCCACTGTCTTCACAACGGTGCAATACAGTACTCGCCAATTATCAGTCTACTGTCTTCCCCACGGTGCAATACAGTGCCCACCAGTTATAGGTGTACTGCCTTCCCCACAGAGCAAAAAAGTGCCCTACAATTATCAGTCTACTATCTTCCCCACGGTGCAATACAATTCTCACCAATTATCAGTCTACTGTCTTCCCCACGGTGCAATACAGTGCTCACCTATTATCAGTCTACTGTCTCCAACAAAGTGCAATACATTTCTCACCAATTATCAGTCTACTGTCTTCCCCACAGTGCAATACAGTGCCCTCCAATTATCAGTCTACTGTCTTCCCCACGGTGGAATACAGTGCCCTCCAAATATCAGTCTACTTTCTGCCCTACGGTGCAATCACATTCTCAGCAATTATCTGTCTACTGTCTTCCCTTTGGTGCAATACAGTGCCCTCCAATTACCAGTCTACTATCTTCCCCACGGTGCAATACAGTTCTCACCAATTATCAGTCTACTGTCTTCCCCACGGTGCTATACATTTCTCACCAATATCAGTCTACTGTTTTCCCCACGGTGCAATAGATTGCCCACCAATTATCAGTCTACTGTCTTCCCCACGGTGCAATACAGTGCTCACGAATTATTAGTCTACTGCCTTCCCCACGGTGCAATACAGTCGTCACGAATTATTAGTCTACTGCCTTCCCCACGGTGCAATACAGTTCTGACCAATTATCTGTCTACTGTCTTCCCAGCGGTGCAATACAGCGCTCACCGATTATCAGTCTACTGTCTTCCCCACGGTGCAAGACAGTGCCCTCCAATTATCAATCTACTATCTTCCCCACGGTGCCATACAGTTCGTACCAATTATCAGTCTACTGTCTTCCCCACGGTGCAATACAGTGCTCACCTATTATCAGTCTACTGTCTCCAACAAAGTGCAATACATTTCTCAACAATTATCAGTCTACTGTCTTCCCCATGGCGCTATACAGTTCTCATCAATTATCAGTCCACTGTCTTCACAACGGTGCAATACAGTGCTCACCATTATCAGTCTGCTGTCTCCCCACCGTGCAATACAGTTCTCATCAATGATCAATCTACTGACTTCTCAACGGTGCAATACAGAGCCTACCAATTATCAGTCTACTGTTTTCCCAACGGTGCAGTACAGTGCTCACCAATTATCAGTCTACTGTCTTTCCACATGGTGCAATAAATTTCGCAACAATCGTCAGTCGACTCTCTTCCCCACGGTACAATACATTTCAAACCAATTATCAGTCTACTGTCTTCCCAGCGTTGCAATACAGGGCTCACCAATTATCAGTCTACTGTCTTCCCCACGGTGCAAGACAGTGCCCTCCAATTATCAGTCTACTATCTTCCCCACGGTGAAATACAGTTCTCACCAATTATCAGTCTACTGTCTTCCCCACGGTGCAATACAGTGCTCACCTATATCAGTCTACTGTCTCCAACAAAGTGCAATACATTTCTCACCAATTATCAGTCTACTGTCTTCCCCATGGCGCTATACAGTTCTCATCAATTATCAGTCCACTGTCTTCACAACGGTGCAATACAGTGCTCACCAATTATCAGTCTGCTGTCTCCCCACCGTGCAATACAGTTCTCATCAATGATCAATCTACTGACTTCTCAACGGTGCAATACAGAGCCTACCAATTATCAGTCTACTGTTTTCCCAACGGTGCAGTACAGTGCTCACCAATTATCAGTCTACTGTCTTTCCACATGGTGCAATAAATTTCTCAACAATCGTCAGTCGACTCTCTTCCCCACGGTACAATACATTTCAAACCAATTATCAGTCTACTGTCTTCCCAGCGTTGCAATACAGGGCTCACCAATTATCAGTCTACTGTCTTCCCCACGGTGCAAGACAGTGCCCTCCAATTATCAGTCTACTATCTTCCCCACGGTGAAATACAGTTCTCACCAATTATCAGTCTACTGTCTTCCCCACGGTGCAATACAGTGCTCACCTATTATCAGTCTACTGTCTCCAACAAAGTGGAATACATTTCTCACCAATTATCAGTCTACTGTCTTCCCATGGCGTTATACAGTTCTCATCAATTATCAGTCCACTGTCTTCACAACGGTGCAATACAGTGCTCACCAATTATCAGTCTGCTGTCTCCCCACCGTGCAATACAGTTCTCATCAATGATCAATCTACTGACTTCTCAACGGTGCAATACAGAGCCTTCCAATTATCAGTCTGCTATCTTTTCCATGATGCAATACAGTTCTCACCAATTATCAGTCTACTGTCTTCCGCACCTTACATTACAGTTCTCACCAATTATCAGTGTACTGTCATTCCAGCGGTGTCAATGCAATGCTCACCAATTATCAGTCTATTGTCTTCCCCACAGTAAATACAGTTATTACCAATTATCAGTCTATTGTCTTCCCCACGGTGCAATACAGTGCCTACCAATTATGTCTATTGTCTTTCCACATGGTGCAATAAAGTTCTCAACAATTGTCAGTCGACAGTCTTCCCCACGGTACAATACAGTTCAAACCAATTATCAGTCTACTGCCTTCCCAACGGTGCAATACAGGGCTCACCAATTATCAGTCTCCTGTCTTCCCCATGGTGCAATACAGTTCTCATCAATTATCAATCTACTGTCTTAACAATGGTGCAATACAGATCCCTCCAATTATCAGTCTGCTATCTTCCCCACGATGCAATACGTTTCTCACCAATTATCAGTCTACTGTCTTCCCCACAATACAATACAGTACCCTCCAATTATCAGTCTACGGTCTTCCCCATGGTGCAATACAGTGCCCACCAATCATCAGTCTACTATCTTCCCCATGGTGCAATACATTTTTCACCAATTATCAGCCTACTGTCTTCCCAACGGTGCAAAACAGTTCTCAGCAATTATCAGTCTACTGTCTTCCCCACAGTGCAATACAATTCTCCCCAATTATCAGTCCACTGTCTTCCCCACAGTGCAACACAGTGCCCTCCAATTATCAGTCTACTGTCTTCCCCATGGTGGAATACAGTGCACTCTAATTATCAGTCTACTATCTTCCCCACAGTGCAATACATTCTCACCAATTATCACTCTACTGTCTTGCCCACAGTGCAATACAGTGCATTCCAATTATCATTCTACTGTCTTCCCCATGGTAGAATACAGTGCCCTCCAATTATCAGTCTACTATCTTCCCCACAGTGCAATACAGTTCTCATCAATTATCAATCTACTGTCTTCATAACGGTGCAATACAGAGCCCTCCAATTATCAGTCTGCTATCTTCCCCACGATGCAATACAGTTTTCACCAATTATCAGTCTGCTATCTTCCCCACGATGCAATACAGTTTTCACCAATTATCAATCTACTGTCTTCCCCACAGTGCAATACAGTGCCCTCCAATTATCAGTCTACTGTCTTCCCCACGGTGGAAAACAGTGCCCTCCAATTATCAGTATACTGTCTTCCTCACCTTACAATACAGTTCTCACCAATAATCAGTCTACTGTCTTTCCAACGGTGTCAATGCAGTGCTCACCAATTATCACTCTACTGTCTTCACCACAGTGCAATAAATTGCCCTCCAATTATCAGTATGCTGTCTTCTCTACGGTGCAATACAGCTCTCACCAATGATCAGTCCACTGTCTTCCCAACAGTGCAATATATTGCACACCAATTCTCTGTCTACTCTCTTCACTGCGGTGCAATACAGTTCTCATTAATTATCAATCCACTGTATTCCCAACAGCGCAATACAGTGCCCTCCAATTATCAGTCTACTGTCTTCCCCATGGTAGAATACACTGCCCTCCAATTATCAGTCTGTCTTCCCCACGGTACAATACAGTTCTCACCAATTATCAGTCTGCTGTCTTCACAACGGTGTCAATGCAGTGCTCACCAATTATCAGTCTACTGTCTTCCCCACGGTGCAATACAGTTCCCATCAATTATCAATCTGCTGTCTTCACAACAGTGCAATACAGTGCCCTCCAATTATCAGTATACGGTCTTCCCCACGGTGCAATACAGTGCCCACCAGTTATAGGTCCACTGCCTTCCCCACAGAGCAAAAAAGTGCCCTACAATTATCAGTCTTCTGTTTTCCCAACGGTGCAGTACAGTGCTCACCAATTAACAGTCTACTGTCTTCCCCACGGTGCAATACAGTGCCCACCAATTATCAGTCAACTGTCTTCCCCACGGTGCAATAAATTGCCCTCCAATTATCAGTCTACTGTCTTCCCCACGGTGCAATACAGTGCTCACCAATTATCAGTCTACAGACTTCCCCACAGTGCAAAAAAGAGCCCTCCAATTATCAGTCTAATGTCTTCCCCACGGTGCAATAAAGTTCTCACCAATGAACAGCCTACTGTCTTCCCCAGAGTGCAAAAAAGAGCCCTCCAATTATCAGTCTCCTGTCTTCCCCATGGTGCAATACAGTTCTCATCAATTATCAATCTACTGTCTTAACAATGGTGCAATACAGATCCCTCCAAATATCAGTCTGCTATCTCCGCCACGATACAATACAGTTCGCAGCAATTATCAGTCTACTGCCTTCCCAACAGCGCAATACAGTGCCCTCCAATTATCAGTCTACTGTCTTCCGCATGGTAGAATACAGTGCCCTCCAATTATCAGTCTGCTGTCTTCCCCACGGTACAATACAGTTCTCACCAATTATCAGTCTGCTGTCTTCACAACGGTGTCAATGCAGTGCTCACCAATTATCAGTCTACTGCATTCCCCACGGTGCAATACATTTCTAACCAATGATCAGTCTACTGTCTTCCCAATGGTGCAATACATTGCCTACCAATTATCAGTCCACTGTCTTCTCCGCGGCGCAATACAGTTCTCATCAATTATCAGTCCACTGTCTTCACAATGCTGCAATGCAGTGCCCACCAATTATCAGTCTACTGTCTTCCCCACGGTGCAATACAGTGCCCACCAGTTATAGGTATACTGTCTTCGCCACAGAGCAAAAAAGTGCCCTCCAATTATCAGCCTACTGTCTTCCCCACGGTGCAATACATTTCTCAACAATGATCAGTCTACTGTCTTCCCAACGGAGCAATACATTGCCCACCAATTATCAGTCTACTGTCTTCCCCACGGTGCAATACAGTTCCCATCAATTATCAATCGGCTGTCTTCACAACAGTGCAATACAGAGCCCTCCAATTATCAGTCTGCTATCTTCCCCACGATGCAATACAGTTCTCACCAATTATCAGTCTACTGTCTTCCCCACAATGCAATACAGTGCTCACTAATTATCAGTCTACTGTCTTGCCCATGGTGGAATACAGTGCCCTCCAATTATCAGTCTACTATCTTCCCCACGCTGCAATACAGTTCTCACCGATTATCAGTCAACTGTCCTCACGACGGTGCAATACAGTTCTCACCAATTATCAGTCTACTGTCTTCCCAACGGTGCAATACAGTGCGCACCAATTATCACTCTACAGTCTTCCGCACGGTGCAATACAGTGCCCTACCATTATCAGTCTACTGTCTTCCCCACGGTGCAATACAGGTCTCACCAATTATCAGTCCACTGTCTTCCCCACGGCGCAATTCAGTTCTCCTCAATTATCAGTCCACTGTCTTCACAACGGTGCAATACAGTACTCGCCAATTATCAGTCTACTGTCTTCCCCACGGTGCAATACAGTGCCCACCAGTTATAGGTGTACTGCCTTCCCCACAGAGCAAAAAAGTGCCCTACAATTATCAGTCTACTATCTTCCCCACGGTGCAATACAATTCTCACCAATTATCAGTCTACTGTCTTCCCCACGGTGCAATACAGTGCTCACCTATTATCAGTCTACTGTCTCCAACAAAGTGCAATACATTTCTCACCAATTATCAGTCTACTGTCTTCCCCACAGTGCAATACAGTGCCCTCCAATTATCAGTCTACTGTCTTCCCCACGGTGGAATACAGTGCCCTCCAAATATCAGTCTACTTTCTGCCCTACGGTGCAATCACATTCTCAGCAATTATCTGTCTACTGTCTTCCCTTTGGTGCAATACAGTGCCCTCCAATTACCAGTCTACTATCTTCCCCACGGTGCAATACAGTTCTCACCAATTATCAGTCTACTGTCTTCCCCACGGTGCTATACATTTCTCACCAATATCAGTCTACTGTTTTCCCCACGGTGCAATAGATTGCCCACCAATTATCAGTCTACTGTCTTCCCCACGGTGCAATACAGTGCTCACGAATTATTAGTCTACTGCCTTCCCCACGGTGCAATACAGTCGTCACGAATTATTAGTCTACTGCCTTCCCCACGGTGCAATACAGTTCTGACCAATTATCTGTCTACTGTCTTCCCAGCGGTGCAATACAGCGCTCACCGATTATCAGTCTACTGTCTTCCCCACGGTGCAAGACAGTGCCCTCCAATTATCAATCTACTATCTTCCCCACGGTGCCATACAGTTCGTACCAATTATCAGTCTACTGTCTTCCCCACGGTGCAATACAGTGCTCACCTATTATCAGTCTACTGTCTCCAACAAAGTGCAATACATTTCTCAACAATTATCAGTCTACTGTCTTCCCCATGGCGCTATACAGTTCTCATCAATTATCAGTCCACTGTCTTCACAACGGTGCAATACAGTGCTCACCAATTATCAGTCTGCTGTCTCCCCACCGTGCAATACAGTTCTCATCAATGATCAATCTACTGACTTCTCAACGGTGCAATACAGAGCCTACCAATTATCAGTCTACTGTTTTCCCAACGGTGCAGTACAGTGCTCACCAATTATCAGTCTACTGTCTTTCCACATGGTGCAATAAATTTCGCAACAATCGTCAGTCGACTCTCTTCCCCACGGTACAATACATTTCAAACCAATTATCAGTCTACTGTCTTCCCAGCGTTGCAATACAGGGCTCACCAATTATCAGTCTACTGTCTTCCCCACGGTGCAAGACAGTGCCCTCCAATTATCAGTCTACTATCTTCCCCACGGTGAAATACAGTTCTCACCAATTATCAGTCTACTGTCTTCCCCACGGTGCAATACAGTGCTCACCTATTATCAGTCTACTGTCTCCAACAAAGTGCAATACATTTCTCACCAATTATCAGTCTACTGTCTTCCCCATGGCGCTATACAGTTCTCATCAATTATCAGTCCACTGTCTTCACAACGGTGCAATACAGTGCTCACCAATTATCAGTCTGCTGTCTCCCCACCGTGCAATACAGTTCTCATCAATGATCAATCTACTGACTTCTCAACGGTGCAATACAGAGCCTACCAATTATCAGTCTACTGTTTTCCCAACGGTGCAGTACAGTGCTCACCAATTATCAGTCTACTGTCTTTCCACATGGTGCAATAAATTTCTCAACAATCGTCAGTCGACTCTCTTCCCCACGGTACAATACATTTCAAACCAATTATCAGTCTACTGTCTTCCCAGCGTTGCAATACAGGGCTCACCAATTATCAGTCTACTGTCTTCCCCACGGTGCAAGACAGTGCCCTCCAATTATCAGTCTACTATCTTCCCCACGGTGAAATACAGTTCTCACCAATTATCAGTCTACTGTCTTCCCCACGGTGCAATACAGTGCTCACCTATTATCAGTCTACTGTCTCCAACAAAGTGGAATACATTTCTCACCAATTATCAGTCTACTGTCTTCCCCATGGCGTTATACAGTTCTCATCAATTATCAGTCCACTGTCTTCACAACGGTGCAATACAGTGCTCACCAATTATCAGTCTGCTGTCTCCCCACCGTGCAATACAGTTCTCATCAATGATCAATCTACTGACTTCTCAACGGTGCAATACAGAGCCTTCCAATTATCAGTCTGCTATCTTTTCCATGATGCAATACAGTTCTCACCAATTATCAGTCTACTGTCTTCCGCACCTTACATTACAGTTCTCACCAATTATCAGTGTACTGTCATTCCAGCGGTGTCAATGCAATGCTCACCAATTATCAGTCTATTGTCTTCCCCACAGTAAATACAGTTATTACCAATTATCAGTCTATTGTCTTCCCCACGGTGCAATACAGTGCCTACCAATTATGTCTATTGTCTTTCCACATGGTGCAATAAAGTTCTCAACAATTGTCAGTCGACAGTCTTCCCCACGGTACAATACAGTTCAAACCAATTATCAGTCTACTGCCTTCCCAACGGTGCAATACAGGGCTCACCAATTATCAGTCTCCTGTCTTCCCCATGGTGCAATACAGTTCTCATCAATTATCAATCTACTGTCTTAACAATGGTGCAATACAGATCCCTCCAATTATCAGTCTGCTATCTTCCCCACGATGCAATACGTTTCTCACCAATTATCAGTCTACTGTCTTCCCCACAATACAATACAGTACCCTCCAATTATCAGTCTACGGTCTTCCCCATGGTGCAATACAGTGCCCACCAATCATCAGTCTACTATCTTCCCCATGGTGCAATACATTTTTCACCAATTATCAGCCTACTGTCTTCCCAACGGTGCAAAACAGTTCTCAGCAATTATCAGTCTACTGTCTTCCCCACAGTGCAATACAATTCTCCCCAATTATCAGTCCACTGTCTTCCCCACAGTGCAACACAGTGCCCTCCAATTATCAGTCTACTGTCTTCCCCATGGTGGAATACAGTGCACTCTAATTATCAGTCTACTATCTTCCCCACAGTGCAATACATTCTCACCAATTATCACTCTACTGTCTTGCCCACAGTGCAATACAGTGCATTCCAATTATCATTCTACTGTCTTCCCCATGGTAGAATACAGTGCCCTCCAATTATCAGTCTACTATCTTCCCCACAGTGCAATACAGTTCTCATCAATTATCAATCTACTGTCTTCATAACGGTGCAATACAGAGCCCTCCAATTATCAGTCTGCTATCTTCCCCACGATGCAATACAGTTTTCACCAATTATCAGTCTGCTATCTTCCCCACGATGCAATACAGTTTTCACCAATTATCAATCTACTGTCTTCCCCACAGTGCAATACAGTGCCCTCCAATTATCAGTCTACTGTCTTCCCCACGGTGGAAAACAGTGCCCTCCAATTATCAGTATACTGTCTTCCTCACCTTACAATACAGTTCTCACCAATAATCAGTCTACTGTCTTTCCAACGGTGTCAATGCAGTGCTCACCAATTATCACTCTACTGTCTTCACCACAGTGCAATAAATTGCCCTCCAATTATCAGTATGCTGTCTTCTCTACGGTGCAATACAGCTCTCACCAATGATCAGTCCACTGTCTTCCCAACAGTGCAATATATTGCACACCAATTCTCTGTCTACTCTCTTCACTGCGGTGCAATACAGTTCTCATTAATTATCAATCCACTGTATTCCCAACAGCGCAATACAGTGCCCTCCAATTATCAGTCTACTGTCTTCCCCATGGTAGAATACACTGCCCTCCAATTATCAGTCTGTCTTCCCCACGGTACAATACAGTTCTCACCAATTATCAGTCTGCTGTCTTCACAACGGTGTCAATGCAGTGCTCACCAATTATCAGTCTACTGTCTTCCCCACGGTGCAATACAGTTCCCATCAATTATCAATCTGCTGTCTTCACAACAGTGCAATACAGAGCCCTCCAATTATCAGTCTACAGTCTTCCCCATGGTGGAATACAGTGCACTCCAATTATCAGTCTACTATCTTCCCAACAGTGCAATACACTCTCACCAATTATCACTCTACTGTCTTTCCCACAGTGCAATACAGTGCATTCCAATTATCAGCCTACTGTCTTCCCCACGGTGCAATACATTTCTCAACAATGATCAGTCTACTGTCTTCCCAACGCAGCAATACATTGCCCACCAATTATCAGTCTACTGTCTTCCCCACGGTGCAATACAGTTCCCATCAATTATCAATCTGCTGTCTTCACAACAGTGCAATACAGAGCCCTCCAATTATCAGTCTGCTATCTTCCCCACGATGCAATACAGTTCTCACCAATTATCAGTCTACTGTCTTCCCCACAATGCAATACAGTGCTCACCAATTATCAGTGTACTGTCTTGCCCATGGTGGAATACAGTGCCCTCCAATTATCAGTCTACTATCTTCCCCACGCTGCAATACAGTTCTCACCGATTATCAGTCTACTGTCCTCCCGACGGTGCAATACAGTTCTCACCAATTATCAGTCTACTCTCTTCCCAACGGTGCAATACACTGCGCACCAATTATCAGTCTACTGTCTTCCCCACGGTGCAATACAGGTCTCACCAATTATCAGTCCACTGTCTTCCCCACGGCGCAATACAGTTCTCCTCAATTATCAGTCCACTGTCTTCCCCACGGTGCAATACAGTTCCCATGAATTATCAATCTGCTGTCTTCACAACAGTGCAATACAGAGCCCTCCAATTATCAGTCTACTGTCTTCCCCACAATGCAATACAGTGCTCACCAATTATCAGTCTACTGTCTTGCCCATGGAGGAATACAGTGCCCTCCAATCATCAGTCTACTATCTTCCCCACGCTGCAATAGAGTTCTCACCGATTATCAGTCTGCTGTCCTCCCGACGGTGCAATACAGTTCTCACCAATTATCAGTCTACTGTCTTCCGCACGGTGCAATACAGTGCCCTACCATTATCAGTCTACTGTCTTCCCCACGGCGCAATACAGTTCTCCTCAATTATCAGTCCACAGTCTTCACAACGGTGCAATACAGTACTCGCCAATTATCAGTCTACTGTCTTCCCAACGGTGCAATACAGTGCCCACCAATTATCAGTCTACTGTCTTCCCCACGGTGCAATACAGTGCCCACCAGTTATAGGTCTACTGCCTTCCCCACAGAGCAAAAAAGTGCCCTACAATTATCAGTCTACTAACTTCCCCACGGTGCAATACAATTCTCACCAATTATCAGTCTACTGTCTTCCCCACGGTGGAATACAGTGCCGTCCAATTATCAGACTACTATCTTTCCCACAGTGCAAAAGAGTTCTCACCTATCATCATTCTACTGTTTTCCCAACGGTGCAATAGGGTGCGCACCAATTATGAGTCTACAGTCTTCCCCACGGTGCAATACAGTGCCCACCAGTTATAAGTCTACTGTCTTCCCCACAGAGCAAAAAAGTGCCCTCCAATTGTCAGTCTACTGTCTTCCCCACAGTGCAATACAGTGCCTACCAATTATCAGTCTACTGTTTTCCCAACGGTGCAGTACAGTGCTCACCAATTATCAGTCTACTGTCTTTCCACATGGTGCAATAAAGTTCTCAACAATTGTCAGACGACTGTCTTCCCCACGATACAATACATTTCAAACCAATTATCAGTCTACTGTCTTCCCAGCGGTGCAATACAGGGCTCACCAATTATCAGTCTACTGTCTTCCCCACGGTGGAATACAGTGCCCTCCAATTATCAGTCTACTGTCTTCCCCACGGTGCAATACAGTGCCCACCAATTATAGGTCTACTGTCTTCCCACAGAAAAAAAAAAGTGCCCACCAATTACCAGCCTACTGTCTTCCCCACGGTGCAATAGAGTGCCCTCCAATTATCAGTCCACTATCTTCCCCACGGTGCAATACAGTTCTCATCAATTATCAATCTACTGTCTTCACAACAGTGCAATACAGAGCCCTCCAATTATCAGTCTGCTATCCTCCCCACGATGCAATACAGTTTTCACCAATTATCAATCTACTGTCTTCCCCACAGTGCAATATATTGCACACCAATTCTCTGTCTACTGTCTTCACTACGGTGCAATACAGTTCTCATTAATTATCAATCCACTGTCTTCACAACGGTGCAATACAGAGCCCTCCAATTATCAGTCTGCTATCTCCCCCACGATACAAAACAGTTTTCAGCAATTATCAGTCTACTGCCTTCCCAACAGCGCAATACAGTGCCCTCCAATTATCAGTCTACTGTCTTCCCCATGGTAGAATACAGGGCTCACCAATTATCAGTCTACTATCTTCCCCACGGTGCAATACAATTCTCACCAATTATCAGTCTACTGTCTTCCCCACGGTGGAATACAGTGCCCTCCAATTATCAGACTACTATCTTTCCCACAGTGCAAAGCAGTTCTCACCTATTATCATTCTACTGTCTTCCCAACGGTGCAATACAGTGCCCACCAGTTATAGGTATACTGTCTTCGCCACAGAGCAAAAAATTGCCCTCCAATTATCAGCCTACTGTCTTCCCCACGGTGCAATACATTTCTCAACAATGATCAGTCTACTGTCTTCCCAATGGAGCAATACATTGCCCACCAATTATCAGTCTACTGTCTTCCCCACTGTGCAATACAGTTCCCATCAATTATCAATCTGCTGTCTTCACAACAGTGCAATACAGAGCCCTCCAATTATCAGTCTGCTATCTTCCCCACGATGCAATACAGTTCTCACCAGTTATCAGTCTACTGTCTTCCCCACAATGCAATACAGTGCTCACCAATTATCAGTCTACTGTCTTGCCCATGGTGGAATACAGTGCCCTCCAATTATCAGTCTACTATCTTCCCCACGCTGCAATACAGTTCCTACCGATTATCAGTCTACTGTCCTCCCGACGGTGCAATACAGTGCCCTACCATTATCAGTCTACTGCTTTCCCCACGGTGCAATACAGGTCTCACCAATTATCAGTCCACTGTCTTCCCCACTGCGCAATACAGTTCTCCTCAATTATCAGTCTACAGTCTTCCCAACGGTGCAATACAGGGCTCACCAATTATCAGTCTCCTGTCTTCCCCATGGTGCAATACAGTTCTCATCAATTATCAATCTACTGTCTTCACAATGGTGCAATACAGATCCCTCCAATTATCAGTCTGCTATCTTCCCCACGATGCAATACATTGCCCACCAATTACAGGTCTATTGTCTTCCCCACAGTGCAAAAACGTGCCCTCCAACTATCAGTCTACTGTCTTCCCCACAGTGCAATACAATTCTCCCCAATTATAAGTCTACTGTCTTCCCCATAGTGCAACACAGTGCCCTCCAATTATCAGTCTACTGTCTTCCCCATGGTGGAATACTGTGCACTCCAATTATCAGCCTACTATCTTCCCCACAGTGCAATACACTCTCACCAATTATCACTCTACTGTCTTGCCCACAGTGCAATACAGCGCATTCCAATTATCAGTCTACTGTCTTCCCCAAGGTGTAATATACTGCCCACCAATTCTCAGCCTACATTTTTCCCCACGGTGCAATACAGTTCTCAACAATGATCAGTCCACTGTCTATCCCATGTTGCAGTAGAGTTCTCACCGATTTTTAGTCTACTGTCTTCCCCACGGTGCAATAAAATGCTCACCAATTATCAGTCTACTGTATTCCCAACGGTGCAATACAGTGCCCTCCAATTATCACTCTACTGTCCTCCCCATGGTGCAATAAAGTGCCCCCGAATTATAAGTCTACTGATTTTCCTACTGTGCAATACATTGCCTTTCAATTATCAGTCTACTATCTTCCCCCCGGTGTAACACAGTTCTCACCAATTATCAGTCTACTGTCTTCCCCACGCAGCAATGCAGTGCCCTCCAATTATCAGTCTACTGTCTTCCCCACGGTGTAATATACTGCCCACCAATTATCAGTCTACTATTTTCCCCACGGTGCAATACAGTTCTCACCAATTATCAGTCTACTGCCTTCCCCACGGTGCAGTACAGTGCCCTCCAATTATCAGTCTACTGTCTTCCCCACGGTGCAATACAGTGCCCTTCAATTATCAGTCTTCTATCTTCCCCACGGTGTAACACTTTTCTCGCCAATTATCAGTCTACTGCCTTCCCCACGCTGCAATACAGTGCCCACAAATTATCAGTCTACTATCTTCCCCACGCAGCAATGCAGTGCCCTGCAATTATCAGCATACTGTCTTCCGCACGGTGGAATACAGTGCTTAGCAATTATCAGTCTATTCTCCTCCCAACTGTGCAATACAGTGCCCACTAATTATCAGTCTACTGCCTTCCCCACGGTGCAATATAGTGCCCAGCAAATATCAGTCTAATGTCCTCCCCACGCAGCAATGCAGTGCCCTGCAATTATCAGTCTACTGTCTTCCACACGGTGCAATATACTGCCCACCAATTATCAGCCTATTGTTTTCCCCACGGTGCAATACAGTACCCTCCAATTATCAGTCTACTGTCTTCCCAACTATGCAATACAGTGCTCACCAATTCTCAGTTTACTGTCTTCCCCACGGTGCAATACATTGCCCACCAATTATCAGTCTACTGTCTTCCCCATGGTGCAATACAGTTCCCACCAATTATCAGCCTACTGTCTTTCCCACAGTGCAAAACAGTTCTCACCAATTATCAGTCTACTGTCTTCCCCACGGTGCAATATACTGCCCACCAATTATCAGCCTATTGTTTTCCCCATGGTGCAATACAGGTCTCACCAATTTTCAGTCTACTGTCTTCCCCACGGTGCAATACCGTGCCCACCTATTATCAGTGTACTATCTTGCCCACGGTGCAATAAAGTGCACTCGAATTATCAGTCTACTGACTTCCCTACTGTGCAATACAGTGCACTTCATTTATCAGTATACTATCTTGCCCCCGGTGTAACACAGTTCTCACCAATTATCGATCTACTGTCTTCCCCTCTGTGCAATACCGTGCCCTCCAATTATCAGTCTACTATCTTCCCTATGGTGCAATACAATTCTCACCAATTATCAGTCTACTGCCTTCCCCACGATGCAATAGAGTGCACACAAATTATCAGTCTACTGTCTTCCCCACGCAGCAATGCAGTGCCCTCCAATTATAAGTCTACTGTCTTCCCCAAGGTGTAATATACTGCCCACCAATTCTCAGCCTACTGTTTTCCCCATGGTGCAATACAGTTCTCACCAATGAACAGTCCACTGTCTTTCCCATGTTGCAGTTCAGTTCTCACCGATTTTCAGTCTACTGTCTTCCCACGGTGCAATAAAATGCTCACCAATTATCAGTCTACTGTATTCCCAACTGTGCAATACAGTGCTCACCAATTATCACTCTACTGTCCTCCCCATGGTGCAATACAGTGCCCCCGAATTATCAGTCTACTGACTTTCCTACTGTGCAATACATTGCCTTTCAATTATCAGTCTACTATCTTCCCCCCGGTGTAACACAGTTCTCACCAATTATCGGTCAACTGTCTTCCCCACGGTGCAATACAGTGCCCACCAATTATCAGTCTACTATCTTCCCCACGGTGCAATAAAGTGCCCTCCAATTATCAGTCTACTGGCTTCCCACAGTGCAATACAGTGCTTAGCAATTATCAGTCTACTCTCTTCCCAACGGTGCAATACAGTGCCCTCCAATTATCAGTCTACTGACTTCCCTACTGTGCAATACAGTGCCCTTCAATTATCAGTCTACTATCTTCCCCACGGTGTAACACTTTTCTCACCAATTATCCGTCTACTGTCTTCCCCACTGTGCAATACAGTGCCCTCCAATTGTCAGTCTACTGCCTTCCCCACGCTGCAATACAGTGCTCACCAATTATCAGTCTACTGTCTTCCCAACGGTGCAATACAGTGCTTAGCAATTATCAGTCTATTCTCTTCCCAACCGTGCAATACAGTGCCCACCAATTATCAGTCTACTGCCTCCACCATGGTGCAATACAGTGCTCACCAGTTATCAGTCTACTGTCATCCCAATGGTGCAATACAGTGCCCTTCAATTATCAGTCTACTATCTTCCCCCCGGTTTAACACAGTTCTCACCAATTATCCGTCTACTGTCTTCCCCACTGGGCAATACAGTGCCCTCCAATTATCAGTCTACTGCCTTCCCCACACTGCAATACAGTGCCCACAAATTATCAGTCTACTGTCTTCCCCATGCAGCAATGCAATGCCCTGCAATTATCAGCATACTGTCTTCCGCACGGTGGAATACAGTGCTTAGCAATTATCAGTCTATTCTCTTCCCATCCGTGCAATACAGTGCCCACCAATTATTAGTCTACTGCCTTGCCTATGGTGCAACACAGTGCCCAGAAAATATCAGTCTACTGTCTTCCCCACTGTGCAATACAGTGCCCTCCAATTGTCAGTCTACTGCCTTCCCCACGCTGCAATACAGTGCTCACCAATTATCAGTCTACTGTCTTCCCAACGGTGCAATACAGTGCTTAGCAATTATCAGTCTATTCTCTTCCCATCCGTGCAATACATTTCTCACCAATTTTCAGTCTACTCTCTTCCCCACGGTGCAATACAGTGCCCACCAATTATCAGTCTACTGTCTTCCCAACTATGTAATACAGTGCTCACCAATTCTCAGTTTACTGTCTTCCCAACGGTGCAATACATTGCCCACCAATTATCAGTCTACTGTCTTCCCCACGGTGTAATATACTGCCAACCAATTGTCAGCCTACTGTTTTCCCCACAGTGCAATGCAGTTTTCAGCAATTATCAGTCTACTGTCTTTCCCATGTTACAGTACAGTTCTCACCAATTCTCAGTTTACTGTCTTCCCCACGGTGCAATACATTGCCCACCAATTATCAGTCTACTGTCTTCCCCACGGTGCAATACAGTTCCTTCCAATTATCAGTCTACTGTCTTCCCCACGGTGCAACACAGTTCTCACCAATTATCAGTCTCCTGTCTTCCCAACGGTGCAAAACAGTGCCCACCAATTATCAGACTACTGTTTTCCCCACGGTGCAATAGAGTTCTCACCAATTATCAGTCTACTGTCTTTCCCATGTTGCAATACAGTTCTCACCGATTTTCAGTCTACTGTATTCCCCACGCAGCAATGCAGTGCCCTCCAATTATCAGCCTACTGTCTTCTCCACGGTGCAATACAGTGCTTACCAATTATCAGTCTACTGTCTTCCCCACTGTGCAATGCAGTGCCCTTCAATTATCAGTCTTCTATCTTCCCCACGGTGTAACACTTTTCTCGCCAATTATCCGTCTACTGTCTTCCCCACTGTGCAATACAGTGCCCTCCAATTATCAGTCTACTGCCTTCCCCACGCTGCAATACAGTGCCCACAAATTATCAGCCTACTGTCTTCCACACGCAGCAATGCAGTGCCCTGCAATTATCAGCATACTGTCTTCTGCACGGTGGAATACAGTGCTTAGCAATTATCAGTCTATTCTCTTCCCAACCGTGCAATACAGTGCCCACTAATTATCTGTCTACTGCCTTCCCCACGGTGCAATACAGTGCCCAGCAAATATCAGTCTACTGTCTTCCCCACGCAGCAATGCAGTGCCCTGCAATTATCAGTCTACTGTCTTCCACACGGTGCAATATACTGCCCACCAATTATCAGCCTATTGTTTTTCCCCATGGTGCAATACAGTACCCTCCAATTATCAGTCTACTGTCTTCCCAACTATGCAATACAGTGCTCACCAATTCTCAGTTTACTGTCTGCCCTACAGTGCAATACATTGCCCACCATTTATCAGTCTACTGTCATCCAAAAGGTGCAATACAGTGCCCACCAATTTTCAGTCTGCTGTCTTCTGCGCGGTGCAATATAGTTCTCACCAATTATCAGTCTACTGTCCTCCCCACGGTGCAATACAGTACCCTCCAATTATCAGTCAACTGTCTTCCCAACTATGCAATACAGTGCTCACCAATTCTCAGTTTACTGTCTTCCCCACGGTGCAATACATTGCCCACCAATTATAAGTCTACTGTCTTCCCCACGGTGCAATACAGTGCCCACCAATTATCAGTCTACTGTCTTCCCCACGGTGCAATACCTAGCCCACCAATTATCAGTCTACTGCCTTCCCCACGGTGCAATAAAGCGCCCTATAATTATCAGCCTACTGTCTTTCCCACAGTGGAAAACTGTTCTCACCAAATATCAGTCTACTGTCTTTCCCACGGTGCAATATACTGCCCACCAATTATCAGCCTATTGTTTTCCCCACGGTGCAATACAGGTCTCACCAATTTTCAGTCTGCTGTCTTGCCCACGGTGCAATACAGTGCCCAGCTATTATCAGTCTACTGCCTTCCCCACGGTGCAATAAAGTGCACTCGAATTATCAGTCTACTGACTTCCCTACTGTGCAATACAGTGCACTTCATTTATCAGTATACTATCTTGCCCCCGGTGTAACACAGTTCTCACCAATTTCGGTCTACTGTCTTCCCCACTGTGCAATACAGTGCCCTCCAATTATCAGTCTTCTATCTTCCCTATGGTGCAATACAGTTCTCACCAATTATCAGTCTACTGCCTACCCCACGATGCAATCGAGTGCCCACAAATTATCAGTCTACTGTCTTCCCCACGCAGCAATGCAGTGCCCTCCAATTATCAGTCTACTGTCTTCCCCATGCAGCAATGCAGTGCCCTACAATTATCAGTCTACTGTCTTCCCCAAGGTGTAATATACTGCCCACCAATTCCCTGCCTACTGTTTTCCCCACGGTGCAATACAGTTCTCACCAATTATCAGTCCACTGTCTTTCCCATGTTGCAGTACAGTTCTCACCGATTTTCAGTCTACTGTCTTCCCCACGGTGCAATACAATTCTCACCAATTATCAGTCTACTGTATTCCCAACGGTGCAATACAGTGCTCACCAATTATCACTCTACTGTCCTCCCCATGCTGCAATACAGTACCCCCGAATTATCAGTCTATTGACTTTCCTACTGTGCAATACATTGCCTTTCAATTATCAGTCTACTATCTTCCCCCCGGTGTGACACAGTTCTCACCAATTATCGGTCAACTGTCTTCCCCACGGTGCAATACAGTGCCCACCAATTATCAGTCTACTATCTTCCCCACGGTGCAATAAGGTGCACTCGAATTATCAGTCTACTGACTTCCCTACTGTGCAATACAGTGCACTTCATTTATCAGTATACTATCTTCCCCCCGGTGTAACACAGTTCTCACCAATTATCGATCTACTGTCTTCCCCACTGTGCAATACAGTGCCCTCCAATTATCAGTCTTCTATCTTCCCTATGGTGCAATACAATTCTCACGAATTATCAGTCCGCTGCCTTCCCCACGATGCAATAGAGTGCCCACAAATTATCAGTCTACTGTCTTCCCCACGCAGCAATACAGTGCCCTCCAATTATCAGTCTACTGTCTTCCCCATGCAGCAATACAGTGTCCACCAATTATCAGTCAACTGATTTCCCTACTGTGCAAAACAGTGCCCTTCAATTATCAGGCTACTATCTTCCCCCCGGTGTAACACAGTTCTCACCAATTATCCGTCTACTATCTTCCCCACTGGGCAATACAGTGCCTTCCAATTATCAGTCTACTGCCTTCCCCACGCTGCAATACAGTGCCCACAAATTATCAGTCTACTGTCTTCCCCGTGCAGCAATGCAATGCCCTGCAATTATCAGCATACTGTCTTCCCCACGCTGCAATACAGTGCCCTCCAATTATCAGTCTACTATCTTCCCTATGGTGCAATACAATTCTCACCAATTATCAGTCTACTGCCTTGCCCACGATGCAATAGAGTGCCCACAAATTATCAGTCTACTGTGTTCCACACGGTGTAATATACTGCCCACCAATTATCAGCCTACTATTTTCCCCACGGTGCAATACAGTTCTCACCAATTATCAGTCTACTGCCTTCCCCACGGTGCAGTACAGTGCCCTCCAATTATCAGTCTACTGTCTTCCCCATGATGCAACACACTTCTCACCAATTATCAGTCTACTGCCTTCCCCACGGCGAAATACATTGCCCACCAATTATCAGTCTACTGTCTTCCCCACGGTGTAATAAAGTGCCCTTCAATTATCAGCCTACTGTCTTCCCCACAGTGCAATACAGTGCTCATCTTTTTTCAGTCTCCTGTCTTCCCAACTGTGCAAAACAGTACCCACCAATTATCAGCCTACTGTTTTCCCCACAGTGCAATACAGCTCTCACCAATTATCAGTCTACTGTCTTTCCCATGTTGCAATACAGTTCTCAGCGATTTTCAGTCTACTGTCTTCCCCACGGTGCAATACAATGCTCACCAATTATCAGTCTACAGTCTTCCCAACGGTGCAATACAGTGCCCTCCAATTATCAGCCTACTGTTTTCACCACGGTGCAATACAGTGCTTACCAATTATCAGTCTACTGTCATCCAAAAGGTGCAATATAGTGCCCACCAATTATCAGTCTACTGTCTTCCCAACGGTGCAATACAGTTCTCACCTATTATCAGTCTACTGTCCTCCCCACGGTGCAATACAGTACCCTCCAATTATCAGTCTACTGTCTTCCCAACTATGTAATACAGTGCTCACCAATTCTCAGTTTACTGTCTTCCCAATGGTGCAATACATTGCCCACCAATTATCAGTCTACTGTCTTCCCCACGGTGTAATATACTGCCCACCAATTATCAGCCTACTGTTTTCCCCACAGTGCAATGCAGTTCTCAGCAATTATCAGTCTACTGTCTTTCCCATGGTGCAGTACAGTTCTCACCAATTCTCAGTTTACTGTCTTCCCCACGGTGCAATACATTGCCCACCAATTATCAGTCTACTGTCTTCCCCACGGTGCAATACAGTGCCCTCCAATTATCAGTCTACTGTCTTCCCAACGGTGCAATACCTATCCCACCAATTATCAGTCTACTGCCTTCCCCACGGTGCAATAAAGTGCCCTCCAATTATCAGCCTACTGTCTTTCCCAGAGTGCAAAACAGTTCTCACCAATTATCAGCCTACTGTCATCCCCACGGTGCAATGCAGTGCTCACCAATTATCAGTCTACTGCCTTCCCCACGATGCAATAGAGTGCCCACAAATTATCAGTCTACTGTCTTCCCCACGCAGCAATGCAGTGCCTTACAATTATCAGTCTACTGTCTTCCCCAAGGTGTAATATACTGCCCATCAATTCTCAGCCTACTATTTTCCCCTCGGTGCAAGACAGTTCTCACCAATTATCAGTCTACTGTCTTTCCCATGTTGCAGTACAGTTCTCACCGATTTTCAGTCAACTGACTTCCCCACGGTGCAATACAGTGCTCACCAATTATCACTCTACTGTCCTCCCCATGGTGCAATACAGTGCCCCCGAATTATCAGTCGACTGACTTTCCTACTGTGCAATACATTGCCTTTCAATTATCAGTCTACTATCTTCCCCCCGGTGTAACACTGTTCTCACCAATTATCGGTCAACTGTCTTCCCCACGGTGCAATACAGTGCCCACCAATTATCAGTCTACTATCTTCCCCACGGTGCAATACAGTGCTTAGCAATTATCAGTCTACTCTCTTCCCAACGGTGCAATACAGTGCCCTCCAATTATCAGTCTACTGATTTCCCTACTGTGCAATACAGTGCCCTTCAATTATCAGTCTACTATCTTCCCCACGGTGTAACACTTTTCTCACCAATTATCCGTCTACTCTCTTCCCCACTGTGCAATACAGTGCCCTCCAATTATCAGTCTACTGCCTTCCCCACGCTGCAATACAGTGCCCACCAATTATCAGTCTACTGCCTCCCCCATGGTGCAATACAGTGCTCACCAATTATCAGTCTACTGTCACCCACTGGTGCAATACAGTGCCCTGCAATTATCAGTCTACTGACTTCCCTACTGTGCAATACAGGGCCTTTCAATTATCAGTCTACTATCTTCCCCCCGGTGTAACACAGTTCTCACCAATTATCCGTCTACTGTCTTCCCCACTGGGCAATACAGTGCCCTCCAATTATCAGACTACTGCCTTCCCCACGCTGCAATACAGTGCCCACAAATTATCAGTCTACTGTCTTCCCCATGCAGCAATGCAATGCCCTGCAATTATCAGCATACTGTCTTCCGCACGGTGGAATACAGTGCTTAGCAATTATCAGTCTATTCTCTTCCCATCCGTGCAATACAGTGCCCACCAATTATTAGTCTACTGCCTTGCCTATGGTGCAACACAGTGCCCAGAAAATATCAGTCTACTGTCTTCCCCATGCAGCAATGAAGTGCCCTCCAATTATCAGTGTACTGTCTTCCACACGGTGCAATATACAGCCCACCAATTATCAGCCTATTGTTTTCCCCACGGTGCAATAGAGTTCTCACCAATTATCAGTCTACTGTCTTCCCCATGCTGCAATACACTTCTCACCAATTTTCAGTCTACTGTCGTCCCCATGGTGCAATACAGTGCTCACCAATTATCAGTCTACTGTCTTCCCAACGGTGCAATACAGGGCTCACCAATTATCAGTCTACTGTCTTCCCCACGGTGCAATACAGTTCTCACCAATCATCAGTCTACTGTCCTCCCCACGGTGCAATACAGTACCCTCCAATTATCAGTCTACTGTCTTCCCAACTATGCAATACAGTGCCCTACAATTATCAGCCTACTGTTTTCACCACGGTGCAATACAGTGCTTACCAATTATCAGTCTACTGTCATCCCAATGGTGCAATACAGTGCTCACTAATTATCAGTCTACTGTTATCCCAACGGTGCAATACAGTGCGCTCCAATTATCAGTCTACTGACTTCCCCACTGTGCAATACAGTGCCCTCCAATTATCAGTCTACTGTCTTCCCCACGCAGTAATGCAGTGCCCTGCAATTATCAGCATACTGTCTTCCGCACGTTGGAATACAGTGCTTAGCAATTATCAGTCTATTCTCTTCCCAACCGTGCAATACAATGCCCTCTAATTATCAGTCTACTGCCTTCCCCGCGGTGCAATACAGTGCCCAGCAAATATCAGTCTACTGTCTTCCCCACGCAGCAATGCAGTGCCCTCCAATTATCAGTCTACTGTCTTCCACACGGTGCAATATACCGCCCACCAATTATCAGCCTCTTGATTTCCCCACGGTGCAATACAGTTCTCACCAATTATCAGTCTACTGTCATCCAAAAGGTGCAATACAGTGCCCACCAATTATCAGTCTACTGTCTTCCCAACGGTGCAATACAGTTCTCACCTATTATCAGTCTACTGTCCTCCCCACGGTGCAATACAGTACCCTCCAATTATCAGTCTACTGTCTTCCCAACTATGTAATACAGTGCTCACCAATTCTCAGTTTACTGTCTTCCCAATGGTGCAATACATTGCCCACCAATTATCAGTCTACTGTCTTCCCCACGGTGTAATATACTGCCCACCAATTATCAGCCTACTGTTTTCCCCACGGTGCAATGCAGTTCTCAGCAATTATCAGTCTACTGTCTTTCCCATGGTGCAGTACAGTTCTCACCAATTCTCAGTTTACTGTCTTCCCCACGGTGCAATACATTGCCCACCAATTATCAGTCTACTGTCTTCCCCACGGTGCAATACAGTGCCCTCCAATTATCAGTCTACTGTCTTCCCAACGGTGCAATACCTATCCCACCAATTATCAGTCTACTGCCTTCCCCACGGTGCAATAAAGTGCCCTCCAATTATCAGCCTACTGTCTTTCCCAGAGTGCAAAACAGTTCTCACCAATTATCAGTCTACTGCCTTCCCCACGATGCAATAGAGTGCCCACAAATTATCAGTCTACTGTCTTCCCCACGCAGCAATGCAGTGCCCTACAATTATCAGTCTACTGTCTTCCCCAAGGTGTAATATACTGCCCATCAATTCTCAGCCTACTATTTTCCCCTCGGTGCAATACAGTTCTCACCAATTATCAGTCTACTGTCTTTCCCATGTTGCAGTACAGTTCTCACCGATTTTCAGTCTACTGACTTCCCCACGGTGCAATACGGTGCTCACCAATTATCACTCTACTGTCCTCCCCATGGTGCAATACAGTGCCCCCGAATTATCAGTCGACTGACTTTCCTACTGTGCAATACATTGCCTTTCAATTATCAGTCTACTATCTTCCCCCCGGTGTAACACTGTTCTCACCAATTATCGGTCAACTGTCTTCCCCACGGTGCAATACAGTGCCCACCAATTATCAGTCTACTATCTTCCCCACGGTGCAATAAAGTGCCCTCCAATTATCAGTCTACTGTCTTCCCAATGGTGCAATACAGTGCTCACTAATTATCAGTCTACTGTTATCCCAACGGTGCAATACAGTGCGCTCCAATTATCAGTCTACTGACTTCCCTACTGTGCAATACAGTGCCCTTCAATTATCAGTCTTCTATCTTCCCCACGGTGTAACACTTTTCTCACCAATTATCCGTCTACTGTCTTCCCCACTGTGCAATACAGTGTCCTCCAATTATCAGTCTACTGTCTTCCCCACGCAGTAATGCAGTGCCCTGCAATTATCAGCATACTGTCTTCCGCACGTTGGAATACAGTGCTTAGCAATTATCAGTCTATTCTCTTCCCAACCGTGCAATACAATGCCCTCTAATTATCAGTCTACTGCCTTCCCCGCGGTGCAATACAGTGCCCAGCAAATATCAGTCTACTGTCTTCCCCACGCAGCAATGCAGTGCCCTCCAATTATCAGTCTACTGTCTTCCACACGGTGCAATATACCGCCCACCAATTATCAGCCTCTTGATTTCCCCACGGTGCAATACAGTTCTCACCAATTATCAGTCTACTGTCATCCAAAAGGTGCAATACAGTGCCCACCAATTATCAGTCTACTGTCTTCCCAACGGTGCAATACAGTTCTCACCTATTATCAGTCTACTGTCCTCCCCACGGTGCAATACAGTACCCTCCAATTATCAGTCTACTGTCTTCCCAACTATGTAATACAGTGCTCACCAATTCTCAGTTTACTGTCTTCCCAATGGTGCAATACATTGCCCACCAATTATCAGTCTACTGTCTTCCCCACGGTGTAATATACTGCCCACCAATTATCAGCCTACTGTTTTCCCCACGGTGCAATGCAGTTCTCAGCAATTATCAGTCTACTGTCTTTCCCATGGTGCAGTACAGTTCTCACCAATTCTCAGTTTACTGTCTTCCCCACGGTGCAATACATTGCCCACCAATTATCAGTCTACTGTCTTCCCCACGGTGCAATACAGTGCCCTCCAATTATCAGTCTACTGTCTTCCCAACGGTGCAATACCTATCCCACCAATTATCAGTCTACTGCCTTCCCCACGATGCAATAGAGTGCCCACAAATTATCAGTCTACTGTCTTCCCCACGCAGCAATGCAGTGCCCTACAATTATCAGTCTACTGTCTTCCCCAAGGTGTAATATACTGCCCATCAATTCTCAGCCTACTATTTTCCCCTCGGTGCAATACAGTTCTCACCAATTATCAGTCTACTGTCTTTCCCATGTTGCAGTACAGTTCTCACCGATTTTCAGTCTACTGACTTCCCCACGGTGCAATACGGTGCTCACCAATTATCACTCTACTGTCCTCCCCATGGTGCAATACAGTGCCCCCGAATTATCAGTCGACTGACTTTCCTACTGTGCAATACATTGCCTTTCAATTATCAGTCTACTATCTTCCCCCCGGTGTAACACTGTTCTCACCAATTATCGGTCAACTGTCTTCCCCACGGTGCAATACAGTGCCCACCAATTATCAGTCTACTATCTTCCCCACGGTGCAATAAAGTGCCCTCCAATTATCAGTCTACTGGCTTCCCACAGTGCAATACAGTGCTTAGCAATTATCAGTCTACTCTCTTCCCAACGGTGCAATACAGTGCCCTCCAATTATCAGTCTACTGACTTCCCCACGCTGCAATACAGTGCCCACCAATTATCAGTCTACTGCCTCCCCCATGGTGCAATACAGTGCCCCCCAATTATCAGTCTACTGTCTTCCCCACTGGGCAATACAGTGCCCTCCAATTATCAGACTACTGCCTTCCCCATGCTGCAATACAGTGCCAACAAATTATCAGTCTACTGTCTTCCCCATGCAGCAATGCAATGCCCTGCAATTATCAGCATACTGTCTTCCGCACGGTGGAATACAGTGCTTAGCAATTATCAGTCTATTCTCTTCCCATCCGTGCAATACAGTGCCCACCAATTATTAGTCTACTGCCTTGCCCATGGTGCAACACAGTGACCAGAAAATATCAGTCTACTGTCTTCCCCATGCAGCAATGAAGTGCCCTCCAATTATCAGCCTACTGTCTTCCACACGGTGCAATATACAGCCCACCAATTATCAGCCTATTGTTTTCCCCACGGTGCAATAGAGTTCTCACCAATTATCAGTCTACTGTCTTCCCCATGCTGCAATACATTTCTCACCAATTTTCAGTCTACTGTCGTCCCCACGGTGCAATACAGGGCTCACCAATTATCAGTCTACTGTCTTCTCCATGGTGCGATACAGTTCTCACCAATTTTCAGTCTACTGTCTTCCCTACGGTGGAATACAGTGCCCACCAATTATCAGTCTACTGATTTCCCCACTGTGCACTTATCAGTCTACTATCTTCCCCCCGGTGTAACACAGTTCTCACCAATTATCGGTCTACTCTCTTCCCCACTGTGCAGTACAGTGCCCTCCAATTATCAGTCTACTGTCTTCCCCACTGTGCAATACAGTGCCCTTCAATTATCAGTCTACTATTTTCCCTATGGTGCAATACAGTTCTCACCATTTATAAGTCTACTGCCTTTTCCACGGTGCAATACAGTGCCCACCAATTATCAGCCTACTGTCTTCCCCACAGTGCAATACAGTGCTCATTTTTTATCAGTCTCCTGTCTTCCCAACGGTGCAAAACAGTGTCCACCAATTATCAGCCTACTTTTTTCCCCACGGTGCAATACAGTTCTCACCAATTATCAGTCTACTGTCTTCCCCATGTTGCAATACAGTTCTCACCGATTTTCAGTCTGCTGTCTTCCCCACGGTGCAATACAATGCTCACCAATTATCAGTCTACTGTCTTCCCAACTTTGCAATACAGTGCTCACCAATTATCACTCTACTGTCGTCCCCATGGTGCAATACAGTGCCCCCGAATTATCAGTCTACTGACTTTCCTACTGTGCAATATATTGCCTTTCAATTATCAGTCTACTATCTTCCCCCCGGTGTAACACATTTCTCACCAATTATCGGTCAACTGTCTTCCCCACGGTGCAATACAGTGCCCACCAATTATCAGTCTACTCTCTTCCCAACGGTGCAATACAGTGCCCTCCAATTATCAGTCTACTGACTTCCCCACGCTGCAATACAGTGCCCACCAATTATCAGTCTACTGCCTCCCCCATGGTGCAATACAGTGCCCTCCAATTATCAGTCTACTGTCTTCCCCACTGGGCAATACAGTGCCCTCCAATTATCAGACTACTGCCTTCCCCATGCTGCAATACAGTGCCAACAAATTATCAGTCTACTGTCTTCCCCATGCAGCAATGCAATGCCCTGCAATTATCAGCATACTGTCTTCCGCACGGTGGAATACAGTGCTTAGCAATTATCAGTCTATTCTCTTCCCATCCGTGCAATACAGTGCCCACCAATTATTAGTCTACTGCCTTGCCCATGGTGCAACACAGTGACCAGAAAATATCAGTCTACTGTCTTCCCCATGCAGCAATGAAGTGCCCTCCAATTATCAGCCTACTGTCTTCCACACGGTGCAATATACAGCCCACCAATTATCAGCCTATTGTTTTCCCCACGGTGCAATAGAGTTCTCACCAATTATCAGTCTACTGTCTTCCCCATGCTGCAATACATTTCTCACCAATTTTCAGTCTACTGTCGTCCCCACGGTGCAATACAGGGCTCACCAATTATCAGTCTACTGTCTTCTCCATGGTGCGATACAGTTCTCACCAATTTTCAGTCTACTGTCTTCCCTACGGTGGAATACAGTGCCCACCAATTATCAGTCTACTGATTTCCCCACTGTGCACTTATCAGTCTACTATCTTCCCCCCGGTGTAACACAGTTCTCACCAATTATCGGTCTACTCTCTTCCCCACTGTGCAGTACAGTGCCCTCCAATTATCAGTCTACTGTCTTCCCCACTGTGCAATACAGTGCCCTTCAATTATCAGTCTACTATTTTCCCTATGGTGCAATACAGTTCTCACCATTTATAAGTCTACTGCCTTTTCCACGGTGCAATACAGTGCCCACCAATTATCAGCCTACTGTCTTCCCCACAGTGCAATACAGTGCTCATCTTTTATCAGTCTCCTGTCTTCCCAACGGTGCAAAACAGTGTCCACCAATTATCAGCCTACTTTTTTCCCCACGGTGCAATACAGTTCTCACCAATTATCAGTCTACTGTCTTCCCCATGTTGCAATACAGTTCTCACCGATTTTCAGTCTGCTGTCTTCCCCACGGTGCAATACAATGCTCACCAATTATCAGTCTACTGTCTTCCCAACTTTGCAATACAGTGCTCACCAATTATCACTCTACTGTCGTCCCCATGGTGCAATACAGTGCCCCCGAATTATCAGTCTACTGACTTTCCTACTGTGCAATATATTGCCTTTCAATTATCAGTCTACTATCTTCCCCCCGGTGTAACACATTTCTCACCAATTATCGGTCAACTGTCTTCCCCACGGTGCAATACAGTGCCCACCAATTATCAGTCTACTATCTTCCCCACAGTACAATAAAGTGCCCTCCAATTATCAATCTACTGGCTTCCCACAGTGCAATACAGTGCTTAGCAATTCTCAGTCTACTCTCTTCCCAACTGTGCAATACAGTGACCTCCAATTATCAGTCTACTGTCTTCCCCACGGTGCAATGCAGTGCTCACAAATTATCAATGTACTGTCTTCAAAACAGTGCAAAACAGTTCTCACCAATTATCAGTCTGCTGCTTTCCCCACGGTGCAATACAGTTCTCACCAATTTTCAGTCTACTGTCTTCCCAACAGTGCAATACAGTGCCCTTCAATTAGCAATCTACTATCTAGCCCCCGGTGTAACACTTTTCTCACCAATTATCCGTCTACTTTCTTCCCCACTGTGCAATACACAGCCCTCCAATTATCAGTCTACTATCTTCCCTACGGTGCAATACAGTTCTCACGAATTATCAGTCTTCTGCCTTCTCTACGGTGCAATACAGAGCCCACAAATTATCAGTCTACTGTCTTCCCCACGCAGCAATGCAGTGCCTTCCAATTATTAGCCTACTGTCTTCCCCACAGTGCAATTTATTGCTCACCAATTAACAGTCTACTGTTTTCCCAACGGTGCAATACAGTGCTTAGTAATTATCAGTCTACTCTCTTCCCAACCGTGCAATACAGTGCCCACCAATTATCGGTCTACTGTCTTCCCAACGGTGCAAAGCAGTTCTCACCAATTATCAGTCTACTATCTTCCCCACGGTGCAATATACTGCCCACCAATTATCAGTCTACTGTCATCCCAACAGTACAATACAGTGCCCTCCAATTATCAGTCTACTGACTTCCCTGCGGTGCAGTAGAGTGCCCTTCAATTATCAGTCTACTGTCTTCCCAACGGTGCAATACAGTGCTTAGCAATTATCAGTCTATTCTCTTCCCAACCATGTAATACAGTGCCCACCAATTATCAGTCTACTGCCTTCCCCACGGTGCAATACAGTGCTCACCAATTATCAGTCTACTGTCTTCCCCACGGTGCAATATACAGCCTACCAATTCTCAGCCTATTGTTTTCCCCACAGTGCAATACAGCTCTCACCATTTATCAGTCTACTGTCTTCCCCATGGTGCAATACATTTCTCACCAATTTTCAGTCTACTGTCATCCCCACGGTGCAATACAGTGCTCACCAATTATCAGTCTACTGTCATCCCAACGGTGCAATACAGGGCTCACCAATTATCAATCTACTGTCTTTCCCACGGTGCAGTACAGTGCCTTCCAGTTATCAGTCTACTGTCTTCCCCACGGTGCAATACAGTTCGCACCAATTATCAGTCCACTGTCCTCCCCACGGTGCAATACAGTTCTCACCAATTGTCAGTATGTTGTCTTCCCTACTGTGCACTACAGTGCCCTTCAATTATCAGTCTACTGCCTTCCCTACGGTGCAATACAGAGCCCACAAATTATCAGTCTACTGTCTTCCCCACGCAGCAATGCAGTGCCCTCCAATTATCAGCCTACTGTCTCCCCACGGTGCAATATACAGCCCACCAATTCTCAGCCTATTGTTTTCCCCACAGTGCAATACAGCTCTCACCAAGTATCAGTCTACTGTCTTCCCCATGGAGCAATACATCTCTCACCAATTTTCAGTCTACTGTCTTCCCAACGGTGCAATACAGGGCTCAAATATTATCAGTCTACTGTCTTCCTCACGGTGCAATACAGTGCCCTCCAATTATCAGTCTACTTTCTTCCCAACAATGCAATACAGTGCTCACCAATTCTCAGTTTACTGTCTTCCCCACGGTGCAATACATTGCCCACCAATTATCAGTCTACTCTCTTCCCCACGGTGCAATACCATGCTCACCAATTATCAGTCTACTGTCTTCCCCACGGTGCAATACAGTTCTCATCAATTATCAGTCTACTGCCTTCCCCACGGTGCAATACAGTGCCCGCAAATTATCAGTCTAATGTCTTCCCAACCGTGCAATACAGTGCCCTCCAATTATCAGCCAACTGTCTTCCCCACAGTGCAATAAAGTGCCCTCCAATTATCAGCCTACTGACTTCCCAACGGTGCAAAACATTTCTCACCAATTATAAGTCTACTGTCTTCCCCACGTTGCAATATACTGCCCACCAATTATCAGTCTGCTGTCTTCCCAATGGTGTAATACAGTGCCCTCCAATTATCAGCCTACTTTCTTCCCCATCGTGCAATACAGTCCTCACCAATAATCGGTCTACTGTCTTCCCAACTATGCAATACAGTGCTCACCATTTATCAGTCTACTGTCTTCCCGACGGTGCAATACAGTGCCCTCCAATTATCAGTCTACTGCCTTCCCCACGGTGCAATACAGTGCTCACCAATTCTCAGTCTACTGTCTTCCCCACGGTGCAATACAGTGCTCACCAATTCTCAGTCTACTGTCTTCCCAACGGTGCAATACATTGCCCAACAATTATCAGTCTACTGTCTTCCCCACAGTGCAATACAGTGTCCTCCAATTATCAGTCTACTGTCTTCCCCACGGTGCAATACAGTTCTCACCAATTCTCAGTCTACTGTCTTCCCCACGCAGTAATGCAGTGCTCACCAATTCTCAGCCGACTGTCTTCCCCACGTTGCAATACAGTGCCCTCCAATTATCAGCCTACGGTCTTCCCCACAGTGCAATACAGTGCTCACCAATTATCATTCTCTTGTCTTCCCAACGGTGCAATACAGTTCTCAGCAATTATCAGTCTACTGTCTTCTCCATGGTGCGATACAGTTCTCAGCAATTTTCAGTCTACTGTCTTCCCTAAGGTGGAATACAGTGCCCACCAATTATCAGTCTACTGATTTCCCCACTGTGCACTTATCAGTCTACTATCTTCCCCCCGGTGTAACACAGTTCTCACCAATTATCGGTCTACTCTCTTCCCCACTGTGCAATACAGTGCCCTCCAATTATCAGTCTACTGTCTTCCCCACTGTGCAATACAGTGCCCTTCAATTATCAGTCTACTATCTTCCCTATGGTGCAATACAGTTCTCACCATTTATAAGTCTACTGCCTTTTCCACAGTGCAATACAGTGCCCACCAATTATCAGCCTACTGTCTTCCCCACAGTGCAATACAGTGCTCATCTTTTATCAGTCTCCTGTCTTCCCAACGGTGCAAAACAGTGTCCACCAATTATCAGCCTACTTTTTTCCCCACGGTGCAATACCGTTCTCACCAATTATCAGTCTGCTGTCTTCCCCACGGTGCAATACAATGCTCACCAATTATCAGTCTACTGTCTTCCCAACTTTGCAATACAGTGCTCACCAATTATCACTCTACTGTCGTCCCCATGGTGCAATACAGTGCCCCCGAATTATCAGTCTACTGACTTTCCTACTGTGCAATATATTGCCTTTCAATTATCAGTCTACTATCTTCCCCCCGGTGTAACACAGTTCTCACCAATTATCGGTCAACTGTCTTCCCCACGGTGCAATGCAGTGCCCACCAATTATCAGTCTACTATCTTCCCCACGGTACAATAAAGTGCCCTCCAATTATCAATCTACTGGCTTCCCACAGTGCAATACAGTGCTTAGCAATTCTCAGTCTACTCTCTTCCCAACTGTGCAATACAGTGACCTCCAATTATCAGTCTACTGACTTCCCCACGGTGCAATACAATTCTCACCAATTATCAATCTGCTATCTACCCCACAGTGCAATACATTGCTCACCAATTATCAGTCTACTGTCTTCCCCACGGTGCAATGCAGTGCTCACAAATTATCAATGTACTGTCTTCAAAACAGTGCAAAACAGTTCTCACCAATTATCAGTCTGCTGTTCTCCCCACGGTGCAATACAGTTCTCACCAATTTTCAGTCTACTGTCTTCCCAACGGTGCAATACAGTGCCCTTCAATTAGCAATCTACTATCTAGCCCCCGGTGTAACACTTTTCTCACCAATTATCCGTCTACTTTCTTCCCCACTGTGCAATACACAGCCCTCCAATTATCAGTCTACTATCTTCCCTACGGTGCAATACAGTTCTCACGAATTATCAGTCTTATGCCTTCTCTAAGGTGCAATACAGAGCCCACAAATTATCAGTCTACTGTCTTCCCCACGCAGCAATGCAGTGCCTTCCAATTATTAGCCTACTGTCTTCCCCACAGTGCAATTTATTGCTCACCAATTAACAGTCTACTGTTTTCCCAACGGTGCAATACAGTGCTTAGCAATTATCAGTCTACTCTCTTCCCAACCGTGCAATACAGTGCCCACCAATTATCGGTCTACTGTCTTCCCAACGGTGCAAAACAGTTCTCACCAATTATCAGTCTACTATCTTCCCCACGGTGCAATATACTGCCCTCCAATTATCAGACTACTGTCATCCCAACAGTACAATACAGTGCCCTCCAATTATCAGTCTACCTACTTCCCTGCTGTGCAGTACAGTGCCCTTCAATTATAAGTCTACTGTCTTCCCAACGGTGCAATACAGTGCTTAGCAATTATCAGTCTATTCTCTTCCCAACCATGTAATACAGTGCCCACCAATTATCAGTCTACTGCCTTCCCCATGGTGCAATACAGTGCTCACCAATTATCAGTCTACTGTCTTCCCCACGGTGCAATACAGTCCTCACCAATTATCGGTCCACTGTCTTCCCAAGGGTGCAAAACAGTTCTCACCAATTATCAGTCTACTGTCTTCCCCACGGTGCAATATACAGCCTACCAATTCTCAGCCTATTGTTTTCCCCACAGTGCAATACAGCTCTCACCATTTATCAGTCTACTGTCTTCCCCATGGTGCAATACATTTCTCACCAATTTTCAGTCTACTGTCATCCCCACGGTGCAATACAGTGCTCACCAATTATCAGTCTACTGTCATCCCAACGGTGCAATACAGGGCTCACCAATTATCAATCTACTGTCTTCCCCACGGTGCAGTACAGTGCCTTCCAGTTATCAGTCTACTGTCTTCCCCACGGTGCAATACAGTTCGCACCAATTATCAGTCTACTGTCCTCCCCACGGTGCAATACAGTTCTCACCAATTGTCAGTATGTTGTCTTCCCTACTGTGCACTACAGTGCCCTTCAATTATCAGTCTACTGCCTTCCCTACGGTGCAATACAGAGCCCACAAATTATCAGTCTACTGTCTTCCCCACGCAGCAATGCAGTGCCCTCCAATTATCAGCCTACTGTCTCCCCACGGTGCAATATACAGCCCACCAATTCTCAGCCTATTGTTTTCCCCACAGTGCAATACAGCTCTCACCAATTATCAGTCTACTGTCTTCCCCATGGAGCAATACATCTCTCACCAATTTTCAGTCTACTGTCTTCCCAACGGTGCAATACAGGGCTCAAATATTATCAGTCTACTGTTTTCCCCACGGTGCAATACAGTGCCCACCAATTATCAGTCTACTGTCTTCCCAACAATGCAATACAGGGCTCACCAATTATCAGTCTACTGTCTTCCCCACGGTGCAATGCAGTGCCCTCCAATTATCAGCATACTGTCTTCCGCACGGTGGAATACAGTGCTTAGCAATTATCAGTCTATTCTCTTCCCATCCGTGCAATACAGTTCTCACCAATTATCAGTCTACTGTCTTTCCCATGTTGCAGTACAGTTCTCACCGATTTTCAGTCTACTGTCTTCCCCACGGTGCAATACAGTGCTCACCAATTATCTCTCTACTGTCCTCCCCATGGTGCAATACAGTGCCCCCGAATTATCAGTCTACTGACTTTCCTACTGTGCAATACATTGCCTTTCAATTATCAGTCTACTATCTTCCCCCCGGTGTAACACAGTTCTCACCAAATATCGGTCAACTGTCTTCCCAACGGTGCAATACAGTGCCCACCAATTATCAGCCTACTGTCTTTCCCACAGTGCAAAACAGTTCTCACCAATTATCAGTCTACTGCCTTCCCCACGGTGCAATACAGTGCCCACCAATTATCAGTGTACTATCTTCCCCACGGTGCAATAAAGTGCACTCGAATTATCTGTCTACTGACTTCCCTACTGTGCAATACAGTGCATTTCATTTATCAGTCTACTATCATCCCCCCGGTGTAACACAGTTCTCACCAATTATCAGTCTACTGCCTTCCCCACGGTGCAATACAGTGCCCACCAATTATCAGTCTACTGCCTTCCCCACGATGCAATAGAGTGCCCTCCAATTATCAGTCTCCTGTCTTCCCAACGGTGCAAAACAGTGCCCACCAATTATCAGCCTACTGCCTTCCCTGCGGTGCAATACAGAGCCCACAAATTATCAGTCTACTGTCTTCCCCACGCAGCAATGCAGTGCCCTCCAATTATCAGCCTACTGTCTTCCCCACAGTGCAATGTATTGCTCACCAATTATCAGTCTACTGTTTTCCCAACGGTGCAATACAGTGCTCACCAATTATCGGTCTACTCTCTTCCCAACGGTGCAAAACAGTTCTCACCAATTATCAGTCTACTGTCTTCCCCACGGTTCAATACAGTGCTCACCAATTATCAGTCTACTGCCTTCCCCACGGTGCAGGACAGTGTCCTACAATTATCAGTCTACTGTCCTCCCCACGGTACAATACAGTGCCCACCAATTATCAGTATATTGTCTTCCCCACGGTGCAATACAGTTCTCACCAATTATCAGTCTACTGTCTTCCCCATGGAGCAATACATCTCTCACCAATTTTCAGTCTACTGTCTTCCCAACGGTGCAATACAGGGCTCAAATATTATCAGTCTACTGTCTTCCCCACGGTGCAATACAGTGCCCTCCAATTATCAGTCTACTTTCTTCCCAACAATGCAATACAGTGCTCACCAATTCTCAGTTTACTGTCTTCCCCACGGTGCAATACAGTTCTCACCAATTATCAGTATATTGTCCTCCCCACGGTGCAATACAATGCCCTCCAATTATCAGTCTACTGTCTTCCCAACGATGCAATACAGTGCTCACCAATTCTCAGTCTACTGTCTTCCCAACAGTGCAATCCATTGCCCAACAATTATCAGTCTACTGTCTTCCCCACAGTGCAATACAGTGTCCTCCAATTATGAGTCTACTGTCTTCCCCACGGTGCAATACAGTTCTCACCAATTCTCAGTCTACTGTCTTCCCCACGCAGTAATGCAGTGCTCACCAATTCTCAGCCGACTGTCTTCCCCACGTTGCAATACAGTGCCCTCCAATTATCAGTCTACTGTCTTCCCCACGGTGGAATAAAGTGCTCTCCAATTATCAGCCTACGGTCTTCCCCACAGTGCAATACAGTGCTCACCAATTATCATTCTCCTGTCTTCCCAACGGTGCAATACAGTTCTCAACAATTATCAGTCTACTGTCTTCTCCATGGTGCGATGCAGTTCTCACCAATTTTCAGTCTACTGTCTTCCCTACGGTGGAAGACAGTGCCCACCAATTATCAGTCTACTGATTTCCCCACTGTGCACTTATCAGTCTACTATCTTCCCCCCGGTGTAACACAGTTCTCACCAATTATCGGTCTACTCTCTTCCCCACTGTGCAATACAGTGCCCTCCAATTATCACTCTACTGTCTTCCCCACTGTGCAATACAGTGCCCTTCAATTATCAGTCTACTATCTTCCCTATGGTGCAATACAGTTCTCACCATTTATAAGTCTACTGCCTTTTCCACGGTGCAATACAGTGCCCACCAATTATCAGCCTACTGTCTTCCCCACAGTGCAATACAGTGCTCATCTTTTATCGGTCTACTGTCTTCCCCACGGTGCAATATACAGCCTACCAATTCTCAGCCTATTGTTTTCCCCACAGTGCAATACAGCTCTCACCAATTATCAGTCTACTGTCTTCCCCATGGAGCAATACATCTCTCACCAATTTTCAGTCTACTGTCTTCCCAACGGTGCAATACAGGGCTCAAATATTATCAGTCTACTGTCTTCCCCACGGTGCAATACAGTGCCCTCCAATTATCAGTCTACTTTCTTCCCAACGATGCAATACAGTGCTCACCAATTCTCAGTCTACTGTCTTCCCAACGGTGCAATACAGTGCCCACCAATTATCAGTCTACTGCCTTCCCCACGGTGCAGGACAGTGTCCTACAATTATCAGTCTACTGTCCTCCCCACGGTACAATACAGTGCCCACCAATTATCAGTATATTCTCTTCCCCACGGTGCAATACAGTTCTCACCAATTATCAGTATATTGTCCTCCCCACGGTGCAATACAATGCTCACCAATTCTCAGTCTACTGTCTTCCCAACGGTGCAATACATTGCCCAACAATTATCAGTCTACTGTCTTCCCCACAGTGCAATACAGTGTCCTCCAATTATGAGTCTACTGTCTTCCCCACGGTGCAATACAGTTCTCACCAATTCTCAGTCTACTGTCTTCCCCACGCAGTAATGCAGTGCTCACCAATTCTCAGCCGACTGTCTTCCCCACATTGCAATACAGTGCCCTCCAATTATCAGTCTACTGTCTTCCCCACGGTGGAATAAAGTGCCCTCCAATTATCAGCCTACGGTCTTCCCCACAGTGCAATACAGTGCTCACCAATTATCATTCTCCTGTCTTCCCAACGGTGCAATACAGTTCTCAACAATTATCAGTCTACTGTCTTCTCCATGGTGCGATGCAGTTCTCACCAATTTTCAGTCTACTGTCTTCCCTACGGTGGAAGACAGTGCCCACCAATTATCAGTCTACTGATTTCCCCACTGTGCACTTATCAGTCTACTATCTTCCCCCCGGTGTAACACAGTTCTCACCAATTATCGGTCTACTCTCTTCCCCACTGTGCAATACAGTGCCCTCCAATTATCACTCTACTGTCTTCCCCACTGTGCAATACAGTGCCCTTCAATTATCAGTCTACTATCTTCCCTATGGTGCAATACAGTTCTCACCATTTATAAGTCTACTGCCTTTTCCACGGTGCAATACAGTGCCCACCAATTATCAGTCTACTATCTTCCCCACGGTGCAATAAAGTGCCCTCCAATTTTCAGCCTACTGTCTTCCCCACAGTGCAATACAGTGCTCATCTTTTATCAGTCTACTGTCTTCCCCACGGTGCAATATACAGCCTACCAATTCTCAGCCTATTGTTTTCCCCACAGTGCAATACAGCTCTCACCATTTATCAGTCTACTGTCTTCCCCATGGTGCAATACATTTCTCACCAATTTTCAGTCTGCTGTCATCCCCACAGTGCAATACAGTGCTCACCAATTATCAGTCTACTGTCATCCCAAAGGTGCAATACAGTGCCCTCCAATTATCAGTCTACTGTCTTCCCAACGGTGCAATACAGGGCTCACCAATTATCAATCTACTGTCTTCCCCACGGTGCAGTACAGTGCCTTCCAGTTATCAGTCTACTGTCTTCCCCACGGTGCAATACAGTTTGCACCAATTATCAGTCTACTGTCCTCCCCACGGTGCAATACAGTTCTCACCAATTGTCAGTATATTGTCTTCCCTACTGTGCACTACAGTGCCCTTCAATTATCAGTCTACTGCCTTCCCTACGGTGCAATACAGAGCCCACAAATTATCAGTCTACTGTCTCCCCCACGCAGCAATGCAGTGCCCTCCAATTATCAGCCTACTGTCTCCCCACGGTGCAATATACAGCCCAACAATTCTCAGCCTATTGTTTTCCCCACAGTGCAATACAGCTCTCACCAATTATCAGTCTACTGTCTTCCCCATGGAGCAATACATCTCTCACCAATTTTCAGTCTACTGTCTTCCCAACGGTGCAATACAGGGCTCAAATATTATCAGTCTACTGTCTTCCCCACGGTGCAATACAGTGCCCTCCAATTATCAGTCTACTTTCTTCCCAACAATGCAATACAGTGCTCACCAATTCTCAGTTTACTGTCTTCCCCACGGTGCAATACATTGCCCACCAATTATCAGTCTACTCTCTTCCCCACTGTGCAATACAGTGCTCACCAATTATCAGTCTACTGTCTTCCCCACGGTGCAATACAGTGCTCACCAATTATCATTCTCCTGTCTTCCCAACGGTGCAATACAGTTCTCAACAATTATCAGTCTACTGTCTTCTCCATGGTGCGATGCAGTTCTCACCAATTTTCAGTCTACTGTCTTCCCTACGGTGGAAGACAGTGCCCACCAATTATCAGTCTACTGATTTCCCCACTGTGCACTTATCAGTCTACTATATTCCCCCCGGTGTAACACAGTTCTCACCAATTATCGGTCTACTCTCTTCCCCACTGTGCAATACAGTGCCCTCCAATTATCACTCTACTGTCTTCCCCACTGTGCAATACAGTGCCCTTCAATTATCAGTCTACTATCTTCCCTATGGTGCAATACAGTTCTCACCATTTATAAGTCTACTGCCTTTTCCACGGTGCAATACAGTGCCCACCAATTATCAGTCTACTATCTTCCCCACGGTGCAATAAAGTGCCCTCCAATTTTCAGCCTACTGTCTTCCCCACAGTGCAATACAGTGCTCATCTTTTATCAGTCTACTGTCTTCCCCACGGTGCAATATACAGCCTACCAATTCTCAGCCTATTGTTTTCCCCACAGTGAAATACAGCTCTCACCATTTATCAGTCTACTGTCTTCCCCATGGTGCAATACATTTCTCACCAATTTTCAGTCTACTGTCATCCCCACAGTGCAATACAGTGCTCACCAATTATCAGTCTACTGTCATCCCAAAGGTGCAATACAGTGCCCTCCAATTATCAGTATATTGTCTTCCCCACGGTGCAATACAGTTCTCACCAATTATCAGTATATTTTCCTCCCCACGGTGCAATACAATGCCCTCCAATTATCAGTCTACTGTCTTCCCAACGATGCAATACAGTGCTCACCAATTCTCAGTCTACTGTCTTCCCAACGGTGCAATACATTGCCCAACAATTATCAGTCTACTGTCTTCCCCACAGTGCAATACAGTGTCCTCCAATTATGAGTCTACTGTCTTCCCCACGGTGCAATACAGTTCTCACCAATTCTCAGTCTACTGTCTTCCCCACGCAGTAATGCAGTGCTCACCAATTCTCAGCCGACTGTCTTCCCCACGTTGCAATACAGTGCCCTCCAATTATCAGTCTACTGTCTTCCCCACGGTGGAATAAAGTGCTCTCCAATTATCAGCCTACGGTCTTCCCCACAGTGCAATACAGTGCTCACCAATTATCATTCTCCTGTCTTCCCAACGGTGCAATACAGTTCTCAACAATTATCAGTCTACTGTCTTCTCCATGGTGCGATGCAGTTCTCACCAATTTTCAGTCTACTGCCTTCCCTACGGTGGAAGACAGTGCCCACCAATTATCAGTCTACTGATTTCCCCACTGTGCACTTATCAGTCTACTATCTTCCCCCCGGTGTAACACAGTTCTCACCAATTATCGGTCTACTGTCTTCCCCACTGTGCAATACAGTGCCCTCCAATTATCACTCTACTGTCTTCCCCACTGTGTAATACAGTGCCCTTCAATTATCAGTCTACTATCTTCCCTATGGTGCAATACAGTTCTCACCATTTATAAGTCCACTGCCTTTTCCACGGTGCAATACAGTGCCCACCAATTATCAGTCTACTATCTTCCCCACGGTGCAATAAAGTGCCCTCCAATTTTCAGCCTACTGTCTTCCCCACAGTGCAATACAGTGCTCATCTTTTATCAGTCTACTGTCTTCCCCACGGTGCAATATACAGCCTACCAATTCTCAGCCTATTGTTTTCCCCACAGTGCAATACAGCTCTCACCATTTATCAGTCTACTGTCTTCCCCATGGTGCAATACATTTCTCACCAATTTTCAGTCTACTGTCATCCCCACAGTGTAATACAGTGCCCTCCAATTATCAGCCTACTGTCTTCCCAACGGTGCAATACAGGGCTCACCAATTATCAATCTACTGTCTTCCCCACGGTGCAGTACAGTGCCTTCCAGTTATCAGTCTACTGTCTTCCCCACGGTGCAATACAGTTTGCACCAATTATCAGTCTACTGTCCTCCCCACGGTGCAATACAGTTCTCACCAATTGTCAGTATATTGTCTTCCCTACTGTGCACTACAGTGCCCTTCAATTATCAGTCTACTGCCTTCCCTACGGTGCAATACAGAGCCCACAAATTATCAGTCTACTGTCTCCCCCACGCAGCAATGCAGTGCCCTCCAATTATCAGCCTACTGTCTCCCCACGGTGCAATATACAGCCCAACAATTCTCAGCCTATTGTTTTCCCCACAGTGCAATACAGCTCTCACCAATTATCAGTCTACTGTCTTCCCCATGGAGCAATACATCTCTCACCAATTTTCAGTCTACTGTCTTCCCAACGGTGCAATACAGGGCTCAAATATTATCAGTCTACTGTCTTCCCCACGGTGCAATACAGTGCCCTCCAATTATCAGTCTACTTTCTTCCCAACAATGCAATACAGTGCTCACCAATTCTCAGTTTACTGTCTTCCCCACGGTGCAATACATTGCCCACCAATTATCAGTCTACTCTCTTCCCCACTGTGCAATACAGTGCTCACCAATTATCAGTCTACTGTCTTCCCCACGGTGCAATACAGTGCTCACCAATTATCATTCTCCTGTCTTCCCAACGGTGCAATACAGTTCTCAACAATTATCAGTCTACTGTCTTCTCCATGGTGCGATGCAGTTCTCACCAATTTTCAGTCTACTGTCTTCCCTACGGTGGAAGACAGTGCCCACCAATTATCAGTCTACTGATTTCCCCACTGTGCACTTATCAGTCTACTATATTCCCCCCGGTGTAACACAGTTCTCACCAATTATCGGTCTACTCTCTTCCCCACTGTGCAATACAGTGCCCTCCAATTATCACTCTACTGTCTTCCCCACTGTGCAATACAGTGCCCTTCAATTATCAGTCTACTATCTTCCCTATGGTGCAATACAGTTCTCACCATTTATAAGTCTACTGCCTTTTCCACGGTGCAATACAGTGCCCACCAATTATCAGTCTACTATCTTCCCCACGGTGCAATAAAGTGCCCTCCAATTTTCAGCCTACTGTCTTCCCCACAGTGCAATACAGTGCTCATCTTTTATCAGTCTACTGTCTTCCCCACGGTGCAATATACAGCCTACCAATTCTCAGCCTATTGTTTTCCCCACAGTGAAATACAGCTCTCACCATTTATCAGTCTACTGTCTTCCCCATGGTGCAATACATTTCTCACCAATTTTCAGTCTACTGTCATCCCCACAGTGCAATACAGTGCTCACCAATTATCAGTCTACTGTCATCCCAAAGGTGCAATACAGTGCCCTCCAATTATCAGCCTACTGTCTTCCCAACGGTGCAATACAGGGCTCACCAATTATCAATCTACTGTCTTCCCCACGGTGCAGTACAGTGCCTTCCAGTTATCAGTCTACTGTCTTCCCCACGGTGCAATACAGTTTGCACCAATTATCAGTCTACTGTCCTCCCCACGGTGCAATACAGTTCTCACCAATTGTCAGTATATTGTCTTCCCTACTGTGCACTACAGTGCCCTTCAATTATCAGTCTACTGCCTTCCCTACGGTGCAATACAGAGCCCACAAATTATCAGTCTACTGTCTCCCCCACGCAGCAATGCAGTGCCCTCCAATTATCAGCCTACTGTCTCCCCACGGTGCAATATACAGCCCAACAATTCTCAGCCTATTGTTTTCCCCACAGTGCAATACAGCTCTCACCAATTATCAGTCTACTGTCTTCCCCATGGAGCAATACATCTCTCACCAATTTTCAGTCTACTGTCTTCCCAACGGTGCAATACAGGGCTCAAATATTATCAGTCTACTGTCTTCCCCACGGTGCAATACAGTGCCCTCCAATTATCAGTCTACTTTCTTCCCAACAATGCAATACAGTGCTCACCAATTCTCAGTTTACTGTCTTCCCCACGGTGCAATACATTGCCCACCAATTATCAGTCTACTCTCTTCCCCACTGTGCAATACAGTGCTCACCAATTATCAGTCTACTGTCTTCCCCACGGTGCAATACAGTGCTCACCAATTATCATTCTCCTGTCTTCCCAACGGTGCAATACAGTTCTCAACAATTATCAGTCTACTGTCTTCTCCATGGTGCGATGCAGTTCTCACCAATTTTCAGTCTACTGTCTTCCCTACGGTGGAAGACAGTGCCCACCAATTATCAGTCTACTGATTTCCCCACTGTGCACTTATCAGTCTACTATATTCCCCCCGGTGTAACACAGTTCTCACCAATTATCGGTCTACTCTCTTCCCCACTGTGCAATACAGTGCCCTCCAATTATCACTCTACTGTCTTCCCCACTGTGCAATACAGTGCCCTTCAATTATCAGTCTACTATCTTCCCTATGGTGCAATACAGTTCTCACCATTTATAAGTCTACTGCCTTTTCCACGGTGCAATACAGTGCCCACCAATTATCAGTCTACTATCTTCCCCACGGTGCAATAAAGTGCCCTCCAATTTTCAGCCTACTGTCTTCCCCACAGTGCAATACAGTGCTCATCTTTTATCAGTCTACTGTCTTCCCCACGGTGCAATATACAGCCTACCAATTCTCAGCCTATTGTTTTCCCCACAGTGAAATACAGCTCTCACCATTTATCAGTCTACTGTCTTCCCCATGGTGCAATACATTTCTCACCAATTTTCAGTCTACTGTCATCCCCACAGTGCAATACAGTGCTCACCAATTATCAGTCTACTGTCATCCCAAAGGTGCAATACAGTGCCCTCCAATTATCAGCCTACTGTCTTCCCAACGGTGCAATACAGGGCTCACCAATTATCAATCTACTGTCTTCCCCACGGTGCAGTACAGTGCCTTCCAGTTATCAGTCTACTGTCTTCCCCACGGTGCAATACAGTTTGCACCAATTATCAGTCTACTGTCCTCCCCACGGTGCAATACAGTTCTCACCAATTGTCAGTATATTGTCTTCCCTACTGTGCACTACAGTGCCCTTCAATTATCAGTCTACTGCCTTCCCTACGGTGCAATACAGAGCTCACAAATTAGCAGTCTACTGTCTCCCCCACGCAGCAATGCAGTGCCCTCCAATTATCAGCCTACTGTCTCCCCACGGTGCAATATACAGCCCAACAATTCTCAGCCTATTGTTTTCCCCACAGTGCAATACAGCTCTCACCAATTATCAGTCTACTGTCTTCCCCATGGAGCAATACATCTCTCACCAATTTTCAGTCTACTGTCTTCCCAACGGTGCAATACAGGGCTCAAATATTATCAGTCTACTGTCTTCCCCACGGTGCAATACAGTGCCCTCCAATTATCAGTCTACTTTCTTCCCAACAATGCAATACAGTGCTCACCAATTCTCAGTTTACTGTCTTCCCCACGGTGCAATACAGTGCTCACCAATTATCAGTCTACTGTCTTCCCCACGGTGCAATACAGTGCCCTCCAATTATCAGTCTACTGTCTTCCCCACGGTGCAATACAGTTCTCACCAATTCTCAGTCTACTGTCTTCCCAACGGTGCAATACCTTGCCCATCAATTATCAGTCTACTGCCTTCCCCACGGTGCAATACAGTGCCCACCAATTATCAGTCTACTCTCTTCCCAACGGTGCAATACAGTGCTTAGCAACGATCAGTCTACTCTCTTCCCAACCGTGCAATACAGTGCCCACAAATTATCAGTCCACTGCCTTCTCCACGGTGCAATACAGTGCCCACCAATTATCAGTCTACTGTCTTCCCAACGGTGCAAAACAATTCTCACCAATTTTCAGTCTACTATCTTCCCCACGGTGCAATACAATGCTCAGAAATTATTAGTCTACTGTCATCCCAATGTTGCAATACATTGCCCACCAATTATCAGTCTACTGTCTTCCCAACGGTGCAATACAGGGCTCACCAATTATCAGTCTACTGTCTTTCCCCATGGTGAAATATAGTTCTCACCAAATATCAGTCTACTGTCTTCCCCACGGTGCAGTACAGTGCCCTCCAATTATCATTCTACTGTCTTCCCCATGGTGCATACAGTTCTCACCAATTATCACTGTATTGTCTTACCCACGGTGCAATACAGTGCCCTCCAATTCTCAGTCTACTGTCTTCTCCATGGTGCAATAAAGTTCTCACTAATTTTCAGTCTACTGTCTTCCCCACGGTGCAATACAGTGCCTACCAACTATCAGTCTACTTTCTTCCCAACTGTGCAATACAGGGCTCACCAATTATCAGTCTACTGTCTTTCCCCATAGTGAAAAACAGTTCTCACAATTTATCAGTCTACTGTCTTCCCCACGGTGCAGTACAGTGCCCTCCAATTATCAGTCTACTGTCATCCTAATGGTGCAATACAATGCCCACCAATTATCAGACTACTGACTTCCCTACTCTGCAGTACAGTGCCGTTCAATTATCAGTCTACTATCTTCTCCCCGGTGTAACACAGTTCTCAACAATTATCAGTCTACTGTCTTCCCCACGGTGCAGTACAGTACCCTCTAATTATCATTCTACTGCCTTCCCCATAGTGCAATACAGTGCTCACCAATTATCAGTCTACTGTCTTCCCTCCGGTGCAATACAGTGCTCACCAATTATCAGTCTACTGTCTTCCCCACGGTGCAATACAGTGCTCACCAATTATCAGTCTACTGTCTTCCCCACGGTGCAATACAGTTCTCACCAATTATCAGTCTACTGTCTTCCCCACAGTGCAGTACAGTGCCCACCAATTATCAGTCTACTGTCTTCCCCACGGTGCAATACAGTTCTCACCAATTATCAGTCTACTGTCCTCCCCACAGTGCAATACAGTTCTCACCAATTATCAACATATTATCTTCCCCACGGTGCAATACAGTGCCCTCCAATTATCAGTCTACTGTCTTCCCAACGATGCAATACAGTGCTCACCAATTCTCAGTTTACTGTCTTCCCCACGGTGCAATACAATGCTCACCAATTATCAGTCTACTGTCTTCCCCACGGTGCAATACAGTGCCCACCAAATATCAGTCTACTGTCTTCCCAACCGTGCAATACAGTGCCCACCATTTATCAGTCTACTGCCTTCTCCACGTTGCAATACAGTGCCCACCAAATATCAGTCTACTGTCTTCCCCACGCAGCAATGCAGTGCCTTCCAATTATCAGCCAACTGTCTTCCCCACGGTGCAAAAAATTTCTCACCAATTATAAGTCTACTGTCTTCCCCACGTTGCAATATACTGCCCACCAATTATCAGTCTGCTGTCTTCCCAATGGTGTAATACAGTGCCCTCCAATTATCAGCCTACTTTCTTCCCCATGGTGCAATACAGTCCTCACCAATAATCGGTCTACTGTCTTCCCAATGGTGCAAAACAGTTCTCACCAATTATCAGTCTACTGTCTTCCCAACGGTGCAATATACAGCCCACCAATTCTCAGCCTATTTTTTTCCCCACAGCGCAATACAGTTCTCACCAATTATCAGTCTACTGTCTTCCCAACGGTGCAAAACAGTTCTCACCAATTATCAGTCTACTGTTTTCGCTACGGTGCAATTCAGTTCTCAGCAATTATCAGTCTACTGTCTTCCCCATGGTGCAATACAGTTCTCACCAATTCTCAGTCTACTGTCTTCCCAACGGTGCAATACCTTGCCCACCAATTATTAGTCTACTATCTTCCCCACGGTGCAATAAAGTGCCCTCCAATTATCAGCCTACTGTTTCCCCACGGTGCAATACAGTGCTCACCAATTATCAGTCTACTGTCTTCCCAACGGTGCAATACAGTGCCCTCCAATTATCAGTCTACTGTCTTCCCCATGGTGCAATACAGTGCCCTCCATTTATCAGTATACTGCCCTCCCCACAGTGCAATACAGTGCTCACCAAATATCAGTCTACTCTCTTCCCAACGGTGCAATACAGTTCTCACCAATTATCAGCCTACTGTCTTCCCCATGGTGCAATACAGTCCTCACCAATTATCGGTCTACTGTCTTCCCAAGGGTGCAAAACAGTTCTCACCAATTATCAGTCTACTGTCTTCCCCACGGTGCAATATACAGCCTACCAATTCTCAGCCTATTGTTTTCCCCACAGTGCAATACAGCTCTCACCATTTATCAGTCTACTGTCTTCCCCATGGTGCAATACAGTGCTCACCAATTTTCAGTCTACTGTCATCCCCACGGTGCAATACAGTGCTCACCAATTATCAGTCTACTGTCATCCCAAAGGTGCAATACAGGGCCCTCCAATTATCAGCCTACTGTCTTCCCAATGGTGCAATACAGGGCTCACCAGTTATCAGTCTGCTGTCTTCCCCACGGTGCAATACAGTTCTCACCAATTGTCAGTATGTTGTCTTCCCTACTGTGCACTACAGTGCCCTTCAATTATCAGTCTACTGCCTTCCCTACGGTGCAATACAGAGCTCACAAATTATCAGTCTACTGTCTCCCCCACGCAGCAATGCAGTGCCCTCCAATTATCAGCCTACTGTCTCCCCACGGTGCAATATACAGCCCAACAATTCTCAGCCTATTGTTTTCCCCACAGTGCAATACAGCTCTCACCAATTATCAGTCTACTGTCTTCCCCATGGAGCAATACATCTCTCACCAATTTTCAGTCTACTGTCTTCCCAACGGTGCAATACAGGGCTCAAATATTATCAGTCTACTGTCTTCCCCACGGTGCAATACAGTGCCCTCCAATTATCAGTCTACTTTCTTCCCAACAATGCAATACAGTGCTCACCAATTCTCAGTTTACTGTCTTCCCCACGGTGCAATACATTGCCCACCAATTATCAGTCTACTCTCTTCCCCACTGTGCAATACAGTGCTCACCAATTATCAGTCTACTGTCTTCCCCACGGTGCAATACAGTGCCCACCAATTATCAGTCTACTGCCTTCCCCACGGTGCAGGACAGTGTCCTACAATTATCAGTCTACTGTCCTCCCCACGGTGCAATACAGTGCCCACCAATTATCAGTATATTGTCTTCCCCACGGTGCAATACAGTTCTCACCAATTATCAGTATATTGTCCTCCCCACGGTGCAATACAATGCTCACCAATTCTCAGTCTACTGTCTTCCCAACGGTGCAATACATTGCCCAACAATTATCAGTCTACTGTCTTCCCCACAGTGCAATACAGTGTCCTCCAATTATGAGTCTACTGTCTTCCCCACGGTGCAATACAGTTCTCACCAATTCTCAGTCTACTGTCTTCCCCACGCAGTAATGCAGTGCTCACCAATTCTCAGCCGACTGTCTTCCCCACGTTGCAATACAGTGCCCTCCAATTATCAGTCTACTGTCTTCCCCACGGTGGAATAAAGTGCCCTCCAATTATCAGCCTACGGTCTTCCCCACAGTGCAATACAGTGCTCACCAATTATCATTCTCCTGTCTTCCCAACGGTGCAATACAGGGCTCAAATATTATCAGTCTACTGTCTTCCCCACGGTGCAATAGAGTGCCCTCCAATTATCAGTCTACTTTCTTCCCAACAATGCAATACAGTGCTCACCAATTCTCAGTTTACTGTCTTCCCCACGGTGCAATACATTGCCCACCAATTATCAGTCTACTCTCTTCCCCACTGTGCAATACAGTGCTCACCAATTATCAGTCTACTGTCTTCCCCACGGTGCAATACAGTGCCCACCAATTATCAGTCTACTGCCTTCCCCACGGTGCAGGACAGTGTCCTACAATTATCAGTCTACTGTCCTCCCCACGGTACAATACAGTGCCCACCAATTATCAGTATATTGTCTTCCCCACGGTGCAATACAGTTCTCACCAATTATCAGTATATTGTCCTCCCCACGGTGCAATACAATGCTCACCAATTCTCAGTCTACTGTCTTCCCAACGGTGCAATACATTGCCCAACAATTATCAGTCTACTGTCTTCCCCACAGTGCAATACAGTGTCCTCCAATTATGAGTCTACTGTCTTCCCCACGGTGCAATACAGTTCTCACCAATTCTCAGTCTACTGTCTTCCCCACGCAGTAATGCAGTGCTCACCAATTCTCAGCCGACTGTCTTCCCCACGTTGCAATACAGTGCCCTCCAATTATCAGTCTACTGTCTTCCCCACGGTGGAATAAAGTGCCCTCCAATTATCAGCCTACGGTCTTCCCCACAGTGCAATACAGTGCTCACCAATTATCATTCTCCTGTCTTCCCAACGGTGCAATACAGTTCTCAACAATTATCAGTCTACTGTCTTCTCCATGGTGCGATGCAGTTCTCACCAATTTTCAGTCTACTGTCTTCCCTACGGTGGAAGACAGTGCCCACCAATTATCAGTCTACTGATTTCCCCACTGTGCACTTATCAGTCTACTATCTTCCCCCCGGTGTAACACAGTTCTCACCAATTATCGGTCTACTCTCTTCCCCACTGTGCAATACAGTGCCCTCCAATTATCACTCTACTGTCTTCCCCACTGTGCAATACAGTGCCCTTCAATTATCAGTCTACTATCTTCCCTATGGTGCAATACAGTTCTCACCATTTATAAGTCTACTGCCTTTTCCACGGTGCAATACAGTGCCCACCAATTATCAGTCTACTATCTTCCCCACGGTGCAATAAAGTGCCCTCCAATTTTCAGCCTACTGTCTTCCCCACAGTGCAATACAGTGCTCATCTTTTATCAGTCTACTGTCTTCCCCACGGTGCAATATACAGCCTACCAATTCTCAGCCTATTGTTTTCCCCACAGTGCAATACAGCTCTCACCATTTATCAGTCTACTGTCTTCCCCATGGTGCAATACATTTCTCACCAATTTTCAGTCTGCTGTCATCCCCACAGTGCAATACAGTGCTCACCAATTATCAGTCTACTGTCATCCCAAAGGTGCAATACAGTGCCCTCCAATTATCAGCCTACTGTCTTCCCAACGGTGCAATACAGGGCTCACCAATTATCAATCTACTGTCTTCCCCACGGTGCAGTACAGTGCCTTCCAGTTATCAGTCTACTGTCTTCCCCACGGTGCAATACAGTTTGCACCAATTATCAGTCTACTGTCCTCCCCACGGTGCAATACAGTTCTCACCAATTGTCAGTATATTGTCTTCCCTACTGTGCACTACAGTGCCCTTCAATTATCAGTCTACTGCCTTCCCTACGGTGCAATACAGAGCCCACAAATTATCAGTCTACTGTCTCCCCCACGCAGCAATGCAGTGCCCTCCAATTATCAGCCTACTGTCTCCCCACGGTGCAATATACAGCCCAACAATTCTCAGCCTATTGTTTTCCCCACAGTGCAATACAGCTCTCACCAATTATCAGTCTACTGTCTTCCCCATGGAGCAATACATCTCTCACCAATTTTCAGTCTACTGTCTTCCCAACGGTGCAATACAGGGCTCAAATATTATCAGTCTACTGTCTTCCCCACGGTGCAATACAGTGCCCTCCAATTATCAGTCTACTTTCTTCCCAACAATGCAATACAGTGCTCACCAATTCTCAGTTTACTGTCTTCCCCACGGTGCAATACATTGCCCACCAATTATCAGTCTACTCTCTTCCCCACTGTGCAATACAGTGCTCACCAATTATCAGTCTACTGTCTTCCCCACGGTGCAATACAGTGCTCACCAATTATCATTCTCCTGTCTTCCCAACGGTGCAATACAGTTCTCAACAATTATCAGTCTACTGTCTTCTCCATGGTGCGATGCAGTTCTCACCAATTTTCAGTCTACTGTCTTCCCTACGGTGGAAGACAGTGCCCACCAATTATCAGTCTACTGATTTCCCCACTGTGCACTTATCAGTCTACTATATTCCCCCCGGTGTAACACAGTTCTCACCAATTATCGGTCTACTCTCTTCCCCACTGTGCAATACAGTGCCCTCCAATTATCACTCTACTGTCTTCCCCACTGTGCAATACAGTGCCCTTCAATTATCAGTCTACTCTCTTCCCTATGGTGCAATACAGTTCTCACCATTTATAAGTCTACTGCCTTTTCCACGGTGCAATACAGTGCCCACCAATTATCAGTCTACTATCTTCCCCACGGTGCAATAAAGTGCCCTCCAATTTTCAGCCTACTGTCTTCCCCACAGTGCAATACAGTGCTCATCTTTTATCGGTCTACTGTCTTCCCCACGGTGCAATATACAGCCTACCAATTCTCAGCCTATTGTTTTCCCCACAGTGAAATACAGCTCTCACCATTTATCAGTCTACTGTCTTCCCCATGGTGCAATACATTTCTCACCAATTTTCAGTCTACTGTCATCCCCACAGTGCAATACAGTGCTCACCAATTATCAGTCTACTGTCATCCCAAAGGTGCAATACAGTGCCCTCCAATTATCAGCCTACTGTCTTCCCAACGGTGCAATACAGGGCTCACCAATTATCAATCTACTGTCTTCCCCACGGTGCAGTACAGTGCCTTCCAGTTATCAGTCTACTGTCTTCCCCACGGTGCAATACAGTTTGCACCAATTATCAGTCTACTGTCCTCCCCACGGTGCAATACAGTTCTCACCAATTGTCAGTATATTGTCTTCCCTACTGTGCACTACAGTGCCCTTCAATTATCAGTCTACTGCCTTCCCTACGGTGCAATACAGAGCTCACAAATTAGCAGTCTACTGTCTCCCCCACGCAGCAATGCAGTGCCCTCCAATTATCAGCCTACTGTCTCCCCACGGTGCAATATACAGCCCAACAATTCTCAGCCTATTGTTTTCCCCACAGTGCAATACAGCTCTCACCAATTATCAGTCTACTGTCTTCCCCATGGAGCAATACATCTCTCACCAATTTTCAGTCTACTGTCTTCCCAACGGTGCAATACAGGGCTCAAATATTATCAGTCTACTGTCTTCCCCACGGTGCAATACAGTGCCCTCCAATTATCAGTCTACTTTCTTCCCAACAATGCAATACAGTGCTCACCAATTCTCAGTTTACTGTCTTCCCCACGGTGCAATACATTGCCCACCAATTATCAGTCTACTCTCTTCCCCACTGTGCAATACAGTGCTCACCAATTATCAGTCTACTGTCTTCCCCACGGTGCAATACAGTGCCCTCCAATTATCAGTCTACTGTCTTCCCCACGGTGCAATACAGTTCTCACCAATTCTCAGTCTACTGTCTTCCCAACGGTGCAATACCTTGCCCATCAATTATCAGTCTACTGCCTTTCTCACGGTGCAATACAGTGCCCACCAATTATCAGTCTACTCTCTTCCCAACGGTGCAATACAGTGCTTAGCAACGATCAGTCTACTCTCTTCCCAACCGTGCAATACAGTGCCCACAAATTATCAGTCCACTGCCTTCTCCACGGTGCAATACAGTGCCCACCAAATATCAGTCTACTGTCTTCCCCACGCAGTAATGCAGTGCTCTCCAATTATCAGTCTACTGTCTTCCCAACGGTGCAAAACAGTTCTCACCAATTTTCAGTCTACTATCTTCCCCACGGTGCAATACAATGCTCAGAAATTATTAGTCTACTGTCATCCCAATGTTGCAATACATTGCCCACCAATTATCAGTCTACTGTCTTCCCAACGGTGCAATACAGGGCTCACCAATTATCAGTCTACTGTCTTTCCCCATGGTGAAATATAGTTCTCACCAAATATCAGTCTACTGTCTTCCCCACGGTGCAGTACAGTGCCCTCCAATTATCATTCTACTGTCTTCCCCACGGTGCATACAGTTCTCACCAATTATCACAGTATTGTCTTACCCACGGTGCAATACAGTGCCCTCCAATTCTCAGTCTACTGTCTTCTCCATGGTGCAATAAAGTTCTCACTAATTTTCAGTCTACTGTCTTCCCCACGGTGCAATACAGTGCCTACCAACTATCAGTCTACTTTCTTCCCAACTGTGCAATACAGGGCTCACCAATTATCAGTCTACTGTCTTTCCCCATAGTGAAAAACAGTTCTCACAATTTATCAGTCTACTGTCTTCCCCACGGTGCAGTACAGTGCCCTCCAATTATCAGTCTACTGTCATCCTAATGGTGCAATACAATGCCCACCAATTATCAGACTACTGACTTCCCTACTCTGCAGTACAGTGCCGTTCAATTATCAGTCTACTATCTTCTCCCCGGTGTAACACAGTTCTCAACAATTATCAGTCTACTGTCTTCCCCACGGTGCAGTACAGTACCCTCTAATTATCATTCTACTGCCTTCCCCATAGTGCAATACAGTGCTCACCAATTATCAGTCTACTGTCTTCCCTCCGGTGCAATACAGTGCTCACCAATTATCAGTCTACTGTCTTCCCCACGGTGCAATACAGTGCTCACCAATTATCAGTCTACTGTCTTCCCCACGGTGCAATACAGTTCTCACCAATTATCAGTCTACTGTCTTCCCCACAGTGCAGTACAGTGCCCACCAATTATCAGTCTACTGTCTTCCCCACAGTGCAATACAGTTCTCACCAATTATCAGTCTACTGTCCTCCCCACAGTGCAATACAGTTCTCACCAATTATCAACATATTATCTTCCCCACGGTGCAATACAGTGCCCTCCAATTATCAGTCTACTGTCTTCCCAACGATGCAATACAGTGCTCACCAATTCTCAGTTTACTGTCTTCCCCACGGTGCAATACAATGCTCACCAATTATCAGTCTACTGTCTTCCCCACGGTGCAATACAGTGCCCACCAAATATCAGTCTACTGTCTTCCCAACCGTGCAATACAGTGCCCACCATTTATCAGTCTACTGCCTTCTCCACGGTGCAATACAGTGCCCACCAAATATCAGTCTACTGTCTTCCCCACGCAGCAATGCAGTGCCTTCCAATTATCAGCCAACTGTCTTCCCCACGGTGCAAAACATTTCTCACCAATTATAAGTCTACTGTCTTCCCCACGTTGCAATATACTGCCCACCAATTATCAGTCTGCTGTCTTCCCAATGGTGTAATACAGTGCCCTCCAATTATCAGCCTACTTTCTTCCCCATGGTGCAATACAGTCCTCACCAATAATCGGTCTACTGTCTTCCCAATGGTGCAAAACAGTTCTCACCAATTATCAGTCTACTGTCTTCCCAACGGTGCAATATACAGCCCACCAATTCTCAGCCTATTTTTTTCCCCACAGCGCAATACAGTTCTCACCAATTATCAGTCTACTGTCTTCCCAACGGTGCAAAACAGTTCTCACCAATTATCAGTCTACTGTTTTCGCCACGGTGCAATTCAGTTCTCAGCAATTATCAGTCTACTGTCTTCCCCATGGTGCAATACAGTTCTCACCAATTCTCAGTCTACTGTCTTCCCAACGGTGCAATACCTTGCCCACCAATTATTAGTCTACTATCTTCCCCACGGTGCAATAAAGTGCCCTCCAATTATCAGCCTACTGTTTCCCCACGGTGCAATACAGTGCTCACCAATTATCAGTCTACTGTCTTCCCAACGGTGCAATACAGTGCCCTCCAATTATCAGTCTACTGTCTTCCCCATGGTGCAATACAGTGCCCTCCATTTATCAGTATACTGCCCTCCCCACAGTGCAATACAGTGCTCACCAAATATCAGTCTACTCTCTTCCCAACGGTGCAATACAGTTCTCACCAATTATCAGCCTACTGTCTTCCCCATGGTGCAATACAGTCCTCACCAATTATCGGTCTACTGTCTTCCCAAGGGTGCAAAACAGTTCTCACCAATTATCAGTCTACTGTCTTCCCCACGGTGCAATATACAGCCTACCAATTCTCAGCCTATTGTTTTCCCCACAGTGCAATACAGCTCTCACCATTTATCAGTCTACTGTCTTCCCCATGGTGCAATACAGTGCTCACCAATTTTCAGTCTACTGTCATCCCCACGGTGCAATACAGTGCTCACCAATTATCAGTCTACTGTCATCCCAAAGGTGCAATACAGGGCCCTCCAATTATCAGCCTACTGTCTTCCCAATGGTGCAATACAGGGCTCACCAGTTATCAGTCTGCTGTCTTCCCCACGGTGCAATACAGTTCTCACCAATTGTCAGTATGTTGTCTTCCCTACTGTGCACTACAGTGCCCTTCAATTATCAGTCTACTGCCTTCCCTACGGTGCAATACAGAGCTCACAAATTATCAGTCTACTGTCTCCCCCACGCAGCAATGCAGTGCCCTCCAATTATCAGCCTACTGTCTCCCCACGGTGCAATATACAGCCCAACAATTCTCAGCCTATTGTTTTCCCCACAGTGCAATACAGCTCTCACCAATTATCAGTCTACTGTCTTCCCCATGGAGCAATACATCTCTCACCAATTTTCAGTCTACTGTCTTCCCAACGGTGCAATACAGGGCTCAAATATTATCAGTCTACTGTCTTCCCCACGGTGCAATACAGTGCCCTCCAATTATCAGTCTACTTTCTTCCCAACAATGCAATACAGTGCTCACCAATTCTCAGTTTACTGTCTTCCCCATGGTGCAATACATTGCCCACCAATTATCAGTCTACTCTCTTCCCCACTGTGCAATACAGTGCTCACCAATTATCAGTCTACTGTCTTCCCCACGGTGCAATACAGTGCCCTCCAATTATCAGTCTACTGTCTTCCCCACGGTGCAATACAGTTGTCACCAATTCTCAGTCTACTGTCTTCCCAACGGTGCAATACCTTGCCCATCAATTATCAGTCTACTGCCTTCCCCACGGTGCAATACAGTGCCCACCAATTATCAGTCTACTGTCTTCCCCACGCAGTAATGCAGTGCTCTCCAATTATCAGTCTACTGTCTTCCCAACGGTGCAAAACAGTTCTCACCAATTTTCAGTCTACTATCTTCCCCACGGTGCAATACAATGCTCAGAAATTATTAGTCTACTGTCATCCCAATGTTGCAATACATTGCCCACCAATTATCAGTCTACTGTCTTCCCAACGGTGCAATACAGGGCTCACCAATTATCAGTCTACTGTCTTTCCCCATGGTGAAATATAGTTCTCACTAATTTTCAGTCTACTGTCTTCCCCACGGTGCAATACAGTGCCTACCAACTATCAGTCTACTGTCTTCCCAACTGTGCAATACAGGGCTCACCAATTATCAGTCTACTGTCTTTCCCCATAGTGAAAAACAGTTCTCACAATTTATCAGTCTACTGTCTTCCCCACGGTGCAGTACAGTGCCCTCCAATTATCATTCTACTGTCTTCCCCACGGTGCAATAAAGTGCCCTCCAATTATCAGCCTACTGACTTCCCAACGGTGCAAAACATTTCTCACCAATTATAAGTCTACTGTCTTCCCCACTTTGCAATATACTGCCCACCAATTATCAGTCTGCTGTCTTCCCCACGGTGCAATACAATGCCCTCCAATTATCAGACTACTGACTTCCCTACTCTGCAGTACAGTGCCGTTCAATTATCAGTCTACTATCTTCTCCCCGGTGTAACACAGTTCTCAACAATTATCAGTCTACTGTCTTCCCCACGGTGCAGTACAGTACCCTCTAATTATCATTCTACTGCCTTCCCCATAGTGCAATACAGTGCTCACCAATTATCAGTCTACTGTCTTCCCCCCGGAGCAATACAGTTCTCAGCAATTATCAGTCTACTGTCTTCCCCACGGTGCAATACAGTTCTCACCAATTATCAGTCTACTGTCTTCCCCACAGTGCAGTACAGTGCCTTCCGGTTATCAGTCTACTGTCTTCCCCACGGTGCAATACAGTTCTCACCAATTATCAGTCTACTGTCCTCCCCACAGTGCAATACCATGCTCACCAATTATCAGTCTACTGTCTTCCCCACGGTGCAATGCAGTGCCCACCATTTATCAGTCTACTGCCTTCTCCACGGTGCAATACAGTGCCCACCAAATATCAGCCAACTGTCTTCCCCACAGTGCAATAAAGTGCCCTCCAATTATCAGCCTACTGACTTCCCAACGGTGCAAAACATTTCTCAGCAATTATAAGTCTACTGTCTTCCCTACGTTGCAATATACTGCCCACCAATTATCAGTCTGCTGTCTTCCCAATGGTGTAATACAGTGCCCTCCAATTATCAGCCTACTTTCTTCCCCATGGTGCAATACAGTCCTCACCAATAATCGGTCTACTGTCTTCCCAATGGTGCAAAACAGTTCTCACCAATTATCAGTCTACTGTCTTCCCAACGGTGCAATATACAGCCCACCAATTCTCAGCCTATTTTTTTCCCCACAGCGCAATACAGTTCTCACCAATTATCAGTCTACTGTCTTCCCAACGGTGCAAAACAGTTCTCACCAATTATCAGTCTACTGTTTTCGCCACGGTGCAATTCAGTTCTCAGCAATTATCAGTCTACTGTCTTCCCCATGGTGCAATACAGTTCTCACCAATTCTCAGTCTACTGTCTTCCCAACGGTGCAATACCTTGCCCACCAATTATTAGTCTACTATCTTCCCCACGGTGCAATAAAGTGCCCTCCAATTATCAGCCTACTGTTTCCCCACGGTGCAATACAGTGCTCACCAATTATCAGTCTACTGTCTTCCCAACGGTGCAATACAGTGCCCTCCAATTATCAGTCTACTGTCTTCCCCATGGTGCAATACAGTGCCCTCCATTTATCAGTATACTGCCCTCCCCACAGTGCAATACAGTGCTCACCAAATATCAGTCTACTCTCTTCCCAACGGTGCAATACAGTTCTCACCAATTATCAGCCTACTGTCTTCCCCACGGTGCAATACAGTCCTCACCAATTATCGGTCTACTGTCTTCCCAAGGGTGCAAAACAGTTCTCACCAATTATCAGTCTACTGTCTTCCCCACGGTGCAATATACAGCCTACCAATTCTCAGCCTATTGTTTTCCCCACAGTGCAATACAGCTCTCACCATTTATCAGTCTACTGTCTTCCCCATGGTGCAATACAGTGCTCACCAATTTTCAGTCTACTGTCATCCCCACGGTGCAATACAGTGCTCACCAATTATCAGTCTACTGTCATCCCAAAGGTGCAATACAGGGCCCTCCAATTATCAGCCTACTGTCTTCCCAATGGTGCAATACAGGGCTCACCAATTATCAGTCTACTGTTTTCCCCACGGTGCAGTACAGTGCCTTCCAGTTATCAGTCTGCTGTCTTCCCCACGGTGCAATACAGTTCGCACCAATTATCAGTCTACTCTCCTCCGCACGGTGCAATACAGTTCTCACCAATTGTCAGTATGTTGTCTTCCCTACTGTGCACTACAGTGCCCTTCAATTATCAGTCTACTGCCTTCCCTACGGTGCAATACAGAGCCCACAAATTATCAGTCTACTGTTTTCCCCACGCAGCAATGCAGTGCCCTCCAATTATCAGCCTACTGTCTTCCCACGGTGCAATTTATTGCTCACCAATTATCAGTCTACTGTTTTCCCAACGGTGCAATACAGTTCTTAGCAATTATCAGTCTACTCTCTTCCCAACCGTGCAATAGTGCCCACCAATTATCGGTCTACTGTCTTCCCAACGGTGCAAAACACTTCTCACCAATTATCAGTCTACTGTCTTCCCCACGGTGCAGTACAGTGCCCTCCAATTATCAGTCTACTGACTTCCCTGCTGTGCAATACAGTGCCCTTCAATTATCAGTCTACTGTCTTCCCAACGGTGCAATACAGTGCTTAGTAATTATCAGTCTATTCTCTTCCCAACCGTGTAATACAGTGCCCACCAAATATCAGTCTACTGCCTTCCCCACGGTGCAATACAGTGCTCACCAATTATCAGTCGACTGTCTTCCCCACAGTGGAATGCAGTGCCCTCCAATTATCAGCCTACTGTCTTCCCCATGGTGCAATACAGTCCTCACTAATTATCGGTCTACTGTCTTCCCAAGGGTGCGAAACAGTTCTCACCAATTATCAGTCTACTGTCTTCCCCACGGTGCAATACAGTGCTCACCATTTATCACTCTACTGTCTTCCCAACGGTGCAATACAGGGCTCAAATATTATCAGTCTACTGTCTTCCCCACGGTGCAGTACAGTGCCTTCCAGTTATCAGTCTACTGTCTTCCCCACGGTGCAATACAGTTCTCACCAATTATCATTCTACTGTCCTCCCCACGGTGCAATTCAGGGCTCACCAATTATCAGTATTTTGTCTTCCCTAAGGTGCAATACAGTGCCCTCCAATTATCAGTCTACTCTCTTTCCAACGGTGCAATACAGTGCCCTCCAATTATCAGTCTACTTTCTTCCCAACAATGCAATACAGTGCTCACCAATTCTCAGTTTACTGTCTTCCCCACGGTGCAATACATTGCCCACCAATTATCAGTCTACTCTCTTCCCCACTGTGCAATACAGTGCTCACCAATTATCAGTCTACTGTCTTCCCCACGGTGCAATACAGTGCCCTCCAATTATCAGTCTACTGTCTTCCCCACGGTGCAATACAGTTCTCACCAATTCTCAGTCTACTGTCTTCCCAACGGTGCAATACCTTGCCCATCAATTATCAGTCTACTGCCTTCCCCACGGTGCAATACAGTGCCCACCAATTATCAGTCTACTCTCTTCCCAACGGTGCAATACAGTGCTTAGCAACGATCAGTCTACTCTCTTCCCAACCGTGCAATACAGTGCCCACAAATTATCAGTCCACTGCCTTCTCCACGGTGCAATACAGTGCCCACCAAATATCAGTCTACTGTCTTCCCCACGCAGTAATGCAGTGCTCTCCAATTATCAGTCTACTGTCTTCCCAACGGTGCAAAACAGTTCTCACCAATTTTCAGTCTACTATCTTCCCCACGGTGCAATACAATGCTCAGAAATTATTAGTCTACTGTCATCCCAATGTTGCAATACATTGCCCACCAATTATCAGTCTACTGTCTTCCCAACGGTGCAATACAGGGCTCACCAATTATCAGTCTACTGTCTTTCCCCATGGTGAAATATAGTTCTCACCAAATATCAGTCTACTGTCTTACCCACGGTGCAATACAGTGCCCTCCAATTCTCAGTCTACTGTCTTCTCCATGGTGCAATAAAGTTCTCACTAATTTTCAGTCTACTGTCTTCCCCACGGTGCAATACAGTGCCTACCAACTATCAGTCTACTGTCTTCCCAACTGTGCAATACAGGGCTCACCAATTATCAGTCTACTGTCTTTCCCCATAGTGAAAAACAGTTCTCACAATTTATCAGTCTACTGTCTTCCCCACGGTGCAGTACAGTGCCCTCCAATTATCATTCTACTGTCTTCCCCACGGTGCAATAAAGTGCCCTCCAATTATCAGCCTACTGACTTCCCAACGGTGCAAAACATTTCTCACCAATTATAAGTCTACTGTCTTCCCCACGTTGCAATATACTGCCCACCAATTATCAGTCTGCTGTCTTCCCCACGGTGCAATACAATGCCCTCCAATTATCAGACTACTGACTTCCCTACTCTGCAGTACAGTGCCGTTCAATTATCAGTCTACTATCTTCTCCCCGGTGTAACACAGTTCTCAACAATTATCAGTCTACTGTCTTCCCCACGGTGCAGTACAGTACCCTCTAATTATCATTCTACTGCCTTCCCCATAGTGCAATACAGTGCTCACCAATTATCAGTCTACTGTCTTCCCCCCGGAGCAATACAGTTCTCAGCAATTATCAGTCTACTGTCTTCCCCACGGTGCAATACAGTTCTCACCAATTATCAGTCTACTGTCTTCCCCACAGTGCAGTCCAGTGCCTTCCGGTTATCAGTCTACTGTCTTCCCCACGGTGCAATACAGTTCTCACCAATTATCAGTCTACTGTCCTCCCCACAGTGCAATACCATGCTCACCAATTATCAGTCTACTGTCTTCCCCACGGTGCAATGCAGTGCCCACCATTTATCAGTCTACTGCCTTCTCCACGGTGCAATACAGTGCCCACCAAATATCAGCCAACTGTCTTCCCCACAGTGCAATAAAGTGCCCTCCAATTATCAGCCTACTGACTTCCCAACGGTGCAAAACATTTCTCAGCAATTATAAGTCTACTGTCTTCCCTACGTTGCAATATACTGCCCACCAATTATCAGTCTGCTGTCTTCCCAATGGTGTAATACAGTGCCCTCCAATTATCAGCCTACTTTCTTCCCCATGGTGCAATACAGTCCTCACCAATAATCGGTCTACTGTCTTCCCAATGGTGCAAAACAGTTCTCACCAATTATCAGTCTACTGCCTTCCCAACGGTGCAATATACAGCCCACCAATTCTCAGCCTATTTTTTTCCCCACAGCGCAATACAGTTCTCACCAATTATCAGTCTACTGTCTTCCCAACGGTGCAAAACAGTTCTCACCAATTATCAGTCTACTGTTTTCGCCACGGTGCAATTCAGTTCTCAGCAATTATCAGTCTACTGTCTTCCCCATGGTGCAATACAGTTCTCACCAATTCTCAGTCTACTGTCTTCCCAACGGTGCAATACCTTGCCCACCAATTATTAGTCTACTATCTTCCCCACGGTGCAATAAAGTGCCCTCCAATTATCAGCCTACTGTTTCCCCACGGTGCAATACAGTGCTCACCAATTATCAGTCTACTGTCTTCCCAACGGTGCAATACAGTGCCCTCCAATTATCAGTCTACTGTCTTCCCCATGGTGCAATACAGTGCCCTCCATTTATCAGTATACTGCCCTCCCCACAGTGCAATACAGTGCTCACCAAATATCAGTCTACTCTCTTCCCAACGGTGCAATACAGTTCTCACCAATTATTAGCCTACTGTCTTCCCCACGGTGCAATACAGTCCTCACCAATTATCGGTCTACTGTCTTCCCAAGGGTGCAAAACAGTTCTCACCAATTATCAGTCTACTGTCTTCCCCACGGTGCAATATACAGCCTACCAATTCTCAGCCTATTGTTTTCCCCACAGTGCAATACAGCTCTCACCATTTATCAGTCTACTGTCTTCCCCATGGTGCAATACAGTGCTCACCAATTTTCAGTCTACTGTCATCCCCACGGTGCAATACAGTGCTCACCAATTATCAGTCTACTGTCATCCCAAAGGTGCAATACAGGGCCCTCCAATTATCAGCCTACTGTCTTCCCAATGGTGCAATACAGGGCTCACCAATTATCAGTCTACTGTTTTCCCCACGGTGCAGTACAGTGCCTTCCAGTTATCAGTCTGCTGTCTTCCCCACGGTGCAATACAGTTCGCACCAATTATCAGTCTACTCTCCTCCGCACGGTGCAATACAGTTCTCACCAATTGTCAGTATGTTGTCTTCCCTACTGTGCACTACAGTGCCCTTCAATTATCAGTCTACTGCCTTCCCTACGGTGCAATACAGAGCCCACAAATTATCAGTCTACTGTTTTCCCCACGCAGCAATGCAGTGCCCTCCAATTATCAGCCTACTGTCTTCCCACGGTGCAATTTATTGCTCACCAATTATCAGTCTACTGTTTTCCCAACGGTGCAATACAGTTCTTAGCAATTATCAGTCTACTCTCTTCCCAACCGTGCAATAGTGCCCACCAATTATCGGTCTACTGTCTTCCCAACGGTGCAAAACACTTCTCACCAATTATCAGTCTACTGTCTTCCCCACGGTGCAGTACAGTGCCCTCCAATTATCAGTCTACTGACTTCCCTGCTGTGCAATACAGTGCCCTTCAATTATCAGTCTACTGTCTTCCCAACGGTGCAATACAGTGCTTAGTAATTATCAGTCTATTCTCTTCCCAACCGTGTAATACAGTGCCCACCAAATATCAGTCTACTGCCTTCCCCACGGTGCAATACAGTGCTCACCAATTATCAGTCGACTGTCTTCCCCACAGTGGAATGCAGTGCCCTCCAATTATCAGCCTACTGTCTTCCCCATGGTGCAATACAGTCCTCACTAATTATCGGTCTACTGTCTTCCCAAGGGTGCGAAACAGTTCTCACCAATTATCAGTCTACTGTCTTCCCCACGGTGCAATACAGTGCTCACCATTTATCACTCTACTGTCTTCCCAACGGTGCAATACAGGGCTCAAATATTATCAGTCTACTGTCTTCCCCACGGTGCAGTACAGTGCCTTCCAGTTATCAGTCTACTGTCTTCCCCACGGTGCAATACAGTTCTCACCAATTATCATTCTACTGTCCTCCCCACGGTGCAATTCAGGGCTCACCAATTATCAGTATTTTGTCTTCCCTAAGGTGCAATACAGTGCCCTCCAATTATCAGTCTACTCTCTTTCCAACGGTGCAATACAGTGCCCTCCAATTATCAGTCTACTGTCTTCCCAACGGTGCAATACAGTGCTTAGCAACGATCAGTCTACTCTCTTCCCAACCGTGCAATACAATGCCCACCAATTATCAGTCTACTGCCTTCTCCACGGTGCAATACAGTGCCCACCAAATATCAGTCTACTGTCTTCCCCACGCAGTGATGAAGTGCCCTCCAATTATGAGTCTACTGTCTTCCCAACGGTGCAAAACAGTTCTCACCAATTTTCAGTCTACTATCTTCCCCACGGTGCAATACAATGCTCACAAATTATTAGTCTACTGTCATCCCAATGTTGCAATACATTGCCCACCAATTATCAGTCTACTGTCTTCCCAACGGTGCAATACAGGGCTCACCAATTATCAGTCTACTGTCTTTCCCCATTGTGAAATATAGTTCTCACCAAATATCAGTCTACTGTCTTCCCCACGGTGCAGTACAGTGCCCTCCAATTATCATTCTACTGTCTTCCCCACAGTGCATACAGTTCTCACCAATTATCAGTGTATTGTCTTCCCTACGGTGCAATACCATGCCCTCCAATTCTCAGTCTACTGTCTTCCCCACGGTGCAATACAGTGCTCACCAATTATCAGTCTACTATCTTCCCCACGGTGCAATACAATGCTCAGAAATTATTAGTCTACTGTCATCCCAATGTTGCAATACATTGCCCACCAATTATCAGTCTACTGTCTTTCCCTATGGTGAAATATAGTTCTCACCAAATATCAGTCTACTGTCTTCCCCATGGTGCAATACAGTCCTCACCAATTATCGGTCCACTGTCTTCCCAAGGGTGCAAAACAGTTCTGACCAATTATCAGTCTACTGTCTTCCCCACGGTGCAATATATAGCCTACCAATTCTTAGCCTATTGTTTTTCCCCACAGTGCAATACAGCTCTCACCATTTATCAGTCTACTATTTTCCCCATGGTGCAATACATTTCTCACCAATTTTCAGTCTACTGTCATCCCCACGGTGCAATACAGTGCTCACCAATTATCAGTCTACTGTCATTCCAACGGTGCAATACAGTGCCCTCCAATTATCAGTCTACTGTCTTCCCAACGGTGCAATACAGGGCTCACCAATTATCAGTCTACTGTCTTCCCCACGGTGCAGTACAGTGCCTTCCAGTTATCAGTCTACTGTCCTCCCCACGGTGCAATACAGTTCGCACCAATTATCAGTATATTGTCTTCCCTACTGTGCACTACAGTGCCCTTCAATTATCAGTCTACTGCCTTCCCTACGGTGCAATGCAGAGCCCACAAATTATCAGTCTACTGTCTCCCCCACGCAACAATGCAGTGCCCTCCAATTATCAGCCTACTGTCTCCCCACGGTGCAATATACAGCCCACCAATTCTCAGCCTATTGTTTTCCCCACAGTGCAATACAGCTCTCACCAATTATCAGTCTACTGTCTTCCCCATGGTGCAATACATCTCTCACCAATTTTCAGTCTACTGTCTTCCCCACGGTGCAATACAGTGCTCACCAATTATCACTCTACTGTCTTCCCAACGGTGCAATACAGGGCTCAAATATTATCAGTCAACTGTCTTCCCCACGGTGCAGTACAGTGCCTTCCATTTATCAGTCTACTGTCTTCCCCACGGTGCAATACAGTTCTCACCAATTATCAGTCTACTGTCCTCCCCACGGTGCAATTCAGGGCTCACCAATTATCAGTATATTGTCTTCCCCACGGTGCAATACAGTTCTCACCAATTCTCAGTCTACTGTCTTCCCAACGGTGCAATACCTTACCCATCAATTATCAGTCTACTGCCTTCCCCACGGTGCAATACAGTGCCCACCAATTATCAGCCTACTGTCTTCCCACGGTGCAATTTATTGCTCACCAATTATCAGTCTACTGTTTTCCCAACGGTGCAATACAGTGCTTAGCAATTATCAGTCTATTCTCTTCCCAACCGTGTAATACAGTGCCCACCAAATATCAGTCTACTGCCTTCCCCACGGTGCAATGCAGTGCCCTCCAATTATCAGCCTACTGTCTTCCCCATGGTGCAATACAGTCCTCACCAATTATCGGTCTACTGTCTTCCCAAGGGTGCGAAACAGTTCTCACCAATTATCAGTCTACTGTCTTCCCCACGGTGCAATATACAGCCCACCAATTCTCAGCCTATTGTTTTCCCCACAGTGCAATACATCTCTCACAAATTTTCAGTCTACTGTCTTCCCCACGGTGCAATACAGTGCTCACCAATTATCACTCTACTGTCTTCCCAACAGTGCAATACAGGGCTCAAATATTATCATTCTACTGTCTTCCCCACGGTGCAGTACAGTGCCTTCCAGTTATCAGTCTACTGTCTTCCCCACGGTGCAATACAGTTCTCACCAATTATCAGTCTACTGTCCTCCCCACGGTGCAATTCAGGGCTCACCAATTATCAGTATATTGTCTTTCCCACGGTGCAATACAGTGCCCTCCAATTATCAGTCTACTGTCTTCCCAACGGTGCAATACAGTGCTTAGCAACGATCAGTCTACTCTCTTCCCAACCGTGCAATACAATGCCCAGCAATTATCAGTCTACTGCCTTCTCCACGGTGCAATACAGTGCTCACCAATTATCAGTCCACTGTCATTCCAACGGTGCAATACAGTTCTCACCAATTGTCAGTCTACTGTCTTCCCCACGGTGCAGTACAGTGCCTTCCAGTTATCAGTCTACTGTCTTCCCCACGGAGCAATACAGTTCTCACCAATTGTCAGTATATTGTCTTCCCTAATGTGCACTACAGTGCCCTTCAATTATCAGTCTACTGCCTTCCCTACGGTGCAATACAGAGCACACAAATTATCAGTCTACTGTCTTCCCCACGCAGCAATGCAGTGCCCTCCAATTATCAGCCTACTGTCTCCCCACGGTGCAATATACAGCCCACCAATTCTCAGCCTATTGTTTTCCCCACAGTGCAATACAGCTCTCACCAATTATCAGTCTACTGCCTTCCCCACGGTGCAATACAGTGCCCACCAATTATCAGTCTACTGTCTTCCCAACCGTGCAATACAGTGCTTAGCAACGATCAGTCTACTCTCTTCCCAACCGTGCAATACAGTGCCCACCAATTATCAGTCTCCTGCCTTCTCCACGGTGCAATACAGTGCCCACCAAATATCAGTCTACTGTCTTCCCCACGCAGTAATGCAGTGCTCTCCAATTATCAGTCTACTGTCTTCCCAACGGTGCAAAACAGTTCTCACCAATTTTCAGTCTACTATCTTCCCCACGGTGCAATACAATGCTCAGAAATTATTAGTCTACTGTCATCCCAATGTTGCAATACATTGCCCACCAATTATCAGTCTACTGTCTTCCCAACGGTGCAATACAGGGCTCACCAATTATCAGTCTACTGTCTTTCCCCATGGTGAAATATAGTTCTCACCAAATATCAGTCTACTGTCTTCCCCACGGTGCAGTACAGTGCCCACCAATTATCATTCTACTGTCTTCCCCACGGTGCATACAGTTCTCACCAATTATCAGTGTATTGTCTTCCCTACGGTGCAATTCAGTGCCCTCCAATTATCAGTCTACTGTCTTCTCCACGGTGCAATACAGTTCTCACCATTTATATGTCTACTGCCTTTTCCACGGTGGAATACAGTGCCCACAAATTATCAGACAACTGCCATCCCGACGTAGCAATGCAGTGCCCTCCAATTATAAGCCTACTGTTTTCCCCACGGTGCAATAAAATGCTCACCAATTATCAGTTTACTGTCATCCTAATGGTGCAATACATTGCCCACCAATTATCAGTCTACTGTCATCCTAATGGTGCAACACAGTGCCCACCAATTATCAGTATATTGTCTTCCCTACTGTGCACTACAGTGCCCTTCAATTATCAGTCTACTGCCTTCCCTACGGTGCAATACAGAGCCCACAAATTATCAGTCTACTGTCTTCCCCACGCAGCAATGCAGTGCCCTCCAATTATCAGCCTACTGTCTCCCCACGGTGCAATATACAGCCCACCAATTCTCAGCCTATTGTTTTCCCCACAGTGCAATACAGCTCTCACCAATTATCAGTCTACTGTGTTCCCCATGGTGCAATACATCTCTCACCAATTTTCAGTCTACTGTCTTCACCACGGTGCAATACAGTGCTCACCAATTATCACTCTACTGTCTTCCCAACGGTGCAATACAGGACTCAAATATTATCAGTCTACTGTCTTCCCCACGGTGCAGTACAGTGCCTTCCAGTTATCAGTCTACTGTCTTCCCCACGGTGCAATACAGTTCTCACCAATTATCAGTCTACTGTCCTCCCCACGGTGCAACTCAGGGCTCACCAATTATCAGTATATTGTCTTCCCCACGGTGCAATACAGTGCCCTCCAATTATCGTCTACTTTCTTCGCAACGATGCAATACAGTGCTCACCAATTCTCAGTTTACTGTCTTCCCCGCGGTGCAATACATTGCCCACCAATTATCAGTCTACTCTCTTCCCCACTGTGCAATACAGTGCTCACCAATTATCAGTCTACTGTCTTCCCCATGCTGCAATACAGTGCCCACCAATTATCAGTCTACTGTCTTCCCCACGGTGCAATACAGTTCTCACCAATTCTCAGTCTACTGTCTTCCCAACGGTGCAATACCTTGCCCATCAATTATCAGTCTACTGCCTTCCGCACGGTGCAATACAGTGCCCACCAATTATCAGTCTACTGTCTTCCCAACGGTGCAATACAGTGCTTAGCAACGATCAGTCTACTCTCTTCCCAACCGTGCAATACAGTGCCCACCAATTATCAGTCTACTGCCTTCTCCACGGTGCAATACATTGCCCACCAAATATCAGTCTACTGTCTTCCCAACGGTGCAATACAGTGCCCTCCAATTATCAGTCTACTGTCTTCCCAACGGTGCAAAACAGTTCTCATCAATTTTCAGTCTACTATCTTCCCCACGGTGCAATACAATGCTCAGAAATTATTAGTCTACTGTCGTCCCAATGTTGCAATACATTGCCCACCAATTATCAGTGTATTGTCTTCCCAACGGTGCAATACAGTGCCCTCCAATTATCAGTATACTGCCCTCCCCACAGTGCAATACAGTGCCCACCAATTATCAGTCTACTGTCTTCCCAACGGTGCAATACAGTGCCCTCCAATTATCAGTCTACTGTCTTCCCAACGGTGCAAAACAGTTCTCATCAATTTTCAGTCTACTATCTTCCCCACGGTGCAATACAATGCTCAGAAATTATTAGTCTACTGTCGTCCCAATGTTGCAATACATTGCCCACCAATTATAAGTGTATTGTCTTCCCTACGGTGCAATACAGTGCCCTCCAATTATCAGTATACTGCCCTCCCCACAGTGCAATACAGTGCCCACCAATTATCAGTCTACTGTCTTCCCAACGGTGCAATACAGTGCCCTCCAATTATCAGTCTACTGTCTCCAACAAAGTGCAATACATTTCTCACCAATTATCAGTCTACTGTCATCCCAATGTTGCAATACATTGCCCACCAATTATCAGTCTACTGTCTTCCCAACGGTGCAATACAGGGCTCACCAATTATCTGTCTACTGTCTTTCCCCATGGTGAAATATAGTTCTCACCAAATATCAGTCTACTGTCTTCCCCACGGTGCAGTACAGTGCCCTCCAATTATCATTCTACTGTCTTCCCCACGGTGCAAAACAGTTCTCACCAATTATCAGTCTACTGTCTTCTCCATGGTGCAATAAAGTTCTCACTAATTTTCAGTCTACTGTCTTCTCCACGGTGCAATACAGTGCCTACCAATTATCAGTCTACTGTCTTCCCCCCGGTGCAACACAGTTCTCACCAATTATAGGTCTACTGTCTTCCCCACTGTGCAATACAGTGCCCTCCAATTATCAGTCTACTATCTTCCCTATGGTGCAATACAGTTCTCACCATTTATGAGTCTACTGCCTTTTCTACGGTGGATTACAGTGCCCACAAATTATGAGACTACTGCCTTCCCGACGCAGCAATGCAGTGCCCTCCAATTATAAGCCTACTGTTTTCCCCACGGTGCAATAAAATGCTCACCAATTATCAGTCTACTGTCATCCCAATGTTGGAATACATTGCCCACCAATTATCAATCTACTGTCTTCCCAACTGTGCAATACAGGGCTCACCAATTATCAGTCTACTGTCTTTCCCCATAGTGAAAAACAGTTCTCACAATTTATCAGTCTACTGTCTTCCCCACGGTGCAGTACAGTGCCCTCCAATTATCAGCCTACTGTCTTCCCCACGGTGCAATACAGTGCACTCCAATTATCAGTCTACTGTCTTCCCCACGGTGCAGTACAGTGCCCTCCAATTATCATTCTACTGTCTTCCCCACAGTGCAATAAAGTGCCCTCCAATTATCAGCCTACTGACTTCCCAACGGTGCAAAACATTTCTCACCAATTATAAGTCTACTGTCTTCCCCACGTTGCAATATACTGCCCACCAATTATCAGTCTGCTGTCTTCCCCACAGTGCAGTATAGTACCCTCTAATTATCATTCTACTGCCTTCCCCATAGTGCAATACAGTTCTCACCAATTATCAGTCTACTGTCTTCCCCACTGTGCAATACAGTGCCCTCCAATTATCAGTCTACTATCTTCCCTATGGTGCAATACAGTTCTCACCATTTATAAGTCTACTGCCTTTTCCACGGTGGAATACAGTGCCCACAAATTATCAGACAACTGCCATCCCGACGCAGCAATGCAGTGCCCTCCAATTATAAGCCTACTGTTTTCCCCACGGTGCAATAAAATGCTCACCAATTATCAGTTTACTGTCATCCTAATGGTGCAATACAGGGCTCACCAATTATCAGTCTACTGTTTTCGCCACGGTGCAATTCAGTTCTCAGCAATTATCAGTGTACTGTCTTCCCCATGGTGCAATACAGTGCCCACCAATTATCAGTCTACTGTCATCCTAATGGTGCAATACAGTGCCCTCCAATTATCAGACTACTGACTTCCCTACTCTGCAGTACAGTGCCGTTCAATTATCAGTCTACTATCTTCTCCCCAGTGTAACACAGTTCTCAACAATTATCAGTCTACTGTCTTCCCCACAGTGCAGTATAGTACCCTCTAATTATCATTCTACTGCCTTCCCCATAGTGCAATACAGTTCTCACCAATTATCAGTCTACTGTCTTCCCCACGGTGCAATACAGTGCCCTCCAATTATCAGCCTACTGTCTTCCCAACGGTGCAAAACAGTTCTCACCAATTATCAGTCAACTGTCTTCCCCACGGTGCAATATACCGCCCACCAATTATCAGTCTACTGTCTTCCTCACGGTGCAATACAGTGCTCACCAATTATCAGTCTACTGTCATCCCAATGGTGTAATACAGTGCCCTCCAATTATCAGCCTACTTTCTTCCCCATGGTGCAATACAGTCCTCACCAATAATCGGTCTACTGTCTTACCAATGGTGCAAAACAGTTCTCACCAATTATCAGTCTACTGTCTTCCCAAGGGTGCAATATACAGCCCACCAATTCTCAGCCTATTGTTTTCCCCACAGCGCAATACAGTTCTCACCAATTATCAGTCTACTGTCTTCCCGATGGTGCAGTACGTTTCTCACCAATTTTCAGTCTACTGTCTTCCCCACGGTGGAAAACAGTGCTCACCAATTATCAGTCTACTGTCATCCCAAAGATGCAATACAGTGCCCACCAATTATCAGTCTACTGTATTCCCAACGGTGCAATACAGTTCTCACCAATTATCAGTCTACTGTCCTCCCCACAGTGCAATACACTTCTCACCAATTATCAACATATTGTCTTCCCCACGGTGCAATACAGTGCCCTCCAATTATCAGTCTACTGTCTTCCCAACGGTGCAATACAGGGCTCACCAATTATCAGTCTACTGTCTTTCCCCATTGTGAAATATAGTTCTCACCAAATATCAGTCTACTGTCTTCCCCACGGTGCAGTACAGTGCCCTCCAATTATCATTCTACTGTCTTCCCCACGGTGCAAAACAGTTCTCACCAATTATCAGTCTACTGTCTTCTCCATGGTGCAATAAAGTTCTCACTAATTTTCAGTCTACTGTCTTCTCCACGGTGCAATACAGTGCCTACCAATTATCAGTCTACTGTCTTCCCCCCGGTGCAACACAGTTCTCACCAATTATAGGTCTACTGTCTTCCCCACTGTGCAATACAGTGCCCTCCAATTATCAGTCTACTATCTTCCCTATGGTGCAATACAGTTCTCACCATTTATAAGTCTACTGCCTTTTCCACGGTGCAATACAGTGCCCACAAATTATCAGACAACTGCCATCCCGACGCAGCAATGCAGTGCCCTCCAAGTATAAGCCTACTGTTTTCCCCACGGTGCAATAAAATGCTCACCAATTATCAGTTTACTGTCATCCTAATGGTGCAATACAGGGCTCACCAATTATCAGTCTACTGTTTTCGCCACGGTGCAATTCAGTTCTCAGCAATTATCAGTGTACTGTCTTCCCCATGGTGCAATACATTTCTCAACAAATTTCAGTCTACTGTCTTCCCCACGGTGCAATACAATGCTCACAAATTATCAGTCTACTGTCATCTCAATGGTGCAATACAGAGCTCACCAATTATCAGTCGACTGTCTTTCCCCGTAGTGAAATACAGTTCTCATAAATTATCAGTCTACTGTCTTCCCCACGGTGCAGTACAGTGCTCACCAATTATCAGTCTACTGTCTTCCCCACGGTGCAATACAGTTCTCACCAATTCTCAGTCTACTGTCTTCCCAACGGTGCAATACCTTGCCCACCAATTATTAGTCTACTATCTTCCCCACTGTGCAATAAAGTGCCCTCCAATTATCAGCCTACTGTTTCCCCACGGTGCAATACAGTGCTCACAAATTGTCAGTCTACTGTCTTCCCCACGGTGCAATACAGTGCCCTCCAATTATCAGTCTACTGTCTTCCCCATGGTGCAATACAGTGCCCTTCAATTATCAGTATACTGCCCTCCCCACAGTGCAATACAGTGCTCACCAAATATCAGTCTACTCTCTTCCCAATGGTGCAATACAGTGCTCACCAATTATCAGTCTACTGTCTTCCCCACGGTGCAATTCAGGGCTCACCAATTATCAGTCTGCTGTCATCCCAATGGTGCAATAGAGTGCCCACCAATTATCGGTCTACTGTCTTCCCAACGGTGCAAAACAGTTCTCACCAATTATCAGTCTACTATCTTCCCCACGGTGCAATATACTGCCCACCAATTATCAGTCTACTGTCATCCCAACAGTGCAATACAGTGCTTAGCAATTATCAGTCTATTCTCTTCCCAACCATGTAATACAGTGCCCACCAATTATCAGTCTACTGTCTTCCCCAGGGTGCAATACAGTGCTCACCAATTTTCAGTCTACTGTCATCCCCACAGTGCAATACAGTGCTCACCATTTATCAGTCTACTGTCATCCCAAAGGTGCAATACAGTGCCCACAAATTATCAGACAACTGCCATCCCGACGCAGCAATGCAGTGCCCTCCAAGTATAAGCCTACTGTTTTCCCCACGGTGCAATAAAATGCTCACCAATTATCAGTTTACTGTCATCCTAATGGTGCAATACAGGGCTCACCAATTATCAGTCTACTGTTTTCGCCACGGTGCAATTCAGTTCTCAGCAATTATCAGTGTACTGTCTTCCCCATGGTGCAATACATTTCTCAACAAATTTCAGTCTACTGTCTTCCCCACGGTGCAATACAATGCTCACAAATTATCAGTCTACTGTCATCTCAATGGTGCAATACAGAGCTCACCAATTATCAGTCGACTGTCTTTCCCCGTAGTGAAATACAGTTCTCATAAATTATCAGTCTACTGTCTTCCCCACGGTGCAGTACAGTGCTCACCAATTATCAGTCTACTGTCTTCCCCACGGTGCAATACAGTTCTCACCAATTCTCAGTCTACTGTCTTCCCAACGGTGCAATACCTTGCCCACCAATTATTAGTCTACTATCTTCCCCACTGTGCAATAAAGTGCCCTCCAATTATCAGCCTACTGTTTCCCCACGGTGCAATACAGTGCTCACAAATTGTCAGTCTACTGTCTTCCCCACGGTGCAATACAGTGCCCTCCAATTATCAGTCTACTGTCTTCCCCATGGTGCAATACAGTGCCCTTCAATTATCAGTATACTGCCCTCCCCACAGTGCAATACAGTGCTCACCAAATATCAGTCTACTCTCTTCCCAATGGTGCAATACAGTGCTCACCAATTATCAGTCTACTGTCTTCCCCACGGTGCAATTCAGGGCTCACCAATTATCAGTCTGCTGTCATCCCAATGGTGCAATAGAGTGCCCACCAATTATCGGTCTACTGTCTTCCCAACGGTGCAAAACAGTTCTCACCAATTATCAGTCTACTATCTTCCCCACGGTGCAATATACTGCCCACCAATTATCAGTCTACTGTCATCCCAACAGTGCAATACAGTGCTTAGCAATTATCAGTCTATTCTCTTCCCAACCATGTAATACAGTGCCCACCAATTATCAGTCTACTGTCTTCCCCAGGGTGCAATACAGTGCTCACCAATTTTCAGTCTACTGTCATCCCCACAGTGCAATACAGTGCTCACCATTTATCAGTCTACTGTCATCCCAAAGGTGCAATACAGTGCCCTCCAATTATCAGCCTACTGTCTTCCCAACGGTGCAATACAGGGCTCACCAATTATCAGTCTACTGTCTTCCCCACGGTGCAGTACAGTGCCTTCCAGTTATCAGTCTACTGTCTTCCCCACGGTGCAATACAGTTCTCACCAATTGTCAGTATATTGTCTTCCCTACTGTGCACTACAGTGCCCTTCAATTATCAGTCTACTGCCTTCCCTACGGTGCAAAACAGAGCCCACAAATTATCAGTCTACTGTCTTCCCCACGCAGCAATGCAGTGCCCTCCAATTATCAGCCTACTGTCTTCCCACGGTGCAATTTATTGCTCACCAATTATCAGTCTACTGCTTTCCCAACGGTGCAATACAGTGCTTAGCAATTATCAGTCTACTCTCTTCCCAAACGTGCAATACAGTGCCCACCAATTATCGGTCTACTGCCTTCCCCACGGTGCAATGCAGTGCCCTCCAATTATCAGCCTACTGTCTTCCCCACGGTGCAATAGACAGCCCATCAATTCTCAGCCTATTGTTTTCCCCACAGTGCAATACATCTCTCACCAATTATCAGTCTACTGTCCTCCCCACGGTGCAATTCAGGGCTCACAAATTATCAGTATATTGTCTTCCACACGGTGCAATACAGTGCCCACCAAATATCAGTCTACTGCCTTCCCCACGGTGCAATACAGTGCTCACCAATTATCAGTCTACTGTCTTCCCCACGGTGGAATGCAGTGCCCTCCAATTATCAGCCTACTGTCTTCCCCATGGTGCAATACAGTCCTCACCAATTATCGGTCTACTGTCTTCCCAAGGGTGCAAAACAGTTCTCACCAATTATCAGTCTACTATCTTCCCCACGGTGCAATACAGTGCCCAACAATTATCAGTCTACTGTCATCCCAACAGTGCAATACAGTGCCCTCCAATTATCAGTCTACTGACTTCCCTGCAGTGCAGTACAGTGCCCTTCAATTATCAGTCTACTGTCTTCCCAACGGTGCAATACAGTGCTTAGCAATTATCAGCCTATTCTCTTCCCAAACATGTAATATAGTGCCCACCAATTATCAGTCTACTGTCTTCCCCAGGGTGCAATACAGTGCTCACCAATTTTCAGTCTACTGTCATCCCCACGGTGCAATACAGTGCTCACCATTTATCAGTCTACTGTCATCCCAAAGGTGCAATACAGTGCCCTCCAATTATCAGCCTACTGTCTTCCCAACGGTGCAATACAGGGCTCACCAATTATCAGTCTACTGTCTTCCCCACGGTGCAGTACAGTGCCTTCCAGTTATCAGTCTACTGTCTTCCCCACGGTGCAATACAGTTCGCACCAATTATCAGTCTACTGTCTTCCCCACGGTGCAATACAGTTCTCACCAATTGTCAGTATATTGTCTTCCCTACTGTGCACTACAGTGCCCTTCAATTATCAGTCTACTGCCTTCCCTACGGTGCAAAACAGAGCCCACAAATTATCAGTCTACTGTCTTCCCCACGCAGCAATGCAGTGCCCTCCAATTATCAGCCTACTGTCTTCCCACGGTGCAATTTATTGCTCACCAATTATCAGTCCACTGTTTTCCCAACGGTGCAATACAGTGCTTAGCAATTATCAGTCTACTCTCTTCCAAAACGTGCAATACAGTGCCCACCAATTATCGGTCTACTGTCTTCCCAACGGTGCAAAACACTTCTCACCAATTATCAGTCTACTATCTTCCCCACGGTGCAATAGACTGCCCACCAATTATCAGTCTACTGTCATCCCAACAGTGCAATACAGTGCCCTCCAATTATCAGTCTACTGACTTCCCTGCTGTGCAATACAGTGCCCTTCAATTATCAGTCTACTGTCTTCCCAACGGTGCAATACAGTGCTTAGCAATTATCAGTCTATTCTCTTCCCAACCGTGTAATACAGTGCCCTCCAATTATCAGTCTACTTTCTTCCCCACTGTGCAATAGAGTGCTCACCAATTATCAGTCTACTGTCTTCCCCACGGTGCAATACAGTGCCCTCCAATTATCAGTCAACTGTCTTCCCCACGGTGCAATACAGTTCTCACCAATTCTCAGTCTACTGTCTTCCCAATGGTGCAATACCTTGCCCATCAATTATCAGTCTACTGCCTTCCCCACGGTGCAATACAGTGCCCACCAATTATCAGTCCACTGTCTTCCCAACGGTGCAATACAGTGCTTAGCAACGATCAGTCTACTCTCTTCCCAACCGTGCAAGTGCCCACCAATTATCAGTCTACTGCCTTCTCCACGGTGCAATACAGTGCCCACCAAATATCAGTCTACTGTCTTCCCCACGCAGTTATGAAGTGCCCTCCAATTATGAGTCTACTGTCTTCCCAACGGTGCAAAACAGTTCTCACCAATTTTCAGTCTACTATCTTCCCCACGGTGCAATACAATGCTCACAAATTATTAGTCTACTGTCATCCCAATGTTGCAATACATTGCCCACCAACTATCAGTCTACTGTCTTCCCAACGGTGCAATACAGGGCTCACCAAATATCAGTCTACTGTCTTTCCCCATGGTGAAATATAGTTCTCACCAAATATCAGTCTACTGTCTTCCCCACGGTGCAGTACAGTGCCCTCCAATTATCATTCTACTGTCTTCCCCCCGGTGCAACACAGTTCTCACCAATTATAGGTCTACTGTCTTCCCCACTGTGCAATACAGTGCCCTCCAATTATCAGTCTACTATCTTCCCTATGGTGCAATACAGTTCTCACCATTTATAAGTCTACTGCCTTTTCCACGGTGGAATACAGTGCCCACAAATTATCAGACAACTGCCATCCCGACGCAGCAATGCAGTGCCCTCCAATTATAAGCCTACTGTTTTCCCCACGGTGCAATAAAATGCTCACCAATTATCAGTTTACTGTCATCCTAATGGTGCAATACAGTGCCCTCCAATTATCAGCCTACTGTCTTCCCAACGGTGCAATACAGGGCTCACCAATTATCAGTCTACTGTCTTCCCCACGGTGCAGTACAGTGCCTTCCAGTTATCAGTCTACTGTCTTCCCCACGGTGCAATACAGTTCGCACCAATTATCAGTCTACTGTCTTCCCCACGGTGCAATACAGTTCTCACCAATTGTCAGTATATTGTCTTCCCTACTGTGCACTACAGTGCCCTTCAATTATCAGTCTACTGCCTTCCCTACGGTGCAAAACAGAGCCCACAAATTATCAGTCTACTGTCTTCCCCACGCAGCAATGCAGTGCCCTCCAATTATCAGCCTACTGTCTTCCCACGGTGCAATTTATTGCTCACCAATTATCAGTCCACTGTTTTCCCAACGGTGCAATACAGTGCTTAGCAATTATCAGTCTACTCTCTTCCAAAACGTGCAATACAGTGCCCACCAATTATCGGTCTACTGTCTTCCCAACGGTGCAAAACACTTCTCACCAATTATCAGTCTACTATCTTCCCCACGGTGCAATAGACTGCCCACCAATTATCAGTCTACTGTCATCCCAACAGTGCAATACAGTGCCCTCCAATTATCAGTCTACTGACTTCCCTGCTGTGCAATACAGTGCCCTTCAATTATCAGTCTACTGTCTTCCCAACGGTGCAATACAGTGCTTAGCAATTATCAGTCTATTCTCTTCCCAACCGTGTAATACAGTGCCCTCCAATTATCAGTCTACTTTCTTCCCCACTGTGCAATAGAGTGCTCACCAATTATCAGTCTACTGTCTTCCCCACGGTGCAATACAGTGCCCTCCAATTATCAGTCAACTGTCTTCCCCACGGTGCAATACAGTTCTCACCAATTCTCAGTCTACTGTCTTCCCAATGGTGCAATACCTTGCCCATCAATTATCAGTCTACTGCCTTCCCCACGGTGCAATACAGTGCCCACCAATTATCAGTCCACTGTCTTCCCAACGGTGCAATACAGTGCTTAGCAACGATCAGTCTACTCTCTTCCCAACCGTGCAAGTGCCCACCAATTATCAGTCTACTGCCTTCTCCACGGTGCAATACAGTGCCCACCAAATATCAGTCTACTGTCTTCCCCACGCAGTTATGAAGTGCCCTCCAATTATGAGTCTACTGTCTTCCCAACGGTGCAAAACAGTTCTCACCAATTTTCAGTCTACTATCTTCCCCACGGTGCAATACAATGCTCACAAATTATTAGTCTACTGTCATCCCAATGTTGCAATACATTGCCCACCAACTATCAGTCTACTGTCTTCCCAACGGTGCAATACAGGGCTCACCAAATATCAGTCTACTGTCTTTCCCCATGGTGAAATATAGTTCTCACCAAATATCAGTCTACTGTCTTCCCCACGGTGCAGTACAGTGCCCTCCAATTATCATTCTACTGTCTTCCCCCCGGTGCAACACAGTTCTCACCAATTATAGGTCTACTGTCTTCCCCACTGTGCAATACAGTGCCCTCCAATTATCAGTCTACTATCTTCCCTATGGTGCAATACAGTTCTCACCATTTATAAGTCTACTGCCTTTTCCACGGTGGAATACAGTGCCCACAAATTATCAGACAACTGCCATCCCGACGCAGCAATGCAGTGCCCTCCAATTATAAGCCTACTGTTTTCCCCACGGTGCAATAAAATGCTCACCAATTATCAGTTTACTGTCATCCTAATGGTGCAATACATTGCCCACCAATTATCAGTCTACTGTCTTCCCCATGGTGCAATACAGGGCTCACCAATTATCAGTCTACTGTCTTTCCCCATAGTGAAATACAGTTCTCACAATTTATCAGTCTACTGTCTTCCCCACCGTGCAGTACAGTGCCCTCCAATTATCAGTCCACTGTCTTCCCCACAGTGCAATAAAGTGCCCTCCAATTATCAGTCTACTGTCTTCCCAACGGTGCAAAACATTTCTCACCAATTATAAGTCTACTGTCTTCCCTACGTTGCAATATACTGCCCACCAATTATCACTCTGCTGTCTTCCCCACGGTGCAATACAGTGCCCACCAATTATCAGTCTACTGTCATCCTAATGGTGCAATACAGTGCCCTCCAATTATCAGACTACTGACTTCCCTACTCTGCAGTACAGTGCCGTTCAATTATCAGTCTACTATCTTCTCCCCGGTGTAACACAGTTCTCACCAATTATCAGTCTACTGTCTTCCCCACGGTGCAGTACAGTACCCTCTAATTATCATTCTACTGCCTTCCCCATAGTGCAATACAGGGCTCACCAATTATCAGTCTACTGTCTTCCCCCTGGAGCAATACAGTTCTCACCAATTATCAGTCTACTGTCTTCCCCACGGTGCAAAACAGTTCTCACCAATTATCAGTCAACTGTCTTCCCTACGGTGCAATATACTGCCCACCAATTATCAGTCTACTGTCTTCCCAATGGTGCAAAACAGTTCTCACCAATTATCAGTCTACTGTCATCCCCACGGTGCAGTACAGTAGCCTCTAATTATCATTCTACTGCCTTCCCCATAGTGCAATACAGGGCTCACCAATTATCAATCTACCGTCTTCCCAACGGAGCAATACAGAGCCCTCCAATTACCAGCCTACTTTCTTCCCCATGGTGCAATACAGTCCTCACCAATAATCGGTCTACTATCTTCCCAATGGTGCAAAACAGTTCTCACCAATTATCAGTCTACTGTCTTCCCCACGGTGCAGTACAGTGCCTTCCGGTTATCAGTCTACTGTCTTCCCCACGGTGCAATACAGTTCTCACCAATTATCAACATATTGTCTTCCCCACGGTGCAATACAGTGCTCACCAATTCTCAGTTTACTGTCTTCCCCACGGTGCAATACATTGCCCAACAATTATCAGTCTACTCTCTTCCCCACGGTGCAATACCATGCTCACCAATTATCAGTCTACTGTCTTCCCCACGGTGCAATACAGTGCCCTCCAATTATCAGTCTACTATCTTCCCTACGGTGCAATAAAGTTCTCATCAATTATCAGTCTACTGCCTTCCCCACGGTGCAATACAGTGCCCGCAAATTATCAGTCTAATGTCTTCCCCATGCAGCAATGCAGTGCCCTCCAATTATCAGTCTACTGTCTTCCCAACCGTGCAATACAGTGCCCACCATTTATCAGTCTACTGCCTTCTCCACGTTGCAATACAGTGCTCACCAATTATCAGTCTACTGTCTTCCCAACGGTGCAAAACAGTTCTCACCAATTATCAGTCTACTGTTTTCGCCACGGTGCAATACAGTTCTCAGCAATTATCAGTCTACTGTCTTCCCCATGGTGCAATACATTTCTCACCAATTTTCAGTCTACTATCTTCCTCACGGTGCTATACAAATCTCACAAATTATCAGTCTACTGTCATCCCAATGGTGCAATACAGGGCTCACCAATTATCAGTCTACTGTCTTTCCCCATGGTGAAATATAGTTCTCACCAAATATCAGTCTACTGTCTTCCCCACGGTGCAGTACAGTGCCCTCCAATTATTAGTCTACTGTCTTCCCCACGGTGCAATACAGTGCCCACCAATTATCAGTCTACTGATTTCCCTACTGTGCACTACAGTGCCCTTCAATTATCAGTCTACTATCTTCCCCCCGGTGTAACACAGTTCTCACCAATTATCGGTCTACTGTGTTCCACACTGTGCAATACAGTGCCCTCCAATTATCAGTCTACAATCTTCCCAATGGTGCAATACAGTTCGCACCATTTATAAGTCTACTGCCTTTTCCACGGTGCAATACAGTGCCCACAAATGATCAGTCTACTGTCTTCCTGGTGCAGCAACACAGTGTCCTCCAATTATCAGCCTACTGTTTTCCCCACGGTGCAATGCAGTGCTCACCAATTATCAGTCTACTGTCTTCCCCACTGTGCAATACAGTTCTCACCAAATATCAGTCTACTCTCTTCCCAATGGTGCAATACAGTCCTCACCAATTATCGGTCTACTGTCTTCCCAAGGGTGCGAAACAGTTCTCACCAATTATCAGTCTACTGTCTTCCCCACGGTGCAATATACAGCCTACCAATTCTCAGCCTATTGTTTTCCCCACAGTGCAATACATCTCTCACCAATTTTCACTCTACTGTCTTCCCAACGGTGCAATACAGGGCTCAAATATTATCAGCCTACTGTCATCCCCACGGTGCAATACAGTGCCCTCCAATTATCAGTCTACTGGCTTCCCCATGGTGCAATACAGTGCCCTCCAATTATCAGTCTACTGTCTTCCCCACGGTGCAATACAATTCTGACCAATTATCAGTCTACTATCTACCCCACGGTGAAATACAGTCCTCACCAATTATCAGTCTACTGTCTTCCCCACGGTGCAATACAGTGCCCACCAATTATCAGTCTACTCTCTTCCGCACGCAGCAATGCAGTGCCCTCCAATTATCAGCCTACTGTCTTCCCCACAGTGCAAAACAGTTCTCACCAATTATCAGTCTACTACCTTCCCCACGGTGCAATACAGTGCCCACCAATTATCAGTCTACTGCCTTCCACACGGTGCAATACAGTGCTCACCGATTATCAGTGTACTGTCTTCCCAACAGTGCAATACAGTTCTCACAAATTATCAGTCCACTGTCTTCCCCACGGTGCAATATAGTGCTCACCATTTATCAGTCTACTGTCTTCCCCATAGTGCAATACAGTTCACACAAATTTTCAGTCTACTGTCTTCCCCACGGTGCAATAAAGTGCCCTCCAATTATCAGCCTACTGTTTCCCCACGGTGCAATACAGTTGTCACCAATTATCAGTCTACTGTCTTCCCCACGGTGCAATACAGGGCTCACCAATTATCAATCTACTGTCTTTCCCCATGGTGAAATATAGTTCTCACCAAATATCAGTCTACTGTCTTCCCCATTGTGCAATACAGTGCCCTCCAATTATCAGTCTACTATCTTCCCTATGGTGCAATACAGTTCTCACCATTTATAAGTCTACTGCCTTTTCCACGGTGGAATACAGTGCCCACAAGTTATCAGACAACTGCCATCCCGACGCAGCAATGCAGTGCCCTCCAATTATAAGCCTACTGTTTTCCCCACGGTGCAATAAAATGCTCACCAATTATCAGTTTACTGTCATCCTAATGGTGCAATATATTGCCCACCAATTATCAGTCTACTGTCTTCCCAATGGTGCAATACAGGGCTCACCAATTATCAGTCTACTGTCTTCCCCCATAGTGAAATACAGTTCTCACAATTTATCAGTCTACTGTCTTCCCAACGGTGCAAAACATTTCTCACCAATTATAAGTCTACTGTCTTCCCCACGTTGCAATATACTGCCCACCAATTATCAGTCTGCTGTCTTCCCACGGTGCAATACAGTGCCCACCAATTATCAGTCTACTGTCATCCTAATGGTGCAATACAGTGCCCTCCAATTATCAGACTACTGACTTCCCTACTCTGCAGTACAGTGCCGTTCAATTATCAGTCTACTATCTTCTCCCCGGTGTAACACAGTTCTCACCAATTATCAGTCTACTGTCTTCCCCACGGTGCAGTACAGTACCCTCTAATTATCATTCTACTGCCTTCCCCATAGTGCAATACAGGGCTCACCAATTATCAGTCTACTGTCTTCCCCCTGGAGCAATACAGTTCTCACCAATTATCAGTCTACTGTCTTCCCCACGGTGCAAAACAGTTCTCACCAATTATCAGTCAACTGTCTTCCCCACGGTGCAATATACTGCCCACCAATTATCAGTCTACTGTCTTCCCAATGGTGCAAAACAGTTCTCACCAATTATCAGTCTACTGTCATCCCAAAGATGCAATACAGTGCCCACCAATTACAGTCTACTGTCTTCCCAACGGTGCAATACAGGGCTCACCAATTATCAGACTACTGTCTTCCCCACGGTGCAGTACAGTGCCTTCCGATTATCAGTCTACTGTCTTCCCCACGGTGCAATACAGTTCTCACCAATTATCAGTCTACTGTCCTCCCCACGGTGCAATACAGTTCTCACCAATTATCAACATATTGTCTTCCCCACGGTGCAATACAGTGCCCTCCAATTATCAGTTTACTGTCTTCCCAACGATGCAATACAGTGCTCACCAATTCTCAGTTTACTGTCTTCCCCACGGTGCAATACCATGCTCACCAATTATCAGTCTACTGTCTTCCCCACGGTGCAATACAGTGCCCTCCAATTATCAGTCTACTGCCTTCCCCACGGTGCAATACAGTGCCCGCAAATGATCAGTCTAATGTCTTCCCCATGCAGCAATGCATTGCCCTCCAATTATCAGTCTACTGTCTTTCCAACCGTGCAATACAGTGCCCACCATTTATCAGTCTACTGCCTTCTCCACGGTGCAATACAGTGCCCACCAAATATCAGTCTACTGTCTTCCGCACGCAGCAATGCAGTGCCCTCCAATTATCAGCCAACTGTCTTCCCCACGTTGCAATACAGTGCTCACCAATTATCAGTCTACTGTCTTCCCAACGGTGCAAAACAGTTCTCACCAATTATCAGTCTACTGCTTTCGCCACGGTGCAATACAGTTCTCAGCAATTATCAGTCTACTGTCTTCCCCATGGTGCAATACATTTCTCACCAATTTTCAGTCTACTATCTTCCTCACGGTGCAATACAATGCTCACAAATTATCAGTCTACTGTCATCCCAATGGTGCAATACAGGGCTCACCAATTATCAGTCTACTGTCTTTCCCCATGGTGAAATATAGTTCTCACCAAATATCAGTCTACTGTCTTCCCCACGGTGCAGTACAGTGCCCTCCAATTATCATTCTACTGTCTTCCCCACGGTGCAATACAGTTCTCACCAATTATCAGTCTACTATCTTCCCCACGGTGCAATACAGTGCCCTCCAATTATCAGCCTTCTGTTTTCCCCACGGTGCAATACGGTTATCACCAATTATCAGTCTACTGTCTTCTCCATGGTGCAATACAGTTCTCACCAATTACCCGTCTTCTGTCATCCCAAAGGTGCAATATAGTGCCCACCAATTATCAGTCTACTGATTTCCCTACTGTGCACTACAGTGCCCTTCAATTATCAGTCTACTATCTTCCCCCCGGTGTAACACAGTTCTCACCAATTATCGGTCTACTGTCTTCTCCACTGTGCAATACAGTGCCCTCCAATTATCAGTCTACAATCTTCCCTATGGTGCAATACAGTTCGCACCATTTATAATTCTACTGCCTTTTCCACGGTGCAATACAGTGCCCACAAATGATCAGTCTACTGTCTTCCTGATGCAGCAATGCAGTGCCCTGCAATTATCAGCCTACTGTTTTCCCCACGGTGCAATACAGTTCTCACCAAATATCAGTCTACTGTCTTCCCCATGGTGTAATACATTTCTCAACAAATTTCAGTCTACTGTCTTCCCCACGGTGCAATAAAATGCTCACCAATTATCAGTCTACTGTCTTTCCCCATAGTGAAATACAGTTCTCACCAATTATCAGTCTACTGTCTTCCCCACGGTGCAATACAGTTCTCACCAATTATCAGTCTACTGTCTTCCCCATGGTGCAATACAGTGCCCTCCAATTATCAGTATACTGCCCTCCCCACAGTGCAATACAGTGCTCACCAAATATCAGTCTACTGTCTTCCCCACGGTGCAGTACAGTGCCCTCCAATTATCATTCTACTATCTTCCCCATAGTGCAATACACTTCTCACAAATTTTCAGTCTACTGTCTTCCCCACGGTGCAATTCAGGGCTCACCAATTATCAGTCCACTGTCATCCCAATGGTGCAATACAGTGCCCACCAATTATCAGTCTACTGTCTTCCCAACGGTGCAATACAGTGCTCACCAATTATCAGTCTACTGTCCTCCCCACGGTGCAGTACAGAGCCGTCGAATTATCAGTCTAATGATTTCCCTACTGTGTAATACAGTTCTCACCAATTATCAGTCTACTGTCTTCCCAATGGTGCAATACAGGGCTCACCAATTATCAGTGTACTGTCTTCCCCACGGTGCAATAAGGTGCCCTCCAATTATCAGTCTCATGTCTTCCCCACGGTGCAATACAATTCTCACCAATTATCAGTCTACTGTCTTCCCAACGGTGCAATACAGTGCCCTCCAATTATCAGTCTACTGATTTCCCTACTGTGCACTACAGTGCCCTTCAATTATCAGTCTACTATCTTCCCCCCGGTGTAACACAGTTCTCACCAATTATCAGTCTACTATCTTCCCTGTGGTGCAATACAGTTCGCACCATTTATAAGTCTACTGCGTTTTCCACGGTGCAATACAGTGCCCACAATTTATCAGTCTACTGTCTTCCCGACGCAGCAATACAGTGCCCTCCAATTATCAGCCTACTGTTCCCCACGGTGCAATACAGTTCTCACCAATTATCAGTCTACTGTCTTCCCCATGGTGCAATACATTTCTCTACAAATTTCAGTCTACTGTCATCCCCACGGTGCAATAAAGTGCCCTCCAATTATCAGCCTACTGTTTCCCCACGGTGCAATACAGTTCTCACCAATTATCAGTCTACTGTCTTCCCCACGGTGCAATAAAGTGCCCTCCAATTATCAGCCTACTGTTTCCCCACGGTGCAATACAGTTCTCACCAATTATCAGTCTACTGTCTTCCCCACGGTGCAATAAAGTGCCCTCCAATTATCAGCCTACTGTTCCCCACGGCGCAATACAGTTGTCACCAATTATCAGTCTACTGTCTTCCCCACGGTGCAATACAGTGCCCTCCAATTATCAGTCTACTGATTTCCCTACTGTGCACTACAGTGCCCTTCAATTATCAGTCTACTATCTTCCCCCCGGTGTAACACAGTTCTCACCAATTATCGGTCTACTGATTTCCCTACTGTGCACTACAGTGCCCTTCAATTATCAGTCTACTGTCTTCCCCACGGTGCAATATACAGCCCACCAATTCTCAGCCTATTGTTTTCCCCACAGTGCAATACAGTTCTCACCAATTATCAGTCTACTGTCTTCCCCACGGAGCAATACATTACTCACCAATTTTCAGTCTACTGCCTCCCCCATGGTGCAATACAGTTCTCACCAATTATCTGTCTACTACCATCCCAATGGTGCAATACAGTGCCCACCAATTCTCAGTCTACTGTCTTCCCAACGGTGCAATACAGTGCCCTCCAATTATCAGTCTACTGATTTCCCTACTGTGCAATACAGTGCCCTCCAATTATCAGTCTACTATCTTCTCTGCGGTGCAATACAGTTCGCACCATTTATAAGTCTACTGCCTTTTCCACGGTGCAATATAGTGCCCGTAAATTATCAGTCTACTGTCTTCCCGACGCAGCAATGCAGTGCCCTGCAATTATCAGCCTACTTTTTTCCCCACGGTGCAATACAGTTCTCACCAAATATCAGTCTACTATCTACCCCACGGTGCAATACAGTGCTCACCAATTATCAGTCTACTGTCTTCCCCACTGTGCAATACAGTGCTCATTAATTATCAGTGTACTGTCTTCCCAACAGTGCAAAACAGTTCTCACATTTTATCAGTCTACTGTCTTCCCCACGGTGCAATAAAGTGCCCTCCAATTAACAGCCTACTGTCTTCCCCATGGTGCAGTACAGTGCTCACCAATTATCAGTCTACTGTCTTACCCACGGTGCAATACAGTTCTCAACAATTCTCAGTCTACTGTCTTCCCCACGGTGCAATAAAGTGCCCTCCAATTATCAGCCTACTGTTTCCCCACGGCGCAATACAGTTGTCACCAATTATCAGTCTACTGTCTTCCCCACGGTGCAATACAGTGCCCTCCAATTATCAGTCTACTGATTTCCCTACTGTACACTACAGTGCCCTTCAATTATCAGTCTACTGTCTTCCCCACGGTGCAATATACAGCCCACCAATTCTCAGCCTATTGTTTTCCCCACAGTGCAATACAGTTCTCACCAATTATCAGTCTACTGTCTTCCCCACGGAGCAATACATTACTCACCAATTTTCAGTCTACTGCCTCCTCCATGGTGCAATACAGTTCTCACCAATTATCTGTCTACTACCATCCCAATGGTGCAATACAGTGCCCACCAATTATCAGTCTACTGTCTTCCCAACGGTGCAATACAGTGCCCTCCAATTATCAGTCTACTGATTTCCCTACTGTGCAATACAGTGCCCTCCAATTAACAGTCTACTATCTTCCGCACGCAGCAATGCAGTGCCCTCCAATTATCAGCCTACTGTCTTCCCCACGGTGCAAAACAGTTGTCACCAATTATCGGTCTACTGTCTTCCCCACTGTGCAATACAGTGCCCTCCAATTATCAGTCTACAATCTTCCCTATGGTGCAATACAGTTCGCACCATTTATAAGTCTACTGCCTTTTCCACGGTGCAATACAGTGCCCACAAATGATCAGTCTACTGTCTTCCTGATGCAGCAATGCAGTGCCCTCCAATTATCAGCCTACCGTTTTCCCCACGGTGCAATACAGTTCTCACCAATTATCAGTCTACTGTCTTCCCCACGGTGCAATACAGTGCCCTCCAATTATCAGTCTACTGTCTACCCCATGGTGCAATACAGTGCCCTCCAATTATCAGTATACTGCCCTCCCCACAGTGCAATACAGTGCTCACCAAATATCAGTCTACTGTCTTCCCCACGGTGCAGTACAGTGCCCTCCAATTATCATTCTACTATCTTCCCCATAGTGCAATACACTTCTCACAAATTTTCAGTCTACTGTCTTCCCCACGGTGCAATTCAGGGCTTACCAATTATCAGTCCACTGTCATCCCAATGGTGCAATAGAGTGCCCACCAATTATCAGTCTACTGTCTTCCCAACGGTGCAATACAGTGCTCACCAATTATCAGTCTACTGTCCTCCCAACGGTGCAAAACAGTGCCCTCCAATTATCAGTCTACTGATTTCCCTACTGTGCACTACAGTGCCCTTCAATTATCAGTCTACTATCTTCCCCCCGGTGTAACACAGTTCTCACCAATTATAGGTCTACTGATTTCCCTACTGTGCACTACAGTGCCCTTCAATTATCAGCCTACTGTCTTCCCCACGGTGCAATATACAGCCCACCAATTCTCAGCCTATTGTTTTCCCCACAGTGCAATACAGTTCTCACCAATTATCAGTCTACTGTCTTCCCCACGGAGCAATACATTACTCACCAATTTTCAGTCTACTGCCTCCCCCATGGTGCAATACAGTTCTCACCAATTATCTGTCTACTACCATCCCAATGGTGCAATACAGTGCCCACCAATTATCAGTCTACTGTCTTCCCAACGGTGCAATACAGTGCCCTCCAATTATCAGTCTACTATCTTCTCTGCGGTGCAATACAGTTCGCACCATTTATAAGTCTACTGCCTTTTCCACGGTGCAATATAGTGCCCGTAAATTATCAGTCTACTGTCTTCCCGACGCAGCAATGCAGAGCCCTGCAATTATCAGCCTACTTATTTCCCCACAGTGCAATACAGTTCTCACCAATTATCAGTCTACTGTCTTCCCCACGGTGCAATAAAGTGCCCTCCAATTATCAGCCTACTGTCTTCCCCATGGTGCAGTACAGTGCTCACCAATTATCAGTCTACTGTCTTCCCCACGGTGCAGTACAGTACCCACTAATTATCATTCTACTGCCTTCCCCATAGTGCAATACAGGGCTCACCAATTATCAGTCTACTGTCTTCCCCCTGGAGCAATACAGTTCTCACCAATTATCAGTCTATTGTCTTCCCCACGGTCCAATACAGTGCCCTCCAATTCTCAGTCTACTGTCTTCCCCACAGTGCAATACAGTGCCCTCCAATTATCAGCCTTCTGTTTTCCCCATGGTGCAATACGGTTATCACCAATTATCAGTCTACTGTCTTCTCCATGGTGCAATACAGTTCTCACCAATTACCCGTCTTCTGTCATCCCAAAGGTGCAATATAGTGCCCACCAATTATCAGTCTACTGATTTCCCTACTGTGCACTACAGTGCCCTTCAATTATCAGTCTACTATCTTCCCCCCGGTGTAACACAGTTCTCACCAATTATCGGTCTACTGTCTTCCCCACTGTGCAATACAGTGCCCTCGAATTATCAGTCTACAATCTTCCCTATGGTGCAATACAGTTCGCACCATTTATAAGTCTACTGCCTTTTCCACGGTGCAATACAGTGCCCACAAATGATCAGTCTACTGTCTTCCTGATGCAGCAATGCAGTGCCCTCCAATTATCAGCCTACCGTTTTCCCCACGGTGCAATACAGTTCTCACCAATTATCAGTCTACTGTCTTCCCCACGGTGCAATACAGTGCCCTCCAATTATCAGTCTACTGTCTACCCCATGGTGCAATACAGTGCCCTCCAATTATCAGTATACTGCCCTCCCCACAGTGCAATACAGTGCTCACCAAATATCAGTCTACTGTCTTCCCCACGGTGCAGTACAGTGCCCTCCAATTATCATTCTACTATCTTCCCCATAGTGCAATACACTTCTCACAAATTTTCAGTCTACTGTCTTCCCCACGGTGCAATTCAGGGCTTACCAATTATCAGTCTACTGTCTTCCCCACGGAGCAATACATTACTCACCAATTTTCAGTCTACTGCCTCCCCCATGGTGCAATACAGTTCTCACCAATTATCTGTCTACTACCATCCCAATGGTGCAATACAGGGCCCACCAATTATCAGTCTACTGTCTTCCCAACGGTGCAATACAGTGCCCTCCAATTATCAGTCTACTATCTTCTCTGCGGTGCAATACAGTTCGCACCATTTATAAGTCTACTGCCTTTTCCACGGTGCAATATAGTGCCCGTAAATTATCAGTCTACTGTCTTCCCGACGCAGCAATGCAGAGCCCTGCAATTATCAGCCTACTTATTTCCCCACGGTGCAATACAGTTCTCACCAATTATCAGTCTACTGTCTTCCCCACGGTGCAATAAAGTGCCCTCCAATTATCAGCCTACTGTCTTCCCCATGGTGCAGTACAGTGCTCACCAATTATCAGTCTACTGTCTTACCCACGGTGCAATACAGTTCTCAACAATTCTCAGTCTACTGTCTTCCCCACGGTGCAATAAAGTGCCCTCCAATTATCAGCCTACTGTTTCCCCACGGCGCAATACAGTTGTCACCAATTATCAGTCTACTGTCTTCCCCACGGTGCAATACAGTGCCCTCCAATTATCAGTCTACTGCCTCCCCCATGGTGCAATACAGTTATCACCATTTATCTGTCTACTACCATCCCAATGGTGCAATACAGTGCCCACCAATTATCAGTCTACTGTCTACCCAACGGTGCAATACAGTGCCCTCCAATTATCAGTCTACTGATTTCCCTACTGTGCAATACAGTGCCCTCCAATTAACAGTCTACTATCTTCTCTGCGGTGCAATACAGTTCGCACCATTTATAAGTCTACTGCCTTTTCCACGGTGCAATATAGTGCCCATAAATTATCAGTCTACTGTCTTCCCGACGCAGCAATGCAGTACCCTGCAATTATCAGCCTACTTTTTTCTCCACGGTGCAATACAGTTCTCACCAATTATCAGTCTACTATCTACCCCACGGTGCAATACAGTGCTCACCAATTATCAGTCTACTGTCTTCCCCACTGTGCAATACAGTGCTCATTAATTATCAGTGTACTGTCTTCCCAACAGTGCAAAACAGTTCTCACGTTTTATCAGTCTACTGTCTTCCCAACGGTGCAATTCAGTGCCCTCCAATTATCAGTCTACTGTCTTCCCCACACATCAATGCAGGGCCCTCCCATTATCAGCCTACTGTCTTCCCCACGGTGCAAAACAGTTCTCACCAATTATCAGTCTACTGTCTTCCCCACGTTGCGATACAGTTCTCACCAATTATCAGTCTACTGTCTTCCCCACGGTGCAATAGAGTGCCCTGCAATTATCAGTCTACTGTCTTCCCCATGGTGCAATACAGTGCCCTCCAATTATCAGTCTACTGTCTTCCCCACGGTGCAATACAATTCTGACCAATTATCAGTCTACTATCTACCCCACGGTGAAATACAGTCCTCACCAATTATCAGTCTACTGTCTTCCCCACGGTGCAATACAGTGCCCACCAATTATCAGTCTACTCTCTTCCGCACGCAGCAATGCAGTGCCCACCAATTATCAGTCTACTGCCTTCCACACGGTGCAATACAGTGCTCACCGATTATCAGTGTACTGTCTTCCCAACAGTGCAAAACAGATATCACCAATTATCAGTCTACTGTCTTCCCAACGGTGCAATACAGTTCTCACAAATTATCAGTCTACTGTCTTCCCCACGGTGCAATATAGTGCTCACCATTTATCAGTCTACTGTCTTCCCCATAGTGCAATACAGATCACACAAATTTTCAGTCTACTGTCTTCCCCACGGTGCAATAAAGTGCCCTCCAATTATCAGCCTACTGTTTCCCCACGGTGCAATACAGTTGTCACCAATTATCAGTCTACTGTCTTCCCCACGGTGCAATACAGTGCTCACCAATTATCATTCTACTGTCTTCCCAACGGTGCAATACAGTGCCCTCCAATTATCAGTCTACTGTCTTCCCCATGGTGCAATACAGTGCCCTCCAATTATCAGACTACTGACTTCCCTACTCTGCAGTACAGTGCCGTTCAATTATCAGTCTACTATCTTCTCCCCGGTGTAACACAGTTCTCACCAATTATCAGTCTACTGTCTTCCCCACGGTGCAGTACAGTACCCTCTAATTATCATTCCACTGCCTTCCCCATAGTGCAATACAGGGCTCACCAATTATCAGTCTACTGTCTTCCCCCTGGAGCAATACAGTTCTCACCAATTATCAGTCTACTGTCTTCCCCACGGTGCAAAACAGTTCTCACCAATTATCGGTCAACTGTCTTCCCCACGGTGCAATATACTGCCCACCAATTATCAGTCTACTGCCTTCCCAATGGTGCAAAACAGTTCTCACCAATTATCAGTCTACTGTCATCCCAAAGATGCAATACAGTGCCCACCAATTATCAGTCTACTGTCTTCCCAACGGTGCAATACAGGGCTCACCAATTATCAGACTACTGTCTTCCCCACGGTGCAGTACAGTGCCTTCCGATTATCAGTCTACTGTCTTCCCCACGGTGCAATACAGTTCTCACCAATTATCAGTCTACTGTCCTCCCCACGGTGCAATACAGTTCTCACCAATTATCAACATATTGTCTTCCCCACGGTGCAATACAGTGCCCTCCAATTATCAGTTTACTGTCTTCCCAACGATGCAATACAGTGCTCACCAATTCTCAGTTTACTGTCTTCCCCACGGTGCAATACCATGCTCACCAATTATCAGTCTACTGTCTTCCCCACGGTGCAATACAGTGCCCTCCAATTATCAGTCTACTATCTTCCCTACGGTGCAATACAGTTCTCATCAATTATCAGTCTACTGCCTTCCCCACGGTGCAATACAGTGCCCGCAAATGATCAGTCTAATGTCTTCCCCATGCAGCAATGCATTGCCCTCCAATTATCAGTCTACTGTCTTTCCAACCGTGCAATACAGTGCCCACCATTTATCAGTCTACTGCCTTCTCCACGGTGCAATACAGTGCCCACCAAATATCAGTCTACTGTCTTCCGCACGCAGCAATGCAGTGCCCTCCAATTATCAGCCAACTGTCTTCCCCACGTTGCAATACAGTGCTCACCAATTATCAGTCTACTGTCTTCCCAACGGTGCAAAACAGTTCTCACCAATTATCAGTCTACTGCTTTCGCCACGGTGCAATACAGTTCTCAGCAATTATCAGTCTACTGTCTTCCCCATGGTGCAATACATTTCTCACCAATTTTCAGTCTACTATCTTCCTCACGGTGCAATACAATGCTCACAAATTATCAGTCTACTGTCATCCCAATGGTGCAATACAGGGCTCACCAATTATCAGTCTACTGTCTTTCCCCATGGTGAAATATAGTTCTCACCAAATATCAGTCTACTGTCTTCCCCACGGTGCAGTACAGTGCCCTCCAATTATCATTCTACTGTCTTCCCCACAGTGCAATACAGTGCTCAACAATTATCAGTCTACTGTCTTCCCCACGGTGCAATACAGTGCCCTCCAATTATCAGTCTACTGTCTTCCCCACAGTGCAATACAGTGCCCTCCAATTATCAGCCTTCTGTTTTCCCCACGGTGCAATACGGTTATCACCAATTATCAGTCTACTGTCTTCTCCATGGTGCAATACAGTTCTCACCAATTACCCGTCTTCTGTCATCCCAAAGGTGCAATATAGTGCCCACCAATTATCAGTCTACTGATTTCCCTACTGTGCACTACAGTGCCCTTCAATTATCAGTCTACTATCTTCCCCCCGGTGTAACACAGTTCTCACCAATTATCGGTCTACTGTCTTCTCCACTGTGCAATACAGTGCCCTCCAATTATCAGTCTACAATCTTCCCTATGGTGCAATACAGTTCGCACCATTTATAAGTCTACTGCCTTTTCCACTGTGCAATACAGTGCCCACAAATGATCAGTCTACTGTCTTCCTGATGCAGCAATGCAGTGCCCTCCAATTATCAGCCTACTGTTTTCCCCACGGTGCAATACAGTTCTCACCAAATATCAGTCTACTGTCTTCCCCATGGTGTAATAAATTTCTCAACAAATTTCAGTCTACTGTCTTCCCCACGGTGCAATAAAATGCTCACCAATTATCAGTCTACTGTCTTCCCCATAGTGAAATACAGTTCTCACCAATTATCAGTCTACTGTCTTCCCAACGGTGCAATACAGTGCCCTCCAATTATCAGTCTACTGTCTTCCCCACGGTGCAGTACAGTGCCCTCCAATTATCATTCTACTATCTTCCCCATAGTGCAATACACTTCTCACAAATTTTCAGTCTACTGTCTTCCCCACGGTGCAATTCAGGGCTCACCAATTATCAGTCCACTGTCATCCCAGTGGTGCAATAGAGTGCCCACCAATTATCAGTCTACTGTCTTCCCCACGGTGCAATAAAATGCTCACCAATTATCAGTCTACTGTCTTTCCCCAAAGTGAAATACAGATCTCACCAATTATCAGTCTACTGTCTTCCCCACGGTGCAATTCAGGGCTCACCAATTATCAGTCCACTGTCATCCCAATGGTGCAATACAGTGCCCACCAATTATCAGTCTACTGTCTTCCCAACGGTGCAATACAGTGCTCACCAATTATCAGTCTACTGTCCTCCCCACGGTGCAATACAGAGCCCTCGAATTATCAGTCTAATGATTTCCCTACTGTGTAATAAAGTTCTCACCAATTATCAGTCTACTATCTTCCCCCCGGTGTAACACAGTTCTCACCAATTATCGGTCTACTGTCTTCCCCACTGTGCAATAGAGTGCCCTCCAATTATCAGTCTACTATCTTCCCTGTGGTGCAATAAAGTTCGCACCATTTATAAGTCTACTGCCTTTTCCACGGTGCAATACAGTGCCCACAAATTATCAGTCTACTGTCTTCCCGACGCAGCAATGCAGTGCCCTCCAATTATCAGCCTACTGTTCCCCACGGTGCAATATAGTTCTCACCAATTATCAGTCTACTGTCTTCCCCATGGTGCAATACATTTCTCTACAAATTTCAGTCTACTGTCTTCCCCACGGTGCAATAAAGTGCCCTCCAATTATCAGCCTACTGTTTCCCCACGGTGCAATACAGTTCTCACCAATTATCAGTCTACTGTCTTCCCCACGGTGCAATAAAGTGCCCTCCAATTATCAGCCTACTGTTTCCCCACGGCGCAATACAGTTGTCACCAATTATCAGTCTACTGTCTTCCCCACGGTGCAATACAGTGCCCTCCAATTATCAGTCTACTGATTTCCCTACTGTGCACTACAGTGCCCTTCAATTATCAGTCTACTATCTTCCCCCCGGTGTAACACAGTTCTCACCAATTATCGGTCTACTGATTTCCCTACTGTGCACTACAGTGCCCTTCAATTATCAGTCTACTGTCTTCCCCACGGTGCAATATACAGCCCACCAATTCTCAGCCTATTGTTTTCCCCACAGTGCAATACAGTTCTCACCAATTATCAGTCTACTGTCTTCCCCACGGAGCAATACATTACTCACCAATTTTCAGTCTACTGCCTCCCCCATGGTGCAATACAGTTCTCACCAATTATCTGTCTACTACCATCCCAATGGTGCAATACAGTGCCCACCAATTATCAGTCTACTGTCTACCCAACGGTGCAATACAGTGCCCTCTAATTATCAGTCTACTGATTTCCCTACTGTGCAATACAGTGCCCTCCAATTATCAGTCTACTATCTTCTCTGCGGTGCAATACAGTTCGCACCATTTATAAGTCTACTGCCTTTTCCACGGTGCAATATAGTGCCCGTAAATTATCAGTCTACTGTCTTCCCGACGCAGCAATGCAGTGCCCTGCAATTATCAGCCTACTTTTTTCCCCACGGTGCAATACAGTTCTCACCAATTATCAGTCTACTATCTACCCCACGGTGCAATACAGTGCTCACCAATTATCAGTCTACTGTCTTCCCCACTGTGCAATACAGTGCTCATTAATTATCAGTGTACTGTCTTCCCAACAGTGCAAAACAGTTCTCACATTTTATCAGTCTACTGTCTTCCCCACGGTGCAATACAGTTCTCACCAATTATCAGTCTACTGTCTTCCCCATGGTGCAATACAGTGCCCTCCAATTATCAGTATACTGCCCTCCCCACAGTGCAATACAGTGCTCACCAAATATCAGTCTACTGTCTTCCCCACGGTGCAGTACAGTGCCCTCCAATTATCATTCTACTATCTTCCCCATAGTGCAATACACTTCTCACAAATTTTCAGTCTACTGTCTTCCCCACGGTGCAATTCAGGGCTCACCAATTATCAGTCCACTGTCATCCCAATGGTGCAATACAGTGCCCACCAATTATCAGTCTACTGTCTTCCCAACGGTGCAATACAGTGCTCACCAATTATCAGTCTACTGTCCTCCCCACGGTGCAGTACAGAGCCCTCGAATTATCAGTCTAATGATTTCCCTACTGTGTAATACAGTTCTCACCAATTATCAGTCTACTGTCTTCCCAATGGTGCAATACAGGGCTCACCAATTATCAGTGTACTGTCTTCCCCACGGTGCAATACAGTGCCCTCCAATTATCAGTCTCATGTCTTCCCCACGGTGCAATACAATTCTCACCAATTATCAGTCTACTGTCTTCCCAACGGTGCAATACAGTGCCCTCCAATTATCAGTCTACTGATTTCCCTACTGTGCACTACAGTGCCCTTCAATTATCAGTCTACTATCTTCCCCCCGGTGTAACACAGTTCTCACCAATTATCAGTCTACTATCTTCCCTGTGGTGCAATACAGTTCGCACCATTTATAAGTCTACTGCGTTTTCCACGGTGCAATACAGTGCCCACAATTTATCAGTCTACTGTCTTCCCGACGCAGCAATACAGTGCCCTCCAATTATCAGCCTACTGTTCCCCACGGTGCAATACAGTTCTCACCAATTATCAGTCTACTGTCTTCCCCATGGTGCAATACATTTCTCTACAAATTTCAGTCTACTGTCATCCCCACGGTGCAATAAAGTGCCCTCCAATTATCAGCCTACTGTTTCCCCACGGTGCAATACAGTTCTCACCAATTATCAGTCTACTGTCTTCCCCACGGTGCAATAAAGTGCCCTCCAATTATCAGCCTACTGTTTCCCCACGGTGCAATACAGTTCTCACCAATTATCAGTCTACTGTCTTCCCCACGGTGCAATAAAGTGCCCTCCAATTATCAGCCTACTGTTCCCCACGGCGCGATACAGTTGTCACCAATTATCAGTCTACTGTCTTCCCCACGGTGCAATACAGTGCCCTCCAATTATCAGTCTACTGATTTCCCTACTGTGCACTACAGTGCCCTTCAATTATCAGTCTACTATCTTCCCCCCGGTGTAACACAGTTCTCACCAATTATCGGTCTACTGATTTCCCTACTGTGCACTACAGTGCCCTTCAATTATCAGTCTGCTGTCTTCCCCACGGTGCAATATACAGCCCAGCAATTCTCAGCCTATTGTTTTCCCCACAGTGCAATACAGTTCTCACCAATTATCAGTCTACTGTCTTCCCCACGGAGCAATACATTACTCACCAATTTTCAGTCTACTGCCTCCCCCATGGTGCAATACAGTTCTCACCAATTATCTGTCTACTACCATCCCAATGGTGCAATACAGTGCCCACCAATTCTCAGTCTACTGTCTTCCCAACGGTGCAATACAGTGCCCTCCAATTATCAGTCTACTATCTTCTCTGCGGTGCAATACAGTTCGCACCATTTATAAGTCTACTGCCTTTTCCACGGTGCAATATAGTGCCCGTAAATTATCAGTCTACTGTCTTCCCGACGCAGCAATGCAGTGCCCTGCAATTATCAGCCTACTTTTTTCCCCACGGTGCAATACAGTTCTCACCAAATATCAGTCTACTATCTACCCCACGGTGCAATACAGTGCTCACCAATTATCAGTCTACTGTCTTCCCCACTGTGCAATACAGTGCTCATTAATTATCAGTGTACTGTCTTCCCAACAGTGCAAAACAGTTCTCACATTTTATCAGTCTACTGTCTTCCCCACGGTGCAATAAAGTGCCCTCCAATTAACAGCCTACTGTCTTCCCCATGGTGCAGTACAGTGCTCACCAATTATCAGTCTACTGTCTTACCCACGGTGCAATACAGTTCTCAACAATTCTCAGTCTACTGTCTTCCCCACGGTGCAATAAAGTGCCCTCCAATTATCAGCCCACTGTTTCCCCACGGCGCAATACAGTTGTCACCAATTATCAGTCTACTGTCTTCCCCACGGTGCAATACAGTGCCCTCCAATTATCAGTCTACTGATTTCCCTACTGTACACTACAGTGCCCTTCAATTATCAGTCTACTGTCTTCCCCACGGTGCACTATACAGCCCACCAATTCTCAGGCTATTGTTTTCCCCACAGTGCAATACAGTTCTCACCAATTATCAGTCTACTGTCTTCCCCACGGAGCAATACATTACTCACCAATTTTCAGTCTACTGCCTCCTCCATGGTGCAATACAGTTCTCACCAATTATCTGTCTACTACCATCCCAATGGTGCAATACAGTGCCCACCAATTATCAGTCTACTGTCTTCCCAACGGTGCAATACAGTGCCCTCCAATTATCAATCTACTGATTTCCCTACTGTGCAATACAGTGCCCTCCAATTAACAGTCTACTATCTTCCGCACGCAGCAATGCAGTGCCCTCCAATTATCAGCCTACTGTCTTCCCCACGGTGCAAAACAGTTGTCACCAATTATCAGTCTACTATCTTCCCCACGGTGCAATACAGTGCCCACCAATTATCATTCTACTGTCTTCCCAATGGTGCAATTCAGTGCCCACCAATTATCAGTCTACTGCCTTCCACACGGTGCAATACAGTGCTCACCAATTATCATTCTACTGTCTTCCCAACGGTGCAATACAGTGCCCTCGAATTATCAGTCTACTTTCTTCCCAACGATGCAATACAGTGCCCTCCAATTATCAGTCTACTGTCTTCCACACGGTGCAATACAGTTCTCACCAATTCTCAGTCTACTGCCTTCCCCACGGTGCAATACAGTGCCCACCAATTATCAGTCTACTTTCTTCCCAACGGTGCAATACAGTGCTTAGCAACGATCAGTCTACTCTCTTCCCAACCGTGCAATAGAGTGCCCACCAATTATCAGTCTACTGCCTTCTCCACGGTGCAATACAGTTCCCACCAAATATCAGTCTACTGTCTTCCCCACGCAGTAATGAAGTGCCCTGCAATTATGAGTCTACTGTCTTCCCAACGGTGCAAAACAGTTCTCACCAATTTTCAGTCTACTATCTTCCCCACGGTGCAATACAATGCTCACAAATTATTAGTCTACTGTCATCGCAATGGTGCAATACAGGGCTCACCAATTATCAATCTACTGTCTTTCCCCATGGTGAAATATAGTTCTCACCAAATATCAGTCTACTGTCTTCCCCACGGTGCAGTACAGTGCCCTCCAATTATCATTCTACTGTCTTCCCCACGGTGCAACACAGTTCTCACCAATTATAGGTCTACTGTCTTCCCCATTGTGCAATACAGAGCCCTCCAATTATCAGTCTACTATCTTCCCTATGGTGCAATACAGTTCTCACCATTTATAAGTCTACTGCCTTTTCTACGGTGGAATACGATGCCCACAAGTTATCAGACAACTGCCATCCCGACGCAGCAATGCAGTGCCCTCCAATTATAAGCCTACTGTTTTCCCCACGGTGCAATAAAATGCTCACCAATTATCAGTTAACTGTCATCCTAATGGTGCAATACATTGCCCACCAATTATCAGTCTACTGTCTTCCCAATGGTGCAATACAGGGCTCACCAATTATCAGTCTACTGTCGTCCCCCATAGTGAAATACAGTTCTCACAATTTATCAGTCTACTGTCTTCCCAACGGTGCAAAACATTTCTCACCAATTATAAGTCTACTGTCTTCCCCACGTTGCAATATACTGCCCACCAATTATCAGTCTGCTGTCTTCCCACGGTGCAATACAGTGCCCTCCAATTATCAGACTACTGACTTCCCTACTCTGCAGTACAGTGCCGTTCAATTATCAGTCTACTATCTTTTCCCCGGTGTAACACAGTTCTCACCAATTATCAGTCTACTGTCTTCCCCACGGTGCAGTACAGTACCCACTAATTATCATTCTACTGCCTTCCCCATAGTGCAATACAGGGCTCACCAATTATCAGTCTACTGTCTTCCCCCTGGAGCAATACAGTTCTCACCAATTATCAGTCTATTGTCTTCCCCACGGTCCAATACAGTGCCCTCCAATTCTCAGTCTACTGTCTTCCCCACAGTGCAATACAGTGCCCTCCAATTATCAGCCTTCTGTTTTCCCCACGGTGCAATACGGTTATCACCAATTATCAGTCTACTGTCTTCTCCACGGTGCAATACAGTTCTCACCAATTACCCGTCTTCTGTCATCCCAAAGGTGCAATATAGTGCCCACCAATTATCAGTCTACTGATTTCCCTACTGTGCACTACAGTGCCCTTCAATTATCAGTCTACTATCTTCCCCCCGGTGTAACACAGTTCTCACCAATTATTGGTCTACTGTCTTCCCCACTGTGCAATACAGTGCCCTCCAATTATCAGTCTACAATCTTCCCTATGGTGCAATACAGTTCGCACCATTTATAAGTCTACTGCCTTTTCCACGGTGCAATACAGTGCCCACAAATGATCAGTCTACTGTCTTCCTGATGCAGCAATGCAGTGCCCTCCAATTATCAGCCTACCGTTTTCCCCACGGTGCAATACAGTTCTCACCAATTATCAGTCTACTGTCTTCCCCACGGTGCAATACAGTGCCCTCCAATTATCAGTCTACTGTCTACCCCATGGTGCAATACAGTGCCCTCCAATTATCAGTATACTGCCCTCCCCACAGTGCAATACAGTGCTCACCAAATATCAGTCTACTGTCTTCCCCACGGTGCAGTACAGTGCCCTCCAATTAGCATTCTACTATCTTCCCCATAGTGCAATACACTTCTCACAAATTTTCAGTCTACTGTCTTCCCCACGGTGCAATTCAGGGCTTACCAATTATCAGTCCACTGTCATCCCAATGGTGCAATAGAGTGCCCACCAATTATCAGTCTACTGTCCTCCCCACGGTGCAATACAGAGCCCTCGAATTATCAGTCTAATAATTTCCCTACTGTGTAATACAGTTCTCACCAATTATCAGTCTACTGTCTTCCCCCCAGTGCAATACAGTTCTCACCAATTATCAGTGTACTGTCTTCCCCACGGTGCAATACAGTTCTCACCAATTATCAGTCTACTGTCTTCCCAACGGTGCAATACAGTGCCCTCCAATTATCAGTCTACTGATTTCCCTACTGTGCAATACAGTGCCCTTCAATTATCAGTGTACTATCTTCCCCCCGGTGTAACACAGTTCTCACCAATTATCGGTCTACTGTCTTCCCCACTGTGCAATAGAGTGCCCTCCAATTATCAGTCTACTATCTTCCCTGTGGTGCAATACAGTTCGCACCATTTATAAGTCTACTGCCTTTTCCACGGTGCAATACAGTGCCCACAATTTATCAGTCTACTGTCTTCCCCATGGTGCAATAAAGTGCCCTCCAATTATCAGCCTACTGTCTTCCCCATGGTGCAGTACAGTGCTCACCAATTATCAGTCTACTGTCTTCCCCACGGTGCAATACAGTTCTCAACAATTCTCAGTCTACTGTCTTCCCCACGGTGCAATAAAGTGCCCTCCAATTATCAGCCTACTGTTTCCCCACGGCGCAATACAGTTGTCACCAATTATCAGTCTACTGTCTTCCCCACGGTGCAATACAGTGCCCTCCAATTATCAGTCTACTGATTTCCCTACTGTGCACTACAGTGCCCTTCAATTATCAGTCTACTATCTTCCCCCCGGTGTAACACAGTTCTCACCAATTATAGGTCTACTGATTTCCCTACTGTGCACTACAGTGCCCTTCAATTATCAGCCTACTGTCTTCCCCACGGTGCAATATACAGCCCACCAATTCTCAGCCTATTGTTTTCCCCACAGTGCAATACAGTTCTCACCAATTATCAGTCTACTGTCTTCCCCACGGAGCAATACATTACTCACCAATTTTCAGTCTACTGCCTCCCCCATGGTGCAATACAGTTCTCACCAATTATCTGTCTACTACCATCCCAATGGTGCAATACAGGGCCCACCAATTATCAGTCTACTGTCTTCCCAACGGTGCAATACAGTGCCCTCCAATTATCAGTCTACTATCTTCTCTGCGGTGCAATACAGTTCGCACCATTTATAAGTCTACTGCCTTTTCCACGGTGCAATATAGTGCCCGTAAATTATCAGTCTACTGTCTTCCCGACGCAGCAATGCAGAGCCCTGCAATTATCAGCCTACTTATTTCCCCACGGTGCAATACAGTTCTCACCAATTATCAGTCTACTGTCTTCCCCACGGTGCAATAAAGTGCCCTCCAATTATCAGCCTACTGTCTTCCCCATGGTGCAGTACAGTGCTCACCAATTATCAGTCTACTGTCTTACCCACGGTGCAATACAGTTCTCAACAATTCTCAGTCTACTGTCTTCCCCACGGTGCAATAAAGTGCCCTCCAATTATCAGCCTACTGTTTCCCCACGGCGCAATACAGTTGTCACCAATTATCAGTCTACTGTCTTCCCCACGGTGCAATACAGTGCCCTCCAATTATCAGTCTACTGCCTCCCCCATGGTGCAATACAGTTATCACCATTTATCTGTCTACTACCATCCCAATGGTGCAATACAGTGCTCACCAATTATCAGTCTACTGTCTACCCAACGGTGCAATACAGTGCCCTCCAATTATCAGTCTACTGATTTCCCTACTGTGCAATACAGTGCCCTCCAATTAACAGTCTACTATCTTCTCTGCGGTGCAATACAGTTCGCACCATTTATAAGTCTACTGCCTTTTCCACGGTGCAATATAGTGCCCATAAATTATCAGTCTACTGTCTTCCCGACGCAGCAATGCAGTGCCCTGCAATTATCAGCCTACTTTATTCTCCACGGTGCAATACAGTTCTCACCAATTATCAGTCTACTATCTACCCCACGGTGCAATACAGTGCTCACCAATTATCAGTCTACTGTCTTCCCCACTGTGCAATACAGTGCTCATTAATTATCAGTGTACTGTCTTCCCAACAGTGCAAAACAGTTCTCACGTTTTATCAGTCTACTGTCTTCCCAACGGTGCAATTCAGTGCCCTCCAATTATCAGTCTACTGTCTTCCCCACACATCAATGCAGGGCCCTCCAATTATCAGCCTACTGTCTTCCCCACGGTGCAAAACAGTTCTCACCAATTATCAGTCTACTGTCTTCCCCACGTTGCGATACAGTTCTCACCAATTATCAGTCTACTGTCTTCCCCACGGTGCAATAGAGTGCCCTGCAATTATCAGTCTACTGTCTTCCCCATGGTGCAATACAGTGCCCTCCAATTATCAGTCTACTGTCTTCCCCACGGTGCAATACAATTCTGACCAATTATCAGTCTACTATCTACCCCACGGTGAAATACAGTCCTCACCAATTATCAGTCTACTGTCTTCCCCACGCTGCAATACAGTGCCCACCAATTATCAGTCTACTCTCTTCCGCACGCAGCAATGCAGTGCCCACCAATTATCAGTCTACTGCCTTCCACACGGTGCAATACAGTGCTCACCGATTATCAGTGTACTGTCTTCCCAACAGTGCAAAACAGATATCACCAATTATCAGTCTACTGTCTTCCCAACGGTGCAATACAGTTCTCACAAATTATCAGTCTACTGTCTTCCCCACGGTGCAATATAGTGCTCACCATTTATCAGTCTACTGTCTTCCCCATAGTGCAATACAGATCACACAAATTTTCAGTCTACTGTCTTCCCCACGGTGCAATAAAGTGCCCTCCAATTATCAGCCTACTGTTTCCCCACGGTGCAATACAGTTGTCACCAATTATCAGTCTACTGTCTTCCCCACGGTGCAATACAGTGCTCACCAATTATCATTCTACTGTCTTCCCAACGGTGCAATACAGTGCCCTCCAATTATCAGTCTACTGTCTTCCCCATGGTGCAATACAGTGCCCTCCAATTATCAGACTACTGACTTCCCTACTCTGCAGTACAGTGCCGTTCAATTATCAGTCTACTATCTTCTCCCCGGTGTAACACAGTTCTCACCAATTATCAGTCTACTGTCTTCCCCACGGTGCAGTACAGTACCCTCTAATTATCATTCCACTGCCTTCCCCATAGTGCAATACAGGGCTCACCAATTATCAGTCTACTGTCTTCCCCCTGGAGCAATACAGTTCTCACCAATTATCAGTCTACTGTCTTCCCCACGGTGCAAAACAGTTCTCACCAATTATCGGTCAACTGTCTTCCCCACGGTGCAATATACTGCCCACCAATTATCAGTCTACTGCCTTCCCAATGGTGCAAAACAGTTCTCACCAATTATCAGTCTACTGTCATCCCAAAGATGCAATACAGTGCCCACCAATTATCAGTCTACTGTCTTCCCAACGGTGCAATACAGGGCTCACCAATTATCAGACTACTGTCTTCCCCACGGTGCAGTACAGTGCCTTCCGATTATCAGTCTACTGTCTTCCCCACGGTGCAATACAGTTCTCACCAATTATCAGTCTGCTGTCCTCCCCACGGTGCAATACAGTTCTCACCAATTATCAACATATTGTCTTCCCCACGGTGCAATACAGTGCCCTCCAATTATCAGTTTACTGTCTTCCCAACGATGCAATACAGTGCTCACCAATTCTCAGTTTACTGTCTTCCCCACGGTGCAATACAGTGCCCTCCAATTATCAGTCTACTATCTTCCCTACGGTGCAATACAGTTCTCATCAATTATCAGTCTACTGCCTTCCCCACGGTGCAATACAGTGCCCGCAAATGATCAGTCTAATGTCTTCCCCATGCAGCAATGCATTGCCCTCCAATTATCAGTCTACTGTCTTTCCAACCGTGCAATACAGTGCCCACCATTTATCAGTCTACTGCCTTCTCCACGGTGCAATACAGTGCCCACCAAATATCAGTCTACTGTCTTCCGCACGCAGCAATGCAGTGCCCTCCAATTATCAGCCAACTGTCTTCCCCACGTTGCAATACAGTGCTCACCAATTATCAGTCTACTGTCTTCCCAACGGTGCAAAACAGTTCTCACCAATTATCAGTCTACTGCTTTCGCCACGGTGCAATACAGTTCTCAGCAATTATCAGTCTACTGTCTTCCCCATGGTGCAATACATTTCTCACCAATTTTCAGTCTACTATCTTCCTCACGGTGCAATACAATGCTCACCAATTATCAGTCTACTGTCTTTCCCCATGGTGAAATATAGTTCTCACCAAATATCAGTCTACTGTCTTCCCCACGGTGCAGTACAGTGCCCTCCAATTATCATTCTACTGTCTTCCCCACGGTGCAATACAGTTCTCACCAATTATCAGTGTATTGTCTTCCCCACGGTCCAATACAGTGCCCTGCAATTCTCAGTCTACTGTCTTCCCCACAGTGCAATACAGTGCTCAACAATTATCAGTCTACTGTCTTCCCCACGGTGCAATACAGTGCCCTCCAATTATCAGTCTACTGTCTTCCCCACAGTGCAATACAGTGCCCTCCAATTATCAGCCTTCTGTTTTCCCCACGGTGCAATACGGTTATCACCAATTATCAGTCTACTGTCTTCTCCATGGTGCAATACAGTTCTCACCAATTACCCGTCTTCTGTCATCCCAAAGGTGCAATATAGTGCCCACCAATTATCAGTCTACTGATTTCCCTACTGTGCACTACAGTGCCCTTCAATTATCAGTCTACTATCTTCCCCCCGGTGTAACACAGTTCTCACGAATTATCGGTCTACTGTCTTCTCCACTGTGCAATACAGTGCCCTCCAATTATCAGTCTACAATCTTCCCTATGGTGCAATACAGTTCGCACCATTTATAAGTCTACTGCCTTTTCCACGGTGCAATACAGTGCCCACAAATGATCAGTCTACTGTCTTCCTGATGCAGCAATGCAGTGCCCTCCAATTATCAGCCTACTGTTTTCCCCACGGTGCAATACAGTTCTCACCAAATATCAGTCTACTGTCTTCCCCATGGTGTAATAAATTTCTCAACAAATTTCAGTCTACTGTCTTCCCCACGGTGCAATAAAATGCTCACCAATTATCAGTCTACTGTCTTCCCCATAGTGAAATACAGTTCTCACCAATTATCAGTCTACTGTCTTCCCCACGGTGCAGTACAGTGCCCTCCAATTATCATTCTACTATCTTCCCCATAGTGCAATACACTTCTCACAAATTTTCAGTCTACTGTCTTCCCCACGGTGCAATTCAGGGCTCACCAATTATCAGTCCACTGTCATCCCAGTGGTGCAATAGAGTGCCCACCAATTATCAGTCTACTTTCTTCCCAACGGTGCAATACAGTGCCCTCCAATTATCAGTCTACAATCTTCCCTATGGTGCAATACAGTTCGCACCATTTATAAGTCTACTGCCTTTTCCACGGTGCAATACAGTGCCCACAAATGATCAGTCTACTGTCTTCCTGATGCAGCAATGCAGTGCCCTCCAATTATCAGCCTACTGTTCCCCACGGTGCAATACAGTTCTCACCAATTATCAGTCAACTGTCTTCCCCATGGTGTAATACATTTCTCAACAAATTTCAGTCTACTGTCTTCCCCACGGTGCAATAAAATGCTCACCAATTATCAGTCTACTGTCTTTCCCCATAGTGAAATACAGTTCTAACCAATTATCAGTCTACTGTCTTCCCCACGGTGCAATTCAGGGCTCACCAATTATCAGTCCACTGTCATCCCAATGGTGCAATACAGTGCCCACCAATTATCAGTCTACTGTCTTCCCAACGGTGCAATACAGAGCCCTCGAATTATCAGTCTAATGATTTCCCTACTGCGTAATAAAGTTCTCACCAATTATCAGTCTACTATCTTCCCCCCGGTGTAACACAGTTCTCACCAATTATCGGTCTACTGTCTTCCCCACTGTGCAATAGAGTGCCCTCCAATTATCAGTCTACTATCTTCCCTGTGGTGCAATACAGTTCGCACCATTTATAAGTCTACTGCCTTTTCCACGGTGCAATACAGTGCCCACAAATTATCAGTCTACTGTCTTCCCGACGCAGCAATGCAGTGCCCTCCAATTATCAGTCTACTGTCTTCCCCACGGTGCAATACAGTTCTCACCAATTATCAGTCTACTGTCTTCCCCATGGTGCAATACATTTCTCTACAAATTTCAGTCTACTGTCTTCCCCACGGTGCAATAAAGTGCCCTCCAATTATCAGCCTACTGTTTCCCCACGGTGCAATACAGTTCTCACCAATTATCAGTCTACTGTCTTCCCCACGGTGCAATAAAGTGCCCTCCAATTATCAGCCTACTGTTTCCCCACGGCGCAATACAGTTGTCACCAATTATCAGTCTACTGTCTTCCCCACGGTGCAATACAGTGCCCTCCAATTATCAGTCTACTGATTTCCCTACTGTGCACTACAGTGCCCTTCAATTATCAGTCTACTATCTTCCCCCCGGTGTAACACAGTTCTCACCAATTATCGGTCTACTGATTTCCCTACTGTGCACTACAGTGCCCTTCAATTATCAGTCTACTGTCTTCCCCACGGTGCAATATACAGCCCACCAATTCTCAGCCTATTGTTTTCCCCACAGTGCAATACAGTTCTCACCAATTATCAGTCTACTGTCTTCCCCACGGAGCAATACATTACTCACCAATTTTCAGTCTACTGCCTCCCCCATGGTGCAATACAGTTCTCACCAATTATCTGTCTACTACCATCCCAATGGTGCAATACAGTGCCCACCAATTATCAGTCTACTGTCTACCCAACGGTGCAATACAGTGCCCTCCAATTATCAGTCTACTGATTTCCCTACTGTGCAATACAGTGCCCTCCAATTATCAGTCTACTATCTTCTCTGCGGTGCAATACAGTTCGCACCATTTATAAGTCTACTGCCTTTTCCACGGTGCAATATAGTGCCTGTAAATTATCAGTCTACTGTCTTCCCGACGCAGCAATGCAGTGCCCTGCAATTATCAGCCTACTTTTTTCCCCACGGTGCAATACAGTTCTCACCAATTATCAGTCTACTATCTACCCCACGGTGCAATACAGTGCTCACCAATTATCAGTCTACTGTCTTCCCCACTGTGCAATACAGTGCTCATTAATTATCAGTGTACTGTCTTCCCAACAGTGCAAAACAGTTCTCACATTTTATCAGTCTACTGTCTTCCCCACGGTGCAATACAGTTCTCACCAATTATCAGTCTACTGTCTTCCCCACAGTGCAATAAAGTGCCCTCCAATTAACAGCCTACTGTCTTCCCCATGGTGCAGTACAGTGCTCACCAATTATCAGTCTACTGTCTTCCCCATGGTGCAATACAGTTCTCAACAATTCTCAGTCTACTTTCTTCCCCACAGTGCAATAAAGTGCCCTCCAATTATCAGCCTACTGTTTCCCCACGGCGCAATACAGTTGTCACCAATTATCAGTCTACTGTCTTCCCCACGGTGCAATACAGTGCCCTCCAATTATCAGTCTACTGATTTCCCTACTGTGCACTACAGTGCCCACCAATTATCAGTCTACTTTCTTCCCAACGGTGCAATACAGTGCTTAGCAACGATCAGTCTACTCTCTTCCCAACCGTGCAATAGAGTGCCCACCAATTATCAGTCTACTGCCTTCTCCACGGTGCAATACAGTTCCCACCAAATATCAGTCTACTGTCTTCCCCACGCAGTAATGAAGTGCCCTCCAATTATGAGTCTACTGTCTTCCCAACGGTGCAAAACAGTTCTCACCAATTTTCAGTCTACTATCTTCCCCACGGTGCAATACAATGCTCACAAATTATTAGTCTACTGTCATCGCAATGGTGCAATACAGGGCTCACCAATTATCAATCTACTGTCTTTCCCCATGGTGAAATATAGTTCTCACCAAATATCAGTCTACTGTCTTCCCCACGGTGCAGTACAGTGCCCTCCAATTATCATTCTACTGTCTTCCCACGGTGCAACACAGTTCTCACCAATTATAGGTCTACTGTCTTCCCCATTGTGCAATACAGTGCCCTCCAATTATCAGTCTACTATCTTCCCTATGGTGCAATACAGTTCTCACCATTTATAAGTCTACTGCCTTTTCCACGGTGGAATACAATGCCCACAAGTTATCAGACAACTGCCATCCCGACTCAGCAATGCAGTGCCCTCCAATTATAAGCCTACTCTTTTCCCCACGGTGCAATAAAATGCTCACCAATTATCAGTTAACTGTCATCCTAATGGTGCAATACATTGCCCACCAATTATCAGTCTACTGTCTTCCCAATGGTGCAATACAGGGCTCACCAATTATCAGTCTACTGTCTTCCCCCATAGTGAAATACAGTTCTCACAATTTATCAGTCTACTGTCTTCCCAACGGTGCAAAACATTTCTCACCAATTATAAGTCTACTGTCTTCCCCACGTTGCAATATACTGCCCACCAATTATCAGTCTGCTGTCTTCCCACGGTGCAATACAGTGCCCACCAATTATCAGTCTACTGTCATCCTAATAGTGCAATACAGTGCCCTCCAATTATCAGACTACTGACTTCCCTACTCTGCAGTACAGTGCCGTTCAATTATCAGTCTACTATCTTTTCCCCGGTGTAACACAGTTCTCACCAATTATCAGTCTACTGTCTTCCCCACGGTGCAGTACAGTACCCTCTAATTATCATTCTACTGCCTTCCCCATAGTGCAATACAGGGCTCACCAATTATCAGTCTACTGTCTTCCCCCTGGAGCAATACAGTTCTCACCAATTATCAGTCTACTGTCTTCCCCACGGTGCAAAACAGTTCTCACCAATTATCAGTCAACTGTCTTCCCCACGGTGCAATATACTGCCCACCAATTATCAGTCTACTGTCTTCCCAATGGTGCAAAACAGTTCTCACCAATTATCAGTCTACTGTCATCCCAAAGATGCAATACAGTGCCCACCAATTATCAGTCTACTGTCTTCCCAACGGTGCAATACAGGGCTCACCAATTATCAGACTACTGTCTTCCCCACGGTGCAGAACAGTGCCTTCCGATTATCAGTCTACTGTCTTCCCCACGGTGCAATACAGTTCTCACCAATTATCAGTCTACTGTCCTCCCCACGGTGCAATACAGTTCTCACCAATTATCAACATATTGTCTTCCCCACGGTGCAATACAGTGCCCTCCAATTATCAGTTTACTGTCTTCCCAACGATGCAATACAGTGCTCACCAATTCTCAGTTTACTGTCTTCCCCACGGTGCAATACCATGCTCATCAATTATCAGTCTACTGCCTTCCCCACGGTGCAATACAGTGCCCGCAAATGATCAGTCTAATGTCTTCCCCATGCAGCAATGCATTGCCCTCCAATTATCAGTCTACTGCCTTCTCCACGGTGCAATACAGTGCCCACCAAATATCAGTCTACTGTCTTCCCAACGGTGCAAAACAGTTCTCACCAATTATCAGTCTACTGCTTTCGCCACGGTGCAATACAGTTCTCAGCAATTATCAGTCTACTGTCTTCCCCATGGTGCAATACATTTCTCACTAATTTTCAGTCTACTATCTTCCTCACGGTGCAATACAATGCTCACAAATTATCAGTCTACTGTCATCCCAATGGTGCAATACAGGGCTCACCAATTATCAGTCTACTGTCTTTCCCCATGGTGAAATATAGTTCTCACCAAATATCAGTCTACTGTCTTCCCCACGGTGCAGTACAGTGCCCTCCAATTATCATTCTACTGTCTTCCCCACGGTGCAATACAGTTCTCACCAATTATCAGTGTATTGTCTTCCCCACGGTCCAATACAGTGCCCTGCAATTCTCAGTCTACTGTCTTCCCCACAGTGCAATACAGTGCTCAACAATTATCAGTCTACTGTCTTCCCCACGGTGCAATACAGTGCCCTCCAATTATCAGCCTTCTGTTTTCCCCACGGTGCAATACGGTTATCACCAATTATCAGTCTACTGTCTTCTCCACGGTGCAATACAGTTCTCACCAATTACCCGTCTTCTGTCATCCCAAAGGTGCAATATAGTGCCCACCAATTATCAGTCTACTGATTTCCCTACTGTGCACTACAGTGCCCTTCAATTATCAGTCTACTATCTTACCCCCGGTGTAACACAGTTCTCACCAATTATCGGTCTACTGTCTTCCCCACTGTGCAATACAGTGCCCTCCAATTATCAGTCTACAATCTTCCCTATGGTGCAATACAGTTCGCACCATTTATAAGTCTACTGCCTTTTCCACGGTGGAATACAGTGCCCACAAATGATCAGTTTACTGTCTTCCTGATGCAGCAATGCAGTGCCCTCCAATTATCAGCCTACCGTTTTCCCCACGGTGCAATACAGTTCTCAGCAATTATCAGTCTACTGTCTTCCCCATGGTGTAATACATTTCTCAACAAATTTCAGTCTACTGTCTTCCCCACGGTGCAATAAAATGCTCACCAATTATCAGTCTACTGTCTTTCCCCATAGTGAAATACAGTTCTCACCAATTATCAGTCTACTGTCTTCCCCACGGTGCAATACAGTTCTCACCAATTATCAGTCTACTGTCTTCCCAACGGTGCAATACAGTGCCCTCCAATTATGAGTATACTGCCCTCCCCACAGTGCAATACAGTGCTCACCAAATATCAGTCTACTGTCTTCCCCACGGTGCAGTACAGTGCCCTCCAATTATCATTCTACTATCTTCCCCATAGTGCAATACACTTCTCACAAATTTTCAGTCTACTGTCTTCCCCACGGTGCAATTCAGGGCTTACCAATTATCAGTCCACTGTCATCCCAATGGTGCAATAGAGTGCCCACCAATTGTCAGTCTACTGTCTTCCCCCCAGTGCAATACAGTTCTCACCAATTATCAGTCTACTGTCTTCCCAACGGTGCAATACAGTGCCCTCCAATTATCAGGCTACTGATTTCCCTACTGTGCACTACAGTGCCCTTCAATTATCAGTCTACTATCTTCCCCCCGGTGTAACACAGTTCTCACCAATTATCGGTCTACTGTCTTCCCCACTGTGCAATAGAGTGCCCTCCAATTATCAGTCTACTATCTTCCCTGTGGTGCAATACAGTTCGCACCATTTATAAGTCTACTGCCTTTTCCACGGTGCAATACAGTGCCCACAATTTATCAGTCTACTGTCTTCCCGACGCAGCAATGCAGTGCCCTCCAATTATCAGCCTACTGTTCCCCACGGTGCAATACAGTTCTCACCAATTATCAGTCTACTGTCTTCCCCACGGTGCAATACAGTTCTCACCAATTATCAGTCTACTGTCTTCCCCATGGTGCAGTACAGTGCTCACCAATTATCAGTCTACTGTCTTCCCCACGGTGCAATACAGTTCTCAACAATTCTCAGTCTACTGTCTTCCCCACGGTGCAATAAAGTGCCCTCCAATTATCAGCCTACTGTTTCCCCACGGCGCAATACAGTTCTCACCAATTATCAGTCTACTGTCTTCCCCACGGTGCAATACAGTGCCCTCCAATTATCAGTCTACTGATTTCCCTACTGTGCACTACAGTGCCCTTCAATTATCAGTCTACTATCTTCCCCCCGGTGTAACACAGTTCTCACCAATTATCGGTCTACTGATTTCCCTACTGTGCACTACAGTGCCCTTCAATTATCAGTCTACTGTCTTCCCCACGGTGCAATATACAGCCCACCAATTCTCAGCCTATTGTTTTCCCCACAGTGCAATACAGTTCTCACCAATTATCAGTCTACTGTCTTCCCCACGGAGCAATACATTACTCACCAATTTTCAGTCTACTGCCTCCCCCATGGTGCAATACAGTTCTCACCAATTATCTGTCTACTACCATCCCAATGGTGCAATACAGTGCCCACCAATTATCAGTCTACTGTCTTCCCCACACATCAATGCAGGGCCCTCCAATTATCTGCCTACTGTCTTCCCCACTGTGCAATACAGTGCTCATTAATTATCAGTCTACTATCTACCCCACGGTGCAATACAGTGCTCACCAATTATCAGTCTTCTGTCTTCCCCACTGTGCAATACAGTGGTCATTAATTATCAGTGTACTGTCTTCCCAACAGTGCAATTCAGTGCCCACCAATTATCAGTCTACTGTCTTCCCCACACATCAATGCAGGGCCCTCCAATTATCAGCCGACTGTCTTCCCCACGGTGCAAAACAGTTCTCACCAATTATCAGTCTACTGTCTTCCCCACGTTGCGATACAGTTCTCACCAATTATCAGTCTACTGTCTTCCCCACGGTGCAATACAGTGCCCTGCAATTATCAGTCTACTGTCTTCCCCATGGTGCAATACAGTGCCCTCCAATTATCAGTCTACTGTCTTCCCCACGGTGCAATACAATTCTGACCAATTATCAGTCTACTATCTACCCCACGGTGAAATACAGTCCTCACCAATTATCAGTCTACTGTCTTCCCCACGGTGCAATACAGTGCCCACCAATTATCAGTCTACTCTCTTCCGCACGCAGCAATGCAGTGCCCACCAATTATCAGTCTACTATCTTCCCCACGGTGCAATACAGTGCCCACCAATTATCATTCTACTGTCTTCCCAATGGTGCAATTGAGTGCCCACCAATTATCAGTCTACTGCCTTCCACACGGTGCAATACAGTGCTCACCGATTATCAGTGTACTGTCTTCCCAACAGTGCAAAACAGATATCACCAATTATCAGTCTACTGTCTTCCCAACGGTGCAATACAGTTCTCACAAATTATCAGTCTACTGTCTTCCCCACGGTGCAATATAGTGCTCACCATTTATCAGTCTACTGTCTTCCCCATAGTGCAATACAGATCACACAAATTTTCAGTCTACTGTCTTCCCCACGGTGCAATAAAGTGCCCTCCAATTATCAGCCTACTGTTTCCCCACGGTGCAATACAGTTGTCACCAATTATCAGTCTACTGTCTTCCCCACGGTGCAATACAGTGCTCACCAATTATCATTCTACTGTCTTCCCAACGGTGCAATACAGTGCCCTCCAATTATCAGTCTACTGTTTCCCCACGGCGCAATACAGTTGTCACCAATTATCAGTCTACTGTCTTCCCCACGGTGCAATACAGTGCCCTCCAATTATCAGTCTACTGATTTCCCTACTGTGCACTACAGTGCCCATCAATTATCAGTCTACTATCTTCCCCCCGGTGTAACACAGTTCTCACCAATTATCGGTCTACTGATTTCCCTACTGTGCACTACAGTGCCCTTCCATTATCAGTCTACTGTCTTCCCCACGGTGCAATATACAGCCCACCAATTCTCAGCCTATTGTTTTCCCCACAGTGCAATACAGTTCTCACCAATTATCAGTCTACTGTCTTCCCCACGGAGCAATACATTACTCACCAATTTTCAGTCTACTGCCTCCCCCATGGTGCAATACAGTTCTCACCAATTATCTGTCTACTACCATCCCAATGGTGCAATACAGTGCCCACCAATTATCAGTCTACTGTCTTCCCAACGGTGCAATACAGTGCCCTCCAATTATCAGTCTACTATCTTCTCTGCGGCGCAATACAGTTCGCACCATTTATAAGTCTACTGCCTTTTCCACGGTGCAATATAGTGCCCGTAAATTATCAGTCTACTGTCTTCCCGACGCAGCAATGCAGTGCCCTGCAATTATCAGCCTACTTTTTTCCCCACGGTGCAATACAGTTCTCACCAATTATCAGTCTACTATCTACCCCACGGTGCAAAACAGTTCTCACATTTTATCAGTCTACTGTCTTCCCAACGGTGCAATTCAGTGCCCACCAATTATCAGTCTACTGTCTTCCCCACACATCAATGCAGGGCCCTCCAATTATCAGCCTACTGTCTTCCCCACGGTGTAAAACAGTTCTCACCAATTATCAGTCTACTGTCTTCCCCACGTTGCGATACAGTTCTCACCAATTATCAGTCTACTGTCTTCCCCACGGTGCAATACAGTGCCCTGCAATTATCAGTCTACTGTCTTCCCCATGGTGCAATACAGTGCCCTTCAATTATCAGTCTACTGTCTTCCCCACGGTGCAATACAATTCTGACCAATTATCAGTCTACTATCTACCCCACGGTGAAATACAGTCCTCACCAATTATCAGTCTACTGTCTTCCCCACGGTGCAATACAGTGCCCACCAATTATCAGTCTACTCTCTTCCGCACGCAGCAATGCAGTGCCCTCCAATTATCAGCCTACTGTCTTCCCCACGGTGCAAAACAGTGCCCACCAATTATCAGTCTACTGCCTTCCACACGGTGCAATACAGTGCTCACCGATTATCAGTGTACTATCTTCCCAACAGTGCAAAACAGATATCACCAATTATCGGTCTACTGTCTTCCCAACGGTGCAATACAGTTCTCACAAATTATCAGTCTACTGTCTTCCCTACGGTGCAATATAGTGCTCACCATTTATCAGTCTACTGTCTTCCCCATAGTGCAATACAGTTCACACAAATTTTCAGTCTACTGTCTTCCCCACGGTGCAATAAAGTGCCCTCCAATTATCAGCCTACTGTTTCCCCACGGCGCAATACAGTTGTCACCAATTATCAGTCTACTGTCTTCCCCACGGTGCAATACAGTGCCCTCCAATTATCAGTCTACTGATTTCCCTACTGTGCACTACAGTGCCCTTCAATTATCAGTCTACTATCTTCCCCCCGGTGTAACACAGTTCTCACCAATTATCGGTCTACTGATTTCCCTACTGTGCACTACAGTGCCCTTCAATTATCAGTCTACTGTCTTCCCCACGGTGCAATATACAGCCCACCAATTCTCAGCCTATTGTTTTCCCCACAGTGCAATACAGTTCTCACCAATTATCAGTCTACTGTCTTCCCCACGGAGCAATACATTACTCACCAATTTTCAGTCTACTGCCTCCCCCATGGTGCAATACAGTTCTCACCAATTATCTGTCTACTACCATCCCAATGGTGCAATACAGTGCCCACCAATTATCAGTCTACTGTCTACCCAACGGTGCAATACAGTGCCCTCCAATTATCAGTCTACTGATTTCCCTACTGTGCAATACAGTGCCCTCCAATTATCAGTCTACTATCTTCTCTGCGGTGCAATACAGTTCGCACCATTTATAAGTCTACTGCCTTTTCCACGGTGCAATATAGTGCCTGTAAATTATCAGTCTACTGTCTTCCCGACGCAGCAATGCAGTGCCCTGCAATTATCAGCCTACTTTTTTCCCCACGGTGCAATACAGTTCTCACCAATTATCAGTCTACTATCTACCCCACGGTGCAATACAGTGCTCACCAATTATCAGTCTACTGTCTTCCCCACTGTGCAATACAGTGCTCATTAATTATCAGTGTACTGTCTTCCCAACAGTGCAAAACAGTTCTCACATTTTATCAGTCTACTGTCTTCCCCACGGTGCAATACAGTTCTCACCAATTATCAGTCTACTGTCTTCCCCACAGTGCAATAAAGTGCCCTCCAATTAACAGCCTACTGTCTTCCCCATGGTGCAGTACAGTGCTCACCAATTATCAGTCTACTGTCTTCCCCATGGTGCAATACAGTTCTCAACAATTCTCAGTCTACTTTCTTCCCCACAGTGCAATAAAGTGCCCTCCAATTATCAGCCTACTGTTTCCCCACGGCGCAATACAGTTGTCACCAATTATCAGTCTACTGTCTTCCCCACGGTGCAATACAGTGCCCTCCAATTATCAGTCTACTGATTTCCCTACTGTGCACTACAGTGCCCACCAATTATCAGTCTACTTTCTTCCCAACGGTGCAATACAGTGCTTAGCAACGATCAGTCTACTCTCTTCCCAACCGTGCAATAGAGTGCCCACCAATTATCAGTCTACTGCCTTCTCCACGGTGCAATACAGTTCCCACCAAATATCAGTCTACTGTCTTCCCCACGCAGTAATGAAGTGCCCTCCAATTATGAGTCTACTGTCTTCCCAACGGTGCAAAACAGTTCTCACCAATTTTCAGTCTACTATCTTCCCCACGGTGCAATACAATGCTCACAAATTATTAGTCTACTGTCATCGCAATGGTGCAATACAGGGCTCACCAATTATCAATCTACTGTCTTTCCCCATGGTGAAATATAGTTCTCACCAAATATCAGTCTACTGTCTTCCCCACGGTGCAGTACAGTGCCCTCCAATTATCATTCTACTGTCTTCCCACGGTGCAACACAGTTCTCACCAATTATAGGTCTACTGTCTTCCCCATTGTGCAATACAGTGCCCTCCAATTATCAGTCTACTATCTTCCCTATGGTGCAATACAGTTCTCACCATTTATAAGTCTACTGCCTTTTCCACGGTGGAATACAATGCCCACAAGTTATCAGACAACTGCCATCCCGACGCAGCAATGCAGTGCCCTCCAATTATAAGCCTACTCTTTTCCCCACGGTGCAATAAAATGCTCACCAATTATCAGTTAACTGTCATCCTAATGGTGCAATACATTGCCCACCAATTATCAGTCTACTGTCTTCCCAATGGTGCAATACAGGGCTCACCAATTATCAGTCTACTGTCTTCCCCCATAGTGAAATACAGTTCTCACAATTTATCAGTCTACTGTCTTCCCAACGGTGCAAAACATTTCTCACCAATTATAAGTCTACTGTCTTCCCCACGTTGCAATATACTGCCCACCAATTATCAGTCTGCTGTCTTCCCACAGTGCAATACAGTGCCCACCAATTATCAGTCTACTGTCATCCTAATAGTGCAATACAGTGCCCTCCAATTATCAGACTACTGACTTCCCTACTCTGCAGTACAGTGCCGTTCAATTATCAGTCTACTATCTTTTCCCCGGTGTAACACAGTTCTCACCAATTATCAGTCTACTGTCTTCCCCACGGTGCAGTACAGTACCCTCTAATTATCATTCTACTGCCTTCCCCATAGTGCAATACAGGGCTCACCAATTATCAGTCTACTGTCTTCCCCCTGGAGCAATACAGTTCTCACCAATTATCAGTCTACTGTCTTCCCCACGGTGCAAAACAGTTCTCACCAATTATCAGTCAACTGTCTTCCCCACGGTGCAATATACTGCCCACCAATTATCAGTCTACTGTCTTCCCAATGGTGCAAAACAGTTCTCACCAATTATCAGTCTACTGTCATCCCAAAGATGCAATACAGTGCCCACCAATTATCAGTCTACTGTCTTCCCAACGGTGCAATACAGGGCTCACCAATTATCAGACTACTGTCTTCCCCACGGTGCAGAACAGTGCCTTCCGATTATCAGTCTACTGTCTTCCCCACGGTGCAATACAGTTCTCACCAATTATCAGTCTACTGTCCTCCCCACGGTGCAATACAGTTCTCACCAATTATCAACATATTGTCTTCCCCACGGTGCAATACAGTGCCCTCCAATTATCAGTTTACTGTCTTCCCAACGATGCAATACAGTGCTCACCAATTCTCAGTTTACTGTCTTCCCCACGGTGCAATACCATGCTCATCAATTATCAGTCTACTGCCTTCCCCACGGTGCAATACAGTGCCCGCAAATGATCAGTCTAATGTCTTCCCCATGCAGCAATGCATTGCCCTCCAATTATCAGTCTACTGCCTTCTCCACGGTGCAATACAGTGCCCACCAAATATCAGTCTACTGTCTTCCCAACGGTGCAAAACAGTTCTCACCAATTATCAGTCTACTGCTTTCGCCACGGTGCAATACAGTTCTCAGCAATTATCAGTCTACTGTCTTCCCCATGGTGCAATACATTTCTCACTAATTTTCAGTCTACTATCTTCCTCACGGTGCAATACAATGCTCACAAATTATCAGTCTACTGTCATCCCAATGGTGCAATACAGGGCTCACCAATTATCAGTCTACTGTCTTTCCCCATGGTGAAATATAGTTCTCACCAAATATCAGTCTACTGTCTTCCCCACGGTGCAGTACAGTGCCCTCCAATTATCATTCTACTGTCTTCCCCACGGTGCAATACAGTTCTCACCAATTATCAGTGTATTGTCTTCCCCACGGTCCAATACAGTGCCCTGCAATTCTCAGTCTACTGTCTTCCCCACAGTGCAATACAGTGCTCAACAATTATCAGTCTACTGTCTTCCCCACGGTGCAATACAGTGCCCTCCAATTATCAGCCTTCTGTTTTCCCCACGGTGCAATACGGTTATCACCAATTATCAGTCTACTGTCTTCTCCACGGTGCAATACAGTTCTCACCAATTACCCGTCTTCTGTCATCCCAAAGGTGCAATATAGTGCCCACCAATTATCAGTCTACTGATTTCCCTACTGTGCACTACAGTGCCCTTCAATTATCAGTCTACTATCTTACCCCCGGTGTAACACAGTTCTCACCAATTATCGGTCTACTGTCTTCCCCACTGTGCAATACAGTGCCCTCCAATTATCAGTCTACAATCTTCCCTATGGTGCAATACAGTTCGCACCATTTATAAGTCTACTGCCTTTTCCACGGTGGAATACAGTGCCCACAAATGATCAGTTTACTGTCTTCCTGATGCAGCAATGCAGTGCCCTCCAATTATCAGCCTACCGTTTTCCCCACGGTGCAATACAGTTCTCAGCAATTATCAGTCTACTGTCTTCCCCATGGTGTAATACATTTCTCAACAAATTTCAGTCTACTGTCTTCCCCACGGTGCAATAAAATGCTCACCAATTATCAGTCTACTGTCTTTCCCCATAGTGAAATACAGTTCTCACCAATTATCAGTCTACTGTCTTCCCCACGGTGCAATACAGTTCTCACCAATTATCAGTCTACTGTCTTCCCAACGGTGCAATACAGTGCCCTCCAATTATGAGTATACTGCCCTCCCCACAGTGCAATACAGTGCTCACCAAATATCAGTCTACTGTCTTCCCCACGGTGCAGTACAGTGCCCTCCAATTATCATTCTACTATCTTCCCCATAGTGCAATACACTTCTCACAAATTTTCAGTCTACTGTCTTCCCCACGGTGCAATTCAGGGCTTACCAATTATCAGTCCACTGTCATCCCAATGGTGCAATAGAGTGCCCACCAATTGTCAGTCTACTGTCTTCCCCCCAGTGCAATACAGTTCTCACCAATTATCAGTCTACTGTCTTCCCAACGGTGCAATACAGTGCCCTCCAATTATCAGGCTACTGATTTCCCTACTGTGCACTACAGTGCCCTTCAATTATCAGTCTACTGTCTTCCCCACGGTGCAATACAGTTCTCACCAATTATCAGTCTACTGTCTTCCCCATGGTGCAGTACAGTGCTCACCAATTATCAGTCTACTGTCTTCCCCACGGTGCAATACAGTTCTCAACAATTCTCAGTCTACTGTCTTCCCCACGGTGCAATAAAGTGCCCTCCAATTATCAGCCTACTGTTTCCCCACGGCGCAATACAGTTCTCACCAATTATCAGTCTACTGTCTTCCCCACGGTGCAATACAGTGCCCTCCAATTATCAGTCTACTGATTTCCCTACTGTGCACTACAGTGCCCATCAATTATCAGTCTACTATCTTCCCCCCGGTGTAACACAGTTCTCACCAATTATCGGTCTACTGATTTCCCTACTGTGCACTACAGTGCCCTTCAATTATCAGTCTACTGTCTTCCCCACGGTGCAATATACAGCCCACCAATTCTCAGCCTATTGTTTTCCCCACAGTGCAATACAGTTCTCACCAATTATCAGTCTACTGTCTTCCCCACGGAGCAATACATTACTCACCAATTTTCAGTCTACTGCCTCCCCCATGGTGCAATACAGTTCTCACCAATTATCTGTCTACTACCATCCCAATGGTGCAATACAGTGCCCACCAATTATCAGTCTACTGTCTTCCCCACACATCAATGCAGGGCCCTCCAATTATCTGCCTACTGTCTTCCCCACTGTGCAATACAGTGCTCATTAATTATCAGTCTACTATCTACCCCACGGTGCAATACAGTGCTCACCAATTATCAGTCTTCTGTCTTCCCCACTGTGCAATACAGTGGTCATTAATTATCAGTGTACTGTCTTCCCAACAGTGCAAAGCAGTTCTCACATTTTATCAGTCTACTGTCTTCCCAACGGTGCAATTCAGTGCCCACCAATTATCAGTCTACTGTCTTCCCCACACATCAATGCAGGGCCCTCCAATTATCAGCCGACTGTCTTCCCCACGGTGCAAAACAGTTCTCACCAATTATCAGTCTACTGTCTTCCCCACGTTGCGATACAGTTCTCACCAATTATCAGTCTACTGTCTTCCCCACGGTGCAATACAGTGCCCTGCAATTATCAGTCTACTGTCTTCCCCATGGTGCAATACAGTGCCCTCCAATTATCAGTCTACTGTCTTCCCCACGGTGCAATACAATTCTGACCAATTATCAGTCTACTATCTACCCCACGGTGAAATACAGTCCTCACCAATTATCAGTCTACTGTCTTCCCCACGGTGCAATACAGTGCCCACCAATTATCAGTCTACTCTCTTCCGCACGCAGCAATGCAGTGCCCACCAATTATCAGTCTACTATCTTCCCCACGGTGCAATACAGTGCCCACCAATTATCATTCTACTGTCTTCCCAATGGTGCAATTGAGTGCCCACCAATTATCAGTCTACTGCCTTCCACACGGTGCAATACAGTGCTCACCGATTATCAGTGTACTGTCTTCCCAACAGTGCAAAACAGATATCACCAATTATCAGTCTACTGTCTTCCCAACGGTGCAATACAGTTCTCACAAATTATCAGTCTACTGTCTTCCCCACGGTGCAATATAGTGCTCACCATTTATCAGTCTACTGTCTTCCCCATAGTGCAATACAGATCACACAAATTTTCAGTCTACTGTCTTCCCCACGGTGCAATAAAGTGCCCTCCAATTATCAGCCTACTGTTTCCCCACGGTGCAATACAGTTGTCACCAATTATCAGTCTACTGTCTTCCCCACGGTGCAATACAGTGCTCACCAATTATCATTCTACTGTCTTCCCAACGGTGC